>NC_064628.1:157566371-159971371 GCF_023864275.1 Schistocerca cancellata
TCGACAACAACAACAAAATCAGCTTTCACAATGATCTCAGAATCAAATACATCTGGATAATCACTGTGAAAACCGGGTTCGTCTTGTAAATGATGTCCTCTTCAGGCTTCGTGAGGTGCTCTTCGTCGCATACATAAACGTTTGTTGTACTGTTAGAGAAGCAAGCAGACACTGCAGAACACCTCCGTAAAGCCAGTGCTCAAAACAGGAAAAAAGACTTACCGTTCAGTTTTGCTTCTTGTTTGTAAACATCGCCTTACCACATACAAGTCCTGCGACAAAAAACGCATAATTAAATGACGCACGAGTAAGGAACGCGTGGATTCCTCAAGTTCTTTAAACATGGGATCTCCCCCTCGGAGCTAACACTTACACGGGTGTCGACGGCTAATACATAACTGGAGCCAACTGTTGACAGACTCACGTCAGCCGCATTGTGACCTTTAGCTCGGATGATAAGCCTTTAAATCGCAATTCGTGGCCTGGTGTGTCCCCCTGCCGCTACTGGCTAGCAACACTTTCAGATTTTTTGTCCAACAACGTCATCGTTTAATTTTTTGCACTATCACAGCGATAAAGGAAGTGTGCCGACAATAAGACGTTTCTTTTCACACGAAGCGAATGACGCACTCAATGACCTAAATGATGGTTCTGCCTTTATCGGTATCAAGTTGCGAACCGGAGTAATTAGTTCAAGGGATGCTCAACGTAAATCAGCTGGAACTTCAGTATAAAGTACAAAGGGCAAGAAGTCAACAATATGCCAGCTACAGAAATGAAGGAATTTCACTACCAACCCTTCCCCTGTATAAATATGAAAATGTTAAGTAATTGCTGATCGAGCAAAAATGAGCATTGTATATAAAAACTACACTGCTACGGGTGCTCCAAAGTAACTGAGGACAAAGGCATGTGATGCACTGTTTAAGCATTTTTCGTTCGTTTCCAGGTACGAGTAAAACTATTTCTGCTCTTTCTTCCACCACGCGAAGTCAATATTGCAACCAAGCTGTATTTATGCTTTGCTAACTTAAAGAATTGGTAAACTGTACAAATAGGGCTTTAGTAAGTTAAAAACTAGCCACGATGATGAACGAGGAAACTTCACAGCTTGCAAGGAATTCAACAAGCTTGTTTTATTGGCTTTGATTTTCACAATAATATCCTTAGCCCCAATCTGTGAGATATGCTCCTGTTTATTTACACACCATGTCATACCTTCTAGTACGCTCTGCCACATGCGTAATTCCATTCGCAAGTCCGCTTGTTAGGTATCCATGAGCAGAGGATAGTTTCATAATGTCTGTTACTAATGCGATTGGTTGGATTCCAATACAGTAATTTGCCGAAATATAAGTAGCATTCACTGTACAACGCTTCTTAAACGCAAATCATATTACTATCACTGCTTCAATTCTCACATTTGAAGTTGATACTCGCTGAAACTTTCACTCCACATTGCACATCAAAAGGAAAGAGAACTGGCATAATCTATACGAACTGAATGTCAACTCACGCCAACACACAAAAAAAAAATAAGGTAACGAGGAGAGAGTACACACGCCTTTTCCAGTGTCAGATGGGTATCTAGTCCGCGACGTTAGAAAGTTGAGAAATTTTGCGGATCTTCCCTTGAGCGATGCACAGTACTGCACGTCATCGACTGCAATATGCAGCATATCAAGCATTAAATGATTCGCTATGATTTACCTACGTATATGCTACATACAGAAACACAAATGATCAAACCACACATAGGGAATTTATTAGGCTTTTCCATAAAAATTAAACTTCTCAGCTGCCAACTTTAACATCAGAGATGATACAGGATGAACCTCTGCCTTAAAAGCTGCTGGCTTGAACATACTAACACAATGAGACGGGTTACATGTAAAGTCTCAGAACTCGGCACAAAGTGCACCAGAAATACTACCACTTTCGCTGTTGCAGAAACATTGTCATATTACTGTAATAGTGGATGCCAGTCTCGGTACCAACGTGCTACAGTAGCAGTTTGTGAACACCAGAGTGAAATTATTGTTCTCTAATACTAGCCGATCGTATGTTCTTCAAATAAGATGTCAGAATGCACCGACCTCGGTTAGGGGAACCGCGACCTACAGCGAAAAGAGAAGCACAGAACGAAGCGACCGCCGACGCACGTGCTCGCGTTTTTGTTGCGGTACGTCCCGCGCAGCCAGCAATGGCAATAATTTCCTGTCGCCGTACTGATAACAGCGCACGCTCGCAAGCTTGCCAACCTTACGACTTTCAATGACCTCGCTTCAGCATTAGCTGCTTCGTTTCGACGGCATCAGACAGATGTAAGCAGTAAATCAGCTCATACGCAAATTTCGCTTCTTAGAACACCCAGCGGGCAAGTTCCGCCCGGCAAAAAAAGGAAAAAACCTTAACAGCTGTAGACATTTACAATGAAGCTCATGAGAGGGTACTGCGGCTTTTTCGTGACGATATTTTGCCAGTTGCGTCGAACATTTCTGGGTTGCTGGGTTCTCCGATGTCTGCAAATCACTACACTTACAGTAGCTTAACACTAGAACTATACTTCTAAAGCAAAGTTAGATTGGAGAACGATACAAAGGGAGATCAGTCCTGCACTTTCAAATTAACCATTCAAGTATTCGCTTGGAGTGACTTAGGGAAACCACGGCAAACCTAAATATGGATTGCCGAACAGGAATTTGAAATGCCACCCTCCCGAACACTAGTACTGTGCCACGTCCTCGGTACGGGAGTAAGGTAGCAACGCAGGAACAAGTGAATGGCTGACCATACTTTGAAGCTACACTTCGCGTGTCAACAAAAACATTAACGTAAGCTGATTTGTACGCCAGGTATAAGGGTACGGGGCTAATTCCTTCAGGCGTACCCGCGGCGCGGAAAAAGAAACGCCCGAGAGCGAGTAATGATGGAGAAATGGCTACATTGAGTAATTTATACCAAATTCTGTATGATGGAGAACCTAAAACAATTTAAATTATATATGCTAAGTTAAACCTAGCAAAACGCCACAGTCTGCCCACGTTAGGAGAGTAGCTAAGTGTTATGGAAACAGCCGTAAGTTTGCACTTATTGCCGCGAGGTGCTTTCGCCGGTTTCATTCTTTAGCTCAGGTCAGTATTAACTTTGTTACCTCTCACGTGTCTGATTTCAAGCATTATGCGTGTGCCGCCGTGTATGTATTTCTGCCTTCGGAGACGTCTGTGGGGTTTAAAAAAACTATACACTTGAGGCAGTGAACCATACTTCGATGTCACGTGGACCAATGCCATTGCAACGAGCGTCCAACAATTTGCCAAGCGACGCAGCCTGTCATTAAACGAGCACGTTTTGAAGCAGGATATACGACAATGAGAGGACGGCGAGTTCCCCGGGTGTGCCGGAGGCTGGGGAGAGGCGCGGGCCGGCAGCCGCCTCCGCCACGCTGCGTAGTGTTCCCGATTAAAAGCCGGCTCCGCCACATCCTGCTTAGCAAGACATGTGCCTCGACTCGGGGCGAGCACGGCCGCCAAGGTCGCTGCCGGCAGTCACACTTCGGACCCCTCACTCAATCTACACTATTTTACCCGCTCTCTCTTCTCATTGGTAGTTTCCACGGATGAGCAAACCCGTAAGATAACACTAACTAGAGTACCTCATCGACCTATATATTTACGGACGTTTGGAGACAGTAGTGGAGAATTTTCAGTAAGTTGGTAAACTTTCATTTGCAGTAAGGCAACGTGCAACCATATATTTTCAACTCCGACAGGTCTTATGGAAAGTGTCATTTCTAGAGCAACCATTCAACGAGGTATTTAATTGTAAAACCCTACGAAACAAATATTCACATCGAACGTCCTCAGAAAATGGCAGAAGTGTGTATTCTGCGTTGCCAATTCGTTTATCGTTTTCAAAATGAAATGCGTTGCCTCATATTTATTCTATGCAAATATTTTATTCCGAAAGCTCCACTACAGCTGGTCACGTCATTCGACAACATGACTTCCCTCGTACGTGAATGTCAACGTCGCTCTAAGTCCATGAACTAAAATATTACAACTTTCGAACAGGAATTAGAGCAGAAACATTTTCTTTGAAAGGGATATCTATTGCTGCCCAGAGACAAATTTCACTCGGGAGGTGGGGCCTTTACGGCGAGTAGTTTTCTCAGATCAATAAGTTGCGTTACTGCTAGACCCGCATTTCCGGTGCCACAGCAGGCACAGGTATGGCAACATTGCCACTCCAATACTGCATACAGCCAGTAGAAGCCTTTTGAAATCTAATACCGGAATACACTTACACTTTTAAAATCTAATACCGGAATACACTTACCAAATTGCGACGTTTTCGATGCTGACGGTGACAGAAGTCGAGCGGTAGAACGGCAGGCGCTGAAGCCGGGCGACATCCACAGTGGACGCTTGGCGGCGGGCGCGAATGAATGGCTTTATGAATGGGCGTGCGGCGGCCGCAGCTCAGCTGCTGTGACGTCACAACAGGGCCACGCACAGGAAGTGGCCTCGTCACGTGACGGCCGCTATCGTATCGGACTATAGCCGCTCTCGCTCGCTCGTCTCGCAGCTGATTGTAAACAGCAGCGGCAAAGCGGCGAACCAGCAGCCAGTTACTGATTCCACAGTCAAGCGCCGCGCTGTTGCCGGACCTACAGCGGGTTTCACACTTGCTCTCAAATGCGTACATCCCGACGCGCAAAACTCTTGTGCTACCTACCGATCGCCATACACTCATCATCATATAATGCACTCTTTGTTATATAATAGGTGGCCCTCCGGCTTTCAGAATTTTCTAGGAAATACGTCCAAAATGGAACGTAGTGCTAGAAATAAACTCTTACGGTTAATAGAAATCAAGTGCCGGACGACGGCCTTAGTTATTAATGAGTATTCGAAGCAGACATTATTGAAGAATCGCATTTGCGAGGTATTACACAAGGGTCAATGTAATATTTCGCTCGTAACCCAGCAATCGTGGAGATATAGTTTCGTACCTCCACGAGCTGTCTTAAAAAAAAACTATACTATTACATAGTAGGGAGATTCCTAAGCCAACGATGATTTTACGGAATACTTACAGTACGGAGGGGAAACTCTTTCTCATTAGTCCAGCAGTTACTTCTATTCGTAAACAAGGTGTCCTGTCATGTGTAACCAAACGCAGCAGCAGTCGTACAAATACTTTAAAAAGCTGTGGGGAAAGATGCCACTCTTGAAAGCAATAATTTCAGTCTACTTAGAGCGCCAAATCCGACTCAAGCACGAGACGTTTTGAATAGACAAACAGACAGGAATCTCCGACATCTCCTCTTTAAGCACTGTTTCTCATTAAGTTTGGTGAACATAAAGTGTCACTCGCTTCAATCAAACCAAATAAATAAGGTGACATTTTACACGCGTTTATGTTTAACGTACACAGACATTACTTTCATCACTACTGTTTTCCAGAAGACGTCACCTCACAGCGTTGTGGCCAGCCTTAGCCAACGGTTATACCAAGGAAAGTTTTCTATTTCAACTACGCAATAAATGGAGTCCACAGAGGCAACAAGCGGCTTATAATACAGTTAATATTAACAGTTCTAATCTGACAATGTGAGGCTGACTAGCATTTGATGTATGCAATAATTAATTTTTTACTTGTAACGTAGCACAAAGACGTACGTATTTTTCATTTTGGTACGTAACCATATATGTCTTAAGGATGTCAAAGTTCCGAAATCACCCAAGACTCCGTATCCCTCACACTACCTGCGTTAAGTCGAAGGAATCAGAAGTTTCTCGAGTGTAATTTGTAACTAGGATACAGTGCACAAGAGTGTTCTTAACTACTGGTAGCGAATGTCATTCCGATTAGAAAGCTTGTTTCCAGTCCATCTCACTCGTCTGGAACTGTTGTAAGCTAACAAAGGGGAAACTACAATTCGAAAAGTAAGAGTTTAAAAGTTGATTCTGTGACTGCACTGCTCCAACTGGTGCAACTCATGTCCCACGTCTTCCTCACATGTGGCATTAACAAGATATTGTTGAGATGTACGAGTTATCGAGTTACTATAGAAACTCATTTGAATCAACTTTACGTCCTCCTAGCGGCAGATAAAGGCAGGCACGTAAATTTTTTCTACTTTAATTCGAAGAATCGTAGCAATTAATCGGTAGTCTTCACTGTGTCAACGAAGGAAGTTAAGAATGCTGCAAGCAGCAGGAAGTTATTTTACAGCGAAGGATTATTAAAAACTCAACATTCGTGAAGCATTCCGTCGAACAACTACTGTTCTGTTACCTTAATGAGAACTGATATCAGTAATCTGTTATTTCCTAACAAGACGCATTTCATTCTCCGCTACAGTGACAGTCATCCATCGTCTTTAAGCTCCAAAAAAGGAAGGAACCGAGATAGCAAAAGCATATGTCTGACATTCGTACAAATGAGGCACTATCGTAAGATAAGATATTCGAACATATAAACATTTATCGGTACTTTTGTTAGACGAGCCTCCTCGCACGCTACTGCTTTGTCAGCATGTACTGTATTTGCAGCGTAATGTTTGTGAAACCATTTCCTCACTAGATAGAACAATGGCCGTTTGAATTCAGAGGCTTCAACATTTCGTCAAAGCTAATCGACGCCGTGTTTTATCATTACATGTAACACCTTGTTTAACAATGCATCTTTCAAAATCAAGTCTTCTGGACGATGTTTTGTGAGCGGCTCTTTGCCAGTCATAAAGCCAAGTTCTGAGCGAAGCTAATTTTCGAAAATATATATCTTTATTTTCAGCTATTCCATCTAACATTTGAGAAATTGGTACATGATGGCACATTCATAGATATCATTAACGTAAAGCTTATTGTGAGTACAAAGGAGGACGACGGTTCAAATCCGCGCGTTCGACCATCCAGTTTACGTTTTCCGTGTTTTCTCTATTTCGCTCCAGGCAAACGTCTGGATAGTTCCTTTGCAAGGGCACGGCCGACTCCCTTCCCCATTCTGAGAGAACTGTTTGCACCGTCTCTTAAGGACCTCAATGTCGAGGGACTTTAAACCTTAATGTTCCTCCCTTTTTTCTTGTTAGCACTGTTTCATTTATAGTGTAGAAACTTCCCTCAGCTGCAAGTTCCTCCCATAATTTGAGGACAATCTAATTATTGAAGTTCAACAAACTGCGAACACACTTCGTAGCATTTTCGCCGCTGCTTCTTAGTGTCTAACACAACAGTGAAACATTCTAAATGACCACTTTGCGCGGGTGCTGGCAAAAAACAACGCAGCAGTACTTTGAAACTGAAGCGACCAATTCCCACTTTGGGAGGGACCTTAGTTTGCTTTCTGAGTATTATTTACCACAGCTGGTGTCGGTACCGCCAGCAGAGTTATTCGTAGTTATTCGTGAGATGGACGGCTCTTATCTTTCTCGCTGGGCAATGCAACGAAAGTTTACAACCAAATACAAGGAATGCCGAATATTTTCGCTGCGATTCAGAATTAAAAACCTCGGTTGACGGCATCACAAGAACTGTTGCTAATTACCAGTGGCGAGTTAAGCAGCGGAAATGGTCTACCGTTAGCTGGGTCCGCGGCGCGTGGGCAGCGTGCGGCTCTTCCGACCACAGAGGCGGCCGCCCTCAGGAGGGGGCGTGCTATTTCTGCGCAGCTATCGCCGGCGCGGCGGCAAGATAACGTAGCCCTGCCCACTCAATGAATCCGCTAGCCTGGCACCAACACGTTCTTCCTAGCACCTATATCGCCATTCTACTCTTGCTCCCAGCTCTCGCCTCGTTACCTCCGCGCTGTCCACCGTCGTTTGTTACTCTCTAATAGGACAATTTCGTTCCGGCATAATGGCACTGCAGTAATAGTTTCTTTAATCGCTCCGCAGTACTAACACGAGCTTTGGGCATTTCGTGCTTGTTCAGTCTTCCCCAGATGGACAAACACACCAACACACTTGTCACTAACCCCGCCTACATCTTCTGAAATTACTTTGTAATTAAGCTGGGAAGTTACAAGATACAACTGGCATCTTAATGTATTCCCAGTGACAGTTCACGCACAGTGCTCAAAATGCGTAAATTCATGGTCTAATTAAGTTCAAACAAATTATTACCAGAAAATGCAGAAAAAATAAATCCTGCGCATATATCGCGAGTAGAATCCTTGTATAAGATGTGCAGGTAACATACAGATTTTCAAAAACTGTTTCGTGTTTTGGATGAAACATTACGCAGTCATTAAGATCCAACTGCGACGAAATAGTCAAATGTGCAATGCATTCCATACAATACACTAATTTCGCGTCTCTAAGATAAAACTGGAGAAATCGTGTGAAACCAGAAAACTGCCGAAGATAATTTTTCGTTTTGAATGTTGTATAATTTAGAAACTGTAATCTTGCAAGCAGTATATAATCCTGCTACGTGGTTTAGGTAAATCATGCCAACTTTCATCATTTACAAGTGTACTAATTGTTCTATTTATAGTTTAAAATGTAAATGAATCACATTTGATTCCTAAGGCAACTCATTCAAGTGATATTTTCTTCCATACATATGAACTTTAGTTACGCTGGTTACTTTTACTAAAGTGGCTTTATATCCATAATTTGACTACATTTCCTATGAGTACAGCTTTAAGAACGCTTTGGTTGAACGCTGTGCGAAGGAAGTATAGCAAACTGTCCAGACATTCCTAAGTATGTACTCAGCATTTTCTCGTTCCATGTTAAGGAAAATAATGTATAACGAAAGTGGCCTTTTAACATCACATACTTCGCTTCTTGGTTGTTCCAAATGTGTAACAAAAATGAAGTTACGTTAACAACGACTAATACGTCAAATTACTGTATCAAATATTCCTCTAAGACCAGATAAACGTCTGAAACGCCTTCCTGACACTGTGCCATTCACTTAAAGGCTGTAATATTTACTATTTTAAACAACTGCTGCGTGGACGCGACAGAAATTAAGAACAAGAAGCAACTGTAAATAGTCTACTGGTGTTCAGGGGCTAGTAAGATGGCGGCGCTGACTTCAAAGCAATGTATAGAATAAGACTGTCGCGCCACCTCTCATACCACCATGGAGATTATATCCCGCTACTCCATACTGGCAGTCTGATTCCTTAGCCACTGCATCACTTCGCTTAGCAACACTGCGCAAATGAAATGAATTTACGAACTGTAGGCTGCGCCACCAGAAAGTGCAATGTTTTAAAATACATCTTTATTCCAAAGCAGGCGACACAGATGAACCAAAACCTTTGGCCAAAATACCATCCAACAGAAATACCAGCAACCGGTAGAAGGCATCCCACTTCAGTGAACTAATATGGAATAATTACAAGTGCATAATTATTTCTGCACCAGTCAAAATCGTTTTATTATTTATTATGACCACCGATTCACACTGACGCTTCTGGCAACAGAAGCACCCGGAAAAAAATGGTGCCAATTAATTCAAAATACAGAGGGCATGTTGAATAATATATCAGGAACTAACGTTAAAGACAGCGAAGAATTGGTGCGGTTTTTCTGACGGGGAAGGTCGGTGTTTTACATTTAAAATGTGAAACGAAGTGAAATAGAAAAATGAACTACCAGTACGACTAGTGGATGTCAAAGGGTACAATATCAATTTCTATCAGTCAGTTGGAACAGAGCATAATAAAAAGGTCTTCGATGTGTTTTATGCCTGGACATTGAAGGTAGGACCGGGAACGTTGCAACAGCAGTGATGCGTTTGTGAAACCCGTGAATAGGGGAGCGTCGTCCGCAGCGAGGAACAGAGGCTGGACCACGTAATATGACCAAAGTGATAAAAGTCTATTCCGAATGGTCGTAACAGGCCGTACAGCTTCATTCACAGTTTTTGCTCGACTCTAGACATCAGGAAGGGTTTGGACCCATTTATGTCCATGATTCGATGCTCTGCTGCGCGTTGCTCTTGTGGCAAAGAAGTCGCCACATCACGTCTTTTTCTACAGAAACCATTATCACCGCAGACTACAATGGGTATTGGCGCATTATGGCTAGTGTTCTGATTGGGAAACTCACTATTTTACTACTAGCGCCATTTCCATTGTTGCTAAACTAAAGACCGCATACGAATGAGCCTCTATAGTGGTTACCTGCCTTAATAGCCGGCGCAACGGGCAAACGTCAGGTCCTTGATGTCAGGTGCAAGTTTAACATTAAGTGCAACGTTGTGGAGGTACTGTGTTTAGGACATCACACGCAACACCACATTCCAGCACGACAATACCACATAACACGTGGCGATTTTCCTTCGCATTCGCCTGACGTTTGATTTGGTTGGCTGGAAACCTTTTTGATACAGTACTCCCAGTAGTGACAGTTGACAGTCTCATGAAGCTCATGCAAACTAAATGGAGTTAAGTTCCCCGAAAAATATCCAGCTTCGTTCCGAAACCACGACACGATGTTCAGTATATCTGATGGCAGCACAGGTGGCTTCGTACCATATTGAATTATCTGAAACATGCCACGGACAGCTCCGAAATCCTTATCCATTGTGTTGGTGGTTGTGCTCTGGCTGCAGTTTCTTTTACAGTGGAAAGGATCATTTAAGTTAGCGAATAGGTGGTGAAATTCAATACTGCTTCCTTTGCATTTAAAACCGCTTCGTTATAATACTGCAATGCCCCCATTACTAAAATGAGGGTGAAATACTATGTACCTTATAATTGCAGTGCTAAAAAGAGGTGTCCCAGCGCAAATGGTTCCTGTCGTCGGATAGTAAAATGTCATTCTTCCGAGCAGCCTCCTGATTCCACCACGCGGCGAGTGATTAGTGATGGAAAATTGTGAAACAAACAGCGACTGTTGGGCGGAACAGGCATTCCGCAGGCAACGGCGCGAGGCGCGCACTCATTAGGCGACGTCCATTAATCGCGGCGGCCTGGCGCGGCGCTGCCAATTAGGACGGCGAAAGGCGCCGCCTGCGTCGAGCGGAACGCGTAGGCGGGCCGCCGCATTCCGCGCCACTGCCAGCACGAGCGCACCCTGCCCATGCCCTTGCCCCAGCTACATCTTCTCACACATGTCCACACTGGTTCAAAGAATTAGCACCCAGTACGTTACACTGGATACCGAAATTCACTCCGAGGTTCTCTAATAACGTACAGTGTGTCGAGAAATTCCTTAATACCCAGGTCAAAACAGTATTTTTTATACCGGAGTACTATCGATTAAGAACTTTGTATCCAGCAGATCTGTCTGGTCGCCATCGTACTTCACGCTGAGATGACGAAATGAATGGGATAACTCATAATGCCGTGTCAACAAAGATTCAAGTTGGAAGTCAGCTGCAGAAATACTGAGCCATTCTGCCTCTATTGCCGTCCATATTCGCGAAAATGCTGCCGGTACAGGATTCTGTGCACGAAATGACCTCTCGACTACATCCCATAAATGTTCGATGGGACTCATGTCTGGTGATCTGGATGGCCAGGCCAGTTCACTTGCTCGAACAGTCCAGAATGTTCTTCAAACCAATCGCGAACAACTGTGATCCACTGCGGGTTTCCGTCCACAATAATTCTATTGTTGTTTGGGAACAAAGTCCATGAATGGCTGCAAATGGCCTCCAAGCAGCCGAACAATCACTTCTGTTCAATGATCGACTCAATTGGCCTAGAGGACATAGTCCACTTCATGTAAACACAGTTCACATCTTTACGGAGGTACAACCAGCTTGCACAGTGTCCTGTTGAAAACTTGGGTCCATGGCTTCGTGTGGTCTGTGCTACTCTCTATCATCATCTCTTCATAACTGATAGGAACTCATGTGACTAGGCCACGGTTTTCCAGTCGTCTAGGGTCCAACCGATATGGTCACGAGCACAGGAGAGGCGCTGCATGCGATGTCGTGCTGCTAACAAAGGCATTCGCGTCGGTAGCCCATTAACCCAAAATTTCGCAGTAGTGTGCGAACGGATACGTTTGTAGTACGTCCCACATTAATTTCTCCGATTATTTCACGCAGTGTTGCTTGTCTGTTAGCACTGACCTCACGCATCGCCGCTGCTCTCAGTAGTTAAGGCCGTCGGCCACTGTGTTGCCCGTGGTGAGAGGTAACGCCTGAAGTTTGGTGTTCTCGGCACACTCTTCACACTGCGGATCTCAGAATATTTAATTCCCTACTTTTTCACATGAATCACCTGAGCACAGCTCCGCCAACGCATGCCCCTTTTACACCTCGTGTACGCGATACTACCTCTATCAGCATATGTGCATATCGCTAGCGCATGACTTTCGTCACCTCTGAGTACACCCACACGTCTATTCTTGAGTTTATATATGCCCCTTGACATCTTGCGAAACATCTCCGAAATTATGTTCCGAAAGACTTCAACATTTTCAGAGAATTCTTCATTAGTCTTGTCCCAAAACTCAGTAACAGGGGAGTTTAGTACCCGTAATAAGTTGTCTGTCGTGGTAAGGTCCAGGCTTCGTGGTGGTCATTTCAGCAGGGATAGATATGTAGCTTAACGACGTCCAATCCAGCAGCCTCGGAAAGTCTCGCCACGTAACAACTGAAATATAAAGTGTGCTGAAGCTCTACGTGGCTGTAACCACGCAAGATTCGTGATTCCCTTGTCCTAGAGATGAGCACATTTGCAACGTGTCCAATGTCGTGATGATATCTCCGCTCACATCATAATATGGCGCGAGTTTCTTTCCAACGATTTCTTTATACCTGGCCTGTAAACTGTGGTGTGAAGCACATACATCATCAGTAAACTAAACTCTCGAGCGAGACACGGTATTTGGAAACTGGCAGGTTGCAGCTAGTTGCTCAGTGATGTCATAATTCATTTACAAATATCGATCTCGTCTCTTTTTTTAAAGAAAAAATGATTTTCGTCAGTTTCCAAGCAGGGATACCAATAAAGTAACTGCTTATTTCCCCAACTGCCCAAATCAACAGGGATACACGGACTTCTTGCATACTGTGCACAATACAACCGCTGATGGTCTCAGTCAACAAACTGTTCATCACAGAAAGCCAGCACCACTATCAGATGGCTCGTAGACAATGCCATTATAGAAACGTATCGTCGCTGGATGACAGCAAGAAATGCAGTACGACTACTACAATATATTGAAGTACGATACAGAATTTCAAATTTATTTTCATGTTAATAGATGCAAGGTAGCGCTTATGAAGTTAAACAACCAGTTACTACGTAACAATGATTGGAGGTAAACTTTTAGAGTATGTTACTTCGTAGTACAATAAGCGATCCGAAATGAGTGAAACAGAGGGAAGATTGATGACTTAGGTTGAGTTGATTCTGGGAAAGTGGTTTCCTTAGGCCCAGCTACAAGACACTAGAGCGACCCATCCAAAAGATCTTTTTCAGTGCTGTGGAGTCCATATGATGTACGCCTTTTTGCAGAAGTCGAAAGAATTCCGAAGGCGCGTTGCTAGAGTCTTAACAGATCGGTATATCCCGTATCAAAGCGCATTGGAGACGTTAAATCGCAACAAATTTATATAACTGACGTTCTCGCGGATCCCATAGAGTCAATTCAGAGAACTGATTTTCGAGGCAGGCTGAGCAGAGCCTACAAAATCCATTACGTAGCACAAGGGGATCACCAGGATAAGTGACAAAGCGCGCACAGAAGTTGAATTCTCAATAAGATTGCAGCGGGTGCCACATTTTCATTTCTCGATTTCTCAACTCCGTATTCCATTAGGCTACACACGGTTTGTTTAATCTAAGTGTATTTGACGACTAAGGAATTATAAACTGGGTGACAACACAGAATAATGTGGCACTGTGTACTTCACCAGGTTTGAAAACTTAGTAGGACCTGAAAGCAGGGTTGACAATGCACAACTAGAACCAGTCATTTTATGCAAACACCTGAGAACAACGATTTTTATTTCACACCTCAAGTTCGGTAGGACCAAACTGAGGAGCAAGTCTCCATGGTCACAGAACGTATCAGTACATTAAGTTACAACTGAAACGTAATAACAGAAAAAATTAAATGTTCATGAATCCTAAAAAGACAAGCTGTAAGTTTATATAAACGCAATAAACAATGTAACGAAGGAATTAGCTTAATTTTTCAAAGGACTCTTCGACAGAATAGGAGGAAAGTCTTCCGTTTGGATTTGAAAGCGCGTGGATTATTGCTACGATCTTTGAATTCTTTTGGTACCTTATTGAAAAGGTATACAACCAGAACACTGAACGCCTTTCGGCACAGGAGTCTAGGACGTGCGATCCTAATGCAGATCGGATTTCTGTCTGGTATTAACTGAGTAAATGCTGCTAATTCTTGGGAACAAGGTGATGTTAAGAAGAAACGACATTAAAGAATATATAAGTATATTTAGAGGCCAATGTCAGAATACCCAGACTAATTAATAGGGGTCAAAGAGAGGTTCGCTAACTTTCACCACTTACTGCCAGAACCGCCCACTTCTGAGGCAAAAATACCCATAGAGAATGGAAGAGTTACCCCGAAATATAATAGCATACGTTATATGTGAATGAAAATAACCGAAGTAGACTACTTTGCAAAATGCGTATCAAGGAGCAATGCCTAATGTGATCCGTCGGTATTTCACAGTTGAAAACGGATTTTTACGTCACAGAGACAAGGTGTAAGTGATAGACGCCGCACTGCTTGAACAAATAATCACGAAAAATAAAGATCCACCACATTTCTGCGTCGTATAGATTTCGAATAATAGTACGTTAAGAATCTACCCAATACACCGTCAACCCCTGCGAATTCATGTATAGACGCACAAGATTTTTCGCAGCCAGAGTTGACTACTGCCAACAGTTCATCCACCAATGGGCTGCGGGACTAATTGTTCGGTGCGTTTCGTGTGTAGTTCCACTTCTCATTCTCGACTGTCACTCGTGTCTCCAGTCTCGTATCGGCGAAAGAGGCAAGCGACGTTGCACGTTGCTTGAAGTACTAGTGGCCTGTCATTCAGAACGACAAGACTTCAGGTCCCCGTCGCCAATCCTGATATACGTTTTCAGTGTTTGCCTCAAGTCAAGTGAGGTTACAGCTGGGATGGTTCCTTTGACAAAGCGACGGCTGAAGCCCCGCCCATCCTTGTCAAATACGAGTTTGGGTCTGTAATGATCTCGTCTCCGGCGGGACGTTAAGTCATTGTTCCTTCTTACTTCTTGTCCAAAATATGAACAATTATTCCCATGTCCACACTATGGGACTGAGCCAACGTCTGATACTAAGATGTTCAAGTATTCTACAAAATGCGCTTCAGTGATTTTTTAGGTGCAGCTTTATATTAGATACGCTCCTATACTAGATACACACTTATTTTAAATTATATTATTTGTGTAGCTGTTACAGTCGATTTTTTTTAGGGCGCAAAACTGCTATGGTCATTAGCGCCCGGTCCGTGACTTAGGAAACAGTAAAAAACCGAAAATGGAAACCAGCAGCAATGGGAACGAAACGCATAAAATTGGAGAAACTAAAAGCAGAAGGAAGGCTTAAAAATCCACTACAGAAAGGGGTTGGTTGTCCCCAAAAAAAGCTTCAAATGACTGACGTCATTTCACTGGCACTAATAAACTCGAGAACGCGATCGGCCGAGCGCGTGTCATCTGCTAAAATTGACGATGTATCAGGCGACAACTGTAGACGGGCGCGTAACGGAGTAAAATAGGGGCACTCAAAAGGTGTCTTACCGTCCACAGCTGAGAGCAGTGGGGACAGAGTGGGGTAGGATCGCCGCTTAAAAGATGTCGATGGCTAAAAAGACAGTGCCCTATCCGGAGTCTAGTTAAAATTACCTCCTCCCGACGACGCGTTCGGGAGGAAGAGGTCCAAGCACAAGGAAGAGCTTTCACGTCCCGCAATTTATTATGGGGAAGTGTCGACCAATGTGCGTGCCATAAAAGAACACGACGACATAAAACGCTCCGTAGATCTGCGAAGGGAATCGATTGAATAGCTGGCCGAAGAAGAGAGACTGCAGCCTTGGCTGCTATATCGGCCGCCTCATTTCCACAGGTACCAATGCGTCCCGGGAGCCAGAGGAACGCCACCGACACGCCCCCCAAGTGGAGCAAGCGCAGACAGTCCTGAATCCGGTGGACCAGAGGGTGGACAGGGTAAAGAGCTTGGAGACTGAAGAGAGAGCTTGGAGACTGAAGAGAGAGCTTGGAGACTGAAGAGAGAGCTTGGAGACTGAAGAGAGAGCTTGGAGACTGAAGAGAGAGCTTGGAGACTGAAGAGAGAGCTTGGAGACTGAAGAGAGAGCTTGGAGACTGAAGAGAGAGCTTGGAGACTGAAGAGAGAGCTTGGAGACTGAAGAGAGAGCTTGGAGACTGAAGAGAGAGCTTGGAGACTGAAGAGAGAGCTTGGAGACTGAAGAGAGAGCTTGGAGACTGAAGAGAGAGCTTGGAGACTGAAGAGAGAGCTTGGAGACTGAAGAGAGAGCTTGGAGACTGAAGAGAGAGCTTGGAGACTGAAGAGAGAGCTTGGAGACTGAAGAGAGAGCTTGGAGACTGAAGAGAGAGCTTGGAGACTGAAGAGAGAGCTTGGAGACTGAAGAGAGAGCTTGGAGACTGAAGAGAGAGCTTGGAGACTGAAGAGAGAGCTTGGAGACTGAAGAGAGAGCTTGGAGACTGAAGAGAGAGCTTGGAGACTGAAGAGAGAGCTTGGAGACTGAAGAGAGAGCTTGGAGACTGAAGAGAGAGCTTGGAGACTGAAGAGAGAGCTTGGAGACTGAAGAGAGAGCTTGGAGACTGAAGAGAGAGCTTGGAGACTGAAGAGAGAGCTTGGAGACTGAAGAGAGAGCTTGGAGACTGAAGAGAGAGCTTGGAGACTGAAGAGAGAGCTTGGAGACTGAAGAGAGAGCTTGGAGACTGAAGAGAGAGCTTGGAGACTGAAGAGAGAGCTTGGAGACTGAAGAGAGAGCTTGGAGACTGAAGAGAGAGCTTGGAGACTGAAGAGAGAGCTTGGAGACTGAAGAGAGAGCTTGGAGACTGAAGAGAGAGCTTGGAGACTGAAGAGAGAGCTTGGAGACTGAAGAGAGAGCTTGGAGACTGAAGAGAGAGCTTGGAGACTGAAGAGAGAGCTTGGAGACTGAAGAGAGAGCTTGGAGACTGAAGAGAGAGCTTGGAGACTGAAGAGAGAGCTTGGAGACTGAAGAGAGAGCTTGGAGACTGAAGAGAGAGCTTGGAGACTGAAGAGAGAGCTTGGAGACTGAAGAGAGAGCTTGGAGACTGAAGAGAGAGCTTGGAGAATCTGAACAGATAACATACTGTACCAGCTGATGGCGGCGGATGTATTGGACAGCCTGGAGAACAGCGTAAAGCTCCGCAGTATAAACCGAACACTGGTCGGGAAGCCGAAATTGATTTGGGGTGTCGCCAACAATATAGGCACTCCCTACACCAAACGATGTTTTTGAGCCATCAGTGTAAATAAATGTGGCTTCCTTCATTTGTGCACAGAGCAGAAAATGCCCGACGATAAACAAGTGAAGGGGTACCATCCTTGGGAAACTGACAAAGGTCACGGAGCAGGCAGATTCGGGGACGGAGCCAAGGCGGTGCTGTACCCCAAGTTGTCAAGAAGGTTTTAGGAAAGAGGAAGGAAAGAGAATGGAGCAGTTGACGGAAGCGGACTCCCGGTGGTAGTAGGGAGGAGGGGAGGCCTGCATACCCTACATCAAAGGAGGCGTCGAAAAAAATGTCATGGGCTGGATTAGCAGGCATGAAAGACAGATGGCTAGCATAACGACTCAGAAGGACTGCTCGCCGATTGGACAGCGGAGGTTCAGCAGTCTCAGCATAAAGGCTTTCCACAGGGCTGGTGTAAAAAGCTCCAGTCACTAAACGTAATCCACGGTGGTGGATAGAGTCGAGACGCCGAAGAATAGACGGCCGAGCAGAGGAGTAGACTATGCTTCCATAGTCCAATTTCGAGCGCACTAAGGCGCGATAGAGGCGGAGAAGGACCACTCGGTCCGCTCCCCAGGAGGTACCATTCAGGACACGGAGGGTGTTGAGGGATCGCAGACAGCGAGCCGAAAGATAGGAAACGTGGGAGGACCAGCACAGTTTTCTGTCAAACATAAGACCCAAGAATTCAGCGACGTCTGAAAACGGAAGGTTGACAGGTCCTAGATGTAAGGAGGGTGGAAGAAACTCCTTACGTTGCCAAAAATTAACACAAACAGTCTTACTGGGAGAAAAACGGAAGCCGGTTTTGATGCTCTAAGAGTGGAGGCGATCGAGACATCCTTGAAGACGTCGTTCAAGAAGGCTGGTCCGTTGAGAACTGTAGTAGATCGCAAAATCGTCCACAAAGAGGGAGCCCGAGACATCAGGAAGGAGACAATCCATAATTGGATTTATGGCAATGGCAAACAGTACAACACTCAGCACGGAGCCCTGGGGTACCCCGTTTTCTTGGGAGAAAGTACGGGAGAGAGTAGTGTTCACCCGCACCCTAAATGTGCGCTCTGCCATAAATTCGCGAAGAAAAAGGGGCAGCCGACCTCGAAAGCCCCACGAGAACAGTGTGCGGAGGATGCCTGTCCTCCAACAGGTATCGTATGCTCTCTCCAGATCAAAAAATATTGCTACTGTTTGGCCTTTCCAGAGAAAATTGTTCATGATATAAGTGGAGAGAGCAACAAGATGGTCAACTGCAGAACCATGCTTTCGGAATCCGCATTGGGCAGGTGTTAAACGACTGCGGGACTCCAGCCACCAAGCTAAACGGCAATTCACCATACGCTCCAAAACCTTACAGACACTACTCGTGAGAGAAATGGGGCGATAGCTAGAGGGGAGATGTTTGTCCTTTCCAGGTTTCGGAACAGGAACGACGATAGCTTCCCGCCATCGTCTGGGAAAAGTACTGTCGGTCCAAATTCGATTATAAAGGCGAAGGAGGTAACGCAGACTATGAGTTGATAAATGCAGCAACATTTGGACGTGGATACCATCCGGTCCTGGGGCGGAGGAAGGAGAAGAAGAGAGTGCATGTTGGAGTTCCCGCATGGAGAAAACAGTATTGTAGCTTTCGCGATTTTGAGAGGAGAAAGCAAGAGGTCGCACTTCCGCTGCACGTTTCTTCGGGAGAAAAACTGGCGGGTAATTTGAAGAGCTCGAAATCTCAGCAAAGTGCTGACCCAATGAGTTATAAATTGCCACGGGGTCCACTAATGTATCATGCGCGACAGTGGGCCCAGAGACCGGGAGAAACTAGGCGCGCCTGATAACCGTCGAAGCCGACTCCAAACTTCCGAGGAGGGAGTGAAGGTCTTAAATGAGCTAATAAAGAATTTCCAGCTTGCCTTCTTGCTATCGCGGATGACACGACGGCATCGCGCACGGAACTGCTTATAGCGGACACAATTGGCCAAAGTAGGATGGTGGCGGAAAACGCGAAGAGCACGTCGCCGCTCACGTATTGCGTCACGTATTGCGTTCCATCAAGGAACTGGGGGGGGGGGGGGGGGGGGGGCGGGGCAATTCGGAGGTGCGTGGTATTGAACGTTACGCAGCTGTAAGAATAACGTCGGTAATATGTGTGACCTCATCGTCGACGCTTGGAAAGTGACGGTCATCGAATGTCGCTAGAGACGAAAAAAGTGTCCAATCGGCTTGGGCAAACTTCCAGCGTCGCGGACGCATATATGGCAGTCGAGGCTGCAGTCTAAGGACACATGGAAAGTGGTCACTCGAGTGTGTATCATCAAGGGCGAACCATTCGATGCGCCGAGCTAGCGGAACTGTACCGACCGCAAGGTCCAAATGAGATAAATATGTCGTGGAGGCAGACAAAAATGTAGGGACCCCAGTGTTGAGGCAAACTGGATCCGCTTGGTGGAAGACATCTAGCAATAGTGAGCCACGTGGACAAGGATGTCGAGATCCCCAAAGCGGGTGTGGAAGCTGACCAAGAAGATGAAGGAGATCAGCTCGTGCCATTGGTGTGGACGATGGAATGTATACAGTACAAAGAGAAAAGGTATATCCAGAAAGGGAAAGACGGACAGCGACAGCTTGGAAGGAAGTGTTTAAGTGGATTGGGTGATAATGGAGAGTATCATGGAGAAGAATCATGAGTCCACCATGGGCTGGAGTGCCTTCAACAGAGGGGAGATCATATCGGACGGACTGAAAATGAGGGAGAACAAAGCGGTCATGGGGACGCAGCTTTGTTTCCTGAAGACAGAAGATGACCGGCGAGTAGGATTGTAAGAGGATCGACAATTCATCCCGATTGGCTCGAATGCCGCGGATATTCCAGTGGATAATGTGGACATAGGGTGAACAGAAAATGGAAGAATGTGACCAAGGTTGCCGTCAACAACGACTGCTCAGAGCTTGCGACCAACAGCATGGAATGGCATTCAGCCGAAGGCAGAAGATCCTGATCCATAGGCTGTTCAGGAGCAGCTCCTGCCACCAGCGATCGGCCGGTTGATCGGCCGCCAGCAGTGCGCCTCGGCGACACAGAAGACGGCCGGGGGCGATTTCCGCCAGGTGGTGCTATAGATGGGACACGCCATGGCAGAGGAGGAGATGAACTGGGTTTCTTTGTAGCCTTCTTGGAAATATGATGTTTAGATGAAGGAGGAACCGATGGTTGTGAAGTTGGGGTACGTAAAAAATCTTCACGAGTATGCTCTTTTTCGAAGTCTTGGTGTCTGACTTTTGGGCTCGAGATTTAGCAGAACCCGATGAAGGGTGAGCCATAGAGTGGGCAGGCGAAAGTGGTGAGGTTGAACGGGCGATCTTTGCGCTGGCCGATCTGACGACCGTGGCACTAAAGGTGAGGTCACAAGTCTGCGGGGCCGCCTCCTTTGTTGGCCGAGGAGAAGCAAGGACAGTGCTGTATTTTGCTGTCTGAGGCACGGTGGGCTGTCGACTGGAGTATAATTTTCGAGCAGCAAAGGTAGACACCTTTTCCTTCACTCTGATTTCCTGGATGAGCTTTTCGTCTTTAAAAACGGGGCAATCTCGAGAGGAAGCAGCGTGGTCACCCATACAGTTGATGCAGCGAGGGGATGGAGGTGGACAAGCACCCTCATGGGTATCCTTGCCACACGTAACACATTTGGCCGGATTGGAACAGGACTGGCTGGTGTGAATGAACCGCTGACACCCATAGCAACGCGTAGGATTTGGGACGTAAGGGCGAACGGAAATTATCTCATAGCCTGCTTTGATTTTCGATGGGAGTTGAACTGCGTCAAATGTCAAGAAGACAGTGCGGGTTGGAATGATGTTCGTGTCAACCCTTTTCATAACTATGAACAGCCGTTACGCCCTGGTCAGACAGGTAGTGCTGAATTTCTTCGTCAGACAATCCATCGAGGGAGCGTGTATAAACGACTCCACGCGAGGAATTTAAAGTGCGGTGCGCTTCAACCCGGACAGGGAAGGTGTGGAGCAGTGAAGTACGCAGCAATTTTTGTGCCTGGAGGGCACTGACTGTTTCTAACAAGGTGCCATTCCGTAATCTGGAACAAGACTTTACAGGACCTGCAATTGCATCGACACCTTTCTGAATAATGAAAGGGTTGACCGTGGAGAAGTCGTGACCGTCAGACCGAGAAACAACAAGGAACTGTGGCAACGATGCAAGAACTGTCTGTGGCTGAGACTCAGTGAACTTACGCTTGTGAGCAGACATAGTGGAAGGTGAGGAAACCATTGCGGAAAATCCCCCATGATTACCGGCGTCTGCGATGGCGCGCTCCTCCCTTGTGGGGGCTTTCTCTGAGGGTACTCCCGCCTTAGGTGATTGTTCACACCTCAGGTCACACCTCCCGACAAACGGACGGAGGGACCAATCGGCACTTTCGGAAGGTATCAGCTCGGGTAATCACCCCTCCCTTGGCCTGGCCGTTACCAGGGGGTACGTACGTGTCCTACCTGTCTACCCGGGGCGGGGAATTACGCGTTACCCCCGTCACCGGCTACGCACAAAAATGCGTGGGTCGGCCTTCAGACACGCACAGGGAGGAAGAAAGAGAAAGGGAAAAACAAAGAAAGGGAAAGGAAAGAGGAGAGGTCTCAAACGCCGCAGCGGAGAAAAGGGTAAAGAGAAGAGGTAAGGAAAAGAGAAGGACAAAGGAAGGATGAAGACATACAAGCAGAGAAGGCGAAGAATGCGTTACATGTACGAGCGTCCGTCTCCGGACGTAGGCACAAGCCATACTCCCAGAGGGGGAGAAAGGGAAGGAGAGAACCAGAGGGGGGGGGGGGGGGCGAAGATGGGGGAGAGGGAAGGATGCGGAAAAGGAAGGTATGCAGCCCGGAAAGGAAGGAGGGCCACATTAGCTCGGGGTCCCGTGCTCGCTACGCACGTATCCATAAAAGAGTTGCGGACCCCCTGGGGGAGACAGTCGATTGTGCAGTGTACTGTAAAAGCAGCAATTTTTTTGTACACCAGTCTGCAATGTAACAAAAATGGTGAGTTGCTACAACACAAGCCCTTGGTCTTCCGAACAGGAGTCAGAATTTTTTACCGTTGCACAGCTTCTTTGTTCAGTGTGAGTCATTATTCAGTATGTACGTCTAACTGTCCCTCTTCAAACGATTCTGAACGGAACGTCTGCTACGCGACTGGAATCTTTTGCTGTGATCACAGAAGCAAACTATCTATTCTCCTACTGGTGTTTCAGACGTTTCGCGCACATTTTTCTTAGGCGAAATCAGTTTATTCACTACTTCAAACTCTGAACAGCTGAATGATCGCTTCTCGCAAACTTCTCCAACTTATCAACTACTTTGTCTCTAACGACTTCTAACGTCGACGAGAGATGACACCGTCACGCGAGCGCAGAAGGAATACTTGGAAAAACGCTGGGTAAGCGAGAGGATACTTTAATTAACCTTTTACTTTTTAGGCCGCGTCATTATGTAACACTAAAATAATTATGAACGACGTTTTCACGGTCTTTGCGGTGGTTGTTTTAAGGGCGACTAAACACCTAGGCTCTGCGGATTTTCTTCCCTCTCTACATAGTCTCGTTTCGATTATCAGATGGTCATATTGTGGTATGTCATTGGATAGAAGATGCCTGGGGAAGAGTGCCTGTACAGTAGCCTACTGCCTGTCCTATTCGAGCAGTTGATTGACAGTTAACAGCGAATCCGCAGCTTGTACAGAGAGGCAGCGTTTCCCTGCAGCAAGATGTCTAGGTCGTATGGTTGAAACGTTGATATGAATATTTTCATGTTTGATAAAAATGCAAAATAATTTCGATCAGATTGACAGTTGCAGTGGAAGCCTCTGATCTTATGAGAAATAGTGTTTTAAATATCCATTATGAATGTCAACTACAAATGTGCGATATGTGAAAAAGAAGTTCAGGCGACCACTTTTGACTGGCACTGTTTGCGGCTGTTGCACCTCCCCCGCCTAGCGACGGTCTTTAAAGCGGCGGCTGATGGAATTAAACGAGAAGGGGCACGTCTCCGCAGCGCGCTGCAAATGTCTGAGCAGGTCGGCCGCCGTGGCCACTGCGACCGTGTAATTAGACTGTTGACCCCATAAGTCAGGGCACGTGTTACGGCGCTAATTGCATTTAGTTCCAGCACACATATCAGGCGGTCGCCGTGATCTCATCTGGCCGGACTATTTCCGCCGAAGATTGTGGCCGTTGGGCGCGGCCCGTCCGACCGACGCCCGGGGAGAGTTTTTGTGGCGGTCGAGCCGGGCTGAGGCGGCCCCGCCGACGTAACACTATCGCCCCCGACGGCGTCTGTACAGTGGCGTCCACATACCACTTGTCCAACTTACTGGTCGGCCACCCTCCATCTACATTGCCACATCTTCGGTCGTCAGAATTCAAGGCCCTCGCTTTAAGTTCATTTGTGTACAGAATGAACTAAGGCGACAAAGGGCCCGCAATTGCTTACGAGCGGTTTAAAATAGCTACATTCTCTCAGTATTAATGAGAACTTCCAAGCTGCATTCCGAAAGTAGCACGTGCATGCGTTCCGGTCAAACTCTGAGAAACCCCAGTAAATAGGGTCAGCTGGTGTGCAAAGCCTTAGGACCTAAAAGTAACTTTCGCATGATGTTTCACTGCCAAATGACATAGCTCGATAAAACTTGCACCATACGTAATGTACATTGTAGTAAAGAAGAAACCTGAAAGAAATACGCGCAAAGAGGTGAACAGAAATGACAGTTTATTCACAATGTTGATAAGAAGTTCTCGTAGTAGGACGTTCCATTCCTCAATCACTGCGGTTGACAACTGATGGATGGTCGTTGGTGCTGCAGTACGTCTCCCAACTCACCCTGCACGTGGTCGATGGGATTCAAGTCGGGGGAACGGCAGGTCAGTCCGATCGTCAAGTGCCCTCTCGTTTCAAGAGCTGCTCCGCTTGCTATGTTCGATGCGGTCGCTCATTGTCATCCACGAAACAAATGAAGTAAGGGCCGAATGCAGCCTTGAAAAGAAGCTAATGGGGAAGGAGTACATAGCGTACACCGGCGATTTGGTCAGTACCCCCACGGAACCTAATGCCTCCAGACAACATAGCACCTACACTATCAAAACCACCATCATTAGAATGCTGGACATACCCCCATATAGCGAGAGGAGGGAACACGTGATGCGCTAAGGAATTAGTCGAACACAGTCGTTTTGGTGGCATAGATGTTACAGTGTGGGGAGGCATTATCTTCATGGGCGGATTGACCCCCAAATTTTTGAACTCTTTACTCTCACAGGTCAACATTCTCAGACCGTACTCCACCATGTGCGTCTTTGCAAGGATGCACTGGGCTCTGACTTCATTTTTATGGATGACAATGCTTTAAAGGAGAGGGTACTCTGAGTGGACTGGCCTGTCCATTCCCCGACTTAATTCCATCGATCACCGTGTGGGACGCATCGGGGATACGTAATGCAGCACGTTCACATACACCAACCGTCATCCAACAGTTGTCAATCGCTGTGATTGAGGAATGGAACGCCTAATCACAAATTCTGACCAATTTCGTGGTCACCATGGGCGTACTTTGTATAGCAAGCACTGCCGTCCGTGGTATTACGAACATGTCCCGCCGTTTGTTATGTTCAAGGGATCGTCATGAAATGAGGTGACAATCTATTGTCTTTGAATAGAAGTGTCACTTCCGTTCGTCTCATTGCGCATTTATTTCAGTTACCTTCTGTACTATAGTGTAGCATTTCTTTCGAAATGTGCTCCATGTTCGATCGAGTTATATTATCTAGCAGTTACACATAACGCTAATGTTAGTTGCTTCCTTAAGTTTTGCAGACAAGAGTATATTAAAAGAATGTATGTATCTATGTATGTTCCACGTCTCCTATTAAACCACTCGATCGATTTCAACCGGGGTTTACTATTTGCCATCTGCAAAGAAGCGTTCTATAAGCATCACATACCTTACACAAGGTCAGGGTAGAAACAGAAGCGTAACACAGGGATGTCTGGAGACATCTGAACCAAATTTTGTATATAAATGATTTTTGTATGAAAGTATTGCTCGGATGGGAAGAGTGACACGTAAAAAGTTCTAAAACCAACTGTTGGTATTTCTTTCCTGTATTTAAAAGTTTTAAATTCAATTTGTTTCTTATTTGTGTTATTTGGTGTTTCAGTCATATTCCGAGAGTGAGGACTGACACGAATCAGTAAATTTGTGAAAGTGCGTCGGTAGCCAAAGTCACGTCAAATGGCTGAATACCACATAAATTTAACATCTCTGGGGTCGAATGATGTGAAACAGGAGAGTGACAAATATCTGTGCGAGCGCAATATACTGTACGTGACATCCACGTACTCAAGCCAAGCCGCAGGTAAAAAAACTAGCAACTAAATAAATTAACCTTCTGCTCCGATAATGAATCCAGCTTTCATGGAGCCATCTACTACAGAGCAAGCAAAATTAAGATGTTTATGGATATTTTTTCCTCTCGTTCTGTAAATTACATGTATGAGAGAAAATTTAACTGCGGGTTTAAAAAACAACCGAGCTTCAGTAGAAAACAGGAAGATTTTTCCTTTCTTAGAAGAGTTGCTGAAAAATAACACTAGTAATTCCTCTAACCTCATTCAGGCAAACCACGTTACCTCCTAAACGACATTTTGGCACTTGGCCTAAAGCGTGTTCAGTACTGCAACAGCCTAGCTGTGTATCTAGTGAACTACAAAGCATTAGAGCTCTATATGACTGACGCGCAACAGCTTGTAGATCTGTGTAACGGAGGTCATTTGGGAACCACTGTATAGATTCAAGTATTCCAGGATTTCATTCAGTTAACGCTATTTTTTCGAGAAGAGACGTTTTGAGACCGTGGCTGTGTGCAGAATACAGATGGACTAACAAAAAAAAAAAAACAGCAACCATGCACTATTGAGAATGCTATTTTTGACAAATAACTGGTTTCCAATCGATAGGTTTATCTTCAGACTGCTGTTCACTCCCAGATACACATTTATTAATGTTTACGTGGGTTTTCGGTTCTTTATTCCCCTTGTAGTGAAATATCCTTGGTATTGTAGTGCCGTCGAAAATCCACTCGTCATTTTGTTGCAATGTTGTCTGCTTGTCTTCACGAAATAGTTACGAGTATATGAAGCATTTATTTGATTTATAAACAGGTTATCAGTAATAGCTGGTTGCTGTTTTCTTCTTTGTAGGAATCAACCTGCATCATAATTTTGTAGATGTAAAATTATGAGAACCGCTAGCTGTTCCATAATTACTGAACAAGGAAGCTGCTGCTGCTGCTACACAAGAACATGTAGCAGACAAAACGAACAGCTGAATGGTAGACCGACCAGTTCCTTTTAATGAAGCATTTGTACACCGTGTGATCAAAAGTATCCGGACACCAAGCTGAAAATGACAAGTTCCTGACGCCCTCCAGCGGTTATGCTGGAATTCAGTATGGTGTTGGCTCACCCTTAGCCTTTAAGACAGCTTCCACTCTCGCACGCATACGTTGTCAGGTGCTGGAAGGTTTCTCGGCGAATGGCAGCCCATTCTTCACGGAGAGCTGCACCAAGGAGAGGTATCTATGTCGGTCGATGAGGCCTGACACGAAGTTCCAAAGCATCACGAAGGTGTTCTATAGCCTATAGGATTCAGGTCACGATTCTGTGTAGCCCAGTCCACTACAGGGATGTTATTGTAGTGTAACCACTCCGCCACAGGCCGTGCATTAAGAACAGGTGCTCGCTCATGTTGAAAGATGCAATCGCCATCCCCGAATTGCTCTTCAACAGTGGGAAACAAGAAGGTGCTTAAAATAATGGTTCAAATGGCTCTGAGCACTATGGGACTTAACATCTGAGGTCCTCAGTCCCCTAGAACTTAGAACTACTTAAACCTAACTAACCTAAGGACATCACACACATCCATGCCCGAGGCAGGATTCGAAATTGCGACCGTAGCGGTCGCGCGGTTCCAGACTGAAGCGCCCAGAACCGCTCGGCCACACTGGCCGGCGCTTAAAACAATGTGGGCCTGTGCTGTGATAGTGCTACGCAAAACAAGCGGTGCAAGCCCCGTCCACGAGAAATACGACCACACCATAACACCACCGCCTCCGAATTTCACTGCTGGCACTACACACGCTGGCAAATGACGTTCACCGGGCATTCGCCATACCCACTCACTGCCATCGGATCGCCACATTGTGTAGCGTGATTCGTCACTTCACACAACGTTTTTCTACTGTTCAATCGTCCATTGTTTAGGCTCCTTTCACCAAGCGAGGCGTTGTTTGGCATTTACCGCCATGATGGGTGGCTTATGAGCAGCTGCTCGACCATGAAATCCAAGTTTTCTCACATCCGGCCTAACTGTCATAGTACTTGCAGTGGATCCTGGTCTAGTTTGGAATTCCTGTGTGACAGTTTGGATGGATGTCTGCCTATTATACATTACGACCTTCTGTCAGTCAGCAGACGAGGTCGGCCTGTACGTCTTTTTGCTGTACGTGTCCTTCCCGTTTCCACGTCACTATCCCATAGGAAACAGTGGACCTAGGGGTGTTTAGGAGTGTGGAAATCTCGCGCACAGACGTATGACGGAAGTGACACCCAATCACCTGACCATGTTCGAAGTCCGTGAGTTCTGCGAAACGCCCCATTCTGCTCTCATGATGTCTAATGACTACTGAGGTCGCAGTAGGTGGGAGCAAAATGCACCTAATATGAAGAATATATGTTTTGGGGGGGGGGGGGGGTGCGGATACGTTTGATCACGTAGCGTATGATATCAATCCAAGGAATACCGCACTTTGTCCACTATGTCAACGTGCTCTCAACAGTATGTCCAAGCTACATTCCTACACAACGCATAACGATGAGACGAGCTCTGTGACCAAAATTCAGTACCTGTTTGGCGAGATGTAACCTTCCACAGCACCAATTAAATTGCCTTTTCAATCGGCTATGCTATGAGTTTCCATTAATGACTGTAGGAAAGTGATTCGTCGCCAGCAAACGGCGTTGCCTCGTCTGAAACCAGTTTTTGTTAGATCACCGAAGGGACTCAACGTCGGGCGTGGTGCTGTTGGCTCCCTTGCCATCACGATAGATTGGAGGAGGAGGGGTGGGGAGGAGGAGGTTGTGTAAATTTCCTTTCCTATCAGCAGACTTATTGCTAATGTCGTGGGTTAAATCCCGAAACGCTCCGCAGTGTCTCATGAAGTGGAGGCGTGTGACATTTTGGTGGCGATTCGTCCGTCGGATGGGATGTTAAGCTCGGTGGCTAATTTAATGCTATACGAGAGAAGTATGCTATGAGCCGGCGCCGGCATTCACCCTCTCCTATACCACCACAACCACAATGACACCACACCCATCAGATACATTTATCTCACACTTCGCGATGAGGACATGCTATTATACGAGAAGGAAATAAAACTTTTCAATTTAGGCGGGTGAACCTATCCTTCGGGGTCTGCCGGCCGGTGTGGCCGAGCGGTTCTAGGCGGTTCAGTCTGGAACCGCGCGGCAGCTACGGTCGCAGGTTCTAATCCTGCCTCGGGCATGGATGTGTGTGATGTCCTTAGGTTAGTTAGGTTTAAGTAGTTCTAGGTGACTGATGGCCTCAGATGTTAAGTCCCATAGTGCTCAGAGCCATTTGAACTTTCGGGGTCTCTTCGGCATACAACTTTACTTTTTATCGGTCTCTTCCTGCCCACTAACAAGTAGCCCAATTGAAATTTACTTCTAGTATTATGACACTGGGAGAGTTGTCACTGTATAACACGATTGTCAGCAACCGCTCAAACTGATCATACGAAATGAGACTTGATCCAGTGTTCGCCTTAAAGTAAAATGAGAACTACTGCGTGTGTATGAGAAGAACGAGTTGATTGCAGTCTTCAGTATAAGGCTTCAATATAGGTTAGGTATAATAATCGGACAGCTCGACAGACATTACACGGAAAACCAATTTTACAAAAATGCACAGATATGGTCTAAACATTTACAATGCATTTTGTCGCAATCTGACACCTCAGCAGATTTTAAATTATTCTGCATACTTGCCGCCGCCGCCGCCGGCCCCCCCCCTCCCCCCCCCCCCAACCTCTTTACAAACTTCTATTGTAACATAGACATCACTGTTTTGGTTACATTTTGCTGGGTACGTAGAAGTCTTAATACGTATTCACTGAAATAATGTGGCACACTAAGCTAGTCACCATATGAGATTGTCAGTTTCTTCGTCTGACCTCTGCCTTGGACTTAACAGATTTTGCGCTCTGAAGCTCCACTCAAAATGCTGCAATTAGATATGAAACATTTCTTCCTGAAACTTACAACGCACAGAACTTCAAATATTAAAAAACACACACGTTGCTCGTACAAAGATCTATTCACACTGGACGTCTCGGAAAGGAAAGTCAAAGCATTTCACAATGCATTTCCAAATGGTGGCATTCACACAGTGTCAACGGAACGAAATGGAACATTACCGTAAAGGATTCTCCAGAAGCGAGTTTTGACTTCGTTTTCGTCGTCGTCTGCTACTAGCATTGAAGTTGACCTGTTCACGCCGCGTTCAATCATAGTAGAGAATCACTGTTATTGCTTGAGTGACTTTTTGACCTACGGCGAAGCTACATTAAGACTATTTTTTTCCTGCGGAAAATATCTTAAAGCGAAAAAAATCATTTGAGTTTCGAAACACCCAGAGAAAGAGGAAGCTAACACTGCACACAAATAAAAACTTGTGAATCTGAAACAGAACAAGACGTTTTGTAACTATTGTTTTCTGTGTCCATATTTATCCATTAACCTCTGCCAAGAAAATTCTGTAATGTCTGTACAATACGTTTTCTATTCTTTTTAGGGCGTTCCTCGTAATCTCTCACCGCTCACTATTCGCTGAGCGACGTATGTTAACGTACCATCTAGTGTGAACCAACCTTAATTTGACGATGCCGTTCCGTTACGTTTACGTCCAGAGTGAATCGACCTTAGCCATCCTATCAGGGACCCACAAGGATCAGGAGATTACTGAATTCCATATCAGCACAATCTCGGGATAAAATACTGTGACTTGACAACCGCACCCCGATGTGTGAAATTAGACGTAAAATATTGACCCTAAGCCGTTGCCTTTTCTCAGGCTTGGCTATCAAGGTAGGAAAACGTCAAAATAGGAGAAAAGAAGCAGTAAAAGTGAAAACTGTCAACTAAATTCACACACGGAGACGGAAAGCTCTTATCGAACTTGCAAACCCACTGTTCGAGCGATGACTACATTACAAAATACGTATTCATATTTTCGAATGGTCTGACCATATACTACCAAACAAACTACTTCAATTAAAGCGTCCTGTTAAAATTCTTGGCATTAACATTACATCAATTCACTTTTGCATACCCAATTTACAGAGAAGCATCTGTTCATAGTGACTGTTCCTTTATTTTTGGCAATATTTTAGTAATGAGAAAAACAGTAACTTGCACTGTAGACAGCAGGTCACGCTAAATTGCTGCCTCCCGTCTTCCCAGAAATGGTTCCGATGGGACGATGCCTAGTAAACAACTTTGGTGTTTAAATCAACCTTCGGATTGATGACAGTTTTACTGAAGATTTATGGCACTTCCGAGGAAATAAGGCAAATGATACTCAAACTGTTTCCCCTCGTCCTGTGTACCTTTAAGCGCTGTGAAGTCTCTACCAGATACGAATTAACACCGCGCGAGTGGTAGAAGCGAATTCTCTGAACAGCTAGAAAGCATGTACAGAAACGTTAAGACCACAGTTGATAATGCAAAACACTATTATAACAGTCAATAGTTGCACGTATACGCTCGGTTAACATTTACTATGACATGCTCAACAAAAAACAAACCATGAAACATGCCGCGCAAATCAGCAGCAATGCACGCACAAACATGAACGAAAGATTTACTAAATGTCGAGAAGTACAAGAGTTACAGTCCCCAGACTGACTGAATCCTTTGCAACCACAGAATCTATGAAGATATAAATTTGGTTCCTATAAATGTCCACGTGGATCTTAATACTTCATTTTGGGTATTAATAACCTTTTTATCGGTCTTTTTCCGTGGAAGACCAGAGGTGTACCTACTTCATTTCGTCCACCGTTACTAAAAGATTCATGTGTTTTTTTTTTTAATTATGTGAGTGATGTCTGAACAATTGTTCAACGCTGACTGGAGCCACTATATATCAGCCTTACGCAACAGACACTCCTTCTCAGAAATTTTCCTTTACCAGCAGATACTGTAAAAATACGCGATACATGCGGCCATTTCAGCTCTTATTGGAACAGACAAAAGATGGATTTTTGTAATATTTATGCTTAGGAACCAGACTGGGATATTTTAGTTTCTAAGCGAGTCAGAATATCAGAAAAGCGATATGCTGAACGAGAGGCAGTCACCATTCGCAACTAATTAGGCAATAAGCTATCAAAACTATCCTGCAATGATCGTGATACTTCTGAAGCAAGAATATAAATACCTGGAAATATCGTTAGTAAAATAACAATCACGGCTACATAATAGCAGAGAAATGGCATGAATAAATCTCTATCGGTTAATAGCACACAATTACAGCAGAGAATGTAGTCCATCAATCAGAACTTCAATCCATTCGTGTTGAGTAGTTTACGTATCCGATTTTGGTGCATACCTAAACACAGTTATACGTTTTCCTGCAGATTACTACATGAAAGAAAATGTATAAGGTTCAAGGTAGGAAACAAAGTCCACCAAAATAATGAACTAATCAGTTAAATGAATGATATTTGCACAGACGGCATGAGGCTGACAAATATTATTAAAAAATTTGTTTACAGGACGCTTACTGTGTTCTCCTAAGGCACTACCGCCTCGTCTGCTTAACGTGCCAGTTGCTGTTATTGAAAACTAACTCCCCTGCTTTCCGCAAATACGCGGTAAGACCCATACTTTCGAATGATGCATGACAGCGAAGTGCCGTGGCTCCAATGTTACGAGCAGCGTCGCCATCTAGCAGCGCGACGACAAACGCTCTTGCCGACTCAGCCATCTAGCGGCAACGAGCGGAAGCGTTGGGCGCGCGTGGTGTACGGTTCGATCGAGAGAGGGCAGGGCGAGCAGCGCTTTGGTTCGGGCATTTTGACGTCCTTGAGCCACTTATCTACCATCCTTGTCGCCCATTATCTCACTACAGCCGCCGCTAGACAAAGCACGCAGAGGAAGCGGGTGAGAAGGAAGCCGCACTAAACGCTTGCTTCACAGACCATGGTAAGCCTTTCATTGAGAAAACAACTTGGAGTGAATGTTATTGCACTTCGGGCAGACGACTGGTACCACAAGCCAAGGATGCAACTTTGTTACCAAGTTATGGAATTCTTGCGGTTAATCCGACGATTGCTTTTGTTTTCCCTTCAGCCGTCTGTTTTCCTCTTTCCTCACTGCGTAACATCTGGTTTTGCAGGATTAATCACTGTTTTACGATGTAATAAGTTATAGATAGGCTGTGACTCTCAATATTTCGTAAATATCGGCAAATTTCGATAGTGATTTTTGGAACTTCAGATGAAAGAAAGCACAGTATTAACAGACAGAAAGGATGGCGCCACTGACGTCATAGCACTAGGAAAAATCAGTTTTAATACGTGGTTCCTCTAGCTTATGCACTTATTGGAAGACATATTCCTTCTAAATGTTTTAAATTTTTCAGTTAAACTTATCCAGAAATTTAAGTCTTGGTAGTAGATGCGACATTTCACACAAAGTCACAGTATTTTCAGTTTCAGGATCCTGCTTACATTTAAATCTCTCTTTAAAAAGCATTTTTTTAATATGTTAACAATAATTGACGAACTTACTTTACTGTAATTTTTTTTGTATGGTGGGCCTGAGGTCCCAACCCGCGTTACTGAAAATGTTCTTAGGGTTAAGGCCACTCAAAAATTTTTCTTTAAAAAAAAAGTGATTCTTGTATGAATATTTCTAAATCATATGAGCGTGAGATAAGATGGAACAACGGGTGTGTGTATATATATTACACCGATACAGGAACTCAGTAGACAGTAAATGGGCGAAAGCACAGCTAAAGGACGGTATTTGTAGGCAGGAGGTGGCTCAGTGTTTAGAACTATGTGCCTCAAGGTAGAAGCACATTCCAGCGCTAGTTCTCCCACCGTCCACGTACCAAGTCTCTTCGAGCCTTCTTACGATCTCGACTCTTCTCAAAGTCGCTTCCACATGTTTCTGGTCTCTCTCTCTCTCTCTCTCTCTCTCTCTCTCTCTCCCTCCCCCCTTCGCACTCTTCCTCCCTCCCCCCTTCGCACTCTTCCTCGTTCCGACTGAAGATCGCCACGCCTCCACCTCGACAGCAAGCAGCGGCGAGCTCAGAAGACTGGCGCGCCGCACAAAGAAGATCGATAAACCATTAACAAAGTGCAGCCAGTAAGAACAATATAATTAAGCACTCGCAGCGGCATTCCAGAGACCGCGGGGGGACAGGAGTAGGGGCAGAGTGGAATGGTAGAGGCGGCGGCGGAGGGGAAGGTTGGTGGGGGAGACCGCCACGGCGCTGTTGCTCCCAGGCGGCGAAGAATGCAGCGAGGGTGATTAGAGCTGTGGGCAAAGAGCAGCCGCGGCCGCTAGGCGAAAGGACCCCGAGAAACCAGCAAGAAATAGGCGCGCAGTTACGTCATGCATTTATTTCTGCCCGCCGGTGGTGGGGAGTGAGTGATCTGTGTTCCTTTCCCTTGACCGTTCAATTCTCACGCCCTGTAGTCTGGTCTGTGACGTCGCGTGTTCTCGTTAGCGGCGCGGCCGCTGCATTCCACTGGTCACGGCCTCGCCCCCCGCCCGGGCGCCGGCATCGCGGTTTGCGCCTTCGCTGCTTTCTTGTCGCTCGCTTTCCACTCTGTTATACTTTGTACAGCACACTCAAAACTCAACAATACACGATTTGGATGCGGGGCGCTTTTCTCATCATGGTGCCACATTCTCGTTCATTACCAGATCATAAACAAATACTCCTTTATTGTGTTCTGTCGAGAACCATCGGGTAATTAACTGATATTCGTGGTTGTCATGTGTAACAACAGCCGTAACAGTGGCTTCTTATTTCGACAGAATTTGGAACGATCCCGTTTAATAAGATTATTATAAAACACTAGCAGTGAATGAAACGTGAACACCCTGAAGTAATGAAATGATTTAAGGATGCTATATGGAACCGAAGGATCCTATAGTACTAGACTGTCGTCGACGATCGAGTCAGTAGTTTGTATAGCTTAACAAAAGTACAACGCTATCCTTCTCGGACAATAGTAACAGGACTCCGCGGCTGCAGACATCCGCAGTAATAGCTTCGTTGAGGATAAAAGCCTGTGCCGATGCAGATATCGACAGATGTATCTGCTGATCATCTTGACTAAAACAAGCCATCAGTTAATAGGACACATCCTGCAGCATGGAGAAAAGGTCAGTTCGTTAGAGCAGGGAAGTGTGTGTCTTTGGAAGGGGTTGGGAGTTAAAATTTGTAGAGAGAGGCTAAGTGTTGATTACAGTAAGAAGTATTTATGAGAGACGAAGAGGTTTGCACAGAATAGACTAGTGTAGACAGCTGCATCACAGAATTCTTCGGACAGATCATAAAAGGAACATCTGCGGATATCCATATGAATTATTACGCTGTGGTTAAAAGTCAAGGGCAGTGTCTGTAATATGATCTTCGTCCATTTACATTTCATGCTATCGATAGTAATAATAATTATACATCACTATTACTACCCACTTGGAATGCAGTATCACTATAATGGCTTCAACGCTGTGTGTCCTTCAAAGGATAAATGCGTTATTGACGTCCGCAAAGCCGCAGCACAAATGCACGCGCATCCTGTTTTCATCGTATTATCAATTGCCTTAAGCCTGAGCCATTAGTGTTTCTTTTGCATGAACAAATGTCGCATATATAACTACCGAAAGATGCCAGAAAACTATGCGATGGCGCTTACGGGATATAGCACCCACTGGAATCTTCGTTTCACGGCCTAACTGCTGTTTGTGTATGCACACGTCTCAAACAACGTTCGATATGAAATCAGTGACTATCAACTAGTCCTCTTAAATGTATTCAAATCACATAAACCAACGCTTATTACTGTGAGAAGTATAACGCGTCAAGATACTGTAGCATTATGGCGAATTAACGTACACTTAATAAGTGTACTAATGGCTTCCAGTAGTATGCAACGTATGACAATCTGGCAATAGACTTCATGTTGCAGAACTGTTTCGCAGAAATTTCGCTATTTCCATATCTTTGAGGAGGAAGTTATAGTTATAACTTTGGTCAACAAAATATGAAGACGCAACGCAGAACTAACGAACGTAACGACTTAAAACCGCCTAACGCAAGTCGAAGGCATTACGTGGCCGCGGAAACTAACAGATGGAACCAACAAACCGACAATACCTTCGCGCGACCGTTTCTTAACGTGCTGAAAGTTACGATTCCTACGGAAGTAAATTAAAAGTCAAATTAATGTGAGCACCAGTCGAAAGCCTCAGTAAACACCTTTGCAGCGCGGACTGCTGCGAGACGCAGGAAAAGTCAATGAGGTCGTGACGATACCGATAGGCAAGTGGGGCCAAGCCGACTCCAGTGCCACGACCAGCTACGCTAGGTTTCACGATTGATGATCCACAGCGCGTAGCAGCCCGACCAAGGTGGTCGCACAGATTAGCGACTGGGTTTTATTACGGGGAGTTTGGTAACCAGGACAGTTCGGTAAATTCATCCTGGTTTTCTTCGAACTACGCACGTTCTCTGCGAGCTGTAAGTCACTTTCATTGCCCTGCTGGTAGACGTCATCGTGCTGAGGAAAAGCAAACTGCATGTAGTGGGGCGAGCAAGGTCCCCACGGATAGACGCACACTTCTGTTGATCCATTATACCTTACAGAATGACTAGATCACCCAGAAAATGGCACGGATACATTTCCACACCATAACGCACCCTCCTTGTTTCACTTCGTACTCGCAACGGCCATCTGTCCGATGGAGCATAAAACGTAATTCATCTGAAAATGCCACCTGTCGCCACTCTGTGGAAGTAAGTTGGGGAACTGGAGAGCTAATTCCAGCTCTGGCTGCCAATGAACAGCGGTCAGCATGGGTGCATGAACCATGCACCTGCTGCGGAGGCCCTCTCAGCACAGTTGCCTGAACGGTCGTTGAGAAGACGCTGTTGGTAGCTCCTTGGTTTATCTGGGCGGCCACTTGTTCAACAGTTGTACGTCTTTTCGCCCGTACGCATCTCCGCAGCCGGCCTTCACTCCTGTCATCTATACCCCTGGTGCACCGTAGTTGCCTCGGCACAGGCTTTGGTAGCGCCTTTGTGCTATGTACGGTATCCTTTAACCACAATGAGCACGAAAAGTTTACGAAATAGGCCGTTTCGGGAATTCTTTCAGCCTTGGCCCTAAAGCCAGTGATCACTTCCTTTTGGACGCCAGATATATCGTTACGTTTCCTCACTGCGACAATGAACGCACTGTTCCCACATCCGCTCGTCACCTCTGCCCCTCCTCCCCGCATACGTCTTATATACCCTCCACTGTTGTGCCGCCACCTGCTGTTTGTGAGAGGTTATTGCACGTTGGCGTCGAACATAGGCGGTGGTCACATTACTGCGGCTGGACTGTGTATAAACAGTGCAGGCGACTAACTACCAGTATGGAAGAAAGGAAGGAAGGGAAACTAGAGTTTAACGTTCGGTCGATTTTTTTTTTTAAAAGCTGCTATACCAGCATATGCATGAAGCGATTTTAGGAAACCATAGAAAATGTAAATCTGGAAGGCGGCCGGGGATTTGAACCGTCGTCCTACCGAAACACGAGTCAATGTCCCAACCACCGCGCCACCTCGCTCGGTAGCAGTAAGGCACAGTTCTGTTCTAGTCTGTGCACGCTTTTCTTGAGAGGTTTTCAGCTTAAAGCAGTTGGACACCGTCACAACTACGCGTCTTTGAAACCCGTTTCGTATCTCCAATCAACGGGATTCCTATACCAACGGGACGTCATAGGATGTCCCACATAACTTATACGCCATTAAGCAGATATCTTTTAATGGTACTGGTTTCTGAAGTTCATGAATTATGTTGGAGATTTCTGTAAATTCCTTTCCCTAGAAAATTTTTATATAAATATTAAACTGAAAGTAGGTCACACTACCGTAGCAAAAGTGTGCAGAGGACGTACAAAATAGATTACTCGTTTCTGAAAATGGCATCCATGTGACAATGAAACGTAAACGAAAACGATCAATGCTCAGCGCAAAGCACCATAGATACCACCCAGCTAACAAGTACACAAAAAACAAAACTGCCACGTAATTTACATTATTGCCTCTATAATTCTATAACAGTAAAATGTACAAGAGCGAAGTTTTATGATAAAGTACTACATTTCAAAAAGTCACCATCACTACCTTCCCAAATGAACGAAATGAACGTAAAATCAAATGTAGACTCATTCTTCCATCGCGAATTCAGTGGAAGGAATGATGTTCCGCTGCGCGATGCGTGAGTCGTGGCTGGAAAAGCCAGCTGACGCGACGGCCGTTCTCATTACAGCGACGGACATCCATTCCGGCAGAGGATGCAGAGGTTGCGCCGGCCCGCCAGCGGGCTATAAATGTGCCACAAGCCAGCGGGAGTAAGGAGGTCCGGAATGCAATCTTGCCGGGTGGCGCTCTCTGCCCTACATAAGAGCAGCGGCTACGTCGTTTCTTCTTGCAGTCAGGACAAACCAGCAGCCAAAGAAATGTCTGCTTACCTTTCCGCCTTATTCCACACCCAGAACTGCAACGTTCCTGCAAGAAGAGAGAGAGAGCATCTAGTTAGTAATAATGTCGCCGCACTGTAGTACAGAAAACACCAATAAGAAAATCCGCAGTGCATATACATCATCCCCGCCGTTCTTCACGAAGTATCACACTAAACGATCCTTCTGAAAAGTCACACTAAACGATCCTTCTGAAAAGAGTACTCCAGTATTAATGTAAAAGACACAAAAATGAATAAAATAATCGTATTATTATTATTATTATTATATTATTATTATTATTGTTGTTGTTTCTTATGCTTAAGCACTGATTCGCCGCAAAACATAACAACAAGAATAAGTACTATACCACTGTGTCCTATTCAACAGCAAACATTATAAATATATGGTAGCGCTAAAAGTAATACCACACATTTACTTTTCATAAAGAATGGTGGTGAAAACCAATTTCTTCTCTTAAAATATTAACTAAAATCCGCGAAGGAAAAATTGGGATGTGAAGGTCTTCCGATTTTTAATTTAGTCTTTCATTTCACACGCGCTCTTCTCTGCACTACATTTTCAAGCCGCACAAACAAGCCTATAATACTCACCAATACATTTGTTATTCCAAATTTCCCCCGCTTGACACTTCTGCTTTTCTAGAGACATCAAATCTGCAGGAACATTTTTTTCCCTAAAGCATTCACGTTACATAGATTATGTACAGAACTGCCACACTGCAATGCCGGAGTGTCTTGACAGCTACAGACCGTAATTTACCGTCGTTCGGCAATGTAGATAAACGACAATCAGTGGAGCTGACGGATTAGTTAATTCGTTATGGCGGTACTGCAAATAGAACACAGTATTTAATTCATCACCTTCAATTTTAGTAAACCTTGATTTCACTTTAAATCTGTAACGACTTCTGTGTAGAATTCGCTACTTTCTTCTACTTGCAGAAAACTGGTCTGCTTCGTGTGTCTTTCTCGCAACATCATTTTGCCTCTTGCATTCCATCGTTCACTGCAGTTAAGCTGCTGCATCTAATTCCTCAAGTGGTAACCTATTATTGTCAATGCCTTACTATACATGATTATTTGTACCTTTCATTTAGCTAATAGTGTGTGCTTCCTAAACTGTCTGGTGGCCTCTTTACTTCATTAACATGGTTTGTTGGTAAACAGGGTTTTAGATGGGCCAACGTTCTGCTTGGTCTAGGAATACGACTAAATATATCACCTTAAAAACATTTTCAACAAAATAAGTTTCATGATACTGCCGGACATTTAATATTGAAATAGATTTCGAATTCATTCATGAATAGCAATCACATTCTCCATCCGTATTAAAAGTTCACACCCATGAGAATGAGTCAGGAATACATCGCCCTTTCAGTCGTTTAATTGTTTTGAATTTCAGTCTTGTTTATACAACACTAAGCTCGAAGTAATGGCACTATTGCTATGTAACTGCAAGCACAAAAATTCTGTTACATTGCTACAGACTGACTGCGGAGTTGCAAAAAAACTACTAATCAAACGTCTTTATCAACAAGATACGAAACCATGTCAAACGTCAATACAAAGGACAACAACAGAACTATGAGCTACATTCCGTCTCGTTATCACCACATAGTGGAGGCTTTAGTACGGACTGAGAAGACCGGTACACCAGCTCAAATGGAGCAGTAGCGTGCGGGCCCGCTAGGCGAAGGGAAACCCTGCGCGCCGCGCTCAACATTCCGGTCGGAGCGGCTGTGGCAGCCCTGAAAGGCAGCCGGAGGAAGATTCCGCATACCTGCACGCTCCGGCTGTAAGCAGCCAGGAATTCAGGTGGGCCTCCCGAGACACGCGACTCTCGGCCGTCCTGCCTCGGCGGCAAGGGTCAGTGTCCCTCGCGCCGCAAGCCAGCCGGCCGGGATCGCAGGAATGCGGCGCCTCGCCGCCGACAAGCAGGTCTCTTCCCTTCCCTTCCCTTCCCCCGCCACACTCGTCTCCGATGCACTAGGTGGCTGCACTCGAGCATTTGTTCTGACTGAGGCACGGCCATCACTCTGTCCCTTTAAAGATGTCCTGACATTAATCTGCAATGACCAGTAAGTTATAATTTCGACACAATGTCTATAAAGCGGAATCGCACAAACGCTCAGATGCTGCGCTGTCAATGGATACGATTTGCAGCACCTATTAATACACCACATGAACATCAACCAAAGTAAAACAAGGTGAACGAAATGTAGTGAGACTTGCAGAGGACACACTAGCGTAAAGCTCTTCAACAAACCATTCGAACTTAAGACCACAACAACACACTAATCGTCAACAGCATATACCGTGATTTCTGTTTTCTACATTTCTTTCAGTCGTCAACTTAATAGCACTGAAACGGATGTGCATTTGTTTCTATTAAGACAGAATATTATCGCTCTGTCTTCTGATGATAATGCTACACTTTATAAAAATTTCAAAAACCCAAAAACACTATTTTTACAATACGTCTACAACCAAGTAAGGGGCACCTCCACATCTGTTGATGGAAAATAATTGACAAAAACAATATAAGCGTGTCTTCAAATAACGTTCATTTGATGGTATGGTGTATTACCCCGCTCTCCAAAAGTCGTAAAATAATTACTGAGCAAATACCATTGCCAGAGCTGGTTATCAGCGTAACATTTATTAACTAACGCTATTTAAATTCGCGTAATAATAGGTGCAGGTGTAACCTATTAAAACCCAAGGCCATGACCCGCGCAACTGCTTCTTGAAGGTATTCTCAAACATAATTTATGAAACTCTGAAAGCGCGTAATCTAAGTCTTCGACAGATTTTCAAGTGTTGTGGCATCAAGTTCCTTTGTTTTCAAAATATGACTGCATTAAAAAAAATAATAATTATTATTATTATTCTGGTCCATAGAACTAATGAAGTAATTAATAATACTGAACGGACAGTCCTAAACACTAGTCAACAGATCTGTTGTTGCAAAACTCACTGCAAGTACACAACAACATTGTGGTAAACCTGATCAATATCTTTACAATTTTGAATCAAGGTAAAAACGCTGTTGTTTTGCAACTGAGAAAGGTCACTCAACATGAAATGGTTTACCACATGGAAAGTACAAATGAACAAATGAGGCTTAAAATCACACAAAGTCCTTTCAGATCGACTCATAAATTACTGTATCGCAATTACCCTTCCCGTGTATTCTATTGCTCTCATATATCTACATACAGTGCCAATAGCATGTTCTTAAGAGGTGACCTGGAATTTCTGCGGACAGGGTGTTTGCGCGACGGATTGGAAGGAGGTCAGCGCGGTGAGTCACAGTACGGACTCAAAGGCAGATGTTTCCGGCACGGCCAGCACCACGTCTGTCCTACCAGACGTACTCTGCTCACTTCCTTGCGCTTTGATTTTTTAAATGTAGGAATTAAAAAGAAGCCACAACATCGTTAATGCAATGTATTGCAGCTGCTCGACCCAACTGACTTTTCTAAAAAATACATGTGTCAACTGTTAATGCAACTACAGTGCGAAAATGTAAACGACTTCGACTATTCCGAAACTCGCCTTTTGCGTTCACCACGCCCACAATAGGAATTACTAACTACAATCAGTAGAGAGATATGCGTATTCACACCAGAAACGTAGCAACTCATCTGCATATTGGGTAACAAAATGCTTTACTACTGAACATTTATCATAAAGGGAATATCATAACAATTTCAAGAGGTTATACAGAACCATCACCATGCAGTATCTCCATCACAACAAAAGTTATTTGCGACTGTCGCCGCTTCACTGTTGCAAGTCTCTTCCTCTTTCAATTTAACCACTCTTTCCTGGTGCCTACTCGCCACCACTGCCTCTTGGGCACCTTCCTTCCAAATTGTGGGTGAGTTCCCTTTCTTCTCCCTTGTGGAGCCCCTTTCATCTCCCTTGTGAAGCCCCTTTCAAAATTCGTTTCTGTCATGTATCACCACGTAGACACTGCATATCTTCCTCAACAATCGAAGGATACGAAAAGTATTTCTTTTCAATTCGAAACTCCCCTGCCCCTCCGATGAACGGCAAACGGTTCGCCCACTAGAATCTCTTCGATAAAAATTCGATCTGAAATGCACAACAGCTACTGCATTCCATCATTACACCCCTCTAACGGTGTATTGGACCACCGCACATTTATCCCGTGCCGCCACACGAGAACCTAAAGCGACTGAAATTCGAGACTCTTTTAAAATAAAAGGCTCCCAGTTTCTTTTTCCATTTCATCTGCTCATTAAAGATCAGCCTTGTCTATCCATGAGGGTAACTGTGCAGAGTTTAGGCAACTACATACGCTATAATGAAAGCGACTGTCCGAAGATAATGAAGCTTCATCAGAAAAATCTGCTATATTGGAATGTAATACCACTGTTACACTACTGCCATTAATAAGAATCAATTCTACGAATATAGGTAGTTCATGAATTTCCAGAGCCACTTTTTACAGCAAGAGAGAACTCTCTGTCAAAGCTAGTACTCTGAGGCTTCTCTTATACGTCACTAGCTAAGTACCCAGCGATGCCCGGCTGTGTATATATTCCAGTCTTCTGTTAGTACATCACTTCCTTCCCCCACTCCTTGTCGATCTCTTGCCACATGCTATTTTTGCCCACTCCTCCTCCCCGGTATCTCTGTCTGTCTGTCCGTCCATCTACTACAACCTTCTCTCTTCAAGTTACCACCATTACTCCAATAGGTCGCTGTCGGTTCTTAACCCCACAGTATTTCTTTCCAGATCGTAAATAATGTGAGCACCATATTTGGTTGAAATCGTTCCACGTGGGGATGAGCTTTTTATCCGTGGCTTTATCCCAATACGTACGTGTCAAGTATATTTTCCACACAAATAAAACATTTCACACACACACGCAGAGAGAGAGAGAGAACGAACAGCAAAAACATTATGACTACTGTTCATCACCACTTTGGATGCCGTCTGGTGGGGTTACGGGCACGTGACGCGGCAAAGAAAGTATGTAAGCGGAGCAGAGACGAATGGGGAGCACCCTAGCGAAGATATGGGCTGCAAATGGGAAAATCCATTGAGATAAGCGACTCTGTAAAGTACGATAAACGGTGATCTGTGGCATCTCTGCCGAAAGAGCGGAATGCTGGGGCACGCACAAGTGTTTCGGAGCACACTGTTCATGGTACATTGTTGAACATAGAACTCCGCAGCAGACGAGCCCTAATTGTTCTTATGTTCACCCAACGACATCGACAATTACGACTGCAATGGGCACAGGCTATAAGGATTCGACCGTGGATCACTGGAAACTTGTCGGCTCTTCAGATGAATCATGTTTCTTGCTACACCAGATCGATGCCGTCTTCACAAACACCGTCATCGTGGCGAACGGTGGTTCCAAACATGTACTGCGCCAATGGCGCTGGCTGATGGGCGCAATATTATGCTGTGGAAAACATTCTCCTGCGCATGCATGGGATCTGTGGTAGCTGCGGACCATCTGCATCCCTTCATAGTAGATGGTTCCCTGACGGCAATGTCATCTTTCAGCAGTACAATCGTGCTACAGTGGTTTGAAGAGCATGGTAGTGCAATCTGGACACCAAATTCGTCTGTGAATCTGATGGATCCCTTCTGGATCGCTATCGGGTGCTCTCACCACGTACAGGAATCAGCCGCCTGTTAATATTTACAGGAATTACATGACTTGTGTGTAGACATCCGGTGTCACATACCCCCACAAACAAATTGTAGAATCAATGGCACAGAGAGGTGCTCAATTGTGTTCCAAAGATGGACCAACAAGCCATTAAGCAGGTGGTCATAATTTTTTGACCTGCATCTCTAGCGAACTTCGCCCTGCAGTTCCACTTTCATGCAGCTCAATGTTTATGTAGTTGTAACTGCTAAACTATTTGTCGTACTGTGATATAATTTTGCACATTCATCCTTTGGTATATGTGTGTACTGTCTGCGAAATGTGTAGTGAATAGAGTTAGTAGTAAAGAAGCAATAAATTTAAATGTCATTCATGATGCGGTAGTTTTTCAGGCATTTCAGAGTTTATGCTGTATTTCCTGAACTAGCATCGAACAATTATATAATTTTCCTGGTGCATTCAGTGGTATATGTGAGTATTGCCTAAAAATGTCACGAATAAAGTTAATAGTAAAGACGGAATAAATTAAAACGTCATGCTTCATGCGGCAGTTTTACTGCACGAAGAGCGAAAATTTAGTAAGTGACGAACTTTTTTCCTTTCATTATTTCGTGGGGCTTGTCAATGAGAAAAAAATTTCTTACATATTTGAAATTATATGCTAAGTTTCTTGCAAATCACAACGTGCTCTAATTCTCAAGTATGGGATGACTTACGTAAGGGTATTCCCGCGTCTCGGGCTTACCTTTACTAACAGCACAAGAGCGCCTGCAGCGCATCTCCTGGGCACCTGCCCATATCGATTGGACCCTAGACGACTGGCAAACCGTGGTCTGGTCAGAAGAGTCCCGATTTCAGTTGGTAAGAGCTGATGGCACGGTATAGCGTGGCACAGACCCCACGAAGCCGTGGACCCAAGTTTTCAACAAGGCACTGCGTAAGCTGGTGGTAGCTGCATTGGTGTGGGCTGTGTTCACATGGAATAGACTGGACCGTCTGGTCTAACTGAACCGATCATGGACTGGAAATGGTTATGTTTTGCTACGTGGAGCCCGTTTGCAGCTATTCACGGACTTCATGTTCCCAAACATGTCACTGGGCCACAGCTGTTCGCTACTGATTTGATGAACATTCTGGACAGTTCGAGCGAATGATTTGGCCACCCACATCACTCGACATGGATCCCATCCAACATTAATGTGACATAACCGAGAGGTCAGTTCGTGCAGAAAATCCTGCACTGGCAACACTTTCGCAATTATGAACGACTCTAGAGGCAGCATGGTTCAATATTTCTGCAGGGGACTTCAAATGACTTGTTGAGTCCATGCCACATCGAGTTGGTGAACTACGCCAGGCGAAAGTAGGACTGACACGATATTGAGATGTATCCCATGACTTGTCACCTCAGTGTACACACATACATACGTACGTACATATATTCATTTTTATAATATGTATAGATTTGATGATTTTGTTTCTATTCTGTGGCATTAGATCAGCGCGGAAGTCTGGAGTAAATGGACCCCTATGCCGGCCGGAGTGGCCGAGCGGTTAAAGGCGCTACAGTCTGGAACCGCACGACCGCTACGGTCGCAGGTTCGAATCCTGCCTCGGGCATGGATGTGTGTGATGTCCTTAGGTTAGTTAGGTTTAAGTAGTTCTGAGTTCTAGGGGACTTATGGCCACAGCAGATGAGTCCCATAGTGCTCAGAGCCATTTGAACCATTTGGACCCCTATAAGAATGTTGGACACTGACGTGTCGTGATTCTGGATTTAGGTGTCAGATAAATTTATGAACATGGCAGACCTTCGTGTATGCAACAATTATGCCAGTGACCTGGTTCTGAGGGTGGCTGAAGAGAAGATGTGAAGTAGGCAATCTAACCACCCTCCTGCTGAAAACTTAATACGTCAGTTAATATGCCACTAAGCTTTCTGCCACTGCTATTGCAGTTTCCAGCAAACTTGAATAATGAATTCTGTGCTATCTCGCGACTCGGAGTGAGAACTGTAACTTTCTGTCATTGGAAAGAATGTAACAGGCTATATCAGTGAGATTGAAGGGCAGCGACCGTTTAAATTAACGAAAATATAGAGTCAAAAAACTGTTTAAACACCTGTTACTCTAGTAATGCCATCTAACGTGTCTCACCGTGGCGACGGGAGTATGCGACAAAAGAAGAGATGCCGCGCGGCTGACAGCTACGAGCGGGGCGGCCGAGTGGAAGGTGGCGCCCCGGCGCGCCGGGGTGTGGGCACAGGAATTAGACCAGCCGGAGCGCCGACAATAACAAGTGTTGACACATTTTGCCCCAGCGCGCCGGTAGCCCAGGAATGCAGCTCGGCTGCTGGCAACACTGCACGGCCAACCAGATCCTGCGACGCCGGCCGACATGGTCATCACCAGCAGTGCCGACGCAACAATGAAATGCTCTGACCGCACAACTCGAGTGCGCGCCTACAATGTGCAAAATTCTATTAGTAGTCGCACATTACGATTGTTGACGTCTGAGAGTATAGGTCCACGGGGGTTGCAGTTCATAAACTAAATACGGCCTGAAAGCAAAATTGCTCTCGTGTCAAAGTATGGGCTAGTTACCAAATTGCACTTAACTGCTTGTTTTTCGTTTCCCAGCCATCATCCTTATTGAAATAGGGTCAGAGTATGTTTAAATTGTTAGTTGACGGTGCAGCTGTACGGAAAAGTCATTTGCAAATAACAGTACTCAATGTTTCCACTTTATTTATAGAATGGTAGTTCCATTGTAATATCGATGAAAGTATGACTACATCAATAAACAACAGAAACTCTACAGAACACGCTCACAAAATTATTGTTAGCTCTTGAGCCAGTCACGTCATTTTAAATACCAAAGAGTTATATTAGGATGCGATGTGAAATGGGACGAAATCTTGAACTGACTTGAAGTGAAGACAAAAAGAAGACATATTCGCTGGAAGGATTGTGGGAAAAATGTGCACTGGTTGACGAAGTATCACACAAAGCACTGGGGCGATCTACTCTTTATTACTGTACCAGAAGAGTTACCAGACATCCGGAAATTCCCGGACATACCCAACATTATAACCACTTGTCCGGCAACTGAGGTGAATTTCTGACAAGTCTCTAATGTCCTACATTTTCAGAAAAAAGTAGAGATCATCAGAAAATGAACTGGCAAAATATAAACGAATTAGTGCTCATTAACTGCAACTCGCTATGGCACCGGCTATAGCCATAGAGCATATTCATCCGTTAGTAACAACGCAAGGGAGAAGTGGCAACGCAGCATTTGCACTCCGAGGCGAGGCGAAGCGATGATTTACTCTCTTCTGTTTGCATTATGGTTTTCGAAGAATAAGGTAGTAGCAAGTTAACTGTTAATTCATAGTGCTTTTGTTAAAAGCTGAAATGCCGAAACGAAAACACAAATCAATAATGCATTGTCATTAAAAGTATATTTCAAGACACCAAGAAGTGAAAACCATGCAGAAATGTCTTATTTGTCCTCCATCAACTTACGTTCTTGTTGCACACAAAGATAAGAGGTTTTTCCGTGTGTCTGACTTGGACCAGCATATTGTATGGCGATTATTTAAAGATATTTAATTTATAACTGCCAGTTTCGGTAGATTATCATTATTTTAATACGATGAACTTTTCTCTTGAAGGTGTGCAATATTTCGAGACACACTTGTCTTCCAAGGAACATAAAACTTAAATAGATGGATAAATCGCATGTTTAATTTTCGGACCTCAAATGTCTTTGTTGGTTAAACTTAAATGATAAGGCATGCACGGGTGATGTACAGAAAAAATGGTTCAAATGGCTCTGAGCACTATGGGACTTAACATCTGAGGTCATCAGTCCCCTAGAACTTAGAACTACTTAAACCTAACCAACCTAAGGACATCACACACATCCATGCCCGAGGCAGGATTCGAACCTGCGACCGTAGTGGTCGCACGGTTCCAGACTGAAGCGCCTAGAACCGCTCGGCCACAACGGCCGGCCGATGTACAGAAGCGTGTTCAGTTCTTGAGTGATAAAGGAATTGTAATAAATGATAAAGTTTTGCGATGAGGTATCAATATGAACCAATTTTTGCAAATTAGAAAATTGTCCTGTAATGATAAGAGGGTTACATATTTTAGTGGTATTGCAGCAAGGATGAGAATTCTACTCAAAACTGCTGAAACTAGTGCGGTATTTTTCTTGCTATTCTTGCACAGAACGCTAATTCTGAAGGAGTATTCTCACTAATAACAGTACAGCGGACAGAAGAAAGCAACATATATACTGATTCAGTCAAAGTATTGTTTTTGTGGTGCTTGATTTTTAGAAACTACAGTTGTGACGAATTTCCTGATTGTATTTCAAACTAGCTAGATGTTTTGCGTAAGATTAGTTATTCAGAGAAATATGTGTGAACGCCGTTAAACACATTTAACATTGTAAGTGTCAGGATTTTAAGAAAATATAAATGTATATGGCTGACGGTACACATACGGTCCAATGACATTAATGTGACCACCGACGTCAACGTGCAATAACCTCTCACAGACGGTGGCGGCACTAGCAATGGACGGTATACAGTATACGGCATCTCGGGAGGTGTAGCCGTTATCGTAGTGTGGAACCGGTGCGATTTAATCAACTTCAAAAAGCATCGGCTTTCGGGCGGGAGTGGAAGTATTTCCTAAGTTTGTATACTGTTTGCGTTCCGCAGTGGTTATATTATACTGTGCTTGGCAAAATGACGCTATCCAAAACCAGCGCCGAGGCAACTGTGGTGTACCACGGGCCATAGATTACAGGCTTGAACGACGACTGTGGAGATGTGTACGAGCGAATAGGCATGCAACTGTTGAGCAACTGACCACTCAGTTGAACGAAGGGGCTACCAACAGTTTCTCTTCAACGACCGTTCACAGTGAACGTTGCTGCATATGGATCCCCGCAATAAGCGACTGGTTCATGTACCCATGCTGGCTGCTGTTCATCGGCGAATTAGCCCGCCTATACCGCAACCGGACGTCCAAAGTGGCGATAGGTGGCCTTTTCAGATGAATCACGCTTTATGCTTCACCGGACATATGGCCGTTGGCGAGTACGGCGTTAAACGTCGGAAAATAAACATCCTGCAACAATCGCCAGAAGCGCCCATGCCGGAGGAGGGAGCATTATGGCTTGCAGAATGTTTTCGTGGCATTCCCTATGCAGTGAGATTACTGTAAACAAAAAACACATCGATTTTTATATACTGTTGTATAAACTGTGGAAGTCCAAATAGCTTCACGGGCATGTGGTCTGGTCATTAAAACAGCAAATCACAGTCTGACCAGCTTCAAGCGCGCAGGTAAACACACGTGCCGGCCGAAGCGCCCTGACCCCCAGGTGCAATAATACGTCCAGCTCCTCCAATACAAATACAAATTCAGCGCTAGCTGCGATAACACGGAAGGGAAGTGCACTCGAACTGATGACAGGCACTCTTCGTCATATTCAAAGCGATGGCTTTTCTGGATCGCTATATTTGGTTGGACTTCGAGTATGTAAGATAAGGATGTAACACATAATCTACATAGGCTGTACTGCCATTAAAAGCCTCCTTACTCGTCTGAAAAAGATCCAAATATGAGCGATGGCACTCTCAGATACGTCTGTTGTACTACCCTGCTTTTCAATGACTCGCAAACTGCGTTATACACATGCAGAACCTATGTCGTCTCCTGCTGATGTAACATTACGCACGCTTAACAGCAACAGAGTTACAGACATCTACCTAGCTACCTTTACCACTTCCTCTCTCCATGATGACGAAGAGATCTAGTCGTGGAACGGTCAACACTACTCACTGAAAGCATCGGGGAGCCATCCTGATTTGATCCATGACCACAGGGCACAATTATTAGTCAAAACTGAACCGAAGTCGCGTAGTCTTTGATTGATGGTGTCGCAGATGAGAGAAACAGACTTGAAATCAGACAAGCTTGTGAGGAAAGGGTGTTTCTTAACTCATTTTCACAGTTCGGGAGTGATGAGATGGACTACCATCTTTACCAAAGTACAAATACCACTTGGTGTGCTGTAGGCGAACAAGCAGATGCATATGATAATAGGTTTCTATACTGTTCACCAGTAAGAGACGACGCGGCAGAGGTACCAGTGCCCAATCTTATTTCGTGTAAACATTACCTATACTACCATACCCAAACCACCTGCCCCTACGGTACCCTATTGGCAAAACGTATGTGCCATCTCGTGTGGTTCTCTACGCAGTCTATTTTTCCCTTTCGGCGTGTACCATTACCTACCGTGAGTCATCAGTCCAGGCGATCTTTCGAGAGTATAGCATGGGTGTTCCTGCTCTCATGCTAATTCCAATTCCAGTGTCCTTTAAACACGTGTGGAAGAGGCTTCTGTACCCTACAGTAATGGGTTCATTCCGAATGGTATGGTTGTCCACCAGTTATTCAGCACTCTATTCACTGCACCAGGAACCATGATCTAGTCCCGATAACAAATGTTGCGCCTCTTGCACGTCCAGTAATACATCGTCACGCCAACAGCCAGGAAATACCTGACGGCAGACCACTCACGCGACGATATATTCCATTCAGGTATTCTCTGTCAATATACCACAGTAAGAAGTCACATTTTTACTGCTGATCACGTAATTTACATTACTATTTGACAACAGTGATGAAATATGGATTTTAAATTTTTAGCGCCATTGCTTTATGGGCTTGCAGGCTATCTTAATACTTTATGATACCTGATGGTCGAATCATGACATATTTCAAGTAACAACGGTCATTTAGTCTATGCTTATGGGTGCGTATTACTTGTTTCCGTGTCGTTCAGCCACAGCGTAATCCGCACAATGTTTCCACGTTGACCCTCGAAAGTACCCAGTTGTGGACAGGAGGGTATTTACCGATCTGGTGTTCTCTGTTATTGGTAACTAAGAAATTCGTGGATTATTATTCCATTACTCGCAGGAGCGTCGTATAAAGTTTAAGACTGTATCCACTTCACATATACACAGAAATGTAGTTCACTGCATACTCATTAAGTTCGACAGCCCTCTTCTGCATACAAGCAAAGAATGTTTCATTTAAAGAAAAGTGACGCGTTATTTGGTAAATGGTCTTGATAATAACAAGCCCATATGGATAGTCAGCCAGCCAACCGCAGACCAGTACAACACGGTAGGAGACAGTGAAAGATTCATTAAAATTGGCCGCTTTTATCTGCAATATTGCTCGAGATGAAAGTAAATAATGAATTTGATCTACATGTAATGTTCTACAGAAACGTAATGCTTTTGATAAATCAGCTGTAACACCGTGAAATCCAAATGGAAGGAAAAAGTAAACAGAACTACGTAAGATTTAAGTAACTATGACTCGAAATAAAGGTCAGTTACCTTTCATGACAGCGTCTCTTAGTCTTTCAGCTGTTGCGTCTTGTCACTGCTACGTGAAAAATGAGACTATACGGCTACATCCATTTTCTCGGCATTTAACACAGCAGGCAGCTGTCTGAAGCAGTGTGGAAATGTGCTTCCGACAGAGAAAAGTAGATAAAAATGTTTTGCAACTTACAACGACAACTTGCAGAATGTGGAAGCAGAGGACTAAGGGCAGAAAGAGAAAAAAACAAAAAAAAAAAAAATACTAAAGAGAGCGGTTCGCTGAATGAGAGTGGCGCCTGCTTACCGCGTGGCCTACATAGCGGGCGAACTACCGTTATGCTGTGAATGAGTCTGGGCCGATCGGTCTGCTGGTCGCCAGGTATGTGTGTTCGTGTCCCAGTCGAAAAACTACAAGACTTTCTGTGCAGGCTCCTCGCAATGCATATGCGGTATATTACTGGGCGAGTCGAATCTGTAATACAATGCGAAATACCAACCTTCCGCGAAAACTGTGCGCTAAAAGGAATGTAGCGACACGCTAAACAACGCTAAACATCAGACAAAGGACAACCTACCATGAAGTTTTCGCACAATATTTGCTGTTTGTAAAGTGAGAAGTAATTAATACCTTCATCGCGAAGGGAAAAAAATGTCTCGATATCCCTGAGTGGGGCGATCAGCTGGGATGCTTGCGAACTGGCTGCGAATTAGAAGTGGCGTGTCATAAGAAAGAGACGTCTCAGTTATCAATTTACCGTAATACTCTGAAGACAAATCGCAGCATGCTTAAGGCTTTAAAAAATGTTCCTGAGCATTTTAAAGTGGCCAGATCACGGTTTCATACAGCGACTACAAATTTCAGCGGAAGTCATATGGCAGAACCTCAACGTAACACGGTTATCTCGAGCAACGTGCTCTGCGGGATGATTGGATTTCAGGTGCTCTCGGTCACTACAGCTAAACCTAGATCGGCTGCTTGTTCGACCTTCTACACGTTACTAAGTTACAAGATGATGTCCAATAGAATTCCCATTAGCATATTCCACGTAAACAGAAATTCCGTACCTATAAGCCTGTGGCAGTAACAAGACAATGCACGAAATAACGCACCAGCCAATATCGTCATTCTGTTTCGTCTATCAATACCGTGCGTTTAGCGTAGATCGTTGTAGTGCATGTACAGCGACGACTATTTTTCCACTGTAGTGTTCATCATGGTTGACAAAAATCAGAGTTTACATTAAGAAACTCTAGCTACTGTGTACAATGCAGATAAATCTTATCCAAGAAGGAGTTTGAGGCAGAAACTACGTCAACTGTGAAAAGGATACCTCAAGTCTTAGATGTCTACAGGGCAGAACAGTCGGGTTATGCTACAGGAGGAAGGAAGGCAGGCAGTAAGACTGCGAGTTCGAACTCGTATCGACGACGAGGAGATTAGACACACAACGCGAGCTCGGACTGGGTAACAGTGGGGAAGGAAGTTAGTCTTATCCTTTCAAACGAATGGCCTCGGCTTTTGACGGTGTAGATTTAAAGCAACCACTATTAATCTCAGTCTACATGATTGGGATTGGACGGAGATTTGAATGTGGTGTGGAGCAGACACAAATAGCATAATGGCGGGGCTGAAAATCTCTCTCTCTCTCTCTCTCTCTCTCTCTCTCTCTCTCTCTCTCACACACACACACACACACACACACACACACACACCGCAAAATACATAGCGCCGTCGCCTTTTTAGGCGTGCACAACCCTGAAAAAGTCCTGGCAAAGAGCAGGAGGTAAAAAGTTATCTCACATCGACATTGGCGTCATCAGAGACAGCAAACAGGGAAGGATGGGGAAACATTTGGCTGCAGCGTTGAACGTTTGTGATGTCATATTGATTAAAGTATGAGAAAACTGAACCCGGTATGGCTAGATGGAGATTGCGACTCCCTCCTCCAGAAAACGATTTCAGTGACTTACCAGTTGCGCCTCCTAAATCACTAAGGTCATGAGAGAGAAGAGCAGGAGCATTGGCATCCTCTGACCTTGCAGTAAGATGAAATGATTGTACTGTAAACAATGATGAACGCATGTATTTACAAAACTAGAGGATAGGACGAAAATCGGTACAAAAACTTAAATGAACAGAGAAAATACGAATATGTTTGCTTCTTCATCCAACCTGCAGGCTGTCATCACCCCCCCCCCCCCCCCCCCAGAGGTCTCCGACGTCCATTTTGGCGGTTGGAAACCATTTTCTGGAACCTCTACTTTAGAGACCAACTAGTAGGATACGTACTATTTGGAAAATAGGTTCAAAACTTAGCGACAAGGCACTTTAAATAGCATATTGGTTTAACGTACGTACAGACAGTAGATTCCTATGTCGAGTTATCTTTTCCGCTTACTTTCTCATATTTTCCTGGCAACCTTTCGGAATACTAGTGTCTTTAGTACTGTACCTAACATCGTCTAAATCTGATTAATGATGAGTTGCCACCAATCACAATTAAGTCCGATACTTAACTGCAACTATGTTCCCTCATGTCTGATCAACAGAGGTACAGCAACATCGTATTTATCCGCCGACGCCGGACAAGCAACTTTCAATTAAAATGGCTCCACTCTAAGGGAGTTACATAATATACACTAGAGCAGGTTGTGACGCATGAACGACGGCATATGGAAGTTCGGCTCTGGCTGTGAGTCGTGCACGGATAGCCAAAGCGATTAAGGCTTCCATCAAGTCGGCATACACTAAGGCTTTCAAGAACTTTGCTCCATCCCCTTTCCTCTACTTGGCGATTATATATTATACCTTAATCACTATTCTAAATTGCTACCTATGAGGCGGGCGTTACTCTACAAACGAGCGACATCAACCTCAACTACAGGGGGGTCATCTGTGGACAGTTCACGTCCAAAAAGCGAGCGACATCGTTTGCCCATCTCACAACGGCTTCTCTTCAGATAAAATAAAACGAAGATCTGATGTGCAAAATGTTAACATCTACACCATACTCCGGAAGCCACCAACCGGTGTGTGGCGGGGGGTATCTTTCGTACCACTAACTGGGCCTTCCAACAATGTTCCACTCGCGAATAGCGCTTGGGAAGAACGACTGTCGATAAGTCTCTCTCCTGAAATATGTGGTGTCGTGCCACGAGCACGAAGGCTGCGGACGTGGCTTGATGGCAATGATGTTGTAGGAGAACAAATCGTCAATGTGATGCAGACGGAAGGCTGCTGGCGAAGTCGGAGGGCGTCGGCATCGTCGCCTACGCGTGGTGTGGCGTCGCGGGCGGGGGGCGGGGGTCCGGTGGCGGCGGCGGTGTCTGTGCCAGACAGACGGGCGCGCAACTTTCTCTGGCGCGGCGGAGCGCGTTCTCACGCCGCTTTCTCCTCGTTCCTGCTGTTCTTATTGTGTCTGGCCCGCAGCCGTCTAGACAGACACACACCGGCGCGCAGATCTGAAAGCGATCTGCAGGCCAGTGACCCACTGAGCGAGACCGGGCTCTGTCCCCTCTCACCCAACGCGCAGTCCGTGCCATCGTGTTACAGCGGGCGTTAGCGTTCCCCGTCCCCACAGCCACCGGAGCTGCCGCGCTGCTTCTCGCCAGGAGCGACATTTCCACAAAACCGGCGCGCAGTTGGTCAAGGTTGTACATCGGTATTACTTTTGCTACTCGCGATTCTGTGAAACCAAACACGAGATAGCAAGAACGTCATTTTGTGCTCATCCCTTGGGTACATTGCATTTGAGTATTTTTAAGTTGTACGTTTAACAGTGAGTCTAATAGTAGCACCAACTGGCACTGAATATAGCGTCTCTTCGATTGTGTTGCTAGGAAAAGCTTGTGCTTCACAACAGGTTCAACCGCAGGCAGTCACGTCATGCATGTAGGGTTGAATCGTTAAGGAAGTGGTGTTATGTAAGGACCATAGAGTCAAACACTAAAACCATCTGCTGTGAGCTCTTCTTGGATCCTCTGGAAAGTGACTCTCCGAGTATCAACATGATTGTGAAAACGATTCTTGTCAAGATTTGTTGTTCTCCGAACTGCAGTAGATCTTTGTATTGACAGTGGGCGTTAAAAACTGAGGATACATAACTCGAAGAGACTAGTATGCTCCCTAAGAACATATTGGTAGTACACACTCGGAAACGTGTTCCAGAACAGGAAAGGGTTTTCTAAAAAATAAATAAAAGCATGATGCATGAAGGATTGGACAACTATACTGCAGCAGTTGAGTCCTATATCTGGTGCAAAACTAGTAAACAGGCTCACGTGCCCCACGAAGTTGTCCGGCAAGCGAGCAAGAAAAAGAGAACGTAATAGTAAAAAGTAGTACGAAGTTCCGGATACAAGCATCTCATTCTTTCGGTTTTCTTGCTAACTTGTCTGTCATGTTGTCTTCTTTTATTGCTCCATTATATTACCATGATTACAAAAGCGTTTTGAGCCGCTACAGTTTGTACTGCGTTGTATTTATGTAACGTTACCTCAGATACAACTGTGTCCGGCGATATGCGGACACGGAGACTTGCGGACACAGCCGGTTCACGGCAGGATTTACCTGTCACTTCTCCACCTCTCGACCGCATGAAAACAAGTCGCAAGAACAACTTACCTGGTCCTGATGGACCGCTAGCTTGATTCTTTTTATAGTGATTTAACACGAACTTATTACGTGGCAAAGTCTATGCAATAATAAATGTATTTAACACTTTGGAATGTGGGCAATAAACGATTCTGAGGAACAATGCTTTCATTTAAATCATTTGAACATAATTTTAGCTTATCGAATTACATCAAAGCTGTATATCACATCGTAGCTGTGCAAAACTGCTTCAACATCGAACAAAAATGCACGTCAGTCTTACGGAATTCTCACAAGTGGTTAAAGAATCTGCTCATCGAACTGGAGCAATCTTACTTATTTGGTACTCTCACTCAAAATCTGAATATATTTAGACCTTTTCCCCGATTTGTTTATAGTTGCATATTAGTCTACATTAGCTCTGAGGTTCATGCCATACGAAATAATAATGACAAAATACAAAAAATGTTTCTTTACTTCTCGAATTAACTAAAACTGTTGTTGCTCGACAGGTATTATGATTTGCAAGTTTTCATGGCAGTTTATCTACTGCTGGCGTTTGCTGATGTAACAACACTAAATACCGTTCAAATGAGTTTCCTGTCTTCAGAAATTTCAGTTCTTCCTAACTTGATTTTCAGCTGCAATCTCCTCTCTAATTACCATGTTTTCTTTCTGTTTGTGTCCCGTGACATCACACGAGACGTTGGGTTTCAGTGAGGAAATTACGGGAGACGGAGTGTGTCGTTCTTTTTCCTCAACCGTTCAGGTAAATAGTTGTTTAGGTTAGGTTAGGTTTTTTTTTCAGTCGTAATGAATAAAATAGCAACAAGTACTTCATCGCTCTTCGACAGCTTTGCTTCTTGAAATCGCGTTGCAAAAGGAAAATACTTACATAACTACTGATGCTGTGATTGTGGCTGACTGGAAGGGGTGACAGTATAATACAATATAGTATAGTTAATAAATATTGAACGTATGAAGGCCCCTTATGACTGGCGGTGTCAGGGAAGATGCGGACACGACGGCATGAAAAATATCTGCAGACACCGCCAACTTTAAGAAGCTTTCCCCTCGTGCCGAGAAATAGGTGACCTGACTATACCACAACCGTGGTGTCCTCAGATATCCGGTAAACCCAGCTGTCCGCATACTTACGTGTCCGCGTTTCTCCTGCGTTCGGACCCAACAGCCTTGCAACATGGGCGAATTGTTGGTGTTCGTTTAAGTATAGCGTACATAAAAATAATCGCAACAGTATTTATGATATTTAGATATACAGCATTTGATGTCATTACAATATTTCTTGCAATATTGTGTTCAGCTAGAGAATTTTTCCGACACAATGTAAACACACTATTGCAATACATGGAGACAGCAGATCTTTGAAGAAAAATATTACTAGAAGAGCACTACCATCAGAAAGGCTGCTTAGTTCGTATTCGTTTAATGAATGCAATATCAAGGAAAGCAGTGGGGCGGAAGCTATAGAAATCATTCAGCGCATAGCTGCTGTTGTCAAATTTCTTACAAACCAGGTGACTACAAAGAAGAGCCTCGACGGTGCTAGGAATATAAAACCGTAACTGCCGACCTACACAATGTCGTTGGATGAAGCGTATACTTCACTTCTACCGCGTACCCTGACGCAGAACGTGGTGACATGGAGAATTCCAAGGGAACTGTATTACGCGCACTAACTTGTTCCAACAACCGAGCGGTGTAGCGCAATACCCGGAACACTGCATTCCTTTCCAAATCCGAGTTTGTGCTTTGTGTCCAGTGACTTCATCAACAAGCCTAATCTTTCTTTCTTCAGACGAGCGTACTGGTGTCATTGTTGTGAGTATTTATATGGAGATTTTCAAAGAAAAGGTAACTTGTTTCGCCTACGAAGCTATTGACAAAACTGATTCACACGGCTGCAGATGTCCAAGATTAGTTTTATGGGCATGAGATCTATTTTCTTTGGCCCCCAGAAAAGCCAGGTCCCTGACCTTAAAAAAGTGTGCAGGGCGGTTGCCACCCTTCACCGTGTCTCAAGAAACTGGACGAGATTTCATGCGAGGAATTCGTAAAAAATCAGATGAAGTGGAATTCAATATTTTTATGAATCGGTGCGCACGAGGACCAAAATGTTTCATCGGATACTAAAACGGGGCTTGCACCGAATGACCAAACAGACTCGTTCTACTGCCCATCTGCAGCACATTCGTTCGTTATCGAGCGTATTGACAGGATCTTACCTAGCTTCGTAAATAGCAATAACAGTGTAGGAGTTCATGTCGTAAAACAGCAACATGTTTCAGAATTACATTGAAGCGAGTCAATGCGGCCTGTTGCGTCAAGGCTGTGTGACACTGTAATCAATTACTTAAGAATACGATACATGTTTTTTTAGGTAGCACTAGACCTGCAGCTCGAATAGTGTGATATGCAGCAAGATGAATTATTAATATCACACCATGTAAATCACAAATAACAATGGAAAAAATAATTTAGTATAAAATTATTACCTTTTCAAAATACTGTTCTGGATAAAGTTATCCTCCATATCCTCTTCCATAATAAAATAGCCTTACCTTACCTAGAATTTACTATTTCGTTAAAAGTTCCGTGTTTAACGTAAGTCAGTCGTGACAGAGCACAAATTCGAGTAAGGGAAGGGAAGGAAAGGAAAGGAATAGAAATCGGCAACGCGCGATCGAAGGTATCATCCCGGCATTCGCCTCTAGCATGCTGACGAAACAATGGAGAAGCTAATCGGTCATTTGACCCACTACTCCAACATGCGCGTCCAGTGTGTTAAGCCCAGCGAATGACCGTCTTGTGAGGATCCCAAGTTAAGGCCCCAGTTCATGTTAACCACAGGTTCATAACAAGCTTTCCATTCACTACTGACGAGCGGGAAATTGGGCTGAAATTAGGACTGTGTTAATACGAACACTGGGAAAGCTGTCGACGCCACTGAGGCGTCCGCATCCGCAGGCATTTCGTTGTGTAACAAGCAGAAAACGAGATGCTTGTGCCACAACGTGCTACACGGAGCCGCTTGCCCCGGTTGGTGCACTGTTGCAGCCTGCTTGACAGGCGCCTTACTGCCTGGCAAAATTTCAGCACCAACGTACCTCTGTCGTCCGAAGCAACAGAATACAAGAGAACGGGGAAAAGAAGATGCGCAGGCAAAAAAAAGCGACACACAACGGAGAGAAAAAAGTTCAGAGTATTTTTGTTGTTGTTTAGCACCATATAAAGAACGCTGTAGGCCGTGGGATTAGACCATGGGAAAAAGTCGCACGCTGCGAGTCTGAGCGCCAAGGAGAAGAGGCGGTGGGGAAGAGGAGAGTTGGGTGGGGGAGAAAGAGAGAGAGAGAGAGAGAGAGAGAGAGAGAGAGAGAGAGAGATAGAAAGAGGGAGGGAGGAAGGGAGGGAAAAGGAGAGAGAGGGAACTGTGTGTGTGTGTGTGTGTGTGTGTGTGTGTGTGACGAGGAGCGAGAGCGGTAGGAATGTGGCCTGCGCCGTTGCCAGGTCTCGCGCGCCGCAGCACCGCCACCTCGGCACTCGGCGGCGGCTCCCGTCAGACACGGCCCCACGCCGCCCGCATTGCCATTGTTTACTGCCGACCCACCAGCAAGAATGCGCTCGCCGCCTGGTCCACCCGAGACCTCGCCTACTCTCCGCCTGACCCCCAACACAGACCGTCTGGCGCGCCCAATCCCCGACAGCTACATTTTTCGCCAAGAGGCAAAAGGATGAAAACATATAAACGCAGTTCAGTCACTTCCTCTCAGACTAGCTCTCGCTAGTGACATGCAGGGAACTGTCTGCTACACGTGGAAAGATACAATGTGTGAGCCAGAATAAGGTAAATGCATTTATCGCAAGGGGAAATGAAATGAAAAATTTCGTCGACTGTCTTATATTACAATACTGTGATTCATTCGTCATAGTAAACATCTTCAGTGTTATAGCTGACAACTAACGGCCGTTCACTGCGATGAAAAAGCGTTATTTGCAAAAAAACAAGATGCTACAACAGAACTAAAATTTGCCACTTTCAGAAGTGGTATGCTGCTTACCATAAAACGGCACTGCAAGGTAGATTCTTTCTCACTTCACTTTTATACAGGGCAAAAGTACTCATTTGCGTACAGTATACCCAAAGATAACAATACAAGTACCGGCACAAAACGCAGCACTTTCTACATGGGTTTTTGCGTTGTTAAAACACAAGAACGTATTACACAACACACTAATTTCACAAATAAATGCACTCAACCAGTATCACAAAAACGTTTTTGCAGCAGTATGTCACATGGGTTAAATATAGCAATCAAGTGATGCCCTTTAACCAATACTAGGAGAGGAATGCTAAAACGTCTAATTTAATTTACCCTGCAGTGTATAAAACGTGATTTGTAATTGGAAAGTACAGCGAAATGCTGAAAATGCCTCTGATTTCTTTTATGTGAAGCTTTTTAAATGAAACAAACGTTATTAACATTCTACATCTTTATTCTTCATGTCTACATCGTTATTTATCGACACAATCATCCTGACGATGAACAAATTTCTCCCAACAGGGGACCAGTGTGTTATTGTCATTGTACACTGACTATTAGGGCGAAGCCACAACGCCATCTGTGCTTGCACCGGATCACCACTATCGACGTGAAGTCCTTGAATGTGTTTAACTTTTGGAAACAGATGCAAATCGGATGGGGCCAAGTCGTGACTGAATGGAGGACGTACGGTACCCCAAGTCGTCCGGTTGTTGCAGAAGTCTCGGCGCTCGTATGTGGTCTGGCACAGTTACGCTGAAGGAGAGGATGCCTCATGTATCGATGAATTCTTGGAATTCGAAACTCTGATACAGCAAAGCGTTTCTCTCACGCATCGACATGCGAGTAGTTGAATTACACGCCACCTATTACAAGCTTAAATTCGGCCCCCTCTACGGGCAGAGGGCTGCAAATATATAGATATGAAGAATAAAGATGTTGAAGTTAATAACCTTTCTTTTATTTAAAACGTTTCAAGATTTTACACATAAACTGCATCCAAGCCAGCACGCCGAATACAACACACTTTCAATGAAGAAAGGCACAGACGTCGCAGCAAAGATATGGAGGTGACACTTCCGTACGATTGTAAACAAGCAAATCTCTACGGGTGTCTGGGAAAACGTTTGTCAGGAAGGTCAACACACACGTGGAACTTTGGAACGTCTCCAAGTACAGAGTTCATTCCCAAAAAATACTGGCAGCAACCTGATTACATTTTAATTAGTGAACAGTTGCGAAGCAAGATGCAATGGTTTATAAATCACATTTTTCTTAGTTTTCATTATTCATAAAACCGTTATCTGACTTATTCTGGTTAACTCCACTCACGTAGGTTAGCTTAAGTAAGTGACGCCACAACGAAGGGAGTAATGTTTGCGTAGTTTCCTCATCAAACAGAGGTACTGCATTTTCATGCAGGTATAGAATGTAACTGACGAAGTGGAGATTACACAAACACTAAAGTAACTATGACGAATATATTTAATGAAAGGGAAGTGAAGAGGACGAAAAATATGTTTTGTATCATTAAACTCGTACTCAGTATACGCTCTAGATGTTTGTGAACTTTAAATATTTGTTTCCAGTAATAGAGCAGAGCTGTTCAACAGCAGATCTGTTCATTATCTACGAACGTGAATCTTCACCCATGGCAGATACAATACTCTACAGTTTTGCATACGAACTCATCTCGCAAACAGAAGGCCGGCTCCAATTGTGGGAACCGGAAAGGTGACATGTGCACGGCATTGGAAACACCTTCATTCTATACATTCTGCGGTCAATCGTTATTTCACTTAAATGATCCTTTCGGACTAACGGCAGAACGACGACTCCCATTCTCACCTTTTAATCTGCAAGCGAAGATGATGGGTAAGGAACTCATCGAAACGTTGCGACGAGACGATGCCACCACTTGGCTGATCACCCGACATGATTTCATCGTGACTGATCAGTGTCTTATACCTGAACTATGTTGGAAAAATTACTCTGTACCGAGCAAACGCTATAAGCAGTGCATTTCTCCTCCTCCAGCGCCAGGTCGGAATACATTACCGACGCACCGCGAACTACAATCGCACCAAAAAGTATTGGCACAGTTACATTTTAGTGGTTGTAGGTTAAACGAAACATATATTTCAGAACAGAACCCATACATGTGACACCTTACATTACATAGTTTACAAATATGTCAAAATCACCTGTCCTTAAAGTAACATACAGTGTCATGAAAAAAAACATCGCTCTTCTGCACCCAAAAAAGTATTGGCACACGCATATGAATCGGACAGTGTGTTCGTTTTCTTCATTGATGTTCACCATCTAATAGCTAGTGTGCATCCCTTTAGCATCTATAACAGCACGTAAACGCCTAGGAATGCTTTGTATTAAATTCCGGGTGATATCAGGGGTAATTTTCGACCATTCCTCCAGGAGCACTTTCTCCAAGTCGTTTTTACCGGACGGACGCCTTTTTCTGACTTGTGTGTCAAGATGAGCCCACAGGTTCTCAATGGGGTTCAAATCAGGGCTCTGAGGTGGTGTTAGAACCCTTCTGGGGGCATTGTACAGTAACCACTCCCGGGTTTTCATGGCGGTATGTTTTGGGTCGTTGTCTTGCTGGAACTGAAACACCCCAGTAAGGCCCAATTTCTGTGCACTAGCGTGTAAATTACCTCGCAACACGTCAATGTATCTCATATGATCCATTGTGCCGTGAATTACAGCTAGATTTCCAACGCCGGAAGCCGCCATACAGCCCCAGACCATGATACCGCCCCCACCGTGTTTGACTGTGGGATGCATGTGTTTGATGTCGAGGTGCGTATTCGGCTTGCGCCAAATTTTCTTTCTTGCATCAAATCCGAACACATTGAACTTCGATTCGTCGCTAAATATCACAGTGTTCCAAAACTCCATCGGCTTGCTGATGTAGTCCTTGGCAAACTGCAGGCGTTTCTGCCGGTTAATTTCCGAAATGTATGGCTTCTTCCTGGGAGAACGTCCATGCATGTCAGCCTCATTCAACACATTTCGTATAGTCTGAACACTAACCGTCTTGTCGGACGTTGTCTGAACAATCTCAGCAATAGTTGCTGCACTTGTAGCAGGTTCCTTCCGAGCAAGTGCGATGATATGGCGACGCTCTCGGGTTGTAAGCACTTTTGGACGTCCAGGACGACACTTATTCACTGTTGTTCCAGTCTCTTTATATTTCTGAATGATGGCTCTTACCGTGGTGTAGCTCACAGACACCTCTGCTCCGATTTGTCGATAGCTTCTCCCTTGTGAATGGAGCAATACCACTCTCTCACGCAACGCCACTGAATGTTCCTTCTTCTTCGGCCCCATGCTGACCACTATCGCGCACTACAGCAACATACTGGCGACCGGGCCGTCAACAACACGCAGTGTCTAATGTGTCAGCAGATGGCGTTCCGGTACCTGAAAACCCAGCAATATACCGAGATGCCATGCTCTGTGCCAATACTTTTTGTGTGCAGAGGAGATACGTGTTTGCCCATAACACTGCATTTCTTTGTTAATGGTAGGCACTATGGGCAGAATTGTAATGTCTGGTATGTGAGGTAGCACGTACATGTACTGTGTACCGGAAAGTGCGGCGTTTGTAACCAGCAACGATAAATACGCACGTGTGCCAATACTTTTTGGTGCGATTGTAGTGCTGGCGAGCGGCCCCAGACGGTAATGCGCCGCTGCTGAATGGGAAAACCGTCCGCGACCGAGAGTGCTGTTTACCGGGTGCGTCACACAAAGCTCCTGTTTGCTTAACAGCTCCGCTTTATTGCAGTCCACAACAGCCTGCCGTATCTATGGGTTGTTTTACTCCCCTTATTTCGCCTTTCACATTTACTTATTTACAACACATACTAAACAAAATTAACCGTTTAATGTGTGTTCATTACGTGTTTCGCCTCAACATCATTCCTATGCAGTCTCGTTTTCGACAAAGTTTTCGGTGTATAGATTCTCCTTATTCTCTTTCTATTCGTGATTTTGCCTTCATAATGTGATTTTCTTCACAATGAAACAGCTACCACAGGTCAAACAAACAGAATACACTAAGCATATAAAAGGTGTGCTGTTCTTTCCGTAGTGCGGTTGAAAGATTATATTTCAGTTGTCGATTTTTTTAAGTTTTTTACACATATTTGGTTTTTATAAATTACCAACACAGATAACGGTTCTTCATCAATCTGGAGACCGAGCTCTCAGGTCCGTCGAATACTACCACGTCTGACTTACAGCAATACAATTTCTGTCAAAATAAGCAGCACCTGTGTGCACACTCACAACATGGCGCAGTGGGGCCAGCACCACTGGCTTTTACATTATGCAGGGCATTGAACAGCTGTTTTCAGACCAAAACATTCTTCTTAAATCTACACATCTCCCATTTTATTCAAGCCGTTACAAATCCAAACCAGGAACCTCGAATCTCCGCCTTCAGTTGGGTACCACCTACTGGAGGAAGCTAATACCTCCAGACTGCCTAGTGGAGTTGTGACGTTGGATGGTTTTTCCTCGGTCTTCACAGAGAGACGGGAAATGAAACTAAACACAGCCCTACGCTAGACGTATGCACGTGTAATAACGCAGCTGAGCGCGCAGCGGCCGCGAGTGGCAAATATTTGCTAAAGCCACAGTCATGCACGCCGCCTCGGCTATCCTCGTCGTTCCCAGGTCCTCTGCTGCCGGGCTAACGGATAGACGGCGCAACGATCCTTTTCTCAGGTTCCCGGCGCCCACAACAAATTGAAAATCAGAATTCAGCTGTTCTATAAAAAGGTCTTTGTAACTGACTAGCGGATAGAAAAATGTTACGGTATCTAAAAGAGTTAATTTTCCTATCCACTTCTCTACAAAGTGTTGACTTCCCACTAAAATGTTAGAAGTTTTACATCACCCTCGTGACATGCGCAGTTTGTATTTCTATGTTCGGAAACTACTTTCACAACATACTTTCGACCACAGGAAATCCCTACGTGAAGCCAATGGTAATGGAGGTGAAATTAAACCTGCATTCTCATCGTAGCCCAGAAAAATTACATAACGCGGATTTTATGCATTATTCAGTCTATCAGCAAGCTTCTAAAGGTAATTTAAAACTCAGACATTACGATTATTGTCACTTAACGGCAAGTAGGTTAGTCAGCACAAGATACTTACCGCAGAATCAGCGTCTACTACACTAGCTTCCCTCCAACATCCGACCGTTATTGTGACGACACGAACATAACTGAACATCATCTTCGAAGTCGCCTGCTGCTGACCTGTGCCTACAAATTACAGCTCATATGAATCCCAAGGAGAATGCTACAAACTATAGGTAGCCTTTTTAAGGACAACAACTGCTACTGTTTGAAATAAAGACAGTAGCCACTACGATCCTCACGGTCATTTCTGCAGTCTGTTTGTCCATTACCCCTAGCACCGTTGTGCGCGTAGAAAGGTGGACAAGGCAACACCTGGAATAGAAACTAAATCAATAGTATCGCTTTCTCTTCACCGACGAGTACAGGATTTGCTACACGTCTGATGATCGTCGTAGAAGAGTGTGGAGATGGCCTGGTGCTAAGTTCGCCTCACGCCCGCAGTCCTTCAGGTTCGGCACGGAGGTGAGTTACTAATGTTTTGGGCCAGCATTATGTGGACTATCGTTATCGAGGGTAATCTGAAACATGTGCAATATCCGGACAGGAGACTACAACCTATTGTCCAACTCCGTTGCCGGTAGTTCGTCTCAGAAGACGATAATGCACGACCTCGACGCAATCTTCTCGTGAATACCTTTCTCCAAGAGGCAGCAATCAATAGAATAAAATGGCTTGCGGACCGGACGAGTGATACTTGGGACCAGCTGAAACTTGCAACGTTTCGTGGCAGGAAACCTTGCTTACTGGATGGCCTCTGAAGGTATGAGCAGCTACGTCTCTATCAGTCTGTGAACACCATGCGAAGGAGAATCAAGCACGCTTCGCCGGAGAGAGCACATGGTATTGAAAGTTAGTCAGGAGCAGATTTTCATATCACTGATGTGCGATGATGTACAGTTCGGAACAGATTATATTATTGTTTTGTTTTCATTTCATAGTCTGGATTAGGCTTATTCTTTAAACTAAGGCTACACAAGTTCTAAGAATCTACTGGTAGTGCAAATCGTGTTTTGAGCAATTTACAATCCTTCGGAGGTTCCCTCTGCATTATAATATTCAGCACATACGTGAACCACTCACGCTGAGGTGACAACTGACCGTAACACGAAAATACAGTACGAAGATTAGAGTAGTCAACAAACTTGAATGCACTGTATATTATTATCTCCCAACGTGAACGACGTTTCTAGGAGGTTATTTCCAAACATTTGTGCTTGTTTCAAGTTGCTTGTATCTAATCGTTGGAGTAGCAGTTAAGTTGGCCCTCCCTGCACCAACGTACCAACGATTATGAAATTAATTAAATTAAGTTACAGCGAAAATTTACATAATAAATCAATAGATGCATTACATCTTATTCCAGCAAAAAGGGACGCAAGATTTTGATTGATGTCTTATGCGGTTTCAGGATACATTAAATGATGCAACACTTGCACGTCTCGTACCCGAGTCAGAATAGGAAATAGGGAAATGATGATCCGGAAATAGAGAAAGGTCACTGCTAAATATATAACGGACCCTCATTCTTCGTGTCTAAATAAATGGCAACATTATGTTTAACAGACACAAAAATCAAAAGGAGGCTTTCGACAAAGCTACAACGTATGTAGTTTATTATATTTAAAAAGATGCACATATTCAACGTGATAAGAGATCATTTGAATTTCGTGTGCCGTGTTATTAACTACGTAGCATTATCCAACACGCACCTCTTCGAAATTAAGCAAGCAAGAAAGAACGATTAGGGTTTAACGTCAAGAAAGATTTAATTTTCCGTCGACCATGAGGTCAATGCAAGGATGGAGAAAGAAATCTGTTTGATCCATACCGGCATTCACATTCAGTAATTTAGAAAAACCACGAAAAGCCTAAATCGGCTTGGGCAGTCGGGGGGACTTGAATCCAGCTCCTCCCGATTGTGTGGCCAGCGGCTTACACAATCCGATTTCTCGTTATGTTGTTTCATCTTGTTCTTCAGAAAAAACATATGAGACTTAAAAGTAATACAAAGAAGAAATAAATGTCACATTCTTATCATTAACAATAAGAAGCTTTTCATAAATATACCAAATGCCGATTCCGTCCTTTCGTTCTTATTACGAGATGAAATCCTGAAATGCTGCTGCATTTTTTCCAGAGTACTCTAGGTTTTTGGAAGCAGTGAGGTATCAAATTACAAGCATGCAACTCAGCTGCGGTAATCACTGAAGAGATTCATCAGACGCCGGACAGGGAACAGAGGGCAGCAGAAACGCAACCGATATGTAGCATTGGTACGTAATACACGAACGCCCAACAGTTAAGTAAACACATTAGAACGGTAATATGGATGGAAATTTATTATCGCTGTCACTGACTGTGAGGACTTCGCCACAAACCTAAATTGTGATTACTGTACAGGAAAGGCGTACTACATTCTTCGAATGGGAAACGACTCAAAGATAAAGAAACTCATCGTGTCTCAGCAGTGTTTGCACATTTCTCTTAGTAAACTGACAACGCAATGCCACGAAGACGTCATCTGAACGCTAGTTCGCAAGATAGTCTTACACTTTGGAGCTGATCAAACACAGATCGTAGTCAGGGGGAAATGTGCTCTTCACAAATGAATCCAACTTCACTTTGCGAAATTATTCTCGTCGTAACCATTGTCTGAAATGAACTACTCTGCTGGACGAATTTCTCACCGCATGGACTGTCAACTGGGACTTAGTATCTGAATCTTGTGGAGCATATCCGGGATTAATGTGGGGAACCTACTTATTATCATTATCATTATTATTATTATTATTATTATTTTGTTTATTTCGTTGTCAGTCTTTCAAGGGCCACGATAAACGCATTGTAAGTCCTTTTTTTCGTTCAAGTCAGATGTGTTTCATCAATGCACTGCGTCTATCACAATGGTGTTCATCTGCCATTTGACCCCAGTTACTCGTGACGTCACTACAGCAGGTCTGATGATATATCAGCTTTTGGCCTGTTCCGGTCGTGTCTCAATTTCCTTCAGTTCTAAAAAAATGGTTCAAATGGCTCTGAGCACTATGGGACTTAACATGTGTGGTCATAAGTCCCCTAGAACTTAGAACTACTTAAACCTAACTAACCTAAGGACATCACACACATCCATGCCCACAGCAGGATTCGAACCTGCGACCGTTGCGGTCGCGCGGTTCCGGACTGAGTGAGTGTCTTATAACTGAACCTGCACTCGTTATGTAACTCTCCCGGTTAACTGTTCAGGAAATACGGTGTTATTTTCCTTGTTTACATTAGTGTATAGACTCTGGACGGCCCATCTGGTACTACTCAACTATGATATTATTGCACTTGGCCTTCATCGGATACAGGTGGTGACGTTACAGTGAATAAGTCCAGTAGCGACAAAACTCATTGCACTGTCAATACTTTCAGGCCAGTTATGCACACACCATCAACCCGATTGCTAGCTGACCCACGATAAACGGACCGAATCGCCCTCACTCCCAGGTGCAATAATATTGTGATCGACTAATACGCCGGGCTCCGAAATGAAATCGCCTGCAACAACAACTGTGTAAGAAGGCAGAGACACACGTGTGTGATTAGCGAAAATAAAGACAAAACTGGTGAAAAGATTCGAGATGAACAGTGTAGTGGACGAATTTCAGCAAAGAACGGGAAGAAAGAGCATAGCGTGGCGAGACACAGCCAAGGCAACCGACGCGAGGGCGGGAGCAAGCCAAGCAGGCAGCGGCGGCGGCAGCAGCGAGCGGTAGGGTCAGGAAAGGCAGCGGCGCGATCAGAGCGCGGCGCCGCCGAGGAAATTGGTGGCGTGGGCGCTGGCGCCGCTAACAAGCGTGAATGCTGGCAGGCGGACAGGTAGGCAGCGGCGGCGCGGCGAGCAACAGGTTTGGCCGCAGTGAATGGCTCGGCCGGCAGGCAGGCGAGCGACCTTGCCCCCTGCCTGCTTCAGCCGGCACCCCCGGCTCTGGAATCCTCTCTACCTGGCCGCTCATTCACACTGCCGGCGCCCGCGGCACGCCTGCGCTCTACTGTGCTATGTTGTGCTGCGTCGGCCAGGGCTGTGGTGCTCGCTGCATTGCTACGTGGGCAGTCGTCAGACGCACTTGGCATTAAGCAGCCCAGATGCCCAAGTCTAAATATACGTCCAATTTGTGTTCTAATTATCCCAGATGGCAGGCTGGAATTACAGCAACAGGAAGCGCTGATCTCAGCGGTTACATCTGTCTTTTAGGGATCCAGAAAATAAACAAGATCTAGTGTTTTGTCAAGAAAAAGAGCTTTATCTTCTGCCCGCTTATAAAATACAGTGTTTCAGAGTCTTATCCGGTAGCACATTCTTCACCTCAAACCCCGTGAAGTCTGCGACGCTGGCTACCACGCGGGTCGCGTGCTCTACTATCTGAGCTACCCAAGCACGACACACGCCCCGTCCTCACAGCTTTACTTCTGCCAGTACCTCGTCTCAGATGGTAGAACACTTAGCCGCGAGATCCGGCACACAGTTTTAGTCTGCCAGGAAGTTTCATAATCGAGGTCAGTTGGTGCATTAAACCTTGCACCACAACGTTTCCGCAGTTATGGACGGCTAAAGAGGCAGAGTGGCTCAATATTTGTGTAGGGGAGTTTCAGCGACTTGTGGAGTCCATGCCATGTCGAGCTGCTTGCTGCACTACGACGGGCAAAAGGTGGTACACAATATTGGTTCAAATGGTTCAAATGGCTCTGAGCACTATGGGACTCAACTGCTGTGGTCGTAAGTCCCCTAGAACTTAGAACTACTTAAACCTAACTAACCTAAGGACAGCACACAACACCCAGCCATCACGAGGCAGAGAAAATCCCTGACCCCGCCGGGAATCGAACCCGGGAACCCGGGCGTGGGAAGCGAGAACGCTACCGCACGACCACGAGATGCGGGCCCAACACAATATTAGGAGGTATCCCATGACTTCTGTCACTGCAGTGTAGTTTCACTCGGGGCCACACTCCGTCTTCCCTATGTGGTTCAATTGTTGTTTGGAACTACTGAATGCTTGTGCTGACACCAGTGTTACCTACTAACGATTAAAATCACTCCTAACTGTTAAGTGATGTGTGTTCTTATTACTACTTGAAGCAGAAACCTGACGCTCAATTTCTCGACCATGACCAGACTGAAGGCGTTTTAAATGCGTATGTACCGCCAAACATTAGTCTCATGATTATATAGCGTGGCCAAGGACGACGTCAGTAAAAACATAAAAAAAAAAAAAAAAAAAACTCTTAATCCTAGCCAGCGTATCAAAGCAGCTTTTCTTTGCTACATTTTCTGAAGCAGTAAGTACAACTTCATGCAGCTTACAACAAAAGCAAAGACAGGAAGAAACACAGTCACAGAGGAGTCTGCTGGTCGCAAGATATCCTCCAGTAGCTCGACATCGAAGACAATGCAGCTTCGATTATAATATCTCAAAACAAAGAACAATGTTGCATGGTGACCGGCAATCTTCTGTAAATCATAGGATCCAAAAAAACACACCAATTTATGCGGAACTACGCAGACTTGATAGAATTCAGTCGCCCTTTGACCAGCCACAGGTAAGGCGACGTAAATGATCCCAGTTGATACTCCCGCTTGTGTGTCAGTGGAAACAGGCACTAACGACTGTTAACGTGTAATATCTTACACATTTAATCTTCAAAATCTAAGCGAGCCACATTTTTTACAACTCGTGAGTCTTACGACTGATTCGATGCTGCGATGCTACCCTCCATCGTTTTCTATCTAGCGCTAATCTTTTTAATCTCCACGTAGGTATTATATCCAATATGCTCAAAACAGTTTTGCGTGTTCTATTGTTGATTTTCATCAATATGCGTAAAAAATATATAGTAACTATATTGTAGTACGTACACTACATCTTAGTCTCCGGTCAGGCATTGCTCTTTTTTCGAAAGACATCGCTGTGTTCAAAATGGTTCAAATGGCTCTGAGCACTATGGGACTTAACAGCTGTGGTCATCAGTCCCCTAGAACTTAGAACTACTTAAACCTAACTAACCTAAGGACATCACACACATCCATGCCCGAGGCAGGATTCGAACCTGCGACCGTAGCAGTCGCGCGGTTCCGGACTGCGCGCCTAGAACCGCGAGACCACCACGGCCGGCTACATCGCTGTGTAAGTAAGTCTGTAAGGACTTCGTTCTGATAGTATTACACCGTTTAAATCTCGTGGAAAGTATCCCACTATGCTGTGATGCACTCTAGGAGAATTTTATTCCATTCTTTCGCCAGTTTTTCAGCGAGTTCCTCTAACATATAACCAACGCTCCAGCACATACATTTTACCAGGTTCAAGTCTCGGCTATGAGCAGCAAGTATAGCAGCTCCATCCGTCTATCGTCGAACCGTGACGCCTGAGTTCTTGTTGTATGGAAAGGACCTTTGTCAGGCTGCTGGGCAATTTTAATCAAGACCTTTCCCACCCCATGCATCCACTACGTCCGCACACGTAACTAACACATCAAATTCCAGATTCATCAACACAGACAACATTTTACTGCATCAAAGAGCACACTGTTTTCACCTAGTTAAACGAAATAGCACGTTCGTTGTTTTGTTCAATGGGTATTGAGAGGTATCACAGCTATAAAAACAAGGTCGTGTGGCCTTTCCGTGGATCGTCGTGTCACTAACCTCTACGCTTGAGCTGCAAATGAGGTTCAAGGTGGCTAACGATTGGTTTGTAAAGTACGCTCTATAACTCAGCGGTCTCTATCAGCTAATTTGCTAGGCCAGCCTATAAGAGCGAGATCTTCCCTGATTTTTCCGCATCGAGAACATGAACGGGGGCATTTGTAACTCCTGTGAAATAAAAGAAGCTGAACTAATTATCGAACCTGTCGTGCCCTATAACCATACCCCGTGTTACAAGACTTCTGCGACATTGTGTGTGTCAACAAAATGACTGAGCACTATGGGACTTAAATTCTGAGGTCATCAGTCCCCTAGAACTTAGAACTACTTAAACCTAAATAAACTAAGGACATCATATACATCCATGCCCGAGGCAGGATTCGAACCTGCGACCGTAGCGGTCGCGCGGTTCCAGACTGTAGCGCCTAGAACCGCTCGGCCACTCCGGCCGGCCGTGTGTCAACAGATTACGAAATGTGCGCGTACAGATTTTTATATCGCTCGGCTTCTTGCCGTGACGAGTTGGTAAAAAGTGGACCCCGTTCCAACGGGAAGGTGTGAAAGAGAAGAAGAAGAAGAAGAAGAAGAAGAAGAAGAAGACTTGTCTCTCCTCATGAGTTACTCCGACATTCCATGTACGTACCTCTATTGGTACCTCTGATCCGTAACACACTTGTCGCGAGTAATAAGGACATAGGATGAAATTCAAGACGATACAGAGCAAGAACTGCACGATGAAATGAAATTGTCTGGGTCACTGAACAATGCTGTACGTAAAAGCGTCAAGAATAGTTCAGTGCAAGAGAGTGAAATATTATAAAGGACAGTACACCACAAACCCAGCTTCAAACGACGGAGAACACTGCAGTATAGATTGCTTAGGAATGAAGTTAACAGAGTGCAAGTAGGATAAATCAGGAAGGACGAGAGAAATATATCAAGACACTGAGAAAGATATGATTGCCGGTACAACTGACACGGTGTAATCCAACATTACACGCATAATGCAAAACGTTTTTAGCTACGAGGCGCACATGAGAAACCCCTATTAATGCATAATCGAAGACAGACAGCTGGCAGGAGCGCACAGAAACCCTACACGATGGGAACGAACTGTTCCGAGGTACACCGTCCGTCCAAGAAGTTCCGAGACTACTTTTAGTCCTGGTGTATATGCGACGTCTGCGCCGTAACTACTGCGACAGCTTGTAGACGTGAGGCTGTAGCGTGTCAACGTTGTTACAAATCGCAATGGAACACAATCCCTAAATCCGATGTTCAAGACATTATCCGGAATGTTTTGAGCAAGAATGAAGTCTGCGCAAAGACTGTCCGGCACACATTGGCTCCCGAATAAAAACGATGCATGGACTTCTGCCGAAACCTGATTAACATGCAAAACGCGTACAGCTATTTTCTGGAAAACATGATAAAGGGTGATTGGACTTGCTGTTATCAGTGCGAACCTACCATAAAACGAAAAACAGCAAAATTTTACGTGGTAAGTTACCGCTTTGAGACGCCATAACCAACATCCAAGCCAACGTGACGCACTAGTTGAACAACATCCCAAAGAACCATTTTTATGACAGTTTCACATGGTGGTATGAACGCCCTGTGTGTTGTACTTGAATGGGGCAATTCCGTGTAAAAAAAACTGAAGCATTAAAACCACCATCTTAGCTTTTCTCTATTTTTTTATTAGTCCAATCTCTAAAGTTTGTGGACTGACAGGGTATTACAGAAGAGGAGTAGGAATTTGATGTGAAGGACACAGAATCCAGTTAGGTGGTCGCAGTTTACGTAGCATAGAATTACATGAGCTCACATTAATCAATAACATTCGATGATACACATCCGAAGTTACTGACACCTGCGGGCGGTGTAGCAACTAGAAGGATATTTGAGTTGGTGTCAAAAATCTATCAAACGAGTGAATTTCCAACAGATCTTCAGAAAAGCATTGTCATCACATTGTTAAAAAAGGCATATGCGGGAAAATGTGCATCTGTGGTGTAATTAGTCTGACAAATCATGCATATGAAAAACAGACCAAGTGCCAGAGGAGCAATTCTGACATTGCAGTTGGTAATGGAAGACAGGCTGAGGAAAAATCAGGATACCTTGTTAGAGTATGTGGACTTAAGAGAGAGCCTGCGCCTATGTAAGGTGGAATAAGATTTTCATAACCCTTAGAATATCTACAACACCTAAAATCTATAGTGAGAGTAACGAAGGTGGATGGTTAAAAAAGACAAGTTTGTGTTAAGAAGGATGTACGGCGCATACTTGTTCAAGTTGTACATCGCAGAAGCTGTGAAGGACGTGAAAGAAAATTTCTTAGGAGAAATTAAAGATCAAGGGTAATAAATGTCAACGATGATGTTCGAAGACACCACAACCTTCCGATCTGATGTAAAGAAGACTCAAAAACCTGTTGAAAGAAATTGACTGCAAACTTCGTCCCAAGTGTGGATTAAGAATAAACAGAGCGAAGATGGAGATGAAGAGTAGTAAAAAGGAAAATAATGAATTGCTTAACATCAAAATTGAGAACGCCAAGATAATGGAAAAAAGAGAAAGTATTCTTCTTCCTAGGAAGCACGATTACAAGACATGTAGATAATAAGGCAGATATCAGAAGTAGATTGACACAGGCAAAGAAAGCTTTTTCAGACAAATGAATTTATTTATTGATATGGACGTCGAAAACAAGTTTCTGAAAGTGCACGTCCGTATCGGAGCATTTTGTGCAAGTCAACGGCGAACATTCGGATATCCGGAGAAGAAGAAACTGTAAGAATTTTAAATGGGGTGATACCAAGACTTCAAAAATTGAATGGACGAGCTACCAAAAAGAATAGGTGAGGTAAGGCTAAGGCAAAGACGGCATCCATAAATAGCTGACCTAGCGGTGGAAGCAGCAGTATGCGGTGAAAGAAACCTGCGCACGCCACATGCAAGGACCGTCATAGACGTCCCAGAGTAGTTACGCGAACAGGTAAGATCGATATAATCAGCATGACTTTATGGAACAGAACTTTACTTTTCATTACTACAGTGCCTGACAAAAAGAGTGAAGCACCCAGAAGATAAGTAAACGAGATGAGGCTTAACAGGTCGAGAGGGCATGTGATGTTTCAGTAACTACAATACGCAGTCAAATTTAGAAATAACTTGGCAGTGTGAGCTCACTTATCAGTATGACGTTATACACCCTCTGGCTTATACACCTGTACTGATTCGGTTGGGATGGGTGTCATAAAACCGTTGTATCCTCTCTAGACGCGAGGTGACCCACGACTGTTGTAATTTGTTCTACATAACCTGGATACTGGCACTGCGAACGAGATGACGTCCAATCAGGGACGATCCATGTTCAGTCGGTGCATATTTGGGGATCTCGCTGGCCACAGGAATGCATCATCACGCAGACACTTCATATTGACAGATGCTGCGTTTGGACGAGCATTGACCTGTTGAAAAATGGCACCACGATATTGGCACATGAGAGGTAACACATGAGGACGCAGAGTGACAGTCACCTACCGTTGTGCCATAAGACTTCGCACATCATACCCAATGGCTCCCCGCACGATGGCGGCAGGAGTAACACAGCTGTGCGTCCCCAAAACATTAAAAGCCTCGGACGTTTCTGCAGGTTGCCTAGCAGTCGCCGATGATGGTCAACCGCGATTCATCGGTGAGCACAATGTGACGCCGTTCATCACCAGTCCATGTTTCACGGTGAATGCAGCGGTTTCCGTTGCGGTATTAACGGCAGCCTAAGCATGGGACGAGAAATTCCCCAGTCCGGCTGCTCCTTGTTTCAGATCAGTGGTGAGGGGTGATAATGTTGTAGGCAGTCCATTAGTTGTTCTCGGATGGCAGACACAGATGTGAAAGCGTTACGATAAGCTCTGTGCACGATCCGGCTATCCTCCAGTGTGGGCAGACGTGGTCGACCGGAATCTTGGTGACGAGTATGCCTAGCCTCACTCCCCCATGAAGTCCAACATCGGGTCACTGACACATCCGAATGCTCCACCAATCTGCAAACTGTGCGATCCGACCAGCTGACCAAATACAGACCCACAATGTTCCTTTCAGACCCTGTCAGGTGCTGATAACGCTGTCTCACTCGCGTATGCGACATTTCCGCGTCCTCACAGCATTATACCACTGCATTATTGAAAGGTGATCGTGGTGCTGATCACGGAGTTACGGAAGTGACTCGTATTGGGACGTGTGGTGAGTGTCGTTGTACTGATTGTTGCTTTGCGTCCAGAGGCAGCTGGTAGCACCGTCTCATTCGCTGTGAAGTTTTACAGAAAATCTCGTGCACAAGTATCGACAAAAATCAGCAGTTTCCATCCGAGCTCTTCTGCTGGTCAATCAATTTGCGTGTGTCAAATTGGGAACATATCTTCCGTTCACTTAATCTGTGTCAATAACAGCGTTTACACTACCGTATCTTTGCTAATCTCAAATTTGTCCGATATCAATCACATATACATTCATCAATTTTTGTGGCAGTACCTGTCACCCTTGCTCGTTATAGTTTCTTGTTTATGTTTGTTGACTGATGGGCTGACTGACGGTTTGCATAATCATTACATTCTACTTTGTTCCAAAAGCCACTGCGAGAAGAGAATGTGTTCAACGTCCTGTCGATCAAATGGTCATTTCTAATGGAGCACAAACTTGGAATGGAGTAGGACGGGAAAGAATACCTGTTGTGTACTTTTTCTAAATAAGTAAGAGCGACCCTCACTTTAAGCAGTTTAGAGCTGGCCCGAATGGGAGTTGCATCCGCCCCTCCGGAGTCCAGTCCCTACACAATGCGCCACTATGCTCTGTACGTTTCAACCAGTCATAAAACATTTTATTCAAGACGTTCCCGGTCAATTTCCCTGCATCAGTATCGATGTGTTGCCGTCTGTGATTTTCACACTTAAAACAGTATTTAAGGATCTGCATCACCGCGCGAGGACCACAATAGACAAATCTTCTTATGGTAAGTGTGTACAACGCCACGTGACGCTTTCAGAAATTTCTCGACTTGTTTTAACACTTTAGTACTTTCTTATCAGTCCAGTTACATAGCTTTCGAATCTTTATGAGAGTTATGAGAAACTATGAAACTAATAATTAAGGAGCTTACAATGTGTGCGGAGATGGTTTCATCATATTCTCAGGCTGATTTCATATTCGTACCTTGTGTCATGTAGTAAGAGTTCTGCTAGGATTCTAAAAGAGATATAACATACAACGCATATCACGTCACCGGATAGATGCTTTGAACTTGCTTCTACAGCAATAAATTTAATCTTGTTTTCCTTGTTGATGTTTAATTTGTGTGTCCATTATTTTGTGACATGGTATACTTTAATGATGCCACATCCGTTCCGACTCACCACACAGCCATATTTTATGGAGGTATCCAGTAACCATTTGCTGCATAGTTGAAACACGTCCGAGGAACATACTCAGTGATTAGGTACATTTATGTTAACACCATTATGTTTCGTGATCTGTTTCTACAACATTAGAACAGAGGTTTATCGCTTCCGGCGCGGATATAAAACACAGCAAGCGCAATTAGCGTGCAGCCATGCGGGCATTTATATCACTTTCTGCGAACGAGCTTCAGAGGCTCAAGTTTCGAACGCACGTCACCATAGCGCCCCATCGGTATAAGCGCTTGCTTCGCTGCCCGTGTAAGTATGAATAAGCATCAGTGCAGGTCACTGTCGAATGTAACTCTGTATCGAAAATCCATAAGCAATGCCATGCCTGATTATACGTTTTGTTTTCCTTTGGTGCAAAACGAGTCTTTGTGAGTCCAGCCACCATGATTGCCGACTAGCCAAGACATAAAATTTATAATTGGTTGCACTGAGAAAACAAGTAAAGTAACATCTTTCTTTAGCAGATGTAGCCCAGAAGGCATTCTCAATTCTTGATGAGATCATTCTTAACGATGTCAGACACCATGGCTACCACCATGGCTACAACGCTGCACTAAACAAGCACAGCGATCAGCCATTTAGGAGAAAATAGTTTCAAAATGAGTTAAGTTTAACAGCTTCACGTCTACATAAATAACGTATGCCCTCACTACATTTCCGCCTACATAGACAAACAACTTTCGTATCTCCTACTTCAGGTAGGAGGGACAGGGGTAATTTTTCCCTTACACATATCTGACGATATTATAACTGTAAACTAATATGCAAGTTTAACGTTGCTCCCTGCTAGTCCACGAAATCCGACTAGAAGCTGTCAACCGAGTCAAACGAAGGTTCCACTAACAAGAAAATTCAGCTCTCATTTACTATACCACCAGAGCGTTTTAGGTTGCTACCAGGTCTGGTAGCGTTTACATGGGGCGTGCACAACGCCAGGCAATTTGTCAATGAATTAAGAAATGCTTTTTCCTCTGCTCTTCTGACAGCAAATGTTCACTGCTCAAATAAGCCACGTTCAGTTTGCTTTCATGCATTATTGCTAAAATGATGAAATATTTCGGGCCTGTGGGAATTTCCAGTACCGGTGCCGGAAAAAAAGCAAGCGAAGTGTTAAAGAACAAGGACATCACTAAACGAAAGATGACTGAATATTTGATCGTTATGTCGAAGAACGAAGGACTGTGTCGAAATAAAGAATTCCGTACTGAGCCCACGCTGTAGATTAACAAAAAAACCAAATTAGCGAGTTACTTTCTGATATATCCTCATATATACCCAAGGGCTGACTTATAGCAGGCTCTGTGCTACTTTGTTTCGTATTACGCGCTTTCAACCTTTCGGGAACGACGGAAGCGTCATGTACTTCAGCGCTATCTGCAATAACACCGCCAGGACACGTCAAATCTCGCCGAAGAAGAGTGCAGAGTGTCAGTACTAGTAATATCTAAGATTCAGTGATGGTGTACCGTAATGTGTGAATATTCGTACATTCTCTGACGAAGTGCTGCGCCTATAAAGACATTTCTGAAAGCGCCAGTGAAGACTGAAAATATGTCCCATGTTCTAACATCGTCACATGGGACTAAGTGGAGCAGCAAACAATACTAGAACGCTAAGTCACCGCAAAATACTGTACTATATATTTATTTCAAACAATTTCTCGTACCTGGACAATTGAAGGGATTGGCTGAAGAAAGTGCTAAGCCATCAACTTAGCAATGATTGCGATCATGTCATCTATTATGTTTTTGAGAGCTCCACATACTGGTAACAAGTACTTCCATTTATTCCGCTATAAAGTAGTGTCTACTACATTTTTTTTACCTTATTGTATTTGTTTTCTCCTCACTGAATTTAACAAACATATAACACACTATAATACAAAATGATGCTCTCGGGGTTTTCTTCTGTAGATCCTTTCAATTGTTGCCGTCTGCACACTGGAACAACGATCCTAGGGAACATACATCCCACGCAATACCCACGTATCTCTCAAACTATAAGCGGGTGTAAATCAAACCTGCTTGTAGACTACCAAATCCCAAGCATTTGCACAATGGGCACACGCTGACAACAAAGAAGTACTGTAGAGGTGACGTAGGTATCATCGGCATTGAAATAATTATTCTCGCCGACAAGAGTAGTGTCCTATGAAGACCATGAGGAGAGAACTGCTTTAGTATCTGTGGTAATCTCGGCTCGACAACTTTCGTCCTGGCGCCACACGGTATTAAGACTTCAGCCATAACACCACCGTGTGGTTTCCTAAAGCCATCGATCGGTGATTTCATTACTGCAGCCGGATGACTACAGGTGCTCCTCTCTGAAGGATCGGACCTTCCAATTTGGTGATTTTCTGAACATGGTTTGCGTGGCATTGGAGCCACCGACACGATGACTGACACCCGACAAAAAAAAAACTATTCGTTTTGAGTACGAGCTGTTGGTCACCCAAGGATAGCTCGGACGATCAATGGCCCCACAAGAATTAAAATTCCATAGTAAATGACGTAATACCGTATAAAAACGCTGAACTGTTATTAAAGGGGAACTGAATTAAAAGTCTCTTTAGGTATCCTGATGTATGTTTTCCCTTTTATCACAAAGTAATTTTATGGGAATGCTCAAAAATGTGACAATACGGCTGTTATCAAAGGCGTAGAACACGATTTTTTTTCATTTAGATAATCATTTGCCAGCAATTGCAAGCCTCAACTGTAACTACGTCATCACAATTAACAAACTGTTAACCGAAACCAAATCACTTGGACATACATGTCTAAATTAGATGTATTTGAAAATATTTCGCACACTGCTATTAAAACACACACACACGCACACACACATACACATAAGTGTGCAACGAATGTCTGTAACAGCACATTCAGCAAGGTACAATTGTTTGACAATGAAGTCCTTATTCCATTACATCTATTTTGGTAATAGCGCATTTCGTACATACCTTGCAAAATATGCGACACTCAGATGGCTGGAGTCATCGACACTGAATCCTGAAATAAAAAGAGCAATACATATATATATCTGTAAAAAAGGGTACACGCAGTAATACGAAAGAATATACGATATAATGAATAAAAAGACTCTAAGAGTAGTTCCCCACTACTAACATAATGAAAATTTGAAGAACAGCTTACTAATATGCAACAGAATACATACAAGAATTTTCCATATTCTGCTCTGAGACCTTGCGCAAAATTTACAGCAATATCTCGTCCAGTTTTAGTTGACATTTTTTTCTGTATTATATGACTTTCGCAACACTGGCCCGTAGAACAATCTGCGGAAGTCCAACAGAAACATGAGCAATAAGCTTTATCAAAACTAAATTTATAAATTTTCATAATTTTCTAAACGCGTCGACGATTGTTATGGCCCTTCATTTCGCTATTTTGGTTCTACTTCCACATGCAATCTGTTCTGCTTTTAATATATTAGGTCTAGTAATCGTCGTTTAATGTCCTCCCCCCCGCCCCCCCTCTGGTTTCCAGAGAAGTCTCTTCGAGAGTAAGAGAATTCCAACGCTAATTTCTGACCATACCTAATTGTCACTAACAATATCATTAATGAGAAAATTAAATCGCAAACAGCGAGCGCTTGTTGAATTCCTGCTTTTTTAAATGGCTGGCTTCTTATTGAGTAAATTAGAACGAGGAGTGGTATGCGGTAAACAACCTCGTTTCTGGTACGCACATCTGTATGAGGGCTCTAATGACCACTCTCGCCTCTCTTGTTAACAGAGTAACGCAATGTGTGTCCCATTTCTGCATTGCTAAAAATTTGCAAGAAGCATGAAACATCTTGCACGTAATCAGCGTGGTTTGCAGTGCCAGACACCATTTCTTCCCATGCACAACACAAACCTCTGCACATTTATTGAGTTTGGAACCGAACGTGGGAGACTCGTGGCTCTTGAATATTGTAATACTTTCTCCCCAATTCCGTCTTCCCTCAACAGATTAACGCTGATGTTACGAAGTCATCAAATACACGTGCCTAAATGAATGGAACGGATATGATGCAAAATGCTCCATAGAGTCCAAAGGAAATAAAACCCTCATCAGGACATCCCAAGAGCCCTGGATGATTAATTATCTTTCAGTGTGCTATAAACTGTTGCTTACCCATTTCTCTTGTCGTTTTGCTCTCAGACGCAGGAATGTTCGAAAGAACTCACTATGTAAACAACATTATTACTAAAACACATATTGATATCATCAACAACTCGTCTGCCTGTTGTAATGGATCTAAGATATTCTGGACGTGTTACCAAAAAGGCCTATCTAACCACCAACTGGGCTTATAGGTAAGGCGATGTCGCCCTGGGAGAATTCGTATTGTATTCTCTCTCCAAGGTGTTGGTCTGGTATACATCCTAAGAGAAAAGAAAACAAAAGAATGTAACTATGAAAGAACAACAACAGAGAAAGTACTGGAATAATGATAGTCCAACAAAACAGGATCTTGGAAATCAGTAGATTCTAAAAATGACCGGACACAATGTCAACAAAGAAAACATAGGTGCAAACGTAACTGGTATTATCTACACTAGTAATGATTCACAGTTCAAACAGGGGAGGAACAGTGCATGGGGATGCAAAACGTAATATGATAGTTTTATTTCTGAATGGAAAGAATTTCACAAGCTTCGGGTTATCGTTAGTACACTAGGAAACAGCAATCTCGTCTGGAAAAGCGAACGCATGTCAAACACTAAAATCATCAACTCTGTGGATCATTATAAAGTTGAGCTAATAGAAAACGACTTCATGGGGTTGCCGTAGAAATGATTTGAAAGTGTATGTTGGAAGAAATACGCCTCTATCTCAAGGAAAAAATATCTAATGAAGCCCAACTTACCCGATGTCACGTACCATGACGCCCCTCCCCGATACATCGTGAATGAAAAGGGAGAACTCACATTAAACACTTACCAGTTCTACAAAAAAGGCTCTATAGTACCGCTGAAAAGGAGTGACAGGTGCTTTGAAACAAACGACTAAATAACGAAAGACAAAAATGGACAACTGCGCAAACGCTGGAGAAACGTAAATTTCTGTTTTTGTGTTGTTTCTTAAATTTTCGTGCACCCTCTAACTTCTTAACCGGATAACAGATGGTGTCGCTATAATGACTTTGCCGTAAAAGTCATCAACCGAGACACTGATTCCAGCACAATAGGCACTGTTGTGGCTTGATTGCCTCAGTCCTGCCTAAGATTGTGTTATCGACCTGTTGCAAAGAACACTTGTTCGAATTCGAAGCATGGTGTAACTCGACACTTTTACTTACACAAAAAACTCACGGGAGCGCCAGGTCGTGGTAGCGCGGCATGCTACATATATCCTCACTGTGGTGGTACCTAGACCAATTCACGTTTTCTAACTTTTCCTGAATATTTATGCGAGCACCATTCTGTAAGGCAATTACTGTGACTATCGCAACCGAACAGAGGAGAGCACATATTTCCAACCGGACCGACCGCTCGTTCCAGACTATTCGTGACAATCACAACAGTTAAACTGTGCTGCTTGCTGTCCACGGTTGATGGAAGTGTCATGTCTGTTACTGAACACTAAAGTACTTCGAACTTCTGAGAGGGTCTTGAAACCCCAAATTCTAATCTAAATCGTTGTGTTATGTTTTTACCCTGTCCCCAGACGCCCTGAGACTTTGATATACAGCTGCTCATGACAGTTATGTGGCTGTTTATAAGATGCCTTTAAGAGCAGTAATAAAAGAAAGAGCAGTGGTGAACGATTCTGTATTACAGTTGTGCTCCAGGATTTGAACTTGGTAAGTGATCGAAGAAAAGAACGTTCCCTATTCTTTTATTACCTCAAGTGGGTCGAAGTTTTGCGTTCAGGTCGTTCTTCTTCATAGACCAGTGAAGAACTTATTGACACAGTTCGTAAATTCGTTAAGATCAGTGTGTGTCAGCCGAGGAGACTCAGCAATTCCTCGGACGGTCTTGAATTACGTACACTGGCGGTTACGTAGACCAATAATGAGTTTTCAGAAGAAAAGGATCATGCCTCCATATGCAATTAGCGTTATTCTGCAAAGTAATATGAAAGCTGACAAAGCGTTGTTCTCTCTGGCTGACACATCTCGCGACAGCAATGTCTCGAGTACATAAATATGCTTAAAAAATTCGATATTGTCTCTGCAGAAAGCATTGTTACTTGTGTGTCTTTTCCACTACGGTTCGCCAACATGACATCAATGAAAAAGCCGGTCTTTTACAATGAGGTATCTTCCGTCTCATACAGAGGATCATGATCTGTCAAGAAGAGAACGAGAGAATAATAGCTCTTTTCTTCTTGTGACACGAGCGCTGAAGAACAGTCGCTGAAACACACATGAAAAAACGCTCGGATCAAATAAAGCAGGGACGCTCAAAACCACGTGTCCAACAACAAAAACAGATATTTCATACTTTCAAAAAAACAATGTGTTTGCATGTCAGTCAAACATTTGTACTGGTCAACTTGATAAAATTCAGTCTACTAAAATTGCAATCCACTTAAAAGTCCTGAGCACCCGTCAGTTCTTCGATAACATTTCTGCATCCTAGATCTTGTTCCGTGCAACTGTCTTGCTTCTAGAAGTAAAGAGGAGGGGTTAACTGCGAATGACGAGCTGCAAGTGAGAGACTGCAAATGTGGCTGGTTGCCAGAACGCATTTAAGAAATGTTACTTTTGAACAATTACGGCGTAAAAAAGTGTGTATGTAACCTGGAAGAATCCACTATGGGTCTTGCTCCAATACACAGTGGAAATTCTAGAAGACTTACTTGGACACGGCTGTCTCCCCACTGTCCTTGGCTATAATGCTTGGGCGAAGGCGGTGAGTGATCTGTGCAACGCATGCAAAGAACGAGAGGATGAACGATAGCAGCATTAGAGAATGCAGGTAGACTATGCAATACATAGAATTCTGAATAATAAAGGAACACTAACACCCACCATCTCATTCAACATAAATCACACAGAGCGAGAGAGCGGAGTGATAAGAAACTGGAGGACAGTGGTTCAACTTCCCGTTCGACCATTCTGATTTAGATATTCCGTGATTTCACGAAATCGATAAAGCCAAATGCCGCGATGACTCTTTCCAAACTCACAGAGTCAATTACCCGTTCTGCTCAAACAGAGACAGTAGGCTTCGTCCACCGGTCTTACACAGCTTGTTCAAATGTTCAAATGTGTGTAAATACCTAAGGGACCAAACTGCTGAGGTCATCAGTCCTTAGACTTGCACACTACTTAAACTACCTTAAACTAACTTACGCTAAGAACAACACACACACACACACACACCCATGCCCGAGCGAGGACTCGAACCTCAGGCGGGAGGGGCCGCGCAATCCTTGACATGGCGTTTGTTTTAACACGAGCTCAGTCACACCAAGAGCAGTCGTGTGCCGCATGCACGGACGGAAACCGTGACCTAGGTTACTGGAACGTGGACGCGACAGGGCTGGATCGGAGTGGAGAGACGGTCTCCCATTCAGCAGGATTAGGCGGGGCCGGAAGTGAGGGATTAGCGGGGAATGCAAATTGAGCTGAGTCACGCCAGCATATCGTCATCAGCTGCCCCTGTCTGACACAGCCTCCGACTATGCGGGCTCCACTTTTCTCCCTCCTTCAGTGGGGGCTTCCTTTATCGGATTCCATAGTTCCTGTTCATTGGCCGGGCGATTCGTTGTCTCACGCGTAATTTCCCGTCATGCTGATCCACGCTATACGGGGGGGATTCAAAAGTCGTGTCCCATAGGACAAATAGAGAGAACCAGAACTCCACTGGCAAACTTTCAGAGATGGATCAAAACAAGAAAAAAATATCTAATAAACAAGGGCTCCAAAACGCTGCCGTACGAGCTGTGAGCGCTTGCTCACCTTCGTTACTGTGAAACACATCCACTGCATACGTGCTCAGAGCTCTTAAGGTTATGTAGTTTACTGGAAATCTTGTTTTGGTTCATATTACCACCTCTGAATATTTGTCGATGTAGTTCTGCTTCACAGTATTTGCCCTATGGGACATGATGTTTATATCACCCTTTACATTATATTCTATATATACCGATTTCCAAAGACAGCAATTTCCTTTTGGCGATAAAGTTAGGGTCACAAAAATGTATTAACATACAAGAAAAGCTTTAAGGAATATGGTACTGTACCAAACAGACTGTGTGCCCTAGAAACCGCAATTATATACATTTCTGACAAGGAATGTATGCGTACAGCCTTCGTGATGCAACATCAGAATCTACCTCCTCGTATTAAAACGGGGAAAGCTGATTTCAGATGTGAATATGGCACAATCAGTCATTTGTACGCCTGTGCTTACAAGGCATCGACTGTATGAAACTGAAGAATACATAAGTCAATGTTACAGCTTTCACTAAATGTCACCTTGACATTGGGAAACGCAGAATTGACAGAGAAATCGTCTCAAGAAAAAATTTTCAAATCTTTAAACTAAAAGTAAGGTGGTTGTTGTTGTTGTGGTCTTCAGTCCTGAGACTGGTTTGATGCAGCTCTCCATGCTACTGTATCCTGTGCAAGCTTCTTCATGTATAAGTAAGGTATATGTGTTAACTGCGCATGCCTCAATCACCTTCGTGTTGATGACCACACTGTCAATATTCAGTCACTAAATGAATATCTGAACAGAATAAATTAGAATGTAGCCCTGAAAACCTGTTACAATACTAATACAACGAAAAACCAACACAGAAACAGAAAAATGAGGAAGGAAGTTAGGTTGGTTTTTTTTTAAGAAATAACAAGAAGAATAAATCTTTTTTCTGGATAGCTTACTGTAAACAGAACGTAATTTCTGAAACTAAGTTTCCAACACACATGAAACAGAAATATAACAATTTGCATAACCAGTTTTGACTAATCGTTGTGAGATATGAACTTTAAATGTGAAAACCATTAAAAAACACTTGTGCTGCCAGCAAATCAAGAGACGAATGTAGAATTTGCTATGAGAGAGAACAAGAAAAGCGATCATAATGTCAAACTGGAGAGGAAGACTTACTGTAGACTGTAATGAAAATGGTTCAACAGATCATGCAGACAGCCGAACGGATTACAAGGGATAAGAAAAACAAAGGTGACAAACCAACTGCAGCTAACTGTATGATATTAGAGAGTTTTAGGGAATAATGTTTGGAAAAGTCTGGAGGGTCTTGATTCAGTAGTGCATTTCGACTGGCGAAGGAAAATGTATGTTGCCTTTATAACTTCGTTTCTGTCTTGACATGACAGCAGTCATTAATGTAATCGGATATTATCAGCATACTATACGCTAGACTGTATCATAAAAGATGTGAAGAATGCAGGTGGCGCTCCAGCATTACATACCCGTGTGAACGTGGCCAGCGCTGGGTCACGGGTCAGTCTTTCGACTACCGCCTGCACCAAAGCGTGGCACGCCAACGTCTTCCCACGCAACTTTCTACGAGTCCAGTCCCTCGAATCGATTCCCTGTCTGAACATTATGAACCGGTCGACCTGCTGCCATTATGCCGTTCCCAACCACAATGCACTGTCGGCGAAAAACTATCCAATAAATGCATAAAAACTGACCATTTTGTGAGTCACTGAAGCTAACAGGTTTACGTAACTATTAACTAACTGGGAATGAAGGAGAATAATTTAACTCTCCTGTGAGTAAAGAAGTGGCAAGAAAACTACATTTATAATACGTTAGAACTGTGCGGCCCATCGGGACTAGAAGCAGTAATGTTTCGCGGGCAATGATCTTCCTGTGGAGATGTACGACACCGAATAAGACGCAAAGCACTAACTTGTTACAGATGTTCAACCCAGAACATACTTTGTAAAATGTTTAGGCACAGAACACGAAGACATTAAAAATCTTTTGCTACAGAATCCCTCACTGTTCCATATAATTCTCCCTGGTATTATGACTTTTCACCGTATCTAAATGGAAAAAATAGTGCGTAGTTTCTGGCCGTGTCTCGGTGGTAGGCAGAGACCTCATACTGCCATGTATAGACTGGAAGACTAGTCAGAACAGGAGGCAAGAACAAAAATATTGCTACATTGTCCTAATTGTACCTACTTTTCGAAACAAAAATAAATGGAGCACTATGGAAACTTAGTGGATTTTCTGGTAACAAGACATAGCCGAACTTTTCGTTTCAGCGACCGCAGACAGAGAAATCAGCGACCACTATTGCAGCATCACTGGTTACTGGCACTGAAAGTGAAATTAATCTATGGACAACAAGTGGGACAAAAAATTGTTATAAAGTACCTGAGCAGTATGAAGCACACAACCAGGTATAGGAAGGAGGAGTGGAGGGTTTCAGCCATAAATTCTGACATTTTGTAGCAGATGTGCTAGACACGTTTAACATGTGGGATATGGTGAGGGGTAGGAAGGAGCCACCACGGTTCCGTAACAACACCAGACATTTACCCAAGTACCGAGAGCTGCAAGGCAGATACAAACGAAACGGAACGTTTCCGACTAATAGAAGACGACACAAACAAAAATCATCCAAGGGCACTCCTGCGAGACCCGTTCAATGAATTAAAGTTCAGATACTCGTCGATCATGTTGGCATCAAACCGCAAGATAGTAAAACGAATATTAAAATACTGATTTGTGTCTTCCAAAATCGATTCACTGATCACGCTAAAATGGCAATTTTAGAAATAAAAAAGCGCAGAACCAAAAATCAGCTAAAGTCATGCTAAAAAAGCAAGTTTAGGAATAAAGAAGTTCAGAACCAAAAATCAGTTCAAGTCACTCAGTAGAGGTAAGACCACTAAATATGCGGAGGAATTTGTCCCTCTTCTAGCAACGGTTGTTCATAAATTTTTAGAACAATGAAGAGCGACCAGTTACAGTAAGAAGGCACAGGCTGTTCCATTGTAGAAGTAAGGTTGCAGGGGAGTTGCGCAGAACTAAAGACTTTTCTTAATGATGTCAGTTCATTGTAAAATTATGGAACATATTTTGTACTTTCATTTGATGACTTTTCTGGAGGCCCAACGACTCCAGTGTAGGAATCGACACGTTTCCCGCGAGCAAAGACCGTAATGAAGGTATCTCCCTCTTTTCGAGTTTTAAATTAAGAAAGCAGTAGGTAGAGTAGTCCTGGTTGCCGTGTTTCTTATCTTCAAGAAACCCTCCCGTACCGTTCTCCACTGTCTTCTCCCAAACAAAACACGTTCTTACGGAACGTCTTAACAGGTAAGCGACTCGAATGAAGACTTTAGAGCAAACACAACGTAGTACTTGGTTCTTAATGGACAGGTTTCTTTAGCAGTGGAAGTAACGTCAGGCGTAGCTCATGATTGCGTGACAGGACCGCCACTATTCACAATGTAAGGGTCCTGACAGAAAACATAGGTGGCTTTACGAGGCCAATTGCAGAGAAAGAATTTGTGAACATAGGTAGCTTTACGAGGCCAATTGCAGAGAAAGAATTTGTGTACTGGGAATTGACATAGAAAATTGTTAGGAGAGGCACAAAAACATACAAAGATCGTCGTCTGGTGCAGAGGTTTGCCACTGATTATCAACAGAGATCCGTGTAACATGATACACGAATGTACATTAACATATTCAATAGCGTTTTCTTTCGCGATCAGGGTTATTTATTGATTTTCTGCGTAGCTGGGAATTATGATTCTAGGTACTTCATATTCATGCTACCTCTGTGTTTCCATTGTACTTGTCTTTGTGGGTTGTCGCATGGAATCTAATTTGTTGAATAGTCTCCTCGCTTTCTCTTTCACGTTGTCTTCCGAGTATTTTTCATTTAATACTGTGTGATTATCTGTAATGATTGTCCACCTTGAGACTCTTAAGCATCATGAAAAATCCGGAAGTTGCTCCCCATGTCGTGCTTCCCTACAGTAGTGTATAGGTAGTATTTTCACTCGAGTTTCGGTCCACATTAATGGTGGTGTTATTATTTTACGAGTACTTCGTTTCTTTCTCGTGACATGAGGTATGAACGTCGTCATTTATTTAACTATACCCCCAGATATTTTATTCGATTTTTAGTCCACAAATCTCTAGCTAGGTTCTGATAAATGCTCTCTCTCTCTCTCTCTCTCTCTCTCTCTCTCTCTCTCTCTCCCTCCCTCCCTCTCCCCTTCTCCCTCAACGTGCGAAGAGTGCTGACAATGTTTTCGCTCTGCGGCTCTATTGTAACTTTACTGATCTTTGCCCCCTTGCATCTTTTTAAGTGTCTTTATATTCCATTGATTAATCTTGTATGTTTCTTCAAAAATGTATGATGGGCCATGTCGTCAGCTAAGAGAGTTTTTATGGAAATTGTTTCTAGAATGTCTGTAATTTATAGGCTGATTGGTAGTGACGTATCTCCCGAGCACATATGTGATTATCTTTGTGTCCGAAGGTTGTGTAAAATCTTGTTGTAGGAGGCTGCTATTGGTGTATCTTCATAGATTGAGACCAGATCTTATCATAAGCTTTTATTGTATATGGTGCCGAAGCCTGGGACTCTCTCTCATCCAGCAACTCTAATAAATCAAGGAAATAAGGCTATATTTACGCTACTGTAACAGAATACTCGCTAACCTCTACTGAGGTATCATGTCTTAAACAGACTGCGACATAAAAGTCTTCTGGGTATGATACCGCGTCATATCATATAAAACTACTGCTGGAGAAAACCAACATTTCGGCCACGGTTGCAGAGTCCTTCTTGTGTGTCTACCGGTGCGTTCTACCTATGCAGTGACCTTTATATTTTGTTATTACTGTTCACTGCTTATGCCATTATGTCAAAATTTTAAAACGATAGTTCATTTCATCGGGCACTTAAAAAAGACGGAGAGGGAGCTCTATTTTAATAGGTTACTGCTGTGGAGTTAGAGCCTAACCTCTGTTGTCTGTTAGCTCTTGTATTATGTGCCCTGATTGGTGGTCACCGGCGAATGAGAAGTTGGCGCCGGCCGCGGTAACCGAGCGGTTCTCGGTGCTTCAGTCCAGAACCGCGCGACTGCTACGTTCGCAGGTTCGAACCCTGCCTCGGGCATGGATGTGTGTGATGTCCTTGGTTAGTTAGGTTTAGGAACTTCAAAGTTCTAGGAGGCTGATGACCTCAGATGTTAGGTCCCATAGTGCTCAGGGCCATTTGACCCATTTTTTTGAGAAGTTGGCTCCTGTTTACCAAGTGCTGGACGTCGGCCGTGCGGCGGCAGTTACTCGCCGGTACTGCTCGCGCCTCGTGTTGACAAAATGGTTCAAATGGCTCTGAGCACTATGGGATTTAACTGCTGAGGTCATCAGTCCCCTAGAACTTAGAACCACTTAAACCTAAATAACCTAAGGGCATCACACACTTCCATGCCCGAGGCAGGATTCGAATCTGCGACCGTAGCGGTCACGCGGTTCCAGACTGTAGCGCCTAGAACCGCTCGGCCACTGCGGCCGGCCCGTGTGTTGACAGTGTGGTCTGTTGGGCTGCTTGGCCAACACGCACGCTTCGCCGAATTTCATTTCTTTTCCGCAATCTTGCTGATGTACTGCCACTGCAGATTTGTTTTGTTGCCCTAGACGAATATAGCGCTCGTGTTCCCGAATGCGCGTTGCTATTGGCGTGCCAGTCTCGCCGATGTATGCCTCTCCACATTCGCAATCCACCTTGCACACACCTGCAGTGTGTAATGCACCCACGTTTGCCATTAGGGGAGCCTAGCACGTCCTGGATCCTGCGACCACTATAGAAGACAGGCTGCCACCCAACCCGGCGGAGGTGTCTGCCTGTTGGGTCAGTGAAATTTTTCACATAAGGTAAGCCCACTGCTGGCTGCAGTTTGTCTATTTCGTGCTTATCTTTCTTACTTGTATTCGTCGACAAGGCTGTGTGGATCGACTTGTGTCTGTAAGCCATTGGCTAGAAACGTGCGAAGCGTTTTAAGCTCAGGTGTTATGTTTTGTGCATCACTTGTTGTTGTTGTTGATGATTATGATGATGACGATGGCGATGATGTCGCCGACGACCGGTGTGAGGGAAAAGTGGGGTAGCTGAAGCGCCAGGACAGAGGAGGGAGAGATGCACACGTCTGAGAAGGCAAACCGCTGGGTGGAGGTGACAGAGAGGGAGCCGCAACAGGCGGCACACGTCACGCCGTACCTGGAGCGCCACTCCCACACCGCTTCAGCCTAACTTTCAACTTCCAGGTGATTGAGCGATTGCGCCGATGTCTAACGAAATAATTGAAATAGGACCCAATCTCCGTTTATAAACAAATTAAAATCACCCTGTTCTACGATGTCTTGTATATAATTTTTTTAATGTATTTGAGCTTCTACTAGAACTTATAATAAATGTTATCTTTATTGTCTAACTAGCTGAATACCCGACAGACCAGGTATTTATTTGTTACCTCTTCCACATGCCTCCTCACATCCTCTTGCTTTTTCACCTGCCGACTAGCCTCCTCGTCTTCACCGTACCTCCTACACCTCCTCTCTCCGTCCATCTTCTCTCACCCTCACTCTCTCCACCCCCACCTTCCCCCTATCCATCTCACACACTCTGTCTGCACAATCTACTTCCCCCCTCTCTGTCCATCTTTCCCCCGCTCTCTCTCCATACCTGCCTCTTTCTCCCCTTCTCTCTGTCTCCACCTCCTCTGTTTCCCACACTCCAATGGGAGCTAGGCGGTCCTTAGCACTACAGCATTTCTTTCAATATAGTAAATGTTACGTGCACTAAGTTGTTCAGGAGGAGATGTAGAGCACGGATATAAACCCACATACATATTTATTTTTTATTCAGATTTCTATTATTAGTCAAATATTCCATTTACCTGAGTACTTCTCATCTCCCACTGATCGGATAATCGAAGATATATTTTCAGTCATCTTATTGGTGACGATCACGAAGGTTTGGTGCACAGATTTCCAAGTATTATGGTTCAATGTGATATTCATGGGAGTCTAGCAGTCAAAGATTAGGGTTATCAGCAACTACTGAAACTGCCTCGAGATATGTAGACAATGCCGTACTCACGAAAATCTGGACTGACAGGAAATTTTGAACATACCATTGTAAGCTAAGTAATGACTAAACCTCTAAGGAATGTTAATATCGCTGGGAAACATGGAAGAGCTACACGTGAAACACACACCAAACGCAGTAACCATTGGTAAATCAGACAGTTGTAGCGCTGGGCGGTGAGGATTGGGGGGGCGACAGCAGGTGGCGCCTCCGCACGGCGCATAATAGGACAGCGCGCTGCGCCTGCTCTCGCACGTGCGTGCCCGCTGCTGTGCCGCTGTCGCCCTTAGATCAGCGGAAAAACACCTGCGGCAGGCGGCGTGCCGTCACGACCGCGCGCCTCGCTACGCCGCGCCACGCACTGCGTCGGTCCGGCCTTTTAAAACCGTGGCGCTTCTCTGCACCCGGATAGTAAGCGCAGCCCGTCAGCTGATAAAATGTCCAGAGCAATAAACTGCGCACTGAGAAACTTCGCAACCTCACTCGTGGCTTGGGAGTAGCTGCCCACTCTCAGCTACTACTAACAGTAAACAGTTTTCATTTTATTAGTAACAACTCAACCAGCTGTTATTGGACCTGCAAAAAGGACCTTTAGAGTCCACATACTTGAAAAGCTGTTCTTCGTGGAGCGTTATTCATCTACATCAACGTGATTACTCTGCTATTCACAATAAAGTGTCTGGCAGAGGGTTCAACTAACCACCTTCAAGTTAATCTCTCTACCGTTCCACTCTCCAACGGCGCGCGGGAAAAACGAGCACTTAAATTTTTCTGTGCGAGACCAGATTTCTCTTATTTCATCGTAATGATCATTTCTTCCTATGTAGGTGGGTGCCTCAGAATGTTGGCAACTCTAGGAGGTTATATCTATAAACACAAAAAAAGAAAAAAAATCGAAGGGCGTAATTATGTGCACCTTAATGCAAAATAAATTACTGCACCATTCAATATTTGCATTTAATGAAAATCTATGCAAATAAGAGACTCAAATGTTCATAAAATATGGGTGTTTAATACCAGTGCTGAGCAGGCTGTGTGGAAAATGCCAACATACAACTCCTGATTCTCACTGGCTGGAAGGCCAGAATGTTAAATAATTTCGTTGAGCGATTTTGAGCTTGCGAAATCTACGAGTCGAGTCGTCCGACAGGCGTCGTGGGGTTGAGGGAGGAAGTAGTTGGTCTTCGGTGGCAAAGCTTGTGTTTCAAAATCGTAATCATTTATGATCCTTTTGTATCAACGGGGCTACTTTCCAGTATGGAGAACCTGAAATGCATTCGACATTTAGCTCTCGCGCGTGGACGTGGAATTATGCTTGGGCAATTTTCCGTTTCTCTGGGTGGGTGTTAGGGATCATGGAGTGTGGACTTGCTCGGATAGAAGAGGCCTGATAACAGAACGCGGAGCCATTAGCTAATAGGCATGGTGTTGGATGAATGTGGCAGCTGTGGTTACAGTTAATCGAAGTCAATACATTTCATTTGCTTCCTTGAAAATTCTAAGTGTGGAGTCTTTGTGTCCATTTTTCTTTATTGGCGTTGTGCCGCATTGTTGTTGTGTTACTGCAGATCGTCGTTGATAGTTGTTCAGTCAGCTGGACGAAGTGTGGAAACAATAAGTGGTGCACATATTCCAACCTATTGATCGGATCTCGAAATTTGTTGGTTGGGGTTAATGGACTAAGCAGCTCATGAAAGCTCATGATACAGTTTAATCTGGAGTTAGTGACTTAAGCCAAAAATTTGATCGAATTATGGAAGTATGTAGCAGTGGTAAAACCTAGGCACTCAAAGCAACATTGACTACATAGCTGATAAATAGTTTAAAGAGAAATAAAAATATTGGTTGGGCTGGTATGTAGGTGAGGACAGACAAGGTGTCTCCCACGACTGATCACGCACCTGCCCCAGCCAACCCTATTATGGGCGAACGCAGTTAAAGAGTAAAGAATGAATTCTAACCGGAATATTCGTAATGGTAAATGTGGGAATATTCGTAATGGTAAAAGTGAGAATGCTAAAAACGTAACGGTTATTAGCTAGGCCAACGATAATAATATGTGTGAGAAATAATTAAATCAGTAGGCGAGTGAGAAATGGATTGTGTCCCCCAGGGGATCCGCATACGACATAAGCCATCACTCCCAACCCCCCCCCCTCCCAAAATAATCTCTTACAGCCAAAGTAAGAAAGAAGGCAAAAGCACCTACTATTCATCGGAGTGCCATCCCTAACTTTTTCAGTTTCAATTAATTTTTATGTACGAAATATAATTTGCTGTGGACATGATTATTGAATATGCAGGGCCTGTTTAGTGTCTCCAGATAACAGGTCAAAAAGTCATGCAATAAATTGAAATTGAATTGAAAAAATTGCTATTCCTAAAACGGAAAATAGGGTGCAGCAGAAAAAAATGGACTAATTGCATCTAAAAATTATTAAAGTGGAGAAAAACAGCAATGTCCAAGGCATTTGGCAAAGTAGGTAGGATCAATGGCCCCAGAGATCCATAACGCGGCGGGTCAGCCCCAGTCCCAACAAATATGTCCCCCCTCCCTCTCAAATAGTTCGAAACGTTGCACCTGAGAATTAATACAACTTTCACGGAGAAAAAAGCTCAACTGTCCACGAGTCGTTCTTCAATATTAGACACAAAGAACATCGAAGACTATGTTTAGCATCGATGTCAGAAGGACGGGGCATTCCGCCAAGATGTGGGTTACTGAGCGTAAAGCTCCGTAACCACAGCGTGTACATGGCCCATGCAGCAGTAGTCTCTTTGTGACGTACAATTTTGCAGTCAGGACGCGTGGGATAGCTACGAAAGTGCTCCTGTTGTTATACGGAATCGCAACCGAGACAGTAACTCCAAATGCAGGTCCACTGTGTCTAGCTCGCAGACAGGTTGGTTGCAGGCCTTGACCTGGCCTCCTCCTAACTAACACATGGCCATTACTGGCATCGAGGCTCTACTACTTTTCATCCGAAGACACAATAGACTACCATCCCGCCCTCCAATGAGCTCTCGCTTCGTACCAGTGAAGTCGTAAATGGCGGTGGTTTGGGGTCAGTGGAATGCACGCTATAAGGCGTCTGGCTCCGAGCTATCCTTGAAGTAACCAGTTCGTTGTGTCACTGTGGTGTCAACTGCTGCTCAAATTACTGCTCCACATGCAGTACCATGCGCCAGAGCCATACGCTCAACACGATGGTCTTCCCTCTCGGTAATGCCTTGTTGCTGTCGGGAGCCCGGTCTTGCGACCGTACGGTCTCGTGACCACCGCTGCCAGCAATCATGTACAGTAGCTACATTCCTGGCAAGTCTCTGCAGTATCGCAGTAGGAACAACCAGCTCCTCGTAGTTCTATTACCCGACCTTGTTCAAACTCACTGAAGTTTTGATAATGCATTTTTTCGCCTTAAAGACATTCTTGCCTAACGTCAATTCACCACGTCTGTCCGCCTCGATAGCTGAGTGGTCAGCGCGGCCGAATGATGTGCAAAGGGGTCCCGGTTCGATTCACGGCTGGGTCGAAGATTTTCTCGCCTCAGGGACTGGGTGTTATGTTGTCTTGATCATCATATCATCCCCATCGACACGCATGTCACCGAAGTGGCGTCAACTAAAAAGACTTGCAACAGGCGACCGGTCTACCCGACGGGCGACCCTAGCCACACGACATTTCATTTCATTTCAACACGTCAAAATCGAAGGTAACTGACCCTCACCACCGTTACAGAGTGTATTTAAAGTGAACATGATTTGCATTCTCACAGTGGCACTGCGATTGTTATGAAATTTGAATAGGCATCTTTCAGATGCAGAAACCGGCCTACCAACGTTCGTTTATGTCGCAAAACTTCTCCTTGGTGTTGCAATTTTTTTTCAGTCAGTGTATGCGGGATGATTGTATTCTCTGTTTTTTCCTACAATTTGGCACGCTAGAGAAACACCATTCAACCAAGATCTCCCCATCCGAAACCCTTTCTGCTGTTCTACAAAGAACGCTTCTGAAAGTATCTTTAGTCCACTTGTTATTAGTTTTGCATATATATAGTATCCAGAGTTCAAAGACTAACAGCTCGATAACTATCGCATCTTGCGGTCCCCCCCCCCCACCCTCCTTTTTTTACGAATAATGGGGTAACAACTGCGGTTTGTCAGTCTTCTGGTATATCACTGTATTTCCAACAAATATTTAAAAGATTTAGTATCTTTAAAAATAATGATTCTGAAACCTGATGCAGCCTTTAGTTCTTCCACTGATATAAGATCAACACGTCGTCACTAACTGCAGTTCTCATATTTTCCTCGCCATCTGCCCACTCACTCTCTGAAACAGGGTTAATTTGAACTTAATCTCTTTCATTTTCATTAAGTCGTTTCAACATCTTATAGGCTTTAGTCTGTTGCCTCTGTACACCATGGTTCTTTTTACTCAGAGTTTTCCCAGTTTTGTTGTTTTATTTTTCTTGTTTCTCTTCTGACACTGCTGTGTGCCACTTATACTCGGGACAGTCTTCTTATTTCCTTGATTGCAGATACCTGAGGTAAGCTTACTTCTTACAGTTTATGTTGTTTGCTAATTCTTGGTTCCAGCTGGGAATCTTCTTTTCCTGTTGAAGTCTCGTTTTATTTTTATACTTCATCCTTTTCCCTAAAACTTCAACAGCAGCTACCTGATTTAGTCTTATTATTTCTTTCCACTATTCATTAAGGTTCTGTTTTTCTTATAGGCCTTTTAGTGATTCATCTAACGAATTCTGTATAGTCACATAATGCTTGGATTTAGAAGAAAATGTATTCTATAAAGTACTTCTAGCGTCTGTTTTTTGTTGACGCTTTTATTAGGAAAGGAAAGTGCGGTTGAAAGGAAAGTGCGAGTATTAGCTGAGGACCAATTGGATGAAAATCAGTGTGGGTTTAGGCCGCTTAGAGGTTGTCAGGACCAGATCTTTAGCTTACGGCAAATAATGGAGAAGTGTTATGAGTGGAACAGGGAATTGTATCTATGCTTTATAGATCTAGAAAAGGCATATGACCGGGTTCCTAGGAGGAAGTTATTGTCTGTTCTACAAGATTATGGAATAGGAGGCAAACTTTTGCAAGCAATTAAAGTTCTTTACATGGATAGTCAGGCAGCAGTTAGAGTTGACGGTAAATTGAGTTCATGGTTCAGAGTAGTTTCAGGGATAAGACAAGGCTGCAACCTGTCCCCACTGTTCTTATTATTTATGGATCATATGTTGAAAACAATAGACTGGCTGAGTGAGATTAAGATATGTGAACACAAAATAAGCAGTCTTGCATATGCGGATGACTTAGTTGTGATGGCAGATTCGATTGAAAGTTAGCAAAGTAATATTTCAGAGCTAGATCATAAATGTAAGGACTATGGTATGAAGATTAGCATCTCCAAAACAAAAGTAATGTCAGTGGGAAAGAAATATAAACGGATTGAGTGCCAAATAGGAGGAACAAAGTTACAACAGGTGGACGGTGTCAAGTACTTAGGATGCATATTCTCACAGGACGGTAAGCTAGTGAAAGAACTAGAAGCGAGGTGTAGCAAAGCTAATGCAGTGAGCACTCAGCTACGATCTACTCTCTTCTGCAAGAAGGAAGTCAGTACCAAGACTAAGTTATCTGTGCACCGTTCAATTTTTCGACCAACTTTGTTGTATGGGAGCGAAAGCTGGGTGGATTCAGGTTACCTTATCAACAAGGTTGAGGTTACGGATATGAAAGTAGCTAGGATGATTGCAGGTACCAGTAGATGGGAACAGTGGCAGGAGGGTGTGCACAATGACGAAATCAAAGAAAAACCTGGAATGAACTCTATAGATGTAGCAGTCAGGGCGAACAGGCTTAGATGGTGGGGTCATGTTATACGCATGGGAGAAGCAAGGTTACCCAAGAGACTCATGGATTCAGCTGTAGAGGGTAGGAGGAGTCGGGGCAGACCGACGAGAAGGTATCTGGATTCGGTTAAGAATGATTTTGAAGTAATAGGTTTAACATCAGAAGAGGCACCAATGTTAGCGCTGAATAGGGGATCATGGAGGAACTGTATAATGGGGGCTATGCTCCAGACTGAACGCTGAAAGGCATAATCAGTCTTAAATGATGATGATGATTTTATTACTATACAGTGAGATTCTTAGATTCTTTTTGGCGTCTCGTAACACAAACAAAAGATCTAACGTTCAAAAGAGGTATCTCTCGCTAAGGGAAGAGTGAAACGTGGCTTAGTACGATGACATAACTGTAAAACAGAAGAAGGAGTAGGTCTTCAAGATACTGTACGTCTCAAAATCTGTCAGTCAAAAATTGAATCAAAATTTGTGCTGCAATAATGGAAACTTATCGAGAAAAACTATGCCGAGGAGCATAAATTCACCTATCCAACGTCGAGAGGATCCAAATCTTACAGAAGGAATTCTTTACCAGTTCCATTTGCAAAGTGGGGGGCATAAGACATTTAAAATAAAATGCTAACGACATAGCGTTTCGCAGAATCGATAATTTGGAAAAATGCAAAGTGTGCTCTTTCTCCTCTGGGTCTGAAAATATTTTATTGTCGCGACCTACATAGGCAGAAATGATCATTGTAATGACATATGAGAAATCAAATTTCGTACAAACGTTCGTTTTTCCCAAGCGCTTTTAGAGTGTGGAACGGCAGAGAAAGAGTCGAAGGAAGTTCGAAGAACCAGGCACTTTAGTGTGGTTTGCGGAGCAGTGATGTAGGCGTACTAATCCTACAATTTCCGTCTGTTTCTACACCGCCTGACTTAGTTAAATACACAGTAACTGCTAATAGAAACTGAACAACAGAGCTGAAAGGAATGTGAAAGATTACAAAGAGGAATCCACGGTCCTTACTGCAACTAAGACAAATCATGCGTCACATTTATCAGCTGTTTTCACAATGTTCGATTCAGTAATTGCCTTTCCGTTATTGACAGTCCGACCAAATAGGTCCTTAATCGTCAGAGTTCTCCAGATCACTTAACAAAAGCAAACAATTGTCAAAACACGAAGGAAAGATTGTTGCGAATTACCGGTTTTTACGAGCTTCGTGGCATTAATGTTCAGCTATATGAGGAAGCGAAAATTACGGTAGTGTTCGTCAGAAGAGTGGCCTGCTGCTCAAACAAAACGCACCGCTCAGTGGCAGTGAAATAGAGGAACTCTGGCAAACGCGAATGCCTATTTTAGAATTCTCGTAAGCTAGCGAATATAGGTGATAAAGTAATCACAAACACCAGTGCCTAAAATCAGTGTGTATGTTTGGCGATCTTTAAAAAACGAACTCTCAGTGAAGCAACGCCACTCGCCGATGACTGGTCGCAGACGTGAAGGAAGTGAGACAGACGGCAGCACACAAACGAACACGTGGCGATGCATCCACCGGAAGAAGTCTTACTCTGTTTGGCGCCGCTTCCGGTCTGAGCTAACTGCGGCGTGTGCTAAACACTGCCCAGAAAGTCGCAGATAACTATGCTCTCATAAAATGTAATGCACCTGTGCGTTCATAATCAATTTAAATGACATGTGGAATTACCATCCTACGTAATACCAACTTGGCAAAGCGAGAGGCGAAATTTTCCCACTCGTACGACAGGGCCCGTTGTGTCCCATGTACCGAATCAATCCCCACACATGAACTTCACAATAAAAACAAAAATCTCTTAGACATCAAAAGCTGAGCAAAATGCTTTGTACATGTATTTACAAGAAGTGTAAGTGTTTGAGGAGATTAATAAACATAATGGCAAAACACTGTAAAAGTTCAAATCTTTACAGCACGATGACCAAAAGATTGAAGTTACCGTATTCACGTGTCCTTAAAACTGACTTTCAGACCAACATTCGGCATCCGCTAAATTCGAAGTAGCAGTTGGTAACCGCTATCTTTCGCCTGTAGTTTACACAAGAATACTGTACATTAAGGGGCTCAATACGCCATCGAATGTGTATATTGTCGCACGTTACTGCTCACTAGTGTGACAGGATGAATTCTTACACACCGTCCTCTGTGCGGTTACTTACGTGTAGCAACTAATTTAGATATTGTAATGATCAAGTTACGTGGTGTTGTTAGTCACTGTCAGCGTCTTACGGTTCACGCGCATGGCATCAGTACAATCTGTGTTCCGCAGCAGTTCTCCCAAATCTCTACACTCTAATTGTTCTATAAGCGTACTATAATCTTAGACCTAGTAGCACGACCAGCAAAGTTGAGTAATCTTCCTCCAAGAACGCGAACTGCCTGTTCTAAAATCCGACAGCTCCCTTTACTTTATGTTGGCACCTTCGAAAGCGACGACGCAAAATAACACTTTACACTCTAACAACATTTCGTGTTCGCCGGACTCTTCTATAAATCCCTCTTTATACCTTAAAAGTCCTTTTAGAGAATGTTAAGACGACCATATCCGGTTTAGCAGGCAACTCTATAAACCAAAATATAGTTTAGAGAGAACGCATGAAAATCCAAACATACATATTCTCTTCACGTTTCATTCCTTATTACAATTCTCCAAGATGTTGCAAACTTAAAAAAACATCAGTCCAGCTGAAGCGTAAGAAAAAGTCTGACTTGCAGGTCTGCAAAAGTACTGTTACTGGAAAGTGTTGCTATGTACGCCACTTCCGTAAAAATCTGTAAAAGAAATATGGCTGCTTTACTCTGTGCAACAGTTACATGAAATAATAGAGTAATCACACTGGAAGAGCTGTCTGACGCTTTTCATTATCGTGTGAATAATAAGTACTATTGTTTACTATGATCTTCTGCGTAATAATTAAAAGAATGCCCAACGTTACAATCAGAAAAGAACCATAGTCCGTTCTCTGGTAAAAGCCTCCGCCACAAATTCTAAGTAAACAGCCATCTTTGCATAGATACAAAAAGACGATAGGTGGGGTGCACAGCAACAAAATAACGCGACATGGGAAAATTGCAAAACAAAACATTCTCGTACACTGGAGCTGGCAGAATGCCTCGGGCGCCAATGCCAGCAAAGCTGCGTTATGACAGCAGGCAGCGGAAGCGGGTGGGAAGGAACGTACAGCGGAGTTCCCAGTAGCGCGAAAGCGAGCTAATGCTCACCACAGGCAGAGACGAACGTTTCCGCACATTAAGGATGATCAGCCAAAACGTGTGTGACAGTGTTCAGACAATCCTGGAAATAACGTCTTTGGCAACGACTAGCGCCGTCTTCGGCAACGGTCACAGGAATGTCTCACCGGTGACATCAGCAGCGCCATGACACAGATCGCCCGCGCCGTCTAGCTGGCGACCTGCAGTGGTATGCGGAAGCTCCGGCGCTCTGCGCGCACTCAAGTTTCCCTCTGCATATGGAATCTTTACCTCTTGTTACCGAATTTGGCAGTTCATCTTTGTACTCTACGACACTGAAAAACAGCACTTCCTTACCCGAACATATACTTGCGCCCAGCTACAACGGACTCTAATGCAACGTTCTATAGAAATATGTCATTTAGATCAAAAAGTAAACTCTTTCTGGGTAATTTATGCGCCCCGAGCTCGACAGTAAAAGTCTAGACGCAATAACGCAACGCTGCTGTATCAGTTTCTATTACTTGACGCATGAAGAATGCTTAAAATCCCGTCGATACTGAGGTCATTCGAGACGGAGCAACAGCTCAGTTGGACTAAGACGATGAACGGAACACAGTAAACATTTGTCTGAAGTGCAGTCGTGGAAAACCCACTTCCAAATTATCCTGTCCCTGTCTAATACGAGAACTAGGTCGACAATTATTATGTGGATACCATCTAAACTAAGCACAGCACGTCTACTTCTGATATACTGTCTCAGGTATTCCTAACTGCACTTCCGTATCAGTAACAAACAGTAGATAAACTGGAATGAGACGGGACGTGAGTCGTGCTTGGGTAGCTCAGATGGTAGAGCACTTGCCCGCGAAAGGCAAAGGTCCCGAGTTCGAGTCTCGCTCCGGCACACAGTTTTAATCTGCAAGGAAGTTTCATAACAGTAGATAAACTGTTCTCAGTTGTTGGTAGTATTCGGTGCAGATTTTGCAACTAACTTTAATATGAGACTTTAAAAGAATTACTGTACACCGATAAAAGAATAAATTATAAGGGGACTTATGACCTAAGATGTTGAGTCCCATAGTGCTCAGAGCCATTTGAGCCAATAAATTATAAAATAATTGTTAACAATAGTAACTCACAGTTCGCTCCAAGATACGTCGGGTCGGACGCAGGCTCTTCATTCAGTAGCCCCACAGGGACACACATCAACATGCGTCGCATGCGGTTGAAAAGGAAATGTCGGAGTAAATCTCACGCGCGAGTCGGTCATCACTTGGGCGTGACGCAAGAGCGCGGTGAATGCGTCAAGCAGCCGCGTACGCGAAGCCGTGAATGGAGTGGCCCCCTGCGTTATTTACCTGCTCGAGGCAGCGGCAGCAGCCGCACGTGCTGCTGCTAAGGCGCCCGGCGTCGACTGACGGCCGTCGACGCGACCGCTCGCCTTCGGGTGCAGCTGTTCGCCTGGAAAAGCCCGTCCCCGACTTTCCTCCCACTTGCGTTGACGAACGGGCAGCGTGCCAAACGGCACTGACGTCACTGTTTGGCACGCGTGAGTTATGACGTCACCTCTTCCTGCTAGTCGCGTCAGCGCAGACCAAACTTTATATGGGCGCACTCGAGAAATGAGTTCTGATTCTACACAATCGGAAAATAATTTTGGAAGAAAATTTCACTTCTGCTGCGTTCTCAGTATGACGAATCCGTATGAATTCGGCATGGCCTGAATCATGAACAGATCTATGAACTGACCTTTTAGTAGTTAATTTATAGACACTAATGACGAGGATAACTTGCACCGGTCGAAAATTATGTGTAGTCATAAGGCGACAACTAACAAGACAAGAGTGTAATTCGAATGCCTTTTGTAGTGAACCATGAACCGCACACGTTTTCGCAGTAAACAATGTTATTTTGCAGTAGGAGTTTACATCATTGCGGAATTCAGGTCAGTCTTATTTTGAATCAATCTCGAGTTATCTTCCTGAGTGTGCTTTCTTGGTTATTGTTCCCTGACGCGGATGGTGTACAATACCATTTCAATCATTCCAAGGTATCACTTGTTGTGTCGGCAGATTAGCCAACACAACGCACACTAATTGAGAGAGGAGGCCGAAATGCACGCGAAGCTCACGCAGGATGGCGTGAGGTCTGGAACAGGTCAATGTAATTTAATGTAGCAAATAAAGTACGGCGTTGAAGTAACACTTAACTTTATTCCATAATTGGAGAACATAGGTCTTGATTATACAGGCATCCATAGATAAATATTAACTGGTAATGGCGCCTTGCTAGGTCGTAGCAACAGACGTAGCTGAAGGCTATGCTAACTATCGTCTCGGCAAATGAGAGCGTATTTGTCAGTGAACCATGGCTAGCAACGTCGGCTGTACAACTGGGCGAGTGCTAGTACGTCTCTCTAGACCTGCCGTGTGGTGGCGCTCGGTCTGCAATTACTGACAGTGGCGACACGCGGGTCTGTCGTATACTAGCAGACCGCGGCCGATTTAAAAGCTACCACCTAGCAAGTGTGGTGTCTGGCGGTGACACCACATCACTAGTCGAGGCAATGATTTTCTGCTTCACTAGCATTCTGACATTGTACTTCCGTTTACCATTCATATTCTATATCATTTAAAGAGCATTTAAAGCTGTCCTAGTAATATGCAGCATCCAGGTTTACCGACTTGCTCTCGGTATCAGCGGTTTCTCATCACTTGACACTCCTAGAAAAGTTATTCTGAAACTTTTGATTACTAATAGTGGTGACCGTATTGTGCAAATCAGCGCAGTCGCATTTCCCGTCTATGCACGGCACTTCGAATTTTCATGGTACCGATGACGAGTTCCCTTAATTTCTTTGCCACTCTATCAATTTTCGTGAGAACGGAGATCTGTGAGAAAACAGGGTTGACTGAACGACATTCGTATCTGTTGTAGTCAAAATGCGAGTTGTTTCTTTTACGTCAGACGCAACGTGTTCATTCAAGCTGAGCGTTCTGTGCCTATCGCTCATTCAGAGCGCGTTTTACCCTAGTGTTTGCAGCATCTCTCCACGGCGTTTTCATTATTCGACATCACCGTGTTTTTCTTTTAAATCATTCAATAATATAAAGCAAAACTCTGGACGAGTTACCCACATCGTCATCGACAAGCTTGTCTTCATTACATACATTTTTATCGGCAAGCTTGTCTTCATTCCTTCCTTGACAATTACTGCATTTTTTTTTTCCTGCAAGCTTGTCTATTTCGAGCAAAAGAGGAGCACGTTCAAAGTGAAAGGGGAAGTTTGCATTCTGGATTGTGTTCTATTACAGTCGAGATATAATTAATGAGTCCTCAACTGCACATGGTGTTAATTTAACACGTTAGTCATATGCAACTAGCCCGTCGTATTTTGTGTTTGTATCTGGAAACTCTGTCCATTGGAACACGAACATGCTGCCTTCATTTCAGTTATCGTATCGTTTGTAACCAGTGGCGACCTCTGACTGCTAGCAGAAAAACAACACCCTGCTCTACAGACGGTTTGGAACGCCTCGCGCGGGAATCCCAGACATTGACTTCATCATTGTCGCGCTGCACTTTCCCACCGCCCATGGACCGAGCGAGGTGGCGCAGTGGTTAGACACTGGACTCGCATTCGGGAGGACGACGGTTCAATCCCACGTCCGGCCGTCCTGATTTAGGTTTTCCGTGATTTCCCTAAACCACTCCAGGCAAATGCCGGGATGGTTCCTCTGAAAGGGCACGGCCGACTTCCTTCCCTAATCCGATGAGACCGATGACCATGCTGTCTGGTCTCCTTCCCCAAACCTACCAACCAACCAACCAACCCACCGCCCACACGAGCGCAGCCCAGCACTAGGCGGAACGTGTTTCGATCCTAATAGCTTCAGCTAATGTAAGTCAAATTATTAACTGTTACCTGCCGTTGTAATCAACACTTCCTAGTCCCTCATGTTTCGTTATGTGTTCACTATTTGCAAAGTACGCTTTCGTTCTCACTACTGCCCACTGTGCTGGGTAGCACGAACTAACGCACAAACAATTTTCATCCTAATGTATACACTTCTTTCTTAATTAAAATTAAATTAAAAGATAGCCATCCTCGAGAATCATGAACAAATGGTGAATTCTATTCCGTCAGTTACGACTGTTTTATGCCAATAAATTATTTTGCGAGAGATGAAGCAGCTAGCGATATCGACTTTATTTATGTAAACAAATTCAAACCTTTATACAGACTGAAGACCACAACAACAAGGGGAGAAAAGAGATTTACTCTGAAGAATTCCCAGAAAAGTAATATGAATGAAAATTTTTAAAAGTTGTTTGGAAACTGTAACTTAATCCCCAAAATCCATTTTTTAATGGAAGAGTGGCTCGAGCTCGTTCCTTCAGCGTATCTGATTAAGTCTCTATATCCCATCACTGGTCAGCACATAACGCGATGTGGTTAAATGCTGTTAAATATATGGGGAAAGTAACACTGTCTCACAGTAAATATAATAGTTGTCATGCGTGAAGGAAGATAATATTGGTGTGACTTCTGTTTACGTTTTAAATTCCCACTCAAGAGCACTTAAACTTGAGACTGCTGCTGTTTTGAAGAGGAAGTTTTTCTCATACTGACCGTCGGGGAGATAGTCGAATGCAGGATGGACAAGACACACGACATTGGCGCATTTATCGCAGGCAAATCGTGAAGTACAACACCTGCGAGACTGTCTCTGAGATCGTTCGGGTAATGAGCTTTTCATGTGCTGTAACTTCAAAGGCATATGGTGAGTACCGCTATTGGGATAAAAACCGCCGCTCTCAGATTTCGCTGCCGTGGGCAACAAGGTACTGATCTCAGGAGTCTTCCTCCACTGTCGAGAATGTTAACCGCCGACAGGCAGGACACAGTGCATCAAAGCACCCGTCGATTCAATACTGGACGACAACATCCAGATAACTCACCTCACTATGAGGTACGTAAATCACCGTCCAACAGGTGACACTTGCTCACCCCAAGTTACGCGGCACAGAAATTAACATGGGCGCAGGAAAACTGCCACTGGACATTCGAAACGTGGAAAACGTAATCTAGACTGATGCGTTACGATACACGTTCCTACATGATAGTTACATGGCGCGAGTACATCTAAATCCACTTATAGCCTTGCATCTCATCTCACTTTCCAAATGGTTACCGTTAAGGTTGTTTGTGAAGATATATACTCGTGTGGTTATTACTTACACGAGACAAAAAAGAGTTAGATGATAATCTTGTCATTGTATCTCTCAAGTGAAAGATAATGGGCATTCTTTTGTTCGCTTTCACATTCCCGCATGCCATGTGTATTTTCTGCAATTCTTTGCACCATTCCATTGCTCCCCAATTTTGCCAGAATAGTTTAAGATGTGACATGAACGTGAAGGTAATATTCCACAATCACCCCTCCCACTCAATGACCTCAACCCTATAGAGCATATGTGACGCACGGTTAGTAGAACACACGGTAGGTATCACGCGCAAATGTGCTGTGAGCGTTGACGTCACCGCTGACGCTCTCGCCTCACCGCACGGCTTGGACGCTTATAGGCATACTGCGCACACATTTTTTCCTTATACACAATTATTTATTCATAGGGATTTTTCATGTTACACTGTATGATTATTATTAGTTTATTTATTAGTTAAATAAGCAAATAAATCTGGCTTTATTTTAAAAAAGCTTTATAAGGTACACCGTCTTTTCATAACCACTTGCTGTTAACATAAAAAACAGCCTTCAGCCATTTTGCCTACGCCAGGGGTTCCCAGATTTTCATCAGTGCGTACCATTTGATATTTTAGGAACTTTGGGCGTATCATTATAACCTGTTCGATTTTGTGGAAGGGGACGGGGAGGGGGATGCGCCAGCAAGATAGAGCGACGACTGGCGCGGAAACACACACACACACACACACACACACACAGAAGTAATAAGGTTTCGTGGAAGATCGTTTTTTACAGAATGGTTAGTATTCACATATGGTACTTATTTGAAGAGGGAAATACGTGCACTTTTGCTGTTCTAATAACATTTCTTCAGTATTAGAAGATATGCCTTCAATTCTGCTTTTTACCATATTGTTGGGTAATCGCAACTTTTAGTATTCCTTTGGCTGCTTTTTCCCCCCTAGTCCCGGGCATTACGAGAGGCCTACAAAATGCATTTCTAAGCATACAGTGCCTTGGGGAATTGGGTTATCAACGGTTTATGTACCGGTCTTTACTGTAAACGTAAATTGTAAGTGCTTTTGTCATACTTGCACTTAGGTGTTGGTTCAGATTTTATTAACTGCATCTTTGAAAGTTGAAGGAGCTTCCTGTCTTAAATACCGCCTCAGGGTTAACTTAAAACACAATCACCCGTAAGTCACACAAGCTGAACTTCATTGGAGTAGTTAACGATCAGCCGTTGTAACACGGACACTCCGGTTTTAGACGCAAGGTTCCTACGTCTCACGATGCCACTTACAGTAACGCCCAGCAAAGCCACAATAACGACAATAAACCGTTCACTGCCTAATGACTACTGCAGCGCCACATACTGGAACATCGCACAGCTTGACAGTAGTTGTAAAGCGACACGAAAACTGTCGAATAGCCCGCATCTCGTGGTTGTGCGGTAGCGTTCTCGCTTCCCACGCCCGGGTTCCCGGGTTCGATTCCCGGCGGGGTCAGGGATTTTCTCTGCCTCGTGATGGCTGGGTGTTGTGTGCTGTCCTTAGGTTAGTTAGGTTTAAGTAGTTCTAAGTTCTAGGGGACTGATGACCATAGATGTTAAGTCCCATAGTGCTCAGAGCCATTTGAACTGTCGAATAACCACCAACAAGACCTGCTCAAAATATCGTCAACGTCGAAAGAATATAAATCATTTCCGGGCAAGCCAGCGACGATTAATGAAAGGTGGGATGGGGATCTTCCTGTCTCCTGCGTACAGTCCGAAACAGACATTCAGCGGTAAATCTATTTTCTTTAATATTATACAGATGCTACCTGTATCGGCGAATTTATTCACTATCATTTTACTTTAAAAATAAAGTAACTTGAGGGAATGTTTTGCATATACTAGTACTTGTCTCGTTGACTTGTACGTGTACCGCCAGTAATGTCCTTGCGTACCAACAGTGGCACTCGTACCATCCTCTGGGAATCCCTGGCCTAGGCTCTCTTTTTTTCCATAAATTGTAACTGTCGGCACAAATGCACATTGTCACAATTGCAGCAGTGCTTCTTTTCAGAGTTAATGTTTGTTCTATTAATAATTTCATTAAATGGTGATGTATTTAGTTATAACACCTCGTATACTTCTTTAAAGTAACTTCGTGTTCTTGGTCGAATTTTTATCTCATTACTCGGCTCACAAGTATCCTTAAATCATCCATGGACAATGGAAGATTTGGAACAGCGCCAGGTTTCAAATTGGATTTCGGAGAAGGCTACAACAGTTCACTTTTCAAATTTCTTTCATAATACGAATCAGCAAATTGTACTGAGCATACACAATCATTAGCAAGAGAAAACACTCAGCACATTTAAAGCATCTTTTTTGTTTCGTCTCATTGTTCTTAAGAATACTACGAAATATTTTAACTTTTTTCGTAGGTTATAGTAGTTAGTAAAATAAGCAATCGCACAGCAAACTATTATTTTTTCCGAAAAAAATTTAAAAATCACTCAAAATCCCTCAATAAACTTACGTCTGTAGCGTAACTCTGCACTTAATCGTCAATCACGGGTGATGCTGTAATACATAGAGAGGTTGCAGCTATAAAAAGCTGCAGCGAAATGGTGGATGACCTGCAAAGGATCAGCGATTGGTGGCAGTTGGCCCCCATATAATCAAATGTACCACATTGTGCATAAATAGGCCAAACGCCAATTACTGTATAATTACACGATTGCACAACACTCACTGCAAACGGTTACATCCATTATACAGCCTTGCATTCACTCACAAACGCGATGATAAGGTATCAACACGGGAGGCCGGCTGAGCGGTCGCAGGGCCTGTTATGACGTGAGCATCGTAGCTTGCTACTATGCACACACCTCTTGATCCCTATCGTTAATTCTAGTAATCGTGTCTGTGACGCGTTGAAGCGAAATGTACGCTCGCCGTATTAAGCTCCGGCCAGTTTCGTAAGTTGCAGTGGCGGATACATATAGGCGCCCCCCCCCCCTCCCCCTCCCTTACGGGGCCGCCCGCATTGCCATCCGCGCTGCCCACGCCAGTCAGCCAGCACGCTATTCGTTTGTTTCTTTCGTCAGTCGACTCGACTGTATCGAGTTGTCGAGTAGCTATATTTTCCTATGTAGCACGCGCGTCCGCGTCATCGTATTTTATACGTTTCTGTCTGGCACATACATAGCGAACACATACCTACGACTAAAGTCGCGGCCATTCTAGTGATCTCGATACGTGATTTTGTGTGACATTTGTTCGAGAAAAGTCGCGGCCATTCTACTGTTTTGTGATTAAAAAGAGATTACTGGGAGAGATTCTTCAATACAAGCAAAAGAGCATAAACGCCCTTAATGATCGTGATTCTGTTATGCAAGCCTTGTCTGTTTGACCTACATCTGACTGTCTTACTTTGCACACGCTGTACAAAATATTTGCTTGTCTACCAGCATCTGCAGCGCGGGGTAGCCGCGCGGCCTGGGGTGTCTTGTCACGGTCCGCGCGGCTTCCCCCATCGGAGGTTCGAGTCCTCCCTCGGGCATGTGTGTGTGTGTGTGTGTGTGTGTGTGTGTGTGTGTGTGTGTGTGTGGTCCATAGCATAAGTTAGTTTCAGTTAGATTAAGTAGTGTGTAAGCTTAGGGACCGATGACATAAGCAGTTTGGCCCCATAAGATCTTAGCACAAATTTACAATTTTTACCTGCATCTATTGCTACAGCAGAAAGAAGTTTTTTAACATTTCGGCGTATAAAGACAGGGCTGAGGCTGACAATGGAGGAGGATCGACTTAATGGCTTAGCTCTGTTGAACACTCGCCCTGACATTGATTGACCTACTGACAGTGTAATTAACCAATTTGCCAGGAAGAATAGGCGCATAGAATTCATTATTGAAGGAAGAGAACCACAATTGTAACTTTTTTATATCATAAGATGGTATTGTCTTGTATATGTTTAAATAGAACTTTCTTAAACTTTGCATGTGAATAATTTTTTATTACGGTAAAAGTAAAGGTAGCTCAAGGTATCTTCAGCGCCCCCTCCTTGAGGTTTTTCTGTATCCGCCACTGGTAGGTTGCACTGTGATTCAGCTTTCGTGGGTCGTAATTTCCCATTACTTTCAGTGTCATCTGTTCATACCACACCATGGTAAAAAAAATGGAGATGCTGCAAGCTATTTGGTTGTTTCATTACTGTAATTAACAGAGTAAACATTTAACAAAGACAATAATAATCACTGCAATGAACAAATACAATGAAGTGCATTTACTTCTTTCCTACGGTGGACCACTGCTTCACCCAAGAAGTGGACAATCATTTCCTGACTAGCGTCGAACAGGTAATTAAATGTTTCACGACAAATGACTGTTAACACACGATGTTGAGAGAACCATACTGATGGGACGCAATCCGCCGACACGCTACACAATGCCATGCGCCGAACGTTGCTTTGAGTACAGAGTGTCTCTCTTCCGACAGCCTTCAACGAAGATGCTACTCTATCGCCTTTTAACTGTCCATTAATGTTTTCCATGTACAGTGCGAAGAACAATACGGATCGCACGAGGAAAAGGTAATGCTTTATGAACCCATATTTAAATTGCCCTGGGGCACAGTAGCTCCATGTTCTAACCTTCCTAAACACGACCCACTACAGCAACAATCGAAGAAACAGAAGTAATCTGGTTGTGCTGTAGGCCACAGGCTTGGACAACGAAGATCACTTGCAATACATGACGCGCCGTAACACATACTCTAAGTGTACTTCCAATAAGTGTATGAAGTCCTGGATAAAATAATTCTTCAAAGTAGGAGCCATCTGACTCCAAACATGCACTCGTTGTTTCCCTGATCAAAGTACTAGCTTGTATGCCATGCCTTTTCCAGGCTGGAGAGTCTTGCAACAAAAATCTCGTGAGTGCGCACTGCAGTACCTTTCTAAAAATATATTACTTCCTCTAACATAGCTCTTGCATAATGACTACGATGGTAACATAAGATTATTATTATTATTGTTATGCAATATTCTGCCTAGTAGGAGATCAGCGTCTTCGCACGAAGAATTTCGGACGCCAATGTTCCCTGTGATCAGCTTCTTCCTTCAGTCTTCTGTATCTCCCTCCATCTGTCATGTCATCCAGATGTTTAATTACTCTTCTTCCTCGTCCTGCAGTTCCTGTGATCTCCCTTCGATGACGTCGCATATGAGCCGCTCGTGCTAAGTATGTGTCCGGTCCACTTGACCTTTCTCTGAAGATTTGTATTCAGAATAGTTTTCTTATCTCCTGCTCTACTCAGCACATCGTCGTCTGTGAGCCGATCTGACCACTACATCTTCGCTATTTCAAAACTTCCCGCGTATTTTTTCTCAATTCTCCTAATGGTCCACGTCTATGCTTCGCACAGTGCAATGCTCCAGTTGTAGCACTTCACCGGTTACCTTAATTTCAAGCACAACTTGCTGGTCACCAGAGTTCTCTTCTTGTTGAATGCAGCTTTGGCCTTGGTGATTCTTGCTCGAATTTCGTTCATGCAATGGGCATCTTTTGTGAGCATGTTTCTGAAGTACTTGAACAGCACCGTTCTTGATTGTCGACAAGTATCCTCAACAGTTTCTTCCGTTTCGATGTAGGCATCACTTTTGATTTCTCAATGTTGATCTCCAAGATATACTTCCTTCCAGTTTCCGCTAACATCAAGTGTTGCAATTGTCTTTGATTTTTGGTGAGCACTACCAGGTCATCTGCATACGTAATGGTATTGATAAGTCGTTCTCCTATCTTGAAGATACTGCATCCTTTCATAGCTTCTCTCGCCATCTATTCTCCATACAGGTCGAAGATACTCGGCGATAGATTGTTTCTCCGTAGTTTAGGCGCACCTCTACCCTTTGTCACAGGTACAAGTTGAGGATTAGTCTCTGGTCTCTACAGTTGATTCCTTTGACTGTCGAAAGCCATCTGCCAGTTTGTAAAACAAGCAAGAACTACTACTTTAATAGCCAAAGCCCTCTCGACAAAATGGCGTCTCTAGTTTCTCCTCTGTCATCACTTCTTCAATTTTATGTTCCAGCCACCTGTTGAGTATTCTTGCAATGATCTTCACCACTTGTGGGATCCGACTAATTGTTCTGTAATCACTACATTTCTTGGCTTTTTGTTTCTTCTCATCAGCAACCATTGCGAAGTCCAACAAGTCCTTACGCCATTCTCCAGTACAGTAGATTGTGTTGATGCATTACGTCAACCCTTTCAAACCTCCGTTTCCGCTTTTATTTCCCCGCGAGTCCACCGGTGTCGTCATCTTCTGTAGCTGTCCTCTTCACGTCCTTAATCGCCTTTTCTACTTCCGTTGTCAATATGCTGGGTCCTTCGTCGTCTTCGTCAACAGCCTCCTGTCTCTATTTCGATGTCTTGCGGACGACGTTCCTTATCGTAGGGTTTTTTACGTGTTCTTCCCATATCTTCAGCACCTCCATTTGCTCAGTAACGATTTGTCCTCTAGAGTCTTCTATTCTAATGATCCTCATACTTCTTCGTTCTCGGTCTTCGTTTTCTGGTACATGAGGTCGTAACTTCCTCTTCTTTGTAGGTCCCCTATCTCTTCGCACATTTCTTCCATGCACATGAAATTACAACATAAAAGTAATAACCGATCTTCTGCAACCTTGTACAGATGTCTGCTACAAAAGGTTGTAATCAGAGTCGATATTGGCAACTGGCACAGACTTCGCATCTTTCATGCCACTCCATAACCTCTGTTTGATGAGGATCTATTCTGTCCGATACCTGTTAATGTCTTCTGGGCTCTTCCATATGTACAATTTAACTCTTCCTTTTCTTGAACCAAGTGTTCATCACCACCAACTTGTTTCGCTGACAGAATTCCACTAGAATCTCTGCTCTGCCGTTTCTTCTTCATAGTCCATATTGTCACACAATAATTGCATTCGCCGGCCAGTGTGGCCGTGCGGTTCTAGACGCTTCAGTCTGGAACCGCGTGACCGCTACGGTCGCAGGTTCGAATCCTGCCTCGGGTATGGATGTGTGTGATGTCCTTAGGTTAGTTAGGTTTAAGTAGTTCTAAGTTCGAGGGGACTGATGACCACAGATGTTAAATCCCATAGTGGCGAGAGCCATTTGAACCAATATCTGCATTCCTAGCTTGTACAGCCACACTTTTCCAGTCGACCAAGATTATGGTGTTTACTCTTCTTCTGCCTTCAGAGTGAATGATGTTTTCTACTTCATCGTACATTTTCTCTACCACTTTGTCATAGTGGTCTGATTTTGGCATGTACACTTGAACTATCATAACGTCCACTGGTTCTCCACGTATTTTCACAAACATTAAACGATCACTATGGCCCACCACTGTACTCATACTTTGGGCTACTTGATTTCCCATCACTATTGCTGCACTAAGTTCAATATTGCTGCACTAAGTTCAAAACTTTTTCCACGAGAATAAAACATGTACTACCTGTCACTATCTACTCATCACACTTCACTTAAAGCCATAATGTTCAAATGGTTCAAATGGCTCTGAGCACTATGGGACTTAACTTCTGAGGTCATAAGTCCCCTAGAACTATTTAAACCTAACTACCCTAAGGACATCACACACTTCCATGCCCGAGGCAGGATTCGAACTTGCGACTGTAGCGGTCTCACGGTTCCAGACTGAAGTGCCTAGAACCACTCGGCCACTCCGGCCGGCCCATTATGTTCACTTCACTTCTGATAGTCATTTTTTAAAGGGCCTTACTCCAAATTTTGAGAAAATTAATTAAGAACAGTATCAGTTTCTATACACATATATATATGTTTCGCATTAAAAGTTGTTATTCCATAAATTGTAAACGTGTTTTTGGGACTTCGTTACAGCGACGTCATTTTTGAGAGGAAATAATCCCTTCCAATACTGATCACCTTCGCATGCCACATACTGCACTACGCGTTATGTTTCGCTTTTCATGATTCAACTGTTGTTATTTCTGAACATGTGTTGTGAGATTTAAAATGGCGTCAAGAACTGAGTTTGAATGTAACGAAAGTACAAATAAAAAAAGAAAGAAAGGAGAACGTAATGTTGAAAATTACGAAAAAATGTTATAAAAAAGCAAGAGTGAAAGGTCATGAATACATGAGTATACTACCCGTAAAGTCAAGTCGGGTTTCAACCATTTTTTTAATGCATTTTCAGCATCGTAAGTAACAGTCAGATGTTGTGGCTTTTGAATACATAGGAGGATTACAGAAGCATAAATTCGATCTTTTCTTTCTGGATATATTTATTGTTTTTAATTTTGGAAAGGCTTAGACTGGACTACTGGCTATTAACAGGAAAATGCAAGATATTTCATGTTTACTTGATAAAATTACGTATGATATCGGTATTTGTATGATCTTATGAAATGGCCTGTACGCAACACTACAGCTGTTGCTGCTGTTGACGATCAATGAAACCATTCTATATGTACTGTACTTTGACAGATTTACAGTACTGTCAAAATGAATGAGCAAAAAAGAAACATCACACTACTAAAAGCGAAACGTCGCCAAGCGTATTAATTATTTCCTCAAGAAAGGGCCTTGTTCCAAGATTCTAGTTTTTTTTTTTTTAAGAGATTGCTAAGCTTTGCAACTGCAATAACACAAACAACTTTCCGGGGAGGACAACAACTTCTCAGAGATAGCACGAATAACAATAAAAACACTCAGCACTCATTAACTGTTCAAATTATCACAAAAATTACAATTAAAAAGTAAATCATTAATCTTCAAAATTCACCATTCTTGACTTTCTAATTGTTATAATTTTTATGATAATTTGAACGGTTAATGAGTGTTGAGTGTTTTATTGTTATTCATAACTGAAATAATGCCAAAATATCAATTTCAGTCTGTTCTTTAAATACTGGAAAGACCATCTTACTACATCGCATATACTCACCCGCAGAACATTTTCCTTCGTTCCTGAAAACTTAAGACTTCGTAGTAAGGTCCTTTGAAAAATAATTATGATTTGTCCACTTCTCTCTCCAGATTTTTCCAGTTTTCTTGCTCTTCGAAATGTTCTTAAGTTACATGTCCCGATCCTGAAATTAAAATAGCCATCTCTTGATGACACTCCCTGAAGTACTCCTCAGCCGGAGATCCGAACGGGGAAGTAGGTTACCTTCGGAATTTTTAACTCCAGAAGCTGTCATCATTATTCTCCGTCTTCCGACATTCAGGAAAGATAATAATGTGGTAGCCTTTCCATTTCCTTTCCACAACGCAGTATCACAGCCGAAGAACCCGATTATGATTGGTCGCCCATGAGTCTTCGATCTTTATCTATCTAAAGCATCATTTGCACTGTGCATCAAGTCGATACTGGTGCCCGCTGCTGTCCAGTACAACCCCACCCAGTTCGCCACCTGACCACCCCCTACGACGTGGACGTTGGGTTGCCTCTTCCGCCAGCTGCGCCCTAACTGACGGACAGTTCCGCCTTACTGATGATACTCATCTACGCCTTCGGTGCCGCTGAGGTCTTGGCCGTTACCCTGGCAAGGGGCCCCTCACGAGGTATAAATACAGTGAATTTCGTCACTGCCTTTTTTTTTATCATAAACGTGTTGGCACTCCTGAATGATGCACGTCTTCATTACGAAATAAAGATCTTTGTATGCGATGTTACGAAAGAAGGGAGGAATATTAGGACTTAAAGTCCCGTTGACGATAAGGTTAGTAGAAAGGTTGCGCAAAACTCGGATTACGGAAAGATAGGAAAGGAATTAAACCTGTGTCAATGAAACCTTCCCGGTATTTACCTTAATTTATTTAGTGAAACCACAAAAACCATAACTATGGTTGCAGGGCGGGGATTTGAAAGCCACTGACTGCTGTGCCACGTCGCTTGGTAGCACGTCTGGCGGCATTTTACAAGTTTGTGCAAGGAACTGGCGGTAATAATTCTTAGCATAATTTGCTGTTATGTCTCATCATTCACGTAAAATGCGGAATTTCCACCACATGTAACAATCTGATCGAGAGAACGATCACCTTAATTTTTGTATTTCCTTTACGACTCTTGCTCGTTTCGAGTTTGTGCTACGTCTCTGATGACATCGTTGTCAAAAGAATGTTATACACTAATTTCCGTACTTTTCCCGCCAGAAGAGTCACTATTTTGGTACAGGAAGGCGTAATATATTGATTCAGCTTGTAGAACGATCGACAGCCAGTTCAACAATGTACAGTGAAACATTTAAAAGCCGGAATTGCCAAACAAAACACACCACAGAACACGTTGATATTCGGTGTAGCTTCAGTGCACGATAACGTCAAACTAAAAGCAGAATTAAAAAATATTAAGTAGTAGCTTTGGAATGTATGTGCGCATAACACACGTTTCTTTCGTGTCCTGTCATTTTGATGACAACTAAATGGAAGCTAATTTTCGACATTTCCCTCATAAGTTCCTGTTCATTTAACTTATGCACAGGGCGAGCATTATTGCTTGATACAACTGTGTCCAGTAAGCAGTTCAGCAGTCAAGAGACAAACTGCTATCGTGAGAGCTGTGAGTGCTGCGGGGCTTTGGACGGCCCTGTTGTGTAGTCTGAGCGGAAGTCGGCCGGCGCGCCGGGCCAGAGGGGAAGGAAACAATTTGGAACATCTGTGAGGACGCCAGCCCAGCCAACAGCAATTGTCTGGCTCGCGACCTGCTGTGCCTAGCACCACTGCATGTTTGTCCCATGGAAATGACAACAAACACTACACGTTACGGTACATTTCTGTGTTTGTCGTAATAAAGCCTGGGTACGTTCTTAATCCAAAACCCTACTATATTACTTTGTCAGTGGTCATATTAATGTTACTATGTGAAGAGAAAGAGTATTAAACAGTGACTGAACGCTGTTTAAAACTGCTTTGTAGATACATTTCTACACAAGCAGAGTGCAAATCCCCTTTTAACAAATCGCGTCTGCCACAGTGGCAGTTCGATCAATGTCTTGTCTCAACAGCCACTAAGCCTCGTGAGAAGGCCCTTGAACAAGATATATAGAATTTATGCACTCGTTCATGTGTTATCTAATTTCTGTATTCCGCCCCTAAAACAATAAAATAGGATGTTTCTAGAAAAAACACTAACTTTGCTAAACAACAACAATGTAACAAATAACCGCTATCGAAATAGACGGGTCTTCCACGTAAGACGAAATGACGTCTAGTTGTTGTTAATGAGTAGGTATCAAACAAACTGTTTTTCAGATTGTTGGACGAACAACGCGTCTCGAGGCCGGAACAATGAAAACTATCTTACATAGTTTTTAAATGCTTCACAGCTACCATGCAAGGAACATACACTGAGGCGACAAAGTCACAAAACACCGATACGCACATATACAGATAACGGTAGCATCGCCCAGGTATAACAGGGCACTATATTGGCAGAGCTTCATTTGGCGATTCGTGTGAAAAGGTTTTCGCCGTGGTTAAGGCCGCACGACGGGAATTAACGGCCTTTAAACGCGGAATGGTAGTTGGAGGTAGACGCCTGGGACATTTCATTTCGGAAAGCGTTGGAGAATTCAATATTCAGAGATACACAGTGTCAATAGTGGGTCGAGAATACCAGTTTTCAGGTATTACATCTCGCCGTGGACAACGCAGTGGCCGACGGCCTTCACTTAATGACCGAGGACAGCGGTGTTTGCGTAGTTTCAGTGCTACCAGACAAGCAACATTGTGTGAAATACCCACAGAAATCAATGCGGGACGTATGACGAACGCATCCGTTACGACAGTGTGGTGAAATTTGGCGTTAATGGTATATGGCAGCGAATGGCCGACGCGAGTGCCTTTGCTAACAGCACGACGTTGCCTGTAGCTCTTCTCCTGGGCTAGTGACGAAATCGGTTGGACCCAAAACGACTGGAAAACCGTGGCCTGGGCATTTGAGTCCAGATTTCAGTTGCTAAGAGATGAGGCTAGGGTCCGAGTGTGGCGCAGATCCCACGAAGCTACGGACCCAAGCTGTCAACATGGCACTGTGCAAGCTGGTGGTGACTCCATAATGGTGTGGGCTGTGTTTACATGAAGTAAACTGAGTCCTCAGCTCCAACTGAGCTGATTATTGACTGGAAATGGTTATGTTCGGCTACTTGGAGACCATTTGCAACAAACCACGATGAAATTTTTACGGATAACAATGAGCCATGTCACCAGGCCACAATTGGTTCGCGATTGGTTTGAAGAGCATTCTGGACGACTGGAGCGAATGATCTGACCATCCACAAGAATCTCTTCGAACATTTATGGGACATAATCGAGAAGTGAATTCCTACACAATATCCTACACCGGCAATATTTTCGCAAGTATAGACGGCTATAGAGGCATAAGGCTCAAATTTCTGCAGGGGGCTTCCAACGACTTGTTGAGTCACTGTCACAACGCGTTGCTGCACTACGTCGGGAAAAAAGAGGTCCGACACGATATGAGGTATCTCACGAGTTTTTGTCATCCCAGTGTACATTAACTTCTCAGGCACTGGTACGCACGGCACTAACATTGTTACATGAGCATTTAATAACGTATTAGTAACTACATATTCGAACAACTTTTCGAAAACATCTGTCTCTCTCTGGCATATACTACATTGACAACAACGAGTGTGAAAAGGAAAGGGCTATGTTCTTGCGTTGTTTCATATTTTATCGGAATAACGATCTTTCTAAACCAAAAAATATATATACAAATACACATGACCGCTGTTCAGAACGTTGCCGTTATATCTCGAACTGTACCTTAATTAGTATAGGTGGAATAACAAAATTTTACGAGCATTTAACAGCCTTAAAAATAAAATTTACTGCTCTGCAGACACGTACATACAAGGTAAAAGCTTGTGCTCTGATGGTTTTCTCGCTGGAATACTGGCTGGCCGTTTCAGCACACACTACAACCAGCCAGCCGACCAGGGGGAGCCTTCGCCACCTTGCTGCTAATTAGACCAGTCAATTAGTGTGAACAGAGCACGGCCTGCAACAGGAAGTCGCTGTCGTGTGCACTAACCGTGCCTGGGAAGTAACTCGCCTTCTATAACGAGATCCACGCGACAAGCAGTAGTTGCCGTATCACGTTCTGCAAGGCACCTTCGTCGGTATTCTGTGTAAACTGAGACAAATCCAATATATCATAATCTCCATACTCGTGCAAATATAGCTTAATATTGAATACTAAGAGATCACAGCGCAAATGTGAATAGTCCTTGAGTATACTTACACCAAGCTGTTGCTATATCCCCGCTATTGCAGTCCATGCTATTCAGGTTGGTTACAATTGAACTTCCACTACTTGCGCCAGCGTTGACAGAAAACTATTTACCATATGGGTATCCAGCTTTACAGGAATTATGTTCAGACTCTGCGCAGTTGGATTTGCGTTGTTGGTAATGTGACATGACTTGCCGTTAGGCGCCGGTACAGGTACGGCGACGTAGGTTTGAAACAACCATCAGGGTGCATTACAGCTGCAGCGCGAGTATAGACGCGTTAAAGGAATACGAGTATTGAGAAGCCCTCTTTCAGCACCGGGGTTGCAGGACACGATTCGGAAGTTCGAATTAACTGGCGATTTGGGAATTGCTCCTGGGAGAAGCCGACGGCCAATTGCGCCACAAACTGTTGAAGAAGTTACTGTTGCCATGGCTGAGCTTTGCCACGACGGCTGCTCGTTCCACAGTCGACTGTTCGACAAGTGCTGCAAACAATTGTAGTAAAATCGAATGTCTAGTGCGGTTCCAGGCTGTCGTGAATTCAGATGGTCGTCACATTGAGCAATGTTTGTAGCTTGGAACGTAAAAATTAACAAATGTTATCCCTCATCTGGAAATAATAATTTTTTCAGTGATTTATTCCTTATTTCTCTTCGCATGTCCTTACAAATCTTTCCCTAAAGTTTCATTGCCCCCCTCCCCCCGGGACATTTGTTTTCCATGAGGGCACTATCAAGTTTAGTTATAATCACCACGTACAATGCCGAATTTACGAGTGTAAGTGAAGAAGCTGCCGGTATTTCTCGGCGTACGTCGAATGAGATCGTTTTGCTATACGCATCAACGAGAACCTAACGAATATTTTGCTACCCCCTTCATCAGTGGCGTTACTGTCTTCAGGAAATCACTCTGCCTCTGCTCCAATAGCTATTACAGAGAATTAATAGATAATATTCAGTCTGAAGGCAACAAAGGATAACCTTTTACGGAATTAAACATCGATAGTAAAAAATCCCTTAATTGCAACATTGTCAAAACAGAATATTCTAAAGGACAGATGATTTGGTAAAGATATTGTAACTACTCGAAAGGGATTCGAGCCAGTGCAGCACCTTACAAAATAAGGGAAAAAGTACTATATAATCCTTTGTTGGAGTTCTTACGAAGCAGCTGTGATGTCGATCATGTGACGACAGATTCTGTTCACAGAATAAATGCGTGGAGTTATGTTCTTCGGAGTAACAGTATCAGATTCGGATTTCAACTAGGGCATGGATATTACTTCCTTTTGAATCTGTCCCCATGTATGGTTGCGCCATGGGACATGATCTCGGCTGTTAGCGCCCCAAGATCCCGCGCCCAGCGTAGTCTCCGTGATCCCTGTGTGCTATCATATAATTAGTCCAGTCAACGAAGGAAAATTAGGGGAAAATCGTGCACTCGCAAATTTTTTTTTACAGTTTTCAGGGGAGTGTCTAGAAGAATATACTAAAAATCGCCACCGGTGGAGTATGAGCATGGGGTCGGTGTTTTTCTCGAGTAACTCGAAAATCGCTGCTTCTAGCGAATATGTTTTCCAGTAAAAAAAAAAGTAGAGTACATCAAGAATCCTACAAAAAAGATTCTATTCACTTTTTCTTTAAGGCTCACAGTTTCCGCGTTGCAAAGAATGGAAAAATCACATAATATTAAAAATAGTGTTTTAATGGTATACAGTCGTTGAATTTGGTGATTTAAGAAAAACTATTTAATGGTGTACGACGTTTAAGTGCAGCAGAGACGAATTAAGGGGTGACAATGTGTGCTGTTGGACAAGATGGTGGAGAGAGATGTGGAGTAGAAGAGAGAGGGAGGCTGGTCGCCGGATTGTGGTTGAAAGCCTGCAAACGTGGAGAGGGAGCTAGTGGTTCAAATGGCTCTGAGCACTATGGGACTTAAAAGCTGTGGTCATCAGTCCCCTAGAACTTAGAACTACTTAAACCTAACTAACCTAAGGACATCACACACATCCATGCCCGAGGCACGATTCGAACCTGCGACCGTAGCAGTCGCGCGGTTCCGGACTGCGCGCCTAGAACCGCGAGACCACCGCGGCCGGCGGAGGGAGCTAGTGATTCCTCACTCTGTCTATTCCATATCTCACAAGAAGCAACTGCAGGATATTTCACAAAGTTATACCAACCTTTCTTAGTGCGCCTTATGAATCACTGTTGACGCAAGGCGTACATATTCCCGCGGGGTGTTTATTTTCCGCGAAGTGCACTAACGCAACATGGAATACAGATATGAGTTATTAATAATACTAATACAAAAAACGCACATGAACAACATCTACGTAAATCTCTGCACACTGTTCTGCAATACTCGAGGGGAAATAGCTTCTTAGTAATCTTGTATGGAGTCTGTAGAGCTCTTCCGGGGAAGCCAACTTACCTCACAACGATCGCTGCTCGCTTTTTCATTTTGGAGGCAAACTAAACGTTCCCAGCAAATCCTGCCCGTTTCTCTTACGTGATTAGACAACATAACTTCACCGGGCGCATTTTTATGCAGTAGAGTTATTTTCAGTTTATTAAATGAGTACTTATTTGCAGTTGTTAAGTGAGCTATGTAAAATACGTTCCTATAAACAATGGCTGAGAAATGTATAATCTGTACGTGTGATGATGTCAGTGACATTTTTACTTTTGGTGGGAATGGAACTGGGTTAGTAAATGTGACACCTTGCTCTAATCTATTGTTGACAACGTATTGTAAAGCGGTGTAACTATGTTGCACTTACTTGGTTGCGAATTAATGAATGACCAGAAAGTTACTGAACTTCTTTCACCATTAATTGTGTTAAATGAAACAAAAGGTTTACTGTTACCAGTCACTGTTTATTTATCTTCACGACGCGTTTCATAGGTTTAAACCTCCATCATCAGGTGGATTTACATTTGTTAGTATGACATTTGGTGTGTGTTGTGTTATGATTTTTTGGAGGAACTTGTGGCACTGTCTACTGGAGAAACAAAACGCTATTTCAGAGCATGATTTTGGGTTTCTTTTGACAAAAAATTAAATGTGTATCTAATGGTAAACATAAAATAAGATTTATAAAGTACTTCCAGTGGTCACAGGTTCCATTCACTGTCGTAACACATCACATGTATACTATCATGTTTTGTAAACAAATACGGCGTCGAAAACTAGTGCGTGCATGGATCGTATAGCAGAAGCGAAAACATTATCACAAAGTACAAAAAATATATGTCCTAACAACATTATTAATGAATAAATTTTAAAGGATTTGGAGGTGTTGTTTTGAGGTGTCCAATACATTTCTTGGAATAAATACTTCAGGTAGTATATAAATCCGATTTTGACAAGTTAAAATAGCTTTAACTTCATACTCGTTTTATACAATAAGATGAATTGTTACAAACTTTAAGTACAATAATCATGTTGGCTACACTGGTAAAATTATACACAAATAATTTTGGTTGGGATTCATAGACAGGGGGAGGGAGAGAAAGTGAGAGGGAGAGAGAGGGTGGAAAAAATGACTGTATGACAAACTTTACAAGGCAAGGGGTCTTAAGATTATATCTGTTGCATGTAATAACTGTCTAAAGGTTGGGGTAATACATTGGTTAATGCTTAAAAATATGCAGATTATTGTGCAATTTGTGCCTGTAGTTGATGTACATATAGTTTCAAGCTGTTGGTGTGATGATATATCTGTAAATGAGGTCAATCTTTTGTACACTTGGCAGGTGCCATGGTAACATAACTAAATATTTATGGTAAATTTGGTAAAGAGTGACTGGTAACAGTAAACTTGTTGTTTCATTTAATGTCAATAACAGTCACGGTAGAGCCTAACCTAAAATGTTCGCATTTAAAATTAACTGTTATCGTTAAAAATCCCTTCTATTCAGGTTGGTTGGCTGGTTTGGAGTGGAATGATCTGCAAGGTCATCAGTCCCTTCATCTGTCAAGTGGCAAATTAGCAGTATTCGTCGTCAAGGAAGGAGGCGAAAGGCAAATCCTGGAAAGCGTAGGTGTAACTAACGCAATAAAAAAGCAGAGATCAAGCAAAAAAAAAAAAATCAGCACAGGTAAGTCGTTAAAACATGAGCAACACAAGGCATTAAAACCAAGAAATGAAAAACAATAAAGAGAATAAAAAGCAAGGGCCGCCCCAAGTGACCCCCATGAAAGGACGGCGGGGGAGGGGGTTCACCAGCGAGGCCAAAAAACCCTCCTTACAGGAACGAATAGAAACCACCTCCCTCGCAAAACGTAACAACAGGTCTGCCGAGTTGGTGTCGTCTGCTAGCACGAGAGGTTGAGTGTCAGGAAGATTAAGATACGGTCTCAAAGTACCCAAATTAGAGCAGTCTACGAGTAAGTGAGCCAACGTGAGGAGCGCTCTGCATCGGCAGTAAGGGGAATCCTCATGTCTGAGAACGTGGCCATGGGTCAGCCAAGTGTGGCCAACAGAGGACGGTGGATTCCCTCCGAGGAGCATGCAGGGAAGACTGCCATGTGATCGTAATCTCCTTATAATCAATTATTCAAAATGACAGTCACAATCGCATTATTTATTTTGCCGCCAACCGGTTTCAACCCGCGATGGGTCATCTTCAGGACAATTTACATTATTTGGTCGATCGCTGGAGTCGTCACCCTGCCTGTGCACAGTTGCATAGTGCATAGTTACCAACTGTGCACAGGCAGGGTGACGACTCCAGCGAGCGACCAAATAGTGTAAATTGTCCTGAAGATGACCCATCGCGGGTTGAAACCGGTTGGCGGCAAAATAAATAATGCGATTGTGACTGTCATTTTGAATAATTGATTATAAGGAGATTAATCGCTGTATCTCCACACAACTATGTTGTCTAAAAAAAATGTAATCTCCTTAATTGTCCTCAGTTTTTTGGGGGAGATCAGGCCAGACAATTCTGAGTTTCAGACTTCCAGCAGTCGATGTATAAATGACTGAAGTTCCAGTTCTGGGACCCCCATTTCCAGAATCGGCATCCTGGTGGCCAGCTTGACCAACCAGTCAGTCCGTTCATTTCCCGAAATCCCAACATGACCAGGGAACCAAAAGAAAACGACTGGCCACCCAGCTCGATGGAAGTCAGGAACAAGATCCTGGATAGCTGTAACCAGTGGGTGAAGTGAGTAGCACTGGTCTACAGCCTGAAGGTTGCTAAAGGGAGGCACTACAGATTAGGATACTCTTGCTAGTGCAAGAACGAACGTGGCTAAGGGCTAACTCAAAGGCCATTAATTCAGCAGTGAAGACATTGCACCCTTTTGGCAGGGAGTGGAGTTCACTGCACAGTGCATGTGTGTATACAAAGCCAGTTCGTCCGCCGACTATTGAGCCATTGGTGAATACCTCTTCCGAACTCAGATACTTCTCAAGGACAGCCAAGAACAGGTGGCGAAAAATTGTGGGGTCAGCGGAATCTTTTGGACCAAACGAGACTTCGAAGCAAATCCAAGGTCGGGGCACAAGCCAAGAAGGCGACAGAGGCGACCAGAGGCGACAATGGTCGAAGTTGCAATTCTAAACAGAAACAATGAGGGCGTGAAGCAATTGTAAACCCAGTTCTGGGTCGCTGCTGTGGGAGGTGGAGCTCCCTTCTACGGAAAAGGACATGGTAATTGGCATATTCAGGGAAGCTACGAAAGTGCACAGCATGATTCAACAGCTGATGTTGGAGCCCAATAGGCAGTGGACTAGAAGGGTATTCACAGGGCTAGTTCGAAAGGCTCCTGTCGCAATTTGGACCCAAACCAGGTTGTTCACAGGGCTAGTTCGATAGGCTCCTGTCACAAGTTGGACCCCACAATGATGAATGGGATCCAGTATCCACAGTGCTGAAAGTGATACAGACGCATATGCAAGACTCCCACAGTAAAGACAGGACTGAATCAGGGCTTTGTAGAGCGACACAAGGATAGAGCGATCTGTATCCCAGCTAGGGGTACTGAGGCAGCGAAATGTATTGAGGTGTCGCCACACTTTCGCATACGTTGGAAGCCGGGAATATCTGAAGTTCCATAACACCTAAGTGACCTACTTCTGTTGAAGAGGGGAGCAAGCCTCTGGGACTCTTCAAATGTTCGGAGCGCTGGGGATGAGGTGATGCCTTTGATTTCCCTCATGCTGTGAAAAGTATCCCGGCCAGTGATAGTAGAGACAATGAAATCAACATTGTCGAATACATACTGACAGCATGTTACACTTGGGACAGGGTCGTCAGTATGATAAACAGTTGACAATCCAGCTGTTAAACAGTTTCACATAAAAGCTCATTTAACAGCTGCAAAGAAGTACTCACTCAGTAAACTGAAAGTAACTCCACTACATAAACACAAACTCAGTGAAGTTATTTTGTCTTCTCACATACGTGGACTGGACAGAAACTGCTGAGGAGGTATTGTCTGTCTGTAAAACGAAAAGCAAGCAGTGATCGTGGTGGGAAAAATGCCTTTCCGGGAAGAACGCAACAGATGCCACACACGATGACTAAGAATCAATTTCACCTCTAGCAGTGTCGGACAGCGTGCAGAGAGTTACATAGATTTGCTTTTCTCGCATTAGTGTTACTAGTAACTCGAATCTGTATTCCATGTAATGTTAATGCACTTTGCGGAAGATAAAACACCCTGTGTGCACGTGAGCGCACTGCGTCGCCAGCTGTTTGCGAGTTATTAACGTAAAAAAGTTAACTTTAAAGCCTTCCTCTTCCCCCCCCCCCTTACGCCGCGATCCCACATTCACGCCCCCGGTGGAGATTTTCAGATGTTATTCATGACACTCCCTCCTACCACTACAAAAATTTGTGATCACAGGATTTTCCCTATTCGACCTTGTTTGATCTTCGTTAACTGGGCTAATAAGTCTGTTTTGTATGCTGCCTTATCCTGACGGAGCGAATTTCCCTTATACAGCCTAAACTGCGATGTAAGGTTGGTTCTCAAGCCACGCTATATGTTAAGTGCGCGTCTGCTAGGCTCAATTGAGATTGGAGACTTCCCCATGACGTGCGGTATTTTTCTAGCACAGCTTTGTTTGAAATTAAATTGCAAAAGGTTTAGGCAGGAGGCAAAAGTTGATGACCAATGAGAATGCCCATATTCGGCTCCTGCTGCTGACTGACTGAAAGATTTCCGATTGATCCATTAAATTTCGAGTGTGCAGCAGCAGAATATTTCTGCTGTATGTCGTTCAGCCATCTTCAGAGTGAGCCAAAACACTGACGCTCCATCACTCGTTGCGACCTTTTAAACATGCCGACCGCACCATTGCGCATATGGCCCCAGATACACAGGCACCAGTCAGGATGCAGTTGGTTGGTTACAGGCTCTATCATTGGCTTTGAGGCAGCGGCACTCTCGTACGTCGTCGCAAGTTTGGCAATCTTTACGAAGACTGATCAAAAGGATATTTGACTGTTCGTTAGAGCTTTCCCGATAGTGCTTGGCCCAGCACAAGTGAAGTTACCAAAGAGGGCAGTAAGCGTCCGCGCTCCTACACACACACACACACACACACACACACACACACACACAGAGAGAGAGAGAGAGAGAGAGAGAGAGAGAGAGAGAGAGAGCTATTGACAGCATGTTATGAACATCACGACGCATTCGCTATTAACCCAGTTTCGTCGTCGTCTCTGCTATTAACATCTTGTAAGTCGCTAGGCGCAGGCTTTTCTTAATGACGTCAGCGTCGAGACAACGAGCTGACGTAGCGAGAGTGCGTCGTGATTCATTGCGGGGAAACTTTTCTGCTTACGCAATCTTTGAAGACCAGGGGAAAGACGACAACTGCGGCGACGAAGACGACCATTTAACATGTGAAATACAAAGAAAATTCCTACATAAGATGCCATGAACAGCAGTGGCTGCTGCGTCATCTGTGCGGGAATTCTTGTTTGTGTGACCGTAAGTCTTCCAATAGCTGACGTCTGTGAAAACTTGGGTTTCGTTACGTCGATAATGCAATTCACTATTGACTATTTATGTGCAGCGTCCTTGATAATCACATACAGAAACATGTACCCAGACCAATAATCCTTGCAATGCCATGGTGCATATTAACTCTGTTGCTATATTATTCCTCTGCTTATGACTGTCGCAGAAGTAGCTTCAGGCTGAAATCAACTTCTGAGTGGTAAATTTTGGACCGTATGGAGTCTCGTGTAGTTTCTTTCTGCTACGAACAGCTTCTTCACATTTCACTATTTTTTTCCCAGAACTCTACCTTAAGCCTTAAAGTGTCCAATCAAGAATATTCGAGAAAAGAAACGAATTATTATACAATTGCAGATAGACCTTGGATCCAAATACAATGTGTAGCGCTGCGCCAGAAAATATTTATCACTGCCATATTTGTCACTGATCAGCAAAACAACATCAATAATCAGACGTTTAATGTATATTCTCTCGCCGGTTATACTTTTAAGCAAATGAACAAAGAAAGCGAGCAATGGGGCGTTGCATTCTCAGTATTCAAAAAACAGGTTTTGGCAGGCAAACCTGGTTACGCTATTGCAAACAGAAGTGAAAATTGCTTAGAAACCGATGTGATCGGTGAAATTTCTCCCAAGAAAATAATGATAAAACCCTTAAAAAGCAAAAAAAGGGTTAGGAGAAAAGTTTTACTGCTTACGGGCCCACTAAATGACAAAAATATCTAAAGAAGATGCGCACGCTCTTTACTAAAGACTGTTATTGGAGAAGTAACTACTTTCAGCGCGAGGTGCAGTAAGCCACACGCCTTCCTCTTGATGCAGAGCAGTGTGCGTGTTTTTTTCAATTCCCGTAAGTATTTTACGGCTTTTCCTAAAAACTTTTAATCAGCTCATGTATAAACTTATAATTGCTGTCGAAGCTGACAATCGTAGCTGCGTGCTTATGAATAGTCAAATCACAAACTAAGAAAATATTTTTCTGACAGCATGCGCAAAATGGTTGCAATGGAACGTACGGCATTATTGTGCATCAGTGTCATTCACCGAAATCAGTTTTTATACAACTCAAGAAACCCAAACAGGCATAAAGACTAACAATGGACGAAAGTTAATGAAGTCAAATATAGTTCGTCTTCAAGCAGCCGCTAGTTCTGTGACAAGTGCTGAAGGTGTAAACTTCAAGCTACTTGAGATCGTTGTAAATGACGTGAAAATCTGAGCCAAAAAAAGCAACGACCAGCATTTGTCAAAACAACTGTAAAAGAACACTGGCAAAAGTTTAGTACTGGTAACATCGGTTTGTATTAAAGGCATGCAGTCGAATGTAACGATAAAAGTGTACCAGCCAACCTTTCACTCATCAGTATACGAGAAGAAACGTTGCTAAATACATTAATAACTAATGAACCCGGCAATGCTTCACAACTGCTGAGATGTATGTATGGGAATTGAATATACTTCCTGATCTCCTTCTCTCCCCTCTCTCTGCCCACCACATTCTTCCTCTTCTCTCTGTCCTCCAACCCCCCCCCCCCCCTCGGTCTACTTCCTCTTCCCCCTCTCGCTGAACTTGAGCCATATTTATTGTTACATCCAACGAAATCCTGATTAAGAATTGAAGTCTGTTAAAATAAATGGGTAATCGGTTGGAATCAGTGGTATATGGGATATGAGGAACACCTCTTGCTACTGGATTTTTAAGAATAGTAGCAGCACTGACAGGATTTCATATAGTTTTAATCTGAAAACGGGTAGCATTACAACGTTTCGGACGATTCAGATTCCGAAGTAGTATTCTAATCATAAGTCCTTAATCCATATATACAACTTCCTGTTTTCTGTTAAAACCGCCTTAAGGAAGAAAACAAAACAACACATAGCTCTGTATTCAGAAGGAGAAAGAAGATATATGGCGTCGACAATTTGTCCAATGGTTTAATTGCTCTGCTAGCGTAGTGAACACTGACTGCGAGAAAGAAAACAAAACCGCACTTGTTCACAGCACAGCATTTTCTGTCTTGCTACGGGTTTTAACAGAAAACCTGTACACTGAAGTTTTTTTAAAAAAATCTACTATGTCTGTCTGGATGTTTATGAGAGTATCGCGTAAAAAATTGAAGTCAGTCGGTCAAGAATTTTTCGAGATCTTCGCTAGCAACATTTTCCTATTATATACATTTAAAACATGTAGCTTACGTCCGTCAAAACGTTTATTGGAATATCGTGTAAAAATTTGATGTAAATCTGTGGGGAAATTTTCGAAATCTGTGAGGAAATTTTCGAGATTTGCGACAGAAACGTCTTTGGATTTTCATTTGCTGTTTAAATAGATTAGATAGCTCTGTTGTGTATTAGCTGCATAGCCAAATCATGTCACCGATCATGAACGATTTCCTAACTTAAAAAAAATTAGAAACAAGAAAGCACGCACTTTTTCATTGACTAAGTCAGTGCATAAATGCAAAAAAGATAGCAAAACCGCTACCGGAAGGAAAGTATGTTTAACGGTCAACAACGTATAAAACCGTAGCATATAGCATATCAACAACGCGTCCTACTAGGGGATGAACTAATAAAATATTTTGGCTCTCAAAAGAAATTCAGAACAGTTAACAACTCATTCACTCTTTCACCGCCGCCAATGATCTGGCGACACAGAATGTTCACCTTGAGCTACGTCAACGAAAGTACAAATTCGAAGACTATTTATAAATATGTAAGTTGTTTCCAACTTCATGTGAACACTTTTTGAACATTATTTTGTCAACTTAGCGGAAAATCCGAGAGCTCTTCAGGACGAGTCCACTGATGCGTAACAGGGCCCCTTCGATGTCTGCAACTGTTGCGCCACCGCTGCCAGGCGGGTAGCATGCACGTAAGGCGATTCCGCTGAGCGTGTAATACAACGAGTATCACAGTTCAGAAATAATACTTCCAGACAATAGCTATCTTAATGCTAACTGCGTAGAATAACCCGATTTGCACTTTAAGCAGTGCGTGGGATAAAATACGTCACACAATTCATGATGAACTCCTCTAATCCATTAAACGCGTTGTTACATTCGAGGAAGCCCATGGTAACCGTACGTTCTGCTCACGAAACCTGTGATAGGTAAGACTCGTTACATTAACTTAGTACTGCTGCTCCACATCTAATCAGAAAGATACCCGCATGGCGCTGGTGGCTCAACAGCTGCAGACGCCAAAGCGTCCTGTTATGCATCTGCGGACTAGTCCTGAAGAGCTTTCGGATTTTCCGCTAAATTGACAAAATTATGTTCAACAAGCATTCACATGAAGTTGGAAACATCTTACATCTTTAAAAATATTCTTGGTATTTGCAGTTTTGTGGACATCGTTAAGGCTTACGAATGCTGGACGACACACAGCAAACATCACCATGCTGAAACAGAGAAGTACCTGATTTCTCTCTTCTAACAGAAACGAAGAGAAACTTACATGATAGTATGCAATACGTACCTGGATCCTTTGAGATACGCAAAATTCAATCTCAGAGAGCAATGTAAATCTTCGATCAGGCAGTCGTTTACAAAAGTGATTTCTTAAGTTAAATGCAATATTCTCAGAGAGTCAGGCTCGATCATAGTGAAAGCAACTACACGGAAAGCTATTTTTGATGCGGGATTAGTGACTACAGTCGCACATCTGACGTACAACAAAGCAGTCCAGCCTCTAATTATAGGATCAGTATTCCCATGTAAAGTACGTGAAGCCTAATAAGCCCATCAAGCACAACGTATTATCAAATATTCAGAACACACACGATGTTATTTCGTGTACAAGAAGTTAAATTCTGGTTCCTTCTGCGAACTAGACGTTTCTTTCCCTTGGATATCTGCTACATATAAAGATAGCCACTAACAAAACTTTCTAAATGTAACATGTGACTTTTGACAAATTTTTTGTACCCTACTAGCGATTTCCTAACGATGCTAGTAAGCAGCTTTGTGGTGTTAGTGATGATCTGTAACTGCGGAGCAGCTCCCCCCTCCCTCCCTCTCTCTCAGACACGCTCACCCCCCCCCCCCCCTACACACACACACACACTTCTAATATATTGTTTCACACCGTAATTTCAGCAAGTATCGTATTTACATGTCTAATTTTTAATAAAACACGAGTAAATAATGGTTGTTATCCTATTTTCTCTTGATGCAGGTCGTTGTGGCAGCTAGGTTTTCGCTTAAAATGGACTGATAGCTGCTAGCCGGGGGCGCAAAGAGCCCATGAGAGACAGCAGGGGGCAGGAATGCAGCGTTATTTATGGAGCAGGTTGTGGGGCGAGGCTGGCGCCGCAAATAGCTGCACAATGGATGACGTCAGAGAGCGCCTAGACACAACTTCCTGTCGGGGTCAGTGGCCGCGCCGCCAGTCACAGCTGACGCCGCCCGCTGCTCCCGAGGCACATGCCCATCCCACAGCGCACGCGTCTCTCACGGACAGCTATCTCACGGGTTAGCTTGTCAGAACGCCTCGGTTATCGCCAGTATCCATGCTGTCATTTTAAGCCCAATAAAAGTGGTAACACTGAAAGGCAGAGCTTCAAAACAAAACTTTCGGGTATTTAAACAGGCCCGCTACTGCCCAACGGCCGGGAGAGAGGTGTGTTGACCACATGCCCCTCCATACCGCATTCGCACAACCCCGCAAGGCAGAGCATGACAGGGAGGGCCACAGACTTCCGTTATCCCTTCCCTCTCTTTTGTTACATATTAATTAACTTCAATAAATCGCCCCTTCTATAATACTGAACTACTTCATTATAAAAGTTATCATATGCCACAGTGGAATTGTAAACAAAATATTGTTTCTGTCAGGTTTATAAAATTCAGATTAAAACACACTGTGACTTTGATCACCTTAATTTTACGAATATTTTGCTTTGAAATTAATTCCAAGGTTGCGAATTACTTGGCGTTAGCTGTATTAGGTATAGATCTACAAGTCAATGGTGAAATGAAAATCCGTGCTGGACCGGAACTCGAACCCGGATTTCCCACTTGTTGCGGGCGGTCGCCTTAACAACTTCGGCTAACCGTCCACGCTTCCTGGACCGACCGAAACTTCCGTATATCACACAGTCTACATCCGTATTTCGTACACCACTAAAGTCATCACCTAATGCTCGCAACGTTACCTGGATTCCCGCAGCAGGGACAACAGAAAACGAGGAATCGATACAAATTATGTTATTGTCGTGTGCCCGCCTATGTCTGTAATACATGCAGGTGGAAAGAACAGACACTGTTGATGACCAACAGCTGTACGAAATATTTCGAAATTAATGCGCTGACTGCGATTTCTCCGTCAGCTGCATAGTATGGGTTGGTCCGGGGAGCGTGAACGTATAGCCGAAGTTGTTGCGGCGACCTTTCGCGACGAGAGGGAAATGGTCCGGTACAAATTTTCATACGTCACTATTGGGTAGATCTATGTAAGGAATTCACAGCCCGTGAATTAATTTCGAAATATTTCATACAGCTGTGGATCGTCAACAGTGTCCGTCCTTCCAGACATGCATATTCGTATTTTGTGTTGTTCCGCCCGAATTAATTACTGTCCTTGCAGAACTAACATCTTCAGTATGACCATAATCGACTCTTTTGTTCAAACTATTGCTCCGATGACTCGCTGTCAATAAAATGTTAGTTGTTAAATACACTGATTCATTGAAAACCATGTGTGGTACTTATCTAATTACAATACGTCATTGTGACATAGATAATGCTAGACCCACCAACAACGTAGAGTGCTCACGAATGGGGGGAAAATCATATACGTGTGAACCACAAATCCGACGACAAACTTTCAGTGGTGGTAGTATGGACCAAAACAAGGAAAAATGTCTAGTTAACATGGCTCTAAAATACTTGTCTTAAGAGCTATGAGCACTAATTCAGTAGAAGAGATATATCAATAACGATGATCAAGTACTCATACCTCTTAAGATATTCACTAGAATTGTGTTTTGGTCCATACTGCCATCCTTGAAAGTTTATCGGCGGAGTTCTGGTTCATCTGTATGTAATTCGTGACTAACCAACATGCCGAAATCTTAAAAGAGAATAAAACCCAAATGTTTACTTTGTGTACTTTATGAAACACGCTAATACTTCCCCGCCATTTGATGTGATTACGTGGTTCTTTGAGGTATTTTTCTTTAGTCTAATAATGCAATGAACTGAGACAGCAACCTAAATAAGGAGAATTGGTTCATAACTGTTATTATTTTTTGTTCGTGCTGTGTGTGTGTGTGTGTGTGTGTGTGTGTGTGTGTGTGTGTGTGTGTGTTATTTACGATTAACTGTTCATTGCATTGATACATTACGTAAAGAAAATACGCCAAACAGACCTATTGCTGTAGTGCTTCGGAAGCCACTTTCTATTCCCTATGAAATCGTTGCGTCAGATGCTAGTCTGCATCGCACCACCTACAGTGAAAGTCCTGTTTCTGTGCACCAAGATAATCTGAAACATAAATTCTTAAGTGTCTCTCTATTTCTCGTTTTATTACGCATTTCGAGTCCAGATGCTCTAATTTGTGGAAGCACTGGTACCACATTCGACTCTCGAACTTTCCATAGTCTGTAAAGATCCCTCCAATTTCTGAATAGTTTTTGGGCTGCAGTGGATTCTTTAATCTGGTCAGTATGTTTCCTGTCTTAATTGTATCCTTTTCAGACAGACGAAATTATAATTAGCATTGTAGTTATGATATTTGTCTCATGTGCTACTGAAATTACAAGTGGGTACATTAGTACAATATGGGAGGTGCACTATTGAAGCTCTCTGTTCCTTAAGGTATGTCTAGCAAAGTTGCGTGTAGGTGTGGCGGAAGACCAAGTTCCTTTGTGATTACGTTGACATATCGTTGACATATCTACTGAGTGGAATCGCCAATTACTTGGCTGCACAACGAGACAGAAATTACACCTCTGCGATTTCCCAGTTTCTCACTGAAAACTACAGTGTTGATCGCGACAGTGAAAGCGAAAAAAATGAGTGTAAATGTCAAATGATGGGCACAAGCATACTTAATTTCACTTTTTGAATCTTTTAGAACAAGGATAATCTGAAAGAAACAAGCAAAAAGAAGATCAACCTTTTTTGTTTGTTTTTGTACCTCCTCACCGATTTTTTCTTAGTTCCACATTGAGGGAATGAATATGAACCTGAACATTATAAACAGCCAAATAAAAGCATGTCTGTCAATTTTTCATGTTCGCTCACTTGACTGTTTCACCGCCTCACAGTCTTCCATATCAGTTGTTTTCCCAATAACACGAACTATGATTTCTTTGAATTTCTAGCGACTATAATACACAATCTGTATTCCACCATGTGTCCTCCATAACACCAAGGCGTCCACATAAGCAGTAAAAAGCTTTGTTGTTGGGGCATTTATCTGTACAGCAAAATTTTCATCAAATGAAACGATAATAACTGGAAGAAACAGTGAATTGTGTATTTATCGACACATCTTTTCTTTTGATTTGCAGTTGGTCGACAGTAACGTAGCTAAGGGTGGTGAGAAAAAGTTTTCGTTATTTAATATCAGATTGCTTCAAACCTCACTTCTACAGCGATTATTAATGCTCAAGTTGAAAGCTACAGTCCTCTTCGTTAATGATCAATCTACACTTCCCTTGCCGAGTGCCAATTTGTTATTCTGCAGTCGTCCGAAAAGCGGCTTACACGAAGCACATCGCATGTAAAAAAAAGAGGAAGTGAGTGTGCATAAGAGAGAAAGCGAGTCAGGTTAGCCGTTTTGCAGGCGGCAGAACCGAGCCAGCTGGGCGGCCGCGAGACACCAGACGGCGTGGCGGTGAGGAGCCGGCAAAGCCGCCTGCCGCCACGTACTTTCTCTCGCCTCCGCCACATAATACGCCCTCCGTCTCCGCAATATTTTATCCCGCGCCTCGCCGCACCGTGACAACGCCGGAAGCCGAGAGCGGCGGCGGAGGCGGCGGCGGCGGCGAGCGCGTAAGGTTCTCGTCTCCACAGAGCAAGCGGCAGAAGGGAAGAAGGGAAAAAAAGACGAGAAAAAAGGAAGGTCCCGTCTCGGTCTCGGTGGCGCGGGCGGCGGGCGGGCGGGCGACGGCTGACCTGAATGGCGGAGCTCCTCAATGGGCCCTGCTGCTGCTCAATGACACATTCAAAAGGCGCGCCGTGGCTGCAGCCGCCGCCTACGGAATCTGCGTGTTACGGACGAGGCGGCGCTCAAGCCGCCGTCGTAGTCCTTAGCGCGATGCCCAATGTGTGCTCGAGTCAAACGTAGCCTCTTCGATACCTAAGCCCCTACGTAACAGTTGTGGCCTCGTTGAGAATACGCAATCCCTTGTTTTCTTCCTGGGGCCCAAGACGTGTGGTTAACGGTCCTATTGATAAAATCTGTTGCAAAACGCTTCATTACGACTTACTGTCCCAATTGTCGTGACCACTTGTACTCTTGACTTCTGTTAACCCCTCAGCACACAATACTTCAAGTAAATGACGGCAATATCGTCATCGACGTCCACTCTATGGTGGATACGCCGGAATCGCAGCAACTTTCTTTACTGTATAAGGGAGAAATAATCATGCGATCTCAAAATTTTATTTATTTCCATAACCCTTTCACAGTAATATAACTATGTTTTCATTTAAACTAAAAATTAGATTGAAGAACAGGGTGAGTTATTTACGTCCATACATATAAAGTGGTTAACATTTATTTCAGACTGTACAATTAGCAGCCCATTTCCTTTATGCGTTAAGTGTAATTTTCTGTTACGCGGGGCCGATGGGACAACCTCTGACACGGCGTCCGTACGCTACTTGTACAATCTTGAACTAATTAAATGAATTGTGTAAATTGGTCATATCATGTTATCCGCTGTTGTCTTTTTGTATATATACACGTTTTTTAGCTTTTTATTTTCGGACGTAATAACTCACAACTTTTCGTCCCATTTTTAGTTGAAGTGAAAACTGAATTATATTGCTCTGAAACCAATACGCAAAGAAGTAAAATTTGATAGACGCATGGTAAAAATTTTACTCATATGTACTGTCCCCAGGGCTCGTTAACACAAATATACAAAGACGATGATAATAATAATGCATTGTAAGACGGTAAATGAATTTTTATACCAGTGGTGGCGCTCCCATGATTTAAATGTAACTCGTCTGGGACTAACGACTACTCCATGAATAAATCAGTGCACAAGCCATCATTTTGTATATACTAGCCTTCTTACATGCGTAACGTAAATTGGCATTCTGCAATACGAACGGTAACATCTGCTTATGGTACCGCTTTAGCTAACCCTTATCTACACATGAGTAAGTCAGTTTATTTAAAAGCGCAGAAATCTCACTTAAGTAACAGCAAATGGAACAAAAGACTCTCAGGATAGCTTTAATGATTAGCCTACTTCTTTCTATGAATTCTCTCAACGTAAACGCATTGGTTATTTTTACAAAGCTTATATTTCGCAGCTGTGCCGCTAGCGGACGGATGGTACAATCTGTAGCATGCTGGACCCAATGTAAGGAACACAGGTCATTCAAGTTGGTCACCAATTTTTTTACATGGTTCGAGTGAGAAACCATGAATTATTGGTTATGAACTGCATACTGAAGCTGAACAAATTTCAGAGAGGTAGCATATTAAGGATATTGGACCTGGACAAATTGAAAGAACCAGAGGTTGTTGAGAGATTCAAACGTAACATTGGGCAACGATTGACTGAAACAGGGGAATGGGTAACTTTGAGGGATGAAATTGTGAAGAGGATCTAACTGGAAAAAGGCAAATGCCCATAAGAAAACCTTAGATCGCGTCCGAAATATTAAAGTAACTCACGAAGGAAGAAAACAGAAAAATGCAACAAAAGAAAGTAATCAAACGAAATACCGCCGACTAAAACATAACACTGACAAGAAGTGTAAATTGACAAAGCAGGAATGGCTAGACGAAATATGCAAATATGAAGAAGCATGCATAACTAGGAGAAAGATAGGTGCCGCCTATAGGAAAATTATTCGAAGGCATTTTTGGAGAGAAAAGAGAAGCAGCTGAATGAATATCAAAAGCTCAGATGCCAAGCCAGTACTTCTCAAAGAAGGAAAAGCTGGAAGGTGGAAGAAATAAATAAGCAAGGAAAACAACTTTAAAGAAACAGATGAGATTGAGAAGTGAGATATGACATTGCGAGAAGAATTTGACACAGTACTGAAAGGCCTAAGACGAAACAAGACCCCTGGAGTTGACGACATACCCTCAAAATCATTGAGAGAGATGGGAAAGGCAACCATTACAAAACTATTCCACCTAGTGTGCAAGATGTACGATACAAACAAAATACCCTCATACTCCGTTAAGGATGTAATAATTCCGATTCCAAAGAAGGCAGGTGCTGAACGGTATGAATACTACCGAACTTACTAGTCATACTTGCAAAAAACTGACATGAATTATTTACAGAAGAATGGAAAAACTGGTACAAGAAAAAATGGTTCAATTGGCTCTGAGCACTATGGGACTTAACTTCTGAACTCATCAGTCTCCTTGAACTTAGAACTACATAAACTTAACTAACGTAAGGACATCAAACACATCCATGCCCGAGACAGAATTCGAACCTGCGACCATAGCGGTCGCGCGATTCCAGACTGTAGCGCCTAGAACCGCTCGGGCAGCCCGGCCAGCTGTGCTGGTACAAGACGACCTTAAGGAAAATCAGCTTGGGCTCTGGAGGAATCGAGGAACACGTGAGGCGATACTGTCACTACGACTTCTCCTAGAAAATACTTTAAGGAGAGGCTAATCAACGTTTATAGCAGTTTTAAGACTTAGAAAACGCTTTTGACACTGGAATACAGTCTTCGAAAATCAAAGTAGCAGGGATGAAATACAAAAAGTGAAACGTTATTTACAATATGTACAAAAACCAGAAGCAGTTGTAACAGTTGAAGGACGTGAAAGGGAAACACAGTGGTTGAGAAGGGAGTGAGTAAGGTTGTAGCTTTTTTTTGTGATTAGCCGATGACATTAATTCAACCAGAGACTGCAAAGGACTTGGACGAGTAGTTGAACGCAGTGAACAGTGTCCTGAAAAAAACCAACAACGGTATAACAAGGATAATGGAATTTAGTCGAATTCGGATGATGCTAAAGGAATTAGATTATGAAATCAGACATATAAAGTGGTAGACGAGGTTTCCTTTTTTGGCAGAAAAATTACTGATGGTTGAAGTAGAAACGATATAAAACGTAGAGTGGCTATAGCAGGAAACGTATTTCCAAAAGAGAGGAATTTAAGTGTCAGGATGTCTTATTTGAAGGTTTGTCTTGAGTGAGACTTCCACAAAAGTGTAAGGAGATATAAAATGCTAATGCCACATTTAGGACCTGAAGTTCCTATATGAGGGCTGCATGGTCCTTTCGATTTGTTTATCGTTCGCTGTCAGATAACTGCGGGTGAGACAGCACTGCAAAACACACGGCGAATTTGATGCACTGATGTAATCCTCAAAACCCTCCCTTCTCAATAAACAATCTTAATTCGTCATTCAGAGTCAGCATCTTCTAATTCCCAATACAAGAGAGGATTCTCTGCTTCCTTTTTAACACACAAAACAGTATGCGATTGAAGAGATATCGTTAGCCCAGAGGGACGAAAGGACGCAAGTTACGTGAGAATGGGTTAAGTGTCATCAGAATTGCCGATAATCTACCAGAGCCATTGTATTCAAATATGTGGGCAATGAAACCTCTTGACGGAAGTGCTTTGTCAATGCGGTATTGTTATTAGTGCACACCGAACTGAAATGGCCAACATTCACTATTTATTACCACCCGTGATGGAACCCCCGTTAGAGCTCAATATAAAGCAAGTTCAAGAAATTCCTTCTGTCATAAAAACGGAGACGATGTTGAATTCCCTGTTTACAGTTCCAGAGCTGCCATTTCTTTCTTTTTTCTTTTTTTCGTGTTCGCTGTGCCGCCTTCCATTCAGTTCAGTTTACTTATGCCAACACAATTTATGCCACATACCACTGGCAGTGAGTTTAACACGCTGTGCAACAACTTATGTCATACGGACAACAATGTTTACGCTTTGCACGGTCACTGCAGACGAACCGACAGGGTTACTCCTACTTTCGTGGAAAAATTCAAATAAATTACAAACAGAACCTGGTTCGAAACAAGCGTACATGGCAATGAACAATAAGCGCAGCAGACATCAGAAAACATTCCTTTAAAGGAATACCCCAATGGCAGCACCCAAAGGAAAAAAAAATACTTTTTCAATACAGCAACATGCATACGGCATGATGCAAATCGGGGTCGCATCACATCAGCTGCTCAACAAAAGTGAAAATACTTGCACATGTAGAACATGAACTCCCATAATTTTAGAATACAGTTCCTACGGAAGTGCTACCAGAAATACTCCATTAACGAGAATTGCAAAAGAAAATGCTGTTGCTGTTCTATGGGCTCAGCTCAGGGGCATTTTCTTGCTGATGAACAAACATACGGTACTTTATCGAAGTCTTTTAATACTCTCTCAGTCACAGGACCTTGTATTTTGACGTCAGCTACAGTAAATACTAGATTGGTGGTTTCAATTACAGTACGGCTCACACACCTGTACCATACTGCGCGTAAGGTGCACAAACGAAATCAGAAAAAAATGGTGACCTCTGAAATATGGTGACCTGTATAACAGATTTCAGTACTGAGTGCATCACTACACGAAAATTTAGCACAAAATTTGGATTTGAAAACTGCCAAAAAATCCATGACTTACCGACCTGCGCGTCGAATGACTGCAGCCTGTACAGCACAACGGTCCATGCCACACCGCCGCCTGCAACAAAGTAAATGTTCAGTTCAGGGGAGGTGCCCACTCATTGTTAACGGCGTGCTGCCAAACAGGTTATGACGGCGCCATTTTACTTTCTGTTGCTCCACTTCCGACCGGATTCCGGTCCGGCGGAACCCGCAAATGGCTCGACCCTTTAGTAAGTAGCCTACTTAACTGGAATTAAAAAAAAAAAAAAAAAACTGCTCTCGACATGTCTTTGTCGGACGAGGGGACGTCTTCAGCGCATATAATAAATTGAAACATTGCGTTAGTAGTGTATACAGATACACTTGTACTCCATAACGAATTTGTGCCGTCGTCTATGACACTGCTATCAAGATGAAATCGCGTGCTAGGTGGTTGTCATCCAATTCGCGTAAACGTTACTGCAATAGGCTCAACATCGCCATAGCTGTATTTGTATTTACGAATACAGCTTTTGTCAATGACTTATTTACACGATGAAATGTAATTTGTGAATTTCCGTTGCGTATTATATTGTTAAAGATTCAGTTGCATATTGGTTAAACTGAAGATTTAAGGTGTAGTATATTTCCAGTGTAGAAGATATGTGTTGCTGAAATTTCGTGGTACCGAATGCGAGAAATACGTTTCCACATATACATTTCCAGTGCACATCCAAAATGTGATGGCTTCCTGCAATATACATATTATGTAACTAGCTTCTTATCACACGGTTTTCTAAACAAAAGACAATTTATTTAAAAAAGTAGGTTTATTGTAAGAGTTATGATTGCTATTACATAATAACACAGTTCAACTGCTTTGGTTTATATTAACTGTGTTATTCGTTACATTGTAAGGAGATCTTCGTGGAGGGAACTTCCGTAAAAAGTAATGTAGAGCACACGTTTAACACAAGCATTAAAGGCTTAGTTTTTTTTTATATTCACAGATTATTACTGATAAAAACAAAATTTATGTGCTATGACAAGCAGTTTTGTTTGCCACATAGGAACTAGTATGGAATAGCTTAGTACGTCTTGGTCCTGTCTAGTGTCATACGTATGGATCAAAGCGCATTCACCCAAGACATGACTGCCTTTTCCCACTTATTTGATACTGAAGATTTAAGTAATGTGGTAAAACAGCTTTCAGGTAGCCTGTTTGCACATTTAGTGAGAATATTTCATAAAAGTACTAATCATTATTTAATACTCTGTGAAGCGTAACGTATGCACTAGCGTCGAATGTGAGTTTGTTGCTCCCTCCAGCAAAAGTCATGTAATGCTAACGAGTTACTTTTCGATTTCGATGCACCTACTCCAGATATCCTAGGAAGTTCTGGCTCCTGCCGGATATTGGTTGTCGTGATACATCCTGAACTACGCATCAGTGTAACTAACGACATATTAAGCAGCAAATCGGTGTCCAGCAGGATGAGTTTGGAGTTGGAAAACTGATATAAAGAAGGCACCAATCTGAGGCGGTTAAATAAATAGCGAAAAGACTGGATAACAATCAAAGAGCCGCATTTGTTGAATGTGGTGGTGAGAGGGTTATAATGTAAACACGTGTACTGCGTTACTGTTGGCGCAGAATTTTCTTCGGTATTCTCCCCCGTTCTTCCGTGTTCTCTCTCCTTGAAAGTGTTTCTCAGATTGCTCGGTGGTGTAACATAGTACCCGTGAACGCCATTTCCCTTTCACGAGACCTAAACCAATAAAATGTTTTTGGCGCTCAGAGGATAAGAGCTTTGGTGCGGAGGGATGCGCTACAATTTCTATTTTGCAGGAGACAATCGAAGAGGAATGCTTTCACTGCAAGGACTGACATGACGTTTTTGGCGATCTGGGCACGTAAGGCAGCCGTACCTCTTTAATGGTCAAAACTACAGAAGCATTATGTTTACAGTCGTGGGGCATCTTCAAGACACCAGCCGCAGCCCTAATTGTCGACAGCCGATCAATTGCACTCTAACCTGTGTTTACTCTATAACTATGACCTTAGAATTCTGTTTTGTGTGTAGGTGACAGTAATTTGCAGTTTTTATAACAAATATGTACATGAAGATAGCTATTTCCTTCAATTCCAGTTACGATTATGATCTATCGATTAACTGAATTATTTTTTAAGAAAAAGGCCGTTAACAGTGGTCATCACAGAATGTAGTAATGCTTTACTCTGCTATATGGAGAGCTCGGTGACCGATTCATTTTCTTCATGAAGCTTGGACTTCGGGATTAAACGTAGTTACTCTGTTCAACTTTTGGCTCTGAGCACTATGGGACTTAACTTCTGAGGCCATCAGTCCCCTAGAACTTAGAACTACTTAAACCTAACTAACCTAAGGACATCACACACATCCATGCCCGAGGCAGGATTCGAACCTGCGACCATAGCGGTCGCGCGTGTTCAACGTTTCAGATTACGTATAAGTCAGTAAATGAATGTCATACGCGTTGAGTGCTACATCAAAATGTTCGCAATAATATCTTTATTACATTTTATATGTATATCCCTATCGCTAAATCGGTTGCACACCGCGCAAAACTGGTGTAAGGCAAGGTTTCTACTTTTAATAGTTTATGTTAAGTTGCTCGAGTATAATAAGAATTTCAATTTTTTAAACTAAATTTTATGAGAGGTTACAGAGTTTAAAGCGGTTACTAGGTTCTCGCTCTGACTGACAACTGGCAATGAGAAGTTTTAAGAAACGTAGAGGTCTTGGAATATCGTGCGCTCTCGGAAAGATGTTGGCACGGTGTCGGAACAAAACAGGAGCCAGCTGGAAAAAGCAAGGGATATTTCTCACGCGGAACCCTCGGTGTTGCCTACCCTCTTTCCCAGTTCGGCGTCCTCCCGGTAAAAACAGGCCCAGCTGAACGAAGCGCGCCCCTCGGGAAAACAAACAGGCGGCTCGCACGCGGCCATGTATTTTTTCCCACGCGCGGAGGGTTGTGTCGTCGTTATCTCGCCCGTTCCCACAGGTAGGGCGCGGCGCGGCGAGGAAGCAGCGCAGCAGTGAGCTCGCAGCGCAGGCCTGCGCGCCGCGCGCAGAAGGGCCGCAGCCAGCTCGTGCCAGGCCGAGCAGTCCCTTCCCTCTCAAAGGCGGAGGCCCGCGCAAAAGCGTGAGAACGCGCCCGGCCCCCACACACAACGGGGAACCTGTCCCGCTGTGAGAATTTGATCACCGGCATTGTGTGTCACATTCCTGCAGTGGCCGAGGCGGTGCGCTGCGGTGCGGCAGGGCAGCGACCAGCCGCTCTCGCCGAGCCGCCCAGCGCCGCACATTTAACGCGGCGCACCGACCAGGTGCTAGGTCGGCCTTCGCTAGCACTGCTTTCCAGAGGACTATACGGCAACTTGTTCAACTGCACGAAAGTGCATGGCACACATACACCGTCGTATCAGCACTTCCCCTTGCAATATTAATGTGCAGCTGTCCGATTACAAAATTGGCAACAATTTTTCAGAATACACTAGACACTTGCTATTCCGGCCATTCCTTCCACAAATGGGTGCCGCAATATTGAGAGTACCATGAATTTAGTCTTAACGCATAGGAAATATACTTTATTAAATCCGAAGATAGACTCATTTTCGTAGAAAACTTAGTTCTTGACTGTGTACGAGAGGCGTTTGAAAAGTCGTTGCAAAGTCCGAGAGATGGCACCACCGGCGAGTATCGAAGTCATGTTTAGTTAGTAGCGTCTTTGGAAAGAACGCACACCAAATTTCAGCCATATTGGTCTATTTCTTTGTGTTTGGCATTCGTGTGAATCAAGGAAGTCGAGTGATTGTCAAAAAATGGACGAAAAAGAATTTCGCGTGGTGATTAAACATTACTTTATGAAAGGAAAAACGTCTCAGGAGACTAAAGAGAAGCTTGATAAACATTACGTAGACTCTCCATCTTCGATTAGAACAGTTTATAAATGGTTTCAAAATTTTCGGAGTGGCCATATGGGCACAAGTGATGTTGAACGTTACGGGCGCCCTGTGGAGCTTACGACTTCAGAAATCATTAATAAAATCCATGATTTGGTGATGGATGACAAAAGATTTAAGGTGCGTGATATTGCTAGAGCTGTGGGCATCTCGAATGAACTGTTACATAATATTTTGCATAAACATTTGGACATGAGAAATCTATCCACAAGATGGGTTCCGCGATTGCTCACGCTTGACCAAAAACGGAATCGTGTGAAGTGTTGCAAGAATGGTTTGCAGCTGTTCTGGAAGAATCCGCAAGACTTTAAGCGTCGTTTCGTCACTGTAGATGAAACACGGATACATTACTATATTCCTGAGACCAAACAACAATCTAAACAATGGGTTACCAAGGGAGAACCTCCACTAAAAAAGACGAAGACCAGTCCTTCGGCCGGAAAGATTATGGCGACTGTCTTTTGTGACTCGCAAGGGGTAATCCTCATCGACAATCTGGAAAAGGGTAAAACTATTATAGGTGAATACTATTCATCGTTATTGGACCGTTTGAAAACCGAGCTGCAAGGAAAACGCCGGCGATTGGACCGCAAAAAAGTCCTTTTCCGCCACGACAATGCACCAGCATACACCTCAGCAGTTATGGTCGCAAAATTAATGGAAATAGGATTCCAACTCGTTTCACATCCCCCCTACTCTCCAGACTTGGCTCCCTCGGACTACTATTTGTTCCCCAATTTGAAGAAATGGCTGGCGGCACAAAGATTTTATTCAAACGAGGAGGTGATTGCATCAACTAATAGCTATTTTGCAGACTTGGACAATTCCTATTATTCGGAAGGGATCAACAAATTAGAACATCGTTGGACGAAGTGTGTAAGTCTAAAAGGAGGCTATGTCGAAAAATAAAAAAAGGTTTACTCCAAACACGTAAGTAATTTTTATTTTTGCACGGACTTTTCAAACGCCCTCGTACATATATAGTAGTAGTTGTTGTTGTTTTTGTGGTCTTCAGCCCTGAGACTGGTTTGATGCAGTTCTCCATGCCACTCTATCCTGTGCAAGCTTCTTCATCTCCCAGTACCTACTGCAACCTACATCCTTCTGAATCTGCTTGGTGCATTCATCTCTTGGTCTCCCTCTAGATTTTTACCCTCTACGCTGCCCTCCAATACTAAATTGGTGATCCCTTGATGCCTCAGAACATGTCCTACCAACCGATCCCTTCTTCTAGTCAAGTTGTGCCACAAACTTCTCTTCTCCCCAATCCTATTCAACACCTCCTCATTAGTTATGTGATCTACCCATCTAATCTTCAGCATTCTTCTGTAGCACCACATTTCGAAAGCTTCTATTCTCTTCTTGTCTAAACTATTTATCGTCCATGTTTCACTTCCATACATGGCTACACTCCATACAAATACTTCTAGAAACGACTTCCTGACACTTAAATCTATACTCGATGTTAACAAATTTCTCTTCTTCAGAAACGCTTTCCTTGCCATTACCAGTCTACATTTTATATCCTCTCTACTTCGACCATCATCAGTTATTTTGCTCCCCAAATAGCAAAACTCCTTTACTACTGTAAGTGTCTCATTTCCTTATCTAATACCTTCAGCATCACCCGACTTAATTCGACTACATTCCATTACCCTCGTTTTGCTTTTGTTGATGTTCATCTTATATCCTCCTTTCAAGACACTATCCATTCCGTTCAATGAAACCTGTCCTAAATTTTTAGTTGTCAATATGATAGTACGCAATGACAGGATGCTTTATCACATAATGGGGCGTTATCGGGCGTCCTCACCGCCTGCACAAATCGGCGGCTGATTATTTACGCGAATTACATTACCTGAGCATAGACATCTAATGCCACATACTTCCACAAGCTACTAACAAACTGTCGGATCCTTGATACACAAAATCAGTGATGTATTTCGCTCTAAAGACTGACGAACAAGCTGCTAAGCGGGTGGTCATAATGGATTGGCTCATCAGTGTATCTTTCCTGAAGCTCTTGATTGTCTGTTTGTTAAAGTTTGGTCATAAGCAGTTGCTTGTCCAACACTGTACTCAGTAACAATGGATTTCTGTGAAGAACTTCAGTTCAATTTACGTCCAATTTCGAGTTTCTGCTTGAGTTCTAGCATAACATGTTTTCTTTTAGAAGTGATGATACTGAACCATAAGGAAAGCCGCTATTTCAAACCAGTGTTGCACTGTTCAACATTGTAATGAACTGACATCATTGTTGCATACGAGAATTCATTACTGTATGCGTCATTCCCGCTTGAGCGACAAGAGGCTGCACGTGGGGCGGGAGACAGGCCGGGCTAATGATGGCCGGATTAGCGAGAGTTTAGTATAACAGCAAATTTTAAACCTAATTGCGCATCAATTCCAAGGGGGTATCAATCATGCGAATAAGTGAATATCTGTGCCAATATGTGAAACGTTATTTTTAAATAACGGGTGCTGTAGACCGGGGATCTCAAACTGATTACACATTTTTGGATTTCCAGAGGACTTCTGACACCGTTCCTCACAAGCGATTTGTAATCAAATCGTGTACGTACGGAGTATCGTCTCAGCTGTGGCACTCGATTCTTGTTTTCCTGTCATCAAGGTCACTGTTCGCGACACAAATCACATGTAGCTTTCCCAAGGGAAGTATTACAGACCCTCTGCTGTTCATGATCTATATAAATGATTTAGGAGGCAATCTGGGCAGCCCTCTTAAACTATTTGCAGATAATGGTGTCATCTATCGCCTCGTAAAGTCATCATCAGAACATCGAAACCAATTGCAAAATTATGTAGACAAGATATCTGCATGGTGGCGATTGACCCAAAATCTGTTAAATTTCGGTTACACCAGAAATCTGACAAACTGGAAGGCAAACCAAAGACTGCGTTTTATTGGCAGCACACGTTGAAGATAACACAGGTCTACTAAAGCGACTGCCTACACTACGCTGATCTGTCCTTTTGTGGAGGACTGCTGCGAGGTGTGGGATCCGCACATGATACGATCGACGTATGACATCGAAAAAGTTCAAGGAAGGGCAGCTCATTTTGTATTATCTCGAGAGAGAGATTGCCACGAATATGATACGCGAATTGCGGTGGCCGTCATTAAAACGAAGTTGTTTTTCGTTGCGGCAGGATCTTTTCATAAGATTTAGATCACCAGCTTCTCCCACCGAATGAGAAAATATTTCGTTGGTGCCCACCTACATAAGGAAGAATGAACAATGCAATAAAATAGGAGAAATCTCTCCCAAGGAGAGATTTAAGCGTTCGTTTTTCCCGCGCGCTATTCCGGAGAGGAAAGATAAAGAAATAGCTTGAAGGTAGTTCGATGAGCCCTCTGTCAGGCACGATATTGTGAATTTTAGAGCAATCATGTAGATGTAAACAAAATCACAGAAAATGGCACATGGCCTCTAAGAACACGAAATACACGGCGGTTTTATACAATGTGCCGCGCGGGGTAGCCGTCGGTCATGGCGTCTTGTCACAGCTCGCGCGGCCTCCCCCGTCGGAGGTTGGAGTCCTCCCTCGGGCATGGGTGTGTGTGTTGTCCTTAGCGTAAGTTAGTTTAAGTAATGTAATGTAATGGTCGCACTTCTGTCAAATGGAGAAAGCAAAAGCTAAACCTTGATTACTTAAGATATTAGGAATCAGTGAGTATTCGACAAAACAGGCTGATTCGTGAACTAACTCGGTCTTGTGATTTTAGAATCACTCCAGTTCAAAACAACCTGAGTTTGTACGTGGCAATGCAAACATGGGAAGTGATTGAGGCCGACAGGGTCTTCACAGACAATAGAAACCAAGCTATTTTAACCATTTAACTCTCAGACTTTCTGAGGGTGACCGGAGAGACCAACGCTACCTACAGAGAAAGTCACGGAATGTCCTTACAAAATGTTGAAACTTTAGTCTGTAGTGCCCAAATTACAGGAGACGGTGGCATGGCGCTGAGGCGAGTGGGATCTACTCCAGAGACGAGGAAGCAAAGTCTTTCCAATACTCATTCCACCTAATGCTATCTATAAATGTGCTATTGACAAGGAATTCATTATACCATGAAGAATACAACGGTATACAAACTCCGTAACAACCTGTCACCTTTCCTCGTACGTAAATTCAAGTTAAAAAAAATCCTCTCGCAAAAAATTATCTGACTCAAGGGATTCAGTTGCAAAATGTACCATGGTTAGCGAGTAATCATGAATGAACAACAAAATCCATTTGTGTACAAAGATAATGCATTTGTTTCTTCGGAAAAATGATACTTCGAAATTCATTATAGACTCTTCTCCCTAACACTGTTAAGAAATGTCGGTAAAGCGATACCATGGCCATATAATGGTGTTGATTGCTATTACCTGAGTATGCCGAAGCTACGCCGTTTATATTTCTGTCTGAATAAGACGTTGCTGACACTGAATCCAGAATTGCAATTTTATAATATCTATTATTCCTCTCCAGAGAAGGCATAGAAATCAATAAGGAGCAAGGGCTTCATGGCCACTTTGCATCTCAAATACAGTAGTTCCAAAATGCAGCGTTGCAGGAAGATTTTTCTGCTTCATCGGGTAACACGCTAGAGAGGGTGCGGAATGTGAGCAGTCATACCATAATCACAGTTGCTTCATATAATTTTAATATTTTCTCTTTATTTAATTTAAAAGAAATTATAGCATTAATCACGCCGAACGTCCATTTCAGCACTGTAGTAATTTACTAGTGATTGTCCTACTGAAGGCGTCCTTGCTTATTTTGAGCATCAACCAACACGATATGACCCTGATGTCAAGCAGTAACAGATGGACAGTTAATCATTTGGATACCAAGATCACATCGAAACTGAAGACCACGAAAAGGGGCAAAAGTTAGACTAGGATAGACTTATAAAAGTGTAGTCAGAACCGATACCTTCACCGATCATAAGGAAGACTCGTTAGAACTATTGAATGCAATGGTCAGCAAACTAACTGAAGACTAAAGTGACGAGCCGTAGCAGGAAGGAGAACAAAAACTTGTTTAACTTCAAAAGTCTGAGAAAGACAGTGCCCAAAAGTGTGAAGTAATACCCATAGTTAGTAAACAAGAGCATGCAGGATGACCTAAGTACGGAAGATGGTCAAATGTAGATTGCCACAGGATAGGAAAGCTTTTTTTCTGTAATTGAGCTTTACTTTTGTTGCATAACAACGTGGAATTCAGGAAGCACTTCGTAAAATTGTATCTTCAACTGAAAGTGGACAATGGGAAATACATAAAGAAAATGAATTGCATTCACTGAATGGGACATCATAGAAAACTGTAAGAATTAAATAACAAAGGTATAAAATGGAGAGTTCTAGTAAAGAATGGGCGGGAAGAAATACACAAAAAACCCTTACGAGATGAAGGAATAGGGTAGTAGTAAGACATTTGCCAAAGTATCCAGAAATAGTTTAACTAGCTCTGTAATAACCATTAATGAGGAAAAAATTGTAGCTGTATACAAAACTAAATATTCAAAATAGATTGTGTGTAGTTCTATTTATAGGTGGAAAGGTAAGTTCGAACAATGCAAGACAAAACCAAAATCGGCATCTTGTAAGCTTCAAAAAATAATCAATAAAAACCTTGTTAAGATAAAAAGAGAGGAGCAGGGGTTAAAATGAAAACCAAGCGACATAACAGCATTAGATTTAAAACTAAGAATAGCAGCATTGGTGTTCTTGTTATTCATTGACTTAGCGGTTAGAATAGTGTACTTTCGGGCTTCTCGTAGATGATGCGATTATACAGGGTGTTTCTTCTGAGAGTTGTCAGGCGCATTTTCTCTGGTGTTTCGGTAGATATTTGAAATTTCGTTCTTGCAATGTGTCGGTGGAGTCAGCCCAAAGAAATATGGCTCACCATGCCCTTCGCGCGATGCCCAGTGTCGACGGAGAGCATCGGTCTATTTCCAGTTACAAAAAGAAATATTTTTAAAGTGGGCCCAAATTAGAGATTCGTTTTACCAGCATGTATCATCAAGAACAGTAAAACACGAAGAATAACCAGTGCTCCTGCAGCGACTGAGCAGCGCTGCTGCACGGCGGTAGCTGTCAGCGCACGTCAGGGCAGCATACGAGACGCGCACTAAGTAATGGTTTTTCTTTCTGTTTTACTGTCCCTATTAATATATATCGCTAAAATGGATCTCGCACTGCATTCATTTGGGGCCGCGCTGTCTACTGAGCTCGTAACATTTTAACAGAAAACAAACCGATGCTTTTCGTCGACACTGGGCGCCGCATGCAAGATGCGATAAACAATATTTGTTTCAACTACATCTATATCCATACTCCGCAAGCCACCTGACGGTGTGTGGCGGAGGGTGCCTTGAGTACCTCTATCGGTTCTCCCTTCTATTCCAGTCTCGTATTGTTCGTGGAAAGAAGGATTGTCGGTATGCCTCTGTGTGGGCTCTAATCTCTCTGATTTTATCCTCATGGTCTCTTCGCGAGATATACGTAGGAGGGAGCAATATACTGCTTGACTCCTCGGTGAAGGTATGTTCTCGAAACTTCAACAAAAGTCCGTACCGAGCTACTGAGCGTCTCTCCTGCAGTCTTCCACTGGAGTTTATCTATCATCTCCGTAACGCTTTCGCGATTACTAAATGATCCTGTAACGAAGCGCGCTGCTCTCCGTTTGTTTGGGCTGACTTCACCTACAAATTTCTAAAACGAAACTAAAAGTATCTCTAGAAACACTAGAGAAAATACAACTGACGATTCTTAGGAGGGACACTTGGTATATGAGAAAATACTAAACGGCAAAGGTGGCAGCAACTGGATAATTCCAGTTACATCTCCACACAGTATCAACCTCGTGCAAAGCCTGGCAACTACCTCTTCGTGTAAACTTCACGAAACGCAACAGGTGGTATCCTGTTACTAAAGAACTAATGAGATACTACTAGTCAGTCAAAAACTGCATTTGCAATGTGTAGGGACGTGGTGTGGAACGACCACATGGGCTCAGTTGTAGAAAAAGGAAATGGCTGGTTTAGAGTTTCTGGGAAACCACTGTTTGACTACAAATGAAAATGTATGCAAAACACCAGTATGGTCCATATTTAAATTATATAAAAAGTACATGTAATCCAAATTAGGTCTGATTAATGGGACACAGGGTATATATATATAAGTAAGATTAGTGTGAATGGCCGCAAGCTTATTTCAGTGGCGAGAGACTAGCAGTAATGTTGAAAAATCATTGGCAAACGCTAATAAAGACGCCATACATCTGGCGAGAACTGCTTGGAAAACTGCACGAACTGGCTTACAGGGCATACACTATAAACAGCATTCAGGTCGCTACGTATCTACCCCAGCAGAGATTGCGCAGCTAAAGAAAGGGGAATAAGGACGGACAAGCAGCCACCTTCCGAGAATCGAGCAGGAAGAAACTTCAAAGATATGGTATACAATAAAAAGTACACTTTCCATCGAGTAATTACAAGCCTTGTTCTATCGGTTCTCGAGAACTCTCAGTCAGAAATTTTAACTAAGAAATGAACAGTGCTGTTGTGGTCATGGGTTTAATTTGTAAGGAAGAGAACATTCAAGGAGACTGTGCGTCTCGCAGATATTTACTCGAAAAATTCTGAAACCGTTCCATCCAAGAAGTGATAATCAACACATTACTTACTCCCGAATGTGTCTTACGAAATGACCATGACGGCAAAATCACGGGGGGTTCTTACGAAGGCGTACCGATAGTCGTCTACACGCTACGACATTCGTGAATGGAACAAGAAAGGGGAATGACCGTATAAATTACGTGAAATACCCCCCCCCCCCCCAGAGACATACAGTAAGCCGTCTTGCGCAATACAGACACATTTAAGTATATAGATAACGCCTACAAGTTCAGTAGCGCGAGCTGACGGCATTTTACAGTGTCCAAGATCGGTCAGCAATCGCAACGAAGCCCTCGAGCAAGACGTTTACACCCAAAGTGAACTGTGGATTACCCAGCCCTCGTATGAGGGTCGGCTGCATAAAGTGCAGCTAAGTATGCGGCAGAGGTAACGTTAAGCGTATTCAAGCACAACTCTTACATCGCGGAGAGAGAAATCACACCGACACATGTACTCTAGTAGGAGAACTATTCGTTCCATGAGAAATGGTCGACAAGTTGGGGTAACCTCGATTCGCTAGTTGTCAGGTCTGGTCTACGTGGATCCTAGGGCAAAATTCTGTGAATGGATGCTTCTGAAGCTTCGGCTGCGTATGGTGTCCCGTGTGCACTGGTAACGAGTTTCATACCGTCCTGCCACAGCGGTATTTCTGAAATGAATTCCGAGGCTGTGGCTGGTTCTAGCGGTGGGTATCCCCTGACTTCACAACCTACAAATTGACAAAACTGTTTTCTACTAGGAACTACACTCCTGGAAATTGAAATAAGAGCACCGTGAATTCATTGTCCCAGGAAGGGGAAACATTATTGACACATTCCTGGGGTCAGATACATCACATGAACACACTGACAGAACAACAGGCACATAGACACAGGCAACAGAGCATGCACAATGTCGGCACTAGTACAGTGTATATCCACCTTTCGCAGCAATGCAGGCTGCTATTCTCCCATGGAGACGATCGTAGATATGCTGGATGTAGTCCTGTGGAACGGCTTGCCATGCCATTTCCACCTGGCGCCTCAGTTGGACCAGCGTTCGTGCTGGACGTGCAGACCGCGTGAGACGACGCTTCATCCAGTCCCAAACATGCTCAATGGGGGACAGATCCGGAGATCTTGCTGGCCAGGGTAGTTGACTTACACCTTCTACAGCACGTTGGGTGGCACGGGATACATGCGGACGTGCATTGTCCTGTTGGAACAGCAAGTTCCCTTGCCGGTCTAGGAATGGTAGAACGATGGGTTCGATGACGGTTTGGATGTACCGTGCACTATTCAGTGTCCCCTCGACGATCACCAGTGGTGTACGGCCAGTGTAGGAGATCGCTCCCCACACCATGATGCCGGGTGTTGGCCCTGTGTGCCTCGGTCGTATGCAGTCCTGATTGTGGCGCTCACCTGCACGGCGCCAAACACGCATACGACAATCATTGGCACCAAGGCAGAAGCGACTCTCATCGCTGAAGACGACACGTCTCCATTCGTCTCTCCATTCACGCCTGTCGCGACACCACTGGAGGCGGGCTGCACGATGTTGGGGCGTGAGCGGAAGACGGCCTAACGGTGTGCGGGACCGTAGCCCAGCTTCATGGAGACGGTTGCGAATGGTCCTCGCCGATACCCCAGGAGCAACAGTGTCCCTAATTTGCTGGGAAGTGGCGGTGCGGTCCCCTACGGCACTGCGTAGGATCCTACGGTCTTGGCGTGCATCCGTGCGTCGCTGCGGTCCGGTCCCAGGTCGACGGGCACGTGCACCTTCCGCCGACCACTGGCGACAACATCGATGTACTGTGGAGACCTCACGCCCCACGTGTTGAGCAATTCGGCGGTACGTCCACCCGGCCTCCCGCATGCCCACTATACGCCCTCGCTCAAAGTCCGTCAACTGCACATACGGTTCACGTCCACGCTGTCGCGGCATGCTACCAGTGTTAAAGACTGCGATAGAGCTCCGTATGCCACGGCAAACTGGCTGACACTGACGGCGGCGGTGCACAAATGCTGCGCAGCTAGTGCCATTCGACGGCCAACACCGCGGTTCCTGGTGTGTCCGCTGTGCCGTGCGTGTGATCATTGCTTGTACAGCCCTCTCGCAGTGTCCGGAGCAAGTATGGTGGGTCTGACACACCGGTGTCAATGTGTTCTTTTTTCCATTTCCAGGAGTGTATTTAGCTTGCAGACGCAGCCAGAGGCGAACCAAGGCCCCCTGAAAATTAAAAATAAAGTCCCCACAACGCAGCCTAAGAAACCAGAATGGGTTGTTACTGAGGAAGTACCAGGCATCCAGCATGATCCTATGATTGGGTACTACCTGTATAGTAAGTTAGTGAGACAGTCTCGTGTACTTTTGAACAAACGAAGTCTTCGTAATGGAAGGAATTAAAACTGAATTGTTGATCCACAACGTCATAAACATTTTTCCACTACAACCCACACACCACCTGTCGTACAGCCACACGCTTACAGATATGGTCACAACGAGAAAGACTGACAAGTAAGGACGGATATCGGTCAAACTTTGGCACCAGTTTACATGACGCAATATTCGTAACTTACACTTCGCAGTCCCCAAAGCTAAAACAGCTTCACTCTATTTGTAGGAGCCTTGAACACACAGATCGTGACGCTGTAACAGCTGAGCGATGATGGATAAAGGGCACCAAATAATCTGTGAGCTCACATTAGATGGAAAAATTAATGAACTTACTAATAAGCTAGCAGCTCCCTACGACAAACGTACAATCTTGGTCCTTGGCTGACAAATGACTTGCTTCAAATGATGAACGAGGGGGATGCTGCTCACAAACGTTTTAAGTCATCTACGAAGTCTGGACGCTACGAAAAATACAGAAAGGTGCGTAATAGGGCAAGGCATTATAATCGTAATGCCAATACCAAGCGCGCTCCCATCATCATATATAGCCGTAAGAGCCCCACTGCTCTGTGGAAGAATGTGTTTAGTTTGGAAGGAGGAAAGACAAAATCAGAATGAATCTTTTTCGGCATCTGTCTTCCCCGACGCTGCACAGAACTGTCACTAGCAGGAACCCCTAGACTAATCCTGACATTTTTCATCTAAAACATAAACAAGAAACACAAGAAAAGCAATAACAAGATCCTCCATCCGAAGCTATATGCCTTCACAGTACATGATCAAGAACATTGCGGATAGCTTAGTCCAGTATTTACATATACTTTCAATTTTTCCGCCGTGAATGTGATATACTTCACTCAATGAGGAATGTAGTACGCCATATCCGTAACAAGGAAAACCCACAATCATCCTATAATATAGACCAACCAGGATTTTACCCGACGTATCCAAGGCCTAAATATAGAGACAAAAAGCTTCTTCAGAGACAGACATAAGCTTGTCGTGTTGGCTATGAAAAGTCATCCTGGGGTTACATTCCCTCAGTAATGCCATACGTGTCAGCCTTGGCTCATCTTTCTTCTCATAACATGTCAGTACCATCGCGTTGGATCTGTCCTCCTGTAAATATCGTTTCTACGCTGATGACCGTCAGGTTTACTTAAGTAAAATATCAAAATACATCTATTGAAAAACACTTCGGACTGTTCGTAACTGGAGTGATAATGGCATGGCAGTATGTAACACTGCTTTTTACTGGCTGGCGTGCTTCTAAAAATTGTCCATGAAAAAGTCCTGTACGTAACAACATAGAATTACACTCAGCAATACGTCATGGTTTTGGCGAAGTGATTTCACGACGGAGAGCTTGCATTATTTATTGCCGCTCTCAGATTCCTGAACTGATAACGATTATTATGTAAAGTTTGTGAATACTATCTTGGCAAAAGATTAGAAAGGCTCTTATGTCTATCCTAGCTACACCTTTTCGTAACTAATGGATTCGACTGTTTTCTTTATCCACATATAGAAAACGATGCACGAAAGTAACTGCCATTAAACGAGTTGAGCTCTTGAGCAAATTTAGGTTGTTCTTTTAGGCTGACGTTTGAAGAATTCTGGTCATAGAGTTCATCTGTTACCTGTCTATTTCTGGTACCAGTTACTTGCGGAATACAGCTCTTTATCCGTACAAGATAAAAAGCGCTGTTCTTAATTTGCGCGCAAAATAACAAAACGCCTTTTAAAATCGTTATATTACAACTGCGGTTTTGTCTTAAGTGAGAGACGCGTTATCATTAATCGACTAACAGAAAAACCTACATTTTTAATACAGCTGAATTATCATTTTCATCTTATCAAATCTGTTCCGCTTTCGCGATGGACCTGCGTACAATACGATGTATTTACGATACACTCACAGCCTGCAATAACCTATTTGTCTGTCTTCGCTGTAAATGTAACACCACCCCGAAGCTGAAATTCTGTGTTTATTGGTAGAATAAGTTTGCCGTGCTGTCAAGAGCGCAAACACACTGGAGCCACTTTATCCGCACTTTCTCACAAAAAATGTGGTATGAACACAAAATATGAAGTGCATATTTTTTAGATCCTCCAGTCACTTAAGGGAAGTAAATGGAGTGCGAATTCTATGTATTTGGATACATTCGACTCAAGGACTGCCCTGTTTGATACCTCTAATATGCAGATTCCAAACGTGGCCGGTAACTCACCAATATGAGCGATGCTCAGGGACGAAAAAAAAAACTGAAGATAGAGGCACATATTACTTAAAGCGTACTGGAAGAACTTAGGGAAACTCGTGAAACAAACTACGCCAATTGAACATCAATAACAATGCTGCTATTTGACAGAAAGAAAATAGGTATCTAAAGACAACAACTCTGTACTTAGCTAACTGACAGTTCGACAAGAACGGGTTAACCGTACAAAGTAGTTTCCCTGTGTTTTCCATCTGCGGAAACGTGTTAAGTCACAGTTCAATTCGTTTCGAAATCTACCAATGTCGCCAAGGTGACAATGTACTTAAAAGGCGGATTGTATATTAGACACTATTTTACTCATTTTTTTTAGGCTGTGTTCGCTCTGTCCCCTAGTTCTCGCTGATTACAAAGCGCTAAGCAGAGCTCAGTTGGCATGAAACTGATGATAGACTTGCAGTCTTGGCTTTGGCGGCGGTACACAGCAACAGACTGTCACACGGAAAAGTAATATTTTCCGTTAACAATCTACAGACTTTATTTAGGGTGACTCTTCCTTCAAGTCGAACGAGATCTCATGTTACAATGATTCGGTATAAAATTCATAAATTTTTTAATCGCCTTTGATAACTGGAAGTGTTTCCACTAGTTGGAACTATGAGTTAATCTTGGTGTTGATGAAACTAGTTCACATCATCAAGCTCAGCCTCATAAGGAAATCCAGTTACTCCTAACTCTTATCATCCAAGACTACCTTATCATCAGATTTTCATTCTGACTGTTTCTTAGTAACTTTTTACATTAACCGTTAAGTGCAATAACTCCACAAATAGTCAGCCGTGAGAATGTCGCAGGAGGTCAAGCTTGAAATTTCAAAGAAGAATGTCACTACGTTCAACAATCGTAAAGACAAGGACGTGAGTCAAATAAAGATTGAATCAGCGTACCAAAGCGTCGACCGTTACTCTAACACTAGCACCTCGAAAAAGTGAGTTTCCCTTCGTCGTGTAACTCAACACCTGCAATCTCTAATGACTATGTATGAGCAATGTTATTCTTGTCTGTGAAACGCCAATGTCGCCAAGTATCACACACGAATTCCAGACAAGCGTAAATTGCTTAGTTAGTTCCGTCGAGGTTTGTGAGGAACGGTATAAACGTTGGGTGATAACTACGTAGTACGTTGTACTATTTTTAGAATAAGAGTTAAGTTATATCTGTGTGCAAATTCATATACACTGGTGTCCAAAATTAAAGCAACAAACCGCTATTACCCGCCCTGTGTCTAATTCACGATATAATCATACAAACTGTCAACCAGATGTTCGTAAGATCGCGCTCTGCACGAAATATGGCATTCCGGTCAACGGACAACCATGCCAACGACGACGTCAGGGCACCTATGAAACGAGGTAGTGTTTGCCGAGTAGCCTCACATCCACAGTCACTGTGTACAGTCACAGAAGGTGTAGTACGACACAGAGAAGATGCCTACCACACACTTTGCGGTGGAGGGCCACAGAAAGAACGGAAGCAGAACAGTTGCAAATTGATACGGCCCGATGGCTTAATGTGAATTATTCTGTTTCTCGCATGTGGCGACAGTTTATAGAAATCGAAACTGTATCCCGAAGACAAGGGCAGGGCCGACCACGCGTGACCTCAGATGAGAGGACTGTTATTTGGCTGTAAGGGCACGACAGTACCACTTTAGTACTGCAGGGCTCGCAACAATCACTGGACGTATTGTATCGATGCAAACGGCGCGCAGAAGGCTTCGGCAGAATGGCCTATATTGTCGGAGACCTGCAGTATCTAACTCTGACGGGTCTTCACGGATGGGAACGTCTAGAGTGGAGTCATCGACATGCCACCTGGACGGTCGAACAGTGGGTCAATGCTTTCACAGATGAGTCCCGTTTTGGTCTGGAGAGTGATTATCGATGGATTCGCATCTGGGGGGGGGGGGGGGGGGGGGCTGAAGAATGATTTCGGGACCTAAACGTTGTGGAAAGAGACCGATATCGATGGGGATCCCTAGTGGTGTGAGCAGGGATTATGTATACCACTCGAATCCCTCTTTATGAAACTGTACAGGTGAATTGGCAAGGTTTAACTGCTCTCGGGCATCGTGAAGAGATCTTGGGATCTCATTTGCGGTTGTTGCGGGTCCAGAATTCGTGTTGATGGAAGATAATGCTCGACGTCATAGAGCACTGGTGGTTGATGTTTTCTTAGAAACGGAAGATAATGCACGCACCGCGTGGCCTGCTCGCTCTAGAGAGAATGTCTGGAATGCATTGTGTAGACGGCTTGCTTCATGTCAGCCTTCGCCAACGACTCTCCGAGACTGCGAGCAGTTCTGCAGGAAGAGTGGGCGTTATTGCCTCGACATGAGACTGATGATATCGTTCACAGCATGCCCCGTCGTTGTCAGGTCTGTATTGCTCCCAGAGTTGGTCACACCACCATACTGAACAAATTAACCAATTGTCGGAATATATGCGCAAATCCGTTAAGTAGGAAAAAAAACGAAGAAAATATTTGTCTACCGTTATGCATGTTGCAATTGTTTACGTTCTGAATTCTGTACGTTGTTTCTACTTTACTATCACCTATTTATACTGTTTCGTGGCAAAATAAGAGCAACATTGCAAAATTCCCGTTCGTTGCTTTAACTATGGACACCAGTGTACTTCATTCACTTACGTTTAAACCAGCTCATATCTGACGAGAAAGAGGAAAAAAATTAAGTATTGGCCATCAGATATCGTGGAGGAAAGGTGTATAGGGGCCTATCAATTCTTCCGTGAATTATATACAGGGTGTTACAAAAAGGTACGGCCAAACTTTCAGCAAACATTCCTCACACACAAAGAAAGAAAAGATGTTATGTGGACATGTGTCCGGAAACGCTTAATTTCCATGTTAGAGCTCATTTTAGTTTCGTCAGTATGTACTGTACTTCCTCGATTCACCGCCAGTTGGCCCAATTGAAGGAAGGTAATGTTGACTTTGGTACTTATGTTGACATGCGACTCATTGTTCTACAGACCTAGAACGACGAGGACACCTGCAATGGACGAAGCAATTCTTCGTCCAGTTGACGATAACCCCAATGTCAGCGACAGAGAAGTTGCTGCTGTACAAGGTAACATTGGCCACGTCACTGTATGGAGAGTGCTACGGGAGAACCAGTTGTTTCCGTACCATGTACAGCGTGTGCAGGCACTATCAGCAGCTGATTGGCCTCCACGGGTACACTTCTGCGAATGGTTCATCCAACAATGTGTCAATCCGCATTTCAGTGCAAATGTTCTCTTTACGGATGAAGCTTCATTCCAACTTGATCAAATTGTAAATTTTCACAATCAACATGTGTGGGCTGACGAGAATCCGCACGCAATTGTGCAATAACGTCATCAACACAGATTTTCTGTGAACGTTTGGGCAGGCAATGTTGATGATGTCTTGATTGGGCCCCATGTTCTTCCACCTACGCTCAATGGAGCACGTTACGCTACGGTCGCAGGTTCGAATCCTGCCTCGGGCATGGATGTGTGTGATGTCCTTAGGTTAGTTAGGTTTAAGTAGTTCTAAGTTCTAGGGGACTGATGACCTAAGATGTTGAGTCCCATAGTGCTCAGATCCATTTGAACCATTTTTGGAGCACGTTATCATGATTTCATACGGGATACTCTACCTATGCTGCTAGAACATGTGCCTTTACAAGTACGACACAACATGTGGTTCATGCACGATGGAGCTCCTGCACATTTCAGTCGAAGTGTTCGTACGCTTCTCAACAACAGATTCGGTGACCGATGGATTGGTAGAGGCGGACCAATTCCATGGCCTCCACGCTCTCCTGCCTTCAACTCTCTTTACTTTCATCCATGGGGGCATTTGAAAGCTCTTGTCTACGCAACCCCGGTACCAAATGTAGAGACTCTTCGTGCTCGTATTGTGGACGGCTGTGATACAATACGCCATTCTCCAGGGCTGCATCAGCGCATCAGGGATTCCATGCGACGGAGGGTAAATGCATGTATCCTCGCTAACGGAGGACAGTTTGAACATTTCCTGTAACAAAGTGTTTGAAGTCACGCTGGTACGTTCTGTTGCTGTGTGTTTCCATTCCATGATTAATGTGATTTGAAGAGAAGTAATAAAATGAGCGCTGACATGGAAAGTAAGCGTTTCCGGACACATGTCCACATAACATATTTTCTTTCTTTGTGTGTGAGGAATGTTTCCTGAGAGTTTGGCCGTACCTTTTTGTAACACCCTGTATTAACAAACAGAAAAGTCTGCGTGTGCCGCTGAAGTCGTTCATGGTTAACTACGTCGATGAATTCGGTATAACCAAGTGATGAATGTGATTTAGTTAATTGAGTCGACAATTTTCTCGTTCTGCGTGTCCCCCCATGTTGTCAATGTGTCGTATGTGATTTGGAAGGCCTCTGCTTTAATATAAAACAGGCGAGAGTACTGTTCGCCATGCGGATACAATCAATTTCAATACTGAGCAATACGAACCTGCTAACTACCGTATGCTAAGAAATGCACTATGAACGGTAGTTTGATTTTACCTATATTTCGCAGCTGCAAACGTGACTGTATTCAGTACACTGGAAGTATGAATTGAAAGATGCCTTCAGTCACAAATTTTCGTGTTTTATTTAATACACGATGAACTTCGGACCCTATGGGTCCATCAATATCAGGTGTAACTTGTCTTAATATATGTTTTAGTTTTGCTCTTGAATGAGGTGAAATCCATATTCCACATAATCCAACAAAGGTGTTTTTAACTTTTGAATACCATCATCCATTGGATTCTCCATCCTGTTGATGCGTATCACTTCACTCAACAGGCACAAATGTTTATGCAAATGTGTCTCTTGAGTGAAGTGATATGCAATGAACAAGATGGAGAAACCGATGTATGATGGTGTTACAAAGTTAAAAACGCTTTTGTTGGATTATGTGGAATATGCATTTCACCTCATTCAAGAGCAAAACATCATGTGTTAAGACAAGTTACATCTGATGAAGGACCCATAGGATCCGAAATCCACCGTGCATTTAATAAAACACGAAAATGTGTGACTGAAAGCGTGTTTTAATCCATTCTTCCAGTGTATAAATGATAGTAGTTTAAAAACATCGATGTCCCATCCAGCCTGCACAGTTATAGGGTAGTGCAAGGCCAGATACAGGAAACAGTTACTGTCATACCAATATCGAAATCATTGAACTTGGAGCATTATTAACACTCAACAAGAATTAAAAATGTGGTCCGCAGTTATGTTACTCAAGGAGACGTCCTGGAGCATTCTGATTCAAATAGCGGCTACGGAGGAAATTCTCTCACTTCGTATATAGCGAAGAAAGGAGATCACATAACACCTCAGTTCCTTGTTGGTAAATTCCAAAGGTGCTACCAGTGCTTCGTCAACGAAGTTGTGGTTTCTGTAAAGAGTTATCATTCCGAGTCAAAGAGAAGTTAATGATGGTGGCGCCCGCTTCTTTGCATGTTAGCTCTCTATCTTACTTCTAAACTACTTGACAAAAAAAAAAGTAAAGCACCCAGGAGGGGAGGAAAAAACGAATGCAAGATTATGAGTTGAGAGGGGTCAAATTTAGAAAGAACTTGGCAGTATGAGCCGACCTACGAGTATGACGCTAGACACCTTCTGGTACGGATGCATCCACTGATTCTATTGGGAAGGATGTCATGAAGCCGTTGTATCTTCTCCTGAGGCAAACTAGCCCGTAACTATTGTAACTGATGCTTGGTATCCTGGATACTGGCAATTGACATCCGAGTTGATCCCACACATGTTCTACAGGATCCACCACAACAGTACCTCATCATCATGCAGACAATTGACGCAGCGTGTCCATTACTTTTTCTCGGCAGTAAGGCGCAGATATGAAGGGATTACGATGTGCTTGGTACACATTAAGGCGAAGCTCCCCTGTGGTGTCAGACGCGGTTGGCCGGAACTCTGACGACGAGTATATCTGTCCTCACGTTCCGATGCAGTCCAACATAGGGCCACTGTCACATCCAAAAGCCCCACAGATCTGGATATCCTACAGTCAACCAGCCGGCCAAACGGAGACCCACACTGAGACTCCTTTCAAACACTTTCAGGTGCTGATAATGATACCTCACACCCTTACGTGACATCTCCGTGTCCTTCACATCTGACTTTTATGCCCCTTGTATACTCCATCATGTCTGGTAATAGTACACTCTCGTTGCCGTTCTACCTGTCACAGACAACTGCAACTCAATCCATACCGTATCACTAATCTATACATCTGAAGACAACCATTTTCGATTCAGATCTGTCAATAAGGAGCCTATAGCTGTGAATTGCATTTCCGAAGTTCTGCCCACATTAGATAAGGCGAAGATAGGGATTGGTCATAATGGATCTCCTCTGGACGAGATCAAGTCGTCAGTGAGATTTGAAAGATATGCCTTAATTTTGCAAAACGATGAGATGTAATTAAAACAATTACCTTTCCATAGACTCAAAGAAGCGCCGCAGACATCCTGCGGTAGGTGAAGACCACAGTTTGTTCTGTTAGGTAATATTAATGAGTCAGTCTCTAGAAAGCACAAGTTAAGGTATCTGATGATGATATTATTATGATATGTTGGTGTAGACACACGTCAGCAGAGTATTTAGCGCCCATATGGTAGCAGCAGCTATCGTACTGTGATACAGGGATTCCGACACACGTGTTGGAATACGGCGGGAGAAAAATTCTTAAGAAACGATTCGACTTACTCAGGGGCCGAGATTGCTGGTTATCACACTGTCAACTCACAGCAGCAGTAGAGATCGACAACGATATTCTAGGGTCGCCCGCTTCCTCATTCCTTAAGTCGTTCCTAAACACATGAATCTGGAGCTCACATCAATACCTTTAGCGAAGACTACCGTCACTTAAATGCAACAAGGAGCAAAGTGATTTCGAAAACATGTGCTGTTCCTTCCACAAACGCCACAGAGACCGTTGGGACATGTCAGCGTTTTAGAATACTCCTAAAAGTCGTACCAATAGAATTTCTGAGTGTGCAGGGTCCAGCACTGACAACGATATGAGATGAGTGTTATCCGATGATGTCATGATTGTTAGCGCACTTACGACTTTCTAATTCTTGAGGTTCTGTTCAGTGCAAGGCTTCCAAAAGCCACTTACAATCGTGTTCTCATTCATATTGCGGTTCAAAAACATCTCCTACAAAGTGGCCGCTTGTTTGTTCATATTATATCACTCGATTTTACCATTTTTTAAATGATGTCATATCGAAGGTCCAATGGCGATTGATATAGGTACGAAGGGTAGTCAAAGCTGTACTTATCACCGCAAAAATAAAGTTACGTAATCAATTTATTTTTCTTTGGTAGCAGGTACATGTCAATGTCACCGCGCCACAGTACCGTACCAAGCCATTCGAGGAGCTAAGAAGAAAAGGCGCAGCCGATCTTCCCTTTATCAGTGAGCTGCCGTCGAGAGTTTTCATTTCGCATGGGTTTGCGCCCATACAAGCACTGAGAATAGGTGGTCATTCTTCTGGAGGACGCACTGTTGAAATCTTCAGGCCAGACACGTAAGTAAATGTGGAGTTCGTTGACACAGAAATGTCAACTACAAGATGACAGTATCGACGAACAGTACGCCCACGACTGACCCCCGGCGGCACTTCTGACAGAACATGCTTCCAGGACAACTTTCGTTACCATAAGAAACGTAATTCCCAGGAGACGGTCAGATGCATAGTATATGCGTGGCTTTTGTCGTGAAAGTGAAAGTTAAGCTGACGCAAAATAATGCTTAGTTCTTCGTATTCACTGAACAAAGTTTGGACAACACAATGGGTCACTATGACGCGTACTTCCAAATGACTTGCTGCAGGCAGTTTGATAAATTCGTACCTTTCGTGGCAAAGGATACACATACGTCTCTTCCTTTCACATAATCACAGTGCTGCACTTTAAAATGTTAGGTGTCTCACTTTTGTAAGTATGAGTAGTATGTCAAAGGTGACGATATCAAATGTTTGCTGAAATCTAATAGTGTCAGTTTGTGGCCTAACGGTTATCAATGACATAACATACTTAAAGATAATCATTTACCTTAATTATTTCAGTGTTTGTGCTACGGTGTCTGCGAAAGCCGGACTAAAATTTGTCATATAAGGTGAATATATGCAAGTATTCAGTTAGTTGATGCTGAGCAATATATTCCAGGGCGTCAGATACAACGAATATGATGCCAACTGACCCGTAACCACAACATGATTGTGAGTTTTCGTTCTTAGAGACTGGTCGAATTGTACTTTTTTTCACTGTCAAGGAAACATCACCAACCAGACCTCATATTTTAAGGATAAAAAGTGCACTTGCAAGTTATCAGCTCCGGCATCCGATCCAGGGCGTAACTTTGGGCCATAATTCTGATATTAAACAGTTACGATCTTCTGAATGTACAGCTTTTAAATTTCGCGCGGACCGGTTGTTCGTAACTCGCTTCGCCCTGCAGCCGAGTCCTAATGCCCGTGCGCAAAGTATTCCACAGCGGAGCGAGTTGCTCTCTACTCGCAGGATGTTGAAGGCGGGGGAAAAAGGAGGGGGACACAACTGCCCAAAGTATTATGAAATCTTTTACGAGAATTTCATGTATTGACTTGTTCCATGACCATGGAGACTTCTCCTTAATTTGGTCCCACGGAACAATAAGTAAATAAATAAATAAATAAATAGAACATGTTATTCTACGCGAAAAATAGACAAGTTTATATCTCACATATGTACTTTCAAAATTATTCATCAATACACTGAGGTGACAAACGTCAGGGATACTTCCTGATATCGTGTCGGACCTCCTTTCTCCCGGCGTAAAGCAGCAACTCGACGTGGCTTGGAGTCACAAGTAATTGGAAGCCCCTGCAGAAATACTGAGCCACCCATAATTGCGGAATAGTTTTCGCTAAAGGACTTTCTGCACCAACTGCCCTCTTGATTACTTCCCAGTGACGTACGTGGGATTCATGTCGGGCGATCAGGATGGCCATGCCTTTCGCTCGAATTGTCCAGAATGTTCTTCAAACCAATAGCGAACAACTGAGGCCCGGTGACATGGCGCATTATCATCCACAAACGTCCCGTCATTGTTTGGGAATATGACGTCCATGAACGAATGCAAATGGACTCAAAGTAGCCGAATATCCAGTGGATCCAGTCCACTCCATGTAAACACAGCCCACGCCATTATGGAGACACCACCAGCTTGCGCACTGCCTTGTTGACAGCTTGAGTCCATGGCTTCGTGGAGTCCGTGCCACACACGAACCCTACTACCAGCTCTTACCAACTGAAACTGGCACTCATCTAACCAGGCTACGGTTTTCCAGTCGTCAAGGGTCCAACCGATATGGCCAACAGCCCAGGAGAGACGTCGCGATCGATGTCTAGCAGTTAGCAAAAGCAATCGCATCAGTCTTCTACTGCCATAGCCCATTAACGCCAAATTTCGCGTAATCGTCCGCTGCAATAGCCCATTAACGTCAAATATCGGCATACTGTCCTAACGGGTATGTTTTCAGTACTTTCTACACTGATTTTTGTGTTTATTTCGCGTAGCGTGCCTTGTCTGTTAGCACTGACAACTGTACGCAAACGTCGCTACTTCAGTCGTTGAGTGAGGGACGTCTGCCACTGCGTTGTCCTTTGGTATTCTCGACACAGTCTTTACACTGCGGGTCTCGGAATACTGAATTCTGTAACGAATTCCGACATGGAACGTCCCCTGCGTCAGCTCCAGCTACCATTCCGCGTTCGAAGTCTTAATTCTCGTCGTGCGGCCATAATCACGTCGGACACCTTTTTACATGATTCACCTAAGTACAAAAGACAGCTTCGCCGATGCACTGCCCTTTTCTATATTGTATACGCGATACTACTGCCATGTGTATAATTCCATATCGCTATCCCATGATTTCTGTCGCCTCAGTGTATTCTCGTATTAATATTCTGCAGGTATATATACGCCTCAAAACCAAAGCAACTGAAGAATTATTGTGAAATGAAGTTAATGATTTTATATTTACGATTTCATCATGCCAATCACATTGAAGAACAGCGCACATCCTGATTATGTAATTCATGTCAGCTTTAAAATCCCAAATGAAAATAACACAACAGAGAGATAATAATGAAATAGCGCTTCGAAAATTTTTTTAATAACACATCATTCATTTCATTCATTTAGACTGCATTTGCGAATCGCAACATAAAAATGTTCAAACCAAAGAGATCTCTGGCACAAGTTACAGGTTAGAAACCGCGCACTTCGACATAATGAATAAAGAATGTTGTTGATGTCACAACGGTATTTCACAAACCTCTTACTTACTCCGCCGTACAGTACTTCGCGTTTGGGCATTAGGCGGCAGCAGTAGGGGGGAGCGAATGACTGGAATTTAAAAGCTGTGCATTTATAAGGTCGTATGTGCATATTGTCAGAACTATGGCCCAGATTTTCGCGCGGAATCGACTGAAGTGGCTGGTATTTTGCAATTCTGCTTTTTTCCCCCTTCAAATATGAGGTCAGGTTGGTGATATTTACTTGTGAGTGGAATATAATCAATTCATGGGAGAAGTTTAAATTGTGTCAGAACTGTTACTAAGTTATCTGCTACATTATTGATCTTGGCAGAGCTGATAATTTTGTTGTCAATCGCTTCTGAAGATATTCAAATTACTGGTTTTTCATGTTCTGTTCACTGCAACGTGGTGAAATGTGTCAGTATGTGTTTGCGGGTTATAGTTCTTAACAGCATGGTGGATAACTTTTGCTGAAAATAATTTGTTAAGTTCTCAGCTGACAGTTGAAATAAACTTTCGTGTTTTTGTCCCTGCTATATCCAAGGTACGAAAATTCTTCCACGGAATCAGGCGCTTGTGCTATTGTACGTAACAGAATGAGCATGCTGGTTCGGCATTTTGGACGTACTGCTTTACTCCGTTTCGCAGCTTTACACATTCGTAGTGTTCAGGCTTCGCACGATTTTGTGTCCTATGTTGACACCCAAACCTCAAGATGTCAGATACTCAGATCGCTACCAAACGTTGTTCGTAGATATAGTGTGAACCAAAACACGGATTTAGTTCGTGCTATGTGCTGTTGTCCAGTAGAACATGCGTAAACGGTAATTGAAAGTAACATCTGAACTACGGAGAACAGGAAAGGCGTATCCGTGAGGGATAGTTTTGTAGATCTAGCGTGCATGAGGATCTAGCCTGCATGAGTTAGTAGAGCATGATGCCGTCATCGCAAAGCACCCACTTTAAAATCCCACTAATGACTAGTTGTTTTAAGTGTTTACGCGTTAAACTTATGTGGGAGCACATTTACCTGAAATGTAAAAGAAGTCTCCGGCGTTTATAGCAACGGTCTTTTGGCAGTCTCCTCTCGTTTCGTTATTGAAAGTAGCAAACCTGTAGAGCACATTTGGATAGTTATGTTTGGTATGCGACAGGACAGACAATGCTCACGATGAAGCGGCTAGTGCATTTGTAGTTTCACAGAATAAACGTAAACAATCGGAACAGTAGAATAAAGAAACAATTGTATCACACGTGCAGGAGTATTAATAGTTCCGTATAACATTTTCTCGCATAATACAAAAATTGTAATCATTGGGATATGAACCCTGGGCCCATGGGACGACGATTTAAAGCTCTACCAACTTCCCCACAAAGCTCTACGTGTTAGTTACTCACAGTTATGTCCTTCCTGTCCTCCATAGTTCTGGTGTTACTTTTAATTAACATTTACGCCCGTCCTGCTGGACTGCAGCACGTAGTACGAACTAAATCGGAGTTTTGGTTGATACTCTATCAACATGTAACGTTTGGTACCGATGTGTTTGACACCTGGAGGTTTGAGTGTGAGCGGCCTGGAGCTGAAGCCTGAGCTATAACTTTTACTTTTTCCATGTTTTTCGTTGCGATTGCATCTTTGTGTACTGTGAGAAAACCCCAGTTGCTACGGCCTGTATTTTGCTTTGAATTTCCCTAGTGTGGCGTTGGATGTTTCAGTAATTTCCTTATGTACTGTTGTCCCATAGTTAGGGAAAGCTCCATTTCTGGAATGTCGATGATATAATTTTCTAAGGAAATGTTTGTTTGAAGTTTTCACCATTAAGTCTTGGAGATAGACGCAGGTACTTGTGAAGGAGAACTCTTAAGTTAAGGATAGACTCTCTTTGCGGTTTCTGCATGGGAACTTTCGTGTCCAAGCGTTGTATACCGTGTCTGTCTTTTACAATTCTTTCATTGTGCTCCACATGAAGTGTCTACTCGAGACGATCTGTCTTGGGACGCTGTAGTAAAATGTGATTCTAACACAGTGAATTGTAGTTTCCTTGTATCCTTTACAACAGCACAGTCATGAAGACCGGTCTGTGAGTGAGACACTGAGGCCCCTTGCGTCGGATGCGAAAGACAAGCTCGATAGCCCGCTTCTTGCTGCTCGAGAATAGGTTATATGCCAACACCGGTTTCATCCTCCCACTACTCTTCCATCGGCACATATACGATTCTAAAGACAGACACTGACACTAATCTGTGCTTAACACAGAAATCTAACACTTCAGGACAGGAAGGTGTCATTGTGTACGAAGAAAGCAAACCTTGCCAGTTAGTCAGCTGAACCTGTCCCTCGAGGTATCCCAGCCAACAATGTAATGATTTTAACTTCTCTACCTACAAAAAGCTTTATATTTGAATAAGTTGCGTCAAAGCACATGTTACATTTACTGTACAAGATATCACTGTAGCACGCCCACGGCATCGACATCCCATGTCATCGACATCTACACTCCATAAGCTACCTTATAATTTATGGCGGAGGGTACTTCGTGTACACTGTTCGAGTCCCAAAACGTTCGTGGGAAGAACGATTGCAGGTAAACCTCCGTGTGGGCTAGAGTTTCTCTAATGTTATCTTCATGGTTCATTCGCAAGATATATATAGGAGGAACTTGTAAAAATAAACCACATCTTGATGCAGAACGCCTCTCTTGCAGTGTCTGCACCTCTGCAACACTTTTGTGCGTACTAAATGAACCTGTAACGACACACGCCGCTCTTCTTTGGATCTTCTCCATTTCCTCTATCAGTACCGTCTGATAAGAATCCCGTGCTGAAGAGCACTAGTCAAGTATTGGTCGGACCAGTGTTTTGTGAGCCATTTCCTTTGCTAATGGACTACATTTCCTAAGAATTCTTCCTATGAATCTGTCAGGTATCTGCCTTACTCGCGATTAATTTTATGTGTTCGTTCCATTTTAAATGGCTCCGCACGCTTACTCCTAGGTATTTTATGGAATCAATTGCTTCCAACGACTGCTTTGCGATTTTATATTCACACAATAATGGTTCTTTCTGTATATACACTGGCAATACGTTACATCTGTTTACGTTGAGGGTCAACTGCCACTCCCTGCATCAAGCGTGGATCCTCTACAGGTCTTCCTGCATTTCGCTACGATTTTCCACCGTCGCGGCTTCTCTGTAAACAAAAGTATCATCCGCGAAAAGCATCTTGGATCTCACGACGTTATCTACTAAGCCGTTTACACATGTTTTGAAAAGTAATAGTCCTATAACACTCAGTTGGGGCACGCCCAAAGTTGCCCTTACGCGTGAAGACTTCAGAATGACGTGCTGCGTTTTGTTTGGTAGAAACTCTTCAGTCCAATCACACAGTTGGTCTCGTATTTCGGACGCTCGTATTTTGTTTATCAGGCGACACTGAGGAACTCTACCGAATGATTTCCAGAAGTCAAGGAAGACTGCATTTACTTGGGAGCCTGTATCTACTCTTTTCTGGTCTCGTGGGCGAGCACAGCGAACCGGGTTTCAAAAGAGCGTTGTTTTTGGAACTCCTGTCTCCATAAATGTCATAATATACGAGCATTAAGCAGATTTCAAAATTCTGCAACAGACTGACGTCAGAAATATAGGCCTATAGTTTTGTGCCTCTGTTCGACGACTCTTCTTGAAAACGGGAATTACCTTTTTCCACTCATTAGGAACACTTCGCTCCTCCAAAGCACTACGGTGCACTGCTGTTACAAGAGGGGCATGTTCTTCCGCGTATTCTATGCAGAATCGTATTGGTATCCCAGCAAGTCCAGTGGTCTACCCTCTGTGACATGAAGCTAGACACATCACGGTTGCTGTACAACAGGAAAAAGTATTTAATACCTGGTATACTCGACAAGAACACAGAATGTGCGTGCAACAACGTGTGCAACTAGCATAACAAAGTCACTCGAGCATCCATTAGAGCGATAAATCCTTGCATCACGACAAATGCAAACTGGCATTAGCACTGTTGGCTGAGATACTCCTTACGGGCTCCGCCACACGAAAAGAGTTTCTTTGTTGTAATCCGCTGTCCATTTCATCCTTGCTAATCGTGAATGCTGACTCTCAAGTGCGACTGAAAAAAAAAAAGTGTCGGTAGCTGTGCTGAATGCCTGAGGAGTGTAGTGTCATGTTCATATTGTTGATTAAAAAGATGCGAGAAGCTGAAACGTGGTGCCTGTAGTCTACACATGAGTGTAATATGTACATATAGAATACTTTGTGTTATTGGTGGCAACAGGACAAGGGCTGGAAGAAATCCGGCGTGAGCACGCAGGCTTCTCTCCGAGTATAATACAGCAACGATTATCCGAATACTGATCAACCGAAAGATCGACAATTGACGGATGCTGAAATGACTGCCAGTGTCAGCAACGACCAAGAACACTGCGATGACAAGGAAGAGGAAGAGCCTGAAGACAACGACCGTGCTCAGAAAAGACCATCCCGTGAGGAAACTTTTCACTGCCTTCAGACGGCTACGAACTGGTTAGAACAAGAAAAAGGACGTGATAATGTTCAAAAGCTGTCTTTTTTCCGTGTTGTTTCTTAGGACGTATGTGTGAACCGTTTTGCGTTTAATGCGTTATTTCTTTGCTTCATTTTCTCATGGGCACTGATACAATATCTCTAAGTCCATCTTTACACAGATGGTTGCGAGACCTCGGCTGTACACTATAAAATGCCGAATCAAAATACCTTCAGCAGTCTAAATTTTCATTTCTTATTTTATTTGAGCAACCAGTTTCAACGCTACATTGTGGATCTCCACGTCTGGTCCATCCAAAGCAAGGGCTAGCGTCCAGTGACTGGTATCCGCAGATTTATTTGCTTCTTAACACAGTGGTCTCTGAGCGAAGAGATCGCTGTGTTAAGAAAAAAAATATAAAGATACCAGTCACTGAATACTGACACCTATTTTGACTTGACCAGATGTAGGATTCTTCCTAAACGTCGGTCAGTGGCCTGAGGATGGCGTATTGTAGCGCTGAAACTGGTTGCTAAAAAAAATAACAACTGGAAATTGAGACGGCTTAAGGTGTTTTGATTCGACATTTTTCTGGTACAATATATTTTCGTAAATGATGGGTGATCCGAAAAATTGGTTGTCTGAACATCCGCCGTCCACAAATGTTTCGAATAATTGAAGCTCTACTGTAGGACGGCGAGCTGAGATTAACGTCCTCATCCGACGGACGAATCTCCAACAGTATTACACACCCTTAAATACTGTGGAAAGGTCTGAGATTTAGTCGAGAAAATTTGAGCAATGTCTGGTGATAAAGAACTTTACACCGCAACCACCACCAGTACTCGAACCTGGTACTGGCCGTTTGAGGGCAACCGCAAACACCTTCTTTAGTGGTCCCTATTTCTCTAAATTTCTCACTGTACTGTGAATCATGAAATACGGACACTGTCTGGGAAGGAGCACCACTTCAGAGAAGAGTTTCCACTCTACTTATAAAGTTTCACGTGACTTTACTGGGAGCTGCCAAAGGATACGAAGTAGCCGCGAAGGGAGCAAACGAAGGGTTGCGAGCAGATTACTTCCACACACGGAGCTGGTCGGTCATACAGCACGCACACACACCACTGCCTTATGCGGCCGCCGAGCAGGGGGGCCCGTATAAGGGAGAAGCATGCCCCCCGCCCGCTCGCCCGCCGGTCTAGACCCAGACGGGGACGGCGACGGCAGAGACGGGCAAAAACTGGCGCCCGGCCACACCAGGCCACGTGGGAAAATATTCAGCCGGCGAGCCGGGCCGGGTCGGGCCGTTCCGCGGCCTCGCCACGCCCGATAACAATATCATCGACGGCCGGCGTGCGCACCTGTCGGCTCAGACAGAACAGCGCCGCGACAAACGAGCGAAAATAGCGCCGTCGTGAAGGCTCAACCCTCACCAAGCTGCTGTCTCTACGTAAAGTCTGTGAATGTGCTCGGTTCTTCAGCCGTTTGTTATTCTCCTTGTACAATAAGTCTAAATGGATTCGGAAACAATCTACTATTCCACAACACAGCAGTTTACGACGAGAAAACTGGCCGACACCTAAAGTTGTTCATAATCGATTCAGTGTACTGTCTATGACAAAAATATACAGTTTTCTTCTGTCGATGGTCACATCAACCTATCAGAACATGACGTACAAAGAACGTCTATTTTCTCTCTTTGTGATATTTAATAAAAAACTCGCCTCCAAAATAATCTATACTATAAGCGGCGGAGGATCTGGCTAAAAAAAGGGGGAGGGGGGAATCGAAAAATTGCAGTACTTGTTCCAGGTCATGAGCCAAACGACGTAAAACACGTGAGGTTTTAAATCCGCATCGACACTAGAAACACACGTGCGTGCACTTACATAACCTGTATGCTGCCTTCATGCTTCAACAGGGAACATTTTGACAATCATTCCAGCTTTCGAAATTCCTAACATTGATCAACAAGTCATTTGCATTAACGACAAAGCCTTTTACATATGGACAGTTGCCCAGGGTTCCCGGGAGATACTCAATGACCATTCGCAAATCTTGTAGGCAGTCCGTTTGTGTCGCTAGGCGATTAATACAGACGGCACAGATCGATTTAATATGTTGTTCCTCGATAAGGAGAAGACGGGTAGTAAACTGACTGTCCTCTGAATAAATAAAGTCATTTACATTTGTATGAAGGGTGAATATAGAGAGATCGACATATAACGATATTGATCGCGAAGGGTGAACACAACAGCGAAATTGGCATTTGACAATGTTGACCATGAAGCTGAAATCAGAACAAAATGATATACTATACAAAGGATGCACTCATAAGAATATGTGCATGATAAGAGACCACATCCGCTGAAAGTAGCAGTATATGCAGAAAAGCCCTGCAGTTCTCTGATGCTTCACTGCATTTGGAGGCGCAAGCAAAAACCACCAGACACCATTTAAATTGGCAGGCTCGCCGAGAATAGCATAGCCTCTTACGTCCTTTGGCAGTTGGTCAGGAAACCACGGGACAATGACTATCGCCGAAATATGACAATGGTGGCATCTCCGCTGTTTGATGAGCCTTGTCCCCACCATCTGATTAAAATCATTGTGCAGACACATTACAACCTATGTACAAAAAATTCGTATTGACTGATAAATCCAGATATGACTCCAGAAATACAACAGATTTGTGAATGTCATGCATCCCGGATAATACATACTGCATCAAGTTACCGGTCGTAATAATTTCTGAACACTTTCCTAGTATGTCAGGAGCATAAATAAAGTAAATATGTGTGAACGAGGATACGCTCTAATTTTATCATAACAATCCCAGTAGTACCCCACAGTGAAGTAGTATCTGTACCAAATTACGTATGTTATTAAAACAAAAAAACGTAGAAGGGCATTCGCAGGTAATCTTTTCTTCACAGGCAGCTGTACTGACACATATAGGGTATCGCCATTCAGTCCTTTCCGTCTTCGTGCTGCAGCAGAAGTCATCGATGTCTATAGGCACGTATTGTTGTCATGTTAAACGTCTGCATTAACTGGGAATCGTTGCCACCTATGTCCTTTTTTCAACTGGCCGGAGATGATTATTATTGGGTGCCATGTCAACAGCAATATGAAACAAATTGTTGTGGCTCTCTGGTTGGATGTATCAGATCGTACTCCCTCAAAGCCCCGACAAAGGAAGAAGTGGTAAGCTGATTTTCATTAACATTCATGGGTAGCTTAACAGCTCTCTCTCTCTCGCTTGTCCTTAAAAACCGAAGAAGACTAACAAATCAATTCACTTTCGCAGTAATAATGAATTACAAGAATGTCAATATTTGCACGCATTACGCGCTGCCGGCCGCTGTAGTCGAGCGGTTCTAGTCGCTTCAGCCCGGAACCGCGCGGCCGCTACGGTCGTAGGTTCGAATCCTGTCTCGGGCATGGATGTGTGTGATGTCCTTAGGTTAGTTAGGTTTAAGTAGTTCTAAGTCTAGTGGACTGATGACCTCACATGTTGAGTCTCCTGGTGCTTAGAGCAATTTGAACCATTTTCAACATTACACGCTATCAGATGGACAGTACCGCAAATGGCCACCAGTGAAAGAGGTTAAAAACTCACACATACCGTAGGATGTGATACTGCCACAATATTTCTCATCAGTCCCATGGGGTAATCTAACAACATCAGCCTACGCGAATTTAACTCTGTTTATTACCCAGCTTCTATTTGTATCGTAACAGGTACGCCATTGATACTTAGGCAAAACATGTTTTGTTAATACGTAAATGATAATTAAAAAAGACGAAGACCACAGTACTGTTATTTATGCACAATCCCATAAACAGGAATCTGAAATCCCACCTTTTCTCGATGCGCATTCATATTGACCATAATTTTCGCGATAAAAGAAACGTAGTGCCGTCATAACATATAGTCTTAGTAAATGGCCTGGAATCAGAATACATCAGCTACTTGAAAACTGGATGCCAGTATGATCAACACACCATAATCACTGAAGCAGGCAACGTTCGGGTAGGCCACTGATATTTAAAATGTCTTCAAGAACATCGTTCCTATCTACATTCCGAGCACAATACGTAACCGCAAGTATGACAGTAAGTTAAAGCCCACCTTATCAGGCTGTAACTTGCATACAACTGAGCCGAGAGGTACAGAGTGGATCCCTGATACGGGATGTATAACGTCTGGCAAATAAGAGGAACTGTGCAAGCCTCTAAGCACCACCACCACCACCACCACCCAGACGAACACAGAAGCACAGCAACGGAGCATCAATTAAAATTTAATCGCACCGGACATCAAACTTTAGTACATCTTGTAACGTATTTTCTCACTGTCGATGGGCTCCGATTGCGGGAGGGATAATTATCTGATCCGCATTTCAGTCTGGAAAGTAATTTTACGAGCTCAGATTTTTGTGCAACGAACAGCTGTAGCCATGCAGATGGGCAGAAACCTCAATGGACTTTTAGAAAGGTGTCTTTAACTCCAAAGCGTACATTCCCTCCGTTCTTTGTAGGCATCCCGAGGGCGGCAGGGCGTAGAGAATTCCTGGAAAAGAGCGAAGTGTCGCACTCTTAAATGCTTTCACTGCTTGAAAACTTAGGTGAATTTCTCGTGACGTCAGAGGGCCTCCTTGTTAGTTTGCAGCCGGCCGCAGTGGCCGAGCGGTTCTAGGCGCTTCAGTCCGGAACCGCGCGACCGCTACGGTCGCAGGTTCGAAACCTACCTCGGGCATGGATGTGTGGTGTCCTTAGGTTAGTTAGGTTTAAGTAGTTCTAAGTTCTAGGGGACTGATGACCTCAGATGTTAAGTCCCATAGTGCTCAGAGCCATTTGAACCATTTGTTAGTTTGCCAAGTACGGCGACGAGTGTGGTGGTTCTATTAGCTGTAGACTGATCGGTACCAATTAGAATGCTCATAGGTGAGGAACAAGACGAGGATTCTGTAGCTGCGGTATCAATTGGCGAACGACCGCAGATGTTTAATAAACATTGGGAGTTGCACGAAACTTTCTTGGAATCGTGGAGCCAGTGGCAGCAAATAGCTGGAAGACGTGCTGGTCAAAGGAACAGACTCCGCGATGTATTCACATAGGAAGAAATTGTACTGCATTGTTCTCGAGAAAACGGGTGTTCGTATTGTTGAAACGTTCCGACCTCCATATCATTGAATTGTTATGCCGAAACACTTTCCTTTGCTGATACTGAAGAGGATGAGACATAGAACTAGGATGAGGTTAAATTTACCTGTACACAATCTGACTGCTACAGGGCACTGATCAGTTCTGTCGTCGTTATGAGTTATTAACCTAGCCTCGCGAGTTAAATTGAGACTGGCGATTATTATAAAAACATGTTTCATTTGTATAACTGTCCACATGACTACCGAATACAGGATGGACAAGGCACGCGATAACAGCTTATTTCATCTTGGTCGGATCGAGGTGTCCGACATACGGCACAGTATTTAAAGGTTTTCACTCGCCGCCGTATTAAAGGCGTGTTCCTATAACGTCGGTACCACCACCGCCAGTCAGCTGATGTGGGCAACGTTTTGATGCCTGATGTCTTCAAGTTCTGAACCTATCGAGTGGTGCACTGCCTTGCTGAAAGTTCAGGTAGCCTTCGGGGTGATGAATGCGAACAGTCACGCGTTATCGGATAATAAGTTGCAGTTTTGTTCGCCGGGGAGGAATGATGCTAGGCTTATCAGGGACACAGTTTCATCCCACGTAAACATCCCTCGCACGAGGATACCTCCATCACTTGCCTGAAAGGGGCCGTGTTGGCAACTCTTACCCTGTCATAAGTGTACGCGAGTACAATGGTGCTGTTCGTGCCTGCCAATCTCTATGCCCCGTGTAGTAAGCACAACTACAAGAGTGAAGGCGATGATTTCTGTGCCCCATTGCGAGAAGTCGAACCTTGCTCAGCGCATTTGTTTTCCAGCATTGAAATGACGAGTGTTTTGTTACACTGAGGCCAATCTATCTGCTGTTAAGGTATTCTCGCTTCTTCTCCTCTTAAAAACGCGATATGAAATTGCGTCTGTACGGGCGGTCCTCGCGCTCCAGCTATCAGCGACGCGCGCAATCCCATTGCGCTACGGTCGGCGATGAGCTGTTAATGGGTGGATCCTGATAAACTGTCGGTAAATTTTAGTGTTAGCCCACCCGTATGGGTTTGCTAGGACTTCACCAAAATAATAATAAATTACTTCTGTGACAGGGTAGTATAAAGTTAAATATCATAACATAGAAATAGACGGAAATACTAAAAAAAATACACTCCTGGAAATGGAAAAAAGAACACATTGACACCGGTGTGTCAGATCCACCATACTTGCTCCGGACACTGCGAGAGGGCTGTACAAGCAATGATCACACGCACGGCACAGCGGACACACCAGGAACTGCGGTGTTGGCCGTCGAATGGCGCTAGCTGCGCAGCATTTGTGCACCGCCGCCGTCAATGTCAGCCAGTTTGCCGTGGCATACGGAGCTCCATCGCAGTCTTTAACGCTGGTAGCATGCCGCGACAGCGTGGACGTGAACCGTATGTGCAGTTGACGGACTTTGAGCGAGGGCGTATAGTGGGCATGCGGGAGGCCGGGTGGACGTACCGCCGAATTGCTCAACACGTGGGGCGTCAGGTCTCCACAGTACATCGATATTGTCGCCAGTGGTCGGCGGAAGGTGCACGTGCCCGTCGCCCTGGGACCGGACCGCAGCGACGCACGGATGCACGCCAAGACCGTAGGATCCTACGCAGTACCGTAGGGGACCGCACCGCCACTTCCCAGCAAATTAGGGACACTGTTGCTCCTGGGGTATCGGCGAGGACCACTCGCAACCGTCTCCATGAAGCTGGGCTACGGTCCCGCACACCTTTAGGCCGTCTTCCGCTCACGCCCCAACATCGTGCAGCCCGCCTCCAGTGGTGTCGCGACAGGCGTGAATGGAGGGACGAATGGAGACGTGTCGTCTTCAGCGATGAGAGTCGCTTCTGCCTTGGTGCCAATGATGGTCGTATGCGTGTTTGGCGGTTTGGCGCCGTGCAGGTGAGCGCCACAATCAGGACTGCATACGACCGAGGCACACAGAGCCAACACCCGGCATCATGGTGTGGGGAGCGATCTCCTACACTGGCCGTACACCACTGGTGATCGTCGAGGGGACACTGAATAGTGCACGGTACATCCAAACCGTCATCGAACCCATCGTTCTACCATTCCTAGACCGGCAAGGGAACTTGCTGTTCCAACAGGACAATGCACGTCCGCATGTATCCCGTGCCACCCAACGTGCTCTAGAAGGTGTAAGTTAACTACCCTGGCCAGCAAGATCTCCGGATCTGTTCCCCATTGAGCATGTTTGGGACTGGATGAAGCGTCGTCTCACGCGGTCTGCACGTCCAGCACGAACGCTGGTCCAACTGAGGCGCCAGGTGGAAATGGCATGGCAAGCCGTTCCACAGGACTACATCCAGCATCTCTACGATCGTCTCCATGGGAGAATAGCAGCCTGCATTGCTGCGAAAGGTGGATATACACTGTACTAGTGCCGACATTGTGCATGCTCTGTTGCCTGTGTCTATGTGCCTGTGGTTCTGTCAGTGTGATCATGTGATGTATCTGACCCCAGGAATGTGTCAATAAAGTTTCCCTTCCTGGGACAATGAATTCACGGTGTTCTTATTTCAATTTCCAGGAGTGTATAATAGTGGTAACAGTTTTTAGCTGACAAATAGCACAGTCTTCGAATGAGCTCGGGAGAGTAGTAAAGCTATGCCAGAGAGAGAATCGTGCCTAGAGAAGACTCTCTTAGTTTTAACGGTGAGCAATTTTTATCGATCGCAACGTTAAAGTTAAAAACAGTTGTAAATAATGCGTAAAATGAAATTGCTTGAGACGAAAAATCCTGTTTACTATCCCTATATCACAAATTGGGTGATATTATTATTTACATTGTTTCACCTAGGTGAAACGGGATTACAAAATGAATTCGTTACCAATATAAGTTAGTGTCACAATGAAAATAACAGACGATCACAGAGACGCCAGACATTTCCTACAATGTTGCCAAGTTGGAAATAAGGTAGGTGCTGTAAGTATACGTCTCCATAATCGTAACTTCTGATGACAGGCAAACCCGTCTTCGACAAGCTCTTAAAATATTTACGTAATACCGTTGTGTAGTTCATTTGTGTAATATCCAGCAGCGATACCTAAAGCAGCAAAGTCCTGTTACACGCCACGCGTGACCACTTCTTCTAGGTTTGATAAATGGACCAATCCGATCGTCTCCAGGACGGCTTAAGGCAAGGTACAGAGTGACGCCTACAGGGAACTTACAGATACCGAAACCGAAATCCATCCCGTTATCTTTGAACCCTCATTCTGTCCACAAGAGTCACGCTGGTCACATGTTTAACACCTTGAAAATTTGTTGTTTTCAGTGCACCCTTATTGATTACATCTCACATTGTGCATTATGGTACCACTTTTATTACAAGCTGTCTGATGAGCGTGTGGCATTGTTGGCCGGAAGGCCCCATCTGGGGAAGTTTGGCCGCCGAGTGCAAGTCTTATTTCAGTCGACGCCGCACTGGGCGACTTGCATGCCGGTGATGAGGATGAAATGATGATGAGGACAACACAACACCCAGTCCACCAGCGGAGGAAATGTAACTCGGGCCCGCTGCATGGGAGGCAAGCACGTTACCACTCAGCTAAGGAGGTGGACGTTTTAAATGACTAAAGCTGGTAATCTAATTGGCTTTTTTATGCTGCGATCAGGGCAAATTTATAGTGAACGAACCGCCTGACAAAAAGTGAAGCACCCTCAAGGAGAGGATAAATAAAATGAACCGTTACTGTTTAGGAGGAAATGTGATGTTATTCCAGTGATTATAAAATCGAGTCAAACTTACAAGAACTTGACAGTATAAGCTCACTTATTAAGTGTGACGTTGCACCCCCTACGGCCTGCATGCATGCACTTTGCCGGTTTGGAAGGGTGTTACTAAGCAATATGGCCAAAATCTGTTATAACTGGTCATTGATATTCATTGATATCCTGACTAGTAGGACATAAACAGAGTTAACGTCCGAGCTGATCCCGAGCGTATTCTATTACGGACAAGCCTGGGGATCTTACTGCCCACGGGAATACCTCAACATGATGCAGACGGTTTAGACAGACACGTGTCATGTGTGGGCGAGCATTGTCCTCTTGGAAAAGGCACCATGATATTGTCACATGAGAGGCAACAAATGAGGTCGCGGGATGTCGGAGTTCCCTAAATCACAACTAGCCGTGATCGGAAGTCATATCCAATGGCTCCCCACACCACGCCGCCAGGAGTAACAGCGTTATATACCTTACCAAAACACTGGAAGAATGGGACCACTCGCCAGGCCGTCACCGTATTCACAGGCGATGGTTACTCGTGGTCGTGCAGAACCGCGATCATTGCTGAAAACTCCGCGATGCTGTTCAGAGTCCATGCCTCTTGGTCGAAGGCTTCGTGTTGTGGTGTTAACAGCAGCCTACGTATTGAGCGGTAATTCCCTAATCCAGATGCTGCTAGTCTCACACCAATGATGCGGGATGACACAGAATGTTACTTTTTTTTTACTCGGTTGGCAGGCACAGATAAGAAGGGATTACGATGTGCTCGGTGCCCAATACGGCGGTCCTCGTTTGCAGTGGCCAGATGTTGTCGACCGCAAACTTGACGACGAGTGTGTCTGCCCTCGCATTCCCAAGCAGCCCAACATCGGGCCACTGTTACATCCGGATGCCCCACAAATGTGGATATGTCAAGGTTCGATCGGTCAGCAAAATGGAGGTCCACAATAAGGTCCCTTTCAAACTCTGTCAGGTGCTGATAATTCTGTCTGAGACGAGTACGCGGCATCTCCGTGTCTTTCACAGTGATCACACAACATACGACGCTGTTCACGATCCTTATGTTCCCTAAGAGGCCAGGCAACAGCACTAAAGACGAACAACATAAATGCACTCTGTTGACTGTTCTACCAGTCACAGAGAATCTTAACTCTGATCGTTTACATTCCAGCCAATGGTATTTACATGTACTAACTTACATTGACATCCGACCGTGTCTTTATCAGGAAGTGTATCACAGACCGCACGTCTCCTTAACTGATTATACCAGGTCTTACAAATGGTCATGAAAGTCCTACAGTGACAGCTGGTCGTGCAGTCAGTGACGTAGGCAGCAACCACAGTCTTTATCAAGAGTGGGTAACGGACTTACGCGAATTGATATGTCGACGTAATTTCACTGTTCAAATTCTCAATGTCAGCAATCTTAGATGCAGTCGTTATCAAGGATTCTACCATATATTGGAGGCGCGGAATCGGAAAGTTAGACTACAGATTTTACGATGGGCAGATCCATCATTAAAACAAATGCTTCCAGTTTCGAGCTTGCACAAGTGGTAGAATAAGCCGCGCGGAGTGGCCGCGTGGTTTGAGGCGCCATGTCACCGATTGCGCGGCCCCTCCCGCCAGGGGTTCGTGTCCTCCCTCGGACATGGGTGTGTGTGTGTGTGTTGTCCTTAGCTGAAGTTAGTTTAAGTAATGTGTAAGTCTAGGGACCGATGACCCCAGAAATTCACACACATTTGAACATTTTGTAGAGTAACATCTCCTTCGGGATCAGGAAACGCCCCTATCCCGTTCAACAGTAAATATTCCTCTTCTCAAGCTAAGCAGTAAATGTCGTTTGAGGTTACAGCTTTTCCTCAAAAGAGATACTGAGCACAACATAATTCTTTCTTATCGGACGATTCGTATCTTCCGGGTTATTGCCGAAACCAGTGAGATTACCGTCATGACCAGAATATTTTTGTAAAGCATTCGCCTCGCCATTACGTCAGTAGAGCAGCAGTCTGTTTCCCCTGCAGTATACTGGCTCGTACTACAAGTGTGTGTGTCATGATCGCAAAAACTAATAAACCCGTTCACCGCAACCAAACCCAGTGGAATCCATTAACCGGCATGACATATTAGCTGCTTCGAGGATACTTCCGCTCCGTTCCACCCCAAATGATATGGGGAAGCAGAAGGAATGGTACGGACATTTAAGACAACAGGGCACTCACCCTATGATGAGAAGATCTCCCTCCCCCTTAGCAGCTTTACGGAAAGGCCAGTCACCAGGGAGAGCACTGTTGAACAGCTTCCATCTACTCTGCTTATCTCCCGTCTCCGCCGCCTCACAACACTGACCACGTAAAAGGCCTAAACATTACGCACTTCTGGGATATGCTGGAAAGTCGCGGAGTAGTGAAGTCGTCTGTTACCTGTGAAGTGTAGGGAGCAAGTTGTGATATCCGATGGGACACAGGGCGCAGATGATAATTTACGACAGTTTATCAGTTCCTAGAGACGTGAATAGAGATCGGCAGGGCTACGTCTTATGCGCCGAAATCGTCGTGGAATCATTTACGTCCACTTCTGTGGACAAAGAGTTTTACCAGCAATTACGATTTTCAAGGTGACTGAGATGATATCGCGCAATGGCATGTGATGATTCAGCGGCAGCCTAGTGCTAAGCCGCGGAGCTAAAAAGAAGCTGGACACAGTGGAGCTCGAAGGCGAGGTCGTTGTTAAAAGGGCTAACCGTTTTCTTTGAGATTGAAGAGTTTTTATTTTATTTTATCGACAGAGTGAGTCGATATTTTATGGCGTGTCTGAATTTCATACTTTTTCGACTCGATTCCGGAGAGCTGTTCGTGGCGTACTGTTTTCGATCCCGTGCTCACATCAGAAATCTGAGTGCAACAAACAGCTAAAACATAGTTGCAATTAGTGGTGTAAAAATTATGACCATTTAGTATTATCTCACGGGTTGAAACGAGGTTGGAGGCGGTTAACAGAACTATTTCAGAAGTACATGAGTCCAGAAAGTTATATCAGACTCTAGCGATTAATTTTTCCGTAACTTGCAGTTGTGAAGCGAATTCGGGAAAGCTTCAGCAAGCTTGGATCATGAGAACATTGACAGCGGACGTTTCTTTAACCGAGCGAGGTGGCGCAGTGGTTATCACACTGGACTCGCATTCGGGAGGATGGCCGCGTGGGGTAGCCGCGCGGTCTTGGGCGCCTTGTCACGGCCCGCGCGGCTACCCCCTTTAGAGGTTGGAGTCCTCCCTTTGGCATGGGTGTGTGTGTTGTCCTTAGCGTCAGTTAGTTTAAGTTAGATTAAGTATTGCGTCATTTTCGGGACCGATGACCTTAGCAGTTTGGTCCCGTAAGACTTTATAACAAATTTCCAATTTTCGGGAGGACGACGGTTCAGTCCCAAGTCCGGCCATCCTGATTTAGGTTTTCCGTGATTTCCCTAAATCGCTTCAGGCAAATGCCAGGATGGTTCCTCTGTAAGAACACGGCCGACTTCATTCCCCATCCTTCCCTAATCCGGTGAGACCGATGACCTCGCAGTTTGGTCTCCTCCCCCAAATCAACCCAACCCAACCCAACGTTTCTTTCGCGACTTTACGATGACGGGAGGGGAACGAACATGACGTTACACTCTGTAAGGCGCCGCCGTACGGTACCGCTGTTACAACTAGGCCTACCTTTTCCTCCTTCCCTTAACCATTCGTGAATACGCTCGAGAAGAATAACTGTCGGTAAACCTTCGTATGACTTGAAATTTCTCGTTGTGGTCATTTTGTGAGACGTTCGCAGGACGACATAATATCCAGAACGCGTATTTTACTCTGGAGCAGAATGTGTGCTGATTCGAAACCTCCTGGCAGACCTAAACTGTTCGCCGGACCGAGACTCTAACTCCGGAAAACTTCTGTGGGGCTTTGTGAAGTTTGGAAGGTGGGAGATGCAGCAGTGGCGAAAGTAAAGCTGTGAGGACGGGTCGCGAGTCGTGCTTGGAGAGCTCAGTCGGTAGAAGACTTGCCCACGAAAGGCAAAGGTCTCGAGTTCCAGCCTCGGTACAGTGCAGTTTTGATTTGCCAGGGAGTTCCCGGACGTAATATGTTTCCCGACTCTTCCCAGGACGTACTCTCTCCCTCTCCGTGATGCACAGCGCTTCTCTTTTACCATCTGCCACTGGTGTTGTTGAGGATCTGCTTAAACCTCTCATCACACCTATTAAACGATCCTGTGACGAGACGTGCCGCTTTTCTTTGGAGATTACCTTTCCCAAAAAGTTTTCGTTGGTGCTGAGCCAGTCATACAGTATTTTTTGAATGAATACACTGCCAACTGACTGTATTCCTACTATATTTTTCTTCTGTACAATATAGGTTCCGGCTTCTACGCTAGTATCAAGTACAATGTCTTGTGTTTACTGCTTTGGCTGACTTTATCAGATATGACATGCTTGTACAGCAATACGCTGCAAGTTGTTAATTTTGTACCATTTATATCAATGTTAAGCAAATGCGTTGAACTGCGTATTACTCATCCTGTATAGTAGACAACAAAATGATGTTAATGGTGTAAGAACACTATAATGGCGACGCTGGACGCCGCGTGGTGGCGTTGTGGGCACGTGACGCGGTAACAAAGTTATGTAATCACTTAACACTTCCGGGCTGAGTTGTCGTGGTCCATACATAAGACTCTCCCCTGACGTTTCGCCTTCGACTGCGGAAGGCAGCCTCCGAGGACAATTGGCGAACTGCAACGAGAGCACGAGTGAGCGCCATAGACATAAGCCATCCAGAGGGCGCCGCTGTCAATCACGTGACGTCGGCTATGCTATGATATCCGATATTTCCAACTTTCTCAGTTGAAATTAATCGATTGTCACGCTGTTGCTGCAATGTTGACATCCATATCTTATCTTTTGCAGATCTTAAACATCCTGTAGCTACACCTGGTGTCTATAAAATTCTGTGCAGTCGTGGAAAGGTGTATATAGGCACAACAAAGAGAAGCGTCAACACCTGTCTGGGTAAACATAAAAGGAACTGCCGCCTCGGACATACTGACAAATCGGCTGTAGCGGAACATGTGTTTCAGGAAGGTGATCATGAAATAAAGTTTAGTGAGACGACCGTCATAGCAAAGACGTCGCATTATTATGCGCGAATGTACAGAGAGGCCATTGAGATTGACAAACACTGCAATAATTTTAATAGAAAAGATGAAGGCATTAAGCTGGATAAGATATGGATGACAACATTGCAGCAACAGCTTGACAATCGATTAATTTCAGTTGAAGTAGTTGGCAATATCAGAGATCATAGCACAGCCGACGTGACGTGATTGACGGCGGCGCCCTCTGGATGGCTTATATATACGGAGCTCACTCGTGCTCTCGTTGCAGTTCCCCGATTGTCCTCGGAGGATGCCTTCCGCAGTCGAAGGCGAAACGTCAGAGGAGAGTCTTATGTATTGGCCACGGCATCTCAGCCCGGAAGTGTTAAGTGATGACAACACCTGCCCTGAAAGCCTTCATTCTATGATCAAAGTCATGTAAGCGGAGTAGACACGGACGGGGGATCGCCTGGCGAAGATATGGGCTGCAAATGGCGAAATCCATTGAGATAAGCGACTTTGACAAAGATCAGATTATTATTACGCAGAGCCTGTAAATGAGTATCCCGAAAACGGCGAAGGTGATCGAATGTTCACGTGCTACTGTCATGGGCAGGTACTGAAAGAGAGAGGATAACTGTGAAACTACCATAAAGCGCTTAATGGTTAGATGGCCACTACTCTTCAACGAACGTGGGATTCGGAGGCTTGTCTGCTCTGTCAAGTAGGATAGACGGTGATATGGGCATCTCTGCCGAAAGAGCACAATGCTGGTGCACGCACAAGTGTTTCGGAGCACACCGTTCACCGTACATTGTTGGACATGGAACTCCGCAGCAGACCACACTTGCGTGCTTACACGTGACCCAATGACGTCGTCAATTACGATTGCAGTTGCACAGGACCATCGTGATTCGTTCGTCCATCAATGGAAACGTATCGGCTCTTCGAGTGAATCACATTCTAGGTACATTAGGTCGAAGGTCGCCTCCACTAACGCCGCCATCGAGGTGAGCGGTGACAGCGTGCCGCGGACAAAGGCTAGTGGGAACATTATTATGCTGTGGGAGACACTCTCCAGCTCTTGCACGGAACCTGTGGTAGTAACCTTCGACACGCTGACAGCTGCGAACCACCTGCATCCCTTCATGCCTGAGTCTTCTGTGACGGCGGTATCATATTTCAGCAGTGTAATTGTCCGTGTCTCGGAGCCACAACGGTGCTAGAATGGTTCGAGGATCATTATGGTGAACTCAGGTCGATGTCTTGGCGACCAAATTCCCTGGTGTAAATCCTATGCAACCAATCTGGGTCGCTGTCGAACGCCGTCATCACGTACGCAAATCAGGGGCCCGTTATTTAAGCAAGTTACTTGATCCGTGCAAACTGTCGCATCCCTGATACGCAGAATCAGTGGCGTATTAAGCAGGTTGTCATAATGTTTGGCTCGTCAATGTATTTCGTGAATGAATTATGTTTCCTTAAGATTCTCCCAGTGTACATGAGCCCGGCCTCTTCCTTTCCTACGATTACGTTTTTGTGGCCCTTCCACTCCTCGCTGTAGATGGCTATTCCTATGTATTTTGCAGTAGTTACTTTTTGCAGTGATTTTTCGGTAATAACGTTATCGTATAACTACCAGTCCCTTGAACAATTAACAAACCCTGTCGGTCTTTCTGCAAGCCGTTACATTTTTCTGACGTTGGTACCTTCCTTTAGTCAACTGTATCGTCTGCGAACAGCCTCATAGAGCTTCCAACATAACAATTTGCAAAATGGAAGCACACTCCGAAACATTGCTGGACAGTAAGTAGTGTCAACCTTCCAGCACAAGAGACTTAAACTGGCTAATAGTGAGCAGTCCAACGAAATCCGCATGCATCGTGCAAGGGCGAAGTCGAGCGCAGTGTCTGGCCGGTGGTCGCCTTGTGCTAGAGTATGGCACCGCCGGTGGCTACGAATATAGGAAATGGGGGCGTCTGCGGCGCGGCGCACGCAGGGCAACGACCCTCGCCGGCGCTTGGCAGCCGTCCGCGGCACGGGGCCTTGAGACCTGCCGAGCAGCGCACGCCGGGCCCGGCCGCGGCCGCCTTAATTACGCTTGCAGCCAGCCGCCAGCCGCCGATCACTGCTCCGCCCGGCCCGGCTCGCCTCGCCTCGCCTCGCTCGCTCCCACTCCACACGCTACCTGCCTTTTAACTCTTACATCACTGCAAAAGGCACCCAAACAATTACCACTGCTGCTCTCTTCTGTACTTCGCAGATACACTCTTGTATCTTGTGTGTGGCAGAGGATGTTAGATTCGTCTCTCCTGGTTCTTCTGTCCAATTTGCGCCTGCTGACATTATCAATATCCTTTGGTGTGAGCCCAAACTGCTCTATTTTTGTCCTTGCACCGTAAGGGTATCATATCAACGGGCTGCAAATTTCTTTGGAATACGGATATTCGTAGGGCATTGTTCTTGTCGACAATGCAACTTTTTTCCCAAGCGTTTCATCGACTCCAGACTGGGGTTCTTTTTCGCAGTTTGGGAGAAAACTTTTTTTGGGGGTGGCGGGGGGGGGGGTGGGAGGGGTGGAGAACGTTTGGGGAGAATCAAACTTCTGGGGCAATTTTTGGGGAAGAAAATTTCGGTACTTGTGAAATTGGGGAATTATTTTTTCTGGCTAACATTACTGCTAATGTCATGTGTGGTATTTTCGTTCAAACAACACATACTTAGCTTTCTATGTACCGACTACAAGTCACTCTTTCTTCAACTCAGTCGAATCACCTTTCCCTTTCTGGGAGACTTTAGGCTCACTTACGTGATGACCCTATGTGACGTCACTATGACGTGTACATGCCCAGATTCGACCGTATGGTATGTCTATCGAAGTTCGTGGGCATATTGAGTTCTGAGGTGATTGCCATTTTGCCGTTCTAGTTGAAGCTTGTATTTGAATGGTTTTATGTCTTAACGTATATCCTATGAATATGTGCTGTTTCAAATACTCAGGATCTCTCGAAAACGCACCCGTATTGCTACGTTTTGTTATAATTAAATGTAAGGCAATGACAGATCGGCGATGAAGAGCCTTCGGGAGACGGCAGTAGGAAACATGGTCATCGATTTTGTGTGCTCACAGTACCGTAGAAGACAGAAGTGTCGAGTTGCGAAGTGAGATAGAGGTGATTTGCTAAATCAATAAAACAATCGAAAACGCATGAAGGAAGCAAATATGGCACCCCTAGAGCAGGTTTTTACAGAACAACTTTATACCCTTCAAAATACTCTCCATTACAACTAATACATTTGTCCCACCGGTGCTTCCAGCGTTCGAAACATTTTCTGTCAACGGCTGACAGCTACACCCTCGTTTTTTTCTTGACTTCTTGATTGTTGTTAAATCGGTATCCTTTCATGCCTCTTTTCATGCGTCTTTTCATGCGTGGAAATAAGAAAAAGTCGCACCGAGCCAGGACAGGCGAGTAAGGTGCGTGGGGCAGCGGAACCATGCCATTTTTAGCCGAAATCTGTGTAACAGAAATGGCTGTGTGTGCAGGTGCGTAGTAGTGGCGGAAGAACCAGTCTTCTGTCCGCCACAAATCGGTCTTTTTTAACGAATACCGGTACGCAATCTTCTTAAAACTTCCAAATAAAAGGTTCGATTGATGGTCTGACCTGGAGGAACAAACTCTGAATGAACTATGCCCTTAGCATCGAAAGAGCAAATCAGTATCGTTTTGATCCTTGATTTGACTTGACATTTTTTTGGACGGAGTGATGATGAAGTCTTCCACTGGCTTGGCTGTTGCTTTGTTTCTGGGTCGTAACCATGGCACCATGACTCATCACCAGTAAAGACCTTTGACAGAAAATCTGGATCAGTACAAGCTGTTGTGTCAAAGCATTACATGTTTCAGATCGACGTACCTTTTGATTGTCAAGCAGAAACAATTTTCATTCCCAAATCTTCCGTTAAAATTAGCTGAACCGAGATCGAAGATAACCAAATAATCTCTGACAGTTGATCAGTTATCAGTCGACGGTCTGTGAGCACAATTTTTTCAATATTTTCGTCGATTCGGCCAGTTGATGGACATCCAGAACAAGGTTTGCCATCAGTTGACTTGCCGTTTTTAAATCGAGTAAACCATTCGTAAACTTGAGTTTTTCCCATAGCGTCATCTTGGTAAGTTATTTTCAACATTAAAACAGTTTCGGTTGTATTTTACCGAGCAGAAAACACAATTTCTCAGCCGCACATTGTTCACTTAAACTTACCATCACAAAAGACGAAACAAGAACAAAACAGCGCTAGCAAAAAATCACTGCATATGGACAGCACAAGCCAGGCGGCACTAAACTGGCAATGACTTAGGCTATACACGCCTAGCGGCAGAAATGTGTACTACACAAGCTCCACCCACGGCAATATTTTCTCGGTTTTTTTCGGGTACCCCCTCGTATTTACAAGTTAAAAATTTTAGTTCATGTACTACAATTTTTTGATATGTTTGATAATTTTACAGGTTTGAACACACAATTCCAACTCTTCGAGGCGCCAAACTGATAAAATATTAGTTTGAAGGAATAGGAAGGTTCAAGATATTTGGGAAAAAAGTTGCCGAAATGGAATTATTTGGGGGAATTTTTTGTCCGCTATGGGGGAATTTCGAAAACTCATTTCGAAAACGTTGTAGCAAATAGAGAGCATGATCCGTGATTCGAGAAGGAAGCGTGACGTGATGAGAGGTGGAGAGAACCTTACATGTAGAAACTTCTATTAAATATTGTGATAAATGTCAAAAGAAGGTAAGAAGGGGTAGTGTTCGAAAAACCCTGAAAGTATGTTAATTAAGGAATTCAGATGAAGGTAACGTAATAAGGGGTAATGACGCGAGTTGCTTCGATTCAACTGGCTCCAAGTATTTAATGCTATTGCTTGCATATGATCAAAAATGGTTCAAATGGCTCTGACCACTATGGGACTTAACATCTATGGTCATCAGTCCCCTAGAACTTAGAACTACTTAAACCTAACTAACCTAAGGACATCACACAACACCCAGTCATCACGAGGCAGAGAAAATCCCTGATCCCGCCGGGAATCTAACCCGGGAACACGGGCGCGGGAAGCGAGAACGCTACCGCACGACCACGAGCTGCGGACCGTATGATCAGATACGGAAACTGTCCTAATGGCATTTGATTTAATATTCAGTAGTGTTTATGGGGAGTATTTCAGGGCGACATTTACTAGAATAAAAATATTTTTGTAAAGAAAATGAAGGTTGAAATCGTAACCTAATAAACAGCGACGATATTACATGCGTTTTTTTGTTAATTACTAAATATAAATCCAGACTTCACATTCTCTACTAAATTTCAATGAAAAATGCTGCAAACTGTATCACAGCCGGCCGAAGTGGCCGAGCGGTTCTAGGCGCTTCAGCCAGTGCTGAATTGTGCAGCTCTTCTTTGAAGCTTCTTTATATCGTGCGTTAAATCTATCCTTGACAGCTCTTCCGACTAATTTATGTTTGTCGCATGCCTTCCCCGCGGCTATATGACGATGTTCCGACCCTAATGAATCATACGCCTTGCCGCGATGACAAGCGTGCCTCAACGATACACACTGCTGTAGGTGGAACCGCATGGAGTGATGTCTATTGAGAACTCAGATTAACAATTGGTTCCTGAAGAGGGACAGCAGCACTTTTAGTAGTTGCAGGACTGCCAGTTTGAACTGGCCTTTAACATTAACCAATATGGCCTTGTATGTTAGCACAGCGAACAGCTGAAAGTGACGTGAAACTGTAGCTGTTATATGTGCCTAGGACACGCAGCTCTCCTGTATAGTTTAATGATAATGAGATCTTCTTCAGCAAAATATTTTGGAGCACCAAATCTTCGGGCGGTGACTACTCTGGAGAATAATGCCATAAGGAAAAACAAAACTGGCGTTACCGGTTGGAGAGTAGAATTAAGATCCCTTAATCGGGTAAGAAAGGATCAGTAGTTATTTGGAGACGAAGAGAATTGACAGTATTGATGAATGTGGAGAGGTACGCCAACCAATCTCTGGAATGAAGTCCACAACAACAGGACTCTACAAGTGAATTTCAATATGGCGAATGGCATCCCTTGACTATATGGTGTCGCTGAACCTTAACTAGGTCTCAACACAAAATCCAAAATATTTGACGGTGCTGACTGATCGCTAAGTGTAAAGTCAAATGATACCTAGTCCTTTCGTCTATTTATGAGAATTATATCACCCTTATTAACTCTGGTGGTCGGCTGCCAGAAGTGTTTGTAACTTACAGGTACAACAGCATGTAAGTCCAAAGTGCTGCATTCAAACGAAAATTTGTATCTGTTCATTAAAAAATCATTAACACAATGTTATTTCCCAAATTATATACGTAGCAAATGACATATGACAATTTCCTGAGGCACGGCGACGTTGCATTTCGATCACTCTCCATTAAGAACCAAGTTACCAACTCTGATATTCAGTGAGAACACACTTCGTTTACGAGGCGATGGTCCAAAGTAACAAAGTTTGTATTTCACTTATTGCAGAAACTGTTCCTCGTCTCGAACTGAGGTTCTGATGAATTGCCGGCCGGAGTGGCCGAGCGGATCTACACGCTACAGTCCGGAACCGCGCGACCGCTACGGTCGCAGGTTAAATCCTGCCTCGGGCATGGATGTGTGTGATGTCCTTAGGTTAGTTAGGTTTAAGTAGTTCTACGTTCTAGGGGACTGATGACCTCAGATGTTAAGTCCCATAGTGCTCAGAGCCATTTGAACCATTCTAATGAATTATCTTGGGAAGTCATCTGTGTACACTCAGATACGTAGTCATCGTAACAGAATTATTACTGCGTTTATGAGGCACTGTAAGCGACTTCCTAGTCCGAATTAGGAAACCCCGTCTGGAAGAAAAGAGCCTCCTCGTGTTTTCTACCTTACGGACCTTAGGTGGTCGTTCCCTACGTAATACAATCGTGCACCGAGCGCATCTTTGTCGCCCAATCCTATCACTTCATTTGGAGATATCTACTTTATGTGGCAAACCTTAAAGTTCAAAATTATACAGGTGACAGAGGATCCTAATCTGAGTGTTTTTAGATCAGGTACTATTGGTAAGAAATTAATATTTCTTGAATGAACACTGCGTGTGAGGAACATGTTTGTAAACTACTCCTGTTTCTTGACAAACAACTAATGAGGAGGTACTGAATAGAATTGGAGAGACAAATTTGTAGCACAGCTTGACTAAAGGAAGAGATCGCTTGTAGGACAAATTCTGAGACATTAAGGTATTACCAGTTGTGTATTGGAGTGAAGTGTGGGATGTAAGTATCGTAGAGGGGTCCAAGAGATGAATCAGTGCGCAAATTCAGAACGATGTAGGTTGTGGTGTTGAAGAGGCTTGCACAGAGTTAAAGTAGCGTGGAGAGCTGCATCACACCAGTTTTCGGACTAAACACCACCGCCACCGCCACCGCCGCCACCACCACCACCACCACCACCACCAACAACAACAACAAAAACTGTCTATCGCATCGTGGTTGGCGGCGCAACCTTGAAAAACAATATACAACGACCCGCAATATTTCCTCGTCGGAGTAAACAACTGTTTACTTTTCATGGCAGATTGTCCGAGTGACGGCATTGCTCTTTACAGGAATTTTCAGGTTTGCATTTATACATGTCGCAGCTGAGTACGGTGCCAGGAAAATCCGCGAATATGCAGAGAAAAGTTTCGCAACAGGCCTAACCACAATTAGGAGAAATTTATCACTGTGAATTGAAACTTTAACTGGGCCATCCAACAATGATACTGAATCATGGGGAAGAAGATTCATCAATTTAACTGGGCCGTCCAACAATGATACTGAATCGTGGGGAAGAAGATTCATCAATACCCATCCGTCAACTTAAAGGCCGTCACAATTTCTATGAGCTTAAACAGTTATTTCAATGAAAATCTAAATATATTCTTACCATTATGTAAGCACTCTACTTAATATCTCAGCCCGTATATTTTTTACCGAAAGGAAACGGAAATCCTATTTACCTAGTCTTAGCGCGATAGGACTTTTATATTACAGCTACAACTTTTGACTGGAACTTACGTCAGCAATATAGTTCTGTTAAGTTCTCAATGTTCAGTTGTCAACCAATAAATCAGAATCTTAATGAGAAACGCATATTTGGAAACCAAAACGCAATAGATTAATATTATCTAACAGACTACATAGTTTGACTAAAAATAAATGAAATTACCTTGTCTTTGGCTACGGAAGATGTATCTGAACGTGTTCACTGTTTTCCACAACTGACTGTAAACAGCCCATAGAGTATCTAGTCTCAAACTGCAGCCTTTGTTTTTCGATTTTCATTACTTTACCGTGCATTTCCTTAAGCAACAAAATTCAGTACGTGTTTCGCTGGTCACTGTCATTGCCTGGCATTCATTTAGCCGTTGAGAAGTAGGAAAGCACGGCCGTGGGTATGGTACTAAAGAGCACAGTGACGCTGATTCACGAAACATGGCAGATACTCTTGGCGAGAACGACCTGTTGTTCCTTGTAGATAAGATTTGTTTTCCTCTTACGTTATGCAATCGTCGTCTGCTAACGTTGCCCTCTGATAAGGCATCTGGACTTCGTGTGTTTAAATAGCTTGACCGCGTGGGAGACAAGACTTAAATGTCTGAGATTTAAATACCTCGGAGAAGCAGCATTTAAACGGCTGAAGCATCAAAGCCCCCCCCCCCCCCCACCCCTCGTCCCCTCGTCTTCCGTCATTCCTAGTCTCTCTCTCTCCCTCGATCAGTTATTCCTGTGCGTTACGAGAAACCAAATACTCTTGTTCTCCAAATTACGTGACCCCGCGCATTTAGCAGGAAAAGCGAAACTGAACGCAAACCAGAAAAATCGAACTAACTTTAACACTGAAACATTGTCAAGTAATTTTTCATAAAATAGCAACATTCGGCAGTTACGTATTCAGACTGAGCAGCCATGAACCTGCTATCGAATACCCACAAACTGAAAAGTAAATCTTTACATGGGCAGTTAATAGTATCCGCTGCAGTCGATGGTGACAACAACACTGGTGGCCGACGGTGCTCTGAAATGCGAATCGTTTACAACAAAAAGGAGACGAGACGTATTCATAAACGCTGCACGCACAAGTCATGCTTCAGATACATTCACCGGCCCTCACTTCGAAAAGTTTTCTGCTACATTTATACTTAATTTTTTATGTGTGTTGCTGGAACAATCATACAATGAGCGTGTCAACTACACATGCGTTTAACGAATAAGGTAAGTTTCTAACGAATAAGGTAAGTTTCTACTTTCTTGCTAGGAGTGACGATTTTAAACATTAATATGTGATGTGTTCAATTTACTGGAAAGCGGACTGGCATTATTTCTGTGCGCTGTGATCAATCATGTTCCTTGGTAGAATGAATAGAGGTACATTTTCAATAATGTTAAAAAGCGTAAGAGTTGGGTGATGTGTTACTATTCCAAAGATAGAGTTATAGATCTGAACATGAGTATTAAAATGCATAGTCTGTTCATCAGAAAAAGGAATAATGTTCAACGGTGCTGCCATGATGCGGATGAGGAAATCTCTTAACCTTCATGTTTAGCCCATTTCGTGTCTCGGTAGGTCTTTAAGTGATTACTGTTGTCGTTATCAATAGCCATTTGATATCATCCAAGATACAGGTATTCCAAACAGCCATCCTTACCTCAGGTACGCCTCAGAAAACAATTTCGTAATTTGATTTTCGTAACAAATCAGCATTAGCCGACGTATTCAAAGCATTTTGTCCTGCCGCGCCGCGCGTTCTCACGGCTCCACGATAGACCGCAATTTGCGTGCACATGCGAAATGGTTTCAAAGCAAAACGAAGACATAATTTCAGTTGTTCATGTCACTGTGTTTCTCCCTCCAGGCGGTACATCATAACGAAAACTATTTCACCAATCACTATTACGTGGATGTCGATTTTAGATTGCACTTCATTACCACTGCTCTAGATGTTGTAACTTGCTATTTTCTCTTGTACTATCAGATTTCTATTTCCGATTTTCGGTGAAATGATTTCTGCACATCATAACAGAAGATTCATCGACTCTGCGGATCTTCAAGAAAAATGCATATACGCACGGTAACAAAAAATGCTTACAGTCCCTCTGTTCGACTAATAATGACTGCTGGGGACGCAGATGTAGTTAGGTAAGTAGGGAGTGTATGTGTGTGTGTGTGTGTGTGTGTGTGTGTGAGCATATGTCTGTATGTGTGACACACACACACACACACACACACACAGAGAGAGAGAGAGAGAGAGAGAGAGAGAGAGAGAGAGAGAGAAACTAGGGCCGACCATCAAAAGCCCTAGAAGAAGTAACAATCTGACGTTACCATGGCGGAGCGTGAGAGCGATAACTGACGACTGGTCAATCAATATACCTATCCATGCTCTGTCGCTACAACAGAATTCTTCGTTAATAATTTTGGTGGCAAGTACATGCACAACTAATAACTTGATTGCTAAGAGTGAAACACACGATCATTCGTTTGCATATCCATAAAACAGTCATTACATCATGTCGTGGAATCGGCACACAAATGCTACTTAATACCGCAAACACAAGTTAAAATAGGCCTGGCAGGGTTCTGTCGCGAAAATATTCTTGGTTTAAGAAGACAATTGTAATTAAGGGACCCGCAATGCCGTCTCACGCAATCATAACACATTCTAATAAGCAGCATATCGATATCACCAGATCCCGATTGCGTATCGCCTCATTCCTGTGCCTTCCTCAACGACCGCAATCTACCTCAATGCTTAGGTTTTTTTATCTACAGAATCACATTTTTGATGCATGTAGCTCTGAATATGATAAATTCTTTTACACTATCTAAAATGTGAAGATGTCTTCTGTGCAGAAAACTCCTAACGGCCACAGAACACATTCATTCTTTTCAATGAGCATAACACGATCAGCACTCTACTGACCGTAGTGAAAAGCGACTGCCTGTAGAGGATTTACTTACTTTACGGCGTGCGTTGCCATACAGGGCCCATGCTGGTAACTGCAGCTTTCCCGGGCGGAGAACACTGTACTGCCGGGAGAGGCGGCGGAGACACTCGCAAGTAACGAAGTGAAAACCACAGCGCAATCGCAAGCCGCACACCGCGTCATCCCAGTCACTGACGACAGGTGGGAGCCGAGTCAACAAAACCGCAAATTAGGTCGCAAAAGGCAGAGGCGGGGGCGAGAGAGCGACCCGGGCCATGGGACGAGCTTGGTGAATGCTGCGCGCTGCGCAGTGCCGGCGGAGCTGAGCCGCTCGGTACGCCCGCCGCCAGGCCACTGGATGTTTTAATTCCTGGCGTGAAGAACAGGAGGCCCGCGCTGGGTTATCAACCGGGACCCTCGGGCTGCGCAGTTCCCGCGCCGCTGCAGCCCGTCGTGTAATTTCATAATCGGATATCGAGTCGAAGTCGATGGCGACGCCTAGCAACAAACTCTTTGACCTTAATCTATATTTATATCCAGTGAATCCCACTTTTCTCCTTTTACATAAGACGTATTTATAACAACAACATAACATTGCTGATTCCATAGCCACCTCACAATTCGTGTGAAACTGTGTTTTAGGATTCCTGTAAGAAACTCATTTTTCGAATATTGAAACCAGTTAAATTCATCACCCCTATTTTGCTATCACGAACTGAGGATCTAAAACAACTAAAGACCATAACGGGACAATCGATTTCATGGACGAAGAACTCGTTTGGCTAATTCAAAAACTGTATCACATGTGAACAAAGGGAGCTGTTGCGTAACATTCAAATTAAATAGAAAGATTTTTGAAAAGCTGCATTTATTCAGCAGACGCTGGAGGCCATAACATATTTTTTTACAACTATAAGTCAAACGCATCAGCTCGATATTACATAAATCGTAATATTTAATTATCCCTACCTTTGAAAATATTACAGACTAGCAAAATCTAAGGCGAGTTTTGGAATGAGTACGAAAATCCCTTTTACATGAGACACTTTGCACATCAAATCTCAGTCGTTTAAAATGTCTTAAAATGTCATTTAATTCACTAATATGGCAGACAGTGTTCTGCAGATAATAGTGGACTCGAGTATGGTTGTTACCACATTAAGATACATTCACACAAATTTAATGTGCAATGGAAATGACTCTCTTACGTTAATGCTAACATAAAATAGCGCTACTCTTCAGACAGATTAATTTTATTAATTTTACTTATTTTTGATATTTCGCTTTTTTGATCTCAAATGTCTTCAACTATTGGAGAGATGCGATAGATTTGAGAGAGACGACTAAGAGTAGTACACAGTGAATTGATATGGTGGTAGATCGTGCAGACCTTCAACACTTAATTTCTCTGAATACCATTCAAAATGTAAGTTTGCAACACAGCATAAACGATTCCGATATCAGTTGTTGCCGTGAAATTCCTATTTGAATTGTTTACGTAATAAATACAAGTTTGATTTTTGCAAGAAAGAAAACAGCAACCCCGGCCGGTTGCTGTTTTCTTTACTGCGAGAATCATCTTGTATTTTTTGTGCACAGGCACGGTCCCAAAATGTCAGTTCTCCACAAAACAGCATACGTAATACATGTTGTGCTATGAAGATATGTTTTTATTAATCTGTATTTACATGGCACATAATTACTAAAAACCGACAGTACAAGTGCACTTTGGGATCACAAGTGACTATAGCCATTCAAATTCGTCACACGACATTGATGAAAGCCGCAACTTGGATCTGTGGCAGGATTGAACGGTACCTCAGACTTCTTTTCATCGACTCGAAGCGCAGGCAACGCCACGGCCGACGGGTCATATCGGCGCTTCCATGCGTCGCCCTGCCAATGGCTGGCGAGGCTGAATACAGGGAAGACTACCATCTCTTTTTCAAAACCATAGTTTCGATTCTTTGGGAGTTTTACATCAATCAATCAACGGCTACGTAATAACTTCATGAAGCAAGGAATAGCGATAAAAAAGTAAAACAATCGCGAATATGAGATGTCCATCAGTTACGTTGAACACTACGGTGCGATGCTGAAGCTCATTTAAAAAGAAACAAGCCGGAGACTGTAAAATCAAAATCGCTCAAGGGATGGTAATGCTACTGTCTACGGAAAAGGTGCTTTCCATATAAAAGCCCTGAGACCCCAAAGTCACCGCTGTAGGGACATGGGCGCACACCCACGTGACGACAGGGCGAACGGGTGCACGCTTCGACCGTCCACTGCACTCAGTCGCGCTGCAAACAGGGTACTAGAGGCTTCAAAAGCAAACAGGGGTGTAGTGAGTTTCCTTACAGCGAAAGGAGGGCGTGACACGGAAATTCACCGAAGAATGACACAAGTGTTCCCAGAGCATTCCATGTCCGTTGCAGTTATGATGTTCAATCCGACCTCTGTGGCCCCGCACTGCTTCCGCTGTCAACAAACGCAATACATCTCGTTTCTCTCCTTTGAACACTCCAGTTCTGCGTTTTCAACAATACTCAGTGCAGTGGACGCTCGATGCGTTCATGTGCTCGCTCTGGTGTGAGTGTAGGCCCACGTCCCTCTAGCGGCGAGTCTGGGCATTAGCGATTTGTAGGGACCACACCGCAATTGCATTACGATCCAGCGCGACGGCTACGGTCGCAGGTTCGAATCCTGCCTCGGGCATGGATGTGTGTGTTGTCCTTAGGTTAGTTAGGTTTAAGTAGTTCTAAGTTCTAGGGGACTGATGACCTCAGATGTTAAGTCCCATAGTGCTCAGAGCCATTTGAACCATTACGATCCCTTTAGCGGTTTTCGTTTAACAGCCTATGACTCGTTTCTTTTTGAACAATCGCAATATAAGCAAGTCCAGACGGATATGATAACTTGCTAATTCCCTGAAGCATATAAAGTGCAACTTTGAATTAAAAAATTCTAAGAGAACTTGATATTTCTCATTATAGTTCAAAGCGAAGCTGGATCCCCTGGCCCTTGCGTAACCAGCTTGACATTCATTTAATTAAGCCATTATGTGACGCCTTTTACTGGACCTTAACTAACTGAGCCACGGAGACAAATTTATCAATGGAAAATAATTACAAGAAAGTAACGTGACTGAAAGGAGGAGGGATGAGAGTCGTGAATAATTACTGCAGTATTACACTGTGATCCAAACAATTCCACAAACTAACCTTTCCGTTAAAATACAGCAATGAACGAATTATAATCTTTCCGGCGATATACATGAGTGCCATTTATTCACTTCACGGTCAAAATTAGGAAAAGGTACATGCATCATTTTGTCCACTACCTTTCGAACTCTGAGCGTCGGTCGCAGGTACGCTACTTCAGAGAATGTGGAACAAAAAAGCGAGCGTCAACGTGCTTCACTAGCTGACATACCGTATACGATTTTTCGAAGGTTTTAGCCATTTTGTCATTCTTGCACATCTTAGAAACTGAAATAATTTCATTGTGAAACCAATATTTTTTAGTACCTCGAAGCTTACAAACGTACTTCACAATGAGAAACAGTTATTTATCACATTTTAAAAGCTCGATAACGTGTGCAATGTCCAGAATTTTACCGTCAGTTCATAAATCACTAAAAGAACTTCCTGCGGTATTTGATCATTGTCAAAAGGGCAATGTGCTGTCACCTGACATTTCGTCTCTTTCTACTGAAGACAGAGCCGATGTATCTTTAAATCAGAGTTGGTCAGGAAGTCTTTCCGAAATTTTTAACATATTTCGCTTGCTTCAGCTCTCAAAGTGTCAGAAAAAGCCGTTTCATCAAATTGCGCATCACATTCAACAGTCTCTTACTTCCAAGACATGACAGCTTACGACAATCAGTACGACAGCTATCAGTTACAAACGTAGAGCACTACCTTGATGGTAGTGATCATCATCATCATCATTTTCCGGCTACTGCGCAGACTCTACAGCATTTGCCAGGAGTGTTATATACTTTCGATGTGCCTAAAGAAGAACGCACGTATTTGGTAACATAGCTATGTACTAAATCACTTTATTAAAAAACTGCAGTTTTATCGCCATGCTGGAATTCCACATATCAGTTCTTTCACTTAAACCACAGCAAAAATTTTCTTGAGGGCTTTCCATTCGTAGCTCTTCCGACTTCCGTGAGACAGGGAACTATTCAGAACTGCCAGGCTGACCAGTTTTCCCGAATACAACTTTTAAGCGAGTTAACTTTTCCACTGAGTGCTATGCACCACGATACTAAACAGTATATCAATATGTCATCCGTTCACAATGCCCATTTTGGATTGTGTCTCACATCATGTGTAGATGTCTGCATGTCTCCGGTAAATTTTGTGACCAAATGTTTGATCAACCGGTTAACTATCTTTACCCGCAAAAAGTAAACAATAACAATATTAATAACAGTGAACCCTTTCTTAAATGCCTGAGGTCGTTTCCTCCTCTTCTGCTGTGAACCCGAGGTCGCTATTGCCGAGAAGGTACCGAATGCCGTACGGCCAGCCCATCGGAGACGGGCATGGCGTGGGGCGGCCCGGCGACCCTACCGCGAGCGACATTCCCGTTTTCCAATTTCCCCCGCTTCTTACACGCTGCAACGGATTAGCGGACCGATCTTCGCATTTGTTACGATGAAGAAACTAGTGGGATCACGAAAAAAATATAAAAGTCCGTACATTCATAGTAGGTTCATTTTTATAAATTAAACTTCAGCCAAAAGTCGGGGTTAAGAGCCACGACGATCTTAAGTAAAAAGTTGTTATCTGCTGAGATTAATATTTTATTTAAGGCCTAGAAATATTTTTTTCTACTACGAGTGCATGTTGTAGAAACCTAGAGACAGTAGACTGAGTGTGTAATTATATTAGTGATGATTTTGCGCCTCCAGGAGATAAAACACAGCGACAAGATCGCAATAATTTTAGCCTGAAGCCACCCAACATTTTTTATGAGTGAAGTTTTATCGAAAACTGAATTTCTTACCGGTTTTGTAATTCTGAACACAATTAAGGCTCAATGAATGTGCTGACGATGAAACTAAATCCCACATTTTCCGAGAAAGAGTTTCAAGTTAAATGCACCTTCAGTCAAGTGAGATACGATACAGCGAGGAAAACAGTAGCAATTTCGCCGTACATAGCGAAACTAAAATTCTCTCTAGCATATCGATTCTGGTGAAGGGCTAAGCGTCGAAAGAAATCGCTTTTATTTTCGACTTGTGTGAAACAGAAACCGAGAGTGAGCGAAGGTTACACTTCATGTAAGTCGGTCATACTGTGTCGGCTCAAACGCGAAGTTGTAAACAGAAAGATAGGAATTTATCATGAATTTCAATTCTGTTGTTGTATCCTAATGACTTCAATGAAAAACAAGGTTCTTTTTACACAAGCTACCAAATTTACCAATTTTAAGTAAGAACAAACACGACAGTGATATGCCCCGTGTTGTTGTAAATTAAGTATTTACTCGGCTTAAATGTGTTTCATAACACTCAAATTCAAGAATTTATAATTAGTGTTCCACATTTTGAGTAACGATACCGAAACAGTTCACTCTGCTTCGGTAAACACAATTAAAAATTTAAATTTACTATCCGTGAATACTTTTATCTCACAGGGAAAATCCTTTGAGGACTGCGTGAACATTTTCCGTCTCCTAAAGACGCAGTGTGCCATTTTTGCCAGACGCTGGCCATGCCGCAAACAGAGCGAAAGTGCGCCCGTCGCGTCGCAAATGGCAACCCAAAAGCGCCTCAACTGTCTGCGTCCCAAATTTAGAGCATATTCGGCTAGCTGAGCGTGGCGGCGGCGTGGCAGCTTACTCAGTATTGTTCTGGTGCTTTCCAAAATAGCTGCGCGGTTTATGTTTCGTACGAATACATAAACTGAAATGGTGTTAAGCCATAAAATATTTTTTTTCTGGTTTAGCACCAAGAGAAATTCAATGAAAGTTGTCAAAGATGCAGAGAAGGTCTGCTCCTTTATCTTCAGCAGTTAAAAGGTTGGCAGGTGGAATCAAAAGAGGCCGTACATCTCCAGAAGACGACCACGTGAAGGACAAGAGAAAGTGCAACCACAGCATAAAACACTTAGGAAGTGCGCAGTGCTGTGTTGGGCGATAGACGATTAACATAGGTATTAAGAGAAGAGTATGGGTTACTGTGCAAAAAAATTAACTATGGGGAAAAGTTTGCACAAAGTGGTCGGCGCCTTTGTTCAGCGCTGACCACAAGCAAATGCAAACATCAATTTCTCAGCAATAATTAGAGCTTTTAAAAGAACTGAATTTTGTGCACCGAACTGTTTGGTTGAGACATGGGGCCACCACGATGCATCCCAAACGAAACTGGTGCAATGCAGTAGACTGTTCTGCCGCAAAATAGCTTTGCGTTTTCTTCTTTATACCGAAGGGGTGGGTTTGTTTTCTATGATGCAAAAAGGCTTTTTCGTGATTGTCTTTCAAAGGTTAAAAACAACTGGTGAGATATCTACTGGACGAACTGGATGAAAAAACACGTGGAAGGATGTCTGAATTTTAAACGAAAACGCAGGATAAACAACATACCCACAAAAGAGCTCTTGCAATTGTAAAATCGAATAATTTGAAGCACGAATTGTTGGAGCACACATCCTATTCGGCAGCTTCTGACGCCAGTTATTTCCATATTTACAGAAATTTTTGATTGGCCTTACGTATCCCGTGAAAAAATGGAGCTACATCGAAAAATAAGTGCACTACTTTTCCCCTAAACAACAACATTTACACGTTATACAAGGAACATTTCCTCTTGTCCTTGTATAGCCTAAGTTAATACGATCGATCATAACGCTAATGAAATCTGAAATATCCCTTAAGTTCTGTGTAAGAACTGACCGCAACTAGGTTCTGGCCGTTGTCCTTCGTAATATAATGAAAAGGCTACAATCGCTCATCTCATATTTTACAGACATACCATCAAATCAAAATTCTACTACTCTTCCTCCTGTTTCAGACTACAACCATTCGTTTATCCGAAAACGAAGCAGTTGTTTGCAACTTGATAGCGAACACCAAATATCCGCCAAACGCAGGAAGTAATCTTGGAAGCTGACAAATATATTATGTAGCTCTTACGCACCTTTACGAGACGCATGGGCAAGAGTCATAATGGAAATGTTTCTGATGACTAGTCCCGCAAAGACTAAAACAGAAGGCCATAATTCACAGAAAATTCCAGAACGTAGTTAACGATGTTCCATTTCGTTACAGAACTCTTGTTTTATGACTGTTGCATATCGATGTCGTCAGCTTGTTCGCCACAGTGCAGGCTGACAGAATGACAGACACATAGTAGGGGCGCTTGGTTTACATGTCGGACACCTGCGTGTTTCTTCCAAGTTTTAGAGACCAGTTGTCATACGAAAAACGGCAGTAAAATACCCCGCGTCACTGGAAAGTCAAATTGACAATAGACACAGATTCATCATGTCCCACGAGAAAGTGTGATTCAGTACATTCCGCGGCTCTCGCTATTCGCAACAATGCCGTCTACATTCACAAATACATTAAGGATAACCCAAGAACGATATTTGGATGATGAAATGAATGCTGATGATTATTTTTGCACTGACTTTTTTATTATTACATCAACACAAACGGGCAGTATTTTGGCAGAATGGTTTCTCATTTGGTAAAATCTGTTAATAGTACTTCGTAACATGTATCTGACATTCGAGGTTAAAGTATTTCCGGAGCTTAATGAACAAACAAATCTTTTGTTAGCTACGAAAACATAACAATAGCTAATGAAAACTGGCTTCGGGAATCCAGGTTACTGCACAGAAGTTAAACAGGGATTATTAAAAACATCGATACAAAAGCAAAGAAAGTCAAAACGCGACATATGACAGTCCGGAAATCTTGGTTAAGGATTTTTCAACCATGAAAGAAAATAACACAATAGATTGGATCTTTCAATGTTTTTCTCCAGCCGCTCCGGTCAGTCGGAAGCTCACACCATTCATGCTTCCTACGAAAGCCATGAACTAACGTCCAACATTTATACACTCCCTCTTCCAGTAGCTACAGTCTTGCTGGCTCATGAACGGTTCGTGCAGAGCGAAGAGCTGGCCGACATAGTTCCTTTGCAAAGAGAAACCTTCTGTGTTGAGTGTGTCTCCGTATGAAACACGTAGAGCACAAATGCAAAGTCGGAAACGAGCAACTTTATTAAACGATTCAAACCTTACGTCTGGCACAATGTTTCAAGAATTTTTGCGGTGTTGGAAACTGGAGGAGGGATGGCCAGTTGAAGCAAGTTTGTTAAACATGCCAAAATGACTATTTGACGACTACTCTCAGACAGATGCCCATGTTTGCGCTAAGGAGAAGCACGCACGTTCAACCTCTATTGGAGTGTTCGGGTTTCCTCAACGATCACGGCGGCAAGCATACGGTAAGTAAGTGTCTAATAGACGACTACCTTCTATACGTACTGAAGTGTTTCTATCAAAACAAATAACAGCAAAACCTTTTGAAAGATGATCGTATAACGTCTGTACAACGGTCAAAGATATTACTTACTAGAGCAAAATCACTCAAAGTGCACAAAAAAATTAAATTCTTTGTTCCTTCTTGAAATTATTAACATTCAGATGAAAGGGGAGATGAAGTTGTTATTTTGACAATGTATTCTTCGGTGGAGGTCGTGAAAAGCGAATTCTTTGAGCACATGATGAACAAATCCTAGCACTGCGAGCAGAAGTATACCCAGACGACTGCGACTGGCTGAACGTGTGCAGTACGTGTACGGCCACACGCACCATTGTGAATTGTGGCGCCAGTCGGTGGCGGCAGCTGGCTGCGGGCGACAGAGGGCACTTTGTGCGGGCACTGGCGCTATCTATTGGGGTCACAACACGCGCTCACACACAGGCAAGCGGCCGGGATATTCCGGGAACGTCGGGCTCCCGTATCACCAAAGCCTTCTCCACAGACGCCTACGGTGCTGGCGCCGTATGTTATTCATACTTGTTTATCGAGACGTCCTCGCGTCTCAATGGTAGGTCTCAATACCTACGTCGAAATCGGACGTCTTCGACACTGATAAGAAATATGCAAATGGTGACTATATGCCGCGAGTGTCACACACAGTGACTTGAAGCCTTGCCATCCCGCCTACATTGAGAGTTCATTCGCGTCCTCACTTTTTGTTCTGTTGCGCACAATACCACGTGTGTAGCCTGCACTACAGCACTTATAAAGTGCATGAGACATGGATTTCGCAACAGAATTAAGAGCTAAACGTCTCAAACTGATGACGATACATAAGCATAGTGTGAGGGAGTAGGAAGAGAACGGCACGGGAGCGTGGTAGAAATATTATAGCCTGCTTGAAATAAGAGAAAAATTCAACCTTATCTGGAACCATTTCTGAGTGGTTGATGTTGGTTTCTTGTGTTTCGTTGAACCTTCAGAGACTTTTCAATTTGTTTACTGCGCCTTTGGCATTCGAATGGGGGAATTACGTAGAGGTGTGTGTGATATTTCTTCCTGTGCATCTGGGCATGCGCTGCCTTTAAGATTAACACTGCGAATCGTAATACTTTAACAGAGTTCTAGGATCAGAGTTACTCGAGGAAATCTCACAGACATACAACTATTTCCTACTTTTCCGCACGCCACAGAATCTTCCTCTACGAATTCTGCAGAAATAGTATCCTCAAGAAGGTACATACCTCGTGAAATGATTTAATCGCATCTCAAGGAATTGAAAACCATACTTTTTAGTTTTAAAGACTTCATAAATATGTCAGATTTAAATTGTGGTTAATTCGTTGTCCCACTTATCCATTCTGCTGAAATTGGTCTTTCAGTCTCCGTTAAGCTCTAAAAGTTTGACGCAAACACTAGCATGACAAAGCTTTCGGATAGCTATGATGTGTGTTCGAATGCCCCAGGCATTCGTAGTAGAATATTGGCGGCAGAGGATAAAATTCAACAACTAAGGATTTTAGACAAATCCTGACGGGCTACAAGCAAAGTTCTAACCTAATGTTAGCCCGAACACCACAGAACTTATCCAGGAGTTTATCTTGATTAAAGAAACACGAAAGTATAGATAACACGTCCAAGTGATTTAAATGAGACCTGCTGCCTCGAAAACCTCGACTATCCGAATGATTAATTTTTTTTTAACTACAGTAAATCCATTCTCACCCCTGAAGTGTTCCTTGAAATACCAGTTCTATTTAGAGTCAAAGAACAGAAGCAGTAAAAACTAGGTGGCAAGTAACACCACAAGAATTTTAAGCTCAGTGCTTTATGGTGCTCTAACCTCCCTGGTACTGCCAGAAAAATAGCAATGTTTTCGATGAAGAAAGAAACGAAACCGAAAATGAAGGACATGAACCGCTACCAAATCTATCAAGACAGCCTGTCATTGCCCGAGGGTTCAGTTGGACGTTGATTATTTAAAATGAAACGCTTTCTTCTTCAATGCTCAGTGAACATACTACCCGGTCTTCGCACGCAGTACTGGCCTCCAGGAAAGCGAATCATATTAGTGGATAACCACTGTCGTGCAAATGCAGGCGTAACACACGACCGCCGATTCCTCCAGCGAGTAACCAAATAAATCTCTCTTCAGAGACTGGCTGGTGTTACCCGCACTAGAATGTAGATGTGCGTTACGCGACAAATGATGCTGCAACAGCCTAACGAAGAGGAAGTATGAGTGCATTTTAATGTCTCATTAAGGTGAAGTAAATTAGAAATCGTGCGTGAACTCATTTGCCCATGGATGTGGGAGAACATTGGTGGCGACCCTGTTAATGCATCCACCTACGAATCAGACAAAAAAAACAACGGAACGCTGAAGTCGTGATAGCGGACTGCATTTTGAGCTCTTCATTCCTGGTTTTAAACCACAACAACACATGTTTAGGAAATCTGCGAAGGAAGGCTACACAGTTATTATCTAGCAACTTTGTTCATCTTTTTGTTACACTGCACTGAAAACTTCAATTCATGACCACATACAGCATCCTGATACATATATTTAGTTATTACGAATCGAGGAACTGTAAATGTTCTGGCACAACGTACGCACTGGGAAACGCTGTCATGACCTGCGTATTAGAGGTATTCGGGGCAGAGCCATCGACAATTATTTTTGTTGGGATTTCTTCATATCTTTACAGCTCAGCTTAATTTTTCACTACGCATTTTTACTCGGAACTGAAAACACACAATTCGATTACAAAATTAGATTTTATGTTTTATGCTTAGAGGCAGATAGCAATACGAAGAACCCGAAAAAAAGAATGCAAATATAAAACAGGTTCCTACCGCCAGTACATTCAAGAAGTAATGGACTTCCTGCGGTTTTGAGGATGAGTAGGCTACTTAGATCAAACTAAGGAGATGAAAACCACTTCCACATGTAACCATGTCATGACAGAAAGCAACAAGTCGTTGTTAACACAGCGTCCTCAGACCACAGTACAAAGTCAAAATTTTTGTGGCTTAATCCAAAACAGAAGAGTACCGCTTGACTACTCGGTGCTTCATGCCTTCCCCTCAACCACGTCGTACAGTATCCGACTAAGGACGACTTCTTTCTGCACTGATCTTAAACAACAGTACGGTAATAAAACAACAGTCCCTCGTGTGTTCAGTCTTGTGATGATACTGCTTAAACGTGCACTCGTGTGGCAATGTTAGCAGGGAGGTGTGTCCAGCAGCCAGTCGTCTTTGTGCCCGTTGGCACTTTCGCAAGCTGGACCGTTGCGTCCTAAATGCAACTAGTCAGTTTAAGGGATGAGAATGCCACGAAGCACAGGGTAGGTCTGGAAGCTATTGGAACCACGTTATGTCCACCACTTCTCTTTTCCTGTCACTGTTTGTATATCGTACTCGGAGAGGGGAATAGGAATTTTAAAAGATTACTCGTAATGTACGAACTTCGAGATATGTTCAGCGTATACAAGCTGCACTATCCCGTTCAAAATTGAAGACAGCACACATTAGTCAATTGCACAGAGAACACGTTTATTATTACCTCTATCACACATATGGCTGTACGTATCATTTTCTCTGATATAAAAACAATCTAACTACATCCGAAGCAAAATACGACCCAGTCCTGTCCTCCAGGCCAGGCACACACCTCGACTGGATTAGCACGTGGATGTAATAAGTACATATAGAGTACAGTGTCGGGTTTGCGCTGTTAATGACAAAGTGAAAGGTACCAAATGACTCCAGTGCCATCAAATAGTCTGCTCCATTTAAAGAGTAGCAAGTAGGTCGCTGACATCAGTCACCACCAGTCGGATGGATCAACATCAGCGGAGTCACGTGCCCTCACGTCACTCCTTCTTATGACTTGGTGCACAGCCTGTTAATCGTGAACTTTTGCTTCCCAAACCGTTGCTGTGTTCCTTTGACAGACGCATCTATCAAGCTCGACATATTTAACTTCTTCCACAATACTCAGCGAATATTTACTTGGATTTTTGTTTTATTTCATGTGTGACTACATTTCGATTCTGTCGAACAGAACAGTTAGAGGCAGAAAGCACGTAAACCGGAAGTATGGTCTGTCAGAGTTCACAAATTGTTTTTTAAGTCTATGTTTGTTTAAAAGTACTAAGACGCACTATTTCGAAATTTCATAGTGTAGTTTTAACAGAATACTTTCCAGATATTTAAAAAGTGTTGCATAACAGGTCGTCCGGTAACATCTACCCGAAACATTGATTGCGACTCAAAAAAATGGTTCAAATGGCTCTGAGCACTATGGGATTCAACATCTGAGGTCATCAGTCCCCTAGACTTAGAACTACTTAAATCTAACTAACCTAAGGACATCACACACATCCACGCCCGAGGCAGGATTCGAACCTGCGACCGTAGCAGCAGCGCGGTTCCGGACTGAAGCGCCTAGAACCGCCCGGCCACATCGGCCGGCTGATCGCGACTATTTTGAACAGTACAATGATGTGCAAAACTTACGGACGAAGTAAACTGCACAGCCGGTCGGTGTGGCCGAGCGGCTCTAGGCGCTTCAGTCTGGAACCGCCCGACCGCTACGGTCACAGGTTCGAATCCTGCCTCGGGCATGGATGTGTGTGATGTCCTTAGGTTAGTTAGGTTTAAGTAGTTCTAAGTTCTAGGGGACTGATGACCGCAGATGTTAAGTCCCATAGTGCTCAGAGCCATTTGAACCATATACTGCACATGCTATGTCACTGCCAAGTAACATAGCTTAATGAAACTTAGATCGTACAAAGAAAGAACTGCCACAGTATAGGGGGGAGGTAAAAAAATATGTCACGAGACAAGCAGCAATGACACTCTTATTCTAAGACAATAATTACGCTTAAGTCACCCCGATTTATGATGGTCCCCTGGACATTGCGAAAGGACATGATTCTTAATAGTGTGTGTGGTCACAACGGACGCCGATGCGTGCTCTCAACGTGCTCGCATGCTGGCCACGATGTTCTCGTGGTAGGGCGTTCCGTTCCTCCACCACCCTACTCGATGGTCATTGATGCATGTGGACGTGATGCAGTACGCCTGCCTAACGCATCACGCACGTACTCGATGCAATGTAAGTCGGGGAAAAGGCCTTATTCCTCTCTTTTCAAGAGCTCCTCCACCCGCGCAGATCGATGCGGTCGTCATTGCCATATATAAAAATAAACTCAGGGCCGAATGCGCCCCTCAAAATACGCACCTGGGGAAGGACTACAGTGTCACAACGTTGACCGTTGAGTGTACCGAGCTCCAAGATTTGGACGTCAGTATGTCCACGCAAGATTATACTTCCCTACATCATGACACCTGGACCACCAACACGATCACGTTCGACAATGCTGGGCGTTACCCTCGTATGGCGAGGCGTGGGAACACGTATTGCGCCCCGGAACGTTGTCGAACATGACCGGTTTCGTGGTCCAGGTGTTATGGCCTGGGGAAGCATAATGTTGAATGGGAATAATGGTCTCCAAATCTAGGAACACGGTACACTCAGCGGTCCATGTTACTATGACGCTGTACTCTTTCCCCGCGTGCGTATTTTGTCGGGTGCATTCGCCCCTGACTTCATTTTTATGGACGACAATGCATCGAAGAGCGCAGGCGAAGGAGCTCTTGGAACGAGAGGATATTCGGTGTATGGAGTGGTCTGCACGTTCCCCTGACTTAAATGCTATCGAGCAGGTGAGAGTGTTGGGGAGAGGTATTGCAGTGCCTCCACATGCAGTTGTCAGCCGGGTTGGCGTAGGAATGGAACGACCTCACAACAACTTGCGGCCAATATGCGAGCATGTTGCAGAGCATGCAACGCCATCCGTGATGATCAGATACACTATTAAGGACCATACTCCGCCTTTTTCAATGTCCAGGGTACTATCAAGACTTCATATATTAATATGCTTTGAATAAAAGTGTCATTTCTGTTCGTCTGAATGCGTATTCCTTTCAATTACCTTCTGCATTATACTGTAGCAGTTCTTTGTATGAATGGTCCAAGTTCCATATTACGTGGCAAAGACACATGATGCGAAAGTTACTTTGACCCTTACGTTTTCCACGACAGTGTATATATTGCTGAACTATGCAGCTGACGTACCTATTTACGAAAACAAATGGTTTGGTCCTTAGACGCAAAGCACATTCCCACAATATAAACGTTCGCGAATGACTGTAGTGACACCATCTTTCCTACAGCCAAAATTGAAGAATTCTGTCGGGAACGTCTAGTATTCTCCACAGCGATCACCAAGTAACTCTTTCTCTCGCTCACAAGTATCTCCGCTCTTCGATTTAGATATGTGCATCTGTGTGTTGGTCCCGCTTTTCCTGTTTCCTTATCTGGGTCAAGATCCTTTGATTACTTTTAGTTATGGATTTGCTTCTTGCAATGAGCGTCAAAGGTAAAGAATCCCTAGCGCCAATTTGTGATATAGTGTGAAATATTAGCTTGTATTTTTGCTGTTGGAATTGAAGATAATGTGCTAAGGAATGTGAACAAGGCGATGTTTATCTCCTCTGCACAAAAATGGAAAACGAAGGTTGAGCAATCGTTGTAAGTTTCTCTCGCTCACTAGTACCTCCGCAGTATTAAGTCCATAGCGTTGTAAACACACTGTGGTCCTTCGTGTAGTTTACAACGTAATGCCTCTTGCAACCTGCAGATTCCTAGGACGCCGAGATTAGAGCACACCACAAAATTGGCTTCATTGATTTTTGAACACGTACCTTTTTAAGGCTTTAGCGAAGGTTCATATTGAGCCACTAGAAGAGCGATCATGAGTTTTCACCCCACAACAGTCCGACATTTGCCATTAACTGCACGGCGAAATGCACTGGCGTTTGTAAGGCAATTGTCTGCAAAAATGACTGCAGCAGTTTCGTGACGAACCGCGTATCATCGACTCAGAAAACGCGTGTCATCGACTCAGAACAGTTGATAATGTCAACTGTGTATGTGTGTGTGTGTGTGTGTGTGTGTGTGTGTGTTCCCCTCACGTCACTGCTATGATCCTCTAATTTATTGTAGAGTTAGCAACTCCGATACTGGCTCATGAACGAATGTAGGAATGTGCTCTAGTCTCAGAAGATTGGATCGTGAATAGAGGAATGAATGAGGAATGTGCTCTCCACAGACAAATCTACTGGAAGTCTGCAGAATGATTTTCGTCGCACATTCATCTGCGAGGAAAAATGCCAGCTGGTGAAATCAGAGGATCGCTGTGGAAAGAGAGTGATGGTGCTGGTGGCGGTGAAGCCTTTGTGTGGGAAGGCATCATGATGTAAGGGGATACGAAGCTCCTCATCTTGATGGTCGTTGCACACGGTTAACGAAAGAGCACAGATATTCGATACCGTAACAACACTCGCGACCTTTTGCAGATAAAGGACAATAATACTCGACCACATCGGGCTGCGCTGGTGGATGAATGTGTCGCATGTGAACATACCCACCGGCTGCACTGTCCAGGGATGTCTCTGGATTTGAAGCCTATAGTGAGTCTCCCGGAAAGCATTGTGGGAGATTAACTGCAGCCAGCCAGCAATGCTTTCTTTTGGAGAGGTGTAGCTTCGATTTGAAAACTTTTCTAGTAACATAATTTGAACACGGCTGCATGTCAAATGTCATAAGCTATCATTAACCTTATCCTAGTTCAATAACTCTTCCGATAGCCTGTTCAGGAAATATGCACTCTTTCCCTATGTTTAACTTTTAGACGCTATTGTAGGGAAGCTTGCTTTCTTGCTCAAAAGGATATTTAGTTGGTTAATAATGCTGTAGCTAATATATTTGTTCCTTCGTATTTGTAAACATGGTATAAAGTGGATTTGTGGACGAAAGGCAGCGATGCATAATAATTTAAACGGGGTTATTCGATGGTGGCTTGGTAAAGTCAGCGACACTAACTGTGACATACTGCTGTCGGGAAGAAGAAATCGGAAGTTGTTAGTTTTCACGGGGGAAGACATGGGAATCTCGTTATCAATCGCGGAATCTACAGCAGCGAAGTCTTAGTTATCCATATTGATCATTAGAATTGTGCGTTCTCCCGTTTTCCGACCACCTCCTCCTTTCAGCTGCTGAAGTATGACCAACACCATTTTGTCTGCATTGCTTTGGCATCATATTAGCCCTCTCTGTATACATTTATTATAACGCTTGATTATAAAGCCAAGAATGTAAGTAAAACGAAACGCAAATACTAACGGTTTGTCTGCGCCCCTCAGATACCCTGGCGACGATTAGTATGTTATGCACACTGAATCAAATCCCATACTGTCAGTAAGGGATACAGCGTCCGCCGAAACGCATAGCTTATGTAGAAATGCCGTCCTTAATTTTGGTTGTGTTCACATGTGATGGGAAAGAGACAGGAAGGAAATAATAATTTCCAGACGCACAGGGCATTGCGGCAATGCAGCGGCGAGGGTTGAAAATTTATGCTGGACTGGGACTCGAACCTTCCCTAGAACGGTTGCCTTAACCGCCTCGGCCATTCGGACACATTTTCCATAAGAGCCAAATTCCCAGCTTCCCACTCGCCGCATTGCAACGAGACCCGTCCATTAACCCCCTACTAGCAGGCTTCTGATTTCCGTTGCAGTTCGGACGTTGGTCGTGCATCCGCACTGACACTTTTTCAAACTGCGGTCGCGGCTATAGGTATATAGACATGTGTGGTGTCTGTTGTGTGGCACATGTTCGACAAAACAGACACCACTCATATCTATAAAAGTCACTGCTCCTGTGTGTGACAGCTGGCAAGTGAGCAATCCCTTCACAACATATTCTGTACTTACATGAAACTTTCTATAATGGTGATACGCAAATGGGACACCACGCAGAAAAGTCCTGGTGGGGTGGAGTGACACGAAATGCTTCAATCTTAATGTACTTCAGGAAAAACCCCACGATATAAACGGCTCAAAATTTGCAACGCCCTCGTGACTTGCTTGGTTTAAATTGGAAACCTCTGACCAACAGTGCAGCAATACGTACCGCTTCATGTGCGATGGATGTAAAAGTGAACCTGCAGTTCACAAGAACGCGCTGTCTCTCCAATCCTGGACGGGACAATGCGGCTTGGATGCACTATTCAGTGTGTAAACATGGTTCGACAGGTCGTTTCGAGCTTAAAACGTGCATACGGATTTCGGCACGGAGATTGTCCGCGATATTGGCTTGCACCGCAGCTACATAATTCGAATAACCAACTTCTTCCACGAGGCAGAGAACATCGAAGATCTGCCACATAGCGATCGCTTGCAGTCATGAACACCAGCTGAAGACAGCTACCTAGTAATTATTGCTAGCAGGTCCACCGAGGGGAATGCAACAGAACTACTTATTAATTTTTTGGATGTCTGCGTCGACCCAGAGAGTACTCAACCGTCTCCACACCATAAATTTGACCTCTGGGTGTCAATTACTACCAACAGCACAACAATGCCCCCGTCCCTTCGCCGACACCGCAGTGCTCCTAGGATGGAATCGGGTTGTCTTCGGCGACGAGTGCAAGATTTGTCTGGCGCCTGATCATCTGTCATAGACAAGTGTGAAAGCGGTCGGTAGCAATGTACGTCTCAGGTATGTAGTCCCACGGGTTTGGCACGAAGGTGAATCAGTCATATTTTGGGTCGGTATCATGTACGGAAGTCTTGACTGGGTTCATCGATGTCGAGGGTTACGGGTAACTAGAAGACAGTACTGTATCTGGACGAGATCTTCCAATATTTTGTCCGGAGCAACACATCACACCCGTCTCAAGAAAATTTTCCTCCAATCGCCAGGAATCACAGGAGATGAACGGCCTGCGTTATCTGCTGAATGAACGCGACCTAGCGTGCTTGGGACTAATTGATACTCATGCCGCGTCGTCTTAGGAACTCTCTTCAACAACTGGGTGACCACAGGATGGCCTTCGTCTAAGAGAGGGACAGGCTGTAGCAGTAATGTCAGTTTGTCTCACCCTTTTTGTAGACACCGTGCCAACGATGATCCAAGTACGCTACGAGGTCTAGGGTGGAGAAACACGATATCTAATGTTACCAAGCTGTAAATACTCAGTAAATCTTCGAATAAGTTTCATGGTGCATTCATAGATCTTTTCCCACCGACTTTAAGCCTATGCACATTCACAGCCGGTTGAAAACTTTTTTCCGAGCAAATTATACGATGCATTTGTTAATGTCTGTATCTCCGACGTCTTTCCATGGTCAGTAGACACATCAGATCGCCAAAACCAAAACAGTTCTGTTTTCAGTCCTCTTAATGGGTTTATTAATCAGTGTGGTACCAAAACCAAATTGTATTTCTTGACAAGGCGTTGCTGAGCAGCATTGTATATCAATTGTTAAAGACGAATGCCGCTTTTAGTTAATTCTTTAGCGGAACAGGATGTCCAAACTGACGGTGTAACTAGTGTTTTAGCTACACTGAGCTTAATTTGAAGCGCAAGTACCTCATAACGACTAGTTTTTATTTGTCTGTATATAACATGCATGACATCTATACGTTGCGATAATTAATTTGGTTCGCATTTTGGGAGCTGCAGAATAGCACAGCACTTAAAAGAATTGTAGTCGCATATAGTAAAAGTAAACTATTTGGTCAGTACAAAAGAAAACCCTGAAATGAAATTGCTGCGTACAAGCAAAGCAGATCAGCGACTGAGCTTGTACTGTAAGAACGAGCACAACGGTAAGAAGCTCTAAAGTTCTTTCATTTGTCGAGTGTATCGTGAAGGATAGGCAAATGCTCACTCTGGTACAATTTGGACATTTCCAAATTACAGGGTGACAATTATTGAACTATATGAAATAAAATCGTCGTAACTTCTGAACGGTCTGCGTTAGGACGCTCAAACTGCACGGTTGTCCGCGCGACGTGATGGGAATTAGTACGAGCATGGTTGGTACGATCCAGCGACGAAGCCCACTTTCATTTGAATGGGTTGGTCAATAAGCAAAATTGGTGCATTTGAGGGACTGAGAATCCGCATTTCGCGATCGAGAGGTCTCTTCACCCTCAACGGGTGCAATGCCCGAAAATTACCTCGAGCAATTAAACAGAGAACCATCTCGTGGAGATAACATCTTGGACCTACCGATAACAAACAGACCCGAACTTTTCGACTCTGTAAGTGCAGAACAGGGAATCAGTGATCATAAGGCCGTTGCAGCATCTCTGAATATGGAAGTTAATAGGAATATAAAAAAAAAAAGGAAGGAAGGTTTATCTGTTTAGCAAGAGTAATGGAAGGCAGATTTCAGACTACCTAACAGATCAAAACGAAAATTTCTGTTCCGACACTGACAATGTTGAGTGTTCATGGAAAAAGTTCAAGGCAATCGTAAAATGCGTTTTAGACAGGTACGTGCCGAGTAAAACTGTGAGGGACGGGAAAAACCCACCGTGTTTCAACAACAAAGTTAGGGAACTACTGCGAAAGCAAAGAGAGCTTCACTGCAAGTTTAAGCGCAGCCAAAACTTCTCAGACAAACATAAGCTAAACGATGTCAAAGTTAGCGTAAGGAGGGCAATGCGAAAAGCGTTCAGTGAATTCGAAAGTAAAATCCTATGTACCGACTTGACAGAAAATCCTAGGAAGTTCTGGTCTTACGTTAAATCAGTAAGTGGCTCGAAACAGCATATCCAGACACTCCGGGATGATGATGGCATTGAAACAGAGGATGACACGCGTAAAGCTGAAATACTAAACACCTTTTTCCAAAGCTGTTTCACAGAGGAAGACCGCACTGCAGTTCCTTCTCTAAATCCTCGCACAAACGAAAAAATGGCTGACATCGAAATAAGTGTCCAAGGAATAGAAAAGCAACTGGAATCACTCAACAGAGGAAAGTCCACTGGACCTGATAGGATACCAATTCGATTCTACACAGAGTACGCGAAAGAACTTGCCCCCCTTCTAACAGCCGTGTACCGCAAGTCTCTAGAGGAGCGGAAGGTTCCAAATGATTGGAAAAGAGCACAGGTAGTCCCAGTCTTCAAGAAGGGTCGTCGAGCAGATGCGCAAAACTATAGACCTACATCTCTGACATCGATCTGTTGTAGAATTTTAGAACATGTTTTTTGCTCGAGTATCATGTCGTTTTTGGAAACCCAGAATCTACTCTGTAGGAATCAACATGGATTCCGGAAACAGCGATCGTGTGAGACCCAACTCGCTTTATTTGTTCATCAGACCCAGAAAATATTAGATACAGGCTCCCAGGTAGATGCCATTTTCCTTGACTTCCGGGAGGCGTTCGATACAGTTCCGCACTGTCGCCTGATAAACAAAGTAAGAGCCTACGGAATATCAGACCAGCTGTGAGGCTGGATTGAAGAATTTTCAGCAAACAGAACACAGCATGTTGTTATCAATGGAGAGACGTCTACAGGCGTTAAAGTAACCTCTGGCGTGCCACAGGGGAGTGTTTTGGGACCATTGTTTTTCACAATATATATAAATGACCTAGTAGATAGTGTCGGAAGTTCCATGCGGCTTTTCGCGGATGATGCTGTAGTATACAGAGAAGTTGCAGCCATTAGAAAATTGTAGCGAAATGCAGGAAGATCTGCAGCGGATAGGCACTTGGTGCAGGGAGTGGCAACTGACCCTTAACATAGACAAATGTAATGTATTGCGAATACATAGAAAGAAGAATCCTTTATTGTATGATTATATGATAGCGGAACAAACACTGGTAGCAGTTACTTCTGTAAAATATCAGGCAGTATGCGTGTGGAACGATTTGAAGTGGAATGATCATATAAAATTAATTGTTGGTAAGGCGGGTACCAGGTTGAGATTCATTGGGAGAGTCCTTAGAAAATGTAGTCCATCAACAAAGGAGGTGGCTTACAAAACACTCGTTCGACCTATACTTGAGTATTGCTCATCAGTGTGGGATCCGTACCTGATCGGGTTGACGGAGGAGATAGAGAAGATCCAAAGAAGAGCGGTGCGTTTCGTCACAGGGTTATTTGGTAACCGTGATAGCGTTACGGAGATGTTTAGCAAACTCAAGTGGCAGACTCTGCAAGAGAGGCGCTCTGCATCGCGGTGTAGCTTGCTCGCCAGGTTTCGAGAGGGTGCGTTTCTGGATGAGGTATCGAATATATTGCTTCCCCCTACTTATACCTCCCGAGGAGATCACGAATGTAAAATTAGAGAGATTCGAGCGCACGGAGGCTTTCAGACAGGCGTTCTTCCCGCGAACCATACGCGACTGGAACAGAGAAGGGAGGTAATGACAGTGGCACGTAAAGTGCCCTCCGCCACACACCGTTGGGTGGCTTGCGGAGTATAAATGTAGATGTAGATGATGGAATAATGGGTGCGATATTCCTTGATGGCACGATGACTACCGAATGTGAAGGATTTGGAAGATGATTTCATCCCCATTATCCAAAGTGACCCTGATTTCGACAAGATATGGTTCATGCAAGACGGAGCTCGACCCCATCGAAGCAGGAGAGTGAAGTCCTTGAGGAGCACTTTCGGGACCGCATTCTGGCTCTGGGCCAGTGGCTTGGATCTCGATTGCCCGCCATATTCTCCGGATCTGAACACATGCGACTCCTTTTCATGGGATATGTTAAAGACAAGATGTACAGCACTAGCCCCAAAACCATTGATGAGCTGGACACAGCCATTCAGGAGGTCAACGACAGCATCGATGCTCCGACACTCCAGCGGGTCATGCAGAATTCCGGTATCCGTCTGCACTACATCGTCGCCAATGATGCCAGGTATGTCGAACATGTCACAACCTAAATCCGAATATCTGTAGTCACTTTTACATGTTGAATAAAGTGTGTGCACGCAGTAGTTTGTAACCAGTTAATTTTTTTTAATATAGTTCAATAATTGTCACCCCACGAGTGGTTATACCTCCATGCAGCTATCAGTTTTTTCGCTTTGGTTTAATACTTTGTCTTGTTACCAACCATCCAATTTCTTTATCGTGCAGAGACGGCTATGTCAATCAATGAAACCATCTTTGTACCTTTAATAAAGCGTTAAGAAGCAGCTGGCGAAAATCGTATTTACTTACCGGAAAATCCATGTTACCTGATGAAAAACGACTTTAACCTGTTACGCCTTTCGTGAAAGTCTGAAATTGAGACTGATTTCACGTTATTTCTAACGGCACATTTTACCCGAGAATCTTTACTGGACCAGAATGACGTTTCTGTGATGAACATCTTAATATGGTTGCCCAAGAATCAACGGTCATCTCTCATCAGTGGTGGATCTACGTATCTGCGAGTCCTCTCACTTAGGTGTTCTCTCACACTATGGCACCTGTGTCTTTACCTCCAGCTCCACTTCCAACTGGCTGGACGGTTCTCTCTATACAAGTGCAAGCTGAGATCCACTCTGTAGAGAAAACCGGGACTTGGCCCAAACGACGACCCCCGCCACTCTGGCCCTCACAGACGCTCCCTTGGGTTGTACTTGGGCCACAGGAGAAGCCACACTCACCATCCGCCGATTTACCCTACGTTTTATGATACGCCTTCCTACTTTCCCACCCATCAAGAAGTACCTGATGGAATACAACATTCTGTGGAGTGGATGGCCTATTATCCAGCTCCACAGGAGACTATGCTGCCCTCTTCGCCACGATACTTTGGAAGACATTTCTACTTCATTTTTAATATTAGGATCCACGTCACACTCCTTGATTTCCACATATTTTCACGTGCATGCAGCTTTATTTTGCTTCATAATTTGGGATCAATTTATGGTGTGTACTGTTCGAAAAACATGTAGTTTCGTCTGCTTGGTTTCTTATCCGTTCATCATTCCTTTTTATCATTTATATATTTGAAACGTATAGTTTAGTTAGAATTCAGTTACTTTGCTAACCCTGATTTAATTTTTTATGCTTGCAACTTTATACTCTGCCAAAACTATGCATGAAACTTGACACTCACTGTTGTACACTATACAAAAATGTAGTGTTAAAACGAAATACGAACCCAGTGACAGATCTCACAGGTACCTCACGTAATCTGCATACAGCGGTTAGCCTCATAACATCCGTTTGATGTACTGAGCAAGTTACACATAAATATAGAAACAATTTAACGTACTGATGAGTACGGAGAGGTAAGAGCTCTCCGACTACACTGAACTGCTTGAATTCGTGACTGGACTAGAAGCTAGATGAAAAATATTTCAAATGACATGAAGCGTCATGGCGAAGATCAGGAACACACAAATCTGACATAACTTCGCTCATTTCACGGAATGCATCTGCACAAAACCGATTGGGACATCCGAAAGGTTGAGACTTTGAGAGTCATATACGGGACGAGCAGAGTTCAGTTCCACACTCGTTTAGGTCTTCCTCAAAATGGAGAAGAATGATTGTGTTTTTCTAAGAATAGATTACGGCCATCACCCACTCCATTCTTCAACCGACGTGGCGCTTGATTTCTAATGACCTCACTTCCCACCCCTTTTTTCTTCTCTTTTGCTGCTACATACCTAGAAAAAAGATCGTAATGGGCATTCCTTGAGACAGTTGCCCCGCTTTCCACCTACGGGGAGTTGCCGGTGCCTGGACTTCCCTGACAGAGACGTCCCAGACCACGCACCCACGAGGCGCGGCTCAGAGACGCCGCAGATCGCTGGGGCAAAAACCGCTGCATGCTGCGGTGCGGCCGGGGCCGCAGCCGGCTGGCAGCGAGCGGTGCTAACTACCCTGGAGGCCCCTGGCCCCAGCTTTCAATTTGGCACACATTATAATGCGGCGGGTCCGGCCCGCCAGCCGCCACTTCTCACAGTCGGCGGGCCGCGCCGACGCTGCTTTCGCGCCTTCCTTCGCAGCCGCTCTGCATTGGGACCGCCCCGTTGTGTGTTTCAAGTACTCTGCTGAGCCTCCGTGATGAAAAAGCTGCCAAAACGCGATTCAAATTGCTGCAAGCGAAGAGTCTGGCAATAAAGCTGACTCGATAGAGCGCACCGACGGCCAAAATCCGACGCGGTATATTACTTCGGCGTTTTATTCCTCGCATCTCTCTATACAGTCAATTCAGTTCCCCTTGTAAGTTCATCTCTACAGGAAAAGAGCTCTTCATCTCACGGCGGAGAGCTGACACTCGTGATATTTCCGACGGCTGACATAACTCCTCCGTGATCTGAAGCCTTTCAAGTGATTATCCTTTCCTTTGTGCGAATGTATCACAAAGATATTCACACTGAATTGACAAAAAAATTTATCTACATCATACTTTGTACGTAGCTACATCATACTTTGTACGTAGTGATTCACTTCCAGAGATACGTATTGGATAAGACGACCAATACATCATTGCTTGTTTCCACGTTTAAATTTCCTACGAGCATTAACGCAAATTCTAATTCGGCGCGTGAGTAATACGTTGTATCCTTACCACACGAACTTGGCTCTACCTCTCAATAAGCGTCAACCGCATTCTCGACAAACGTTAAGGAGTACTGGATAGTTTCGTGCGCGCCAACTGTTCCGGTACTTCGTGTCTGGATTCAGTCACAGCTAAGATTGGCTAATGGGGAGTGAAAAAGCGACATTGGAAAACGTGAAAGAAATAGTATGTAAACAGGTTAGACGCTGATTACATACTTTAGTCTTGAGTCATACCTCGTGTTCATCACACGGAAGTGAGGTCTGGCGAGGGGGTCGGCTTATAAATGGTGTTGCTACTTGCAACAGCGGTCTCGATACACGCCGTTGTTCGTCATTACATTTTCTTCCTCTTTGGCTTCTTGCTGTGAACCTGAGGCATAGTCCTCGAGACAGCCACTGACGGAGTGGCAGCGGAGCTGGGGACTCCGAATTGATAATCGCTTATTTGCCATACTTCAAGAGCTCCGAACTGCGTGCCGGAACTGAACGATCAGAACGCATTGTCATGCGCTTAAATCGTCTCAACAGCGTGCAATGCTGCCATATATCAGTGTCCATACTGAAAACGTTATTCCCTCATCATCGAACAGGTGAATCTACATTGAGATGGGATAGACAATGCAAACTCGTTCCTTTCTAAGACACTGCATGTATTTATCGACTGGAAACGACACATACTTCTCAGAACTTGTGGCAAAGAGGGTGAAGAACCACTGTGCTGCAACTGTGACATCTGAGAGACCTTGCAGCAACTTTCAAATAAAATAATGACATATATTTCCCGTGTGTTAAGTGTGAGCTCTCGGCGAAGAGAAGTAAGGATGCCGGTTCTCCAAACAGCGGTTTCATAATGTAGAAGGAAATAAGTCAGATTAGTATTTAACGACTCATCCGTTACAACGTAGCACGAGCTCGTGTACGACAGGAATTGAAAAGGGCGCGCGATTTCCAAAGGAGTCATCCAGGCAGTACTCTTCATTGGGTCAGGTTTTCCAACGCAAATCTACGATGTATCGTGATTATCAGCAAGGATCTGAAATTCGCACCTTCTGAATGAAAGTCCACTGCCTTGAAATATGAACATAATGACGTGTGTAATGACCGGTTAACTTAACTTCGTGATTTTTTTATGGGTTATCTTATTTACTTTTCAGTTGCGGTAGAATAATGTTAGTGAACTTGCTTTCACCAACCCAAGTAACACACATGCCCCATGCAAGCAGTTGCAACCCAAGAAGCTTAAGCAGATCACTTACCTTGCAAGATCTCTTGACACCAAAATGAGACCATGTTCAATAGATGGCTGCACGGGGAGAAATTAGCATTCTCCATTCAGATATCCCAGACCCCCGTCTAGATCAACATCCATACTCTGCAAACCACTGTGAAGTGCATGGCAGAAGCTACTTCTCATAACACCAGTTTTTAGCATTTCTTACCGTCCCATCAGCATATGGAGCGTGGAAGAATGATTTCTTGAAGACCTCTGCGCGCTGGAGTAAGTCTAAACTTTTCGATCCCAATGGGAGCTATACGTAGGAAGGTTACAGCCTAGTGTATGCCTAGATTTCTCACTTAATACTGGTACTCGTAACATCGTAGACTTTCACGGGATGGTTTACGTCTACCTTCAAGCGTCTGTTGCATCAGGTTTTCACCATCTCTGTGCCGCCTCTCCCAATGGCTCAAACAAACTTGTGACCATTCGTACTGTCATACTGTATTCGGACTTCCTCCGAACTAGCGATATGGCATTCACCCATCGCGTATCGTCTAGGCGATTGCGCCTGCGTATTCTCAGCGAGCTATAGACAATAACAATGTCACGTCTGGTTCCCAGAAAATAAAACGCAAATTTGCACGATTTTCATTGCACTCCAAATTTACGGAAGCTCGAAACTATTACAAAACTTTAGCGATTAAGAGACAAGATTCTTCCAGCAATGGCGTGACGAGGGGCGGAAACAATTTGGCGCGTAACAGGTGAGAGTATGGAAAGAGCGTGCTCGCAGCAAGGTATGGGTGTGCCGACCAGACATGTGGCATGGGCCGCGTGGCGCGTCTCGGCCTGGGGCGATGCGGCCCTTGCAGGGCACACGTCAGCAGGGCTGCTCGCCGCAACGCGCGCAGGGCAGCATCGGCTAGCGCCTCACACCCCCGCAACCACGTGCTCCAGCCACACATCTGTCAACGCTACTCAACCCGTTTACCATAGCATCATTGTTGGTGCACATTTATTAATATAACACTTGTTCATAACATGAAGTGAAAGCTGTCACTGCTGTACTGGGCAAATCACTACTTCCTTCTCTGAATGTTGTCTTTACAATTACCAATAGCGACTACTATATGACAGCTTGAAAAATTGGGTCCCACATTTTTAAGCGCCTACGTACATGGCATTGCACTTCGTTTCCACTAAGCAAAACATTTTTTCTCCTTACTTACATGTATCACAAGCGACGCCATTTTTTTACCTCTGCAATGAAATTTACATTGTTGGAAAGCAAATGAAGCAAAGCAGAAAAACAGTTACGTATGCACAATGAAATTGGAACCACTGTACTTTTTGATACGAAAAATGATCTCGCCTACAAATGAACGTTAACGTCGTGGAAGCTAGCATTACGCGAATTTATCAAGAGGACGAGATCCGTTACAAAGATTCTCTGTAATCACTACGTAATTCGATAATTTGCACTGATGATTAATCAAGCGTAACATAGTCCCTGTTTGCAAATCTAGCGATTTTAAACACACATTTAGCATGCACAGAAAAGGCGGGCTGCAGACAGTGAAATAATCTGTAAGTCGAGGCAGAGAAAGCAGTCCCATTAAAGCGGTGACAGCAAAAGCGCAGCAGTAGTGCGTCGTTAACTGATTACTTACCGAAACTGCGACTTGTACGCGTCCAATTTACACCCTGCTGCTTTATCCCAGGGCAGCGGACGACGTGGCAGCGGTTTATTCCAAGAGTCTCCTCCGCCGAAGCTGCAGTGATGTTGCACAAGTGACATGGCGACTATCAGCGGCCGAAGTCTGCATAGTAACACGGGTGTACGTCACGGGGCCTCTCCGCACGGCCGCGGAGCCGGCCGAGGAGGAGGGCGCTGGAGGGGGGCGACCTTCGCCGGCTCCTGCCCGCCGTTCAATAGGAGTCAATCGCCGCAAAACAGCGCATTACACGCCCGAATCGCGTGCATCGCGACCTTTGGCAGCCGATGGATCCACAAAGGTGCACGTTTTCGACCTGGAAAACAATGAGAAAATTCGTCATTAGTCCGAAAGTCGGGACTGGGAGAGCGAGGTGGGGGGCCTAATGGAGGGGAGACAGATGCTGAGTGATCTCAGGGCAACATGGCCGCCGGCCTTGCGAAAAGGAGAAAAAAAAGTCGCGAAGCCAGCGCCGCGCCGTGGCCGCCTGACGAACTCGGCGCTCGGCTCGCCACGGCAAGACAAAATGGCCGTCGCTCAGGCGCGGCTTCGCCGTATTTTGCGGGTTCAATAATTTTTTCCGTGGCTTTCGAGGTGAATAATTCAACTTTTTTGTACGTAAAACGGTGTTCCGAGAAATGATGCATCTTATGGTGCAATGAAAGTTAACTGCCGAAATTTAGATTACTCTTAAAAAATTGATTTACGGGTACCCACGTGGCGTAGAATGCTCCGCTATACAAAATAACACAAAACTGATAATTTTTAGACACCTTAAAACATTAATGCACCGTTTCTAATAATTATTTTTAGAAAATAATTTTCACGACTTCTGAAAATTACTTCTAAAAAAATTATCACATTTTTGTGACGTAAGTAGTGGAAGGTGGTCGGGATCATATGGCATTAATTTACATTAAGAGTGTTAATCCGAGTGAAATGAAATAAAGTGCACAGAGAAACACGAGAAAATACTGGCAAACGACACTGATATGTAACATGATAGCAAGCAAAATGTACCATTCGAAAATGTAAGCAAAGGGAAAGAAACAACACCCGCAATAATTTTGTTTGTAATTCAATAGACAATCTATGGTGATGGAAACGACAATATATTGCTTACATGTTAATTGTCTGACATTCATATACTGACTACAACAGCGTTTATGTCTCTAAATACGATAACAGCTCGTCGGCATCTAAGGGTTGTTCTTAACAAGGAGAGAGTTGGAGTTGAAGTGTTTGCCATCTAAACTGAAAGAAGAAATTCAAAATATACACTTTCTAAATGCACGAAAGTAATATAAAATGTAAAATATGTGATACTCCCAGACGAACGAAATTCCGCGTTCAATTTATGCTGAAATTCGCGGCGAAACCGAGGGAAGTGTGTCAGTTGAGCAGAGCGCGGGCCTCGGGCACCCTCTGCGGGCCCCTCAGACATGTGCTGTGCAAAAAGGCCAAAACCAGCCGGCGGCCTATTTGATGGATGAAAGCAATCGCGTACAGCCACTGCACCCAGGGCACACACTCTATAGCTCTAATATACACCATCCTCCATTTTTTCGTCGTCGGTGGCAAGGGGTTGAAACGGAGTGAATAAATGACTGGAAAAATGGCCAGGATTCGCGATATAGCCTTCAAATTATTGGGGTCACCGCCCAAATGGTAGCCCCACCCGTATTCTCCAGCAAATAATCGCTCTTATTATAAAATTCGTTCGCAGTGTTGCAAAGTCCAATGATGTACATTTGGGAATAGTTATACAAAACTGGGAATTTGTGTAAGGATGAAAAAATGTCTGAAATATAATAATCAGATATCGTCAAATGAGTTAAAATTAATACATCGAAGTGATTTTTGGGGTAGCTAGACTGATACATATTTGTGATGGATTAATATGATCCATAAGACAGCTCATTTTGAGGCAACGCTGGCACAGAAAACTTTGGTCAGAGTGATATCCGGTGACCGAACGCGAACATCGCGTATGCCATTGCTCAGTTCTCTCAGAATACTCCCTCTACCACCCCTGCCTAAATACTCCATGTGATTTGTTGACAGTGAGGACTTATTCGGAAGAAAGTGCAACACGAATTCAATGAACACGGAAAAATAGCTGCTCTTGGATAACATTTCCTTAAACATTGCACAGAAATGTGTGCACTATTCAGTAGGTTTCATGCTCAATAAACTTCCCTCAGAACTGAAAAAAGAGTGATAGCTCCAAGTCTTCAAATCTATGATGAACCTTTTTTTTTGTGGCACTTATCTTCTGTTCTGGTCAGAAGTTTCTCACAGTAGTTGTGAACTTTTCTCTGTAAAGTGTTCTTTTTCCTGTACAGTTTCTAATCAGCGTTCTTTAACAACCATGTACTATCTCGTAACATGACCCAGTATCTTTGACCTCCATGGTCTCGTAGAACCCGGTAAATAAGCAAAATAAAAAATAAAATTCCGAATTCGGCGGAACCGAAACACCAGACGTTAAGACTACACTTCGCATAACAAACCCGATGTGAAATAGAAAACAGCCAGTACCGCAACTACAGTGCCAGACTGTGGTAACGTACTCGTATTAACATTTTATCAACGGGAGCATATACGAAAATTCACAGGGATTACTACCCTGAAACGACATGCTGCCCTCTCTATTTCTAGGAATTGTCGACGTACGGTACGTAAACAACATGTAGTAAATTTTTATCAGCAACACTCCGATAACGGACGTAGCGTACACTTTTGGGTGAGCCAGTGGGTGTCGTGGCGTTGTTAAGGGAGGCACTGCTAGTACACTAACATACCAAACATGACGTCTCATCTGCGAATACCAGCACTCCACCGTGACCCATTCCGTGATAGTGCTTTTTAACTGTTCTCGCAAAATGCGATATAATAATAAATCTTTAGCAAGGAGCTGTGTTCGCTTTTTTTATACCGTTGTGAATTGTCTCTACTAATCAGTTTCCAATATAACATTAACTTGAATAATATATGAATGTCAAAATTTAGATTTTCACGTTTGAAATGGATTTAATCTTTGATGCAGTAGGTGAATTTGACATTGACCTTAGACCAGAGGTGTGATGAATGAAATGGAGACTAGTAAGGATACAAACTCAATTTCCCAAAGGAAAATAGTTATCATTCAGATATTGCTCCTTGTAGATGTCTTCCAATACCACAGATTAATAACACCAAAAATTACGGTACATCGTACAGGCGAAATTATTAGATGTAATTCTGCACCAGCTTAGGTAAACACGAATATGAATATACCGCAACATTTGGAACAAGGAAACAAACATATTTTCAATATAAATTGCACAATAAATAAGTAAGGAATCATGACCCAACATTAACGTGCTTAGCAGAATAACTACGTCACAAACCTTAGATGGAAATGACTAGCATAGCTGCCGAACAGTTATTTCTTTGGCACCTCAATAACAGCGCAAAAGCAAAGTCAACATCTAAGAATTAAGAATTAAACATTACAATATCACTATCTCCGACACAGATTACTAGGCCTTAAAGGAAACAATAAGACACACAATAAGAGGAGAAAAGGCAATGATGGAGAACCAATCAACTGTTCATTAAATCCGCTAACATTTCGAGCCTTGTACACCGACACTTTAATAGTAGCTATAAAAATGAATATGAGTATAGAATTACATACTTTGGATTCGACTCATTATTTCACACAAGTCACAAATACCATAAAATTATCTATCCTGTAACAGAACCGCGTGTGACTATACAACCATCATGCTATGAGACTACCTAATGTGGCGTGGACCTACGGTAGATATTTAAGCTCAGCAAAATTTTGATTGCGAATTCCAAACTCTATACCTATTGCCTTTTCGTTCCTTGCTGACAGTGACTGAAATGAACCATAAGCGAAATAAATGATAGCACCTCTTCGAAAGAGCATACGACAGCAATGTTTTGTAAAAGTTAAATGCGTGATGAAGCCGACCACTTTGTGTTTCCTTCATATTCCGTCCATCGTTTTACCACACTGACAGTTTACAACATTCAGTAATGCTGCATGTCATTTGCAGGTAATAACTTCTGTATATATTACATGAATATCGAATTTCTGGAGTGTACTTTAGGTAGTATCTAAGTTGAAAATTAGTAGTTAAGCCATGCAAGTCAAGTTTCGTGTACCCATAATATCTGTGATGTAATGAAACCTCCTTCCGTTTATTCCAACTTCCCGGAAAGCGACGTCCCATCCACAAATTTTAGTAAACAGCCTACTGCAAGCAAGTGTCCGCTCCCTTTCTCTTTTATGGCGCAAAACACTTAGCGGAGATGTCACTGAGTACAAAATGTTACCAGTGAGTCCACACGTCAATTACTATTTAATAACTACGTCATGCTAAACAAAAATAATAAAAACTCACATTCCACACACGCAGTCCTATGTGTATCATCGACTTATGAGTTGCTTCAGTGGATGTGGTTGATACGGAAAACTTAGCAGCTATCCAATTCACTAATCTACACTGATTACCGGTCACCAAATGGGTGATACCTGAAATGCCTTTATGCAGACTCCGGAAGCAGGATGCAATGATAAAAATCTTTAGTCAATACATTTAAGTACCCTACATTTGTAAATCGTATTGTCCGGAGATTCATCACTGCGCCTTGTTTCAGAAGTCGGCAAGTATCAGAAAACTCTTGCAGGCACCGCGTCTCATTTCTCTTGTTCCATAATACTTTACGTTTTTCGCGGTAGTACGTAAAATTTATTTCCTTCAACTGCATGATACTTTAGATTCGTCAGATGTTGATATATTACTTTACCTTCTTGGCAGTACTGCATAAGCGAGCCGGGGCTCACCCTTCCTATTGCTCTACGTCAGTGAGTCGTGCAGAATGGCCTCTTAACCGTTCCCGACGTTATCCCATGAAAGTCGCAAAGGTGTTCGTGGATTGAGCTGCAACCGGTATGTTCAGACGATAGAGGGGGAGTGTGGGTTTACTGAGTTATCGTGTAGCTTTACTGAGATAGTACTTAATTTCCATCATTTCGATGAGTCATCTCTGTACTGCGCTGAAAAAATCGGTCACGTTTCAGACAGTTACTGATATCCAAATTCAGTACCTGCGATGTGGATTTACGCGGTGAGTAAATACTATAGCCACGGTTTTAACAGATATCCTTAATTTCAGTGCACTTGGTATGAGACAGGACACCGTACATAAACGAAACTTAATTAGCTCTCTAATCACTGATAACGTTTTGACGTAGAAGCCATTGCATTAGTTCCTTTAGTAATCTAGAGGATGCTAGTCGCTACATTTCACTCTCTCCAATGTTTGAGTCACACTGGGTCTCTTGGCATTTCTGAAGTGCTATCACAAATGAGAACTGAGAGTAGTAAAAAAATGTATTACCTATTGAAGATATTGTGATGTATGTGTTTTTGTATCCGTAAAACAGCACTCCTGGAACATGAGCTGAGAATTTACTACGATCACGAGCAGCTAGGAGTAATAATTTTAACTAGGAAGACAGTGGTGATTAAGTACGTATGATACCGGCAACGATATTAGCTTACAAAAACATTAAATGCGACCCCATTTGAGTGCGCTCCATCGTCAGGTATGTTGCATACAGAAGTGCTGCTCACCGTAACTATTTGAACCTGCTTACTGTGTTCCTGCCTTGGTCTCCCCCTGCAGTTTTGTCAACCAAGCTTCCCTCCATTATCAAATTGAAAATTCGTTGATGCCTTCATACCCGCCCTCTCGATCGTTTAAAGTATATAAATAAAATTTCAAAGAACGCCTGATAAAAAAAAAGGAAATATTTTTCAGACGAATCCACAATTGGTCCAAGCGGCACACAAAGCCAGTGATAGATGATGGAGCTCTGAAACGTGTATCGGAAATAATAACCTATAAAAGTAGCAATAAAGACAGTCGATAGATTAAATACGACCCAACTAATTTATAACTTTTGAATACCGTGTCAATGAACTGAGCTTCAACGCAGTTCGCCTATGTCGTAATTGTATTCTGAATAGGAATGAGTGTCTGGGTTGGAAGAGCGCTGGGGAGGACGATGAAAAAACATCGGTGTGGAGAACCAACATGTCACGGTGTTCGTGTGATACGGCAGGCTTACACCTGTGTCTAGGTAATGGCGGCTGCCAGACGCGCGGCATGGCGCTCACCTAGCCGGCGACCAAGGAGCAAGGCAGCGAGCCGTTTAATAGCAGCCAGGAATGCCGTCCGAGCGGATTCACAAATCAACAGCCACCTAGTGACGTCTGCATTCCACAGAAAACCCTCCGCGGCGGCAGCTGTTCTGCGCCGGTACCGTAAACCGAGAGCGCGTCGACGTGTGGGTCGCCAGCGGCCGGCTCGTCTGGTCGCTTCCTGGAAGGCAGCGGGTCCCTCGTCGGCGCGGTATTTAGGTCGGTCCGCGCTTTCTCGCGTGCGCTATGAATGAACGGAATAACGGAGACGGCCGGGAGGGAGCGCGCCAGAGCCGGCGGCGGCCGCTCAGCCCGGCATTCCCTGGCCACCGGGTAAACGACCTTTAAATCCCGACTACCGACCTCCCTTTCATTCGCCGCCTGCCACCGCCCTCTGCCGACGCGCACTCCTCACGCGCCTCTCAGGCATTTCAGCAACTCTAGTATCGTACCGTGTTTCACACTACTCAGAGTGAAGATTCGCCCCTGTCTACTGCCCATACAACGGCAACTACACAGTACGCGTGAAAAGTTCGGTGAACGGTCTCAGGAAACACCTGATGAAGACGCTACTTACGACGTCGAAATATCGTGTTCGGAAAACGCGGACCACGCGCAGTACATGCGAGTCTACGAGATAACAAAAACGTCATTAATATTCTATAGCTTTATTCTTCAAGTCTACACATTTGCAGCTCTCTGCTGCTAGACGACTCCGGATTGTAGCGTTTAACATGGCGGTGTGTGACACAACTATGTTAGTGCGTGAGAAACAGCATGCTGTAATCGAGTTTCGAACTCTAAGAGTTCGTCTACACATGGAGTACCCTCTCCTTCAGCATGGGAATGCCAGACTACACACGAGCGCTGTGACGACTGCAAAAATCCAAAGCCTCGGGTTCACCGTCATCCATCATCCTCCACACAGCTACGAGTTGCCCGCAACAGATTTTCATGTGTTTCCAAAACTTAAAGAACACTTTCGAGGACTTCACTTTCATAGTGATGAAGCGGTGCAAATGAAGTTGTCGTTCCGTCTACTGTAACAGGATGGTCTCTCGTTGGGAGAAATGTGTTCGTAGGCAGGGCGACTATGATGAAAAATAAATATGTAGACATGAAGAGTAAAGATGTAGAATGTCAATAACGTTTGTCGTACTTCAAAAGCTTTAAAAGTTTTCGCTTAAAAAATTTGGAGGTATTACTTTTCAGCTCACCCTTTACAAACAAAATACCTTTATTGGTCTTCAAAATAATGACCATTAGCTACAACACACTCCCGACATGGGTTGTAAAGCTGTTTGGAAACAGTACGCAAACGCTTCTTGTGGAATCACTCTAAGCACTGTAATCACGATTTGCTGGATGTTCGTGAATAATAGTGCTTATACTACCCTTGGTTAACTTCAACTCTTCTGCTCTCATTCTCAAAGACAGCCGCCGATCACCCGGATGCATCCTTTGCAGTCGTTCGATATCGTATGGGATTGTACGTGTTGACTCGAATCCGGTTCATCCTCGACGCCTCCCTTTCCATCTCTGAAGTATATAAACCCTCAAACAAAGCATATAAGCCACTCAAACACATACTATATTCTCGCTGCTTCAACACCGTACACTTGCACTAGCACCCCAAGAGCCTCCGTCGCCATTTTCTCCTAATTTGAAGCAAAACTTCACGTTAACTCGCTGCTCTAATTTGCAGTCATAGGAGTGCAACGGATGTTTGGGGGGATCTGTGGCTGTCTTTGAGAATGAGAGCAGGAAAGGTAAGCAAAGACAGTGTAAGCACAATTGCTCACGAATATTCCTAGACGTTGTGGATATCCAACAGCGAATGACCACAGTGCTTCGAGCAATTTCCACAAGAAGCGCTCGCTGGCGGTTTCCAGCAGCTTTACAGCCCTTGTTAGGAAGGTGTTGTAGCTAATAGTGATTACTTTTGGGGAGGCCAGTAAAGGTATTTTGTTTGTCACTCTTGTTACCAACTTTTCAGACTCACCTTCTATCTTACGAAATTGTTCTGGAATGGGTCAGAGTTCGGTAGATTTTAAGCGGGATGAAGCTACCTCTGATAGCCGTGAATGAGATGGCTGACACGGCAAACTAATTAGCCAATGAAACTTCCAGCTACGTTAAAAATGTGCAGGACTGCGAGTTAACGATTGGCTAGGACTCAACTGAACTCGCAAATACGCGAATTCTTTATTACCTCCAGCTAAGGAAGAATAAGTTTAGCTTAAGATCGAAGGCGAGGACGACGACGTTAATGGCTAAGCATAAAGTCGGATCGGACAATTAATTCAACGTTGTCTCTTAAAAGGCATCGTCACAGTATCCTCCTTAAGTAATTTACAGAAATCATGCAAAACCAGATTCCGGGTTGAGATGTGACCCATGCTATCCCTGAAAGCTAGTTCTGCGCCATAACAAGGGTGCCACCTTGCGCAGTTCAGTTAGCCTTATGTCAACTGGACGTTAAAATCTACATTTCCCTTCTCCTCTCGCCTACCTGTCTCTCTACCTACCAATCTCGTACAGAAGAGTTACCTACTGACCACTGACATGCCAGATGTAGTAACAAGTCGGGTGCTAGTCAACCGTCCGCTCTTTCCTTCGTATGTGAGTCGGGGATAACATGCCTCCTAACTCTGTAACGAAAGTACTATTTCTATAAATCTGGACACCCGGAGTATTTTTCTGACAACGGCTCGTATGATTTATTTGTTCGTTGGTGTCTTCCTTACCGCCGCCATCCTTTCTTATGTGTAAGGCATGACTGCTTCTTTCCTTTTTCTTCCCCATAGTCACACATATCTGCCGAGTAAGAGGAGGAGAACTGCAACCGACACTGAAGTAATTGTGAAGTAGTCAACATACCGGAAAAGAACAAGCCTATAGAGATTATAGTAAGCGCTTCACAAGGCACTAACGAGTGATACTTGAGTGCGACGCGGTAGTATAAATGTCAGAAACCCATAACGTGACACGAACTTCAAACAACTACAATCCGAACACTTCCTACTGTAAATCCTTCTTAAAAAATATTTGACAGAGTACCTACCTACCTCAGTACCTACCTACCTCAATACGAAATGAACATTTACGTACTCAGTATACAGGGTGTTACAAAAAGGTACGGCCAAACTTTCATGAAACATTCTTCACACACAAAGAAAGAAAATATGTTATTTGGACATGTGTCCGGAAACGCTTACTTTCCATGATAGAGCTCATTTTATTACTTCTCTTCAAACCACATTAATCATGGAATGGAAACACACAGCAACAGAACGTACCAGCGTTACTTCAAACATTTTGTTACAGGAAATGTTCAAAATGTCCTCCGTTAGCGAGGATACATGCATCCACCCTCCGTCGCATGGAGTCCCTGATGCGCTGATGCAGCCCTGGAGAATGGCGTATACGAGCACGAAGAGTCTCTACATTTGGTACCGGGGTTGCGTAGACAAGAGCTTTCAAATGCCCCCATAAATGAAAGTCAAGAGGGTTGAGGTCAGGAGAGCGTGGAGGCCATGGAATTGGTCCGCCTCTACCAATCCATCGGTCACCGAATCTGTTGTTGAGAAGCGTACGAACACTTCGACTGAAATGTGCAGGAGCTCCATCGTGCATGAACCACATGTTGTGTCGTACTTGTAAAGGCACATGTTCTAGCAGCACAGGTAGAGTATCCCGTATGAAATCATGATAACGTGCTCCACTGAGCGTAGGTGGAAGAAAATGGGGCCCAATCAAGACATCACCAACAATGCCTGCTTGATGCTACTGTAGAGCAATGAGTCGCATGTCAACACAAGCACCGAAGTCAACATTACCTTCCTTCAATTAAGCCAACTGGCGGTGAATCGGGGAAGTACAGTACATACCGACGAAACTAAAATGAGCTCTAACATGGAAATTAAGCGTTTCCGGACACATGTCCACATAACATCTTTTCTTTCTTTGTGTGTGAGGAATGTTTCCTGAAAGTTTGGCCGTACCTTTTTGTAACACCCTGTATAAAACAGAATGATCAGCGGCAGAATTAAAACTTTGAAATTAATTATAGTCATTCTTTAAGCTTTATTCTATGAATTGGTTTAATATAAGACGAATTTACTAATTGATGAAACTTTTCTAATTGTGTCTGCGGAGCACACTGTGACATCTGCAGCAATTCTGATTAATAAATCGTTGTCAAATTTAATTGGATCGGGTTACTAAGAACGCAGGATTCTTTACGGATATCTATTGTTACTCTTTATAAAATCCAGAAACTGAAGAGAAACTTAACACTATATAATATGTTTGTAAGATGTAAGGCATACAGGAAACATCTGAAAGAAGAGAACACAGTTATTAGATAGTTTCGCATGGCCGCATCATATTTCACTCTCCATGGCATGGCCACATTTATTGGCAACAATAAAATTATAGCGAGTGAGGTAACCAATAGACGTTAGCAAAATTAACAAGAGCAGACTGTGTGCAAGTGTCTAGAGATAGCAGCTTATACTGGAAGTAAATACATATTTATTTTCTGGGTGTATTCCAATATCTGTCTTCCTTAAACTTTTTACGCTCTACACCTCTCCCTAGCACCATGGAGGTTATTCCCTGATGTTTTACACACGTGTCGTGTCACCCTGTCCTTACTTCTTGTCAATGTTTTCCATTCGTTCCTTTCCTCGCCGATTCTGCGGAGAACCACCTCCACGTAATTTCCAACGCCTTCTGTGTATTAGTCTTGTAATCAACTTGGATGCATGGGCTGTAAGGCTGATTGTGCGATAGTTCTGCTAATTATTTGCCTTTACTGTCTTCGGGATTGTGTGGATGATACTTTCCCGAACTCTGATGGTATGTCTCCAGATTCATAGATTTTACGCACCAACTTGCGTAGTCACTTGGTTGCCACTTCCCTCAATGATTTAAGAAATTCTGCGCTATTTGACGGATTTCTTTCGAAGCAATATTAAACTTTGATTCTAAAATTTGATCCCCTATGTCTTCCATATCGACTGAATTTTTCCTCAGTAACATCATCAGACAAGTCCTGCTAGATGCCTCCAATGTACTCTTTCCACTGTCCACTCTCCTCTGCGCTTAACACTGGAGTTCTCTTTTGCACAGCCGCGCGGAGTGGCCGCGCGGTTAGAGGCACCATGTCACCAATCGCGCGGCCCCTCCCGCCGGAGGTTCGAGTTCTCACTCGGGGATTGATGTGTGTGTGTGTGTGTGTGTGTGTGTGTGTGTGTGTTATCCTCATCGTAAGTTAGTTTAAGTAGTGTGTAAGTCTAGGGACCGATGACCTCAGCAGTTTGGTCCCTTTAGAATTCACATACACACACACACACACACACACACACACACACACACAATTGCACTCTTGATGTTGACAACCTTGCTCTTAATTTAATTTAAGATTCTTTGACTTTTCTGCTGAATCATTTATTGCTACGTCCGTTTCTTTATCGATTCCTTCTCATTTTTCCTGTTCCTGTTTCGCCTTGGCTTCTCTGCTCTTCCTGTTTGTATTTCGATACTCCTGACTTTCCCTGAACATTTTTGCACTTCCTTCTTTCGTCGAGCAACTAAAGTATTTCTTTTGATACCCAAAGTTTCTTCAACGTTACCTTCCTTGTAACTATGTCCGTCCAACCGCTGCGATTGCTACAATTACATTCGCCTTACAACATGGAAAAAAAAAGGAGTTCACAAGTTGACATTTCCTATCCACGTCTGAAAGCAGGCTCAATACACGACTGTCTAAAACAATTGTCGTACGTTAATAGGGCGTATTCAGTCAAATGCCGCACTAGTCGCGAGTGTATTCGTGTAAAGAGACTATGACAAAAAAATGGTTCAAATGGCTCTGAGCACTATGCGACTTAACTTCTGAGGTCATCAGTCGCCTAGAACTTAGAACTAATTAAACCTAACTAACCTAAGGACATCACACGCATCTATGCCCAAGGCAGGATTCGAACCTGCGACCGTAGCGGTCGCTCGGTTCCAGACTGTAGCGCCTAGAACCGCACGGCCACTCCGGCCGGCCAGCAAGGCTTTGGGAATGCAGGAATTTTCGGCGAAATGCACTGATAAATTCCTCTCGTGATATTAGCCGAATGATGTTTTCTTCGTTTCGGGGCGACGTTTCGACAAGTTCGTTACTTCTCATTTTCCGGCAAATTCAGAAGATGACAAAAAGCAACTTGTCGAAACGTCGCTGCAAAACGAAGATATTATTCGGCTAATTTCCAGATGGATTCAGCAACGACGCTTTTGAATTCTCATTTAAAATTTGTGTATTTTCCATGCACATGTCTGGTCACTGAACTCCAAGTATACTTTTCAATGTTGTTTCACATATTAAGAGCTAGATGTGTCTCCGGGTCCACAATATTCCTTTAAACTTTTTTTAATGACAATGGTATATAATGAGGCCACCAGACCGATACAGATGTGCCGTCTCAAATTGCACTAGAGATTTAGAGTTTTTTCGACAGCTGAAGGAACGACAGTGCGACATGGCATCCGGCATAAATCCACACAAAACGTCAGGTTCTTATGCTGCTCATCTGCATCACGTCTTACAGTCTCAAAAGTTCGTATCAGAACGAATGTAACACACAAAACCATATTATTTTTAATGCAAGGAAATTTGAATGCATAAAACAGACTAGTAGAACTTTGAGAAATGGTGCCACGTTCAATAGTTTTAGAAACGCATTATCTTTACACAACTTTTTCCATACTAAAGAAAATTTTATAATCTTTGTGCTGCCCTGCACTGTAGTCTGTTACCGCGTTGGTTAAGATACTGGACTCGTATTCGTAAAGATGGGAGCGGTTCACATCCTGTTTTGATTTAGATTTTTCGTGGCTTCCTAAGGCAAACACCAGGATAGTTATCTGAGTCATATTTATGATAGTTAACGCTGTTTAAAAGACGGTATGACCTACTGCGAAAAAACGTCGAGAGCCACGAAGAAACTGAAGATTAGAGTTTTAAGCTAATATCACGTAGTAATTCGGCAGGAAATGATCTGATAAGAGACAACTTTGCACATTCCTTGAAGAGCATTCTTCCTGCTTCAAACGAAAAATACAGACACATGTGCGCAAGAAGACTAAGACGTCGGTGTCTTCTATCGATAGACATTCGCAGCTGTCAGACTTTCGTGGAGCCAATCGTTGTCACTAATTTAGCGTCGATAATGATGAACGATACAGGCCACGTTGTGTTCCTTAATGCACGAGCGAAAAAATTGTCAAACTCCAGAAATAATGTTCATTGTTGGCTAAAATCTAACACTGTTAACCAAAATATAAGTTCTTTAAGAAAGTGGTATCAAGAAGTAATACACCGAAAATTCCGCTTTCCTCTACTAATGGATAAAATAAGAATCTAAGGAAAAATATAATAAAATGATAAATCACCAGACAGGGAAACCGAATTCCACGACAGCTGAGTTCAGTCACGCCGGATAAATATAATGAAAATGAACAGACTCAAATGATGTCAATAACCTTCAGCTAAAGTCTATTTCTTGCTAATTTATGACATATTGTAAGCGTCAGTTTGGGCATGGACGTCTGAACCGGAACCTTACCACGCTTTAACACAGAGGCAGTATTAACGAAGCATGGCATTAACACTCGTACTACAAAGTAATATTTTCATCATGGTGCGTGCATCGTTACTAATTAACTTAGGATAGAGCAATTAGTAATAGATAACACATTCGTTACAAAGATTTTTTGTCCACGACAGATGAGTTTTGGAGTTACTACTCCGTACTGATGGGATATAGTTTGGTTTCAATTGTTCAACTGCCGGCAGTTTATCACTTGCATTATCCACTACGTATCCGTCTTACGCGGTGAACTACATCAGTGAAAAGATGTTTAAGTCAGATGGTTTTCGTTCTGTCAGTCGAGACTATGGAATGTATAATAATGCGTGACAACTGTAGCAGGCGAATAATTACAATCAGGTTCTATTGCCTGGAAAAAATGGAGTTACGCGTCACTCATGGCAGAGAGACTATAAGATTACAATGACTGAAAATGGTGTGCTTGGGACTACTATATCACCTTAATATCAACATTGATCACATTCATGTAGGTTATTATGGAGCGTGAAGTATACAAGAGAAATCGATTTGAATTATCTGGCATTGCTAAAATCTAAGGAAACGTGATATACCTCACAAAGGATTTAAAAAATACCATGCCTCATCAAATGACTAGCTCCTCGGCCGTATCATTTTTTCATTTGGGAACAAGGTGTCGATATTGACAGTTTTTATATCTGAATCACAGTTTACTCTCTGAATCAACAATGTAATAAAATCTCTGTATGTCCATCTTTTCAGAGATGGTTTCGAGATTCGGCTGCTCGGTACAAGATGTCAAATCAAACACATTTCAGCAGTCTAATTTCCGAACTTATTTTATTTGGCTACCAGTTTCGGCGATTTTCTACGTCATCTTCAGGCCTCCTGACCGCCGTCTAGGAAGATTCCAACCTCGGTTCCTGTCAAAATAGGGGCCACCACTTAAATTCTGTTGTCTGTAGATATCAGTTTGATACAGCGACCACTTCAACCATCATCTGCCGACTCTGCTGAATCGGCAGATGATGGCTCAAGTGATCGCCATATCAAACTCAGTGAAAAATCAAATCTGTGTTCGAGACAGACCCTAAAGGATGTATTCTCAAAACAAAACGCAAGAAAAATTGCAGTAAAAGGTACTAAAGGGAAAGCTAATGATCAGCGGAGGGTTCCACAATGAGCATCCATAAAAACAGCACGACAAAAAAATATGTGAAAAGAAGTTAAAGGTGCTAGCGTTATGTGCATAGTGGTTACTTAAGCAAAAGTCTAGGTGCCATACAGTTTGTCATATAAAGTTCGTTTCACATGTTCTGCATCAAAACTTCAAGATCCCAATTAAGGGAGAATAACAAATGCTACCTTCACAACGAATTAATGCAATTAGAAGAAAAACAAATATACCAAATAAAATTCAAGTTTTCTGATGAAAGAAAAGTCATATCGGAATACGTAAAAAAGTCTTAGCACGCAGACGAAGTAATGCGGAGTAACACATAGTTTCCTCTAGCAACAGAGTCTGTTCAACAGAAACAGTCCCTCGTCAGTCTCATTAAGACATTGATCCTAGAACATCATAGTTCTCGGCTTGTAGCGCAATGTGGTTTGCACGCTTCTCCAGGCCAGTGGGCGATAGATACCCTGTCCACCACACGCACACTGGAACTACAAAAGTAAGAAGAACGGGTAGATCCCCTTCATCACTTTAATTCATACTTTCGGACGAGGCAACAGAAAGTGTATCTGCGCATAAACAACAGATTGCAACTCCAAAATCAAGAAAAGTCGTTCACACAGCTAGCAACGCCTATGTGCAAGTCATACAGTATGTTCGCAATGAATCTAGAAAGACAAGTCTATATGGATTCTGGAACAACCTCCGACTACTTTATTCTGCTCTGTGAGCTTATTTCCGTACATTTACGTTTGTACTCCGCATTTCATCGCACAGTATGCAGCGGAGGGTACATGGTGTATGTACCAAGACCATGTTCTCCCCTTCCTATTCAATGCGCGAAAGATTTTTCTTCTTTTACTGTTGTGGCCATAATACGAGTTGTACGCTGCAGGAAGTAATATGTTTGTTGACTCGGGACAGCGGAGTTTTGAGAGTAAAATTCTTCACAACTGGCGGTTTCTTTCTTGTACCGTCTCTCACATAAATTTGTTATTTCTTTGAATGCCTCACGCACACTAGATAATAAACTAGTGACAAATCGTGTAGCTCTTTGGACTTTTTCTACTCTTCCCTTATTTGAACTTAATAAGGATCACACACTGATGGACAACACGCATACAGAAGCTTATCTGATGCTCCGATACTATAAAACATTACTCAACGTCGTAAAAATGTTATATTTCAGGTAATTCGGTCACAGAATACAAGACAAGGCAAAGCTAGAACATTCGTTTGTTATAAGGTCTTTAATAGAGTCGCATGATCCCCCTCAGCAAATAATGACTAAACGAGGATAAGCTCTGCATCTTTTGGACGTCACAAGAAGCTTGTACAATTGCACACAAATAATGTTACAAATAAAAAATCTACTGTCTGAAGAAATTTCTGTCATCCGTGCAGAGCATCAGGGCCGTAGATTGCCCCTACACTTTTTTTTTTATATCTACGTATACGGTATAATTAGAGGCAATAACCAAAGCAAACGCAGGAATTAAAACGAATGACAGAAGACGCTTAAATACAATGTTGTCTGTTAATAATAGGGCTACTACTAACCAAACTGAGGATGATATTCGGCAGTCTGGGCACCATCTTCAGCAGATTTGCTCTTTGTTCAAAATGAAAGTCTCTGCGCAAAAAACCAAGATTGTGGCTTTTACAGATATATCCAATCCGAACTAAAGCAATCCTTGATAACAGATATATTGAGCAAGCATCTCACTTTAAGTACATAGGCTGTGGCGTAACTTATCACAATGATCTCGATTTCGATCACAAACTGAGTAAATGGACCATACGTGGAACTGTTCGAAAATCATTTAGGAACTCTAAGAAACACAACAAGGAAATTTTATGAAGTGACGACTGTTTTGGTTTACGATACAGTCACGGTTAATGAATGGTAAAGGTCTTAGATATAACAATCGGAAATGCTCCACGAGACTCGATAATTTTAAAAACGACGGTGTGCGGAGAGAACTGAATAATTTTAAAACAGATGAGAGAATCAAGGAAAATAAAGATGGCTCTCACAGCTGAATGCAAGAAAGTTAAATACGAGAAAAGACCGTATTCGGGAGGAAGAAAATTCAAATCCCCGGCCGACGATGCGGATTAGGTTTTCTGTGATTTCTCAAAGTAGCTCCAGGCAAATGCCGGGATGGTTCCTTTGAAATGGGCACTGCCCGTTTCCTACTCCATCTTTTAGTATATTCCGACCCTTTGCTACGTCTCAGTGACTGCCCTGTCGATGGGATGTTAAATTCTATCTTCCATCCGTAGAGGTTCTATCGTACAGACCGGATGATTAAAGGAGACACTGACAGGCCAAAGGAACGTTGGCAACAACTTTCTCTGTGACCGGAACTGGTGAAGTACCTACTTCCTGAAAGAAGAAGCAGAAGAAAAGTCTTCATTTGTGTGGTCATATTGTCAGTAGCTGCTTTACAATTCCTGGAGGTATTTTTGTTCCATCGTTCCAATTACAAGAAAATGTGTGTTTTTCTCAACAGACGCATATCGCTTTGCTGAAGTGAAGCATAATCAGTGGTGGTGATTTCTCCTTCGTTTTTCGCCTTCATCAGGAAATGCCATCTGCTAACACTTACTCCGTATCTTTCTTCGTTAGGCCCTGATACTTGTCTCATTTTACGCTTTTTTGCAGAACTGTGCATTTTTATGTGTAGCACAGTACGCTATTTCGTACAACACGTACGAAAAAGTGTGGTGTGTTAAACGTAAAAAATGCACACTTCTGCAAAGCAGCGTACAATCAGACCACAACTATCAATGTCTAACGAAGAAAGAAACGAAAGGCGTGCTAGGAGGTGGTATTTCCTGATGAAGGCGAAAAACCAGGCACAAACGACCACCACTAATTACACTTTACTTCAATAAAGCGATAAGCGTCTTATAAGGAGAAACATGTATTTCCTTGTCGTTGTGAAGGCGGAACAAAAATATTCTCAGAAGAGAAGTCATTCGTACGAAGCACGTAGAGCTGCAGTGGCTCGACAGCTATGTCTGGAGAGAAGGGGAAGAGTACGGAGTTGCATTATTTTCAAAAACTGATAAAATCGCCAGAACTAAAACCACCCAAATGGTTCAAATGGCTCTGAGCACTAAGAGACTTAACATCTGAGGTCATCGGTACCCTAGAACTTAGAACTACTTAAACCTAATTAACCTAAGGACGACACACACATCCATGCCCGAGGCAGGATTCGAACCTGCGACCGTAGCGCTCGCGCGGTTCCAGACTGAAGCGCCTAGAACCGCTCGGCCACTTTTGCGTCTCATCCTTGCGCAGGGGCCATGCTAATCTTCTCTGTATCGTTCCAATTTTAGTATATGTACCGCCGAAGCGTGTACAAAACCACCCACAAATGTCGCATTTGCGTACGATGACCAGGTACGTAACATGCGCCGAGCTAAGTTTGCACGGTTTGAGAGAGAAAGAGCGCTATGGCAGCACCACCCACTCACCTGCGAGTCGAGTGCGTCAAGTGAGGTGAGGCGAGGTGGGCAATTGAGGCGCCGGTGGGTGGTTTGGCGCGACGGCAGCGCACGGGCCGGCTCACTCGTCTGCCGCTGCAGGTCAGCGAGAGATGAACGCCGCAGCCGCTGAGGCTGAGGCACCCGTGGGTTGGAGGCAGCCGCTCATTTGTTCGGCGCCGCAACTCGTTCCCAGTGCGCCGCGGCGCGCGGGGGCGCCCCCGGCCCGGCAGGGTGGCTAGTCTCCGGCCCGCACAACTACCACACTGCTGCCGTGCTTGCCGCCACCGTACGACGGCACGAAAACAACTATCTCCAGCCTTCCTCGTAACAAGTTATGTCCCCTACGGATCAACTCGGAAGCTGTGGGAACTCCATTAGCCACGTGACTAGGTACAGCGACGCTCTAGTTCAAACTGGTGCGCGTTATTACTTGAAAGTGCAAGCGGGACTCTACTGTCACCGAGTCTAGGGTAACGTTCGATTTTTTGGAGTCCTCATCGAGGAGGCATGACAACAGACATCGAACGATTTCACAGATGGGCTGTACCACGTTGGTACAGACCATACAAAAAGAGTTGCTGAAATGCTCGGCTATCATAAAGCGGAATCTTTGGACAAAATAACGACGCAGTTCTCTCCGAAACCGTGCTGCGCAAATTTAGAGAAACTGTATTCGAAGAAGACCTGGCGATCATTATACCGGATGATTCAAAAATACAGAACAGATTTCAATTGATTATTACGGAAAAACTATAAAAGATGGAAATACGTTGCGCATGTCTGTGGCTAAACGGAGGTTCACAGTTTCAACAAGTGCGCTGTTGTATTTTTGTAGCAACATGGCGGCCACATCACAAGACAAATCACTTTGTGTCTCGCAATTTACGCGAAGTCAATCCATTGCATTCCGCCGTCGATTCACCAAGAAGGTGCCTCTGCTCAAACACATTTACGACTGGCACATAAAATTCTTGGAAGTCTGTTGCATATGCGAAGGAAAGAGCACTGGTCGGCCACGTACTTTTGATGGAAATATCGAGCGTATCCGAGATACTTTCACACGAGCCCTCCGAAGTCCTCAAGACGGGAGGCCAGAAACTTCAACTACCTCAAACAACGGTGTGGCGTGTGCTGAAACGACTCCTGGATATGAAGCCTTACTTGTAGCAGTGAAGATTCCAACGATTTAATTTTTATGTACAACGGCGCCAAGTGTCACTGTCACCTTGAGGTGCGGCGTTATCTTAATAACACCATCCTATAACATCGGACTGGAAGAGTTGGGCAACAGGACCTTTTTCATTACTTCCGCCTTCCAGGTCACCAGACCTCACAACCGGCGATTTTTTTCTGTGCGGTACATAAAAGACGGAGCCTTTGTTCCACCGATGGCAGCTACTCTTCAAGAGCTGAGAAATCGAACTGTTGAAGGAAGCTGTCGATTCAGTAAACAGGGACCTGATGATCCGTGCGAGGAATGAAATGGACATCTGTTTCTACGCTTCTCGAGCAAAGCACGGTGCTCCTGTTGAGCGTATGGTACAGTGTCTGTCCGAACTTAATCCTCTATACAGTGACGCGCGCCACGTGTTTCTTTCTAGTCTTCTTTCTTTCGTAGTCTGTGAACAACTGAAACCTGCTCTTTCTTTTTTAATCACCCTGTTCTGTGCGTAAAATTCATGCGAGTAAGTTAAGAGAGATTAGGGCGCGATCTGAGGCATATCAGTCATCCGCGAATGGAACAGGAAAGAACATCGATAATATTAGCAGGCTGTATCCTCCTCCATGCAACGAACAGTGGTTTGCAGAGTATATACGTATATGAAGATGTAAAGTGATGGTGAAAAACGCCTTGCACTGTAAACAGAAAAGTTCACGGAACGTGCAAGCGCAATACTAAAGCTACGTAAGTCGATAGTTTGCTAATTACGGCACAAAGGACACGATGCTGAGATGAGTTAACTGAATATTTACTTCGAAGTAAAAGCAGCCAAGTATACACAATAAATATACAATTGACGAAATGGATAAATGTGTTATTCAGAGACAATTTATGCGAGATTATGAGCAATACAAGGAAATACCAACTGTGTGAGAATATGACAGTTTATTTCACACAGAACTTCAGCAAAGAACCTCTGAAAAGGAAAGGACGCAGGGTCGGGGATGGTGATTAGAGAATGGACTGAATACTGATGTGATTTAAGGTGCTAGTTATTGTGCCGGCCGCGGTGGTCTAGCGGTTCTGGCGCTGCAGTCCGGAACCGCGGGACTGCTACGGTCGCAGGTTCGAATCCTACCTCGGGCATGGGTGTGTGTGATGTCCTGAAGTTAGTTAGGTTTAAGTAGTTCTAAGTTCTAGGGGACTTATGACCTAAGATGTTGAGTCCCATAGTGCTCAGAGCCATTTGAACCATTTTTTAAGGTGCTAGTTATCTCATCCTAAGGCCGTTCACTTTCATAGGCCTTCGTTCAGGAGATATCTTTTGCCGAAAGCGGACGAGATGACATTCTTTACTATTCATTAAAATAGCCCCAGTTTACGAAGCAGCGAATATCCTATATTAGGCTCCAGTCTGAAATTTACGACTTTCTACACAATAAGGTTATGTAATTACGTGTGACGCCCTCTACGTATATGACGGAAACCTATGAAAGCACAATATTAATGCCCAAGGGGGCCTGGGTTCGATTCCCGGCAGGGGACTGGGTGTTGTGTGTCTTTATCATTTTCATCATCACTGACACGCAAGTTGCCGAAGTGGCGTCAACTAAAAAGACTTGCAATACGGCGGCCGAACCCCGAAGGGGATATCCCCGCCAATAAATGCCGTACGATCGTTTCAATGCCAAGCAGAGTCAAGTATCATCTTTGTGAATGACCAGGAGAGTAAGAGCAAAGAATTTTAAGAAATGGAAGAAAAACCTCTAAAAGAGTCAATACTGTTTCTGGTCAAATTAAATGTGGCACAAGCACCAACTGCGTATGTACGTAATATTTTTATCGTGACCGGATAAAAGTAGATCGAGATTTACGCATGAGTAAAGTATATTACCTAGGCTATCTGATGAAAACGTCAAAGAAACTAGATTTCAAAGTAATTTTTACGTCACCGAAAACGAAAACTCGTGCGCAATGAAAATTTCAATCATACACTGAGCTCAGCTGAATGAATTGCATGCGAAACTTTCAAAGGTATTAGTGTCCATTTTTTAGATCGCCATTTTTAAGTTATCAGTCCAGCTGGTAGGAAGCTGCCCTTCATATTTTCCTATCTTGTGCTGATATTTCAATCGCTACGTAATTATTACATCTATAATCTATAGTCCGCATAAAATATTCTAATATTCATGACCCTCCACTGTTCCTCCCAGCGCGTCGATGCCTTAGTAGTAGTGGTACAAGACATCCCATTAAGCTGTCTTAAGCTGTCCCTTGTTCTGCAAAGGGTCTCACACAGACTTGCTTCCTCGCCTATTCTTTTTAATCCTTCCGTCATTTCGTACTTTATCGGTACAGTTCATTCTGAACATTCTTTTACAGCATCCCATTTCGAATGCTTCCTGTTTCTGATTCTGCATGTATTATAAGGCAGAAGAATACGAGGTTTTGTGCGTAAACTTTGAAATGTGTATAGGGGCAATAGACGTCACGGAGTTAACTAATTAAATTCCAAGAAAATAAGTTTTGGGAAGAGTCGGATAACATATTAGCTTCCTCCCATATACAACGCACACCATGACTACGACGAGAAAATTCGCGAAATTAGAGCTGAAGAGCTGATACAGAGGTTTATCAACAATCTTTCTTCCCACGTGCCATTCGCAAAGGAACAGAGGACGGGGGGGGGGGGAAATCAGTTAGTAGTACCCGAATTACCCTCCGTCATCGAGTGTCAGGTGACTTGGCGGAATACTGAAATAGATGTAGATGTCTCTGAAGATTCCCTTCCTCCACTGCCAACAGGTTATTTTCCCTTCGAATCAGAAGTGGTGAGTGATGAATACTGCAAGCGGTGCATCTACATAGCTACTCCGTAAACTACCGTTCGGTGCGTGGCGGAAGGTACCATGCACCAGTCATTTCGTTTCCTGTTCGGCACCCAAATAGAGCGAGGAAAAACGACTATCTATATGCCTCCCTAAGAGCCCTTATTTCTTGTATCTTATTTCCGCGATCCTTGCGCGAAATGTATGTTGGCGGCAACAGAATCGCTCTGCAGTCGGCTTCAAATGCTGGTTCTCTAAATTTTCCCAGTAATGTTTCGAAAAGAACGTCGCGTTCCCTCCAGGGATTTCCATTTGAGCTCCCTTAGCAGCCCGGTAATACTTGCATGTTGTTCGAACGTACCGGTGACAAATCTAGCAGCCCGCTTCTAAATTTTTTCAGTGTTTTCCTTTAATTCGATCTATTACGGATCCAAAACAGTTGAGCAGTACTCAACAACATGCCCTATGCTGTCTCCTTTACAGGTGAACCACATTTTCCCAAAATACTCCTAATAAACCGACGTCGACCATTCGCCTTCCCTACCATAATACTCACACGTTCGTTCCATATCATATAACTTTGCAACGTTACGCCTAGATATTTAAACGACGTGATTGTATCAAGCAGGACACTAATAATGCTGTATCCCAATATTAACTCATCAGCATTAACTTACATTTTTTCTACAGTTAGAGCGAGCAGTCATTCATTACACCAACTCTAAATTGTGTCTGAGTTATCTTATAACCTCCTATTGTCACTCAACCTCGACACCTCCCCGTACACCACAGCATCATCAGCAAACAAGTGCAGACTGCTGGCAACCTTGTCCGCCAGATGATTTATGTATACAGAAAATATTAGCGGTGCTATCACATTTCCCTGTGGCACTCCTCGCTATAACCTTCTCTGTGATGAACTCTCGCCGTCGAGGACAACATACTAGGTTCTGTTACTTAGGAAGTATTCGAACCGGTCACAAATCAGGAGACCTATTCCATACGCTTGTATCTTCGTTAACAGTCTGCCGCGGGACACCGTGTCAAATGCTTTGCGGAAATATAGAAATATGGAATCTGCTTGTTATCCTTCATCCATAGTTCGCTGTCACTTCGGCCATGGATGGAGAATCGAGTGGAGCACATGTGTGCGCGCTGGCTACAACAGGACAACGAAAAGAATTCTTCCAGAGGCGAAGTACAGGAGAAGGTCGAGCGCTCTGCTTAATGCAAGTGTTCTCTTTCTGTCTTTCATGTGACGCGAATACACAATACCTGAGACGTCACTTTATAACACGGCAAACCTTAAGATAAATTTTAATTCAATAGACAAATTCCCCTCCCCCCATGAACCATGGACCTTGCCGTTGGTGGGGAGGCTTGCGTGCCTCAACGATACAGATAGCCGTACCGTAGGTGCAACCACAACGGAGGGGTATCTGTTGAGAGGCCAGACAAACGTGTGGTTCCTGAAGAGGGGCAGCAGTCTGGATGATTGACTGATCTGGCCTTGTAACAATAACCAAAACGGCCTTGCTGTGCTGGTACTGCGAACGGCTGAAAGCAAGGGGAAACTACAGCCGTAATTTTCCCCGAGGGCATGCAGCTTTACTGTATGGTTATGATGATGGCGTCCTCTTGAGTAAAGTATTCCTGTGGTAAAATAGTCCCCCATTCGGATCTCCGGGCGGCGACTACTCAAGAGGACGTCGTTATCAGGAGAAAGAAAACTGGCATTCTACGGATCGAAGCGTGGAATGTCAGATCCCTTAATCAGGCAGGTAGGTTAGAAAATTTAAAAAGGTAAATGGATAGGTTAAAGTAAGATATAGTGGGAATTAGTGAAGTTCGGTGGCAGGAGGAACAAGACTTCTGGTCAGGTGAATTCAGGGTTATAAATACAAAATCAAATAGGGGTAATGCAGGAGTAGGTTTAATAATGAATAAAAAATAGGAGTGCGGGTAAGCTACTATAAACAGCATAGTGAACGTATTATAGTGGCCAAGATATGCCTACTACAGTAGTACAAGTTTATATGCCAACTAGCTCTGCAGATGACGAAGAAATTGAAGAAATGTATGATGAGATAAAAGAAATTATCCAGGTAGTGTAGGGAGACGAAAATTTAATAGTCATGGGTGACTGGAATTCGACAGTAGGAAAAGGGAGAGAAGGAAACATAGTAGGTGAACATGGATTGCGGCTAAGAAATGAAAGAGGAAGCCGTCTGGTAGAATTTTGCACAGAGCATAACTTAATCATAGCTAACACTTGGTTCAAGAATCATAAAAGAAGGTTGTATACATGGAAGAATCCTGGAGACACTAAAAGGTATCAGATAGATTATATAATGGTAAGACAGAGATTTAGGAACCAGGTTTTAAATTGTAGGACATTTCCAGGGGCAGATGTGGACTCTGGCCACAATCTATTGGTTATGAACTGTAGATTAAAACTGAAGAAATTGCAAAAAGCTGGGAATTTAAGGAGATGGGACCTGGATAAACTGACTGAACCAGAGGTTTTACAGAGTTCAAGGACAGCATAAGGGAACAATTGACAGGAATGGGGGAAAGAAATACAGTAGAAGAAGAATGGGTAGCTCTGAGGGATGAAGTAGTGAAGGCAGCAGAGGATCAAGTAGGTAAAAAGACGAGGGCTAGTAGAAATCATTGGGTAACAGAAGGAATATTGAATTTAATTGATGAAAGGAGAAAATATAAAAATGCAGTAAATGAAGCAGGCAAAAAGAAATACAAACGTCTCAAAAACGAGATCGACAGGAAGTGCAAAATGGCTAAGCAGACATGGCTAGAGGACAAATGTAAGGATGTAGAGGCTATCTCACCAGGGGTAAGATAGATACAGCCTACAGGAAAATTAAAGAGACCTTCGGAGCAAAAGAGAGCCACTTGTATGAATATCAAGAACTCAGATGGAAACCAAGTTCTAAGCAAAGAGGGGAAAGCAGAAAGGTGGAAGGAGTATATAGAGGGTCTATACAAGGGCGATGTACTTGAGGGCAATATTATGGAAATGGAAGAGGATGTAGATGAAGATGAATTGGGAGATACGATACTGCGTGAAGAGTTTGACAGAGCACTGAAAGACCTGAGTCGAAACAAGGCCCCGGGAGTAGACATCATTCCATTGGAACTACTGACGGCCTTGGGAGAGCCAGTTCTGACAAAACTCTACCATCTGGTGAGCAAGATGTATGAGACAGGCGAAATACCCTCAGACTTCAAGAAGAATATAATAATTCCAATCCCAAAGAAAGCAGGTGTTGACAGATGTAAAAATTACCGAACTATCACTTTAATAAGCCACAGATGCAAAATACTAACGCGAATTATTTACAGACGAATGGAAAAACTGGTAGAAGCCGACCTCGGGGAAGATCAGTTTGGATTCCGTAGAAATGTTGGAAAACATACTGACCTTACGACTTATCTTAGAAGAAAGATTAAGGAAAGGCAAACCTACGTTTCTAGCATTTGTAGACTTACAGAAAGCTTTTGACAATGTTGACTGGAATACTCTCTTTCAAATTCTAAAGGTGGCAGGGGTAAAATATAGGGAGCGAAAGGCTATTTACAATTTGTACAGAAACCAGATGGCAGTTATAAGAGTCGAGGGGCATGAAAGGGAGGCAGTGGTTGGGAAGGGAGTGAGACAGGGTTGTAGCCTCTCTCAATCTGTATATTGAGCAAGCAGTGAAGGAAACAAAAGAAAAATTTGGAGTAGGTATTAAAATCCAGGGAGAAGAAATAAAAACTTTGAGGTTCGCCGATGACATTGTAATTCTGTCAGAGACGGCAAAGGACTTGGAAGAGCAGTTGAACGGAATGGACAATGTCTTGAAAGGAGGATATAAGATGAACATCAACAAAAGTAACACGAGGATAATGGAATGTCGTCGAATTAAGTCGGGTGATGCTGCGGGAATTAGATTAGGAAATGAGACGCTTAAAGTAGTAAAGGAGTTTTGCTATTTGGGGAGCAAAATAACTGATGATGGTCGAAGTAGAGAGGATATAAAATGTAGACTGGCAATGGCAAGGAAAGCGTTTCTGAAGAAGAGAAATTTGCTAACATCGAGTATAGATTTAAGTGTCAGGAAGCCGTTTCTGAAAGTATTTGTATGGAGTGTAGCCATGTATGGAAGTGAAACATGGACAATAAATAGTTTGGACAAGAAGAGAATAGAAGCTTTCGAAATGTGGTGCTACAGAAGAATGTTGAAGGTTAGGTGGGTAGATCACGTAACTAATGAGGAGGTGTTGAATAGGATTGGGGAGAAGAGACGTTTGTGGCACAACTTGACTGGAAGAAGGGATCGGTTGGTAGGACATGTCCTGAGGCATCAAGGGATCACAAATTTAGCACTGGATGGCAGCGTGGAGGGTAAAAATCGTAGAGGGAGACCAAGAGGTGAATACACCAAACAGATTCAGAAGGATGTAGGTTGCAGTAGGTACTGGGAGATGAAGGAGCTTGCACAGGATAGATTAGCATGGAGAGCTGCATCAAACCAGTCTCAGGACTGAAAACCACAACAACAACAGACAAATTCCCTACAAGCATTGTCTTTTTTTCTTCTGAAACAATGGTATCAGATTACGCATGTTATTTCAACAATTAAAATTTGTTTTGCGATTTTTGTTTCCCATCACAAATCTAATGATCGATCATTTTCACTACTTTTTTTACCGACTGAGAGGCACCAATGTCTGAGGTATCGGGTGGAGAATATGAGCAATAACGTTATGAACGATCTTCCAATCACACTCGACTTGCAACTCTAATTGTGAGCGCTAAAGCTGGTTCTATTACTTACCGAATTTGATCTATTATTTTTTCGAATTTACTACCTGAGAAATAGGAAAGAGAAAAACTTGTGGCAGTTTCACAAGAAGAGTTCAGTATAACACAGTGCGTTATATTTGAATCGATGCATTACCAAGTCTGATTCACTTGCTCATTTAAACATAGTCCAGCGGCGCCGTGATAATGCACGAGCATGGCTCGACGCCGGCCAGGCCACCGAGCGAGCGAGCGAGCGAACATCGCCGCGCCAATGAGATCATCCTTTCTTTGACAGTGTAAACGTTCCGAGAAGAGGCACCTCTCTGGGTTGGTTGGCTGGTTGGCGAGACTGCGCTTTTTAACGACGCTGCCGAACGGTAGGTACTATGAATAACCGGCGGCAGCCCGTCGCGGCGGAGAGCCAGTTCTAGAAAAAGAGAGCTACGCCGTCTGCTCCCAATACCTCGTCGTACCGCGGCCGACCAATTGCACACGGGTCTCTGTGTCCACTAATAAGAACCATACCAAGAGTCAGGTATCAAAACACAATACACTTTCTTCCGACACGAGGAAGATTAAGACGTCTACAGAATGCTGCCAGCGAGAAAATTATACGTGTCACTGTCACCGCTTAAGTACAGAGTACTACCACAGAAAATACAGAAGAAAATTTCGATAAATATGTATTACGATTTGGAATTTTGACACATAATACCTATTAACAGCGAACATTCCAGTAATAAACCTTAAAAAGGTGTGGTTCAACATAGTTCTACAGTCACAAAAGTGCAAACCAAAACTCAACAAGGAGCTGGGCTGAAGGATACGTAAAAAACCGGGTGCTCAATACAGTTGCTGCTGACATCATTTAAGTCAATCACTAAACTTCACAGTACTTTCATATAACCACGACAAGAACAGCTGTCACCTATTTTGAACGGCATATTTAATTCTCGTGTCGTGCGAACGTGTATTACGTATAGCTTGTGACGAAAATACTTTTTCTGTTACTGTGCTCAACCACTCTTTTTGACACCACTAATCAAAACATGTAACAGCGAACTGAATACATAATTACACAACGCCACCTTGAAAAGTTCTTTTCAGAGAACAAAGCCCAGCAGCAATATTACTGGTGCAACAGTCTGGCTAACTTCAAGTTAAACAGATAATTTAAAATGGCGAAGAGGACGTACACTTGCACAGTTTCGATGTACAGGTAGAGACAGAATGCTGTAGCGAAAGCATGCAGCCGAGTCAACTAAATCGTCACACGCGCTGGTCCCACACTGGCCTCGGTCCACAGCAAGAAGCGCACAGTCCGACGAGGAAGAGCGTACTGGCCGGAGTGTCGCAGGGCAGGTGGGTTTGTATGACGCAGCGCAGCGCTGCGGCGCCAGCGCAGCCCCCGCCCACGGCTCATTGAAAGCGGGAGCCGACGCATTGTGCGTTCGTCCGTCCCCTGGAATGCCGGCCGGCTGACAACAGAACTCATGAATGAATGAATCGGCCTCCGCGCCGAGCCACGCCTGCCTCGACCAGTTGACTCATGTTCCGGCGCCGCAGCCTGCGTCACCTCTGTTCCGGAAAGCATCGTGCCGAGCGGCGGAAATAACGCTAGTTCTCCAGCTATGGACTGGACGCTGGCTGACTCACGAGTCACGCGCCTAACCCTGCCGCAGGTTAAGTCAAGGGCGCGAGACTACATGCCACTCTCTTCCGAACGCGTGCCTGTTGCTTCTACGGCGTTAGTCACCATCACGTCCAAAGAAGCAACGTATATTGCAGTCCCTTACTACGCCTTTCGGCGGGCTGCAGCAAGTGAAGCATGCAACCGAGACACCAATGGGAGCCTTGCATTGTTGGCTATCACAATATTGCCACTTCCGCTACGCAAAGCATTTGTGCCCGCCAGTTCTACGTGAGTCGTCACAACAGTCGAAGACTGGTGTCAGGTTTAGTTTCGCGCACCTTACAATTTGTGATGAAATTTGTCGAAAGAGGAGCATACGGGAGACACTATAGAGACCCGTACTGTACGTTCAGTTCTGAGTTTTGGCGTGATTTTTGCACGAGATGGAGACACAAAAGATTTGTCGTGACAACGTCGTAACTTTGACCGACAGAAGTCAAATGCCAACTAATGTAAATAAGACCATATGTGCATGACAATATACAAATGATTAATGTTACAGAACTGTACATGATTTTTTAATCTGAAAATTCATAACGCCGTGTGTCACAGTCAGAACTAATTAACGCGGTGGCACGTAATCAAAACGAGCTTGGATGTTTTTCAGCGGAATTCTGCTTCCATGTCGCATGGATACAAGTTTCCAAAGCATCACCCATTGTCGCTGGAGAACTGTAACCAACATATTCGATGCGTGACTGTTAGCTAAACATTAATATAAGTAATGATACTTGTCGTCCTTTCAATACACCGGGTGATCAAAAAGTCAGTATAAATTTGAAAACTTAATAAACCACGGAATAACGTAGATGGAGAGGTAAAAATTGTCACACATGCTTGAAATGACATGGGGTTTTATTAGAACAAAAAAAAAAAAAGTTCACAAAATGTCCGACAGATGGCGCTGGACAGCAAAACGTCAGTGACTGCGCATGACAATTGTGTATAAAAGGAGCTGTAATGGGAGAGAATCTGATGCGCCAGCAGGCGCAGCATGTTGACGTTACCTGAAAAGGCGCTTTTAGTGAAGCTGTATTATCAGAATGGGGAATATGCTAGTTCAGCGTTACGATCCTATCGCCATAGGAAGGGGATTCGAACGGGTAAAGGTCCGTTGACAAATGCAGCTGTGACGAGAATGATTTCGAAGTTCGAAGCCACGAGTTGTTTAGACGATAGACCCCGTAGTGGCCGACCGAACACAAGGCGTAATGCTGCTGAGACAGTTCAGGAAGAAATGGAGACTGTAGCGGGTTCGTCTATGCACGGGGAAGTCAGGGCTCGTGCAGTCGCACGTCGCACCGGTATTCCATACACTACTGTTCGGTTGGCACTTGGGGGAACCCTCCGATGCTATCCGTACAAAATCCATCGGCATTATGAACTGTTACCTGGTGATTTAGTGAAGCGGAGGGCATTTGCGGTGTGGGCGTTTCAAAAGACGGCGGAAGATGACAATTGGTTGAGTAACGTGTTGTGGACCGACGAAGCTCATTTCACGCTCAGAGGGTCTGTCAACGCCCACAACTGCAGAATTTGGGCTACCGAAAATCCCAGAACCGTCGTGGAAACTCCATTACACGACGAGAAAGTGACGGTATGGGTTGGATTTACCACTTCTACCGTTATCGGACCTTTTTGCTTCGAGGAAATGCGTCATTATGGTTTTGTAACTGCTACCGTGACGGATGAGAGGTACGTCGATATGTTACAGAATCGCATCATCCCCAGCCTGGCTGATAAACACCTGCTGAACGTACGATGTTTATGCAGGATGGCGCTCCACCCCATGTTACTAGACACGTGAAAGATCTTTTGCGTGCGTCGTTTGGTGATGATCGTGTGCTCAGCTGCCACTTTCGTCATGCTTGGCCTCCCAGGTCCCCAGACCTCAGTCTGTGCGATTATTGGCTTTGGGTTACCTGAAATCGCAAGTGTATCGTCATCGACCGACATCTCTAGGGATGCTGAAAGACAACATCCGACGCCAATGCCTGACCATAACTCCGGACATGCTTTACAGTGCTACATTATTCCTCGACTACAGCTATTGTTGAGGAATGATGGTGGACATACTGAGCATTTCCTGTAAAGAACATCATCTTTGCTTTGTCTTACTTTGTTATGCTAATTATTGCTATTCTGATCAGATGAAGCACCATCTGTCGGACATTTTTTGAACTTTTGTATTTTTTTTGGTTCTAATAAAATCCCATGTCATTCCAAGCACGTATGTCAATTTGTACCTCTGTATCTACATTATTCCGTGATTTATTCAGTTTTTAAATTTATACTGACTTTTTGATCACCCGATAACTTGCACCTTACTCCACGTTACTCGGGCATTTAAACCATCGTCATGTAGTGATGATTGTTCATTATTGGCCTCAAGAGATCAAGATCGGATGGAGAATCAAACGTCGCACAAAATCTTTAAATTTCACATTTGTTCTCTATGCTGCTCAAGAAAACAACCTGCCAGTCTGTGTTTACCAAGGTACCGTCTAACACGTACGTGACTTCACAACATGAGACTCTCATTACATTTTAGTACTCTGCATGAAAGCGACGTTGTTCATATACACAATGCAATGTGTAGTTGCTGTTCAATGAAAGCCGACTCAATTGACCAGTTGTGCTACTAACATATACCCTCAAAGTGCCGACACAAAAGGTTCACAACCGACACAATGCTCAAACGTAGAGCCCATATTGTGGAAGATCCTGTACGGTACAATGAGGCCAAGGTCATCAGCCACTCGATAAAGAGGTAGTTCATTTGGAGTTAGCGGTATCAGCTACAAATCTGACCGAACTATCGAAGTATGTAGATCTGGAGATGTCCCAGAGCTCAGTTGTGGCGAGAGAATCCCCACCTTCATCCGACTCCGCCAACGTGATTACAGGCGACGACTGTTACAGAGTAAAGAATGCCTCCTAGCCGGAGATTAGTAATAGCAAAAGTGAGAAGGCTATAAACATAATGGACATCGATTGGACCGACTGTAACGAAATAAAGGAAGAAATAATCAGGTCAGTACGTGGTAGGACGAGGCGGGTATAGGCTGGTATTCTTCATGCGACGGGATCCCCCTCACCGGCATATTCCTTACGGATGGAATGAAACGAGGAGCGTTATACACCTGTTCTTCATATTGCTGGGTTTATTAGAGACAGCAGTAGCCCATTAGATGTTGTTTCAACTCTCACTGAAGAGAGCTCTTCCAGAATGAACTTTATTCCTATACCAGAGAGTGAGCTGTTATGAAACTTCCTGGTAGATTAAAGCTGTATGCCAGACCAGGACTTTTTGCCTTCCAGAAGGGTTAGTCCCACAAGTATGCAGGCATACTTCTCTAAGTTTGGAAGGTTGGAGATGAGGTACTGGCAGAAGTACATGTGGGGGAACGGGGAGGGATGGGTCGTGAGTCGTGCTTGGATAGCTCAGTCGGTCAAGAGCTTGTTCACAGAAGACATAGATCCGAGGTTCGAATCCTGGTTTGGCAGGTGGTTTCAAGAGAGATCTTATTTGCAATCTGCAGTCTGCATTTGGAATCGTCAAAAAGAATGTCGAGCGAGTAAGCGCTTCTCCAGCCAAACAGTCGTTCAATTCATTCCCTGGGATACCCACATGACTTGGGAACCAGAGAGAGACTTCTGAAAAACAGACAGACAGACATAAAGTACGACTGTGATCAGAGAGAAGATAATGAATAGCAGATATCACAGGGTGACAAGAGTAACATCCAGCTCCACCTAAAAACGCTCTGTGTTTCTGGCAACAAATGCTGTTCCTGACTGGCGGGAAATGTAAAAGCATATCCTGTCCTATTCATGGTTTTAGACCAGTCGATGTAAAAGACAGTAGCATCCTTAAAGTCCTGAAGAACTGAGAGAAACAGACTCTGAAAGGTCATCGGGGCAACTCAAACAAGTCCTTGAAATAGGTCGGTACTAATGCGTGAAATGAGTACTACCCAAGACGGGGGGAGGGAGGGGAAAAAAATCCCCGAGTACACATTCTCAAGGAGGTTAGGCGGCGGTCCGGGCAGAGAGTCTCATGGCACACTTAAACTGGTTATCCTGCCCTAGGGCGGGTGTCAGGGAGTCGACACACCTCAACGCAGAAAGAATTTGCTATTTTGGATGATTAGGAAATTGTTGGATGGTGATTGAATAGTGAGCATGAGTTGATACCATCGGAACTAAAGAGGGAAGATTCCTGCTTCGGCAAGGAGACTGTCTGTGGGACTTGTTTGGAAGATGCCAGTGGACAGTCTTATTCTCCCAATGATGGACTGGGTCCAACGATTTCAGAGCTGAATGTGCTGCTGACCCGTAAACCTGGCAACCGTAGTCCTACTGGAATGAGACCAGGGCCCAGTAAATATGGAGCATATTAGCACAATCCTCTCACCAAGAGCTGTGGGCAAGAAAGCAGAGACCATTAAGCTTTTGCATGCAGGTAGTCTTTAGTTGATGAGTATGGTCCAGCCATCGCCTTACATGACTCATATCAAGGTCGTTTTGCCTAAAATACACTCATGCCCGAAAAAAAAACAGAACACCATGAAGGACTGGAGTTATGATGTTCATATTTCCAGGGCGTGTACATTAGTATGTTCTACAGAAACAATTAGCATTTCAGTCACCTCAGTACGGCATGCGTCCTGTTGCCTAGTATGCATAGGGTCTGCCATTGGCGCTAATAACTTGTTCTATGTGTGATGGCATCGACGCATATAAGGCGCGAATGGCGTCCTGTGGTATAACCATTCACCCTGCTCTCACCTAATTCCAAAGTTCATCTGTGGTGGGTGGCATTGGGTCACAACGGTGCACATGTCGCTTCACCAATCCCATGCATTTTAGATTGGCGACAAGTTTGTTGATCTGGCAGGCCAGGGCAAAAGGCTGACATCCTGTGACACAAAAAAGGCACGTGTTCGTGCAGTAACACGTGGTCGTTCTTTGTCTTGATGAAAAATGGCGTCTGGGGCGCCGTGCGGAAGGGTATGGCTAAGGGGCGCAGAATGTCATTCACGTAGGTCACACTGGTCACAGACATCTCGACTTGTACAAACTGTGATTTGTGTTTGTACCCAATAGCACCCCAAACTGTAAGGCTTTGAGTTGGCGCTATATGTCTTGTGAAAGAAGTCGTTGTGATGCCGCTCCCCTGTCTGCGGCAATCATTTTCAAACAAATAGAAACTGGATTCGTCCGAAAACACTGTTTGATGCCATTTCTGTCTACAGTGACGTCGTTCTATACACCATAGTCGTCTAGCATGTTTCTGCACTTTCGTCAAAGGCAGGCGGAGAAGTGGATGACGCGCACGTAACTCATGCGGTAATAAACGGCGACAGACTGTCACCCCTGATAATGTGTGATGTGTTACACTGTTGCGCCAGAGCCGAAGAAGACGAAGATCTACTCGGGGTGTTGACATTCTCGGGGGAGGGCGGGGGGGCCTCGGTGGTGCGACCTGACCCATCTATTCACGTACTACGGCCTTCCGTGAACCATCCAGCACACACCCGTTGCTCAGCCGAAACACTTCGTCCCACACGAACAGCAGTTTACCGGATGGATGCATCGCATTCTCTCATGCCAATTTATGTTGTAAGGAGTGTGTCAGAACTCTCCATTACACTGAAAACAATACATCCAACAACGCTATTTCTTGCAGTGTCTAAGCACTCACATACGGACAGTAACAATCTGGGGGCGAGACATGGGAGCGCGATTCTAAGTATTGTTGGGAGACAAGGTCTGCCTGCGAGAGTGGAAGTAGTAGTGTCGGTTGAAAACTCGTAGACAGAAGACGTGTCATGCTGCCCTCACGTCGTTCATGGCAGATCTTACCACACTCGGGAAGGCCTGATTTCATTTATATAGCCAGTTGAAATTTAGATGGCTTAACTACGCCTGAAGATGGAATTCAAGGTAAAATTCACAAGCATAGTGCAAAAGCAATTGCAGGGTTAGTCTCGTGATTGTTAGTCCGCGTTTGCAATAATCCAATGTTTTGCTTGTCAGTTAAAGAAGCCTCCTTATCCTCCAAATAATAATAATTATTCTCCACATATTAATAAAATGCTGTGGTATTCAATGTTAATGTAACTTTGAAACTGAAATAATTTGTTAATCTGGCACTCAGCCATTAATAACTATGCCATTGTCATTATCTATTATTGGTCACGATGATTCTAAAGTTTTAAATAGACTTAATTCATGAAATCCCTTCTCACAAGTTATTTAGTAGCTAACAGGACCCAAGCAAACTCCTTTTATTAAATTTATTCTTAGTAACAATAAGCTTTAGCCGCTGCTGCTGCATGCTGCTGCGAATTGCTGTAAACCACATGGAAAAAGGCAGTCATCTAAAGATGAGAGTGCAAAACTTAGGGCCAAAACAAGAGACACTGATACACCACAACATGCCATGTACTTTAATCCAGTAACTTCCGTTGCACACGTCAAATTCTGTATCACTTGAAAATTCTTGCTCAAAAAGGCAGTAAAACAGCTTAGGTATGCATTGCTACAGGTTCATTTCATCCTGTAGTTTTTCATAATCAAATACTCAGTCAGACAGCTTATCTAAATGTGAGTTTTAAGTTTTTCGTGTAACGATCTGTTCAGGACTTAAATGACAGTGAAACTGACACTCATACAACACGCACACAGTGTTATGGAGGTTGGATTCCGCTTACTGATAGCCCAGGTTGCTTATCGAGTCAATTTTCACAGACGAACATAGGCAATATTGGGCTGTAGTAGCGGAGTTGGTTGCACATACGTTACATATATTTGTCGCATATACAATGTGCCCCTTTCAAACTCACTGATTTGGTGGTACTGCTCGCGCATACGTCTGCGAGGCATCCTGCATGTCTGCTCAAGTTACATTGATCCATTACCTTACGTTTATATCGACAATGCGGGCCGCAGGCACATTTTAGTGGTAGGTGGTGTTGCGCCGCGATATATCGATGATTGAACCCGAAGGCCGACGTGCTTCAAATGCTAATCGTTTCTGCGGAACATACTAACGTACATGTGCTGTGAATGTGAACGTCCTCTCTCTAGTCGTTCAAGGTGTTCCGTTTTTATCTGAAAATGAGTGTAGTTACCAGTCAGTGAAAGGTTCATTATATAACTCGTCGTGACGGGGGCTAAAGGATGGGGAGTGGGGGCATAGGAGGGAGGGATGGCTTCCACCTGTCATTCATACTTTGGAAAGGTAAGAAGAAGACGCCCAGGCAGTCGCAAAGTGGGTCGCGAGATGTTCGGCCAACGCCGACGCATTGTTAGACATATTATCATGAACATCCTATGAGAACTATGTCACAGATAGAAAAATAATACATAAGTCGTTTTAAGTACCTACGCTGTTACATATGATAAAAGCGTTGAATTTAAGGAAAAGCTGACTAAGTGCGAACTAATATGTGAAACAATAAGAAAAACATTAATAAAGAAACTTCAATAGAGTTTTATAGAACAATGGCAGTCTGCAGTTAAATGAATGGTAGCTGAGCATGGGTAACAGTAAGAAAAGAGCAACTACAAATACCAGCAGCAGAAATGAGATTTTTAAAATCAGTTAAGAGAGGTACAAAAGAGGACAGAATAAAGAACGAGTATATTCGTCAGAAGCTGAATATCGTTGTCCCGAATGACAAAATAACTGACTATAGGAAAAATCGTAAGAGCAAGATGGAGGAATATTGACTACCCAGACTGGAAAGATTCTACATACCAAGGGGCAGAAAAGACGTTGTTCGACCAAGGAAGATTGAAGAGATCGGAACGGGTAAAAGGCCCAGGGTACAAGGAGGAGGAGGAGGAGAAGAAGAAGAAGAAGAAGAACTCAGGATAGTTGTTGATGTTTGGTTGTCCAGCAGACTGCCGAGCTTAGCACTGGTATGGACGGGCATATGTTCCCAAGGAGGAGATGTTGTGCCCCCACTATTCCTTCTTACTGTGTTTAATTAAGAAGCTAGTCTTAGCACGAAGCCAGTTAGAAATAATGAGGTTGGTCTCTGAAGAACATCGCTTGAGACGTTGCATGAACCTTCGACGACCCTGAATGCCTGTTGCAACGTCTTTGGTCCATGATGGTACCAGTTACGGTGGAGTGGGCCCATACAAAGCGAGATATCATCCAGTGGCGCAGGAGACATCTACCACAACCTTCTCGATGCAATCAGACAGAGACGGGGCAAAAGTACGATAGAGGCATACAATTGCCAGTTGGCTCTTCAAAGATTCCAGCACAACAAGTCGTTTGTCGGGCGATCACGGGGAAATGACAGCATCACTAAAAAGTGGTCACTGTCAAAGGTCGTCGTGTAACGACTATCGCAGCGAATCCACGAGATTGAGGGAAGAGATACTAGGGTCAATAGCCGAAAAGGTGCCATGGGCGACACTGAAGTTAGTAGGAGTACCGTCACTGAGGAGACGCAGATCAAATTGGAAAGAAGTTGGCCGATGAGAAGTCCCCTACCAGACGAACTGGTACTTCCCACATGTGGTGGCGTGCACTGAAATACCCAAGTAGGTGAAGAGGTGGGAAGAGCTGTTGGGATAAGGTGGTCATCATAAGGAAGTGTCTTGCTTGGAAGTAAATAAAGGTTGCAAAATGGTGATAGCTTGGGTCTGGGATTGCATGCACTCGCACTGCTATTACTTCCAATGTGATATTGCGTGGAATCCACCCGATAATATATGTGCAATCCAATGTACAGACCCCTCCAGAAGCTCAATCCAGGCCAATACCATTTTGACAAGAGTGCATGGTAACCTCGAACAGTTTGATAGTGGTCATCAGTGAAGAGTGTTTCTTGGAGCGCAACACAAATTACAGGACAAGAGGAAATTAGTTGCAGTTCTGGCAGTATCCATTGGTGTCCCCTTGGATCATCACGCTGAGTACGCTTGCTAGACGTGAAGGGGCCAGAAGGACTGGTCATCCTCCAGGATCACTGTCGCCAGTGCGGGCAGAACAACATTAACGAACGTCTGCTTGGAGTATAACGGGATATCTGACGCCTCTAGGGTCACCGGAGTAGTCTTTTCTCTAGATTTCTTCTTCTCTTCCACAACTTTTGGCGGTCGAGATTTTTGTTTTACGCTGTGGGTGTGGGTACGGAAGAACATCGAGCTGCCCTGGCACACAATCCGTGGGGAGGAGGAGATTAGTGTTTAACGTCCCGTCGACAACGAGGTCATTAGAGACGGAGCGCAAGCTCGGGGTGAGGGAAGGATGGGGAAGGAAATCGGCCGTGCCCTCTCAAAGGAACCATCCCGGCATTTTCCTGAAGCGATTTAGGGAAATCACGGAAAACCTAAATCAGGATGGCCGGAGACGGGATTGAACCGTCGTCCTCCCGAATGCGAGTCCAGTGTGCTAACCACTGCGCCACCTCGCTCGGTCACACACAATCCGTGTCTCCTTTAGCCACTGGTTGGTGTCTTGCCAATAATTTGTGGATTTCTGGGACAGAGTTCACGAGAGAGAACCGTATCACCGACAGACGTCAGAGGAGGACTCTGGTGCTCCGCCAGAAGCGGGAAATAGTTCCGGAAACACGAGAGGGGAGGGTGTTCCATCGCCTATGGCCAAGTTAACTCGCGCTTCAGCCTGATGTCGACGTCGAGGGAGTGGACACATCTGGATACATCTGGCAGTGACAAATGTCGATATTACTGAGAATGTATACAAAACATCATATTTCTTCAAAGCTTCCAAATATGAGAGGCTTTCTAGGGCCTTCAGTTCCTGTATTTTCCATTCCTTGGGTAGATTAGCACACTTCGGGGATGGAGGAAGGTGGTCGTTCTGGAAACTGACACAAAAAGGTTCTTGCGAACATGGAGTATTTTCGTAAAGTGGTCGGCTACAGTCCCCACCAATTGGGTCGTACGTAGACCGCTAAGACTTAAGTCCCAACTGCTGGAATTTAAAACACCGCTTCGGGGTGGGGAAACTCGTTTCACATCGCAGTGGTAACGCACATGATCTTGACCTTCTCTGGAAGCGCGGATGAATGCACAGGTATCTAACTTATTGTCTGACGGACCTATACGTGTACGTTGTACAAAGTGGTTGCCTTGTCTCTCCAAGAGCTCGCATAGTTTCTAATCCATCTGTAGTATAGGTCCCGGTGAAAAATTAATCAGTGTACCAAGTTTAGGTTCTTATGGAGTGTTACGAACAGCTACATCACCAAGCTGTTCACAAGAGAGTTACTGTTTTAATTAAGATGGAACTCCTCAATTTGCTGAGGCAAGAGATTTCCTCAAATAGGATTTCAACATTTTCCACGAAGAACATTGATTTAATAGAGAGAAAGGCCCATCCATATGTTCGAGTGCAAACCAGGAACTGAGACGAATAACAGTCTCCAAGTGGCTTCGTTTTGTTTTCCTCCCTTGGTGTGGCCAAGGAGGGGAAGTTACTGGAGTCCTAACGATTGGCACTGAAATGCCGTCTGTCTAGAGAGACTGTTGGGAACTCGCGGCCACCGACTGGTAACTTTGGTCTCTTTCTGACACCTAGTCCGAACGAGGGCTCACCCCATTAGCGTCACCCGTCCAGGGCGAAGGTCAGCTGGTTGATGACCAGTGCTGGGTACCTTCAAACGGACAGACAGCTACTCGTCGGCAAGCGCGAGGCGGTGACAGCTCCAACGTCAACAGTGAGATCTTTGCTTGGTCAGGGGGTTACCACCGAACGGGCAATTGCCGACCCTACATGGAGTGCCTACCATGCTGGCTATTGGGCAACCTCCCCACATGGTCCACAGCCCGTAAAATTTCAGAAACGTGGTCAAACACAAATTTAGGAGCCGAACTTAAGTCAACCGATGTAAAATAAAGGGAACAAAGGGAGAAAACTAATAATCGACATCCTACGAGAGAGCTACGTTGTCAGCAGAGAATCTGTTCTAAAGAATAAGACGTGAAAAAGTTACTGTCAGAGAGTATGATTCGAGCAAAGGAAAGGAAGAAATACTGCAGTGGCTTCGGCCCCATGCTCACCGCCCAAGTACTCGTAAACGAGCTGTGAGCCCCTGGGGGGAACCTTGTGCAGCAGTAGGAGACGAAATGTCCCGGGATGAATTGATATTGTGCTTATTGACGCTTTTATTAGCACTTGCTTTCAAGTTAATACTTCTTTGATGGTTCTTCATTCTCTGAACTTGGCGTAGCACTTACCTTTGCTATCACACATCAAAAGGTAGCTTCACGTGTATGCTAGATTTCTAATGTTTAACAACTTTTTGCCGGTTCTACAATTTCACAGAAGCTGGATTTATTCAGTCAGTTTTTCCTTGGAGTTGCAAGTTCCATGAATGGTAATGTAGCAGTAATTAAAAGAAGTTACAGCGATGAAACAAAGACGGAGTTGGGGCAGTTTTTTGTTTCGGCACTGATGATGTACTTAAAGTGAGCCGGTGGGATAAGTTATGGTTTACGAATTCATCACAATGCTACAATGCTACTCGAATGATTGTTGTGATGTGGCACATCATCTGACTAGTAACATTAATTACTTCTAAACTGAAGGGCCTGGTGATCTAGAGGTAACGTGCGTGCCTGGAAACCGGAAAGTCGCGGGATTGAATCCCGGCGGACCACTGAAATATTTGTTTGCCTTTTTTTCTAGCCTTCACCTCTAAACGACGTATGGAGTCGTGAGGAATGATACGTGGTTCAACTTCCAAGTTATTATATAGGTTCCCTTTTCCCTGTTGGACAACTGGGGCAGATTAGGGATACGCAAGTGCCTCCTAAGAAGTCTTGCACCCGGTCGTTGCGGCACGCTAAATTATTACTAATGATCTTCACAGGTTTCCCCTAGAAGAAACTGCAGTGTTCGACATTACAGGAATTTAATATATTAACACGAACACTCTGGTACACGCATCTCATTTGCGGAACTTGTTTTGTGACTAATCTGTATGGCACTGATGCTGTCTTTTGCTTTTCCCTTTTACCAAATCAATGAAAACATGAAAATGTAGCCCTACGAGAATAGTTCAGCTCCCTACACAATGGAAGCGTTAACGTATGGTGAACTTCAAGTCCCAGTTACAAAGTGCGGCGAAGGTTACGTTTCGTTTGGGCAATCATATCGTGCTTTTCAGTACGCTCTATGTCCAAAATGCAAGGGAAGCCAACTAGTACAGTTTATGAAACGATTTTAGATAGCCACATGCATTCAAGAATCGTGAACTAAAGCGTAATGGCATGGACTATGTTAGCGTGTTGTGCTTCTGAGTGGTGTCATCAGCTCCAAGAAACTAATTTCATTTAATGATTAAAATTTATTAAATCACGCTACTACAAAACTTACAAAGCATAACTGCACAGAATGATGTTCAAAAATATACGAATGGCTAAAATGAAATTATGTAATTTAAATACTTGGCTGCTATATGAAGCTCGAGGAATTGTACTTTCCGTTCACTTTTGAGAAAAAATGAGAAGAAAGACAAACAATTGGCACCTGTTTAACACTTTCAATGTTATTATCGAAAATACACAGCGAGTTTGGAGCGGCAACTGACTTTCCCTGAAACGAAGCAGAGTCGGAAGAAGTTCTGTGATAGTTAACAGTGCTGTTGCCAGCTTTGAACTGCTAAGCGCGAGAGGTTGCTGGCGAAACAATAGTCGTCTAAGCAGCTGACCCTGAGGCGTTGTCACAGAAACGTGAACAAAATCAAGTTACGTTACTGACCGTGGCACATGCCCGTAACACCCGCGAAGCCCACGTTAACTGGCAAGAACCTTTTCTGGCTGCGCGATCTAAAAGTGATAGTATTATAGGAGTTCCGATTTCAGAGGCGATATTTGCCCCAGGCAAATGGCTGATTTAGCTCTTTGTCTTCCACTGGGTCGTAAGTGTGTCATGTTAGGCTATCAGAGAACTAGAGGAAATTTTGTTGCATTAAATTGCTACGTACCAATGTCCCTTTGGCAAAGGGAGACCAGCTAATAGTTTGCAGAATTTTTGTAATTACGAACTGCACCTCTAGATTGCGCTATCTTAAAGTTTCCATGTAAATTCCATGTTCCCCCGTGCTGTAGCATCGAATTACTACGCGCCTGCAGATAGGCAACCCAATTAAGAGATTTACAATGCGGAAAGCTGTCACGCCTCCCCGGGACAATTCCCGTCAATGAGCAGCACGCACTCATTGTCGTTTGCCACATCACAAACGGTGCCCATATTGAGCACCTGTAATATAAGTTACAAACATGTAGAGACGCTCTGTCCACTGATGTATGTGTGGTTTCTGTACGCCTTGAGTTTTTGCACAGTCTTCTGAAAACCTGGAAGTCTCTATGAATAACCCACTATGTCTCATCCCTGCCACGTCGGAAAATGGAACAGGAAACACTTTTTTTCATATTGTCACTTCTGTCTACGACTTTAATTAAAATAAACGTACATTAATGTCTAACTTCGAAAAGGAATAAAAGTTAAATGCAAAGAGAGAATGAGCAGTCACAACTGCGGTTCCTCTAATGCACAGTACGTGTGCAAAGGGCAACTGAAAGTGGATTTAGAAGAACATTTCTCATGGTAAGGTATTACACGCGCGTTACTTGTTGAAGGCAGCACTGATTTGGGTTGGGTTGTTAACGAATTGGAGGAGCCATTCGGACTTACGAACGAGCTTGACTAACAAATTTAAGTTGGCAATAAATTAATTCCACCATAGATTAAAAAAAACCTGCTCTGTCTCCGTACAATCTTAGACGTTTGTATTCACGTAGCAGACAACTGATGTTTTGAACATCTGGTCAGCGGACAGATTAAAACTTTCCTGAAGATCAGCAAGTATCAATCGGACTCAATTCAATGATGCTAGAGAGTGTGTCAACTTCGTCATGAGAGTCAAAGTGAGACTAGTTGCCCTTATAAAAACAACTGATAGAAATAACTTCAGGTGGTGGTGCGATGTACTGCAAAGTATAGATGAAGGGCAACAGGCAGATTCCACATTTTTAAATTTCTCCAAAGCATTTGACACAGTGCCCCACTGCAGACAGTTAACGAAGTTTCTAGGTACAGAAATTTTTAAGTACAGAACCTAGTCATGTCGTCCTCGACGGCGTGTGTTCATCAAAGACAAGGGTATGGCCAGCAGTGCCCCCCAGGGAAGTATGATAGGGCCGCTGTTATTTTCTATATACATCAAAGATCTGGCGGATAGGGTGAGCACCAATGTACGACTGTGTGTTGATAGCCCTGTAGTATACTGGGAAGTATAGTCGTTGAGTGGCTGTACAAGAATACAGGATCAACGGGAGAGAATTTCTATTTAGTGTGATGAATGGAAGCTTATTATAAAAATAAAAAATAAAACAAGTTAATGCACACATGTACGAAAAACACTCCTGAAATGTTCGAATACGACAGACACACGTTGTTCAAATATCTGGGGATGACATTGCAAAGCGATATGAAATGGAACGAGCATGTGAGGATTGTGGTAGGGAAGGTGAATGATCCACTTCGGTTACTTGGGAGAATTATGGGAGAGTGTGGTTCATCTGTAACGGAGACCGCATATAGGACGATAGTGCGAGTGTATGGGATCCACACCGACAGAGGTAAAGGAAGACATAGAAGCAATTCAGAGGCGGGCTGCTAGATTTGATACCGGTAGGTTCGGAAAACATGCAGGTATAACGTAGATGCTTTGGGAACTCAAATGGGATTCCACGGAGCGAAACCGACGTTCTTTTCGTGGAACGCTGTCGAGAAAATTCAGATAACAGACATTTGAAGCTGGCTGCAGAGCAATTCTGCTGCCGCCAGCATACATTTCGCGTAAGGACCACAAATGCAAGATGTGAGAAATTAGAGCTCATACGGAGCCACAGAGCAGTAGTTTTTCGCTCGCTCTATTTGCGAGTGGAACACGAAAAAGGAATGACTAGTAGTGGTACAGAGTACCATCCGCCACGCACCGCACGGAATGTAGACCTAAATGTAGAAAGACAAACCAAAGACACTTTTGATCTGTGGGGAATATCAAAGAATTCTATTTAAGCACGTCCTCTACATGAAAGGAATGTGTAGAAGGGTGAAATCATTACGAATTCCCAATCATGCAGTGCAATGCTTTAAGAGACAATGCATATTCAAGAGGAGTAAAATAAACCCCGGGTGGATTCTTCCAGCAAGGCTGCAGCCGATATATTTCCCAGTCCTTGTAGAAACGGCACGGATGGGAAAACCTGGTGTATTTGTCGAAGGCTAAATTCTGGTTATGAGCAGCATAGAAGCGGGCTCATGCTGCGAGCAGCTATTTGTCGACGCTATAGCAAACAATATGACTACATCTCTCGTGACAAGGTTGTATGGCATTTGTAATTGGCTTTTGTGGCCAGGATAACTTTCGCACTAAACTGAATTCACAAACTATTTTCTATTCTGGGTTACGGCAGCTGTTGAAAGGCATGATGTTACGTAAAACTGTTGTTTATTAAAACACAACCGGTTTCACGGCCTAATGCTGCATTATCAGGTGCAACCTACAAGGGAAAAAAATCAATATACCGTAACAAACAAACGCCCTTTTTCCTATTTATATTTTAACCACGAGTGCTCGTTGTCCAGATCAGTTGAGGCGCGTATGATATGGGAATCACTGCATTCTTTTCATAACAAATCATTAAAAAATAATGATACACAGGTCAATAGGCAAATGAAGGAGTGGTGAGGTTACATAGCGACTAACCACAGAGAGTAGAGGCACTGAACATGAAGAAGTAACAGGATGCGTATCGATTTAAGAAAGAAGAAGAATTAGCGGTCCATAACCCCTCAATGGTCAACACTTCGGTGTGTCTTCGAGGGATGAAGAAGTCAAGAGATACATAAGTATGCTGACGTCGTGTAATACATGACACAGTCATGTTTCTGAAAAGTCTCTCCTGAAGATTCCTGACGCAGCTGCTAGTCTCGAACCAACAATGCCCCGTAATTTCCGACTGGAGGCTACGCGGACCATTCCAATGTTGATGCTTACAGGTGCCTGATTAGACAACTTCGGGTCGTTTTCGATGCACGCACATTGCTGTCGTCGTGCATTAATTTGCACTTCCTCTGCTGCATAAAGAAATTAAACGATTGGCAGTGCATAGTCTTCTAAAATGTAAGTAGACTATTCCGATGAGTCCATTATGAATAAAACTTCTACTACAGCTGCAGTTATCCAACCCCAAACAGCCAAGCTTATCCTTCCACTTTACGCTGTCGCAACAAAATGATATATACAGTAGCGTGTGTTACTGACATAGACATCCTGCCGTCTTCGCCCTAACAAAAATCTTTTTCATCGGATCATACCATCAAGTATGAGAAGTCTTTCACCGCTAGTAATTACTGGAGACAGAATGCGAGCTTATCGCTTACGAGATGTTATGGCTTGTTTTCTTGTAGGATTACGGTGGTGGTAACCAATAACATGAAGGCATCGGTGGACAACAATCGCATTCACTGACTTATTGAGGTTTCTTCCCAGTTGACATTCTACAAGCTAAAATATAAAATGGCTCAGCATTGGTAACTAGTAGTTGCTTTGGGCCTTCCAGTTTTTTTGCGAGTAAGAGGACATTCTTCGCCGTCCTTCTGATATCCCCTTATCCACATTTTCATCGTTACCTAAGAGACGTAAGTTGTTTCTGCAAAACTAGCGATTGGGAAATCTGTTCCCAAATAATGACAATACGTCTTTAGATAAGTAAAGCATGTTTCGAAAAGAACTCCTCTCCGTTATTTTCACTTCTTCGTGCTTCTGTAGCTGTTGACACAACTCTCGGGTAATATTTGAGAAAATCTTTCGTGCAGGAGCTTGAGTTGATTGACAAAATCTAACCGGAAAAAGGCCTTTCCACAGATGTCGATTCCTGCCAGATGTCACCGAAAGATATTTTTCCTCACGACTGTACAACTGAAAGGGTAACCGAACATTTCTACCGCTCGCCAATCATTTAACGCTCAGGGATATCCCTTGTGTTACCATAACTGTGGAATACAGAATATCTATCACGGATTTTTGGTGCAGGCTGTTGCTGGTATGTTTTTGTGCCATAGTTACTAAGCTGGAGCACGACCACTGATAATCTCGATTACAGGACGGCTCACGATCGCATCACGATCAGCACAGATTCTTGATTTCGTTTGAACCAGGTTGTTTATCCGAAGAATCTTGTATTGATTTGCACTTTATAAAAATGCCTTGCCGGGAGTTTCCAGCAACGTCTAGCTCCAATCACCTGAACGTAGAAACTACTATTCCCTGACCTATTAAAATGTTGCGCGAGCCATCGCTAAGTCATTTTTCTTCCACAAATGTCGGATGCAAGAGACGGGTTACGGAAGAATAAAAGAGATACTGGCAGACTGAAGCTTTTGAGGTGCCTACCGCGCACTTGGTAAGTTTATAAGGGCACCATCCGCAAAAGACAAAGGTCTGGATTCGAGTCTTGGTTGGTACACTTTTGAATCTGTCGACGTTTCATAGCTCCTCCTTTGTTCACAACTGTCATTGCACACACGGCCGATGAACGTATTTGTGCTTACCTCCCCAAAAATGTACCCGTAACTACTAACGAATGATAGAAGCGACTTGAAAGCACCTGTTGCAGGAATTCCAAAGACACAAAACAGGCATCGCCCTGCCACGTAGAGAGTGCAGTTGCAATGACCTGTTGTTTCAACCGATACCAATTCCTGAAATTTGGAAATTTGTGGTAAGATCTTATGGGACCGAACTGCTGAGGTCATCGGTCCCTAAGCTTACACAGTACTTAATCTAACTTACGCTAAGAACAACACACACACACACACACACACACACATACAAACATGCCCGAGGAAGGACTCGAACCTCCGACGGGGGCAGCCTCCCGGACCGTGACAAGACGACCTAGACCGCGCGGCTACCCCGCGCGGCCCAATTCCTGATAATTCAGAAAATAAAGTACACTATGTGCCTCAACAACTTGCGTAGTTTAATATGGGCACCAACAAACAGTTGTACAGAATTTTACTTTTAGGCCCAGGAAGGGATTAATGTGCGAACGGGAATGTAGGGCTCTTGTTCCTAAATGTTACTTTTGTTTGACAATGTCGATATCGAAAGTCACATAATCAATAATTGCAAGCGTTCTGAATATTGTCGAGGTCATGATCAGCATGGAAAAGTACTGACATTGTGGCTAGTATAGAATCGGCTAATGATGCGATGGTACCGTCTCCGACGTTTAGGTTAAAAACACGATAAGACTCATAAAGCTGCACCTCCTGTAACATATATACATTAACTATCTCTCTCTCTCTCTCTCTCTCTCTCTCCCCTCCCTCTCTGCGTTCGTTCGTTCGTTCGTTCCTTCCTTGCTTGCTGTTCGTGAACTGGAAAACTGTATGCACGGTGGAATTCGAAAGTTGTGTGACAAGGAACAGCAATGTAAATCCTGCGCCAGGCAACATTAACTCACCAAAACAAAACATGACACTGAGCATATAAATTTGGAAAAAAGAAAAGATCATCGACAAATTTCACCTTGGTGAGCCATTCTTTTTCCATTAATTTGGAAGACCTTGTGCAAATCTAGGTTCGGTGTTCTTATCGCAAATGGGTGCACCGTCATGCGTAACGGCACCGCAACACACGATCTAAATAATGAGTCAGGTTTAAGATTGGAGTACCGCTATCAATTATGACCTCGTATTAAGAGCCACTGCGCTAAAATTTAGGGTTATCGAGGATGGCAGCGAGTTCCAAGGGTGACGAATGATACCTAAAAATAAGCACGAAAATTTATTAACAGATTCACTGTCCTCCCAATAAAATGTTCTTCTGCAATGTTAACTTCAAAATACCTGGAAGAAATGATTATCAAGTGGTGTTTACTGAAAGAATAACCAATATTAATGTCACAGAAATAAAAACCTACATTGCGGAAGAAACATAGGTAAGTAATTACACCAAATTACGAAATTCATATATGCTATGCTGTGCAGGTTGCCTGCATTGACACGGAGAAGCTAAGAGGGCATACTGAAAAGTAATACCTCCGAATTTGTTTGTGAAAATTAAAGATTTTTCATTAAAACAAATGTTGTTATTATTCTTCACGTCTGCATATTTATTTATCAACATAGTCACCCTGGCCATGCATACATTTCTCTGAACGAGAGACCAATTTGTTGATGCCATCACACTACAATGTTTGACTTTTGTTGATGGAGCCACGACCTCACCTCTGCTCGCACCGCATAATCACTATCAAAGTGAAGTCCTCGAAGGTGTTCTTCAAGCTTTGGAAACAGATGAAAATCGGACGGAGTCAAATCGGGACTGTATCGAGGATGATCGATGACAGTGAACCCTACGCGTCGGATTGTTGCAGATGTCGCGGCACTCGTGTGTGATCTGGCATTTCCATGCTGAAGGAGAGAGCGCTCCATGTGTGGACGAACTTTTCGAATTCGAAACTGTATTACAGCACGATGTTTCTCACGCACCGACAGAGTTACTTTACACATCTACTTGTCACACACTACAATTCGGAGCCTTCTTGTTGCAGAGGGCTGCGAATGTGTATATATATATGAAGAATAAATATGTAGAATGTCAACAAAGTTCGTTTTACTTAAAAAGCTTTAAGAGTTTTCACATAAAAATTTTGGTAGCATTGCTTTTTAAGATGCCCTCGTATTTCTAACAAAGAGAAGCTACCGGCGTCCGTCTGCAAGAGGAAGATGGAACTCAGATCTTGAGTTTTTCATCCAGCCAATTACATGCTGTGAACCTCAGTTAGTTGGATTAGAAACGCTTATATTTTATTCCAGCGATCTGCCTGTAAACAAGTCGTTCGTTATGATACTCAAAACACATACGCCTGTAACAATAACTACTCTCACTCTGGTTGCAAAACCAAAAATTATACTTGCTGCTAAATTTACGGGCAAGCAAAAAGTATTAGCAAGACACTACAATATTCAAAATTAATTTTCTTGTCGATGTATAGCAATTTAGCGAAAATGAATATTCGATACCAGTGGTAACCACGAAAAACCACGGCTCAGACTTGCTACATTTCTGAATCGACTGTTACCAGCACTACATAAAAACATACGAAGCATTCTAGATATAATTTCATTAGATTAGAACTCTGATTACACACCGTAAAGATGTTATTCTGTGTTTGCATTTGTTAGTCTTGGAGAAGAATATAATCCGATTTATGAGAGTGAATGCGAATATCGAAGCCGTTGTTAAAAGCTCATTGTTTTTGCCCAGGGGCCAATTGCGAACAGTATAATGCGCTCAATCTCTTCGTGATAGTAGCTTACGAGCGCATCGATCCCTGCAACCTGGGTTCTGCCGCTAACAGAAGCATCGGGTGGAAATGAACTCAACAAAAGAGGCAATCAGATTTCCCTCTTTCCTTGCGGGCTCGCCCTCCTACCATTCTCTGAAGACTTGCAGCTGCTGTTCGTAAGGGCGAGTGGCGGTTTCTTGGCTCGGCTTGTTGTGCTTGCAAGGGGAGCGGGCCAACTTGACTCGCACCTGGCGCCGACCGTTGCTAACGGCCACGTGCCGGCTGTCCCCCTTGCTATTCCCCAAGGCATACGCAACCTCCACCTTGCCTCTACATAAGTTTCGAAAATCGACATTTTTACACATTTTCACACAGTGCTGCGCACAACAAATACACGGTGTATCAGCCCGTATTTAATTACGTGAATTTCTAGAAACCAAAAATGGATTTACTTTGTCACACTTCCAGCCTGTGCTCGGTACACAGTTTTACTAGGAACAAATAGCTCAAATATTTTCTCTAAGCCCAGAACTTATTTGAACAGTATCAGCATAGTGTTGACTTGGCAAAAAGTAGTTGGTATTCAACACTGGCCTACGGCTGTAGGCCACCTATACTGTCACTGATATTTTGACCTCTTGCCTTCTTTCTTTCGTCTTTGGCTTGATGGGCTTTTGGTAGCGTTTTCTATTAGTTACAATAGGCGAAGTGGAACTGTATTAATACGAATCAAAATCGTAAGCAACAGGGAAACGAACCACCGTCCGTCTATGTTTTCCTTGCTTGATTTAAATCACTTCAGATGATTAACACAGCGGTTCCTTTAAAAACTTTTTTCAAAAATTCCGCTCCGTCCTTAATATGAGATTGACAAGATGATACTCTCAGAGTCCCTCCTGTTGCCTCCTTCACGTCACGTAAGACAATACAACAATGGAAAGAAATTTCCCTTGAAGCGAAGATCGCTTTATGTTTTGTATTTCACGACGAAAAATTTCAAGAGACGCTTGCTGTTGTCATTTGATCTTCGGAAATGATGACAGCAAGCCTCTGTCGAAACCTGCCATGGTGCAATAAATAACATTTAGCGATTTTGGCTTGGGAAGAAATTTCTTTCCATTAAACTGACAAATCGTTCCTATCACTTAAACATGTGTAACCTACAGGAACACAGCAAGCTGTACGCCACTTGACGGACGCCAAAGCAATATCCGCGGACGGGACCAAAAATACGAATGGCGCTGTGTGTGCATTCAGAGACTAGCCAGCACAAGCTTGGAGATGCTACAGATTACCTGTGGAAATGTCTATCATAAAGAAGAGCCAATTTAGAAGCAATTAAGTACTCAGCAAACCCCTGAGGAAAAAATTATCACGTTTACTGACTCCTAGGCTGCAGTTATGATAATGAAAAACAGTTTTGTACAATGACACAACAAGCCCGTTGTACATGAAATTGCGCAAGAAGCCAATAAAGCGAGTAATTTTCAAAATCAGCACAAAGGCGCCACGCATACTCGTCACGCAAGGACGCGAAATCGACTCAACATGGGAGCCTTGTCGACGCCTCTTTTTAAGCAGCCGCAATTAAGAGCCTGTCCCCCCCCCCCCCCGCCCCCCTCGCCGATTCAGTGCATTTACAGTATAGACTTAACAAAAATTAGCATGGAAGATTCAGCACCAAGATCCTACAGCAATACAAAGTTTTACATAGCTCAGTTATTAAGGGGACATTGTGTACGCAAACTTATTAATGTGTTACCTTTCTGCAATTGTATTTACTAGTCACCTCGACTACCGACACAACACAAGGAAGTCACACTAATCCGCATAAAGGTCACAATGGTATCCGCAGTAACTAACAGGCTGAGCAACTGGCTAAATAAGATGTAACGTCACGTACATGATGCCACCCAAAGGGACCGCTTATTAAGTTCTTACAACGACTTAAAATAACTATGTCAATGAGGAGGGAGGAAGAAAGGAGAACAACAATAAAAGGAAATGTTACAGCACATACACCTTGTGAAACCGACAACCATTGGTATACCCAGCAAACGGTGTCAAAAGAATTTTATACAACCAAAGCATGTGTAACATTTAACCTTGGTCGGTTGAAAAAAAAAATGCATCGACTGGGACTGATTTACGCCCTTCTTTTTACATGTGGAGAGGAAGAACCCATGAACCACATATCATATTACGGAGTCCTGAAAAGAAACCTCGAACACTGTGCTATGGGGTGCAACGGCCCCCCACTGCGTACTACTCTTTTAGGGAATACAAACATCAGAGTTCATAAACTATACACAGCTGCCAAGGTGCCAATAGTGTTCATATAATCAGACACGGCAATATTTAGATTCTGACAATAAGTAAAGATACGTTCTTCTGCTGCTGTAGACATCGGTAGCAAGGCATTTTGGACGAGGTTTAACCCGGGGAAAACCTGCGGTACGGGACCACACGTGAATACGTCACCTTCGAGGTGACCACATCAGGATGAGGACAGCCGAGACGAAGAAATACGTCGGTTATAGGAATAATTCCACCTACCCAAAAAACAAGAAGACGAAATGGATACTGACACTAGTGCATCACTCGGCGATGAAATTACACCGTTCATTTCGTAAATGAATTTAATTTTTTACTCTGTTATATTATTGGGAGGTATGTATGATCGTACGCAGATAACACTAAAAAAACTGCTACGTTATGCGAAAATTATGGATGGCTGTATGGTCATGAAACCAAAGGACATAGTAAAATTAAAAACAAAGCTCTCGGCCGGCCGGTGTGGCCGTGCGGTTCTAGGCGCTTCAGTCTGGAACCGCGCGACAGCTACGGTCGCAGGTTCGAAACCTGCCTCGGGCATGGATGTGTGTGACGTCCTTAGGTTAGTTAGGTTTAAGTAGTTCTAAGTTCTAGGGGACTGATGACCTTAGATGTTAAGTCCCATAGTGCTCAGAGCCATTTGAACCATTTGAGCCAAAGCTCTTGCCTTGGGCCATGACCAGTAACCAGAACTGCTGCAGTGGTACGAAAGCCGGTCGCGCGTGAATTGTGAAGTGCCTTTTCACAGTACATTGCATTCCTGTACCAACCGATGTGAATGCAGCCTAAAAGTGACATCAAAGCAGGCATGAGTAAGAAAAAAATGTTCAAATGTGTGTGAAATCTTATGGGACTGAACTGCTAAGGTAATCAGTCCCTAAGCTTACACGCTGCTTAACCTAAATTATGCTAAGGACAAACACACACACCCATGCCCGAGGGAGGACTCGAACCTCCGCCGGGACCAGCCGCACAGTCCATGACTGCACGAGTAAGACTCTCAGTCGTTACTGTGGTTAACTAATTCGAACAGGACGTGGCTCATCTGCCCAATCTATCGGCCAAGGTCTCAACCCCGACAACTGAGAGGGCCTGTTCCTATCCAGGGCTTCGACCATTTATACAAATCACGCCTTTCTGCTCACTGCAGTCCTCTGCTCGCCGAAAAACCGACGTGAGAATTAATGGGCACAAGAAAGTAGAGCACGACGTGCGTTGGGTTCTATGCGGCCGCGGCGGTTAGAACACGGACAGCGACTGCAGGACCCCCGACAAGGGGAGTGAGGCCTATTATTTATTTGTAAATTCGGTCGGTCCAGGCAGGCAGACGGGCGCTTTCTGTGCTGTCTGGCGGCGGCGGCGGCTAAATATACGGGGGAAGGTGAAGGCACGAGAATAGCGCTCCTAAGTATAGCGTGGCGGGCCCGGCGCCGCCGTCGTCTGTGTGTCTGTTGGCCGGGATTGTGTCTGGGACGCGGCCAGCCGGGGTCACGTACTTGCCGGGCGCGCCGCCGCCGATCTGCTCAGGTTGCGAGCTAATATTCAGGGTTCGCAACCTCCACGCACATATATATTATTCTAAAAATGCGAAGCGAAGACCCGGCCGTGGTGTGAACTAACTTGGCCACATGAACGGAGATAACCACATTATACACCAAACAGAGCGCATTGTTACCTGGCAGTGCAAGCACGGAAAGTGATCGCGCAAAATGTCGCAGGCAAACGCGACGGTGTGCTGCTAACGTGTCAGCTACAGGTATTTTCCTGATGAGAAGAAGGATAGAGGTGTTGTAGTGCCGTCAGGCGACGGAATGTGCATGCAAAAGTTAAATAAGTCGATTGTGTGCATGTTACAGAAGGAGTAAGACGATGCCGGTGAGATAGTGATTCATGTTTCCGCCCTAAGGGAAAAAAAAGAAAAAATGCACACAATACGGCGATTCAAAATGACGGACACACTTCCAGTTAGCTCAATTTCTGCACTATAAATTGTGCCCGAATTCCGTCAAGCATATTTGAAAGAGGATGTAAAGTTTCGAATACTACCTCCAGCGCGCTACAGAACTGCACTGCCTTCAGCGTATACCGTGTAAGAAGGTGGCTAATATGCACCACAAGATTTTTTTTTTTGCATTCGTGAGTTCAATAAATCGAATCTGCGACTCCGATGTAGCTTGCGTTTCGGAGTAAATGTAACGTTGAATCTCCAACGAGGAAGAGCACTGATCGTTGGAATAAACAATTTGACGAAACAGGCTCTTTGTGTAACGGTAGAAGCCCAGGCCGACCGCGTTTATCGGAGGAGCACGTGGAGCGCATTCGAACGAGCTTAGAACACAATCCAATGGAATCAGCCCGTAGAGCGAGTAGGGAACTTGGACTGCAAACAACTACCGGGTGGTTATAATTAAAGTGCAACTACTCACAGAGGTCCAATGTGGACTGTAATTATCGTATGGCAGCGACACTTAGCAGAGATTCTAATCCGTTAATGCGGAAACGATTAACGATGGAAAAAAATTCGTTCCAACTTTGACCACCAGGTGCAAATCAGGCGCTGTGAGTGCAAGAAAGGTGCACAGAAATGTTAGATATGTAATGGTTTAAGAATGGGACGTGGGCAGAAAACAAATGAGAACAGCATAATGTTGATTTTATTATTAATCGCCGCTTACACAATTTGTTCAGTATCAGCATCAGAGACGTCACAAATTGCTGTACAGCGACAGATTTGCACCAGATGGTCAAAACTGGAACTATTTCTTTTTCCCAGAGTAAACAGATTCCGCATTAACGCATTAGCATATCTGTCAAGTTTCGCCGCTATACGGTAATTAGAGCCCACATTGGGCCTTCGTGAGAACCTGTACTTTAGTTATAACTACGCGGTATCTGGCGTGTATTGAGGCACCTGTTAGTGTACAAACCATAAAATTTACAACTGGTACAGGTTCTTCGCGCAAACGATAAGGTAAAGCGTGTAGAATTTTGTGATCGTGTACGGCAAAACATGGAAGAAGATGAATTGTTTCTGCCTCTTGTAATTTTTTGTGATGAAACTACGTTTCACCTAAATGGAAATGTCAGGGGCTACAAAATCCCCATGCAACACTGGAACATGAGCGGGATAGCCGCAAAGTTGGTGTGCTTTGCGCCATATCGATGACAGGTTTATGGACCTTCCTTTTCTTACGACAGTACAGAATGCTGCGAAACTGGTTTGTTTCTCACATAAATGAAGACTCAAGAGATTACATTTTCCAGGAGGACGGAACCCCAACAGATCGGTGACAATGTTCGACTTTCCTGAATGAATGAATCTCTACCTCAACAATGGATAGCTCGCATGGGGAATGAAGACTTAGGACATCACTTCTGAGCACCGAGGTCTCTGAACTCACACGCTACTATTCATTCTTGTGTGTGTTTGGGGAGGGGGTTCGTGAAAAATGCAGTTTACGTACCACCTCCTCCTACAGATTTTAATGGCCCAAGATAACGTATCATAGATGCCGTGAACTTGGTGATGCAAGATATTCGTCATCGAATGTGGGATGAATTCAGCTTGCCCTCGTCACGTCAGTGCACAGATTAATTGCAGACTTTTCGGCTATCGGATTTCATTTGTTTTTTAAGATGGGAAAAGTTTGATCTTTGCTGTTTTGGGGATTGCTTTCTATTCCGACAGGTTGTTTCCGGTTCACAGACACTTGGTAGATTGTTGATATCCATGTAGTAGACGTCAAACATAATCATAAATCGTTTTGAATCCTATCTGCTGCAACTTCCTTTCTAATGAAGGGCGGGCATGTATTGGGTAGATTACAATCTTAAACATCCAAAGCTGTACATATTTCATTTAATGGGGTTTTCACCGTCTTACATGGGCAGACAAGCACCAGCCAGTTCTAGAGTATTCTCCAGCTGAGGAACCAAGTGCAAGACCGTTTCGAGCCAACGAGCTTACAAAAAGTTCAAAGCACCGAGTTTTTGCTTCATTTGCTACTAGTTTTTAAGAGTAAGCGCTGTATCGAATGTCACTAAGACATATGTAACTTATCCTGTCGTTTGTACTCCGCACGTGGAAGGCGCACATCAAGATCTGTTCGACGGTGGAAAAAGTTAAAGCCAAGTACTTGTGGAAGAACTTGTTTTGCAGTCTTCCCCATTATTCCGCTTGCCATGGTATTCATAGAAAAATCACCATCTTTTTAAAAGCGTGCTTATGATGCTCATACACTGGACGGTGGACATATATGAGAATGGACCGTTCCCGAACACTCGAGACCGCAGCGACGTCTCAAGTGGAATCGATTGTGGCAAAATAATCTAATTATTAGCTGACTAAAGATCTTTCGGACATGTGTTCAGACACTTCTTAAAGAATCACCTCGATACAGGGCGAGAAAGAAATAACTACTTCAGGATCGTTACACAGGAATTTGAATGCTCTTCATCCGAATAATAGACGAGTGTCATAACAACTGCGACACGTCTTCGCTCAGAGCTAGTAGGAGTGTTTGTGTAAACCAGTAGGTGTGTGGTTTAGAAGGGAGTGAGGCGGGGTTGTATCCTGTCCCCGATATCATTCAGTCTTTACACTGAGCAAGTGATAAAGGAAACTGAAGAAATATATGGAGTAGGAATTAAAGTTCAGGGAGAAGAAATAAAAACTTTTGAGGTTTACCGATAACATTGTGCTTCTGTCAGAGACAGTAAGGGACTTGGAAGAACACTTGAACGGAGTGGAAAGCGTGTTGAAAAGAGGATATAAGATCAACATCAACAAACGCAAAACAAGGATAAAGTAATGCAATCGAATCAGATGCTAAGGGAATCAGACAGGGAAACGAGACTCTAAAAGAACAAATGAGTTTTGCTATTTGGGCAGAACAATAACTGATCATGGAAGATATATAAAATGTAGACGCAAAGGCAAGAAAGCATTTCTGAAGAAGAGAAATTTGTTAAGTGTGAAGTCTTTTCTGGTGCTATTTGTCTGAAGTGTAGCTTTGTACAATTCAAGAGAAAATAGGCTTTTGAAAATTGGTGCTACAGAAGAATGCTGAAGATTAGATTGGTAGATCGCTTAACTAATGAGGAGCAACCGAATGGAATTGAGGCGACCAGAAATTTGTGGCACAACCTGACTGAAAGAAGCGATCGGTTGATAGGACACATTCTGAACCATCAAGCGATCTCAAATTTAGAATAAAAAGTTAGAACTCAAAGGAAGTGTGTGTGTGTGGGGGGGGGGGGGGGGATAAAAATCGTCGAGACCAAGAGATGAATTCATAAAGCAGATTCAGAAGATTGTGAGGTGCATTAGTTATTTGGAAATGAAGGGACTTGCAGAGGATAGAGTAGCATGGAGAACCGCATCTAACCAACCTTCGGACTGAAAACAACTACAGTACCAATAAGTGTGACCACTGATAAAACGAGAAGGCCATGAATCAAGTAAGATGAATGTGGCACATTCCTGTACAGTCTCCCTACGCGTAGAGAAAGGAAAATGAAGACGTGATTTCTAGTGTTTATAAACACCGGAAAATTGTAGAACTACAATCGATATCGGAACCCAAACAGCGCAACTATGAATATCCACGACAGCTAGCACAAGATAGATTTAATATGCTTCGTCTCATAACATTTAACTTCGTAAAATGTCAATCTGCTTTCTGCTAAATTATGATTGTGCAATAAATATCAGGCTGTTTTCTGCGAAATTGTGATTGTGTAATAGATGGCACATGCAAATAAGATTGTATAATCAGCCTTCTAACCGTACTGTTTCATTTCGCGTCGTTTCCCAAGATCTCGCTGGCTTGCTGACAGATTAATTTCTGGCTTTGTTATTTATCGATTAACCCCCAATTTCATGGATGCAGGGATATCTGTAGAGGGATGACCATCCTGTTAATATCATGGTCTACCAGATACTGAGCCGTAGAGTTTAAGAAGAGAATAAAATAAGTTGCCGAAAAAGAAGTCTTAGTAAAAGCGGTCAACCTTAACTATTCTCGATGACAAATAGACGCAACGCATTCAGTTGACCAGAAATCTCACAATTCCTTTCAGCAGACAGGTTTTTGTATTTGTTTCCAACGTTTATCAGCAGTTTTAATTTTTGTAAATAAATACAAAATACAATGGTAAAATGCCCACCAAATACTTGTGCGTGGTAACTTCCCAGTAATTACGAAAATGTGTTTCACACAATAATCGAATAGATACTGTCATTATGACACTTGCAGTTTCTCCTACTCCTGATATACATTACCATGCAGAAGAGATTACTTTGACAAAATAGCAAATTTTATCTGTATTGTATAAAACTGGAATTTCCCACCTGCAGAGTTCTGCAATATTAAGATGTGCTCGAGCGAAACTTCCGGAGGAACTTAGTTTTTGTAACATTCCAGTCTTATACAGTATAGGTAAAATTTATTATTTTGTAAGAGTGTAAGCACATCTGCGTAGCATTTTATGTCAAGAGTAAGAGAAACTCCAAGTGTCAAAGACAGCATGTACTCGATTTTTGCGGGAAGCATTTTTGTAATAATCGGGAAGTTACTACGCACTTTTAAGTAGTTGGCGGACATTTTACCATTGCATTTTGTATTCATTTTAAAAAACTAACCCCCCCAAATTGCAGAGAACATCAAACAGGCCGAAAATGATGGCACAAAAAATTAGAAATCATTCCTTACCCATCAAACGACAGCGTACTTTAACAATTAAATGACGAAGAATACTGTTAAACAAATAAACAGAGACACAATCTCCGCGGATCCTATGTTGATACCATAATAATTTCAGTTTGGGAAGAAGTAATTTGGGAGAGGGAACAAACAGGACGATAGGTGTTCTGTGTTATCCAACAAGACATAATTTTTTTTCTTATTTGAGAACGTTAATGTCAGAATGTTTCTGCACAAGCAAATGTCTAAAAAAAAGCCTATTCCAACACCTTACAGTCAATCACAGAGTGACTTTCAAGGATCCGAAGACAGGTGCCCAAAGAGTACCACAGAGGGCAGCCTCTAAACAGTTCCTGCGTGGCACAAGACAGTATAAGACTTTTTTGGTAGCTACGTCTTCCAGTGTGTGTGGAGGAAACAAAATCGACATGTCAGACTTGTTTTTATGTTTTTCTGGCTGCTGCATTGGTGTATAATCCAAACGAATAAAATTTGTTGCAGTTTCATCTTTGCTTTCTTTTCACTGGTAACTTATTCCTAATAAAACAACAACTCTATTAATACAATTGGTTGCCACAAATATTTGACTAATTTTCGCCATTGACATTAGTTACTACGAGATTGTTAAGTTCGGATTTTAACGTGTGCTCGAGAGTTGATATAGCCAACGAATCTGAAAGCTAAAAAGCCCGTTTGTGGTGACAACCTGATATGTAACTTAGCTCGAGGACTAGGTCAGGTTCGGATGTTACTGTTTCAGTAACAGAAATTACATTCATAATATTACTCTCAGGTGGCCAGATCACGTAACTAATGAGGAGGTATTGATTAGAATTGGAGAGAAGAGGAACTTGACTAGAAGAAGGGATCGGTTGGTAGGACACATTCTGAGGCATCAAGGGATCACCAGTTTATTATTGGAGGGAAGCGTAGGGGGTAAAAGAAGTACAGGAAGACCAAGAGATGAATACGCTAAGCAGATTCAGAAGAATCTAGGTTGCAGTAGTTATTCGGAGATGAAGAGGCTTGCACAGGATAGAGTGGCATGGGGAGGTGCATCAAACCTGTCTATGGACAGAAGACCACAACAACAACAACAACAACATAGAATTACCGAACAGAAATGAGAAAGGCTTAATATGATGTTGCCTGCAGTTGGCAACGAAACGTCAGGAAGAAGTTTTACAGATCGACCACGCCCTCTCGGCCCGGAGACGCCAGCCGTGAAAGCCTACACGTTATGATTCTTCCGAATATGTTACCAATTACGAAGTTAGGGTTAGATTTGGGCTTAGAAAGGCATTTTAAATTGCTGCAATCGACACGAGCAGCAATTACATTTATAATCTCGATTGTCAAAAATGTTTCACTATTACTTCGAATATATCACGGGTACGGACGCTGTTCTTAGATTTCTGAAACTAATATAGTTCAAATACTCCGACTCAAGACAATTAAATTTATAATCGTCGCTCACTGCAATGTTTCTCTTTCTTCCCGAAGTATTACTTTGGAGCACGTTATCTCTCTGCTGCTCTCTCATTGGCTGCGTAGCATGAAAGACTGACATACGCCCTTTTGTTCCCATCATACCTCACAACAAGCGTTGACAACATTCCTCCAAGAAACACGTTAAGTACGCCATGGCCACTGGCCCTGTTCTACACTTTTACTGCAAATCGGCTGTATATAGACGTCCCGTGATCGGGTCGTGCTACGCTGGCATGGAAATCAGTTATCGAGAAAATGTGAGAGATCTAAGCGTAACATGGATCTGAAGCCACCCTGTATGAAAAACTCTGTAAATACTATAGCAAAATGAAACTGACGTCAGCCTATTCTTCTGGTTACCTGAATTGTATTCACCCTATCGAAACAAAATGAATGTTATCACGATATACAAGTGATACTTGCACGTTTTGGTCTGAGTAACTGTGGACGTCATCACAGTGTGACAAACTATTTTGTAGCCAAACACTGGGAGGTACCGCAGTCTCGCAACTGAAAGGTGTTGTGTTCAATAAATACGCAGAATGAACGACAATTTAATATGCAATAAACAGAAGAAATGCAAAAAATGTAAAGCAGCAGCAAAGCTCTGAAAATAATCTTAATGGAATATTTACCGACTCAGTAACCTATAACAACACGTAAAAGATGGAATGTAAGAATAAAACTGCCCTATAAACTTCTTAATTTCTACATTTATTTATTTCCATAGGCGGTTTCAAGCTACTCTGGCCCACCTTCAACTAAATCTGTTTAATCTATTATTACCGTAATTACAAGACAAGGAGACTCAGCTTAAAATGTGTCAGACTTACTTGAAACCAATCACAGCTCCATAAATAAACACAAAACTCAAAAAATTACTAGTTTGTCTTAATCACTGCTTCATACTGAAAATAAGTCAAGAAGCTTCAACACGAAAACAAGGCAAGCTATTACTGGTACCAAAAATTCGTTATAATCTTTTACATATACACAAGTGACCAAATACAGATGCTCACGATTCTACCTCAGCGCGACCGACTAGCTACCGGGACACGCCTACAATACCGAATAATGCAAGGATTTCATACGTACTACTTTATACAAGCTACGCAACGTCGAATTTTTCACGCCTGCTCCAGTTATCTAACACAATGGAGTACGGAGGATGTCGCTCCGACACTCTGGTACTCAAGTGAGTCATGAACTGCAGGACAAGGCGGTAAAATTTATTGTTGCGGTGCCATTACAAAATATCGAAGAAGATTTAAAATTTAGCCGTGCAGGATGGTCTATACTATTTGTTCAACAAATAACGTCTCAAGTGTTGTCGCCTGAACGACATGGTTTAAGACAATAAATATTTCATTCACACGGAATTACATACCATTTGCTATTCGTGGCTGTGCAATACTAGAATCTTCTATTTCATCGTAAGTTAAATGAATCACAATTCAACAACCGGCGCAACAAAACGAAGGTCTATTACCGAGTCACAGATATAACTGTCAAACCAAAGATGCTATGCAACACTGACGTAGCATCTAAGGAAATACATATACGGTAAAATTTACCGACGAAACATAACATCAAAATGCATATTGCTATCGATTACACAAGCCTCAAGAACACACTTTCAATTTTTAGGAGTTGAGTTTCCTTCCTTTTAACGTACGGCATCAGTAACAGCAGCTTACAAAACAAAAAAAGACTTAATCGTGGGCAGACTACGCAATAACGATGCGTACGCCCAGTGATGTAACCGAATTTTTTTATAATTTAACAATGTCACAGTGGCTGTTCTTGTGTTAGAAACAAGAATCTATCGTGTTTCTTTTTTAATATTGTTAAGAGGAAATCACTGTTGGTGAAACTTTGAAACAATGCATACCAAGATGAGCATACTCTTTATTTAACATGTTTTTCATTGCAGCAGTTCAAGCCGAATCGTCTGCTCTCTGGCAGCAAACAAAGAAACGTACCAAGATGGTCTTGTAGCATCGTCAACACGCCGTCTCTCTTGAACGCGCGCAACAACATCCCAGACTTATTAACGGGCGCGCGCTGCGCCAGACTGTGGCAAGGGCGTAGCGGCGGGCGCACGAGACCTTGGTGGGTGACGTCACCCGGCAACTTCCGGTCTGCGTCGGCGCTACTCGGCCCAGCCCGGCCAGAAGACGCGACAGTGGCGGCGGCTGGCCATAACGGAATGGTCCCGCCACTTCCGGCCGCGGCAGCCGGCGTCAAGCCGAGTCGCGTCCGCTACGCATACGTGTACGTCTTCCTGATAAAGAAGGTTATCGGTGGCCTCCGAACGAGCATCTGCGTACGACAGTCATTCCCTTGTTGCGTTATTTACGATTTAGAATATCCGCACAATGATTATCTGACAAGGGGTATACTGAAAATTAATAACCATGCATATCCAGCTGAACTGAGCGACTGCGTGGACAAAATGAGTAAACAGGAGAATTAAAGTGACCCGGTGCGCTGTTGATAAACTAGACAGAATCATGTTTAAATTTTGTGGCACAGCTTGCATTAAGGGCGTTTACTAATAAAATACCCACATCAAGCTGTAAATGTAAAATCAAACAAAAACTCTTAACCGCTTGTGCTTGTTTAGCAAAAAACATATATAAAGTTTTCAAGAGGTAATTTTCTATTTGTCTGAAAGGAAGAAAGTTCTGTCATTACCAGTTTTGAATGACGGCAGAGAGACATGAACTTTCATTGTAACAACCAATCAGAAACTTAGGATTGCTGAAAGAATGCTGGTGAGATGCATTTTGGAAATTACTAGGAGCAACTAAAAGGAAACAAATGGATCAGGAAACACAATACTTGGAAGACGCACTTAAGACCAACATAGACCGAAGAGGGCAATCCAATGGTTATAGCATTTGTGGATTTGCAAAAAGGGTTTGACTATGTTGAGAGAATGCACTTCTTGAAATTCTGAAAGTAGCAGTTATAATATATAGGGAGCGAAAGTTGTTTTCAGCTTGTACAGAAACCAGCGTGTATGTATAAGAAACGAAGTACTTGATATTAAACAGTAGCTGAGAATGGGCCTATCCCCAGTGTTATTCAATCAACGCTTCGAACAAGCTGTGAAAGAAACCACAGAGTAATTTTGAAATGGAATTAAATTTCTAGATGAAGATGTTAAAAGTCTGCGACAAAGAACTTTGAAGATTAGTTGAACGTAACGGATAGTGTCTTTAAAAGAAGTAATAAGATAAGCATCAACGAAAGTGATGGGTGAATTAAATCAAGCGATTCCGAGGGAATTAGGATCTACATGATTTTTAGTTAAGTTTTGTTAGTGGGCAGCAAAATACCTGACGATGGCCGAGGTAGAAATGATACAATAAGCAGACTGACAATAGCCAGAAACGCATTTTTGAAAAAGAAGTATTTGCGAACATCGAAAAAAAGCACTGAATGTATGGAAGTCTTTTCTGAAGGTCTATTGCGTACCCTTGAAGGAAATGGAACGTGTACGTTAGACAGTTCACGCAAAAAGACATGATAAGCTTTTGACCGTTCTGCTACAGAAGAACGCTCCAAATTATACTGTTACGGTCGCAGGTTCGAATCCTGCCTCGGGCATGGGTGTGTGTGATGTCCTTAGGTTAGTTAGGTTTAAGTAGTTCTAAGTTCTGGGGGGCTTATGACCTAAGATGTTGAGTCCCATAGTGCTCAGAGCCATTTGAACCAAATTATACTGTGCTCCTAACACGAAACCTGACACAAACATTACAACATGTATTCTTCCGCGCTTGCTGGAATCTCACTGTGTTGCGCTTCACATGATGCGGAAGGCAAGCTGTTTCGAGTACATTCAAGTACAATAATAAGGATATGTTTCATGCTACGCGTCACGCGCACATCCACTCAGCGATAACACGGGAGACCAGCTTTACCAGCGCATTTAACCTACACAACACTGGCCAGCCAGGTGGTCTAACTAACTTGCGGTGATGTGAACAGATGCAGTTAAGACGTAAAAAGAGATGCATAAATACGGCAAAATCCCTACAATATGCTTTTTGGGGGACCAGACGGAAACCATAACACGCTCTCGTTCTTTGCTAATGTAGTGTTATAATTAAAAAAAAAAAGGAATGAAATTTCCTAACTTCAACACAGGGTAATTTTTCTGTGTGACCTATGTGTGACGTAAAGGCGTGTTGCAAGGATTGCTCCGTATACCTAAATATTGAAGCCACTGAAGGTATCACTTACAGTCAGTCTGTGGTAACCTCTGAACCCACGCGAATTGTAAATGGTTGCGAAAACACACTTGACCTCTTAGCCACAAACAATCCAGAGCTAATAGAGAGCATCATGACTGGTACAGGGATTAGTGATAACAAGATCGTTGTAGCTAGGCTCAGTACCGTTTCTTCCAAATCCACCAGAAACAAACGCAAAATAATTTTATTTAAAAAAGCGGATAAAGTGTCACTAGAAGCCTTCTTAAGAGAAAATCTCCATTACTTCCGAACTGACTATGCAAATGTAGACGAGATGTGGCTCAAATTCAAAGCTATAGTAGCAACAGCAATTGAGAGATTCATATCTCATAAACTGGTAAGAGATGGAACTGATCCCCAATGGTACACAAAACAGGTCCGAACGCTGTTGCAAAGGCAACGGAAAAAGCATGATAAGTTCAGAAGAACGCGAAATCCCGAAGATTGGCTAAAATTTACAGACGCCCGAAATTTGGGACGGACTTCAATGCGAGACGCCTTTAATAGGTTCCACAACGAAACATTGTCTCGAAATTTGGTAGAAAATCCGAAGAAATTCTGGTCGTATGTAAAGTACACAAGCGGCAAGACGCAGTCAATACTTTCGCTGCGCAGTGCCGATGGTACTGTTACCGACGACTGTGCCGCTAAAGCGGAGTTATTGAATGCAGTTTTCCAAAATTCCTTCACCAGGGAAGACGAATGGAATATTCCAGAATTTCAAATACGAACAGCTGCTAGCATGAGTTACTTAGAAGCAGATACCTCAGGGGTTGCGAAGCAACTAAAATCGCTTGATACGGGCAAGTCTTCAGGTCCAGATTGTATACCGATTAGGTTCCTTTCAGATTACGCTGATACAATAGCTCCCTACTTAGCAATCATATACAACTGCTCGCTCACCGACAGATCTGTACCTACAGATTGGAAAATTGCGTAGGTCGCACCAGTGTTTAAGAAGGGTGGTAGGAGTAATCCATCGAACTACAGACCTATATTATTGACATCGATTTGCAGTAGGGTTTTGGAGCATATACTGTATTCAAACATTATGAATCACCTCGAAGGGAACGATCTATTGATACGTAATCAGCATGGTTTCAGAAAACACCGTTCTTGTGCAACGCAGCTAGCTCTTTATTCGCACGAAGTAATGGCCGCTATCGACAGGGGATCTCAAGTTGATTCCGTATTTCTAGATTTCCGGAAAGCTTTTGATACCGTTCCTCACAAGCGACTTCTAATCAAGCTGCGGGCCCATGGGGTATCGTCTCAGTTGTGGGACTGGATTCGTGATTTCCTGTCATGAAGGTCGCAGTTCGTAGTAATAGACGGCAAATCATCGAGTAAAACTGAAGTGATATCAGGTGTTCCCCAGGGAAGCGTCCTGGGACCTCTGCTGTTCCTGATCTATATAAATGACCTGGGTGACAATCTGAGCAGTTCTCTTAGGTTGTTCGCAGATGATGCTGTAATTTATCGTCTAGTAAGGTCATCCGAAGACCAGTATCAGTTGCAAAGCGATTTTGAAAAGATTGCTGTATGGTGTGGCAGGTGGCAGTTGACACTAAATAACGAAAGTGTGAGGTGATCCACATGAGTTCCAAAAGAAATCCGTTGGAATTCGATTACTCTATAAATAGTACAATTCTCAAGGCTGTCAATTCAACTAAGTACCTGGGTGTTCAAATTACGAACAACTTCAGTTGGAAAGACCACATAGATAATATTGTGGGGAAGGCGAGCCAAAGGTTGCGTTTCATTGGCAGGACACTTAGAAGATGCACTAAAGAGACAGCTTACACTACACTCATTCGTCCTCTGTTAGAATATTGTTGCGCAGTGTGGGATCCTTACCAGATGAGATTGACGGAGGACATCGAAAGGGTGCAAAAAAGGGCAGCTCGTTTTGTATTATCACGTAATAGGGGAGAGAGTGTGGCAGATATGATACGCGAGTTGGGATGGAAGTCGTTAAAGCAAAGACGTTTTTCGTCGCGGCAAGATCTATTTACGAAATTTCAGTCACCAACTTTCTCTTCCGAATGTGAAAATATTTTTAGAGCCCAACCTACATAGGTAGGAATGGTCATCAAAATAAAATAAGAGAAATCAGAGCTCAAACAGAAAGGTTTAGGTGTTCGTTTTTCCCGCGCGCTGTTCGTGAGTGGAATGGTAGAGAGATAGTATGTTTGTGGTTCGATGAACCATCTGCCAAGCACTTAAATGTGAATTGCAGAGTAATCATGTAGATGTAGATGTAGATGTAGATGAAATACATTCCGAGGAATACATTTCAGCACTGTAACTGTCATTTGCTACGTTGATAACGAGGCGATCAACAACCCAGTGTTCGGCAGTTACGTGTGACGAAACTTCGTGCAATACCTCCTGTACGCCTGGCAGCTTTATACTGTTATTTCTCGCGATAATTTCTTAACTTGGCTCCACATCAGTTCAGTTCAGTTCGAACTGCAGGGGGTGTGGTGGTTAAAACTGCAGCATTTACACGGTGTGATCGAATTAGCGAAAATTCTTATCAATGTTTGTATGACGCTTATGACTCTGCCTCGTGTGAGACCGCATCTATGGTGTAAAAACGGTCCAGACAAAGAGTATTTGATTTCTCATTTTTGTCCCAAAAATTTAAACTGTATTTTTTCCTTAATCTAAACGATCTTTTACAAATTACCGGTAATAAGAATTCATGTTTGCAACGAAAACTGAAATTTTACGTGCGATATCTACACTGAATAGCCTATGAAACTGGTACATTTGCCTAATATCGTATAGAGCCCCCGCGAAGGCGCCGAAGTGCCGTAACACGACGTCGCATGGACTCGTCTAACGTCTGAAGTAGTGTTGGAGGGAACTGATTCCATGAATCCTACAGGCATGCCCATAAATCCGTAAGAGTACGAGGGGGTGGAGATCTCTTCCGAACAGCACGTTGCAAGGCTTCCCAGATATGATCAATTATGTTCTTGTCTGGGCAGTTTGGTAGCCAGTAGCAGTGTTTGAACTCATAAGGCTTGGTTCAAATGGCTCTGAGCACTATGGGACTTAACATCTATGGTCATCAGTCCCCTAGAACTTATAACTACTTAAACCTAACTAACCTAAGGACAGCACACAACACCCAGTCTTCACGAGGCAGAGAGAACTCATAAGGGTGTTCCCGGAGCCAATCTGTAGCAATTCTGGACGTGTGGGGTGTCTCATTGTCCTGCTGGAACGTATCCCTCGCTCTGCAGGGGACTGTGCGCTGTTTTTGAAATCATGTGTCCCAGATCGGGACTGGAACTCCGAACTTGGCCTTCTTACCAACTAAGCTACACAGGCACCATTCTTACTTCCAGACTTCACAGAAGCTCTCCTGCATACCTTGCTGGACAAGCTCTCCCGGAAAATATCTCTGGATTGTTGGTAAGTCTCTGCCTGTAACATGATATTCCGCCGGCGTCCAGAGACACTCACAGTAGAGTCCGCGCAGAATAACATGGCCAATAGATGCGCAATCGGCAGGGCACTGGTGGGGAGAGCGGTAGCGGTAGGGGTTACAGGTAAGTGCTGGAGCGGGAGTGTCATCGTAAACTAAAGCCTAAGCTCAGATGTTTTGCAAATGTCAAGTGTAGCCCCTCCATGCCCACATTTGCATGCTGATCATTTAAAAAGATAGATACCCATTAAAAATTGCTTTCTATCATCGAAAAAGTTTGTAGTCAGTGCAATACCACGGAAAATAGTTAAATATTGCACAGCAACCATATGGCAAAATACTCCCCTCTTCGCGTGCTATCATTTGCCAAAACCTCATTTGGATATCTCAAACCGTTCGTGAAATATCAGCAATGTTGTGGATATTTCACTCTGGACTGGCGCACGCGTTCGCAAATGAGTACGCTACATCAGCTCAATTTTCTCGGTATTGGTGACAGACCTCTACACAAGTTTAAAGAAAAATGCAGTATGCTAGCTAAATTTCATACGCAGCAACATACTATAAAAATGCACCAGACGCAAAATCATAGCGACCCCTGTCTTTCATAGCAAACTTTTGCGAATTTCGCGTAGTGTCTTACCTCTATGCAAAGATCATAATATCTACATCTATATCCATACTCCGCAAGCCACCTGACGGTGTATGGCGGAGGGTACCTTGAGTACCTCTGTCGGTTCTCCCTTCTATTGCAGCCTCGTATTGTTCGTGGAAAGAAAGATTGTCGGTATGCCTCTGTGTGGGCTGTACTCTCTCTGATTTTATCCTCATAGTCTCTTCGCGAGATATACGTAGGAGGGAGCAATATACTGCTTTACTCCTCGGTGAAGGTATGTTCTCGAAACTTCAACAAAAGCCCGTATCGAGCTACTGAGCGTCTCTCTTGCAGAGTCTTCCACTGGAGTTTATCTGTCATCTCCGTAACGCTTTCGCGATTACTAAATGATCCTGTAACGAAGCGCGCTGCTCTCCGTTGGATCTTCTCTATCTCTTCTATCAACCCTATCTGGTACGGATCCAACACAAGTGTACTGTAGACTACTTCCTTTGTTTTCGAACTGCATTTCCTTAGGATTCTTCCAATGAATCTCGGTCTGGCATCTGTTTTACCAACGATTAATTTTATATGGTGATTGCATTTTAAATCGCTACTAATGCCCACTCCCAGATAATTTATGGAATTAACTGCTTCCAGTTGCTGACCTGCTACATTGTAGCTAAATGATAAAGGATCTTTCATTCTATGTGTTCGCAGCACATTACACTTGTCTACATTGAGATTCAACTGCCATTTCCTGGACCATGCGTCAATCCGTTCAGATCCTCCTGTATTTCAGTGCAATTTTCCATTGTTACAACGTCTCGATATACTACAGTATCATCCGCAAAAAGCCTCAGTGAACATCCGACTACGACCAATTAGGAAGTGGCGGTTACATCATTGCGAAGTTGACGTATAAAGATATAAGAAACGCAAAAATGTTTTTTTTTTACCGAATAGTTTACGTACAATGTTTGAGAAAGATTGCAGGGCTTGCGCATCAATTCTGTCACCACCGAACGGCCGAAAGGGGGCAAACAGTCGGCTCAAAAATGGTTCAAATGGCTCTGAGTACTATGGGACTTAACATCTATGGTCATCAGTCCCCTAGAACTTAGAACTACTTAAACCTAACTAACCTAAGGACAGCACACAACACCCAGTCATCACAAACAGTCGGCCTCCCCTTTCGTACAAGCGAATGAACTCGCCCAGCGCTTTGGACGAAAACTGGTGACTGCCCATCGGCCACCGTATCCTGCGCGGACTTCTGACAGACGTTCGTAGAGACGGGAGGGCCAGTTATCTGTCGCACTGACCGTCATCAGCAGATCATACACTGGCGGGACGAACGCTGACGGGAAAGCCGAAGCGCTTACTTGGACAGCCGGAGCTGTTGGTAGGGGGTCCCGCCGACAGAGGGCGGGAACGGCCGGACACGCTCGTGCGCTGTGGCTCGTTGCTCGTTGTTATGCAGAGAAATGTTTACCCGTCAACGGGACTGGCTGGGCGCGGCATTTCCATATCGCCGCCGCCGCCGCCGCTCGGAATTCCTGGCCCACTTGCGCCGTCGCGGCCACGCTCCCCGGTCCGGCAGTGCCGGCTGCCCGCCTCTGGCACCTCAGGTACGTGCTTGAGCACGGGTGCTCGAGACTAGGGAAGTGAAACGGGAATCAAACTTAAAAGGATGCGTGCCTTGTCGAGTGATTCTATTCACGTCTCGCATAACCAAATGAGCTGGTGGGAGTGCTGGGAGGGAGCAGTGGTGCCGTTGACAGTCGCTGCAAATAGCAAAATAGAGCCATGACTATCTTAACTATTATTCACAATCGTTAAAAGACTTTGCTAAGGAAGAATGTAAGGTGTCAGGCAAATCCAACACCTTCCATGAAAACCCTGACATGATAGCAAATCCTGCAGTATGTCGCATAGCTCCGAATAAATCCTGACGTTAAATTAACCAAAGTAATACGATCAACGAGTGAGCAAATGGAATACCACAAACTAACACAAGAACGCCTAAATGCATATCATACCTTCCCACCGTGAAACAGACGCAGTTCCGAGGGGAGAAACGAGAACAGAAGCCGAGAGCAGAGTCGTGTAAGCTAGGAGGCCCTATGATAAGGGACACCCACATCGCCCGCCGACCGCCAAGACCACCCCTCAGCCCATGTTAAAAGATAGAGCCCTCCAGAAGAACAGTATAGATCTTACGATAACACTAAAAGGGCCGCACCAGCTGCAAGTTTTAGCGTGAGACTTTTTCGCGTCTCTGTTACGTTGCAAACATTAAACACATTTTCCCCACCACGAAAAGTATAACGTTTCCCATTGGATAGACAGAATTTTTGTAGGTGGAGCTTAAAGTCAACATTGAGACGCTGATTGGTCAGTTGAAAACACAGCCAGTTACGTTTTCTTAAACCAACTTCGGCAAAATTGTAGCATGGAGAGGTTAGAGAGAGCTACTTCCGAGACGGCGAGGTGTGTGGAGCTGCGTCGCCCGCCGCCCCCTGACGCTGACTAACCACAGACAAGGTAATGAACGCACGCGATGCCGCATGAGAGCGCATAAGGCTTCACTCAGAACTGCAGTAGTCTCATCTGTTACACCCCCTTTTTACGTAATACTAGTGTCGATCGCCAATAAAACTTCCTGGTATTCACATTTGCTATTAGAAGTTAAAATCTGAAACGCGATGATTTTTCTGTTATATAATTATTGAGAAGCCACATCAGCCACTGTAATTTACGACAAGTTACATAAGTAATTAAAGATAATTGAGGGTCACTGTAGACCATTTTGATAGTTTTCTCTTTTATGACGCTTAACTTAAACCTAGATTATAGATGTGATATGGCATAGGTCATCCTTCGATCCCTTGTAGAACTTGGAAACCCATTCAGAGGATATTCGTTCACATTTTTGTTGAACGCATTTGGTTCCTATCACCCTGTATTTATTTCCTTTTATCAATAGTATAATTTATAATCAATGTTTTGTGAGTAGAATAAAAATTCCAATGGTAAACTTAACTGCTTTTTCGACGTTATTTTACCAGCTAACTAAAAATAGGGAAGCCTTGAACCCCTTCCACTAAATTTAGTTAGTATTAAGATTCTTTTACAGGGAGTGCAGTGGAGCTGACGCTGAAATCATTAAGTATTTGATTATATCATCGCTAGTCTCACTGAACTCTTCTGAACTCTATGATGTGTTGGCAGATGTGCCAACACCTTGTAGTTAGAGGAGGCCGAAATGCACGCTATAATCTAACGCAGACTGACGTGAGGTCTGGAACAGGATACGTAATGAATGCTATAAAGAAAAGTACGTAGCTGCTGGAATACTTAACTTTAATCCATCATTTGTATACAGCATTCTTGATGATACAAGTGAGACTCTCTCTAGAATTGGTTAATGGCGCCTTGCTAGGTCGTAGCCATGGACTTAGCTGAAGACTATTCTAACTATCTCTCGGCAAATGAGAGAAAGGCTTCGTCAGTGTAGTCGCTAGCAAAGTCGTCGTACAACTGGGGCGAGTCCTAGTACGTCTCTCTAGAGCTGCCGTGTGGTGGCGCTCGGTCTGCAATTACTGACAGTGGCGACACGCGGGTCCGACATGTACTAATGGACCGCGGCCGATTTAAAGCTACCACCTAGCAAGTGTGGTGTCTGGCGGTGACACCACACTCTACATGTCATGTGTGGTCTGGCGTTTCCTTACCAGCAACAGGTCCCAGGTTCAAACTAGTAAATTCCCTAAAAAACACACTCAGAGCGTCGTTGCGCGAAAGTGGTAGGGAGACACGACTTAGAACAAACAGAAACCACGCAGTATGTTAGAAGAAGAGGGTTATAATTAAACTAGAGCCACACCCAGAGGTCAAGTGTGGGCTGTAAGCATGGTATGGCAGCGAAACTTGGTAGATAACCTAATGCATTAATGAGGAACAGATTTACGTTGGAAAAAAAAAATTAGTTCCAGTTTTGGGCACCAGGTGCAAGTCTGGCGCTGTGAATGCAAGAAAGAGATATAGAAATATTTCCATATGTAACAGATTAGGAACAGGACGTGGCCAGAAAAGGCCAAACAAGTGAGAAAGGGATAATGTTGTTCAATATGAACACCAGAGATGTCGACGAGAAGCTGTGCAACGCCAGATTTATACCTGGTGGCCAAAACTGGCACTAATTTTCTTGCAGCGTAAATCGGTTTCGCATTAACGCATTAGCATATCTACCAAGCTCCACTGCGATACGATAAATACAGCCCAATTGCACCTCCGTGGACAGCTGCACTTTAATTATAACCACCCGGTGCAAAGAAAGACGAATAGTCTACAACATCTGGAAAACACACGTGGGAGTTACAAAACTGGGCAGTCATACACAATTTTCTGTGTTATGAATTACGAGAAGGAAGATTTCAGCTTATCCCAACTTCTGATCGGCATGGAACTTGGGAGTAGGTAATGAAAGAAGTAAAAGATGCACTGCCTGGAAAAAAGTGAAGCGCCCAGACAGGAGAACAAAACGAAATGAAATTTCGCAGATAAGTGAGTATGTATGTATGTGTTATTATTTCACTGATTTTGAAATCGAGTCAAATTTTCAAAGGGCTTGGCGATATTAGCTCACTTACAAGTAACACGTTGCACCCCCTCCCCCTCCCTCCGGCTAGGATGAACGCAGTGACTCGATTGGGGAGGGCCTCGTAAAGCCTTTTATCATCTCCCGGGGCAAGCTGGCCCGCAACTCCTGTAACTGGTCATTGATATCCTGCATACTGCCACTGGGTTGGTGCTGACGTCTATATCTAGATGCATACTCCGCAAGCCACCTCATCGTGCCTGGCTAAGCCTACCCTGCATCACTACTAGTTTTCCTTTCCTTTTCCACTTGCAAACAGAACGAAGGAAAAACGACGATCTATATGCCTCTGTATGTGCCCTTGTCTCTCTTACGTTGGCTTTATGGCCCTTGCCCGAAATGTATGTTGGCGGCAGTAGAATCGTCCTGCAGTTAGTTTCAAATGTCAGTTCTCGAAATGTTTTCAATAGTGTTCCATTAAAAGAACGTCGCCTTCCCTCCAGCGTTTCCCATATTAAGTTCCCGAAGATTCTCCGTAATACTTGCGTAGTGTTAGAATCTACCCTTATAAAATTAGCGATGCGCCTCTGAATGGCTTCGATGTCTTCCTCTAATCCGACCTGGTGCGGATCCCAAACACTGGAGCAGTATTCAAGAACGGCTCGCACTAGTGTCCTACAGGCTTTGCTGTCTCCTATACAGGTGGACCACACTTTCCTAAAATTGTCCCAATATATTGAAGCTGATCATTGGACTCCCATACTACAATCGTTACATGCTCCTTCCATTTCATATCGTTTTGCGACGTTAGGCCTAGATTTTTGATCGACATGACTGTGTCAAGCAGAAAAATTACTAATGCTGTATTCGAACACTACCGGTTTGTTTTTCCCACTCATTTGCATTACCTTACATTTTTATACTTTTAGAGCTAGCTGGCATTCATCGCAACAACTAGAAATTTTGTCTAGGTCATCCTGTGTCCTCCTGCAGTCACTCAGCGACACCTTCCCGTAAACAAAAGCACCATCAGCAAACAACCGCCCTGTATTCCAGAAAATTTATGTATATAGAAAAAAAAATCAGCGTCCCATCACATTTTCCAGGGGCTCTCCTGATGATACCCTTGTCTCTGATGAACATTCGCCGTGGAGGACAACGTACTGGGTTCTACTACTTAGGAAGTCTTCGTGCCACACACATATCTTGGAAACTGTTCCCTACGCTTGTACCTTCGTTAACAGTCTGCCGTGTCAAATGATTTTCGGAAATCTAGAAATATGGAATCTTCCCGTTGTGCTTCATCCATAATTCGCATTATATCAAGAGAGAAAAGGACAAGTTGAGTTTCGCACGAATGACGCTTTCTAAAACCGTGCTAATGCGTGGACAGAACGTTTTCCGTCCCAAGGAATTTAATTATACTCGAACTTAGAATATGTTCAAGAATTCTGCAACAAACCTATGTTAAGGATACTGGTCTGTAGTTTTGGGGGTCTGTTCTTTTGCCCTTCTCATATACAGGAGTCACCTGCGCTTTTTTCCAGTCGCTTACGACTTTGCACTGGACTAAAGATGCACGATAAATGGAAACTACTTACGGGGGCAATTCCGTAGATTACTCTTCGCAAAACCGAATTAGGATTCCTTCCGGACCTAGCGACTGATTTGTTTTCAACTCTTCCAGTTTTTTCTCTACGCCACAGACGCCTATTACTATACAATCCATAATGTTGAAGATTAGATGGGTAGATCACATAACTAATCAGGAAGTACTGAATAGGATTAGGGAGAAGGGAAGTTTGTGGCACAACTTGACTAGAAGAAGGGATCGGTTGGTAGGACATGTTCTGAGGCATCAAGGGATCACCAATTTGGTATTGGAGGGCAGCGTGGAGGGTAAAAATCGTAGAGGGAGACCAAGAGATGAATACAACCAACAGATACAGAAGGATGTAGGTTGCAGTAGGTACTGGGAGATGAAGAAGGTTGCACAGGATGGCGTAGCATGGAGAGCTGCATCAAACCAGTCTCAGGACTGAAGACCACAACAACAACACGGGAGTCTGTGTGGTGGTCTGTTTGTACGATTATCTTGCGTGAAGGATTTCTTAAACGCGAAATTCGAGACTTTGGCTTTCCTTTTGCTATTTGCTACTGCCACGCCAGACTTGTCAGCGAGTGACTGGATAGAAGTCTCACTTGGCAGCCAGCTTTCGACCCTCCCAGACGTGCCTTCGGACAATCTCTCGGGTAGTACGCGCCTCATTTTGTTGGTGGCTTCTCAGGCACCACATACTGACGTCTGGAGTAAACCTGGCCCACCAGCCGGTTTTTGAAACTTACTCCGCTGTTCTATTTCATTGATTTCATGCAGTCCCGGGCGCCCGCATCCCGCAGTAGCCCAACCGTTTTCAAATCCTGAACAAACTGGTCCTTTCGAGTCGGTCCCGCACGTGCCCTAGCGGTAACAGACCTGGGAAACTTGCTGGCCATAAGAGTACCTCAAAATCACGCAGACAGTTCACAAAGACCCGTGCCACGTGTGAACGAACATTGTTCTGTTGAAAACTGGCACTGCGTTACTGTCACAGGAGCTATAACACATGAGGACACAGGACGTCTATAACATACCGTTGTGCCAGCAGAGTTCCGTCAATTACTTTCAGCTGTGACCTGAAGTCATGTTCCGTAGCTCACCGCACTATGACGCCAGTAGTAACAGCGCTTAACTTCTCCAAAACACTGGTAGAATGGTCATGCGGGGTAGTAGAGAAACGCAATTCTTTCCTGAACACAGTGCGACGTTCAAATGTCTGTGAAATCTTACGGTACTTAACTGCTAAGGTCATCAGTCCCTAAGCTTACACACTACTTAACCTAAATTATCCTAAGGACAAACACACACACTCATGCCCGAGGGAGGACTCGAACCTCCGCCGGGACCAGCCGCACAGTCCATGACTGCAGCGCTTGCGACCGCTTGGCTAATCCCGCGTGGCCGGAGGGGAATAAACTGGAAGCATTTGAAATATGTTGCTATCAAAGAAAAGAATTAAAGACGATATACAATACGAAATGTAAAAGTGCTAGGTGAGGTAGACCCTTTCCAGACGAAGGGTCAGATTAATACAATCTGCTAAGGCATCGGCTCTAAGCACTATGGGACTTAACATCTGAGGTCATCAGTCCCCTAGAACTTAGAACTACTTAACCTAACTAACCTAAGGACATCACACACATCCATGCCCGAGGCAGGAGTCGAACCTGCGACCGTAGCGGTCGCGCGGTTCCAGACTGAAGCGCCTAGAACCGCTCGGCCACAGCGGCCGGGGCTACGGCATCCAGAATTGAAAAATAGTAAGGTCACACAAAGACTAGATTACAGAAGGTGCTGGGTGTAGCTGTTACGTATGGTTAGAGAGATCATCACGAGATAAGGAAAGGTAGAGAACGTGATAACACCAGTCGAAAGACGAACGACTAAAGCCAAATCAAACGAGCCCCGCCTTCAGAGATACAATGTGAATAAACAGGGTACGGCGCAGCAATGTGACAGAATACTTACGTCAGGTGTACGGGCCAAGGGAGGTATGACATTTTAAGAAAGCATGAAAGATTAGAAATTTAAGTCCCATCGAACAACGAAGTCGTTAGAGACGGAGTAACAGCTCGGGTAGAACACCCTTTTGTAATGAATTCGGCCATGCCCTTCTTAGTCGATTTGGGGAAACGACAGGAAACATAAATCTGGATGCTATTTTAGGAGCGATGTAGCAATGGAGTAATACGCATAGTGGGTTGCTACTGGAAACATTTTTTAATACGGTGACTTAACTGGTAAGCAGCAAAGATTGTTCCGTCGTCATTACAATAGTGCACGTGATGGATGACTACAAACGTAATTAGATACTCCTGTTAATTAGCCGGCCGGAGTGGCCGTGCGGTTCTATGCGCTACAGTCTGGAACCGAGCGACCGCTACGGTCGCAGGTTCGAATCCTGCCTCGGGCATGGATGTGTGTGATGTCCTTAGGTTAGTTAGGTTTAATTAGTTCTAAGTTCTAGGCGACTGGTGACCTCAGAAGTTAAGTCGCATAGTGCTCAGAGCCATTTGAACCATTTTTGAACCTGTTAATTAGGATCTTCCAGGAAACTAGTCAAAAGAAGGCTACCTCCTGATCCACGCGAACCACATTTGTTCAGATAATGTCGAGACAGAATCTGATAGCCGGCCGGAGTGGCTAAGCGGTTCTAGGCGCTACAGTCTGGAACCGCGCGACTGCTACGGTCGCAGGTTCGAATCCTGCCTTGGGCATGGATGTGTGTGATGTCCTTAGGTTAGTTAGGTTAAGTAGTTCTAAGTTCTAGGGGACTGATGACCTCAGAAGTCCCATAGTGCTCAGAGCCATTTGAACCAGAAACTGAAAAGAAATCCTCAGTGGTCCGTTCCAAAACCGTCACTATGACACTTTGCTTAATGTACTGACAAGTGATACTATCCTCTCAATGAACGACGGTGCCCATTTCTTTGTAACTGATCCGGTGAACAAACACATTTAGTTTCTGGTCGGATTCAAATGCGTCCCCTTCACAGTCTGTTCTTACTTTTACGTTGAACTTCCTTACTTGCCGCTTGTGAAAACGGAATACATGGTTTCAACGAGGTAGCACTACAGTAACTTCTAGTTTGGCCATGAAGGTGGCCAGCGATTTTTTCCAGGGCAACTGTCCCACAGAGAAGCGAGCAGTCCGCGGCTAGCACAGTCGAATGTGGGTGTTCCCTTCGGGGATACCATAATGCGCAGGTGTAGATTAACCTTAACCATCCATTAGGAAACTCGCTTTGACAAGAAAAATGACTGTTGCTGTCTTCCTATATCTCTTCTCAGCGTACATCAGCGAAGGTGGTATTGTCGCCGGTCCTTAAATTTAGTCTGCTTGCACGTATGAACCGACATGAACTGCAGTCCATTCATATTAACAAACAGGATAGTGAAAATCGTGGCCGAGCGCCAAAACTTATGCATTCTCGAAGCAGAAGTTTCATTTTTTGCTGAATTTCTGTACTAGTCGTGAGTGTCAGAAAAAGTAAGAAACGAAGATTAAGGGTTAAACGCTTGTTGTCGAGCCGGTCGTTGTGGCTGAGCGGTTCTAGGCGCTTCAGTCTGGAACCGAGCGACCGCTACGGTCGCAGGTTCGAATCCTGCCTCGGGCATGGATGTGTGTGATGTCCTTAGGTTAGTTAGGTTTAAGTACTTCTAAGTTCTAGGGGACTGATGACCTCAGATGTTAAGTCCGATAGTGCTCAGAGCCATTTGAACCATTTTTTGCTTGTTGACTGTGCATCATTAAAGTTGGAATACTTTTCGAGTGTGGTAAGAAAGGAGGCTCCATTTTCAGAGGAATTAACCACAAGCGATTTTGCGAACAACGTTGAACTTAAATCAGAATGGTATGGAGGGACTGCAGTATTTGAACAACGTTCTGCCTGAATATGGGGTGTCAGAATGACTTGGGGTAAGGAAAGACAACAAGTCCATTGTACCCAGAGAGAATGTGCTTTCCGTGCAGTGATCTCTATACTACCTGAAAGTCTGAAAGTGTCAGCCAAAAATTATCTTTCTTTTTTTCTTTTTGTCATTTCATTCCTCTCGCCCCATATGGGCAGGGAAGGGGTGTGGGAGGGCTGTCAGCGAATACAAGTCGCCGCTCTTCAGCTATATAAGACAAAACGTTTATAACACAGTATAAAACTGGACATAGCAGTTGACGAAATTAATGTTTGATGTACTAAAAAGACATAGATTCAGTTAGACGATTTAAAACATAAAAGGAGGGCTAGTTGATTAATTAAAAGAATGATAGATTAAACGACAGCAGAATATAAAAGTCAGAAGGACAGCTGCACAATTTAAAAGAAGTAAGAAGGAAGTGTGTTGCTTGATGAAAATAGACAAATAGATGAGTGAAGTGATGAGCGGGCCTAGACTGTCAGGAAGAGGGGTATCATGAGGATGTAGCAGTTCGGGTAGTGCTTAAGTCTGTGTGGACGGATGGTTAGGGGACGAAATCGGGAGAGTGAAGAGGGATGCCATTCCGGACCAAGGCTTAGGATGTGAGTCGAGAGGAGTTGAGAGGAAGGAGATGCTCATATTTTGTTTCTTGCCTAATTACGACATGGCTGCCACGAAATGTCACGAGAATGCAAAATAAAAATACTTTTCGATTCTGCTTCCACATCAACCATCAGCATGTTGATGTTAAGTTCAAAGTCAGAAATAAGTAACAAAGTCTTTGTCACGTACAGACCTGTGGAAATTTTGTTGCCTAATTACAACATTGCGGACTATGCAGATGACAGGAATCTACAGGCACGTCGAAGTTTCACATTCTGAGATGGGAGATCTACAACCTCGTAGTTAACAATTCAGTGTCCTCGTGTCCACGTAACACAAGGCATACGGTGATAAACCTGGTGATTACTGTTGTGCCTGTTTTCTTGGTTTCTTTCAACAAATGCGAGGAGCTAATCTGGCTCGTAAGACTGTAAAGTTTGCTGTGCGAAACGGTAGCCAACATCACGTTAAGGCCTTGAAATTGCTATTTCAGTCCCTGTGTGAAAAAAATATAACGTCAGGACAAGAAAAATCTGGTTTATATCACCTCGCTCAAGCTATAATACATTATGACTGATTTCGGGGAAAATACACCAGTATTTGTGAGTGAAAATGCTAACATCACGTACCTTGCATTAACGAACACGGTCATTCTAGTTGCAGTTATGCAAAGTGGATCACTTTCTTCCAAGCAGTCGTTCGTCACAGTGCAGTCTGGCTGGGATTCGACGTCATCATCTATTTAATAAGAATGTTTCCTGCTTCCTCGTTGCAGTTGTGCCACGTGTTCACGCCGTGCTCCCAGCCTAATTCCTCAGTCCCGCGCGACTAGTGTGCCAGAAACAGCGTCGCCTATAGATTTTCTCAAATTCGAGGAACCCACCTGAAGCCCCTTTGCGCCGTATGGTCCTGCCATCTGGCGACGCACGCAGTGAACTGCTTCGACAACCTGTGCTTCGTCTTTGTGATCTTGCACTGCGAAATGAAACTGCGAGCTGCATGTTCCATGGCGGCCATCGCGGACGAAAGGAACACTTTCAAAGGCGCACGTCGCCAAAAGCAACACCGTGCTTCCAACGCTGCCTGTAATCTTTGCGTGAACTACGCATAATTTCTGAGAAACCAAAGAAACATACGTATGTCCACGGAAAAGGTCTTCGTTCGCCCCAGATACTTGTCACGGTTATTCAGTGACAAACGTAGTACCAGTTAATTGACTGAACGTATTCTCACCCATGGGTTGCCCTGCTGCCTTTTGAAGGGCCCTTTAACTGTGAGAAATCAATTGTCAGAAAACAGTGCATGTACATTGTTTAACAGAAGCACTTCTAAACTTTACGCACATTTTGATCCATACTCCCACGCCATTGTGCAGCACGTGTTGAGAGATACTTAGTTTAGGCATAGATATTTAGTTTAGGCATAGAAAAAAATGAACTTATTTAGGTTTTAATCCTTCTAATTTTGTCGTCACAATACTTATTCGAAGTGTTTAGCGGATACAGTACAACATGTTTAGGTCAAGTGGGCGAAGATCTCAAAATTTTTCGCAATGTTCGGGAATATGCCATACGAATAGTGGTACAAAGTCTAAACTGCAGAGACCCAACGCTTCGGCAGAATCCTCCAAACAAATCAGTATTTACGAAATATTCATAAATGAACTGCTGTGAAAGACGCAACACACAATGTATGATGCTCAGTGTCAACTGGAGTCGATGGTACATGACAAAATACTACGGCTGCTATTCGCTGTCTTACTCGTAGCAGTGTTGCTCCTGTGTTGTAAAAACGTAGTCGCCTCCAAATTCCCCTACGTTGTTGAACCCACAAATTAGATTAGCTATCGAAAATGATCTAAATATTTTTGCATAAATCCTGTAAATTACCCACCTTGTTAACGTTAATGTGATGCACGTTATATTGACATCATCTAAAAACCTTTAAAAAACGACGTAAATCCTGGGCTGTTTCCAAGAAACCGCAGCTGATACTGTTCAGGATGATTCAAAAAGAAAGAACAGATTTCAGTTGTTTATTACAGACAAAGTATGAAACACAAAAAGACATTATGCGTGCCACTGGATAGAGGAAGGTTCAAAGTTTTATTTTCGCAAAGATACTATACGACACGCTCAACATGAGCAGCATGCGTTACTCAAAAACATGGAAACGGTAATCCATTTCATTCGACACACGAATCAACAGGTCAACAATTCGATTTCTCATGTCTTGAAGGGTAGCTGCCATAGGTACAAAGGCTCTGTCTTTTATGTACCACACAGAGAAACATCGCAAAGTGTGAGGTCTGGTGACCAATGAATAAGATTTTACTGTCCTCCTCTTTCAGTCCAAGGTTGTGGGATGGTGTTGTTAAGAAGGTGAAATTGAGGCGAAGCGCAATAGTGTATAAAAATGAAATCATTGGAGTCTTGCACATGTAACATATTCCCAGAATTTTTTATGCCAGTCATAAATTTGCTTGTGCATAGCGGACTTCTTGCTGAATAGACGGCAGAATGCAGGTTGCACTTGAACAATAGATTGACTACGCGCAAATTCCAGCACACAAAATGAGTACTTTTATGGTGTCCCTCCGTCCAGCGACATGCGCAATGTGTTTCTACCTGTCCGCAGCTCGTTGTCGTGCGGTAGCGTTCTCGATTCCCGGCGGGGTCAGGGATTTTCTCTGCCTCGTGATGACTGGGTGTTGTGTGATGTCCTTAGGTTAGTTAGGTTTAAGTAGTTCTAAGTGCTAGGGGACTGATGACCATAGATGTTAAGTCCCATAGTGCTCAGAGCCATCTGAACCATTTTTTTGTTTCTACCTTTTGTGGTTTGTCTGTAATAAACAACTGAAATTTGTTCGTTCTTGTTGAATTATCCGAACTGTGTTGAAAAAAAGGCTATTTCAACAATCGAGAGATAAAAAGTTAGTACTAAAATTCTCATTCCTAGAGGTTACATTTAGTGAAAAACTTATTTCGATACCTTGAGACGTTTATGAAATAACAACAGTGTCACAGTCGCGCTTGACTCATGTTGTACATCCTGAATCATAACTAATAGCGAGAACTGACTCGGACCAAAGAATGCGATAGCAGAAGCAAAAACGCCTAGTAAACTTAGTACCCGAAGGAGCCCTATGAGAGGTGAGTGATTTCGAGCCGCCACCGACCTCAGCCTTGGTTGGTACGAATGCAATTGAAATGTTAAGTTTTCGAGTAATTTCCCATTTAATTGGGCTCAAATTTCAGTCGTGGTCCTTGGTTGGGAAACGTGCTAGATGATTAATGGGGTACCGGCACATTTTGCTGGTGATGTAGGACGATGTCTAATGCGTCAATTGGGTCCGAGATTGGTAAGTCGAGCGGGTTCTGTACCTTCGCCTCCAAGATTACCGTGAAGGTTGACTGTGTTATCTGTATGTACGGCATAAACATTCTGCATCTGCATCTATATCTGTATTTACATCGGCCAATCTGCATGAATCCCGAAAACATCGATGATGCGAAATGCAACGCCCACTTTCCTTCCATGACGTACTTAAAGCTTTGGATTAAAGCACCCAGGTAGATGCAGTATTTATCGATTTCCGAAAATCATTTCGCTTATTGCCAAAAGTGCGATCTTATGGAGTATGAAGCGAAATTTGTGACTGGACTGATGATTTTTTGGTACGGAGGAGGCAGCATGTTATCTTAGATGGAGCGCCATCGTCAGATGTACTCCCCAGGGAAGCGTGTTGGGACGCTTGTTGTTCATGTTGTGTATTAATGACATTGCTGAAAATATTAATACTACAACCCATTACGTATCGTTCACATAGGGATCGTGAGGAAAGGATTACATTAATTACAGCATGCACATAGGCATTTAAACCTTCTTCCCGTGCTCCATACGTGAATGGAATGGGAAGAAAACCTAATAACTGGTACAGTGGGACATACCATCCGCCATTCACTTCACAGTTTGCAGAGTAGATGAACACCCATACACCGCAAGCCACGTTGGGTTGTGTGACGGAGGAAGCTTTGTGCACATTTATTACTTCCTCCCTTTATTACCCGCACCGCCGTATTAGGCAAGGTCCTAGTGGAGGTGGTTTGACATTGCCTTCCTCCGACCCTAATGGGGATGAATGATGATGATGAAGACGACACAACAACACCCAGTCATCTCGAGGCAGGAAAAATCCCTGACCCCGCCGAGAATCGAACCCGGGACCCCCTGCTCGGGAAGCGAGAACGCTACCGCGAGACCACTAGCAGGGGACCGTCTGGAATTGGTTAATCTTCTCCGTAATCGCCCACTACATAAGCCTGTAATGAAACGTGCTGCTCTGCTTTGGATCTTACCAACTCCCTGTATCAGTCCTTTCTGTTACCGGTTTCAGACGAGCAATAACAAGTATTGGTCGAACGAGAGTTTTATAAGCTACTTCTCTTCCTGAGTAATCTTCCAATGAATCTTTCTCTGGCATATGCCTTTCGTGTGATTAGTTTTATGTGGTCGTTCCACTTTAAATCGCTCCGTACTCATACTCCTAGATAGTTAATGGGAGTAACCGCTTCCAGTGATTGTTCTGCAATCGTGTAAACATAAATAATGGGTATTTCTTTCTCTGTATTTGCAACGCAATACAATCGTTTATGTTAAGGGTCCATTGCCATTCCCTGAAGCAAGCGTCGATCCTCTGCAGGTCTTCCTGCATTTCGCTACAGTCTTCTAGCTTTGCGACTTTTCAGTATAAAACAGTGTCATCGGCGAATAGCTTCGTGGAACTTGCAGTGCTGTCTACTATTTATATACATAGTTCAGTCAAATTAATGTGACCATCGCCTATTTTCAACGCAACGTGCGATAACCACTCACAGAGGGCAGATGGCAGCACTGACAGTGAAGGCTTTAGCGTGTCGGGGGAGGAAGGGGGGGGGGGGGGGGAGGAAAAAACAATGCAGTTGTTATCGTAATTCGGAAACGGAACGAGATATCTGACGTAGATGGTTCAAATGGCTCTGAGCACTATGGGACTTAACTTATGAGGTCATCAGTCCCATAGAACTTAGAACAACTTAAACCTAACTAACCTAAGGACATCACACACATCCATGCCCTAGGCAGGATTCTAACCTGCGACCGTAGCGGTCGCGCGATTCCAGACTGTAGCGCCTAGAACCGCTCGGTCACCTCGGCCGGCTATCTGACGCAGAAAAAGATATGATAACTCGCTTTCAAGCCAAGGGTGGAATTATTTCCGAAACGTCTAAGTATGTAAACAGTTAGCGTGTCGCCGTGTAATGTTCATGGCAAGATTATACTATCCCAAACTGGCACTTTGACAACGTATAGATGACAAGGGTGAAAGAGTGCCGCGCAGATGTGTTTGGACGAACAGACGTGCAACTGTCGGGCAACTGACCGCCCAGATGAACCAAGGAGTTTCCAACAGTGTCTCCTCAACGAGACCGAACAGCGAAAGCAGCTCCGTATGGGTCTCCACAGCAGGCGCCATGCTCGCGCGTTCACGTTTACTGCTGTTCATCGGCGACGAATGCTTGAATTTGCACCTCAGTACCGACACTGGAAGTCCACTGAGTGGCGGCATGTGTCCATATGAGATGAGTCACGCTGTACGCTCTATTGGACAGATGGACGTTGGCGTCCGTGGCGTGAAACGTCTCAAAGGAAACACACTTCAAGAATCGCCGGAAGGGACCAGGCCGAGGGTGGGAATTTTATCGCCTGGGAAATGTTCTCGTGGCATTCTCAGGCTGATCTCGTCTTTCTGGAAATGACAGTGGACCGGTAGGCATCTGTCCTTGGGTACCATGCCCACACCTACATGCAGTTTGTTTTTCCTCGGCACAGTGGCATCTACGAGCAGGACAATGCAACGTGTCACACAACTCGCACTGTGCGTCGTTCGAAGAGCACCAGGGTGAGTTCATCGTACACCGCTGGCCACTAAACCCCGAGAGTCAGTGGGACCGCCTCGGGCTGTTCGAGCCATGAATCCTCAACCTAGCGTTGCTGCCCACAGCACTGGAGCCGGCATGGCTCCACATCCCTGTCTGTACCTTTTAGAACCTCACTGACTCTCAGGGGATCTAGGCGCTTCAGTCTGGAACCGCGCGACCGCTACGGTCGCAGGTTCGAATACTGCCTCGGGCATGGATGTGTCTGATGTCCTTAGGTTAGTTAGGTTTTTCAGCAGTTCTAAGTTCTCGGGGACTGATGACCTCAGATGTTAAGTCCCATAGTGCTTAGAGCCATTTGAACCATTTGAATTCCTTGTTGTTCGTGTCATCCGCCAAAATTGAAGCAACATTCTGGGCGCGTTACGTCACAGGATTTCGATTAGTTTGTTTTCGTGGATCTTAACATGCAGAACGACACGTGATCTAGCCTTCATGGAAGTTTTATTCTTCCCATATTCTTTCTTTGTATTCTATTACGTCATTTCTCAGCTTGTTTTCAATGCCTTTTTGTAATTATAATTAGTGTAAAAGTTCTCGACGCTTGTACGTACAGAACATGTGGTCACGCCTGGTGTGCCTTTAGGTCCACGTGTCTCCTTACATTGTGATTCGAACGCTCTTTTTTGCTATTTTCGAGTGACTGCAGATTTAATAGAAGTTTTACACACTTTCTGCATAATCTTCCGTAACCCTCAGTCTGTCTTTCCCATGGTCACAATACCATCTTTTTTCAACAGACTGAGCTATGCAGCCTACATTGCACACAGATGTTTCATCGTATGTGGTAAGCTTGTCGCTGTATGAGTCTATCAGATGCTGGACAGTTGCACGTTCCAGAGTATTCAGAGGCATTAAAGACTGGATACGATATGTCAGATGTTAGCGCCGTGGAGTGAGATGGCCAACGAGATGCAATATTGCTTTCTGCGTCGTGTCGGACCTCCTTTTGCACGGCGTAGTGCAGCAACTCTGCGTGGCATGGACTCAAGTCGTTGGAAGTCACTTCCAGAAAAATTGAGCCATGCTGCCTCTATAGCCGTCCATAATTGCGAAAGTGTTGCGTGTGCAGGATTTTGTGCGCGAACTGACCTCTCGATTATGCCCCATACATGGTCTATGGGATTCATGTCGGGCGATATGGGTGGCCAAATCATTCGTTCGAATTTTCCAAAATGTTCTTCAAACTATCGCGAACAACGGTGACCGAGCGATATGGTGCACTGTCATCCACAAAAATTCCCTGCTTGTTCGGGAACATGAAGTCCACGAACGGCTTCAAATGATCTCCAAGTAGCCGAACATAACCATTTCCAGTTAATAATCGGTTCAGTTGGACCAGAGGACACTGTCCATTCCATGTGAACGCAGCCCACACCATTATGGAACCACCACCAGCTTGCACAGTGCCTTTTTGACAACTTGGGTCCAACGCTTCGAGAGGTCTGCACCACACCATAACCCTACCTGGGAACACTGGTAACATCAAAGACTGATATTAGTACGGAAATAAAGCGGCGCATCCACTTAGCTAATAAATGCTATTATGTGCTGGTCCCGCAACTTAAGTCTAGGAATCTGTCCAGATGAATGAAGTGTGAGCTGTATAAAACTTTAATACGTTCAATATTGGAAGAGCAGTTGAACGGAATGGACAGTGTCTTGAAAGGAGGATATAAGATAAACATCAACAAAAGCAAAACGAGAATAATGGAATGTAGTCGAATTAAGTCGGGTGATGCTGAGGGAATTAGATTAGGAAATGAGACGCTTAAAATAGTAAAGGAGTTTTGCTATTTAGGGAGTAAAATAACTGATGACGGTCGAAGTAGAGAGGATATAAAATGTAGACTGGCAATGGCAAGGAAAGCGTTTCTGAAGAAGAGAAATTTGTTAACATCGAGTATAGATTTAAGTGTCAGGAAGTCGTTTCTGGAAGTATTTGTATGGAGTGTAGCCATGTATGGAAGTGAAACATGGACAATAAATAGTTTGGACAAGAAGACAATAGAAGCTTTCGAAATGTGGTGCTACAGAAGAATGCTGAAGATTAGATGGGTAGATCAGATAACTAATGAGGAGGTGTTGAACAGGATTGGGGAGAAGAGAAGTTTGTGGCACAACTTGACCAGAAGAAGGGATCGGTTGATAGGACATGTTCTGAGGCATCAAGGGATCACCAATTTAGTATTGGAGGGCAGCGTAGAGGGTAAAAATCTAGAGGGAGACCAAGAGATGAACACACCAAGCAGATTCAGAAGGATGTAGGCTGCAGTAGGTACTGGGAGATGAAGAAGCTTGCACAGGATAGAGTAGCATGGAGAGCTGCATCAAACCAGTCTCAGGGCTGAAGACCTCAAGAAAAACATTTACATATAGCTGAGAAACCTGAACACACAAACAGGGTGAAGAATTAATAGGATGTTTTGAACGAAAGGTGTTACGCAAAATCTATGGGGTAACTAATGAAAATGGAGCATGACACTGAGGATATAATCTGCCATTAAAATAAACCTCCCTAAATGGGTCGGCCATGTTTTTCGCATGGAGGATCAGAACCCAACATAAGTAGCACTGCTGCAAAACCCAATGGCACGAAGAAACAGGGTAAAACCAAGACTTCGATACTTGGATGGAGCGGAAAGGAGCAGGACAGGGACGAATGGAACGATGTTCTAGAGCAGACCAAGACCCATTAAGGCTGTAGAGCTAGGAAGAAGAAGGAGGACGAGCCTATCTCCGCGTTCAGGATCTGTTAATTCCCGCAGTCCGGCCATAATCACGTCCGAAACATTTTCACATGAATCACCTGAGTACAAAATGATAGCTTCGCCAATGCCTTGTTTTCGCGCTCTGTGTATTTGGATATCGTCCTCTCATGACTTCAGTCACCTCAGTATGTAACTTACGTACTATGAATACAGTCTGTTTAAAAATATCGGCACGTGCAGGGTCTTTCGAAAATGCCTAGTTCTTGGTACGACCTGTAACAAAATAACGGGAAACGTCGTATTGGTGGTTAAAGGTACTGCTTATTAAATTTGCGTGTTACGGAATTTCAGGTTTGAAGGCTTCGGCGCATTGAAGATTTATCAATAATACCATGTGCTTGGTACGATTTGTTATAGTTAAATGTCAGTTAATGACATATCGTGGGTTAAAGCCTTCAGGACGTAGTAACGTGAGTGTGTGAATTCCTAAGGGACCAAACTGCATAGGTCATTGGTCCCTAGACTGACACACTAATTAAACTAACTTATGCTAAGAACAACACACACAGACACCCATGCCCGAGGGAGGCCTCGAATCTCCGGTCGGTGGGTCCGCATATTCCTTGACAGGACGCCTCAAACCGCGCAGCCACTCCGCGCGGCACATTGTAACGTTAAAGACGTACACTCCTGGAAATTGAAATAAGAACACCGTGAATTCATTGTCCCAGGAAGGGGAAACTTTATTGACACATTCCTGGGGTCAGATACATCACATGATCACACTGACAGAACCACAGGCACATAGACACAGGCAACAGAGCATGCACAATGTCGGCACTAGTACAGTGTATATCCACCTTTCGCAGCAATGCAGGCTGCTATTCTCCCATGGAGACGATCGTAGAGATGCTGGATGTAGTCCTGTGGAACGGCTTGCCATGCCATTTCCACCTGGCGCCTCAGTTGGACCAGCGTTCGTGCTGGACGTGCAGACCGCGTGAGACGACGCTTCATCCAGTCCCAAACATGCTCAATGGGGGACAGATCCGGAGATCTTGCTGGCCAGGGTAGTTGACTTACACCTTCTAGAGCACGTTGGGTGGCACGGGATACATGCGGACGTGCATTGTCCTGTTGGAACAGCAAGTTCCCTTGCCGGTCTAGGAATGATAGAACGATGGGTTCGATGACGGTTTGGATGTACCGTGCACTATTCAGTGTCCCCTCGACGATCACCAGTGGTGTACGGCCAGTGTAGGAGATCGCTCCCCACACCATGATGCCGGGTGTTGGCCCTGTGTGCCTCGGTCGTATGCAGTCCTGATTGTGGCGCTCACCTGCACGGCGCCAAACACGCATACGACCATCATTGGCACCAAGGCAGAAGCGACTCTCATCGCTGAAGACGACACGTCTCCATTCGTCCCTCCATTCACGCCTGTCGCGACACCACTGGAGGCGGGCTGCACGATGTTGGGGCGTGAGCGGAAGACGGCCTAACGGTGTGCGGGACCGTAGCCCAGCTTCATGGAGACGGTTGCGAATGGTCCTCGCCGATACCCCAGGAGCAACAGTGTCCCTAATTTGCTGGGAAGTGGCGGTGCGGTCCCCTACGGCACTGCGTAGGATCCTACGGTCTTGGCGTGCATCCGTGCGTCGCTGCGGTCCGGTCCCAGGTCGACGGGCACGTGCACCTTCCGCCGACCACTGGCGACAACATCGATGTACTGTGGAGACCTCACGCCCCACGTGTTGAGCAACTCGGCGGTACGTCCACCCGGCCTCCCGCATGCCCACTATACGCCCTCGCTCAAAGTCCGTCAACTGCACATACGGTTCACGTCCACGCTGTCGCGGCATGCTACCAGTGTTAAAGACTGCGATGGAGCTCCGTATGCCACGGCAAACTGGCTGACACTGACGGCGGCGGTGCACAAATGCTGCGCAGCTAGCGCCATTCGACGGCCAACACCGCGGTTCCTGGTGTGTCCGCTGTGCCGTGCGTGTGATCATTGCTTGTACAGCCCTCTCGCAGTGTCCGGAGCAAGTATGGTGGGTCTGACACACCGGTGTCAATGTGTTCTTTTTTCCATTTCCAGGGGTGTATATTCACATGGTATCAGTGAAGCATAGAGGTGTGGAGTTGTGAACACAGAAGTTGATTCTAGTCCTGCTATCTGCAAATTTTTTTTATTCACCTTTCACATTTTCTAAAGGATTCTGGGTCTTCCTTCTTACTTCAATAGAAGTGTTTTCTGTAATATTCCATATGACGTATACACCCATGAGCCAAAATATTATGACCATCTGTTTAATAGCGTGTTGGCCCACTTTTCAAACATAGTACAGCAGGGATTCTGCTTGGCATGGACTCTACAAGTCCTTCATAGGTTTCTAGAAGTACGTGGCAGCAGATGTCACAGGTTACTAAATTCCCGCACGGTGCTTTGTGGGCACGCAGCTGGCGCCCTATATGTGTTCCAGTCGGTAGAGATAAGGGGCTTTTCCTGGCTAAGACGTCCAAGTGAGTGCTCTGTCACGCTCCTCAAACCACTACAGCAATACTAAGGAGACTGTCCGTCCTCTTTTAGAATACTGCTGCGCGGTGTGGGATTCTTACCAGATGGGACTGACGGAGTACATCGAAAAAGTTCAAAGAAAGGCAGCACGTTTTGTGTTATCGCGAAATATGGGATAGAGTGTCACAGAAATGATACAGGATTTGGGCTGGACATCATTAAAAGAAAGGCGTTTTTCGTTGCGACGGAATCTTCTCACAAAATTCCAATCACCAATTTTTTCCTCCGAATGCGAAACTATTTTGTTGACACCGACCTACACAGGGAGGAACGATCACCAGGATAAAATAAGGTAAATCAGAGCTCGTACGGAAAGATATAGGTGTTCATTCTTTCCGCGCGCTATACAACATTGGAATAATAAAGAATTGTGAAGATGGTTCGATGAACCCTCTGCCAGGCACTTGAAGGTGATTTGCAGAGTATCCATATAGATGTAGATGTAGACGTGTTGCGGGGAGTTATCCTGCCGGAAGATGTCATCGCCGTCAGAGAAGGCATCAACCATGAAGGGATGCAGGTGGTCCGCAATGATGTTCACGTAGCGCACTGCTGCCATGGTGTCCGAGTACTGCCTCAGGTCCCATAGAAGCCTAACTCAGGGCACCCCATACAATAATTCTGCTCTCACCGTCCTGCACCTGTGGCACGGTGCACGTCTGAAGCAGCCATTCGCCTGCATGACGACGTGTAAGGATCCAGCCATCGACCCGGTGTAACTGCGATTCACTTGACAGGCGACACGTTTCTATTGACCCGCGCGGAAAACTCAGTGATGCTGTGCCCACTGCTCTCGTAAGTGACGATGGGGTGACATAGGGGTCGTGTGACATGGAACTCCATGTTTAGCAATGGCCTTTGAATTGTGTGCTCCGAAACGTGCCTGCACTCTGTCGTCGGATCTGCCACAGATCTCTGTCTATCCTGGATTACAGAGTGGGGGATCCCCCGACCTCCACGTGTTGTGATCAGACGTGGACGTCGAGTAACACAGCCTACGCGTTATTCCACCATCCTTCAACCACTCTCCATAGTTTCTCACGACAGTAGTACGCAGACAGCCGTCCAGCTTCACCGTCTCAGAGTTTCAGATTTCTCATTTCCAGCCGCAGCGCCACAACAATGTGTCCTTTATCAAAATTTGTTACAATAGCGGAGTTCCGCATTTGCTCCGCATTTGCTGAACATGCTAAGGAATGTGGAACAATGAATTGTACGATTGTTTTTCACGTCACTGCCTAATCGGACAAGAATTCTGATTTCGCTTTATCTTCAGGAGAGCTTGCACTACTTGTAATAGGAAATGTTGCAGTCCTTGTTTCAGGTTTAGTATTTCGTTAAGTTCTAAAATTCTGGTACTGAAAATTAAAGCCGGCCAGAGTGGCCGAGCGGATCTAGGCGCTACGGTCGCAGGTTCGAATCCTGCCTCGGGCATGGATGTGTGTGACGTCCTTAGATTGGTTAGGTTTAAGTAGTTCTAAGTTCTAGGGATCTGATGACCTCAGAAGTTAAGTCCCATAGTGCTCAGAGCCATTTTTGAAAATTAAAGTAGTCATATAACAAGAATGCCTTTATAGTTCTACTAAGAAATGAGAATGATGAAGGTAATGATTATTTTACATGGCAAACTATTTTAAAGCTATACCGTGCTATTTGTAATGGAAGTTTTAAAAACCTAATGTCCTTACTGACAGGATATGGAACTTCCCTTTTCACCTTTTATCATTTTCATGGTTACTTTTTGTAGACGATTTTTGCTGTTTGGACAGCAAAATAACTCACGGTGGCCGAAATAGAGGCGATATAAAATGTAGACTGGTAATGTTATGAAAATCGTTTCTTAAGAGGAGAAATTTGTTAACATCGAATACAAATGGTTCAAATGGTTCTGAGCACTATGCGACTTAACTTCTGAGGTCATCAGTCGCCTTACGGTCGCAGGTTCGAATCCTGCCTCGGGCATGGATGTGTGTGATGTCCTTAGGTTGGTTAGCTTTAAGTAGTTCTAAGTTCTAGGGATCTGATGACCTCAGAAGTTAAGTCCCATAGTGCTCAGAGCCATTTGAACCATCAGTCGCCTATAACTTAGAACTACTTAAACCTAACTAACCTAAGGACATCACACACATCCATGCCCGAGGCAGGATTCAAATCTGCGACCGTCGCGGTCGCGCGGTTCCAGATTGAAGCGCCTAGAACCGCTCGGCTACCAGCGGCCGGCTGAAGGAATTTGTCTGGAGTTTAGCCATATATGGAAATAAAACATGACGATAAACAGAACAGAATGGAGACTTTTGAATTGTGGAGCTACATAAGAATGCTAAGGATTAGAGGGGTAGATCACGTAACTAATGAGGGGGTACTGAACAGAATTAGGGAGGAAAGAAATTTGTGGCATAGCTCGACTAAAGGAAGGGATTGGTTGATAGGAAACATTCTGAGGCATCGGAGGATCACCAGTTTAGTGTATGTAGGAAAAGTGGGCGATAAAAATCGCAGAGTGAGACCAAGAGATGAATACAGCAAGCAGATTCTGAAGAAAGTAGGTTGCAGTAGTTATACTGAGAAGAAGAGACTTGCACAGGATAGAGTGTCTTGAAGAGCTGCATCAAAACACCTTCGGGCTCAAGTCCTCAACAAAACAACTACCACTACTACTACACACAGAACAACATGGCTAGCATATGGACAATCGAGGAAATGTGCGCTTTAATACTGCATCAGTAGCAATTTCAGGTGCGTCAGTTTCCGTAAATGTGTGATTTGCTCTCCGATACACAGCCGACAACTGACACTGGTGAGTGCTGCGGTTGCAAATCAGGACGAGGAGAACATTCCGTGTGATGATCGGCCAACCACGATGGAAACCGCGCCTGGACTTCAAGACGAGAAACAAGTCCCTCGTGAGAACGGCTTCAGGATGCGTCGAGCGAGGTCGCGCTGCGCCCGTGCTTCGGGCCGCACCGCGGGCGTGGCTTCCTAGCCAGCAGGCTGCTTTAAAAGACGCCACGCGGACGCCACGTGCACGACACGTGAGTCGCGCTTCGCTTAGCCGCGCACAACCTGAGATTCGCGCTGCCGCCCGGCTGGGTCCCACGCTCCAGCTGCTGCTGCCGCGCGTGAAAGACGCGGCTCTCTGCTACGGGAGATCGTGCAACTCGTCGCATTTTCCAGCGATGATGAAGGGGTGCATCAACGGAGAGCACCATTCAAGCGCGTCTTTATCGTGGACACCATCACAGGAGACCTCGCAGCACAACAAATCTTGGTCTTTCCTCCGTATCTACATCTGTGTAAGTACCTTGCAAGACACTGTACTGCGATTTTCTCTGCTGTTCAGTTCCCATACTGAAAACGACCCTTTATGTGCCCTACTCTCCCTTATCTTATTCCCACAATCCTTAAGCGTGATACTTGGTGGTGACAGTAGAATGTTTGCACAGTCTTGCAGTTCTCAAAATTTACACAACTGGGTTCCGCGAGAAGTACGTCGTCTTTCCTCTAAAGTATCCCTTTTATGTTCCCAGAGCACCTCCGTTACACGCCGATTTGCTCCGATACTGGCAGCCCAATTTCGAATTTGTACGATGCTCGTTTTCATGCCCACTTCATAAGCACACTCCAAACAGTGCAGTAACACCTTAGGATTGAAATTTTATCCAAGTTCTTCCGCATTTTCTTACACTGAACCAACAACAACACATAGTCCGTTAACAATCTCACAGCGTTGCCGATCCTGCCTGATTCATCGTTTATGTATATTAAGAATATTAGAGGTCCTGTTACGCTTCACTGGGTCACAACCGGTATTAGTTTGTTTCTGCGAAGATTCGGCGCTCAGAACAACGCACTGCGTGCTGCCTCTACAAGAGAAGAGTCGCAGCGGTAAGTAAAATCTGCAGATGGTGAACGATTTCGATGTCAATAATCCTATTTGTGACATGGCAGCGCTTTCACTAACGATTAGAAATCTAGGAACACGACTTTTTGGATGCATGGTGGTGTGCGAATATGAAATCCCATAATACCTCAATGCCTGTTCTACTGCTGGGCAAGAACAGTGGCCACAGAAACAAAACAGCCTGACATCGAAATGCTTGTAAGCCTTATTGGATTATAGGAATATTCCTACTTGATCACATCACCACAAATAACATCTCGCAGCATATCTCCTACTACAAATAAAATTAAGGCAGATTTAGTTCGTTGGTATGGATACGTCTTGAAAAAGGAAAAAAACTTATCTTCGCCACCCGAATACGCAGCCTGCACCCGCACACAGACGACGCATTCATTAGCATCAGATTTAGAACACGTAATGGGTACTGACTAGCAGTAAGTGTGCGCAGTCGTTTGCCGTGAAATTCAAAACTATTTCGTCGTTCGCCGGTATTACACCTACAACTGTAAATGCCAGATGACTCTTGGTTCTAAAGGCTTCCACTAACATTGTGTCTTCAGTTCATGATGCGTTTTCTACCGTTAGTAATAGAAGTCAAACTACTAAAATGTGAATATAGAAAGTATTTGCACGTAACTGAACGCTACCTGTCCCACAACAAAGGAATGTGCACAAATCAGACACAGTCCGTCAACTCTCCATTAAGAACATTATAGGTAGTTTCTACCCATAATAAAGTTGTAAAATTTGTGTGTCTAGTAATAAATAAACCAGAGTTTTCAATGTAATTTCAGTTTTATAAGGAACTCTGCTTCATATCCTCCAGCTCTCCCTCCCCTCCCAAGAAACTAATGGATTCGCTTATAAATTAGATCATAGTGCGGTCTTGAGGCTAAGGACAGCATCTTCAACTGCTGGAAACACTGCGTACAACCTGAAAACTAATAGCAAACGACCGCATAGATGACCTACTTAGAAATGTCACATCGTCATTAAGAAGAGCATCAATATCGTTAGCCACTTCCCAGTACTCTCGACGCATCGAAAAACTGTAGGATGATAACGATAGCTGAGCTTTTAGGCTCATAAGATGGGTCACAAAAAAATAAAAAATAAAAATAAATAAATAAATAAATCCGACGCATCGCTGTGTATTCGCACAGGCATCCACATTTAATACCTCTTGCCATACATCCATTATCACATAGAATCTTAACCTAGTCTAAAAATTTTTAGTCTCATTTTGCCTATTTGTAGAGTTCCTCAGTCTGTTATCTATTTCCTTCAGATGATGTTGTCGAGATCAAAAGGTCGGTCCTTAAAGGTTGGGCATCATACATATGCAACGTATCTTAGATTTCTCTGACTCTGAGACAACTTTTGACCTAACTTCTCTTAGGGGTTTTCTTCGTTCTCAGGTGGCTTTCTCTGAATCATAGTTGAAAAAGAAGAGTGCTGGCGTATCAGCCGAATCATAGATCTTCTTAAAATCAACGAAAATTATAACAAAGTCTTCTTATTAATGGAGCAAAGCCCATAACAGCTTAAAGAATAACAATAAGTTCAGGACATGATGACTCTATTCTACAATCTCCCTGATATTTCCCAGAGTATGTATTGAAGCTGCGTTACTCCAATTAATATCAATGTTGAACTTGAGTTCATCCCCGCGGGAATACAGCCGGATGACGTCTTCGACAACCGCTGATACTCGTATTTCGACAGGAGCACACCCTGTCTTCTTCAAGGCACAAACGCAACGAGGGAGAGAGGAAATTTAAAACCTCGGTGTTCCGAGTATGATCAGAAAAGTCACACACACACACACAGTAAACATTTGCCCTATACACAATCAACAATAACCAACGTCAGAATTCATCGATAGTCGATATTAGTAATCAACTGGTGAGGTAGCATTAACTCTGCCCCTCTGTTGTCTGACCAGGGGAAGTGGAGATTTCCTCGCAGAATTTAAACAAAAACCTCTTATCTATTTATAATTTCACTTTCTAATTTAATCTAACAATACCCGAATACAGAATGAGATTTTCACTCTGCAGCGGAGTGTGCGCTGATATGAAACTTCCTGGCAGATTAAAACTGTGTGCCCGACCGAGACTCGAACTCGGGACCTTTGCCTTTCGCGGGCAAGTGCTCTACCATCTGAGCTACCGAAGCACGACTCACGCCCGGTACTCACAGCTTTACTTCTGCCAGTACACCGTCTCCTACCTTCCAAACTTTACAGAAGCTCTTCTGCGAAGAGCTGCAGAAGAGCTTCTGTAAAGTTTGGAAGGTAGGAGACGGTGTACTGGCAGAAGTAAAGCTGTGAGTACCGGGCGTGAGTCGTGCTTCGGTAGCTCAGATGGTAGAGCACTTGCCCGCGAAAGGCAAAGGTTCCGAGTTCGAGTCTCGGTCGGGCACACAGTTTTAATCTGCCAGGAAGTTTAATACCCGAATAGTTAGAAGTGCGAGCCATGGTCTGTCTGCACTTATACAATATTCCACAGGGTGACTGGTGCCAACGCAATGTTCTGAAATAGGGACACAAAAGGATAACTCTGTTTCATATCTTGATGTGTTGGTTAGAGGAATGTTGGTGGTGTGTTCGGACATGCCGTGTATAGGAAGCCGACTCATAGTGATTTGTATCAACAGGCTGATGCATCTCACCATCCGGTTCAGCGTGAAAGGGTATCTCGTATCTTAGTTCATAAAGCCCACGGCGTCTCAGGCCCTGAAAGTTTGTCAGTTGCGTCTTCCCAGTATGGTTATAGTGAAAGACAGGTCAGACGCGCGTCGCGCTTTCGACTAACCGTGAATCGGGTGAGGTATAATCACGAGGTGGCACAGAAGTCTACGGCTATTTTTCCTTATTCAAGTAGCAGAAACAGTATTCCGCGGAAACATGATGTGAAATGTGTTTTTCGACCACCATCTAAGATTATGGCCCTTTTGGGATTCGTTAAAGACGATCTTGGTTTGCGTAAGGCGGATGTCCACCATATTCCTTGTAGTTATGCCACACATCATATGTTGGTCAGACCATCAGGACTGTGGATGACCGGTGTACTGAGCATTAAGAGTCACACAGCCTTAGAACAGCCCAGCAAATCTGCTATTGCGAACATTGCCTTGAATTCTAATGATCTTCCACCTATTGGAGTATGCTGTTAAGGAAGTAGTTGAGATTAAATTAACAAATGACCTTATAAATAAAAATGAAGGTTTTTGCTTAAATTATCCGTAGAATCTTGCTCCCTCCCTGCTCCCACATGGAGAGACAGACTTAATGCTACCTCACGCCTTGGTTACTAATATTCACTATCGATAACTCCTGACGTTAGTTATCTTTGGTTGTATGTGGATGCAGTGTTTACAGTCTGTGTTATCTTTCGGCATAAGCTCCGCTTGTCGAGTTTTAAATTTCCATGCACAAAGCTGTGCGCCTGTCGAAATGTCAGCGTTGTGCAAGAAGTTGGCCGGCTGCACTGCCGTCCTTCTCAAGCCGACACAAACGGATCGGTACCTACGATCGGACAGTTGTCATCATCCAAGAGTCCTGAATACCCTTGTACATAGAGCACACGTATGGACCACCTAAAGGAAGAATTCGAACAAATTCAGTTCGAACCGCGTAAATCGGGAAACCCAGGTTCGAGTCCCACTCCGGTACAAGGTTTCATCCGTCACCAGTGATACAACTCAATGCTCAAATGCGGCTGACATAATTATAAGTCTTTGAACTATTTCCTTCTTCTCCATTTGTATTCAGTACCTCCTTCTTTGTTAACAGATCTACCCATCTAAACTCCGAAATTCTTCCGTACCATCGTATTTCAAAAGCTTCTCTTCTTGTCTGAAGCGCATATCGTACACGTTTTACTTCCGTACCAAGCTGTACGCCAGATAAATACCTTCAGAAAGGACTTTCTAAAACTTGAATTTTATATTAGAAATCAACAAACTCCTCTTTTTAAAAAAATTCTTTTCTTGCTTTTGCCAGTCTTCATTTTATATTCTCTTGACTTCGGCCATCCTTAGTTATCATGCTGCTCGAACATGAAAACTCATTTACTACTCTTAGTGTCTCATTTCCTAATCTAACTCTCCCAGAAACGCCTGATATAATTGGGCTATATTCCATTACCGTTGTTTTACATTTCTTAATGTTTTTGTTATAACCTCTTTTCAAGACATTATCCACTCCGCTCAGCTGCTCTTTCAAGTTCGTTACTGTCTCTCATTGAATCGTAATGTCATCGTAAAATCTTAAAGTTTTTATTTCGTTTCCCTGAACTTTAATTTTCCTTCTAAAAGGGTAGCAAACGTCAGAATATTAGGAACTGAAAGACGGAAACTGATACTCGAACGCAGTACGGGCTGACGTCTAGTCTACAGCCTTAGATGGTTGCGGTTTAAGGCTGCAGTTAAGACGGCTGACGTTCTCGTACTGTATCGAACTTGATGTGAAACTCGATATCTCAAAACGCTAGACGGCGGCTTCAAGATTGTTACGTCATGACAAAAAATGGTTCAAATGGCTCTGAGCGCTATGGGACTTCACTTCTGAGGTCATCAGTCCCCTAGAACTTAGAACTACTTAAACCTAACTAACCTAAGGACATCAGACACATCCATACCCGAGCCAGGATTCGAACCTGCGACCGTAGCGGTCGCGCGGTACCAGACTGTAGCGCATAGAACCGCTCGGCCACTCCGGCCGGCACGTCATGACAACTCACCTTATTATACCTCCACGGTCATCAACCTACGACGTACATAATGTCAGGCACTCGTCTTGTATGCATTCGAAGAAATTAAATTTTGATCTTGTAACATATACACGGCCCAAACAGATTAATGCAATCAACTATCATAATATATACTAAGATGTCCGAAAGAACAGATACCATTTTGGTATATATATATATATATATATATATATATATATATATATAGTTAAGGCTCACCGGCCACTTCACCATTTTCTTCTTCTGTGCGAATGCACAAACAGTGCCCGAAGTCTTATGGGAATCGGCAACGCGCCGCGAGTAATGAGTATAATGGCCGGGGGCACTACGAATGTAGTGCGGGACAATACGTTGAGAATGTGGGTTCCGCGGGAGGCGTGCCAGAGATAAATCCCTGCAGTCGCGCTATCCTCTATGTCCTCGGTGGCTGAGATAGATAGAGCGTCTGCCCTGTAAGCAGGAGATACCGGGTTCGAGTCCTGGTCGGGGCACACATTTTCATCCGTCCCCGTTGACGTATATCAACGCCTGTAAGCAGCTAAGGGTGTTCATTTCGTTGTAATTTCAACTATCATAAGCCTGAATAGCCACTTTTTACACCGCGGACGTGCAGGACTAGAATCATTGAGGTTCTGGAAGGTATCGACAGGTATGTAGAGCCATGCCGACTTCAGTGCTGAGGCGAGCTCCGCTATGTTTCACGGGTGAGGATCCGTGTCACGAACAACCCGACGGAGGTGGTCCTGCATATTCTCGACTGGCTTAAATCCGGGGAATGGGGTGGCCAGGGGAGTAGGTGAACTCGCGGAACTCATCCTGGTGCTTTTCGGACAACGCTCAACACTGCGAATTGTGCGACACGTTGCATTGTCCCGCTGATAGGTGCCAACGAGCCGAGGAAACACAAACTGCATATAGGTGTTACGGTCGCTAAGGATAAATGCATACTTGTGTTGATCCAATGCGCCTTCCAGAATGACGAGATCACGCAGGAAATGCCACGAAAGCATTACGGAGACGTAATTATCCTTCCACTGTGGTGGACCCTTCTGACGATTGGCCGGCCACGGTGGTCTAGCGGTTCTAGGCGCTCAGTCCGGAACCGCGCGACTGCTACGGTCGCAGGTTCGAATCCTGCCTCGGGCATGGATGTGTGTGATGTCCTTAGGTTAGTTAGGTTTAAGTAGTTCTAACAAGGGAACATCCCCATCGCACCCCCCTCAGATTTAGTTATAAGTTGGCACAGTGGATAGGCCTTGAAAAACTGAACACAGATCGATCGAGAAAACAGGAAGAAGTTGTGTGGAACTATGAAAAAATAAGCAAAATATACAAACTGGGTCGTCCATGCGTAACATAGGCAATATTAAGAGCACTGTAAGTCGAGGAGCTCCGTGGTCCCGTGGTTAGCGTGAGCAGCTGCGGAACTAGAGATCCTTGGTTCAAGTCTTCCCTCGAGTGAAAAGTTTAATTTTTTATTTTCAGACAATTATTATCTATCCGTCCGTCCGTCCGATGCCAGGCAACTGCGCCGTAGTATGGGGACGCTACACCTAAACAAACATCGAAACTGTTGCATTCATTTGTTGCAGTTTATGTGAAAAACTCTTATGTTTTCATCACTTTTTTTGGAGTGATTATTACATCCACAAGAAAACCTAAATCAGGCAAGGTAGAAGAAACTTTTCACCCATTCGCCAAGTGTACTAGTTAGGTGGGTCGACAACATATTCCTGTCATGTGACGCACATGCTGTCACCAGTGTCGTATACAAAATATCAGACGTGTTTTCCTGTGGAGGAATCGGTTGACCTATGACCTTGCGATCAAATGTTTTCGGTTCCCATTGGAGGGGCACGTCCTTTCGTCAACTAATCACACGGTTTTGCGGTGTGGTCGCAAAACACAGACACTAAACTTATTACAGTGAACAGAGACGTCAATGAACGAACGGACAGATCATAACTTTGCGAAAATAAAGAAAGCAAAATTTTCAGCGGAGGGCAGATTTGAACCAAGGACCTCTCGTTCCGCAGCTGTTCACGGTAACCACGGGACCACGGCGCTCCTCGCCTCACATTGCCCTTAATATTGCCTATGTTACGCATGGATGACCCAGGTTGTATATTTTGCTTATTTTTTCATAGTTCCACACAACTTCTTCCTGTTTTCTCGATCGATCTGTGTTCAGTTTTTCAAGGCCTATCCATTGTGCCAACTTATAACTAAATCTGAGGGGGGTGCGATGGGGATGTTCCCTTGTAAGTTCTAGGGGACTGATGACCACAGATGTTAAGTCCCATAGTGCTCAGAGCCATTTGAACCTTCCGACAATTGTTGCTAGGCCGTGCACGCCAACGGCCACCTGGCCGATGGAGCATAAAACGTGATTCATTTGAAAAGGCCACTTTAGTGGCCGTCCAGTTGCGTTACCTTTGTGCAAATTCCAACCTTCCGTGATGGTGAACAGCATTCGGCATGGGTGCTTGAACCCGGCACCACTGCAGTGGTTCATACACAGCAACGTTTGCTGAACGGCCGTGCTTGGTGCTAGTCCCTTGCTCATCTCGGAGGACAATTTCGTCGACAGTTGCACGTCTTTCCGACCGTACACATCTCCGCAGTCGTCGTTCACCGCTGTCATCTACAGTCCACGGTGCACCGCAGCTGCCTCGGGGTTCGGACAGCGCCTTTTTACCATGCACGGTATACTTTAACCACGGCGGCAACCGAACAGTACACGAAGTTAGTCGATTCGGAAACGTTTCCACACTTGGTGCGTTAATCGATTTGGACGTCAGATAAACCGCTCCTTTTCCACATTGCGACCACGACTGTACTGTTTCCGCGTCCCCTGACACGCTTTACATACCCTCCACTGCTAGTGCTCCTACCTCCTGTCTGTATGTGGGTATTACACGTTGACGCCGAATAGATCCGGTGGTGGACTGTGTATGATTTGCTGGCTGCGCCTGTCGGCCTGTACTGGTTGCTATTGTGAAAGCCAGAGACTGTTTCAGCAATGGGAACGGAGATTAATGGACCAGTCTTCGCTTAGTCCGGCTAAATTGGCGGTAGTCTTGATCGACCATGCTGTGCTCAAGGGTGATTATTTCCCCAGTATTTCCTGTGTTTGCTAACACCCTTTGGGAAATAAAGTTGAAAATCGTGGTCAGAAGCAGCTCTTTCGTGACTTCCTTAGTGGCAGGTGTAAACGGCCAATGGAAATGTTTGAATTCTGTTTCTGATGCTGATTGGCCATAAGGTCTGGATTTTACGTGTGTAGCAGTGCTTCGCCGTCAACGGCCGTGCCGCGGTGGACACGTCGGTTCCCGTCATATCACAGAAATTAGGCACCGTCGGGCCTGTTTGGCACGATGGGTGACCATCAAGGCCGTAATTCGCTGTCGGTCTACTGGGATGCACTCAGTCTTGTGATACCAACTGAGGAGGTACTTGATGGAGTGGTAGCGGCTGCGGGTTGCGGAAACTGACAACGGCCGGGAGAACACCATGGTCACCCCATGCCCCTCCATATCGGCATCCGATGAGGCCAGTCGGCTGAGGATGACACGGCGGTCGGTTGGAACCGTTGGGCCTTCCGAGGCCTGTACGGGTGGTGTTAGTGTAGCAGTGCTCCGTGATAAATGTTTTCGATCAAATATGCGGAGCAGTATGTCATGCAATATCTCTCCTGAGCAGCGAATCAGTCAGAGTACCTGGACTGTGGCCACGGCCGCGAGATAAGATTTCGTCCGACGTCACGGATGCCTCGACGTCCAGACGAAAAGAACATTTCAATCTTTCGGTGCGTATATATATATATATATATATATGGGTGATCATAAAGTCAGTATAAATTTGAAAACTTAATAAACCACGGAATAATGTAGATAGAGGGGTAAAAATTGACACACATGCTTGGAATGACACGGGTTTTTATTAGAACAAAAAAAAGAAAGTTCACAAAATGTCCGACAGATGGCGCTGGACAGCAAAATTGCTACCGTGACGGGTGAGAGGTACGCCGATATGTTACAGAATCGCATCATCCCCAGCCTGGCTGACAAACACCTGCTGGAACGTACGATGTTTATGCAGAATGGCGCTCCACCCCATATTGCTAGAAGCGTGAAAGATCTCTTGCGCGCGTCGTTTGGTGATGATCGTGTGCGCAGCCGCCACTTTCGTCATGCTAGGCCTCCCAGGTCCCCAGACCTCTCTGTCCGTGCGATTATTGACTTTGGGGGCCGGCCGCGGTGGTCTACCGGTTCTGGCGCTGCAGTCCGGAACCGCGGGATTGCTACGGTCGCAGGTTCGAATCCTGCCTCGGGCATGGGTGTGTGTGATGTCCTTAGGTTAGTTAGGTTTAAGTAGTTCTAAGTTCTAGGGGACTTATGACCTAAGATGTTGAGTCCCATAGTGCTCAGAGCCATTTGAACCATTTGACTTTGGGGCAAGTGTATCGTCATCGACTGACATCTCTAGGGATGCTGAAAGACAACATCCGACGCAATGCCACACCATAACTCCGGACATGTTTTACAGTGCTACATTATTCCTCGACTACAGCTATTGTTTAGGAATGATGGTGGACATATTGAGCATTTCCTGTAAAGAACATCATTTTTGCTTTGTCCTACTTTGTTATGCTAATTATTGCTATTCTGATCAGATGAAGCGCCATCTGTCGTACATTTTTTGAAGTTTTGTATTTTTTGGTTCTAATAAATACCCCATGTCATTCCAAGCATGTGTGTCAATTTGTACCTCTCTATCTACCATATTCCGTGATTTATTCAGTTTTCAAATTTATACTGACTTTTTGATCACCCGGGATGTGTGTGTGTGTGTGTGTGTGTGTGTGTGTGTGTGTGTGAGCGCGCGGGCGCGTTCTGGGTTCTGAAACTGAGAAAAGATAATTTCAAGTGTTGCTCAAGGACGACTTCTTACTTGAAAAAACGCTAAAGGAAACGGAACCAGGGAAGTTCTTCCACGGTACGTTAAAATCCTTGAAGTGGCATCACAGCCGGATCGCATACCCACATTCTAGCTAATAAATCGAAGTGTTTCCGCGAACGTTGAAGATACTTTGCAGTCGAACCAAAGATATTTACGCAGTGAAGTGACGCAGCAGGCATGAAGTCACTAGGATCAAGTTTCCGAGACGTTTCCTTCTACAAGGCCATACAAGTTTCTGTCCTGTTTTCCTACAATTGACCTGTGGATGCGTGGACTCTAGACTATTCCTACTTTTGCAAATTAAACAGAATTCTTGCATCTACAGAAGAGGTCATACCCAAAATGTTACACATTTGAAACTAACACATTTTCCAATACACATAATCAATAACTGCCAGTTGTGGCCTTTAAAATATTACTCGGATGTCGCTCTCCCAGCTTTCTTAATGTAAACACAAACAGATCACTGCCGTGTCAGAACAATGACTTGTTTGTTCCATAGTGCCACATCTATTTTGGATGACCTAAACCATAGCCCGGTCGTATGAAGAAAATTTCACACAATCTGATGTAAAAATCAGATGAAATTACTGCGAGCTGATTTCACCCAGCCAACAGGCGCATCCGGGGAAAGGAAAAACTACCATTACGGGGATCGTACAGAAGACGACGCAGTCTCTGTAAACACAGTCTCGCGTATGAGTGTCAAGTGTTTACAATTCTCGAGGAGAAGGTCCCAGAAAGCAGTGTCAGGACTGGAGCTCCAACTACTGTCTATAAAAAAAGCGTTGTAATTGTCATTCTGTTTCCGCTTTGTACGAGACAGCTTAAACAGAGTCGAGCACTGTTATCTGCGGAGAAATTCTGGGAGTATGAAATGCTTTTTCTCCGGATAAGCCACAAACCGACTTTCGATCTCCAAAAGACTCGTTCCTCATCATTTCGATATAAGAATTGTCTAAATAATTTATGGAACTTGTAAGTAACTAACTCACTAACCAAAATATATGCCTACGCGATTACAGAAACGATCTCGAATGTATTGTGCAGCTGGCATATTGTAGACATAAGCCATTCCTCCCTCTAGCGTCAGGGCAGTAGAGCATCAACCAAATAAGCAGTTACCTAAGTTTACGACGATACGCCAAGGAATTTAGTGGATTACAAGCAGTGTTCAACGGGTGCTGCCATCGCCGCATAACTGACTCTCAGTTATTTTAAGGGCCTTTGGAGTAGAATAGTTCACACAGCGTACCTCGTCACACTCTCTCGTAATTGGGAATTCGAACCACCAGGTGTGCATACGAATCTCTACCCAACGCTGGCCGTAATTAAACCATTAGTTCCCAGATGGACAACAGAGTCGCAATATCCTTTCAATGCACCACATATGATCGGTCGCGAATTGAAACCATAATGAAAAGCCGATGAAGCTTTGAGCAGATATGTTGCGCATTGTCTCTAGGATTCTCGTTGATCGCGTCACGTCTCACTTTCCGTTCTGAGCGCACAGTGAGCACATAGAGAAGCCTAGGAAAATAACGTCTCCCGGGAAGTGTGGAGTGCGTGCTCTCATTCGACTTCATGCTGAGGAGTACCGCGTGGTTTCATGCAGCCTGCATAACTTAATTGTCAAGCGTGACACCAAAGTGCAGCAGCTTCGAAGCAAGACATAAAGACGTTCGTGATGAAGGCGGTCAGGAAAGGAAGCGACTGTCAACCGATGATCATGTTTAGTGAGTGGATCAGATGATTTGTAAAATCCTCTACGAAGGACAATTCAGAACAAACGAAGAGGAATTTCGCCATCAGGAACTGCCCTTCTTCGTGAAAACGCTCGACCGCACGCGGCAGTTGCAACCAAGACGCTCCTGCGGCAGTTTCGATGGAAAGTGTTCGACCACCCACCATACAGCCCGGGAGTGGCTCCTCTGATTTTCATATCTTTTTTCCTCAAATGAAATGTTGGCAGTGAGGACTGCATTTTCGCACAGACAACCATCTGCAGACCAGCCTGGAGAATGGGCGGAAAGTCTTCTATGACGAGGGTATTGGAAAATTGGTACCATGCTACGGTAAATGCCTCAGTCGGAGCACCGATTGTGTAGATAATTAGCTAGAATGTGTACCTAAATGTTGGAAATCAAACGTTTGTGATTTAGACGCTGATTCCCATTTCGCGATCGGTCAGACGTTGAAGAAAAAAAAAAAGTCCTCGTACAAAAAGCTTCACATTGAAGTTAACATTGAGAAACGATGCAACACGCTACCGAAACACTGTTGTACTTCAGACAGGGAAATTAATGTTGGTAGTTGCTTTCCTTTTATAGTTTTTTGCACGTAAGCAGGTACATGCCAACGTCACTGCGCGAAAACTCGGGTCCAGTGTTCCATATGGGGCAGCTGCGCTTGAAACAGATGAGCGAGGAACAAAATGACTAAAAACGTATACTGCAAACTCTGATTATGAATCATTGATTCATTCGCTGCTAAAACAGAGTGAACGTCTCAGGTTCTACTGTGTCGCTAAACATTTGGACGACCATCTCATTTTTACAGTTGCTCAGAGAATTATTTCGTGTCTCTACCTTCATTTGCTACTAGTGTGTAATCATGGCACCAGATCGATCTGTTGCGGAACGGATTGCTTCTTGGGACGACTTTCTCGAGAAAATACTTTTTTGAACGCTTTTATCTTCTTTGTTGTCGCTTATACATGCTTTCGACGATAAACATCGGTTTCTTGAGAAGATTGTAATCTTGTTATGGTTGGCTGGTGCTCCATTCCCAATGACTGCAATGCCGACAGAACACATTGGTTGCTGCCTTATTCACATGCTCTAACTGAAGACGATCCTGTCAGGTTGGAAACTGACATGTAACATTAACGATTGTCCGTGCTCCGACTGTACTACTACAATAAAGTATGTCTCTGAGGGAGATGGCTTACACACAATCATCTTTTGTGACCGAAAGCGTCAGCCTTACGCCAGGCTTAGACAATGAGGAAACGTCAAATGGAAAGGAAACGGAAAAGCTTATGCCTGCATGACTCGTCAGATGGCGCAATGTCAGTGTGTGTGTGTGTGTATGTGTGTGTGTGTGTGTGCGTTTGTGACACATGGTCTCTCAAGCTCGGTTTTCTATTAATCGGTTCTCAATACTGCTTCTCGTTGATCATACTGACATCCCAATATCGATTTTGGAAACGAGGTTTTTTTTAGTGCTACAATTTGTTTTCGCCCCATGTAAGCACTCTATCGCATCTGAGTTGTGACTGGGTTGTTATGTTGGTACTGGCTCTATAAAATGAAGGTTAATATTGACTAAGTGGTTTTAATACGAAGGAGGTTCATTAAGTATGCAATATATTTTTTTCTCGGCCAATTTCAGTTGGAAGAAATGCAGAATTTGCTGTGAGACATCATGATTCCCGATTCAGCTCTGATAGTTACGTGAAGGCCCGATAGGTGGCGACACTATACGTAGCCTTCAAACCGACGTTTGTTACGGAGGTGCGTTCCAAGCAGAGAGCTATCACTGAGTTTGTTTTGGCGGAAAACCAGAGCATCACAGATATTCATAGGCGCTTGCATAATGTCTCTGGAGACTGGCAGTGACCAAAAGGACGGTGAGTCGTTGGGCGAAGGGGCTGTCATCATTGCTACAAGGTCGTGCAAACCTGTCCGGTCTCTATCGTGCCGGTCGCTCGGCCACAGCTGTGACTCCTGCAATGTTAGATCGTAGGTGATAGACAGATCACAATCGAAAACTTCGCTGCGCAACTGGATGTTTCTGTTGGTAGTGCCGACAAACTCGTCCAGCAGTTGGGGCAATCAAAGGTGTATGCACGCTGGTTCCTCGCCACCTAACGGAAGGCCATAAAGAGGAACGAGGGATCATCTGTGCGGAACTGCTTGCGCGTTACGAGGCTAATCGTGACAGTTTTTTGATGAACATCGTCAAAGGCGATGAAACATAGGTTCATCATCATTTCGAACCGGAAACAGGACGGCAATCCATGAAGTTGCGCCATACCACCTCTCCTCCTCCGAAGAAGTTCAAAGCCGCATCATCAGCCCGTAAAGTTATGGCGGCGGTCTTCTGGGACTCTGTAGGGGTTATTTAGTTTGATGACCTCCCTCATGGTGCAATGATCAACTCTGAAATGTCCTATGTTACCCCCAGGAACTTGAAGAAACGACTAAAGCGTGTTCGTCGGGACAAAAATGCAAACGATCCTCCTCCTCCAAGAAAAGCGAGGCCTTTCACAAGTCTGTACACCCGGGAGGAGGTCACAAAACTTCAGTTGACTCAAACTTTCTGGCAGATTTAAAGTGTGTGCCGAACGATACTCGAATTCGGGACCTTTGTCTTTGGCAGGCAAGTGTTCTTCCGACTGAGCTACCCAAGCACGACTCACGACCCGTACTCCCAGCTTTATTCCCGACAGTACCTCGTCTCCTGCCTTCCAAACTACACAGAAGCTCTCCTGTGAACATTGCAAGACTAGCACTCCTGGAAGAAAGGATACTGCGGAGACAGGGCTTAGCCACAGCCTCGGGGACGTTTCCAGAAACAAATGTTCATTCTAGAGCGGAGTGGCCTTTCTCATCCACACTACAGCCCGCATCTCGCTCCTTCCAACTTCCATCTGTTTGGCCCAGTGAAGGATGCACTTGGCGGGAAGCGGTACGTCGACGATGGGGAGGTCATTGATGCAGCAAGATGTTGGCTCCGACGTCGACCAGTAGAGTCGTACCATGCGGGCTCCCAGTACGGTGGCGTCGCATGCAATGAATAAGTTGAAAAATCGACTTTATTAGCCAAAAGAGTGGGGAATAATATGGTGTTTCGGAATCCTGAATAAAACGACCTGCTTTCAGAAAAAAAGTTTGTTGCATTACTCATTAACGCCCTTCGTAGGGAAGTTCTCGATTGCCTTTATTTAACTGAAGAAACGCAAATTTCATCTTTCCCGAAGAATATTGTAATACGGCTCTCCAAGCTAGTCTAGCCTATTCAAACCCCTTCATCTCTGAATAATGATTGCAATCTGCATCTGTTTGAGCCTACTTACTGTACCGAAGTCTTGGTCTCCCTCTACAGTTTTTATCCCCCACATTGCACTCCATTAACTAATCGATTATTCTTTGCTGTCTCGGGACGTGTTTCATGGACTGATGCAGTTGTGCCATACATTTATTGTCTCCACAGTTATGATCATTACCTCTTCATTTATTTACTCGATCTGCCATCTAGTCTTCACCATTCCTCTGCAGCACCACATTTCAAATGCTTTTGTTTTCGTTTTCCTTTCTACGGTCCACCATTCACATCTACACAAGGCTACACTCCAGACAAACGCCTACAGAAAAGGTTCCTAGCACTTAAATCTGTATTCGGTTTAATATATCCTCTCTATTCAGTGTTAATATTCTCCTCTTTTTCAGAAGCGCTTCGCTTGCTACAGCTAATCTGCATTGTCTCCACAGCATTATAATCTGTCTGCTCCCGCCATCACCAGCTATTTTGCTGCCAAATAGCAAAACTCATCTACTACTTCTAGGCATCACCTGATTTAATAGGACTACACTCAATTACCCTCGTTTTACTTTCGTTGATGTTCATCTTATAACCTGTTTTCGATACTCTGTCCACTCCATAAAACTACTGTTCGAAGTGCTTTGCTGCATGTGACAGAGTTACAATGTCATCAGCCAACCTCAAAGTTTTCAATTCTTCTGCCCGAATTTTAATTTTCTCTCCAAATTTGTCAATGGTTTCTTTTACTGTCTGCTCAATATATAGAGTGAACAATATCAGGGATAGGATACAAACCTGTCTCATTCCCGTCTCAACCACCGCTTCCCTTTAATGTCCTTCGACTCTTCTAACCGTGATCTGGTTTCTGAACAAGCTGCCAATAACGTTTTCTCCCTTTGTTATATGCATGCTAGCTTTAGAATTTTGAAGAGCATGTTCCAGCAAATATTGTCGAAAGCTTTCTCAAAATATACAAGTGCTATAAACGTAGGTTTGTCTTTCTTCAACCTATATTCTAAAACAAATGGGGATCTAACAAATCTATAGGACACATCTTAAGGCCTCAAGAAATATTTAAATTGATAATGTAGGGAGGGAAGGGGGAAATTGTAAAGATAAATCAAATGTTGACTATTGTAATGAGAGTGAAATGGACGTAGTTATAGCTTGCAATAGCAGAGGTACATCAAACCACTTCTCTGACTTAAAACCATCACATCAACACGACGACAACTAGTCTTCGATATACTTACTTACAGCTCGGTCAACCGAAGTTTGTGTCTGCAAGTTTCAGGACGGCCATAGAGATTTTATTCTTTTAGTTTCTTTCTGCAGACAGTACATTAATATCTCAGTTGCTCTGAGTGCACGAATGAATCAGTGTGTATCCTTCCAAAAAAACTACATACCCTCGCCGTCAGCACAGAATTGCTGTTAGGTTCTACTTGGCGCTAAACAACACTACTTTGACAGTCGTACTGGCGTCTCGGAACATTTTCAGAACTTTGTAAAACAGAAGTCAGCTTCACTGTGATACAAATAGGCCATAAAAGTTTCGGAAAAGATGCTGTTAGGAAAGTAAGGTGCGATCGGTCGCGAAATGGGAACCATGTGAAAATCAAAAATATTATATTTGCAACAGTTAGCTACACCTTCCAGCTATTTCTCTACATAGTCGCCGCTCAGACTTACACAATTTTCGTAGCGTTGTACCAACTTTCCAATATCTACGTCACAGGAGGCCCCCTCCTGTGTTGTCCGCCTATTCTCTACGCTGATTTACAGCTCGTCGTCTGTGCAAAAATGGTGTCTTCATAGCCGATTCATGTGAGCAAATATGAAGCTTTGGGGGAGCCATTTACGGGTTATATTCCCATCGAAAACGCCACAGGAGCATCTTCATTGCCCCTGCTCAGTGCGGTCGAGTACGGCCAAGAAGAAGGAAACCCGTGACTGTAATGTTATGTGGGCTGCATGATATCAGGCGAAATCTCTCACCAGGCCGTCATACTTGGCGGGAGAGACCATATTCTACGCATCTTTAAATGCTCACTGTGCGTGAAGAACTGAAAAGAGCTACGTGACGCCATCGACGGGTATACTATAGACACTGCCCAGCACATTTGTGCAAAGCTTCATCCGATTTTCACTGTAGTCTCCGTTTCGCGCCCGATAGGACCTTACGTTCTGAATAGCCCTCGTATTTTGGCAAGCACTGTGTTTGGGATCCACATATTCTACAATACACTAAGGAGACTACACATGTAACTGCAAGTTTAATAAGTACACAGGTGCAAGCATTTTGTACAAGCATGCACAGTTTTCCTCCACACAGGACAAGTAAGCTAGTAGAAGCTTGGACACGAGGATTCACTCGCTTTTGATGGCTTATGTCTTTGCGATGCAATTAAATAGAAGAGGCAACCTATGGTGTTACGACTGGTTAATGAAACGAAAACCTTTTATTGTCAAATAAAATTATTCTGTGAGTTGGATGTGCAGGAGTAGGACAAAAATATGCAAATATCGCAGAAAATGTATGCCTGAACGTAAACGCAGACGCTGGCAATGCCTACAGATTGTGATGTTGTATTTCACCATGAAAGGCACTTGTGCAATGTTCTCAACATGGGCAAGTACCGGTCGTGGTCAGAACAGTGTTTAGTGTACTTGTGTGTGCTTTATGGCGGAGATAAGTGAATTAGAACGGGGGCAAACTGTTGGTGTTCGTATGGGGAGTGCTTCCGTAACCAAGGGAGCTGTAGTGTTTGGTGTTTCAACAAACACCATATCGAAGATTTATACCGCATTTAGAGAAAGCGGAAAACATCATCCGCTACGTCACAACGATGACGGAAGTGTCTGTTGAGCGAAACTGACGGGACGGACGCATTGAAGAGGATTGGGACGAAAAATGAGAGGAAGACGTCTACAAAAGTCACAGCAGAACTGGATGTCGGCCTCGCGAACTCCGTCAGCACCAAACCAAGACGACGGGGGTTCCGTATAAAGGGAACTGCAGAGAGGGCTGAGAATCTCCCAACCAATCATCAGTGACGCATATGACCGTAGCAGGAAAACGTGCTGCCGAAGCCATAAAAACCTGGACTACGGAGCAATGGAAGAATGTCATTTGGTAGAATGAGTCTTTTTTCACACTGTTTCCAGCTCCTGGACGGGCTTACATCCCAAGAGTGAAACATGGCGGGGGTTCTGTAATAATCTGGGAAGCTTATCGTGCTGGTCCATGGACTCCGTGGTTACTCTGCAAGGTCATATTACCGCTGAGATTTATGTGGCCATTTTGGCTGATCAGTTCCATCCCAAGGTACAGTGTTTGTTCCCCAGTGGTGATGCTGTTCTCCAAGACGACAGGGCTCCTGCTCAAACAGCTCGCATCGTCCAGGACAGGATTCGAAAGCACAAGGACGAACTGTCCACCAGCGTCACCAAATCACAATTTTGTTAAACCTTTGCGGTCTTCTTAGCAGGGAAGAGTGCGTGGTCTGCAATCCACCTCCATCAACGTTGCCTGAACTAACCGTTGTTTTGCAGGAAAGATGGTACAAGAGTCCACTAAAAACTGCATCGGACTTGCATTTATCCATTTCGAGACAACTGGAAGTTGTTTTGACTGTCACAGGATTTCCTATCCCGTATTAGGCAGCGTAATGTGCTGTATTTTTGTCCATCTCTGTATTTTCACATGATTTGTAAAAACGTTTCACAAAAAAGACATACATTTTTGATTCTACAGCCACTCTTAACGTATTTCATGACTCAAAGCGACGTTGCAATTGTATTTTGTTAAAAGCGCAATGTATGCAACGTCCCTCTTTGTCTTACCGTGATAGGTTTCTGATTTAATACACATGAAAAAAGAATGCTCGATGGAAACTCTTACAAGAATTCGCAGCTGATTTGCATCAAGTCACTCGACATATTGATGCCACGTAGGTTGCCTGGTAACTTACAAGCCCGGACATAGAGTGCGTGCATTCGTTAGCTTGCACAAGCTTGCATTGCCACAAATCGATCAAGACTAACGCAGTCTACGCATAATTACTCTACAAACACCAAAGTATCCAAGTATGCGTTTACAAAATGATTCTTATGTATCCTTGTCAAGCTTACAGTTGGACGAGTGACGACTTTTGGATAGAGAGTATCGACAATATCAGTGGCGGCAGTCACTGCTCTTACAATCTTACACTGAAGCGGCGAGAAAGCACATCGTTTTTAACGTCATGTGCACTGTAAGTATAACATTTGCATATAAATCGTTTTTTCGCAGACTTAGAAATAGTTATTATATTGTTTCGCCCCAACCTTTAGCAAAGTATCAAGAGACATGAATGATTACGGAACAAATATGAACAAATCCAGAACGCGTGACTGAAATGAAATAAGCTGTAACTTATTCATGAGGAAACCTTTTAAGATCGCATAGACTTTCAGCTTCCCTGCCAAAAGCAATGAAAACCCAGACCCAGCAGCCAATTTCCCACCCGCGAATCAGCAATCCAGGTACCCTGCTTAGCCACTACATCCATATTCCATCTTCCATGCACCTCCATATCTTATCCACCCTCTCCCTCCGGAATTGTAACCAACTCTCCCTCCCAACGATAAAAATGTTCAAATGTGTGTGAAATCTTATGGGACTTAACTGCTAAGGTCATCAGTGCCTAAGCTTACACACTACTTAACCTAAATTATCCTAAGGACAAACACACACACCCATGCCCGAGGGAGGACTCGAACCTCCGCCGGGACCAACCGCACAGTCCATGACTGCAGCGCCTTATTCCGCTCGGCTAATCACGCGCGGCCCCAACGATAAAATCTGCCCCTCTTTCCGACCCTAATCACAACGCTCCACCTCACGCCATCTTCCAGTTTTCTCCTTCCCTCTTCTTCCACCTCACTGGCTTCTTGTCGCTACCTGCGGTTCCACACGGCCCCACAGTCATCCTCATCGTCGCACCTCCACTATGATAATCTTTTCGTGTTTTACCTAGCATCACCATTACACCCTGGCATCATTCACGTACAATAGTGACCGTATTTTAACTGTAATATAAAATCTTCAAACGATTTTAAAAACCATTAGTATTTTCATCACGTGCATTTTACAAATCATCGTTTATTGTCACTTGTTTTTATGTACAAATTGTCACTATCGTCCATCTATGTTTTTTTTTTTCAAAATCATCTGTCACTGTCACCTTTTATATGTTTTTAACCATTTTTAATTACAGTTTTTGTAACCTTTGGCTGAAGAGCGGTTTCTGTCCGCTGCCAGCCCGCCGCCGTTGTGGAGAAGTGAAATAACAGTCGAGAGAAAAAGCATGCGAATAGACAGTATGTCATACATAAGAAGCACATACATACACTGCGACTTATAAAAAAACCATCGTTCAATTCGACTTAGACAAGTATGTTCGAACAAGATTTTAAGGGATGGGAAAGATTCGCCGTGGTTTAATAACCATGTTGCTACGTCAACAAAAAAAGCCTTGTCACAAATTTAAGAGAACTCAAAATCTAACTGTCAAACAAAACCAGAAAGAAGCGAAAATGAGCGTAAGAAAAGCAATAAGAGAAGCGTCCAATGACTTTGAAAGTAGAATTTTGCCAATTCACATGACTAAAAGTCCTAAAAAGTTTTGGTCTCGCGTTAAGTACTGAATTCGGTCTTCGGAAACTATTTAACCGCAGGAGATCGTAATACCGTCCCTCTTTTCGATCGTCGCACGGAGGCAGAAATGACATGCTGAAATAAGTGATCCCGGAACAGAAAGACAACTACAATCCCTTAGTAACGGAAAGGCATCTGAACCAGATGATTCTACAGAGATTACGCGAAAGAATTTGTTTGCCTTCTAGAAACAGTTTATCGTAGGTCGTTGGAGCAACGAAGGGTACCTAGCGACTGGAAAAAAGCGCAAGTCATTTGCGTTTCCAAAAAGTGCTGTAGGACAGGTGCACGTAATTATAGGCCCGTTAGCTGACGGACCTGGCATTGCCCAGGTATTCATTTTGCCAATTTTCTATTGGAAACGGAAAAAAGTGATCTGTGTTTGTAGTGTAATATGGAAAATATTTCATTTTCATGTACTCGTGAAAAACCCTTTTAAATTATGAAATGATTTCTGTTCTCTGGCCAACGCCTCCTCATGGATCTAGACGGCTATTGTTTTCGCGTACAGCCGTATGCGCTTCGCAGTTGAGCTGTCAGAATTGCTGCCAGGTGTCAGGGTTTTCAGGGATTTCCTTAAGTTGACTCGACTGTAAGAGTGTCTTAGTAGTAAAGCATACTTGTATTAAAACTTCATGCATGATGCGGAAGTTTTACATGCGTCTCAATGTTTATGACGTCATATCTCTTGAACTTTGTGTCGTATAATGGTGTGTTTGTGTAGGTACATTCAGTAGCATATATAGATACTGTCTGCGAAATATATTGCGAACAGAGTTAGTAGCAATGAAGTAACAAACTTAAACGTCATGAATGATGCGGCAGTTTTTCACGTTTGTTTGTGAAGACTTCTGAACTGTGATGGGTAGATGGTTCTTACCCAGACAGCGATTGCTGCCTGACAGTAAGGGATATTCGTACCAAGTTTGGTTTAAATCGGTCCTGTGCTTTAGGATGGATGTGGAACACAGAGACACACACAGCCATTTTTATAATTTGTGTAGATACTGTTGACGTCAATTTGTTGTAGGATTATGGAACTTGTTTTATGCTTACGTATTGTGACGTTGGTGGAGAAGGAAAATCTGCACTATAAAAATCAACACTGGTTCGGCAAAAGACGGCCTTGCAAAACTCGGCTTGCTCTGTTCCTCCATCAGATTCACAAAGCTCTAACGGTCGGCGCTCAGATTGACGCCGTGGTCTTTTAACTTCAGAAAAGCGTTTGACACTGCCGTTTAGTGAAAAAGTACGAGTTTACTATCGTACCAGATTAGTGACCGGTCTGAAGACTTATTTGCAGATATAGATCAACGTGTCGCTCTTAACGGAACAAAATCGAGGTACATAAAGGTAATTTCAGGAGTAACCCATGAAAGTGTGATAGGACCCATAGTAAATTATTTAGGACCCATGTAAATTATTTAATGGATAGCGTTAGCAGTTCAATATGGCTGTTTGCAGATGACGCTTTTGTCTGAGAGGAGGTAGCAACATCAGAAGACTGCATCGAGCTGTAGGAAGGTCTGCAGAGGACCGACATCAGAGAGAGAGATCAGATAATGGTACCAGAAATACATTGTCACACAATGCACACACCGACAAGTGGTTTGCGGGATATAGTTGTATATGGATATAGGTGCAAAAAGGAATGACACATCGTTTATCGTTTCCTTCCGCCTTACAGCCATTTCGGCGTCTAATTTTTGCACGTTCTTACACTTAATTTGGTTTTTCAACACTCGAATAATTTTATTGAGCTCTATCCTCAGAGGTCGTCTGTGTTGAAGATTCTGATGTTTGCGATCCTGTTTATGTCTCTGATGTAGAAAAAAAAAAGGTTCAAATGGCTCTGAGCACTATGGGACTTAACATCTGAGGTCATTAGTCCCCTAGAACTTAGAACTAATTAACCTAAGTACATCACACACATCCATGCCCGAGGCAGCGGTCGCTCGGTTCCAGACTGAAGCGCCTAGAACCGGTCGGCCACATCGGCCGGCTGTAGAAAAAAAAATATGGAGTTAGTTTCTTGGAAACTTGTGGTAAGGTCTTATGGGACCAAACTGCTGAGGTCATCGGTCCCTAGGCTTACACAGTACGTAATCCAACTTAGACTAACTTACGCCAAGGACAACACAGACACCCATGCCCGAGGGAGGACTCGACCGTCCGACGGAGGAAGGCGCGCGAACGGTGGCAAGGCGCTCGAGACCACGTGCCTACCTCGCGCGGCCATTGGTTTCTTCTGTAGATGGAAACCATTTTATTGCTCTCGACATATTTTATCGCGGCTGTATGTCAGTTCCCTCTTAGCAGTTGTTGTGGTGACTTTACCCTGCGCGGCCATTGGTTTCTTCCACCTGGAAACCATTTTTATTGCTCTCGACACATTTTATCATGGCTGTGTGTCAGTTCCCTCTTTAGCAGTTGTTGTAGTGACTTACATGGTACATTAAACAACGAAGGTACTGCATTACACACTAGTTTATTTTTTGCTTCGGGAACCGCTTTGGCTTAAAATGAGGCGAACAAAAATATTCATGTTATCGTGTAAGCATGAGGGCGTACTGAAAAGTAATGCCTCCGAATTTTGTTACGTGAAAACTCTCAAAGCTTTTTACATAAATGTTATTAACATTCTACGGCTTTAGTCTTCACGTCTACATATTTATTTCTCAACGTAGTCAACCTGGCGACGAACACATTTCTCCCAACGAGAGATGAGTTTATTGATAACGTCACTGTAGAATGCTTGCACCGCATAATCACTATCAAAGTGAAGCCACCGACAGTGTTCTTTAAGTTTTGGGAACAGACGAAAATCGAGTGGGGCCAAGTGGGGACTGCATGGAGAATGATCGATGAACCCAAGGCTCGGAGTTTTGCAGATGTCGCAGCGCGTCGTGTGTGGTCTGGCATTGTCCATGTGTGGACGAACTCTTTGAATTCGAAATTCGATTAGAGACGCTGTTTGTCACATACCGACAAAGTTACGTTACACGCCGTCAAGTTACATGCTGCAATTCGGAGCCCTATAGCGGCAGAGGGCTGCAAATATGTAAACATGAAGAATGAACATGTGGAATTTTAATAAAGTTTGTTTTATTTACAGAAGCCTTAAGAGTTTTCAAATAAAAAATTCAGAGATATTACTTTTCAGCACGCCCTCGCATGCACGTCTTTCTGCGAAAGGTCATACATATCTTCTATTACTTACAAGGGAACCTCCCCATCGCACCCCCCCCCCCCCCCCCCCCGCAGATTTAGTTATAAGTGGGCACAGTGGATAGACCTTGAAAAACTGAACACAGATCAATCGAGAAAACAAGAAGAAATTGTGTGGAACTATGAAAAAATTAGTAAAATATACAAACTGAGTAGTCCATGCGAAGATGGGCCACATCAAGGTTAATGGCAGTCAAGTAGCGCCGTGGTCCCGTGGTTAGCGAGAGCAGCTACGGAACGGGAGGTCCTAGGTTCGAGTCTTCCCTCGAGTGAAAAGTTTAATTTTTTATTTTCAGTTTGTGTGACAAACTCTTATGTTTTCATCACTTTTTTGGGAGCGATTATCACATCCACAAGAAAACCTAAATCGGGCAAGGTAGAAGAATCTTTTTACCCATTCGCTAAGTGTACAAGTGGCTCGACAACATATTCCCGTCATGTGACGCACATGCCGTCACCTGTGTCGTATAGAATATATCAGACGTGTTTTCCTGCGGAGGAATCGGTTGACCTATGACCTTGCGATCAAATGTTTTCGGTTCCCATAGGAGAGGCACGTCCTTTCGTCTACTAATCGCTCGGTTTTGCGGTGCGGTCGCAAAACACAGACACTAAACTTATTACAGTGAACAGAGACGTCAATGAACGAACGAACAGATCATAATTTTGAGAAAATAAAGAAAGTAAAATTTTCAGTAGAGGGAAGACTTCAACCAAGGACCTCTCGATTCGCACCTACTCACGCTAACCACGGGACCATTGCGCTCCTGAGTTCACATTCTCCTTTATGTTGCCTATCTTGCGCATGGACTAATCAGTTTGTATATTTTACTAATTTTTTTCATGGTTCCACACAACTTCTTCCCGTTTTCTCGATTGATCTGTGTTCAGTTTTTCAATGCCTATCCACTGTGCCGCCTTTAATTAAATCCGAGAGAGGTGCGATGGGGAGGTTCCCTTGTTAGTAGCCATTTCTTATTCCTAAGAAGAAACATTGTTCTTCACTAAATGCCTTCAGCCTTAAGGTCCTTATGAAACTTAAAGATTAACAAATGCGTGTCTTCTGCATATTATTGCTGCACTACATACGCTCCCTTTTGTAGAAACTATGTTACAGAAACGATAGCCCGTTATTCACACTGATCGGATATCACGTTAAACAGTGTGGCTTACTGGCCGCTTGGCGCGCTGCTGCCGCAGAGTGTAGCAAAGATGAGCAGGAGTGTCGGGACTGTATTTGTTAGGCTGTGTTGTCCAGGACTCCGCGTGAATGAGGGTCTGCGATGGTGGAGTAGGCGGCCACGCGACGCCGCGGCGGGGGGAACGGTCTCGGCGGGGGGGGGGGGGGGGGGGAGGCGGGGGGCTGAGGCTTACGTAACGGCGCCTGGCTGCGCGCCGGAAGTAGCGGCGGCTTCCTGGGCGTCGCTGGGCCGCGACCCGCCGCCCCGCGCCCCCGACAAAAGACGGCCGCGGCGCGGCTCTGCGCCTACTCTCATCCGTTATCGCCGTGTCAGCGTTGCCGGCTGTAATGTTCAGCCCGCATCGCCCCGGCAGCACGCGCGACTGTCGGTATTCTCTCCTATTCCGTTCACGCACTGAGTGATGGAAATGTGACAGTCTACATGCCTCTGTACACGCCCTAATCTCTCTTATCATAGTCTCATGACCCCTACGCGAGGAATACAGGCTGCCTAAAATGAAACTTGCAATATTCGAGATGGCCTCCATGAAAAATGAGTGAACGCAGGACAACGAAACGTTGTGGCGACGTTTGTAAGGACATGCGGAAGAGATAGTATAGTATTTGCTAAATGCGTACCATATACAGGGTGTTACAAAAGGGTACGGCAAAATTTTCAGGAAACATTCCTCACACACAAATGAAGAAAAGATGTTATGTGGACATGTGTCAGGAAACGCTTAATTTCCATGTTAGAGCTCATTATAGTTACTTCCACCTACGCTCAATGGAGCACGTTCATGATTTCATACGGGATACTCTACCTGTGCTGCTAGAACATGTGCCTTTACAAGTACGACACAACATGTGGTTCATGCACGATGGAGCTCCTGCACATTTCAGTCGAAGTGTTCGTACGCTTCTCAACAACAGATTCGGTGACCGATGGATTGGTAGAGGCGGACCAATTCCATGACCTCCACGCTCTCCTGACCTCAACCCTCTTGACTTTCATTTATGGGGGCATTTGAAAGCTCTTGTCTACGCAACCCCGGTACCAAATGTAGAGACTCTTCGTGCTCGTATTGTGGACGGCTGTGATACAATACGCCATTCTCCAGGGCTGCATCAGCGCATCAGGGATTCCATGCGACGGAGGGTGGATGCATGTATCCTCGCTAACGGAGGACATTTGGAACATTTCCTGTAACAAAGTGTTTGAAGTCACGCTGGTACGTTCTGTTGCTGTGTGTTTCCATTCCATGATTAATGTGGTTTGAAGAGAAGTAATAAAATGAGCTCTAACATGGAAAGTAAGCGTTTCCGGACACATGTCCACATAACATATTTTCTTTTTTTGTGTGTGAGGAATGTTTCCCGAAAGTTTGGCTGTACCTTTTTGTAACACCATGTATACGTTTCAGGTTACAAAAGTTGCTCACTGTCTGTTTCCACGACAGTCTGGATACTATTTCTCAGTTGTTCGCAGCACTTTTAGAACGGTGGGACACGGAATGTTCAGCAGTCACGACACAGCTCGTGCGCTGCTTGAAGTTCGTACATCGCGTCCAGCATTCTCAGCCATGACAACAGTAACTTATCTAACGGTTTGTGGTGCACTAGGCCGTCGGTCTCTCCCAGGAGCAATTCTCAAACTGCCAGTTAATTTAAACTTCCGAGCCGTGTTCTCGAACACCGGTGCGTTAAGAGGACCTCTCCGTATTCCTTTAACGCGCTGACACTCGCGAAGAGCAGGAGCGCTATTGCTGTTGTTTTTACAAAACAGCTTTACGAGTAAAGCACTGCTCACCTTGACCAGACTCATGTCTGTCTGCAACTGCAATTGACACTGATGCTTACTTTTCAACTCCGCGTCACCGCAACAGTACCGTCGCCTAAAAGCAAGTCATTTCACTAACAGCACTAGTAACGCAAATCCTGCAGCGCACAATATGAACATAATTCCCATAAAGTTGGGCACCCGTACGGTAAACAGTTTTCCGTCTCCGGTGGGTCAAACAGCGCATTTAATTCTAACCACCCAGTACGACGGTCGCAGCATACTGATGGGACATTCTTCGTATTACAGCCTTTCCAAAATTACCCAACAGCGTTTCATCTTGATGGCGAGTGTTCCCATCAAGTTCCTCGACCATAACTGTTACACTGTTTTATGTGCTGTAGCATGTGTTACGATCCTAACACTGCGTCTCCGAATTCGTTCATGCCTACTCGATAGCGTCTCCAAACACTGGAACGATAGAAATGATCGCTCTAGTATTTATAGCTATTTCCATAACAGACGCAATGCGTTTTTGGAAAAGCCTCCCAACAAAGTTAGGACATCCATTCACATTCCCTAAGCTCGATCTCCGTATCGCTTCTTGAAATTGCCCATAAAATACGATGCGATGTCCCCAGGTTGTTCGCCACTAATCTTGTAACCAGACACTATCAGGTTCTTTCTCTTTGTTAGAAATTCTCTTACATTTGCCCATATTTAAAGACTGCAGTTAATTATACCAAGTGGTTTTAAGTCAGGTGAAAGCTATCGGCAACAAAAGAGAGAGTTGAACTCATGCACTAATGAAGGTGGCACTGGTTACTTATTCCTAGCATGTTTCCCCTTTTTTCTGTTAGTTCTTTCGTCACGTGTTTCGCTATAAGTGCACATGTTGCTTCTATCTACAGTTGCACCTGAGATCTGAGATAAGACAGTTATGCCTTAAAGGTTTACCCTTTCTCCTCCGTTCACCCCTTCCACGCACAATGCCTTCACAAATTCGACCGCAACTGAAGGAACAACTTTTCAACCTCTACAATGTCACATAACGTAGATGGAAACAGGGGTCGAGACTTTTATGAGTATCCTGAACGTGAAAAAAACCATGAAAAGAAAATGTCCACTGAGATATAATAGAGAATGTCCACGGAGATATAATCCTGGAATGTGTGTAACATGCTGAACACACTGCGATCAGAGATCGGGAGTTTCAAGGCCAACGTGAAGTAGTAGAGCATCCAGGAAGGATGACGGCATCACTCTCTACGCTAAACAGTGGCATTGGCTTCGCACAGGCTAGTGCCACTTACAATAATGGAGCCAAATTTTGTGACAACTGAGAGTCAGTATATTAGAAACAGATAAGTAGTACACATCACAGTTTTAACACACGACGCAACTTTGATACCCATTGAATAATTCAGAAGATTCGAATGCCATTGTACAAAAATATCCTGAATCTTTTGTCTCTCTCAGCGTATTTAAAAACGAAGGATGCAATTTTGACAGACCAAAAAATATTTTGTTGTTTCGCCTGCATCAGGCTATTCAACTAAAAGTACAGAATACTTCAAGTAGTAACACACTGAAAGTATAAGCAAATTACTTCGAAAAACAAGATTTTTTTAAAGCCGGAACTTCCACTCGGCGAGTTGAAGGCCATTGCACTTAAATGCCAATCATCCCAAATTTTCCATTGAGAGCCATGAAACATCTTATGATAAATCTTCACGAGAAACCGGAAGTGTGCTAATTCGATGAGAGGTGTACATCCCTGCCTTTGCGAGGAAAGTGCCTCTACCTAGCTCCTACGAAGCAGAATGAATTCTGCTGTCTGGATAGGAGCGAAAGATGTTCGTAATCCGCCTGATTTCATGGACCCAGTAAGACACAAGTCGACGGATTCGCTGTCAGTCTATCAGGTCTTAAACTGTTCAGCCATGTCAAATGAACTTGTACTACTAAACTAATTTTGCAAAATACAGATGAGTCTACTGCTCTGGAAAGGGCATGAAGGTGTCCAAAGCGCTGCATGTACAAGTCGCTGAAAAAAGTGTTAACTTCAGCATTAAGGATGAACGTCGTTAGTTAGCAACAAAGACTTAACAAAAGAAGAAAATGAAAGACGCTTCTGACTGACAAATTCATATCTCGACTAACGTGGTTATCAGCGGACAAACGACGGATAAATGCTGTGATGGCAAACTATCATCTCACAAACATTTCGTAACGGCAGCTATCATCCAGCAGTCTGACCGGTCTGCCGTAAGTGCTACTGTTCAAGTCTGTCAGCAACACGCAAAGCTAATGTGTCCTACAACGTTCCTCTCGATCCACTCCACACTTATTAACGTTGGTCACAAATAGCGTAAGTTAATTATAGACAGAGCAGCCAATGAGAATCATTTGATAACGAAACGCAATGCGAAGAAATGATTTTACTCATTTCGTCAACTTCTGTGACTGCGTTAGTCAGATATGATGATGTATTTAGCGCCAATGGTCACTATGTTATGAAATTCCTTCCTTTATTCAAGTCTTGGCGGATTCGGCATCTACGTACACCTTCAGACACTTAAACATTAGCAAGCTGTACATTACAAGGCACAGTATATGCCATTAGCAACTGCTCACACACTCCAATTTTGGAACCTGTAGTTCATTTATTCTACGGCTTCTCACGAAATCTCTCAGCAGGGCGAAACTAAGAACACAACACGTGATGTAAACATGAAATGTGTAGATGACGGTACTTTTCGAAGGTTCTTACATTGCAGTGCGTTCTCATTTCAGTCGATGAGGGAGCATGGGAATAATACGTGTACGCTGATGAACGAGATATACGTACGCGATGCGAAGGGGATAGTTTCAGCCGGGAAAGGCTGTTTCTTATATATCTCACTTATTTTCTAAGGTTTTCGTTAGAATAAGTGCTTTTCTATAAAAGATTTGCTAGTCTTCTCAGCATATCATTTGTATTCTCCCACAAGTCAAACAAGTATGTGGATTATAAATAATAGATTTCAGCTATCAGTCGTCCTTTTTAAATTTTATTGGCAGATCTAGATTTCAGCTAGAAACTAGCCATTCTCAATGCACTATCATTTTTGATGAATGCATGTAATGCCTGTTGGTCGTGCTTCATCCACAGTTCATTGAATACTAGTAGTGTTCAATGAACTGTGGATGAAGCCCGGCCAAAAACAGAAATGATGGTACATTGAGAATGGGTAGTTTCTAGCTGAAATCTATATCTGCCAATAAAATTTAAAAAGGACAACTGATAGATGGAATCTCTTACTTACAAGTCAATATAACAGTCGCTGCGTGCAACAGCCTTCTGAACGGAAGGTAATGTGATGAAGTATATGGATATTCGTGTATTCTTTGATTATCTACGCCTCATGTGCGACCTGATATGGACCGCGTACACCCGAAAAATATTCCGTATTTGTACGAAATGAGCGCCTGCAGGTGCGAATTATTAAGGACATAGTCTATACTTTTACTTTTCGTGAAGCGCACAAATACACATGGCTCTGCATTGAGAGCAGGCTGATATATTGTTCGCCGGCTGGAGTGGCCGTGCGGTTCTGGGCGCTACAGTCTGGAACCGAGCGACTGCTACGGTCGCAGGTTCGAATCCTGTTTCGGGCATGGATGTGTGTGATGTCCTTAGGTTAGTTAGGTTTAATTAGTTCTAAGTTCTAGGCGACTGATGACCTCAGAAGTTAAGTCGCATAGTGCTCAGAGCCATTTGATATATTGTTCGGATCTGCTTTGATATTACTGCAATTGTTACTGAATCGAATATCGTTACAGCTGCCTTTATCGTCTGCAGAAAGTCCGAGTTTGCAACAAAACTATCAGCTAAGTAGCTACTTACGTATGCTTACAAAAACGTACGGGATATTAACGCTTGGCGTTAGAAGGTTGTAACAACGAGTTTCAATCAGTTCAGGTCTGCAGCATCTCCGCTGGTGCTCATCGCTGTGGAGATGCGAATAGTAATGGTACTAAAACAGTTCCATCGCAGAACGAAATACTACGCCTGTGCCTGTGATCATCCAGGAAAAGAGCCCCGTACTGGTCCCGTATCTGGCAAGAAGACACTTAATACGTATTCACTCACACTATTTGTAGCGTCAGACACGTGTTTATCAGCAGGACCCGGAAATCTGCAGAGTGCAGAGAGGCAGCAGACGAGCTTTTGCCGCTGGCACGCAGGGTACGACTGGCGAAGATCTGGAGATCGACACACGTGGCCGGAACCACTCACGGCTCGAACAAAGGAACGAATTTGCTACGGTGCTGCTGCTGGCACTCGTGTCGGTCATCGTACACGAACGCACAGAGTTTCGGCGCTGCCGTCGCCGGCGCTCAGCACATGCATTTAAACGCGCGGCACCGGACGCACTCACCTGGCGGGTCGGTGCGGCGCGGCGCGGCGGAGTCCGGAGCCACGTGCGTCACTGGCGCCCGCTGCGGCGGCGGCGCTCAACTGACGCGGTGGCCATTGATGCGGCCGCGACACCCGCCGGCCGGCCGAGGAGTGGGGGCGCGGGGCGGGAGCCGCAGCGCTCCGGCCGCCCATGTGGACGCCACCTGCACCTCTGCGCCGCTAGTTCGCACTGCGGTGCACTTCCATAACCTACTTACACTGTCGTGACAAAAGTCGTGTGATGTCGTGTCTGACCTCCTTTTGCCAGACATAGTGCATCAACTCGACGTAGCACGGATTCAAGTCGTTGGACGCCGCTGGAGAAATATTGAGCCGTGCTGCCTCGTTAGCCGTTCATAACCCCCCCATGAACCGTGGACCTTGCCGCTGGTGGGGAGGCTTGCGTGCCTCAACGATACAGATAGCCGTACCGTAGGTGCAACCACAACGGAGGGGTATCTGTTGAGAGGCCAGACAAACGCGTGGTTCCTGAAGAGGGGCAGCAGCCTTTTCAGTAGTTGCAGGGGCAACAGTCTGGATGATTGACTGACCTGGCCTTCTAACACTAACCAAAACGGCCTTGCTGCGCTCGTACTGCGAACGGCTGAAAGCAAGGGGAAACTACAGTCGTAATTTTTCCCGAGGGCATGCAGCCGTACTGTATGATTAAATGATGACAGCGTCCTCTTGGGTAAAATATTCCGAAGGTAAAATAGTCCCCCTTTCGGATCTCCGGGCGGGGACTACTCAGGAGGACGTCGTTATCAGGAGAAAGAAAACTGGCGTTCTACGGATCGGAGCGTGGAATGTCAGATCCCTTAATCGGGTAGGTAGGCTAGCAAATTTAAAAAGGGAAATGGATATGTTAAAATTAGATATAGTGGGAATTAGTGAAGTTCGGTGCAGGAGGAACAAGACTTAAGGTCATGTGAAAACAGGGTTATAAATACAAAATCAAATGCAGGAGGGGTAATGCAGGAGTAGGTTTAATAATGAATAAAAAAATAGGAGTGCGGGTAAGCTACTACAAACAGCAGAGTGAGCGCATTATTGTGGCCAAGATAGACACGAAGCCCATGCCTACTACAGTAGTACAAGTTTATATGCCAGCTAGCTCTGCAGATGATGAAGAAATTGATGAAATGTATGATAAGATGAAAGAAATTATTCAGGTAGTGAAGGGAGCTGAAAATTTAATAATCATGGGTGACTGGAATTCGACAGTAGGAAAAGGGAGAGAAGGAAACGTAGTAGGTGAATATGGATTGGGGCTAAGAAATGCAAGAGGAAGCCGCCTGGTAGAATTTTGCACAGAACATAACTTAATCATAGCTAACACTTCGTTCAAGAATCATGAAAGAAGGTTGTATACATGGAAGAACCCTGGAGACACTAGAAGGTTTCAGATAGATTATATAATGGTAAGACAGAGATTTAGGAACCAGGTTTTAAATTGTAAGACATTTCCAGCGGCACATGTGGACTCTGACCACAATCTATTGTTTATGAACAGTAGATTAAAACTGAAGAAACTGCAAAAAGGTAGGAATTTAAGGAGATGGGATCTGCATAAACTGAAGGAACCAGAGGTTGTATAGAGTTTCAGGGAGAGCATAAGGGAACAATTGACAGAAATGGGGGAAAGAAATACATTAGAAGAAGAATGGGTAGCTTTGAGGAATGTAATAGTGAAGGCAGCAGAGGATTAAGTAGCTAAAAAGACGAGGGCTAGTAGAAATCCTTGGGTAACAGAAGAGATACTGAATTTAATTGATGAAAGGAGAAAATACAAAAATGCAGTAAGTGAAGCTGGCCAAAAGGAGTACAAACGACTCAAAAATGAGATCGACAGGAAGTGCAAAATGAGTAAGAAGGGATGGCTAGAGGACAAATGTAACGATGTAGAGGCTTATCTCACGAGGGGTAAGATAGATAGTGCCTACAGGAAAATTAACGAGACCTTTGGACAAAAGAGAACCACTTGTATAAAATATCAAGAGCTCAGATGGAAACCTAGTTCTGAGCACAGAAGGGAAAGCAGAAAGCTGGAAGGAGTATATAGAGGGTCTATACAGGGGCGATGTTCTTGAGGACAAAATTGTGGAAATGGAAGAGGATGTAGATGAAGATGAAATGGGAGATATGATACTGCGTGAAGAGTTTGACAGAGCACTGAAAGACCTAAGTCGAAACAAGGCCCTGGGAGTATACAATATTCCATTATAACTACTGACAGTCTTGGGAGAGCCAGTCTTGACAAAACTCTACCATCTGGTGAACAAGATGTATGAGACAGAGGAAATTCTCTCAGACTTCAAGAAGAATGTAATAATTCCAATCCCAAAGAAAGCGGGTGTCCACAGATGTAAAATTACCGAACTATCAGTTTGAAACGTCCCCTTGGAACAATTGTATACGACTGAGCTTAAACTGACACACAATATTTTTAGCGCAACGCAATCTGACTTTCAATAATCCCTAGAAAAGAATGGCCTTGACTAAAATTAACCTATACCTTTCACAAATAACTTACCTCACAAAAATGTTCGTTACTCGAATTACTGCAATACAGCGAGCGCCACTACTGCCAGCTAAATAAAAGATTCAAACTACGGAAGGCACTAACTACTGATAGGCATAGTTAGCAAATGAAAGATTTTAATAGAGAACAAACAATGTATTTACCTTAACAGTGTTGAAAAATCATAATATACATAGCAGTTCATGACATCCAGTCTTACAAATTTCAAAACTCCGCCATATCTCTCCCAACATCCACCACTGCTGGCGGCTCACCTCCAACTGCGCAACGCTACGCGCTGTTCACATCCAGCTGCCCAACACTACAATGGCAGACAACAATGCAAACTAGCCACAGACTGCACACAGCACAGCCAGTGATTTTCATACAGAGCGCTACGTAACGTTGCCAATAAGAAAACATAAACAGCCTACTTACAAGTTTAATAAGTCACAGCTACAAAATACTAACGCGAATTCTTTACAGACGAATGGAAAAACTGGTAGAAGCCGACCTCGGGGAAGATCAGTTTGGATTCCGTAGAAATGTTGGAACACGTGAGGCAATACTAACCCTACGACTTATCTTAGAAGAAAGATTAAGGAAAGGCAAACCTACGTTTCTAGCATTTGTAGACTTAGAGAAAGCTTTTGACAATGTTGACTGGAATACTCTCTTTCAAGTTCTGAAGGTGGCAGGGGTAAAATACAGGGAGCGAAAGTCTATTTACAATTTGTACAGAAACCAGATGCCAGTTATAAGAGTCGATGGACATGAAAGGGAAGCAGTGGTTTGGAAGGTAGTGAGACAGGGTTGTAGCCTCTCTCCGATGTTATTCAATCTGTATATTGGGCAAGCAGTGATGGAAACAAAAGAAAAATTCGGAGTAGGTATTAAAATCCACGGAGAAGAAATAAAAACTTTGAGGTTCGCCGATGACATTGTAATTCTGTCAGAGACAGCAAAGAACTTGGAAGAGCAGTTGAATGGAATGGATAGTGTCTTGAAAGAAGGATATAAGATGAACATCAACAAAAGTAAAACGAGGATAACGGAATGTAGTCGAATTAAATCGGGTGATGCTGCGGGAATTAGATTAGGAAATGAGACACTTAAAGTAGTGAAGAGTTTTGCTATTCGGGGAGCAAAATAACTGATGATGTTCGAAGTAGAGAGGATATAAAATGTAGACTGGCAATGGCAAGGAAAGCGTTTCTGAAGAAAAGAAATTTGTTAACATCGAGTATTGATTTAAGTGTCAGGAAGTCGTTTCTGAAAGTATTTGTATGGAGTGTAGCCATGTATGGAAGTGAAACATGGACAATAAATAGTTTGGACAAGAAGAGAATAGAAGCATTCGGAATGTGGTGCTACAAAAGAATGCTGAAGATTAGATGGGTAGCTCACATAACTAATGAGGAGGTAACGAACATAATTGGGGAGAAGAGGAGTTTGTGGCACAACTTGACGAGAAGAAGGTATCGATTGGTAGGACATGTTCTGAGGCATCAAGGGATCACCAATTTAGTATTGGAGGGCAGCGTAGAGGGTAAAAATCGTAGAGGGAGACCAAGAGATGACTAGACTAAGCAGATTCAGAAGGATGTAGGTTGCAGTAGGTACTGGAAGATGAAGAAGCTTGCACAGGATAGTGTAGGATGGAGAGCTGCATCAAACCAGTCTTTGTACTGAAGACCACAACAACAACACCATGTTAACGGATACGTTCGTCCTATGTCTCACATTGATTTCTGCGATCATTTCAGGCAGTTTTGCTTGTCTGTTAGCACTAACAAGTCGACTCAAACGCCGCTGCTCTCGGTCGTTAGGTTATGGCCGTCGGCCACAGCGTTGTTTGTGGTGGGAGATATACCTGAAATTCGGTATTCTCAGCACACTCTTGACACTTTTGATCTCCGAATATTGAATTCCCTAATGATTTGCGAAATAGTGTATCCCATGCGTGTAGCTCCGAATACCGTGGCACGTTCAAAGTGTTAATTCCCGCCGTGTGGCCGTAATCACACCGGCAGTCTTTCCACATGAATCATCTGAGTACAAATGACAGCTTCTTTATACAGGATACTACCACCACCTGTCGCACATCGCTATCCCACGACTTTTGTCACCTCGGTCTACAAGACATGAGCTTAAGAGGGTTGACAAGGGTGGAAATTATTTTTGAGCCTAATTTTTATTTTATTTTGTTAGCTTTAAATGCTCCTTACAGAGCCTGTTATTAAAATTCATTCATAAAAAGTATGCTATAAATGTTAAAACATGGTAAAATTGCGAATTACTGCGTGCAGGTATGATAGTCCCAAGCGCTCAAATACAACCAGTATAATACTACGAGGGTGAGTCAAATGAAAACCTTAAATTTGTAATAACAAATCGAAATTTCGCGCCGTTATCCTGTAAGTTGGTAAGCGTGCTACAAACAGCGTGCAGAATAACCTGTAGGTGGCAGCATAGTGCAGATGCCCACATACCGTCGCAGTATCGATATAAAGAAGGCCGCCCCACTTGCGATTTGCACCAGAGAAGAACAGCGTTCTTTTATTCGGTTTTTGCGTAGTGAAGGTGTGAAACCTATTGAAATTCATCGACGAATTGAAGTTCAGTACGGTGATGCATGTTTGTCACAGCAGCAAGTCTACGAATGGAGTAGGAAGTTCGCGAATTGTGTGACTTAAGTGGAAGATGTTCCTCGTCCAGGTCAGGCACAACTAGTTGTGACTCCACAGAACATCGCAGCAGTTGAAACCATAGTGAAGGAAACTCGCCGAGTGACACTGAATGACATTGCAGCATGTTTACAGATTAGTCATGGGTCAGCACACCACATGGTGCATGATGTGCTCCAGTTTCACAGTGTCTGCAAGACGGGTGCCACGGCAGCTGACTCCTGAAATGAGAGAACGACGTGTTGATACTTGTGATGAATTTCTTCGGCGCTTTGAACGAGAAGGTGATGGCTTCCTTGCAAGAATCGTTACTGGGTACGAAACCTGGGTTCACTTCCACAAACCGGAAACGAAGAGAGCGAGCAAGGAATGGCCCATTCTTCATCACCCAAACCAAAGAAGTTTCGAACCGAACCATCAGCGTGGAAGGTTATGCTGACTCTCTTTTGGGACGAAAAATGCGTCATTTTGGAGCATTACATGCCTAGAGGGACCACTGTCCCCAGTGCATCATACACATATCTCCTAAAAAATCATCTGCGGCCTGCAAACAAATCAAAGCGACATGGATTGCTGTCAACAGGTGTCCTTTTGCAACATGACAATACAAGGCCCCACACTGCCGTACAACAGTTGCAACAATCACAGACCTGCATTTTGAGCGTCTTCCTCATCCACCATACTCCCCAGACCTTGCCTCAAGTGATTTCCATATGTTTGGACTACTCAGAGATGCAATGGGAGGAAAGAAGTTCAATTCTGATGAAGAGGTGGGCCACGAGGTGATTGAGTGGTTGCGCGGACTGCCAAAAGAATTTTTATTCTAAAGGAATTCATGCACTTTATAAGTGCTGGAGGACTTCATTGAGCGTGTGGGAGATTATATAGAATAGTGATACAGCTTTGTACCACTTCTGCACAATAAATAATATTTTAAAAAATATATAAGGTTTTCATTTGACTCAGCCTCGTATAATATTTACCGACGGAATAGAAGTCCTGTTACTTTCGGATAGTGTCCCCACAAAATAAATAAAATGAATATTATTAGGTTAATGATTCTAATTTAACTGTAACTTCCCCACAAAATTCATTCGTTTCACATTTGTAACCTCCCTACAGAAATTCCTTCACATTTAACCTTCACACGAAATTTGTTTCCCATTTAATGTAAGCTCGAAACATAAAAATTCCTAAACCTCGTAATAAAAAATAAATTCAGTAACCTGGTAAAATTTGGACGACAGCAGTGCTGCGTCATGGCCCTGTAAGATCATTCTGAATAAAAAGCAAAAATTCTCACCTCGATAAAGTCGGCAACTATCTGCTCTTACAATAGCTCTTTTCCGGCACAGCTCTGTGCAATGCTGGCCTATACATTTGTTATTTATGAAAGGAAGCAAATGATTTTTCTTTTGCAACAATCGGAATGATCATGCATTAAAAAAATATTAAATTCTTTAAATTGAAATGAATGCTTGTTAGGAATTAGACAAAGATTATTATTAGGACATTTTTAAAAGATTTACATGTGAGTTTACATAATGTTACTAGATATGCGCGAGGCTGCTTTTTTTACCTTATACAATAATACTCAGGCTCCGGCATCGCTGCACCGCGACCGGCCCAGCCAACATGATACATCAGACTGGACTGACAAGCGCAGACTGACGACTGCTCGCTAGCAACAACTTACTGCTACTGCTACACAGTTCGTACTGCAGTCAACACTGCTCTTTGGTCTCAGATTCTCTTATAGCTTACATATCGCAGGTAGCGCATACCTCTTACATAACCCTCCAATGGGGGGAAAAAAATTTGGCAGCGATGGTGAGTCAATTGGACTTGCCATGAGCAACAAATTTTTCTAAAATGTACTTAATTAACTAAGTTGACAGTCACAGAGTATATACATATATATAAGTACAGAACATAAAATGAAATAGAGTGCACATGCACTGAGTACAGAACATTTCAAGCAATGACAAAATATATACGCAATGAGTACAAAACATATTAACAAATGACATAAAGTGCATACGCACTGTAGTACAGAACATATCAAGTAATGACAAAATGTATACGCAATGAGTACAAAACATATTAACAAATGACATAAAGTGTGTACGCACTGTAGTACAGAACATATCAAGCAATGACAAAATGTATACGCAATGAGTACAAAACATATTAACAAATGACATAAAGTGCATACGCTCTGTAGTATAGAACATATCAAGCAATGACAAAATGTATACGCAATGAGTACAAAACATATTAACAAATGACATAAAGGGCATACACACTGTAGTATTTTTTGTTACCATTTTACTAGAACTAGGATAGGAAAGGGAAGGATTGCATCATGGTTGTAGCACATTAGGTTCCACGTAGCTGCACTGAAAGTCCATATCTTTCTACAGAAGCACAACACCAAGTGAGACAATCTGAAGTTCTCCTCCCTGAAGTATTAATCAGTGTAGCCAAGACACTGAAATGTCGTATTAATATTCCATGTTATCATTTTTGTAGTACATTAGGTACACCAAACAGTGGAACCATAGTAACATCTCCATTGTTCAAGGTGGTGGGCACCAAGATGTGTCAACACCACACTCATTCACCAACGTAGAATTAGTGCAGAAATCAAATATAGTGCTCCATGATCATAAGGATAGACAGGACAAACGGATATTGCAGTAATTTCTGGTAATTAGGTCAGAAGGTGAAGGACATTAGGTCTCATGCTAGCCATCATTGAGAATTACACTAGTCTATCAACCGATTTGACTAATTGTTGGCGCTCATCGCCTAGTTACTGAACACTTCTGTACTATGTATGAAGTATTACAGAATAATGTTCATAAATCATCTGATTACAGTGAACATTGACTCTCATTGGCCAGTTACAAACCATCAGAAGTCATCATTCAAAACAGGAGCTAATGAATGGCATAGTACTAACATAATTCACTTAGTTATAGTAATCATTGGCACTCATTGGCCAGTTACAAAACATATAGCAAGTATTGAACAGTACAAAACATTTTTCATCATTCAAGTGACATACGACATTTTTAAAATAATTATTGGCATTCATTGGCCAGTTACAAAGTATTCTTATATTTTTATAAAACCTTATTCAGTATTATTCAGAAGTTATCATTCAAAATGAGAGTTAATTATTGGCATAGCATTTATAGAGTATAACAAAAATATTATTTACAGAAATTATTGGCATAGCAAAGCATCATTCAGTATTACTCAGAACTGATCATTCCAGTGACATAGGACATATTGAAAATGAACATACTGTAACTATTATTCAAGGTCTATGACTAGAAAACATCATTCAGTATTACTCAGAACTCTCTTAAACTGGTAGCATTATTTGGGACTGGTAATACATTTTTTTGTGCTAGCAGTGCATTGCGTTGGGATCGATAATTAATTGCTGGGGCATAAAAACATTTGTTTTTGACTTATTGCTGCAAATAAAGATTATTAACGTCATTCGTCATGAGTCAGCTGTAGCAAGGTTATGAAACAAGTAGAGTATATGTGATAACATTCATGAATGACACACACAAATGGGTAAAAAAAATGCAAGTACTAGAACAGGTTTAATGATTAACTGCTTATAGCATATTAATTTCGTGAATAGCTTCTCCTAGAAAAAATACAAAATGGATTATTAAGCTGAAAGAAGAAACGCATATTATGCTGACAAGTAGTGAACTTCGAATTAACAGGTAATGAAATGTGTATATGTACTTTAGCTGTCCTTTCCAAAACCTTCAGTCATTATACCATGCGACATACTGTCAAAACGAACTGCAACAAATACTTAAATAACTACATAGCATTTCTTAACTAACAGAAATATATAAACTTCATCATTATTCTCATCTGCAAAGAAGAACTTAAAAGTGGTGCGTTTAGTGGCCATATAAAATTTATCACTATCATCACCTGTAAACAAAAACTTCATTATTCATATCACCATAACTTCATTATTATCATCACCTGCAAAGAAAAACTTCATTATTCATATTACCATATTCTTCATCACTATTCATCATCATTCATTATCATCTGCAAAAAGACACTTCATTATTCATTATTCATATTACCATTTACTTCATATAACTATTCATAGTATAGAGTTTCTTATTTCTAGCATATTTCATCACTAAAACTAAGATGTGTAGTTCTGTCTGACAGCCTGCATCAATCGCCTCGTATTCTGAAAGAAAAAATTAGTTAAGACTGCTATCATACGATGTGTATAGTATATTCATGTTAATGTTTGTTAATTCTGATCCATTTACTCTTCGTGACGAGGTATTGCATCTTCTTTCGTTCATTCCGAAGGTGAAATTCCCATTTCATAGTAATCCACTGTGGTTTGTTTCATTTATTTCTTTTACACGTTATTGCTTTCTGAAAATGATGAAGAATGATTAATGTCTTGCATTTAAATCATATACCCATTAAATAAAAACTGGTTTCTAGTGATATAATTAAGCATACAGCATAGCATGACGGAAAACGTAATAAGTCAAAAACACAGACAGTGTGCAGGTGCAAAAATGCACACAGAGTATCATAATGTAGTAGCAAAAAAATGTAAAATAGGCACGATGTTGAGATATCATAAGGCAAAAATGTCAAAGTCAACTGGTGTTTGTTATATATTAAAGAATTCATAGTGCATACAAAGAAACAGGAAAACAATCATACATACATAAAAAATGGAAATGTGCATTGTCTGATATATAACGACAAGAAATGACTTTCTTTGTGTTCAGCTTGTATGTTGTGAATCACTCAACAGAGGAAAGTCCACTGGACCTGACGGGATACCAATTCGATTCTACACAGAGTACGCGAAAGAACTTGCCCCCCTTCTAACAGCCGTGTACCGCAAGTCTCTAGAGGAACGGAAGGTTCCAAATGATTGGAAAAGAGCACAGGTAGTCCCAGTCTTCAAGAAGGATCGTCGAGCAGATGCGCAAAACTATAGACTTATATCTCTGACGACGATCTGTTGTAGAATTTTAGAACATGTTTTTTGCTCGAGTATCATGTCGTTTTTGGAAACCCAGAATCTACTATGTAGGAATCAACATGGATTCCGGAAACAGCGATAGTGCGATACCCAACTCGCTTTATTTGTTCATGAGACCCAGAAAATATTAGATACAGGCTCCCAGGTAGATGCTATTTTCCTTGACTTCCGGAAGGCGTTCGATACAGTTCCACACTGTAGCCTGATAAACAAAGTAAGAGCCTACGGAATATCAGACCAGCTGTGTGACTGGAATGAAGAGTTTTTAGCAAACAGAACACAGCATGTTGTTATCAATGGAGAGACGTCTACAGACGTTAAAGTAACCTCTGGCGTGCCACAGGGGAGTGTTATGCGACCATTGCTTTTCACAATATATATAAATGACCTAGTAGATAGTGTCGGAAGTTCCATGCGGCTTTTCGCGGATGATGCTGTAGTATACAGAGAAGTTGCAGCATTAGAAAATTGTAGCGAAATGCAGGAAGTTCTGCAGCGGATAGGCACTTGGTGCAGGGAGTGGCAACTGACCCTTAACATAGACAAATGTAATGTATTGCGAATACATAGAAAGATGGATCCTTTATTGTATGATTATATGATAGCAGAACAAACACTGGTAGCAGTTACTTCTGTAAAATATATTGGAGTATGCGTGCGGAACGATTTGAAGTGGAATGATCATATAAAATTAATTGTTGGTAAGGCGGGTACCAGGTTGAGATTCATTGGGAGAGTCCTTAGAAAATGTAGTCCATCAACAAAGGAGGTGGCTTACAAAACACTCGTTCGACCTATACTTGAGTATTGCGCATCAGTGTGGGATCCGTACCAGATCGGGTTGACGGAGGAGATAGAGAAGATCCAAAGAAGAGCGGCGCGTTTCGTCACAGGGTTATTTGGTAACCGTGATAGCGTTACGGAGATGTTTAACAAACTCAAGTGGCAGACTCTGCAAGAGAGGCGCTCTGCATCGCGGTGTAGCTTGCTCGCCAGGTTTCGAGAGGGAGCGTTTCTGGATGAGGTATCGAATATATTGCTTCCCCCTACTTATACCTCCTGAGGAGATCACGAATGTAAAATTAGAGAGATTAGAGCGCGCACGGAGGCTTTCAGACAGTCGTTCTTCCCGCGAACCATACGCGACTGGAACAGGAAAGGGAGATAATGACTGTGGCAGGTAAAGTGCCCTCCGCCACACACCGTTGGGTGGCTTGCGGAGTATAAATGTAGATGTAGATGTAGATGTAGTTGATAGAGGCGAGAGTTGAAGACTTTAATGGAGAGACAATTTGATAAAATTAATATGTCACTAGATAGAATTGCATAATTGTTCATAAAATATGTAAGTTTATCTGGAAAAATGTGCACGGTCTTATGTGTAACGACAAGAAAAGCGTCCTGCTAACCTTACCTTGCCGGGCACTTGCCAAGAAAAAAAAATAATAATCAACAGTAAGTAGTCACATTAATATAATTGCATAAGTGGTCATAAAATGTGTAAGTTTATCTGGATAAATGTGCACGGTCTGATGTGTAACGACAAGAAAAGCGACCTGCTAACCTTACCTTGCCGGGCACTTGCCAAGAAAAAATATGATAATCGTCAGTAAGTAGTCACATAAATATAATTGCATCATTGGTCATATAAAAATCAGAAAATGGCATTACAGTGTGATAAATCATAAAGTATGTTCATTCAATAGAGGGTTTAATATTGGAGACGTGGTGATTGCCTTTACTTTTTCTGGTTCTTAGAGTTTCGACGTGTACTACATTGGGGTGAGGAATGCTGCGAATTCTATATGGACCTGCGTATAGAAGCTCAAATTTACTACATCTACTCTTTCCTCTGTTAGATAAATAGTGTGTACGCACTAATATCTTCTATCCAATGTCAAAGTCACGGCGTGTACAAACCTGTTTTTGCTGTCTTCTCCGGCGCTCTGCGGCACGTTTGATGTTGTTCAGCGCAATGTCAATTATTTCATGGTGCCGTAGTCGACGAGATGTAGGAAAGGATACTAATTCTTTAATTTTGTTAGGTGGTTCAACATTTTTCATTATAACAGTCGGAGGTAGCATAGTAGATTCATTTGGTATGGAGTTAATTACATCCTGGAATGACAGTATGTGTGTATCCCAATCAATATGTTTTTTATGGCAGTATATTCTACACAGTTTACCAATTTCTTTCATTAGTCGTTCACAAGGGTTCGAAGAAGCATGGTACCTGGATATATAGATCGGAGAAATGTTTCTAGCTCGTAACATATGTGTCCATATAGCAGATCGAAACTGTGGTCCATTGTCGGAAATTACTTTCAATACATGGCCTACATGGGATAGAAAATGTTTTACAAATGCTTTCGAAATAGTTTTAGCAGTAGCTTTGCGCAACGGAGTAAAGGTAACAAATTTCGAAGTGAGTTCAACAGCGACAAAAATGTAGCAAAAACCTCTATTAGTTCTGGGAATCGGACCAAAAATGTCTACAGCGGCCATGTGTCTCAATTTAACAGGTACAGTGGGATGTAATGAAGGAATTTGTAAAGTCGTATCTGACTTAGCTTTCTGGCAGATTTTACATGACGCTAAAATTCGTCGAATACGTTTCTCCATATTGGCAAAATAACAGTTCTGTCGCAGTATAAGAAAACATTTTCTGGTTCCGTAATGTGCGTAACTTAAATGAGTATACCAAATTAATTTGTTAACAAGCTCGTCAGGAATACATAGTAACCAAATGTTGCTGTCAGGGTGAGAGCGGCGAAACAGAATGTTTTTGCGTACAGTGTAATGGTTTCTAATGATAACATTATTCCTATCTTGCCAAAGGTGTTTAATTTCTTTCCATACGTTGTCTTTACTCTGCTCTTGTGCTATGTCTCGTAATGACGACGAAATGAAGTTTTCAAATGCAACGTGTTGAATATACACTCCTGGAAATTGAAATAAGAACACCGTGAATTCATTGTCCCAGGAAGGGGAAACTTTATTGACACATTCCTGGGGTCAGATACATCACATGATCACACTGACAGAACCACAGGCACATAGACACAGGCAACAGAGCATGCACAATGTCGGCACTAGTGCAGTGTATATCCACCGTTCGCAGCAATGCAGGCTGCTATTCTCCCATGGAGACGATCGTAGAGATGCTGGCCAGGGTAGTTGACTTACACCTTCTAGAGCACGTTGGGTGGCACGGGATACATGCGGACGTGCATTGTCCTGTTGGAACAGCAAGTTCCCTTGCCGGTCTAGGAATGGTAGAACGATGGGTTCGATGACGGTTTGGATGTACCGTGCAGTATTCAGTGTCCCCTCGACGATCACCAGTGGTGTACGGCCAGTGTAGGAGATCGCTCCCCACACCATGATGCCGGGTGTTGGCCCTGTGTGCCTCGGTCGTATGCAGTCCTGATTGTGGCGCTCACCTGCACGGCGCCAAACACGCATACGACCATCATTGGCACCAAGGCAGAAGCGACTCTCATCGCTGAAGACGACACGTCTCCATTCGTCCCTCCATTCACGCCTGTCGCGACACCACTGGAGGCGGGCTGCACGATGTTGGGGCGTGAGCGGAAGACGGCCTAACGGTGTGCCGGACCGTAGCCCAGCTTCATGGAGACGGTTGCGAATGGTCCTCGCCGATACCCCAGGAGCAACAGTGTCCCTAATTTGCTGGGAAGTGGCGGTGCGGTCCCCTACGGCACTGCGTAGGATCCTACGGTCTTGGCGTGCATCCGTGCGTCGCTGCGGTCCGGTCCCAGGTCGACGGGCACGTGCACCTTCCGCCGACCACTGGCGACAACATCGATGTACTGTGGAGACCTCACGCCCCACGTGTTGAGCAATTCGGCGGTACGTCCACCCGGCCTCCCGCATGCCCACTATACGCCCTCGCTCAAAGTCCGTCAACTGCACATACGGTTCACGTCCACGCTGTCGCGACATGCTACCAGTGTTAAAGACTGCGATGGAGCTCCGTATGCCACGGCAAACTGGCTGACACTGACGGCGGCGGTGCACAAATGCTGCGCAGCTAGCGCCATTCGACGGCCAACACCGCGGTTCCTGGTGTGTCCGCTGTGCCGTGCGTGTGATCATTGCTTGTACAGCCCTCTCGCAGTGTCCGGAGCAAGTATGGTGGGTCTGACACACCGTTGTCAATGTGTTCTTTTTTCCATTTCCAGGAGTGTACATGACGCTGAAATTTGCTTTGCAGAAGTTGGATGCAATGTCTTGCTGATTGTTGCTGAGAGAACGGGATAGTGCGTCTGCTACAATATTTTTTGTACCGGGAATGTGAATAACTGTAAAACTAAATTCCTGTAAATAAAGTTTCCATCTGCTTAATCTGTCGTGTGTAAATTTAGCGGAAAGTAAAAACTGTATAGCTCTATGATCTGTGTAAATGGTAGTGTGTCTTCCATAAAGAAAATGCCGAAATCTCGTAAATGCCCATACAACACATAATGTTTCAAGTTCTGCGACAGAATAATTGCGTTCAGCAGGTGACAGAATGCGACTCGCAAAGGCGATGTTTTTAATTACTGTAGTGCCATCTTCTTCAATTTCCTGAAAAATGTGTACGCCTAAAGCGGTGTTAGAACTGTCGGTGGCAATGGAAAAATTTCTAGTAAGATCTGGATGTGATAAAAGTGGTGCATTCAACAAAGCTTGTTTCAGATTGAGAAATTGAGACTATTGGTTTTTCATGTAAAAGTGTGTCTCAGATGTTGTCAAAAGTAATAACATTTTCGTGAACAAGATTCTCTGTGTCAAAAGTATTGTTTGCGCTGCTGGAAGATGCAACCTGTACTATATCTAGTCAAATTCTATCTGACGTGCTATCATTTGCAGGAGGATGCTGTGGCATTTCCACTATTTGTACTGTTCTGTTATTTCTTCCTGACGTATTACGTTCGGGATGATAACTACTGTCTGGTTCATTCATGATAATCTGCTGTTGCGGATGATTCTGCTGCTAGTAAGACCGACTGTTACTGAACGTACGTTGAAAATTGTGCTCATTACTTTTACGTCTGTCATGATAGTCATTTCTATACGGTGCATTGCGATATGAGTTGAAATGGTGTGTTTTCTGTACGTACTGGTTTCCTTGTTGCGGTGCGTTACTATTTGGTGAAGCCGACGCTATACGTGTAGGCGGCGAAACATTAAAGTTTGGTTGACCTTGTACATTACATTGTTGGTTAGGTATGCTAACCGGCTGGTTTTGTTGCTGTTGTTGGGAAAAACCTCTATTGTTACCAAAATGTGGTTCCTGTTAATTTTGACGATTGCTCAAAATGTTGTACATACTGATGATTACAATTTTGTCTTTCATTAAAATTACGCTGGTAGTTCTTGAGTGTCTAAAGAAAATTGTCACTTTCGGTAAAATTTGTCATATCAGGTTTTCTTTACTCACTTATAATTCTAGATAGATCGATAGTTGAAGAGCTGTTTTGATAGATATAAAGGATAGTAGAAGAGAAGGCAGCAGTGCAGAAAACTAAAGATGAAATAGCACTACTATGGCTCGGGGCCCTGTGCACGCTACAGCACATATTCATCGAAGCATAATGAATCCCCTGAGGCCAATTACGCGATGCAAATAAATTTTAGTTTCTGCGTTACAGGCAATGCCGGTGAAAATACAAAAGCAAATTTTCGTATCCAGTCCAAAGCGTGAATTTGTGTTCTGTCATTATTAAGCACTTTAAATTTCCTAACAGATAGAAAGTGTTTGTAATAAAAATTATCGTCTCTGTATGTCTGAACAGGTTCAGGATTGTATGAGAATCTATTTGTCTGTGACTGTTCGGAATCTAACTCACGTACTCTCTGTAAATTACCTAAATTATACTGGCTGTGTGAGTCTGACAAATGTTCGCAAAGTGGCGTATGCTGTGATGTGTTAAAGGCTGAACCATTTTTCATTTCTGTCACTTCTTGCTGTAAAGTTGACAATATTCTACGTAATGTATTATTGGACGAACCTGTCTCATTGATCGTCTGCCGTAAATTTTGAAATTCGGGTGTTTGATTAAACGAAACAGGTGACGTATCGTCTGATTTGTTGTCATTATTAATTTCGATAACGTCAACACGACTGGCCAATTCATCATATTTTTCAGTCAGTGCTTTTACCTGATCATCGTTTTTATTATCACAAGCATTAATTTGTTTTTGTATTTTACGTGAGGTTTCGTTTAATTTCTTAACGTCTGCTTTGATGGCATCGGGATCCTGTATTAATTCTAATTGTTCAAGTCTGTCGGTCATTGTCTGAAAGTCTACTGTGTGTGTGTCTGTTTTTGTTTTAAGATCAGAGATTTCATCATGTAATTCGGTGTTCAACTGTTTGATAGCATTAATTTCGTCTGATACTGTAGCAATATTGTTGTCTACGTATGTTTTTGCTTTCGTAAACAATTTACATTTATCTTCCTGTCTCTGTGCAGTAATTGTTTCCATGACTTGTCGCTTTACTTTATTCTGTTCCTGTATAAATTTACGGTAACGCGTTTCACTGTTTTGTAGGTGGTGATTAAAACGTTCGTCAATTTGGCTATTCTGTTGGTCAAATTTCGCGTTTACTTTCGCATCCAGTGTACGTGAAAGTTCTGCGGACATTGATTCAAACTCGTCGCGTAACTGTGTTGCGTTTTCAGAGCACTGTTTAGCGACTGCACTAATTTCGTCTCTAAGTAATTTAGTTGTGGCTGCATGTGTATTATTTAATTCTTGTGCCACAGATCTAATTTCTTCACTACTGTTCCTAGCACAAGCCTTAATTTCCTCACGTAATTGTTCTTTAGTATCATGACATTGGACGGCAACGGCTGTAATCTGTTCACTAAGCTGTTTGGAATTGTTGTCTAATTTTTCATTGAGTTGTTTGTAATTTTCATTAAGTTGTTTGAAGTTGTTGTCTTGTCTTTCATTCTGTTGTAGCAATACTGCCATAATTTGATCCAAGCCAAAATTAGCGACTCTATTTTCTATGCTGTGTGTTGGTGTATCTGCATTTGTCACGTTTTCTGTAACCATTTGGTCAGTCTGTAATTCTTGAAAAGGTTTGCCAATTGAATGTGCACTGTTAGTCACTACACCGGAATCAAACAAATCTGACGTACTTTGAGTACATTGTTCACCTTCGTTAGAAACAATTATTTGTTCACAATTCAAATTTTGCAAACCGGGCGTGTCAAATTGGGCAGCGTTCATTGTAATGGAACGTGCCGCGTCATCAATTGTCGTTAAATTAACAGTGGACACAATTGAATTTGATTGCTGATCATTAGGATTAAAATCATTACTAGTGGTCGGTACGCACTGATTATCTGAAAATGGAGGATTCTCATTATTACACTGAGTGTCGCAAATATTATCGGTCAAACTATTCGAGTCGGCTATTTCACTCATTGCACATCGCGATGTACTATTGACAGTTTTTCGCGGCATTTTTCACAAGTCAAAATTAAGCACAAAAATGAAACAAAGACAAAGGAAAAATGGAACAAATACAATTACAACAAAGAGCAATAAATTGCCGATGATCTGTGAAAGAAAGAGTGACAAATTAGTAAATGCGTTGCGTCAGATGCAAACTACATTTAAGTAAATAAGAGCAGATATATGACTACTTCTCAGAAATTCACAAAGGAAATCCGATCCTGGCCGGTTGTCGCCAAGTGTAACCTACCCACAAAAAATATAATTAAATATTATTTGGTTAATGATTCTAATTTAACTGTAACGTCCCCACAAAATTCATTCGTTTCACATTTGTAACCTCCCTACAGAAATTCTTTCACATTTAACCTTCACACGAAATTTGTTTCCCATTTAATGTAAGCTCGAAACATAAAAATTCCTAAACCTCGTAATAAAAAATAAATTCAGTAACCTGGTAAAATTTGGACGACAGCAGTGCTGCGTCATGGCCCTGTAAGATCATTCTGAATAAAAAGCAAAAATTCTCACCTCGATAAAGTCGGCAACTATTTGCTCTTACAATAGCTCTTTTCCGGCACAGCTCTGTGCAATGCTGGCCTATACATTTGTTATTTATGAAAGGAAGCAAATGATTTTTCTTTTGCAACAATCGGAATGATCATACATTAAAAAAATATTAAATTCTTTAAATTGAAATGAATGCTTGTTAGGAATTAGACAAAGATTATTATTAGGACATTTTTAAAAGATTTACATGTGAGTTTACATAATGTTACTAGATATGCGCGAGGCTGCTTTTTTACCTTATACAATAATACTCAGGCTCCGGCATCGCTGCACCGCGACCGGCCCAGCCAACATGATACATCAGACTGGACTGACAAGCGCCAGTGTTGCCAACTCTAAAAAACCCGAGTCGCTAGATTCAGTAACAAAAGTCGCTAGAATGTCGCTAAAACTGATGTTACTAGGGGTGTACTGAAAATTTCGTGCTGCAAATGGTGCAATAAGCCAGTGGGGGGGGGGTTAATAAAATATTAATAAAAATTGTCTCATATGTAATTGCTATATTGTCTTAATTAAATGACGCATCGCTTGGAACAACATACATATAAAATACGCTAACGTTTAATTCAACATGTTATCATAATTGACGCAAGACATAAATTGTTTTTTAAATCACAGTAGGCAAATATAATAGAAATATACAACTATATTTGTAACAAAAGAAATCAGGAACTCAAATTAGGTTAAAAAATATATAAATACCGGTGTGTGAGCTATTCATCGTCGTCACTCAGAAGTTCGAATAACTCTTCTGTTTCATGCTCTGACAGAACTGTAGTTGATGTAGAGGGTTGAACGTCGCTCAAAAGATTATGTTGCAGTTCGACTGGTTTTGTCGCAAAAGAGTAGCTTTTGTTCGTTCCAATAAGCTCCATTACGTCTGACGGTATGTCAAAAGAAGCACAATCTTTATTTTGTTTCTTCAGCTCGTCTCTCAATATGATCAAAGCATTAATTGTCTTTCACGATAATTTGTTACGTTGTTTAGTTTTTATAATGTTCATAGAACTGAATATTCTTTCCACTTCTGCATTTGAATGCGGTAGGCATAGAACAGTCATTTCTAGCTGTGGAATCAAAGAAAAACGATTCTCCCATGCGGCATTTTTATACTACAAAACCTCACTCCAAAATCGAACAGTGTTAGTAGTGTTATTCCACCTAATGAAGTTGATATTATGCCATTCTTGCAGCATACCGTCTATGAAATCGCCACTAAAACCCAATTCTTTGGGTACATCCTCTATAGCATTATTTTTATTCACTTTTAGTGTTTCTTCAACATTCAGCATTGACTGTTTTTCAGGATCGTAAAGTTACTTGGCAGTCTTTGTTGAATTTCTTTTATGAGTTTCAGACTAAACTGAATGCATCTCTTCTTCAAATAAACTTTATTTTCTTCAGACAAACTTGACTCAGACAATTTCTGTTCAAGCATAAAATCAAGTTTCGGATTTGCGTACATACATTCGCTTGGAAATGGTGTTGTCAACAAATCAACAGTTGGAAAAACCATGTTTTGTCCGAGTGACTGCATGAGAAATACAAGTGTATCTACTAATTTAGTGTGGTCATTGTCTTCTCCTTCAAAAGCTTTTATAGCTATTTGTACGACTTTTAAAGAATGTTTAAGGTAAAACATGTAAAGATGATTTGAGTCGTCACAATATATCTTGTACAAAAGACCGGTAGTGTAACAATTGTCTTGAACCATGGCCAGTGAAAAATGTTGCTTTAATTCTTCCCACTGCTTCAGAATTCTTAGTATTGCTGGTTCAATTGAAAGCCAACATGTTGCACAGACTTTCAAAATTTTTAGTGGCTGTTTTCCACAATTTATTGTCTCATAAACCTTTTTATATTATTCTTGTCTTTTGGGTGAAATGGAGAACCAATTGTAGGTTTCCCATACAAGAAACTCTATGTTTCTAGGTATGGTATTCACTGAGGCGTGCGCAACTGCAAGCTGAAGAGAGTGACAAATGCAACGGATCAATACCAAATGCTTCAAACCATATTCTCTCTTGAGTTGTTCGAAAAGCCCATTGTTTATTCCTACCATTACAGAAGCATTATCTGTGCCAATTCCTACCATATTAGCGATTGGAAGTTTGAGATCTTTGAAAGAATTCTCAAGAACAGCAGCCAGATTTCTTGCAGCTGCAGTTTCTACTACAGCGAGTTTGAGAAATGCTGATCTAATGGTTTGGTTGTTTACATTATAGTACCGTATAACGATACCTAGCATTTTAGATATTGATACATCTGTGGATTCATCTATTAGTACACTGTATTTTTGATTACCTATATCTTCCACCAATGACTGTGTAAAATATGGAGCCAAAACTTCAGTTATAATGTTAGTGCACTTTGTACGATGTAATTGCACGTTTTTAGCGCCCTCATCACCGCAAAACACCTTCTTGCACAGTATTCCTAAATGATCTACAGCTAAAATAGAACAATGTTCAGCAATAAATAAAGAAAGGACGCCTTCCGCTCTGCTTGCTATTCTAACTGTAGTTTTTGGAACAATTTTCAAAGTTAAGATGGTTTGTGTTTTTTTTTAATTCAATTTTTTGTTTATGCTTAATAGTTTTCGAATGCTTTCTAATATCACACAATTTAGCATAAAACTCTGTGGCACATACTTGACATCTTGCCTTGGATAAGTCTCCAACGACTGGTTTCACCCACCCATTGAATTCAGGTTCTGTTGCCCACGCATCCCGATAGTTTTGAGCGTACTGCTTCTTCTTCTGCGGTAAATCCATTATGTAAGCCACCACAACATAAGTTTCACCAATTTATAATCACTGAAAATACATTAAAACTCAGGCGAACTAGAGGTCATGAAACAATCTACTCACTCGGTAACTCGATATCAGACCTATTGTTCATTGTTTAAAACGTAATAATGTCTGAGATACCCCCACCGAATTGTTCTTGAGTTACCACTGTGCATGTGGTAATAATTTGACTGCGAGTTAACATTTCGAAAAATTAGAGGTTGCTGGACAGAAATGTATTTTATTATCCTTAATATTACGTATGATTTTTGTCAATTCGAAAAATAAAGGGAGTTCAAAAGTTGAAGAATTATAGATCGATACGCTATCGACGATAACAGGCTAGTGGGTAATGAATAATGAATTGTTCTGTAGTCAAGGTTTTCTTACTCTGTAGGCAATTCCCACATTCAGGTTTACTAAACGCTGAACAATGCTACATGATCTGCTAAAAAACTTAATTTAACTTACTAAATCTAGAACAAAGTCAGTGTAGTACCCATTCTATAGTTAAAATCTTAGTTTTGTTAATGAAAATACTGGCCCAAAATAGTTTTGATTTGCACTTCAAAAGTCGTCAGTACTCCAAAAGTCGCCAGATAAGTCGCTAAATAATTTTTGTCGCTAAAATGTTTTTTTTGTCGCTAAGACGAAGGCAAAAGTCGCCATTTCTAGCGACAAAGTCGCTAAATTGGCAACACTGACAAGCGCAGACTGACGACTGCTCGCTAGCAACAACTTACTGCTACTGCTACACAGTTCGTACTGCAGTCAACACTGCTCATTGGTCTCAGATTCTCTTATAGCTTACATATCGCAGGTAGCGCATACCTCTTACAAGTTACCTATTCGTAACATGACTCGTTTCTAGTACACAATCTGCTCTGCTTGTATCGCGTCTGCTTAACTTATCGTTTCGTTTGTTTTTCGTACGAGGTAAAACGTGAGTGCTCGAAAATTACAAACAAACGTATTTATACTTACAGAAAAGATTTGAAAAGTAATCCCAATCGTGCAACAGACGTATCGATTGGTAAGCGGAAACCAGTTAATCAATATTGGCGAAAAAAAAGTCCAAGGTTAGTCCAATTTCAAAATTAAAAAACGCAAATTGAAACTTTAAACGCCTTTTTTTCAAACTAGTGTTTTTCATGTTGACAGGAATTATAACTTATGAAATATAATTGCGGTTACATTATAACTTTTTGTAATTTGTGAGTCGGCATTTTTCCTATGTAGTACATAGGATTTTTGTGATATATTTCACTTTCGATTTTTGGTGCACTTTTTTATAACGTTTTTCTTCGTCAAACAAATTGATTTTAATTTCAGAGTGCCGCCATTTTTAGAAAGCATTTTTTAAATATAGCTACCCACTATATTAGCCAAAATCGTCAGTTAGAAGCAATTTTTGAAATTTTGTTCATGGTTGAAAATTGTAACATTCAGAACTCCCACCAACCGGTATCGCACTCAGCGAAGGACTTAATTTGACGTTATGTAATGTCCTCTGGGTGTAAGATTTTTACTTATATAAATATTTAGTACAATCTTAAGGGTGTAAATAAAGGTCTGAAGTCAGTTTTGTAATTTGTTTGTTGTTTTATTGAAAAAAAATTATAAATATCTGTTCCAAAATCGAGCGTCACCCTGATCTACTCCCTTAAAACCTGCGCCGCTTCGGAGGGTGGACTTGGTAGTGACATCAAAATGACGTGTTTGTGTCCGTCAACACATTTCGAGTAAGCTGAGCCAACACTGACACCACCGTCTCCCGCAGTTGAGTGGACCCTCGAAAATCGCAGAAACAACAGCTAAACATCTCTCCTCGCACCACTTTAAGCTGTACTCTCAAGTTCCTGCCCATCCATACCCTCGGAAGTCGCGACTTATTCGGGAAGCGCGGCGAAATATTTGTCACGAGGAAGAATGCATACTTCATTGCTTATCTTTTCATTGCAGTAATTTCATCTTTCCTCTTCTAGTCAGACAAAGTCACAAATTCGAAGACATTTGTGGTCACTGACGAGAACAGTGAATCGTTCGCTAAATATTTCATGTGTACAGTTGTAACGCCGGAAATGCTTATCCTCCTATTTCCATCTATTGTGCTATTATTTTCTTTCCTTGCTTTGTTACCTCAAGATATGACATTTCTGTCTCTTTGTATATTGTAATTGTTTTACTATTTGTATATTTATGCATTTATGTCGATGTATAATTGGTTTGTTTCGTAAATATTATTTGTATTTTTACGCTGGGTCTTGCCTAGGGAAAACTGCTATCGAACGATTACGTCGATAGGTCGTGTGAAGAATCAAAGTGTGTAGGATCTTTGGTAGTGTTAACTCTGCCGCGTGGAGCGCGGGCTGAGCAGAAGGAGTGTGGCGGGAGTAGCGAGTGGAGCAGGTGTGTTGTGTGACGCTCCCGCGAGTTGCCGCGCTTTCGGGGTTTGGCAGCATGTAATTGCGCTCGACTTGCGATGATAGTTTCTGACATGGTGTCGCGGACGGGAAGCATTATCTGGCGCACATCAAGAGCCCGTTTCGTCTGGTGACCGTGTCGAGAAGAAGGCGCGCCAACATCCAGCTTCTACAACAGCGACGGCCGACAATGAGTGACTGTCGCCACCTCCTCGACCGACGGCTTCAAACCTTCAATCAACCGACAAGGAAGACTGGACGCACGTAAAGTTTTAGAACTGTATGGCAGACCTCAGCTTTGCTAAATTAAGTCAGGGTGTAGCGAAATTTATTACTTCTGACAAACTTTCAGTTTTCACACTACACGTGTCAACCTTCAGTTGCCACGCTTCTAGTGCTAATTATATGTGTAATAACCTTTCCTTTTCAGTTACTATAGTAATTGTCCTTAGGACTGGCGACCGTGATTTCCCCCAAATCTCAAATACCTAATTACCGCTAGTTAATTGTTAACGTAACGGCTGCACATTTACTTTCTTTATTAACTTTACCCCTTTTCAAAATTAATTTGCACCAGTTTCATTAGCACATTTCCTTTCATTTAGATGTAACCCTTTCCTCCCTCTTTACCGACAGGTTAACTTCGGTGACGATTGCTTTTCCAAAACTCCCATTAGGTACACGCGGTTTCATTTTTCACTGTCATTAAGGTCGGTAAGTGAGGGGGAGGTTACACATGGCGACCTAGTGACAGGACAATCTTCAATTTTGAGGTTGTTCTGGACACGAATTTTGCATTGTGCAAATCTCGTAAAGAAGTACTGGTTACGAAATGGTCGATACGTCAGCGAGAATATTAGTGTGAGGAATCCTAATTAGATTTGAGATTTGGCATTTATATTGAAAATTATTAAAATGAGTGAAGGCAACAATTACCAAAATTTGGTAGACTTGGATACGGAACAATCGGTCGAACAGTGGGAAACGCGCACGGCGGTTCCCATTGTTCAGGGGCAGGCGGCTAGCATGAAAGACGCGACCGCCGAAACGCAACAAAGAGCAGAAATGGAATTCCAAACTTTAGAAAATGTTTCGGAATCGGAAGCGAAAATCAAATCTGTACCCCTTGATGATGAATACGGGGGAACATGTATAGAGGAACCAGCTACGGAAGTAAAACCGGTGGTCTCCGGGAATTTAACTGATTTATTGAATGTTGTGATTAATGAAATCAAGAGTCAATCGGCAGAAATTATGGCTCTGTCTGCCAAGCAAGAAGCTCAGTCTGAAAAAATTGAACGAATGCTAGACAATCAGAACAAAGCTATTAATGTTGTTAACAACAATGTTGGAGTTGTTAATACAAAAGTTGATAAAATCAAAGAAGATATTGTTGTAATTAATACCGAAATCGGTAAGCTTAAACAGGAAATGATAGGCGTTCAGGCGGAAATTGCGAGCATAAATACTCGTTTTGATTCCGAAATTAGCAGAATCGAGAAAAGTGTAGGAGAATCAGTTGCTCCGATGATTGAGAATAAGGTGACGGAACAAATTCAATTAGTGAAAAAAGAGGATCAACAGAAGGTGGAAACTTTAAAGGCTTTAGTGTCCGAAGTAGACACTAAAGTGAGGGAGCAGGCTAATACCTGCGAAGAAAAAAAGAGGGAAGTGGAAACGCTTGCGACAACCACTTGCCAAGTAATTACGAGAGTGTCGGAATTAGAAAAGAAACTTGACAAAAAACAGAGCTATGTGCCAATCTGTGCACATAGTTCGGAATTGTTGACGAAAGAGGAGCGGTTCGACCCCTTGAAAAAAGGCGGTATACACGCGACGGATTTCATTAAAAATTGTGAAAGAGTTTTACCCAGATCATGGACTAATGAGAGAAATATTAATGCGGTTATTGATGTGCTGGCTGGTGATGCCAAGCGTTGGGGCTTAAACCTCAACATTACGAACCTGACTTTTGACGAGTTTAAAAATTTGTTTCTGGCTGAATACTGGTCAGAGCAAAAACAGCAAAGTGTCTGGCGCGAATTTGTCGTATCGAGGCCTTTCGATGCGAATTCGCGCGGTTCGATGAGGGAGTTTTGTGAGGGCTGGATCCGCAAGTTGGAATATTTGCGTGATCGCCGCACGGAATCCGAAATAGTCTGGGAACTCTACAAGAAGCTTCCAGATGATACAAAACGCTACGTAGGAAGCAATTACAGGACAATCAATGATTTCCTGGAAAGAGTTGAGGACGAGGACAATTGGCGCAATAATCGCGACAGTGATAGAGGCCGTGGTAACAACAACGGGTACCACCCCAACCATAACAACGATAACCATGGGAATAATGCATACCGCAGCAATAACAATAATGGTTCGGACCGTAATAACAATCGGTACAATGCAAATAATAACAGGAATGACAGAAACCAGTATCATACTAACGTGATACGGGCTTCACAGAATAGTAATAACGCCAGAGGGTGTGATCAGCCGCCTCAGCAGCATCCGGGGAGCGTATCTGCTGGGACGAGACAGGGAAACCATTAGCCGCGCCGGTGAGGGGCCGAGCGGGCGTGGAGAAATTTTGGCGGCCCAATAACAAGAGAAAACCCAGGTGTCGCCGTTATGAAAATTCCGTATGGAATAATCAACGGCGGGAGAGTGTGCCAGTGTTAAGAGAAAAGAGTGCGCCCACAAGTAGTAGATCAGCTGTATACACGGCAGTAGAAAATACATTCGCTGTCAGTGAGAACAATTTAAGTAGTGTTCCGGAAATCGATCATAAAGTGGCAGCTGTAATACCCACAGCGGAACTGGAGATTGAGTTTAATAATGATTCACAAGTGTTGAGAGAAGATCAGATGTCGGATAAAACGTCCGTCATCGAGCGAGGGCATGCAGAGAGGGATGAGGTCTGGTTAAGGCAGTTCGGTCGCTTATACGACGAACTAAGAGATTATAGGGGTCTGTATGGGAGAAGCGTTTGTGGGGAGCGCGTGCAGGATTTTCCGCGTCTCGTCCCGCAGGAAGATAGTGTTTGTGAAATGATAGAAAGTTCTGGCCCTAAGCGGCAGACTTTACTAGAAATAGTTGATGTTAAGGGGGAGCACGAGCAAGATTCGTCGTGTTTCGTCCCGCAGGAGTTAGATGTTGAAGTAGTAACGGAAAGTTCTGGCCCTAACCGGCAGACCTTACCGAAAGTTTCAGTGGTAGAAGTAACCGACCCATCCGACGCAAACCTCCAGTTTAAACATTGCGAGAGTATTAAGGAGAAAGATTGCGAAAATTTTAGTGATAGCCGGACACGATTGGTAGAAAAGCACATAGATTACAACGTGTATGAGGTTAGAGCTGACATTATACGGTCAGACGATAGCAGTGTGGGTTGCGCAGATCTAGCGGAAGTAATTGCAGAAACTACTGGACACATTCCTCCAGGTAGATTGGCGGATGAGATTAATCTGACCAAAGTGGAATCAACGAAGGTGACGATTAATGAATTGATAGCAAAGCAACACTCACTAGTTGACGAGTTACAGGAAAAGGTTTCGGTATTGGAGGCGAAGCTACAGACTAAGCCTCAGGACAAACGTGTTGAAATTAAAACTGTATGTGAACAGAGGCTGAAAAGGCCGCCAGATAAGCCGGATTTAGGATCATAGCCGGATGGTTTTTTCTGGAATGACCTGGATATAGACGAGGATTTACTGTGGGAAAATAAAGATACAGTCGAGGACAAGTGTAGACAGATAGTAGTGTCTGTTAATATGCACGACCTACAACTAAACGTGTTGATTGACACCGGTGCAGAATTGAGTGCTGTATCTGGGAAAATATTTGAGTTACTGAAAGACAGACCTGGCATCGTAGTTATGCCAGTAACAGGAGTGAAAATTATCGGTGCTACTGGGAAGGCCAGTAAACCGGTCACAAAACAGATTTTTGTCAACTTCGAGATATGTGGGGCACGATTTGAACAAGAGTTTGTCGTCGTGCCAGACTTAACTACGGAAGTAATTATTGGGTTAGATTGGCTATTAAAGTACCGTGCAGTGATTAACTGCGAAAGCAAAACTTTGACATGTACGTCACAAGATAAAACAACAGTAGTTAGTTTTGACGAGGCAGGAGACGGTGTGCATAGGCAATACCAGCCTATACACATTGTTAACTGGCCGGATGCTATTGACGTAGGTATGAATTTGAACTACTGTAATGTGAGGAATCTCGGAATTGACAATAGTGTAGAAAGTGAATTGGAAAGTATTGTAGACGGTGTGCCAAACGTAACACACGAACAAAGACGAGGTCTGTATGAAGTAATAATGAGGAATAAGAGTGTGTTTTCAGACAAACCGGGACTTGTGGAAGGATATAAATGCAAATTGCATGTAATTCCTCACGAAAAATTCTTCGTGAGACCGTATGCTATACCGCTGTCCAAAAAGGAAGCAGTGCAACGGGAGATAGATAAGATGATCAAATGGGGAGTGATTGAAAGAAGTACGAGTCCATACAATAACGGTTTGGTCATTGTAGCAAAACGGGATGGTAGTGTGCGTATTGTGATTGACGCACGCACGTTGAATAGGGTCGTTCAACGCGAAACAGACAGACCAGAGAGTATGGAGGAGATTTTGCAACGTTTTCATGACGTTAAGTTCATGACTAGCCTCGATCTGACGGCTAGTTACTGGCAAATAGAACTCGAAGAAGAATCTAGGCCATACACCGCCTTCTTGTTTGCGGGCAGGTGTTATCAGTATAGAGTACTGCCGTTTGGACTTAATATATCTGTGTCCGTATTCATCAGGGCCCTAGATAAAGTGCTAGGACCGGCCTTGACTTCAAGATTAACTGTATATGTTGACGACCTATTGTTGGCCAATGCCGCTTGGCATGACCATTGTGACCTGTTAGATGAAGTTTTTAGAGCATTGCGCCGTGGCGGAATGGATCTAAAGCTAAAGAAATGCGAATTTGTGAAGCAGGAACTGAAATTTTTAGGGCATGTAATTACCACTGCTGGTATTACGAAGGACCCAGAGAAACTAGAGGCAATAAGGAATTGTCCTCCACCCAAGTCTAGGAAACAGTTAAAAAGTTTTCTAGGGTTAACAGGATTTTATCGTAAATTTGTAAAAGGACAAGTGTTTAATGATGAAAATTTGAATAACCTTTTACGCAAAAACGTTCCGTTTGTGTGGACTGACGGGTGTCAGGCCGCTTTCGAGAGATTAAAAGACGAGTTGTTAAGATCTAACATACTATTTCATCCTGATTTATCGCTACCCTTCCATCTGGGAACGGATTCGTCGAATTACGGGGTGGGGGTAGAACTGTTCCAAGAAGTTGGTGAAGGAGAGCATAAGGAACACCGGACGATAGCGTTCGCGAGTCGAACTTTATCAAAAAGTGAGCGAAACTACACGATTTCTGAGAAAGAGTGTCTCGCTATCGTGTGGGGATTCAAGAAGTTCAAAGGTTACCTATGGGACCGTAAGGTGATTATTCATACGGACCATAAGGCACTCACTTATCTGAAGGATTGTAAACTACTTCACGAAAGACTGACTAGGTGGTCGCTGTATTTACAGCAATTTAACTATGACATCTGTTACGTAAAAGGGACCGACAATTGCGTAGCGGATGCGCTGTCGCGGTTGCCCGAGTCTAATCAAGATGTATGGAAAGATGAGTCAGATGGAGTGGTCAAATTATACTATTTTAAAGAAGTTGAGGGACGTAAATTAGTAGTGGACATCTGTAAGAATCTACGTCGTCATCAGAACGAGGACGGTTGTTTAAATATGGTGAAAACCCGATATGACGAAAGGAGTCCACGAGGAGAGAAATTAAGAAAGTATTACAAGATATACGATCATATCTTGTACATACGTAAGGGTGAAGATAGTAATATTTGGAGGGGATACTGGCCCACCAAATACGTCACGGAAATAATAGACTACTACCATTTGGCGTATGGTCACTGTGGACCTAAGAAATGTACGGAAAAGCTGAGTGAAGTAGTGCATTTTAACAACATGTTAAAACGCGTTACTGACAGAGTGAAAACTTGCGATTTATGTCAGAAGGTGAAGGTTACCAACTGTACGAGTCGTGGTCCTATGCAAAGTATAAGGCCTAATGACACCTTTGAATTACTGTGCGTGGACTTGTACAGACCTTTGCCCAAGTCATCAGGAAACTTTGCCTACATTTTAGTAGTGCTAGAAGCTTTTTCCAAGTTCATCAAACCGCCAAAGCGGTCTATAGCAAGCTTGTGAACGATTATTTTGTTCATATTGGCAAGCCCAAGGCGATTCTATCAGATAATGGGGCTCAATTTACTTCTAAGTTGTGGAATGAAGGCATGAAAAGTAATGGGGTCGAGGTGATCCATATTTCAGCTTACTGTCCGGCTGGGAATCCCGCTGAGAGGTATATGCGCGAGCTAGGCCGACTTTGCCGTACCTATTGCCATCACAATCATAGGGCATGGGGCAAATATGTAGCAGTATTTGAGAGAATTATGAACACCTTGAGACATGAATCGACGGGATTTTCTCCAGAGGAAATCCTGTTGGATGACAGAAGTAAAAGTTTAGTTGAAGAGATAATCAAATTCCCTCCACGGATTGACATTAGTATTGGTGTGAAAAAAGATCGTTTGCGAGAAGTAATGAAGCTAAAAGCCGATGCTCGCATACGTCGTCATGACGCTAAAACGCGTTTTGCTAAGTTTGCAATCGGAGACTTAGTACTTGTAAAAGCTCATGAGAAATCGAGCGAGATAGACAATGAAATCTCTAAATTTAAGTTTGTTTATAATGGACCATATAAAGTCATTGGTATACCTCACACAAATGCTTATTGCTTAGAGTATCCAAGCTCTGGAAAACGATTAGGTATACGGAATATTGTAGACTTGAAATTGTACCAACCTAGGATCGATTAATACCACACAATGGGTAACTTGTACAGTATGTAAATATAGAGTGTAAGATTTAAGGATGTGCCATGTTACGATGCTTTTGCCTGACCTAGAGGTCATTAAAGAAGTTGTAATTAATAAGTAATTAATTTTGACTAAATGATTTAAGAGTAACTGATTAGTAATCATCTGAAAAATCCAAGCTGCTAGTGTAAGTTTTCAGCTGAGTCACAGTAGATTAAGGAATGTAAATATGATATTGTAACTTGCTGTAATATTTCATGAATGTGTGTTTTTATTAGTCATTGCCGATGTACTTAGACGCTGTTTTAAGTTTCAGGCTAGTACATGCGTGTCATGATGGACAGTGTTGAGTTATCCGCTGTGATAGTGTTTATGGACTCCTTGAGATTACTCGGGAGTGAGTTTTTCCGAAAGAATTCAGTGAAACGGACGTTCTGGAAATGCCGTTACAAGGGCGAGTGAGATCAAGCGTGCCGCACAGGCGGGCGCAACAATACTTGCGAGGCGAAACCGCTGTCGGCTCTTGTGCCGCTGTCGGCTCTTGTGCCGCTGTTGGCATCCTTTGTACTTGCGAGTAGGGAAGGTGGAGTTGTTTTTCTTCCCGGACAGCTGATGTGAAAGAATTCTGCTGTCAATATTTATGTTTTATTTTATCTGCTGTATATTATTTTCTTGTTTAGCGTTAATTGGACATGACGAGAATATTAATTATGAAAAGGTTACATAAAAATGTGTATTCTATGTAATTAATTATTAGTTTGCATATTTTGATATACCTGTTTTTTATGACCATGTACTCTGATCAATTTTGCAAATAGTATTCCATTTCTTATAGTGTTACGAATTTTAATGATTTTGGAATAGCTAAACCATTTTCTATGTTTTCTATGAATTTTGATATGTTGTCAACCTGTTTTATTTTGTGCAAGATGACAGAGTGGAATAAGATTAGGAGTGTCTCCACTCAATTATTATTGTCTAAAAATTGGTTTATGGTTAATTAGACGAATGCTAAATTTTTTTGATGTTTTGAGCATATGCATTTCCGCTGTTTCTTTTTTGGGACATTTTCTGAGTCTGTTTACATTACACGAACATCCTCAGACAATGTGGGGCACGTGTAACGCCGGAAATGCTTATCCTCCTATTTCCATCTATTGTGCTATTATTTTCTTTCCTTGCTTTGTTACCTCAAGATATGACATTTCTGTCTCTTTGTATATTGTAATTGTTTTACTATTTGTATATTTATGCATTTATGTCGATGTATAATTGGTTTGTTTCGTAAATATTATTTGTATTTTTACGCTGGGTCTTGCCTAGGGAAAACTGCTATCGAACGATTACGTCGATAGGTCGTGTGAAGAATCAAAGTGTGTAGGATCTTTGGTAGTGTTAACTCTGCCGCGTGGAGCGCGGGCTGAGCAGTTGGAGTCTGGCTGGAGTAGCGAGTGGAGCAGGTGTGTTGTGTGACGCTCCCGCGAGTTGCTGCGCTTTCGGGGTTTGGCAGCATGTAATTGCGCTCGACTTGCGATGATAGTTTCTGACATGGTGTCGCGGACGGGAAGCATTATCTGGCGCACATCAAGAGCCCGTTTCGTCTGGTGACCGTGTCGAGAAGAAGGCGCGCCAACATCCAGCTTCTACAACAGCGACGGCCGACAATGAGTGACTGTCGCCACCTCCTCGACCGACGGCTTCAAACCTTCAATCAACCGACAAGGAAGACTGGACGCACGTAAAGTTTTAGAACTGTATGGCAGACCTCAGCTTTGCTAAATTAAGTCAGGGTGTAGCGAAATTTATTACTTCTGACAAACTTTCAGTTTTCACACTACACGTGTCAACCTTCAGTTGCCACGCTTCTAGTGCTAATTATATGTGTAATAACCTTTCCTTTTCAGTTACTATAGTAATTGTCCTTAGGACTGGCGACCGTGATTTCCCCCAAATCTCAAATACCTAATTACCGCTAGTTAATTGTTAACGTAACGGCTGCACATTTACTTTCTTTATTAACTTTACCCCTTTTCAAAATTAATTTGCACCAGTTTCATTAGCACATTTCCTTTCATTTAGATGTAACCCTTTCCTCCCTCTTTACCGACAGGTTAACTTCGGTGACGATTGCTTTTCCAAAACTCCCATTAGGTACACGCGGTTTCATTTTTCACTGTCATTAAGGTCGGTAAGTGAGGGGGAGGTTACACAGTGTCAAACACGCAACAACAATAGTGCAAACTCTGATTCTGCGCGATCTCTCGAAGCTAAAAACAAAGTGAGGAGGGGGTTAGTGTTTAACGTCCCTTGGACAGCGAGGTGATTAGAGACGAAGCATGATGTCGGATTAGAGACGGCTGGAGAAGGAAAGCGGCCTTTCCCTTTCAAAGAAACCAGCCCGGCATTTGCTTTAAGCGATTAAGGAAAATCATGGAAGAATACACTGCGGGGTGGGCCTCGAACTGCATATGTATCGATGTTGTTATTAATTAGTAACCTACGTAAGTTATTACGTTATGAGCTCCAGGTAGTCTAGCTGCAGTAAAGAGACGTGAAATTGGCCGGCGGTCGCCAAATACTGATCGTTAAATGTCTACAGGTAACTGTTTCAGATTGATGCCAACCTCAGCGACTGCAAAGCAGTTACGCTGTAATTGCGTGACGAAGTGTTTTTGAGTTTTCTGTGTGAGCGGGTGATTAATCGACTAATAACAGTAACTGTACATATATTTATATACATTATGTGGGATGACACACAATCACAAAGTTCACTAAGTGTTTCGAATGTCATTTTCAGGATTCCATACCTCAACCGATAAAAAGTTCCGCTTTCTGGCCATAGACAGGCGAATCGGGCGTGACCCGCCACCGTGTTGTCATCTGCCAAAGGCATCACTGCATGCGGTATGCAGGGACATGTAGTCAGCACGTCACTCTCCCGGTCGCTGTAGAGTTTCTTGACCGTGGAACCGCCACTTTTCGGCCGAGTAGCTCCGCAACTGACCTCTGAAGTGGGGCCGACGTGATTTAGTTATCTTTTTTTAAAATTTGTATAAATAATGGTAACTCCTTGAAGATATGTGGAGACGGTGGCAGACCGAACGGCTGTTATTGTTACATTCACTTGTAACACTACTAATTCTCGTTAATGTCTTGTAATGTCCTTGGAAGTCATCGCTTTACCTCGTTTCTCCTTAGTAGTAGCAGGTCAGGAATCTTCTTCTGTGCCTTTCCTCTTACTGAATAGATAAATTTCTTCTTACGCTGTCGCGTCGGTAAGGCATCGTCTTCGTGGTATACGATTTTCGTCGTAGGAATCTTAATAGGTGTAGGTTTTTTGTCCTACAAATTACAACCCTGTCCAGACTTTTAATAAACACTGTATTGAACACGTTTTTATGAAGTTTACACTTTTTTCCTTCACACAAACGATGGAGTGTCTCTGTAGGGCATCCCCCCATGGGGGCTTCGGAACAAGAGAAGTGATTAAAGCACTCCGTCTTCAGACCACGAGTGGCCTACCGGGCCCATCCGACCGCCGTGTCATCCTCAATAGAGGATGCGGATAGGAGGGGCGTGGGGTCAGCACACCGCTCTCCCGGTCGTTATGATGGTATTCTTGACCGAAGCCGCTACTATTCGGTCAAGTAGCTCCTCAATTGGCACCACGAGACTGAGTGCACCCCGGAAAATGGCAACTGCACATGGCGGCTGGATGGTCACCCATCCAAGTGCCGGCCACGCCCAACAGCGCTTAACTTCGGTGATCTCACGGGAACCGGTGTATCCACTGCGGCAAGGCCGTTGCCAAGGTAGGTGATTAACAAAAGAAAACTGTTAACAAAAGAACATTAAAAAAATTGAAATTACCGACATAACTTTGCTTCTATAGCGCATGTTGTATAATCCTGTTCGGTATATCTTCTGATAAATCGTGAGAAAGAGAGAGACAGTTTAAAAAAATGACAGTCTTCCAGGTATCCCAGTTTGGTAGACTACAGGCTGAGTGCACGACACAGAGCGCTGCCAGTACTGGGAGTCGAGACCGAGCCCTGCACCTACCAGTCATCCGCCCTCAGCACTCGGCTACGGAATTGCTACAGGATCGCTTTGCTGTCCCTCTGGTTGTCTGTCCCTCCCTTAATACCACTTTTTCTCAGGAACGGGTTGAGGTATTAAGTTGAAATTTATGAAATACTAAAGACTACGGTCCCCTCGCAGTGTAAAAAATGTTAAGCTTCTAAATCAACACGATCACACTGTCTTACGGCCATTTATGTGACATGTTTTGATACTCGCAGACTCACTAAAAAAAACGATAGATGAAATTTCTGCACACGTAATTAAGTTTGTACGGAAAGCCCAGAGCGCGAATCCTACTCGCACTTGTCCGTTTTTCTTTCCTCCCTCTACTCATTGCGTTGTATTACAACAGCCTCAGTTTAACTTTATTTTCCTTTGATACAAAAAATATATCGGGTCTGAAGATGACCGCCACGTGGCTTCCGTTTGAAAATTATACCACAGCAGCGGTACGATGTACACAAGCCCGTGAGTTGTCAGCAAAGGAAGACACAAGAAAACGTTCCTCCTCTGACGTCCTATGAATACCCAGTGGCTGCGCTATTAGCGGTCTTTTTTTTTTTTAATGTGTGTGAAATCTTATGGGACTTAACTGCTAAGGTAAATAGTCCCTAAGCTTACATACTACTTAACCTAAAGTATCCTAAGGACAAACACACACACCCATGCCCGAGGGAGAATTCGAACCTCCCCCGAGATCAGCCGCACAGTCCATGACTGCAGCGCCTGAGACCGCTCGGCTGACCCTCGCGGCTATTAGCGGTCTGCCCCTGAGGTAAACGGCCACATTTACGTAGCTCACAGCCGAATTAATCAACATCAATTAAAATTAAGCACATCTTAAAATATTACTGCCTCTGTAACCAAGGACACCCATACACGAGACAAAGCGGGCCGCTGCCCCCCCCCCCCCCCCCACTCGGCTCCCAAGCAAACAAAAAAATGTAGTGTAGTCTGATGGTTTTATGCCAAGAAAATTATTTAAAAGTCGGTTGTTGTTGTGGTCTTCAGTCCTGAGACTGGTTTGATGCATTTCTCCATGCTACTCTATCCTGTGCAAGCTTCTTCATCTCCCAGTACCTACTGCAGCCTACATCCTTCAGAATCTGCTTAGTGTATTCATCGCTTGGTCTCCCTCTACGATTTTTACCCTCCCAGAACATGTCCTACCAACCGGTCCCTTCTTCTTGTCAAGTTGTGCCTCAAACTCCACTTCTCTCCAATTCTATTCAATACCTTCTCATTAGTTATGTAATCTACAGTATTCTACTGTAGCATCACATTTCGAAAGCTTCTATTCCCTTCTTGTCCAAACTATTTATCGTCCATGTTTCAATTCCATACATGGCTACACTTCATACAAATACTTTCAGAAACGACTTCCTGATACTTAAATCAATACTCGATGTTAACAAATTTCTCTTCTTCAGAAACGCTTTCCTTGCCATTGCCAGTCTACATTTTATGTCCTCTCGACTTCGACCATCATCAGTTATTTTGCTCCCCAAATAGCAAAATCCTTTACTACTTTAAGTGTCTCATTTCCTAATCTAATTCCCTCAGCATCACCCGATTTAATTCGACTACATTCCATTATCCTCGTTTTGCTTTTGTTGATGTTCATCTTATATCCTCCTTTCAAGACACTGTCCATTCCGTTCAACTGGTCTTCCAAGTCCTTTGCTGTCTCTGACAGAATTACAATGTCATCGGCGAACCTCAAAGTTTTTATTTCTTCTCCATGGATTTTAATACCTACTCCGAATATTTCTTTTGTTTCCTTCACTGCTTGCTCAATATACAGATTGAATAACATCGGGGAGAGGCTACAACCCTGTCTCGCTCCCTTCCCAACCACTGCCTCCCTTTCATGCCCCTCGACTCTTATGACTGGCATCTGGTTTCTGTACAAATTGTAAATAGCCTTTCGCTCCCTGTATTTTACCCCTGCCACCTTTAGAATTTGAAAGAGAGTATTCCAGTCAACATCGTCAAAAGCTTTCTCTAAGTCTACAAATGCTAGAAACTTAGGTTTGCCTTTCCTTAATCTATTTTCTAAGATAAGTCGTAAGGTCAGTATTGCCTCACGTGTTCCAATATCTCTACAGAATCCAAACTGATCTTCCCCGATGTCGGCTTCTACCAGTTTTTCCAATCGTCTGTAAAGAATTCGCGTTAGTATTTTGCTGCTGTGACTTATTAAACTGATAATTCCGTAATTTTCCCATCTGTCAAGACCTGCTTTCTTTGGGATTGGAATTATTATATTCTTCTTGAAGTCTGGGGGTATTTCACCTGTCTCATACATCTTGCTCACCAGATGGTAGAGTTTTGTCAGGGCTGGCTCTCCCAAGGCCGTCAGTAGTTGCCCTTGTCTATAAATATTTTTTTTTCTTACAGAGCAGGAAAACTATACACTTTAGAAGCTCTTAATGACATTTCTTGGATTATTGGCTTCGGCCGTTGATTGCTGGGTGCATATTAACGCAAAATACGGCTGGGAACCGCGAGCCCCACCATCACTTGATTCAGTTGGCATGCGACCCCCGAGCCCCAGTTAGACGACCAATGACACAAACGCTCTCAGCAGCCTTACAGTTACATTTGCTCTTTGTGATTATTACGCTGTGTGCATTGAAGCAAAACGACTCATTCCTGTGAGAGCGCTTCGTTATATGTGAACTAGCTGACAAATTCGGAATTGTGAAACCTTCCCGTGTCGCTTATATCTCTTTTGTTACGCAACCTTCCCTTTTACAATAATCCATGAAACCTTCCCTTAGGATTTCTACCTCTTGCTTAATAATAACAAATGAAATCTTCCCTTTGAAATTATTCTCTTTCTCAATCTTCGCATACAAATTTAAATGCTGCTTATTAAAAGTTATTTTGTGATTATTTCGACGAACCATAGAATGTGTCGTCGTCGTGGCCTTGAGTCGTTACCTGCAATAACCCAAACCTGTTCCTCACCTTTTTTACTGTTTCTGGATCGTCATCTGACTGCTACATCGAACTGCAACATGAATATACTTAATCTGTTTTACTATACTCTATCAGCTGCTGGTGCGCTGTCATAATAAGTGGCTGTATTTATTACCAAAGCTGACGTTATTCTTTAATAGCAAAGCTGACGTTATTCTTTAATAGCAAAGCTGACGTTATTCTCTAATTAATTTGACTGAGGTTACGTAATTCTCAGTTAAACATTTTCTTGACAACAATAAAATTTTGCGAAGATTTACGTTGATGGTTTTTGAGATGGATTATAATCAGTATTGCAATATTGCTGGCAAAAATTAATTATATTCTGAATGAAATTATTTTACAAACGTTTTTACAATAATCTTACAACTAGCAATGCGAAAACATACCTTCAGTAGTCATTAGTTTCTCAAAAAATTAATTCAATAATATTAGTTTCTCTTATGATAATAGTTAGCTGATGTCTCTGTACATCTGTAAATCATAGCTAGTGGCTGGCAGGCACCCCGCTCCTCTCAACCTCTCGCTTCAGACCTGCTACCGACTCGCTTCACATCTCGCTAGTACTGACTTCCTACGAACGCTGAAGTGCGTTCTCTCCTACCAACAATGCTTTCTGGCGCAGAAAATCCCTGATACTATTACAAAATGTATCAATGCGCTGTCTTTCCCGCTCTTTTCTTAAAATGTTTCCATATGCTGTCTCTCCCACCCTTTTTAAAATTATATCAATGTGCGGTCTCTCGTGCCGACAATACTTTGGTGCAGACATTCCCTGCTTCCACTATTATTTTCAACATGTCAAATATTAATTATTCCTACTTAATCCTATTAATAAAATATAAACATCTTTCATAAATTGTGGTTTGACAATAGAAATATAAAAAAATGGTTCAAATGGCTCTGAGCACTATGGGACTTAACATCTGAGGTCATCAGTCCCCTAGAACTTAGAACTACCTAAACCTAACTAACCTAAGGACATCACACACGTCCATGCCCCAGGCAGGATTCGAACCTGAGACCGTAGCGGTCACGCGGCTCCAGACTAAAGCGCACGGAACCGCACGGCCATACCGGCCGGCAATAGAAATATACACGTAAATCTTGCCAATATTCTATTAAAAACGAAAACAAAAAAATGAGGTGCATTTATAGTGAAGTATCGAAGAAATTTCGTTTCCGTGTACTGAAAACACCTTTGAAATTACGAAGCAGTCGTGCAAAGAAGTATCCATATGTACAAACGTATGAGTACAGTATCCGAATTCAGAAACATGATCTTAGACTGTTTCCGTACGCTGGGCGCAGCTGTTTCGTGTGTCTACGACCCTATTTTGTAAACGACCCTATGACAACGCCTCTCCATAGCTCTGTATAAGGCTATTGTTTTCGCCTACAGCTGTTTGCGCTTCGCAGCGGAAAGCTGTCAAAAGCGCTGCCAGATGTCAGGGATTTCCTTACGTTTACTCTACTGTGGGAGTGTCTTAGTAGTAAAGAATAAAAGTATTAAACTTCATATATGACGCGGCAGTTTTTCACGCATCTCGTGTTTATGACGCCATCTCTCCTGAAATAAGTGTGGTATCACGATATATTTGTGTAGGGGCATTTAGCGGCAAATATGGACCTTGTCTACGAAATTTATTGCGAATACAATTACTAGCACAGATGTGGTACATTTAAACGTCTTAAATAATGTGGCACCTCTTCATGCACCTCACTGCTTATGACTTCATATCTCCTGAACTTGATAGGTAGATGGTTCTTATCGCCACGGCTATTGTTGCCTGGCAGTAAGGGATCTCTACACCAAGTTCGGTTGAAACTGGTCCAGTGGCTTAGGAGGAAATATGCAACACACACACACACACACACACATTGAAACACCGACATCTGGAGAACGTCGGCTTTGACCGGTAAATGTCACCATTCACATAGTCGCTTAGTGAATGTCCGAAATATTTGCTTAATACCCTTATTTCTGACTTACACCGGTAAATGTTCACATTCACCATGCACTAATGGTGAATGTTGAACATGATGGAGATTCATATTTTCTTCTCCGTAATTCAGTCGCTATAAAACGTCACAAGGGTGACGTAACTTTTTCGCCTCTCTTTCTGAAAGGAATGACCAAGAATTTAAAATACACAGTACACTCTACATGAGAAAAGAAAATAATAGTTATAAAAAAATTGCTTACTTATGTGATTCAAATCTTATTTATTGCAACAACTTTAACTACTATGACACTGTGAATTGCACAAGAGTCCCTTGCTTTTACAACTGCATTTATTTCTGGAACACTTCCTTTTGCGATGACAGCGTGTATAGCCTTGTACCCGCTTCTCGAATTAACTGCAGCTGCTTCTCTCAGCGACATTTCTTGAAAATAAATCTCATCTGTGGAAAGTAACTTTTCCTTAAAAATTACGAACTGATTACGTGTGTAATGCTGCTTGAGGGTACCATTTTCATTTGCCAGTTTATAGAAGTCGGAGTCTTCTATTCCAACAACAACCGCTAACGCATTTCGGCTATCTGTACGACCACGGTCGCCTTCAGGGACTTGTATTCGTACATTATCACCAACTTGAGAAGGAGGAAATTGTTTTTGTGAGGTTCGTAACATCTTCGTTGCTTGCAGTAGAAGTTTTTCTTTCGCGGCCGCTCTTTTTGAAGAAATCAACTCGTACTTTTCAGACAGAATTTGATGTGAAGACGTTGTAGGTTTTAGGTCCTCTTCAATGTTTTTCTTTCGAATATGGTTTTCGGTATGACCACCTCTCAAATTTCTTTTATAAGCATTAACAGTTTCTTCAAGCTGTTCTTCGGTTTCAGAAGTATTGGCAATTTCTTCGAGTTGTTCTTCAGTTTCAATATTTGCGATTTGTTCGCCAGGCAAAAAAGACGATGCTATGCCTGTTTTTGCTTTAACGCCAAACATGGCTTCATAAGGACTTTGGCATATTCCTTCGTGATATGTAGCGTTCTTGGCAAACTGAACAAAGGATAAACCATCTGACCATTTATCCGTATCGTTATCGTTCATCCATGCAGTTAGCATATTCTGTATATCCTGATTGGCCCTTTCAACTGAGCCTTGTGTTTGACTGTGACGAGGCTTTCCATGAACTATTGTAACATCTTTCCACATAGCGCATATTTCGGATATGACTTGATTACTAAATTCTCTACCATTATCTGATTGCAATATTGCTGGTGCACCAAATGTTAAAAATATTGAAAGAAGGTGATGCTCAACTTCTTCGCTCTTTTAGTTTTCAAAGGTCGTAACTGGACAATTGATTGGTTGGTCGGTTGGTTTGGGGAAGGAGACCAGACAGCGTAGTCATCGGTCTCATCGGATTAGGGAAGGATTGGGAAGGAAGTCGGCCGTGCCCTTTCAGAGGAACCATCCCGGCGTTTGCCTGGAGTGATTTAGGGAAATCACGGAAAACCTAAATCAGGATGGCCAGACGCGGGATTGAACCGTCGTCCTCCCGAATGCGAGTCCAGTGTCTAACCACTGCGCCACCCCGCTCGGTGTAACTGGACAAACTTAGTTAAATTATCATACAACATTACGAACTTATATTCGCCATCTCTGTTTGACTGCAGATAAATCAGATCAACTTGACTTCTTGAGTTTAATTCAGAACTGACCATTGGCTTCACAACAATACCTTTCTTAGGTGCACTGTGTTTCACTTGACACTGTTTTCATAAATTTGAATACAACATTAAAACTCCATACGTAATATTTTTGTATTTAGCTTGCAACTCTTTAAGCATACGTGTTCTTCCTCCGTGGCCTATTCATTGGTAACATAATACTGTATGTTCGTTTCCCCTGGTTTTAATGGTACAATTACCTTCTACATCTACATCTACATCCATACTTCGCAAGCCACCTGACGGTGTGTGGCGGAGGGTACCTTGAGTACCTCTATCGGATCTCCCTTCTATTCCAGTCTCGTATTGTTCGTGGAAAGAAGGATTGTCGGTATGCTTTGTGGGCTCTAATCTCTCTGATTTTATCCTCGTGGTCTCTTCGCGAGATATACGTAGGAGGGAGCAATATACTGCTTGACTCTTCGGTGAAGGTATGTTCTCGAAACTTCAACAAAAGCCTGTACCGAGCTACTGAGCGTCTCTCCTGCAGAGTCTTCCACTGGAGTTTATCTATCATCTCCGTTTTGAACTTTGTCCACTGATCCTCAACACTATCTGTACTTGAGACAAGACTTCTGTGTTGAGCCGTCAGGTACACTGTAATCTGCTTTTTGTCACTTTTGCTAAACAGAAAAATCTTCCTACCTTTTTTAATATTTCTATTTACGGCTGAAATCATCGATGCAGTAACCGCTTTATGATCGCTGATTCCCTGTTCTGCGTTAACTGTTTCAAATAGTTCGGGTCTGTTTGTCACCAGAAGGTCTAATATGTTATCGCCACGAGTCGGTTCTCAGTTTAACTGCTGAATGTAGTTTTCAGATAAAGCACTTAAAAAAATTTCACTGGATTCTTTGTCCCTGCCACCCGTTATGAACGTTTGAGTCTCCCAGTCTATATCCGGCAAATTAAAATCTCCACCCAGAACTATAACATGGTGGGGAAATCTACTCGAAATATTTTCCAAATTATCCTTCAGATGCTCAGCCTCAACAGCTGCTGAGCCAGGGGGCCTATAGAGACATCCAATTACCATGTCTGAGCCTGCTTTAACCGTGACCTTCACCCAAATTATTTCACATTTCGGATCTCCGTCAATTTCTTTAAATACTATTGCACTTCTTATCGCTTTAAACACGCCTCCCCCTTCACTGTCCAGCCTGTCTCTGCGGTATACATTCCAATCTGAGTTTAGGATTTCATTACTGTTTACGTCTGGTTTCAGCCAACTTTCTGTCCCTAGTACTATACGGGCATTGTGACCGTTTATTAATGAGGGCAGTTCTGGGACTTTTCTATAGACGCTTCTGCAGTTTTCTATTAGCACATTAATATTGTTATTCCCTGTTGCATTTTGCCTATTCCTACCTTGCCGCCTCTCAGGAGGCGTCTTGTCGGGCCTAGGGAGGGAATTCTCTAACCTAAAAAACCCACAAGCGCACTCCACAAGTACTCCGCTACCCTTGTAGCCGCTTCCGGGGGACCCTATATTTCTCCACCCGATAGCGGAGGTCGAGAAATTTGCACCCCAGATCTCCGCAGAATCGTCTGAGCCTCTGGTTTAAGCCTTCTACTTGGCTCCAAACCAGAGGACCGCGATCGGTTCTGGGAACGATACCACAAATAGTTAGCTCAGATTCCACCCCGCGAGAGAGCCTTTCCGCCTTCACCAATTCCGCCAACCGCCTGTACGAACTGAGGATGACCTCTGCCAGACGGCAGGAGTCATTGGTGCCGACATGAGGAACAATTTGCAGTCGGGTGCACCCAGGGCTCTCTGTCGCCGTCGGCAGGGCCTCCTCCACATCTCGGATGAGACCCCCGGCAAGCAGACAGAGTGAACACTGGCCTTCTTCCCCGACCTTTCCGCTATTTCCCTAAGGGGCTCCATCACCCGCCTAACGTAGGAGCTCCCAATAACTAAATAAACCCCTGCCCCCGTGTGCCTGCTCGGACCTTGCTGAAGGAGCGGCCACATGTCCACTCACAGGCAGAGCGGGCGATGCCGCACGGCCAGCCTCCACATTGACCCTCCGCCTCGTGCGCCGCGAACGCCGCTGAAGCCGCCACTCCCCTTGGGGAGAGGGTGGCCCAACCGCGCCCGGTACCCGCGAAGATGTCTCGACAACAGGGACAATGGGTGAAGCATGTAACACCTGGGGTGTACCATGCGACGCACCAGACTCCCCACTGCCGCTACACTCCGAGGCAGCAGCCTGTAGACGGCTGACCGCGGCCGTCAACACGTTCAGCTGTTCGCGAACAGTGGCCAGCTACTCCTGCGTCCTTCTCTTCATCATTAATTTTTAAAACATCAAAACGTTTTAATCGTCTGTAATCCAAGGGTGTGTTGCATTTAATTTTAGCAGAAACCATTTAAGAATACTTTTCTTGAGCCAGTCGCTTGTTTTTGACTCTTCTGTTTTGGGCCTCCACCAGAGCATATCTGTGATTGTCGAGACACACACACCGGAGAGGGTCAGAATGTACAACAGTGTAATGAAATATTCGATCTTTCACCGACGTATTTGGTATCTGTTTACATTCACCAGTGAAAGTCGACGTTCTCCAATTTCGGTCATTCACAGTATGGCATTGGTGGCCGGCAGACCCCTCGCGGGGCGGTTCGGCCGCCGCTCCACAAGTTCTTTAACGCTTCTACGGCGACTTGCGAGTGAATGAGGATGAAATGATGATGAAAGACACACAACACCCAGTCATCTCGAAGCAGATAAAATCCCCGACCCCACCGGGAATCGAACCCGGGACCCCGTTCGCGGGAAGCGAGAATGCTACCGCAAGACCACTAGCCGCGGACATACACAGGGTGGTCCATTGATAGTGACCGGGCCAAATATCTCACGAAATAAGCATCAAACGAAAAAACTACCAAGAACGAAACTCGTCTAGCTTGAAGGGGGAAACCAGATGGCGCTATGGTTGGCTCGCTAGATGGCGCTGCCATAGGTCAAACGGGTATCAACTGCGTTTTTTAAAATAGCAACCCCCATTTTTTATTACATAGACGTGTAGTACGTAAAGAAATATGAATGTTTTAGTTGGACCACTTATTTCGCTTTGTGATAGTTGGCGCTGTAATACGAGGGCTATCCACAAAGTACATTACGTTTTGGAATTAAAAATAAATAAAGTATTGGAATTTTTTAAAATTGTATACAGATGAAAGCCACACTTAAAAACTACTTTTCTACATAGTTGCCATTTAAATTAAGGCACTTATCGTAGCGATGGACGAGCTTGGAAATTCCTTCGTCGTAAAATTCGGCCGCCTGCGCCTTCAATCACGTGGTTACCTCTTCTTTTGGGACAGAAAAGGTGTGATTTTTGTGGATTTCCGGGAAAAAGGCACTACAATAAACTCTCAAAGGTATTGCCAAACTCTGCACAACCTCAGAAGAGCAATACAAAACAAGCGCAGAGGAAAGCTGGGCGCAAAGATCTTGCTGATTCACGACAACGCCCGGGCCCACACGACAAATGCCACTCGTGAAGTTCTCGAATCTTTTAAGTGGGAGTTGTTTCTTCATCCACCGTACAGTCCCGACCTGGCACCGAGCGACTTCCACTTATTCCCAGCAATGAAGAAGTGGTTGGCTATGCAGCGTTTTGATGACGACGCACAGCTTCAAGAAGAGGTAACCACGTGGTTGAAGGCGCAGGCGGCCGAATTTTACGACGAAGGAACTTCCAAGCTCGTCCATCGCTACGATTAGTGCCTTAATTTAAATGGCAACAAATGTAGAAAAGTAGTATTTAAGTGTGGCTTTCATCTGTATATAATAAAAAAAATTTCCAATACTTTATTTATTTTTAATTCCAAAACGTAATGTACTTTGTGGATAGCCCTCGTAGTCACAAACGTATAAGTACGTGATATCACGTAACATTCCGCTAGTGCGGACGGTATTTGCTTCGTAATACATTATCCGTGTTAAAATGGACCGTTTACCAATTGCGGAAAAGGTCGATATCGTGCTGATGTATGGCTATTGTGATCAAAATGCCCAACGGGCGAGTGCTATGTGTGCTGCTCGGTATCCTGGACGACATCATCCAAGTGTCCGGACCGTTCGCCGGATAGTTACGTTATTTAAGGAAACAGGAAGTGTTCAGTCATATGTGAAACATCAACCACGACCTGCAACAAATGATGATGCCCAAGTAGGTGTTTTAGCTGCAGTCGCGGCTAATCCGCACATCAGTAGCAGACAAATTGCGCGAGAATCGGGAATCTCAAAAACGTCGCTGTTGAGAATGCTACATCAACATCGATTGCACCCGTACCATACTTCTATGCACGAGGAATTGCATGGCGACGACTTTGAACGTCGTGTACAGTTCTGCCACTGGGCACAAGAGAAATTACGGGACGATGACAGATTTTTTGCACGCGTTCTATTTAGCGACGAAACGTCATTCACCAACAGCGGTATTGTAAACCGGCATAATATGCACTATTGAGCAACGGAAAATCCACGATGGCTGCGACAAGTGGAACATCAGCGACCTTGGCGGGTATGGTGCCGCATTATGGGAGGAAGGATAATTGGCCCCCATTTTATCGATGGCACTCTAACGGTGCAATGTATACTGATTTCCTACGTAATGTTCTACCGATGTTACTACAAGATGTTTCACTGCATGACAGAATGGCTATGTACTTCCAACATGATGGATTTCCGACACATAGCTCACGCGCGTTTGAAGCGGTATTGAATAGCATATTTCATGACAGGTGGATTGGACGTCGAAGCACCATACCATGGCCCGCACGTTCACCGGATCTGACGTTCCCGGAGTTCTTTCTGTGGGGAAAGTTGAAGGATATTTGCTATCGTGATCCACCGACAACGCCTGACAACATGCGTCAGCGCATTGTCAATGCATGTGCGAACATTACGGAAAGCGAACTATTCGCTGTGGAGAGGAATGTCGTAACACGTATTGCCAAATGCATTGAGGTTGACGGACATCATTTTGAGCATTTATTGCATGAATGTGGTATTTACAGGTAATCAAATGGTTCAAATGGCTCTGAGCACTATGGGACTTAACAGCTGTGGTCATCAGTCCCCTAGAACTTAGAACTACTTAAACCTAACTAACCTAAGGACACCACACAACACCCAAACATCACAAGGCAGAGAAAATTACAGGTAATCACGCCGTAACAGCATGCGTTCTCAGAAATGATAAGTTGACAAAGGTACATGTATCACATTAGAACAACCAAAATAAAATGTTCAAACGTACCTATGTCTGTATTTTAATTTAAAAAATCTATCTGCTACCAACTGTTCGTCTTAAATTGTGAGCCATATGTTTGTGACTATTACAGCGCCAGCTATCACAAAGCGAAAAAAGTGGTCCAACTAAAACATTCGTATTTTTTTACGAATATTTAATAAAAATGGGGGTTCCTATTTAAAAAAACGCAGTTGACATCCGTTTGACCTATGGCAGCACCACCTAGCGGGCCAACCATAGAGCCATCTGGTTTCCCCCTTCAAGCTACACAAGTTTGGTTTTTTGTAGTTTTTTCGTTTGACGCTTACTTCGTGAATATTTGGCCCGGTCACGACCATTAAAATTGCTACACCAAGAAGAAATGCAGATGAGAAACGGGTATTCATTGGACAAACATATTATACTAGAACTGACATGTGATTACGTTTCACGCAATTTGGGTGCATACATCCTGAGAAATCAGTACCCAGAACAACCAACTCTGGCTGTAATAGCGGCCTTGAAACGCCTGGGCATTGAGTCAAACAGAGCTTGGATGGCGTATACAGGTACAGCTGCCCACGCAGCTTCAACACGACACCATAGTTCATCAAGAATAGTGACTGGCGTATTGTGACGAGCCAGTTGCTCGGTCACCATTGACCAGACGTTTTCAATTGGTGAGAGATCTGGAGAATGTTCTGGTCAGGGCAGCAGTCGAACATTTTCTGTACCCAGAAAGGCCCGTACAGGACCTGCAACATGCGGTCGTGCATTATGCTGCTGAAATGTAGCGTTTCGCAGGGATCGAATGAAGCGTAGAGCCACGGGTCGTAACACATCTGAAATGTAACGTTCACTGTTCAAAGTGCCGTCAATGCGAACAAGAGGTGACCCAGACATGTAACCAATGGCACCCCATACCATCACTCCGGGTGATACGCCAGTATGGCGATGACGAATACACGCTTCCAATGTGCGTTCACCGCGATGTCGCCAAACACGGATGCGACCATCATGTGCTGTAAACAGAACTTGGATTCATCGATGGATCATCGATGTCACATTAATTGACATTTAATTATAAGAATCTGTTCCAAGGGGACATACTTGTGACAATTCTTCAATGCACCATTTCTTTGAAACGGCATACTGCAAGTTATACACTGATCCGCCAGAACATTATGACCACGTATCTAATAGTCGATATGTCCACCTTCTGCACGACGGCGACGCGTCGTTGCACGGAAGCAGTGAGGCCTTGGTAGGTCGCTGGACTGAGCTGGCACCGCACCTGCACACGCAGCTAATTCCCGTAAATTCCGGGGAGGGGGCTTACGAGGTCTGACGCCACTTTCATTCACATCCCAGATGTGTTCGATATGGTTCAGATCTGGCGAGTTGGGGAACCAGTACATCAACTGGAACTCGCCACTGTGGTCCTCGAAACAGTCCATCACACTCCTGGCCTTGTGACATGGCGCCTTATCTTGTTGAAAATGCCAGTGCAGTTGGGAAACATGATCGTCATGAAGGGGTGTATGTGGTCTGCAGCCATTGTACGACAGTCCTCAGCCCTCATAGTGCCTTGAACGAGCTCCATTGGACCCGTGGATGCCCAAGTGAATAGTCCCCAGAGCATAATGGAACAGCCGCCAGCTTGTTTCCGCACTACAGTACAGGTGTCAAGAAGCTGTTGGCCTGGAAGACTACGGATTCAAGTCCTCCCACGTTATGATGAGGAAGGTATCGGGATTCATCATACCATGCAACGCTCTGGCACTGCGCGAACGTCCAGTGCCGATGATCGCGGGGCCATTTCAGACGTAGTTGCCAATGTCATGGTGTTAACATTGGCACTTGCACGGATCGCCGGCTGCGGGGCCCCGTCGTCAGGAGTGTTGGGTTCAATGTGTGTTCAGACACACTTGTACTCTGCCCAGAATTAAAGTCTGATGTTAATTCCGCCTCAGTTCGCCACCTATCCACCTGTCTTGTTTCATCAGTCCGCCTAGCCTACGACGTCCGACATCTGTAATGAGGGGTGGCCGCCCAACCGCACGACGTCTGCACGTGGTTTCACCTCGGTTTCGCCATGTATTGAAGAAAAGTCGTGCAGTTTCCGAAATGCTCGTGCCGAACCTCCGGGCCATCACAATCTGCCCTCATTCAGACTCAGATAGATCGCACGTCTTTCCCATTCTAAGCAGCACAACCGGCGAAACCAATAAGGCGCCTGTCGCATCGATCGACCGTCCTTTTGACGTCACTTCTCACAGCGGCTGCTACTGGGGGGAAGACTGTGCGTAGCTTTAACATTTGCTGTTTAAAAGGTGTTCAAATGGCTCCGAGCACTATGGGACTTAACTGCTGTGGTCATCAGTCCCCTAGAACTTAGAACTACTTAAACCTAACTAACCTAAGGACATCACACACATCCATGCCCGAGGCAGGATTCGAACCTGCTACCGTAGCGATCGCGCAGTTCCAGACTCCGGCCGGCTGTAGGTGTGTTCAGCTTTTTATTTCCTTAATTAAACTGGATTTATTAGAAGAACTTGAAGCTGATATACTTCTTGTTAAAAGAGACAGTAACATTTTGAACGATCAGTTGGAACTCGCGCGTAAGCACTTCCTTGATGTATTTAAACGGCTGCTGACCGTCACGTACTATGTGTTTACCGATCTCCTCTAACATCGGTGAATGTGCCGTTTTCTTCAAAAAATGTCTTCTCTACTGTTGAGATACTGACCTTTCATATCACTAGGTTTCGTTTTTCGTGGCCTCTTCAACATATGTTCCTACAATTCTTATTCCAAAAAAATTGTATTGTACAGTTAGAAGGTTCTGATTTTCATGTTGTGATGTAACTTTATCCATTTTATTCTTTCCTCTACGTTTTTACAGCGGAAGTAATTTTTTGTAATAGATTTGATAACTTCTGGACACTAAATTTACGTGCTGTATCACTCTGTTACATAAATGTTTTCAGATAATTTTATATTTAGTGTAAACCTCTAAAATTATTACATTTATTACTGGCCTCCTGTAAGAGTCTCATTTTGCTTTAGAGTAAAATTACTTAAAACCAGCAAGACGCAGTGCTTACGTGCATGTATATAGCGCCCACTGCTTTCCAATTTTCCTTGAGCTTCCTTAGTGTAAAGCGGAAGTTGTTCTATTTTGTGATGTTGTTTTAGCTCATATTTCCTCTACTTTCCCAACGCATTTGTAACAGTTGCCCTCCGTAAGTAGAACTCTAGCCTCTGCACTCTGAATTTATGTAGAGTGTTGCCGTGTCAGCAGATGTATTAGTAATTTTTATACGTAATGTATACCCGTAAATTCATTGCATTTTTAGTAATCTTGTAGAGGAAATTACATTCTCACTTTAAAGTAAAATGTTGTTATTTAACACAAGCAATGTGTAGTTCTTAGGCGCATGTATTTAACGCTCTCTGCAGCCCAATTTTTCCGGGTCGCTTGAGCCTGTACCTTTGAACAGTTGGCCTTTGTCTCCGGCATGGTGAATACTTAGGTTATGTTAATATTTTATCATTTTGCTCCAGTTAAATTTTATGTTGACAAGAGCCTTTATCAGTGGGTGAATACGTTTGTGAATATATTCTGACGTACGCTAAGTGTAATCTGGCTGCTTCCTTAAGCCATAGCATGTGATGTTTCTGCTTATTATATCAATTTTATACATGACAAGAGTCGTTCGGCTTCAGCTAATGTAATTTACCTCCATGTGCTGTAATAAGTGAGTACGCTTATCTCACAAATAATTTTCTGTGATTAATATGTTTATTATGTTGTAAAAACAATTTTTGTAACCAGTAATATACGTTCTTAGAGCCCGCTCCTTCTGAAAGGTCTCTGTTGGATTCCTTTCATGTTTAATTTCTTAAATCTGTTGCCATTTATGGAATAAATTCCTCTTCTAAATGTACTGTGGCGTTTCTGACTATCTGGGAGGAGACTGAGCAGTGGAACGTGTTACTTTTACACATAAACAAGAACGATCTGTCACACTACTACACTTTAAAGCACAGTTTATATGTAATTCTTATATGTAATTCATGTCACACAGTCTCATACGGTACCTACATCCGCTTTCTTTTATATACTGTATATGATAAGATACTGTCATCCCCCTTCCCTTTTGTGTGAGAGGATGAATGAGCATATGTATTTCTAGTTGCATGCTTGAGGGTAGCAGACAAGGCTGTCTGCTAGAGAACAGTAGGACCAACGTCGGAACAGGTAGCTACGCTTCCTAAAAGCAAAGAGGTTTCTATCCTTAGTATGGTCCTGTCCGTCCGTTGTCATGTTGGTATAGGAAGCTGCCCCTCTGGCCACTTCCGTTGGTCTTTGTGAGCCACCCTCAGGAAGTACGCTCGGCAGTAGGGCAGTTGCTGTGTGGCCGTGGCGAGCGTCTGAAGTGGTAAGATCTCCGGCTAAGCGCGTGTCTGTTAAGTCCGTAGGACAATGGATTTCTTAAGTTCAGCCTAACTGAAAATTTAATCACTTTGATTTCAGGTTTAGCTCTAAAATATCTAATGCTATCTTAAAGTGCAGCGGAGTGTAATTCTCGTGTTAAATTCAGATTATTTTGCGGTAGTTGCTTTGTTACTACTTTGTGAGTAAAGTGGAACCACGTGTTGATCAGTAACTCTAACTAAGTTCATCAATCTTAAATCCGAATGTGCGTGAGATTATAACGTCTCGTCTTGAGAATATTTTTTTAATATAGCAACTTTTCTGTATGCTTTTCTTTATGTTCAACCCACGTGGGGTGTACTTTGCGAGACCAGTACCACGTGCTTATATAACTGTTTGACCCATCAGGTTAATAGTAAGACGTTAGTAACCAGTTCAAGGTTTTTCTTTTGTCAATTGCTTTTCGATCTAATGTATTTTAATTATCAAAATTATTGTGGAGTTGTATGCTTTGTGTAAACCAAGTTGACCACGTGGAGCATGTGGTGTAATCATCAAAGTAGCCCTCAGCTATTCTTTTTGCGAAGACTTCACAAAGAGTTAATATGAATTTAGTATACCAGTGTGTGGTAATTACATGACGGACAGGATTGTGATATGAACGTAATTTCTTTGGGTAAAAACTGAATCTGTTGGTTGTGGTTAATTTCTTCTTGCTTATGTTTCAATGTTCTTCGTGTGTTATTTTATGAATGGAGTGTTGTATGCAGTTTCCCAAATCTTGGCTCCATATTTTATGTGTTCCGTAAGATTACAATCTCACATTCTTTTCAATCGTAAATAAGGCACCAGCTCAGTTATAACTCACGTATAATATGCTGAAATTTCAATGAACAATCTTAAAATAAATTTCCAAGTATAAACTGATTTCTTTCTTTTTATTTAAATTCTCCTTTTTATATATATATTTTACCGGTTTTGTATGACTATTAAAAGATTATCATTAGTGTTAGTCTGCTAAATATCTGATGAAACAGTTGCCCAGTAATCCACGGTTAATGTCCCCAGACAGATCACGGCTTTTAACCCACTTTCATTGTCTATTAGCTCCGATTTCAGCATACCAAAATTAAAGTAACAGTTGCCCTCCGTAAGTAGAACTCTAGCCTCTGCACTCTGAATTTATGTAGAGTGTTGCCGTGTCAGCAGATGTATTAGTAATTTTTATACGTAATGTATACCCGTAAATTCATTGCATTTTTAGTAATCTTGTAGAGGAAATTACATTCTCACTTTAAAGTAAAATGCTGTTATTTAACACAAGCAATGTGTAGTTCTTAGGCGCATGTATTTAACGCTCTCTGCAGCCCAATTTTTCCGGGTCGCTTGAGCCTGTACCTTTGAACAGTTGGCCTTTGTCTCCGGCATGGTGAATACTTAGGTTATGTTAATATTTTATCATTTTGCTCCAGTTAAATTTTATGTTGACAAGAGCCTTTATCAGTGGGTGAATACGTTTGTGAATATATTCTGACGTACGCTAAGTGTAATCTGGCTGCTTCCTTAAGCCATAGCATGTGATGTTTCTGCTTATTATATCAATTTTATACATGACAAGAGTCGTTCGGCTTCAGCTAATGTAATTTACCTCCATGTGATGTAATAAGTGAGTACGCTTATCTCACAAATAATTTTCTGTGATTAATATGTTTATTATGTTGTAAAAACAATTTTTGTAACCAGTAATATACGTTCTTAGAGCCCGCTCCTTCTGAGAAAGATTTTTTAGAAATATCGAAACCTGGGTCAAGGGCTAAATAAACCTTTGGTTTGCAACTGGTTGGCTGATTTTTTCAGTAGTTACAGTTTTTCAGTAATTTAGTTTCCTGACTGAAAATGTGATTTTACCTGTCGCCGGAAGGGGGGGGGGGGGGGATGGGGAATAATCCCCAGGTTGGGCACCACTGACGTAGTCGAATAAACGGAATTCTTTCCAAAAAACAAAAATATGTGGTATTGTTTGAACACACTTGTATAACGCGTGAAAAAAAGACCGAAAAGAAGGGCTACGGCACTGAGGCCGCCAGTAGTGTAACCTACAGCGCATTTTCCGCAGCAGATCGTGGTTTATGTACTGGACCTATGGGAGGCGGTACCTAATACCTGTCATAAGGATGCCTTTCTGTTACAACTACCTCTTCACCCACTTCCAGAGGACAGGTGTTACAGCCTCTCCAATCTTCCCCTGCGAGGGCTATCGTGACAGCGAGTCACAGTGCACAAGAGATTAAGTTGAAATATTAATTTCTTACCTTTATCATCATCATCCTTGTATGAGAAAAATACTGCTGACAGAATTATCGTGGCCGTTTTAAGAGATTGTGTATGTAATTCTGTTCACAGTGAAACCTTCTCTACCATTGCACGGTCCTCTTTTATTCTTACCTTATGGAAGTCATCGCATAACTAGAAAATCATTAAGCAGTTAGTGTATATGTATTATTTTTTTTCTTTTTCCTATCAATAAACTAAAAATATTGTTTTTTTTTTGCTGTCTATCACGATTTGTCATCATCAGTTATTGTGCACTTTGTTTGTGATTATACTTTTTTTTTGTAATCTTCAAGTGTGCTCCTTACGTAATAAGAAGATGGCACCAGATTACGTACATCAAACGTCAATGAAACCTGTGGAGCATTCTGTCCGAAACATTTCGTTACAGTTACACGTACCAAGAGCTATATTGTAAAGGAAGAAAGGCAGGAAAGCACTGAACTCCCTGACAGACCGAAGAAATTGATTGATGCTGAGCGCCTGTATGATACAGTCATCAAACGTCTTCTCAAGTACTGCAGAGACACTCGCTGTTGCTGACCTATATGAATGGTCAGAGACAGATGGAACCGTCGACAGGCAAGCCTGATTCCTTGGTGTGTCTGCTGCCCATAAGTCACTGATCACAAGAACGAACACGAAACATCTTCTTGAGAGGAGCAAACGAGGTCGTCATTGGTGTGCGGGGCAGAAAACCAATGTTTTCTGGAGTGGTTAGTTACGGTACGATTTATCACAAGGATATGAACCTGGAGTATGTGTGGTGGATGCTGTTGTCCTGTGTCGCAGCTCTAGTGGAATTCGGTCGAGCAGGGACTGCTGGCTTTACTCGATGCGAAATGAATGTAAGTCTTGGTGAAATCATTTTAGGCAATTTCCTCCTGCTGACATTGAGAGCAAAATTTGTAAGCGGAACATTTCTGCATCAGCATAATAGTGCTTCTCTCCGTAAAACAAGCACCACGGCATCATCGTCCGACGAAAATCAGTTGGATGTGCTGAAATGTTCAGCTCAAGCACCGATCGGAATCCTAAGGAACACCGTAGCGAAGAGCTTTAGTAGAACGTCGACTGCGCGGAAGGACATTTCATACATAAACATCCTACTATAAGTATTCGTAACGCTTCAGAAGGAATGTAAAAATCGGAAATATGGTGAAGTTCACTTTTTTATTCGTCAAACAAGGATTGACCAGTTCTGTAGTTATTAGTCTGCTTTCATGTTAACATCCTGCTTCTACACTCCTGGAAATTGAAATAAGAACACCGTGAATTCATTGTCCCAGGAAGGGGAAACTTTATTGACACATTCCTGGGGTCAGATACGTCACATGATCACACTGACAGAACCACAGGCACATAGACACAGGCAACAGAGCATGCACAATGTCGGCACTAGTACAGTGTATATCCACCTTTCGCAGCAATGCAGGCTCCTACTCTCCCTTGGAGACGATCGTAGAGATGCTGGATGTAGTCCTGTGGAACGGCTTGCCATGCCATTTCCACCTGGCGCCTCAGTTGGACCAGCGTTCGTGCTGGACGTGCAGACCGCGTGAGACGACGCTTCATCCAGTCCCAAACATGCTCAATGGGGGACAGATCCGGAGATCTTGCTGGCCAGGGTAGTTGACTTACACCTTCTAGAGCACGTTGGGTGGCACGGGATACATGCGGACGTGCATTGTCCTGTTGGAACAGCAAGTTCCCTTGCCGGTCTAGGAATGGTGGAACGATGGGTTCGATGACGGTTTGGATGTACCGTGCACTATTTAGTGTCCCCTAGACGATCACCAGTGGTGTACGGCCAGTGTAGGAGATCGCTCCCCACACCATGATGCCGGGTGTTGGCCCTGTGTGCCTCGGTCGTATGCAGTCCTGATTGTGGCGCTCACCTGCACGGCGCCAAACACGCATACGACCATCATTGGCACCAAGGCAGAAGCGACTCTCATCGCTGAAGACGACACGTCTCCATTCGTCCCTCCATTCACGCCTGTCGCGACACCACTGGAGGCGGGCTGCACGATGTTGGGGCGTGAGCGGAAGACGGCCTAACGGTGTGCGGGACCGTAGCCCAGCTTCATGGAGACGGTTGCGAATGGTCCTCGCCGATACCCCAGGAGCAACAGTGTCCCTAATTTGCTGGGAAGTGGCGGTGCGGTCCCCTACGGCACTGCGTAGGATCCTACGGTCTTGGCGTGCATCCGTGCGTCGCTGCGGTCCGGTCCCAGGTCGACGGGCACGTGCACCTTCCGCCGACCACCGGCGACAACATCGATGTACTGTGGAGACCTCACGCCCCACGTGTTGAGCAATTCGGCGGTACGTCCACCCGGCCTCCCGCATGCCCACTATACGCCCTCGCTCAAAGTCCGTCAACTGCACATACGGTTCACGTCCACGCTGTCGCGGCATGCTACCAGTGTTAAAGACTGCGATGGAGCTCCGTATGCCACGGCAAAGTGGCTCACACTGACGGCGGCGGTGCACAAATGCTGCGCAGCTAGCGCCATTCGACGGCCAACACCGCGGTTCCTGGTGTGTCCGCTGTGCCGTGCGTGTGATCATTGCTTGTACAGCCCTCTCGCAGTGTCCGGAGCAAGTATGGTGGGTCTGACACACCGGTGTCAATGTGTTCTTTTTTCCATTTCCAGGAGTGTATTTTACTGAGCTACACGCGTACTGTAGAATAACCCACATTTCCTATCTGTCGGCTACCGGCGCTGTTATTTATTCGTCCTTTTCAGAGAGCAGTAACAGAAAGAGGCGGGGGCAGCTCCATCACGAATTAGGGTCACGAAGAGTTGAAAGAGAAGGAGCCACCTACCCTATGTTGCCTGGCAAGAAGAATTTCAACAAGAGTTTTCTTTTTTTGTGAAAATTTCTCGATTTGGCACAGAGACATCTTTGACACCAATTACATTACGTTTATGTTGTGATAGTCTATGTCTACTAACATACGTTTAGTGCAAACTTCATAAATCACGTATTTCGTTACAATTTCAAATTAATCACCATACCTTCACTGCGCGATAACAACAGTAAAGTTACTGATGACAGTGCCACTAAAGCAGAGTTATTAAACATGGTTTTCCGTAACTCTTTCACCAAAGAAGACGAAGTAAATATTCCTGAATTCCAATCAAGAACAACTGCCAAGATGAGAAACATAGAAGTAGATATCCTCGGTGTAACAAAGCAGCTTAAATCACTTAATAAAGGCAAGGCTTCCGGTCCAGATTGTATACCAGTCAGGTTCCTCTCAGAGTATGCTGATAAAATAGCTCCGTATTTATCAATTATATACAACCGCTCGCTCACAGAAAGATCTGTACCTAAAGACTGTAAAATTGCTCAAGTCATACCAATACCCAAAAAGGGAAGTAGGAGTAATCCGCTGAATTAGAGGCTTATATCACTAACGTCGATTTGCAGTAGGGTTTTGGAACATATACCGTATTCGAACATTATGAAGTACCTCGAAGAAAACGATTTATTCACACATAGCACGGATTCAGAAAATATCGTTCTTGTGAAACACAACTAGCTCTTTATACTCATGAAGTAATAAGTGCTATCGACAGGGGATGTCAAATTGATTCCGTATTTTTAGATTTCCAGAAGGCTTTCGACACCGTCCTTCTAACGTTCTTCTAACCAAACTGCATGCCTACGGAGTATCGCCTCAGTTGTGCGACTGGATTCGTGATTTCCTGTCAGAAAGGTCACAGTTCGTAGTAATAGACGGAAAGTCATCGAGTAAAACAGAAGTAATATCCGGCGTTCCTCAAGAAAGTGTTATAGGCCCTCTATTGTTCCTGATCTGTATTAAAGACATAGGAGGCAATCTGAGTAGCCCTCTTAGATTGTTTGCAGATTACCGTCTTGTAAAGTCATCAGATGATCAAAACGACTTGCAAAATGATTTAGATAAGATATCTGTATAGTGCGAAAAGTGGCAATTGACCCTGATTAGAGAAATGTCAAACGTGTTTGAGTTCTTAAGGGACCAAACTACAGAGGTCATCGGTCCCTAGACTTACACACTATTTAAATTAACTGATGCTAAGAACAACACACACACCCATCCCCGAGGGAGGACTCGAACCTCCGGCGGGAGGGGCCGCGCAGTCAGTGACATGGCGCCTCTAACCACTCGGCCACTCCGCGCGGCGGATAGAGAAAAGTGTGAAGTTATTCACATGAGTACTAAAAGAAATCAGCTAAATTTCGATTACGCGATAAGTCACACAAATCTGAAGACTCTAAATTCAGCTAAATACTTAGGGATTACAATTACAAATAACCTAAATTGGAACGATCACATAGATAATATTCTGGGTAGAGCAAACCAAAGACTGCGATTCATTGGCAGAACACTAAGAAGGTGCAACTGGTCTACTAAAGAGACTGCTTACAGCACACTTGTCAGCCGTATTCTGGAGTATTGCTGTGCGGTGTGGGATTTGCACCAGGCGGGACTGACGGATGTCATCGGAAAAGTACAAAGAAGGGCTGCTCGTTTTGTATTATCGCGAAATAGGGGAGATAGTGACACAGACATGATACGTGAATTGGATTGGCAATCATTAAAACAGAGGCGTTTTTCGTTGCGACGGGATCTTCTAATGAAATTTCAATCACCAGTTTTCTCTTCCGATTGCGAAAACATTCTGTTGGCACCCACTTACATAGGGAGAAATGATCATCATGATAAAATAAGAGAAATCAGGGATCGCACAGAAAAATTTAAGTGCTCGTTTTTCCCGCGTGCCGTTCGAGAGTGGAAAGGTAGAGAGACAGCTTGAATGTGGTTCATTGAACCCTCTGCCAGGCACTTTATTGTGAATAGCAGAGTTATCACGTAGATGTAGATGTAGATGAACTGTTGGTACACTTATCCCACTGCCGGCCGCGGTGGTCTAGCGGTTCTGGCGCTGCAGTCCGGAACCGCGGGACTGCTACGGTCGCAGGTTCGAATCCTGCCTCGGGCATGGGTGTGTGTGATGTCCTTAGGTTAGTTAGGTTTAAGTAGTTCTAAGTTCTAGGGGACTTATGACCTAAGATGTTGAGTCCCATAGTGCTCAGAGCCATTTGAACCACTTCCACTTATCCCACTGTGAGACAAGGTAGTGAATGCCTTCATGGAAAACTGCAAGCGGTTGCCTACGGAACCATAATTGTATCCAGGCGTGCACCTGTTCGTCCGAAGCAAATCGACGCCCACAAATTTCTCTCTTGATGGTACCAAAAATATGGAACCGCATGGCGAGAGATTGGGGCTGTATGGCGGATGTATAAGGGCCTCTTAGCGAAATTTCTGCAGCGTATCCAAAAGAATCTTGGCAGCACGTGCGCGGGCATTATACTGCAACAAAATTTTTGGCAACTGTCCATATGTTCCCAAGGTTGTTGAGACTACCATCCAGAAGTTTTGCTGGGAAGGCGCTACACATTCTCCTCATGCGGTTTTCATATTTTTGGAGCCCTCTAGAAAGACAGTTGAGGCCGTTGATTTTCTTCAGACGAAGAGTTGCACGCCTGGGTAGGATCATGGTTCCGTGGGCAACCCTAAGCTCTTTTCCATGTAGGCATCGACCGTCTTGTCTCACAGTGGGATAAATGTATTAAGATTTATGGCCATTAAATGTGAAATAATAAAGAGTTTACTTACGCATTTCCATCTGCCTCGCCTTCATTTGACTGCCACTTGTAGATGAAGACTTGAGAATGCTGGACCTGCGTTGATAGACCTGACATAAGGACAGGACAGATAATCGTCGTCTTCATCATCATCATCATCATATCATCATCATAACCATGATCATCAACATATTTATCTGTAAGTATTTTCTAACGAAAGTTACATCTTGAGGTTTTACAAATTTCAACTGAGTCTTTTCGTTGTGGCCTGATGAAGCAGTCACACGTGTGGGAGAGTATTTTGTTAAATGAACAGGAAAAATATTTAGTCCGTTGTCAGGTGTTCAAAGAGCTATAGGTATTTTGGTAGTATTGACGATTATTTATTTCATATGAAAATGGGTTAAACAATTTGTATACGATTTTGCTACAAGAACGAAATAAAGTGCATCAATGTTTCATAAATGTAAATATTGCTTTTGATGAGTCTACAGTGAGTAAAACAAGGCTTTGCAAATGGTACAAGCTTTTCGAAGAAGGTTGTGAATACGTTGAAGATGACGAGCGACCTGGATGCCCCAGAACATCAGCCGAAATAAATGAAAATTCGCCGAATCATAATCAAATAAGTCGCTGTGGATGATGGCATATCAACTGGCTCCTGCCATTAAATTGTTTCGAATGTACTGTTAAATCTGTTGCAAAATTGTTTAATTTTGAACAAAAACAGCGGCGAATGCAAGCTACTCAGGAGTCACTAGATGAAGACAACGTTGTAGAGTTACTAAAACGACTTATAACGGGTGACGAAACATGAGTTGACGGATGCGTCGGTGACGCTCAATCGTCCCAGTGGAAGCATTCTGGATCGCTAAGGCCGGAAAAAGCTAGACTTCTGCGGCCTAATGTGCAAGTTATACTAACAATTTTCTTGTGCTTGAACAGTTTAGTGCATCATTAGTTCCTGTCGTAACGTGAAACGAACAGTGAGGAGTCGTATTTACCAAGATAAAAGCAGTTTTCCTGGAACAATCCGAAAACAATGTTTGATTTTTAGCGGAGCAATTCATGGTTTTTGCACCACGATAATCCATCCTCTCATATTTCTTGTGTGTTCGTGACTTTTTTGCCAAAACAATGCCCTAGCCTCCATATCCGCTTCACGTGACCTTTTTATTTTCCCGGAAATAAAGAAAACTTTAAAGGCAACCTTTTAGGAGCATGGATGCTGAGCTTCCCAAAGATAGAATTCCAGATATGTTTTTGGAATTGGAAAAAGCGCTGGTATAAGTGTACAATCTAGAATGGGGAATGTTTTGAAGACGATGACATTAATGGTTCAAATGGCTCTGAGCACTATGGGACTTAACGTCTGAGGTCATCACTCCTTTAGACTTAGAACTACTTAAATCTAACTAACATAAGGACGTCACACACATCCATGCCCGAGGCAAGATTCTAACCTGCGACCGTAGAAGCAGCGCGGTTGCGGACTGAAGTGCCTAGAACCGCTCGGCCACAACGGCCGGCCATTAATGTATACCATTAAATCAGTCCACAGCTAGATCCGATATTCACCACAATAATCATGTTATTTCTTCATCTACATCTACATCTATATAGGTACTTCGCAAACCATCGTATGGCGCGTAGTGGAGTGTACCCTGTACCACTTTTTGTCATTTCCTTTCCTGTTCCACTCACAAACAGAGCGAGGTAAAAGCCTCCGTATGAGCCCTAATCTCTCGTGTCTTATCTTCATGGTCCTTACACGCAATGTATGTTGGCGGCAGTAGAATCGTTCGGCAGTAAGCTTCAAATGCCGGTTCTCAAAATTTTCTCAGCATTTCCTGAAAGGAACGCCGCCTTCCCTCCAGGGATTCCCATTTGAGCTCCCGAAGCATCTCCGTAACACTTACGTGTTGTTCGAACCTACCGGTAACAAATCTAGCAGCCCGCCCCTGTATTGCTTCGATGTCTTCTTTCAATCCAACCTGGTAGGGAGCCCAAATACTAGAGCAGTATTCAAGTATAGGTCGCACCAGCATCCTACATGCGGTCTCCTTTGCAGGGGAACGACTCTTTCCTATAATTCTTCCAATAAACCAAAGTCGTTCATTCGCCTTCCTTACCCCAGTTCTCACAAGCTCGTTCTAATGTCGCTTTGAAACGGTGCGCCCACACATTTAAACGACTTGAATGTGTCAAGCAGGACACTAGTTATACTGTATCCGTACATTACAGGTTTGATCTTCCCACTCATACGAATTAACTTAAATTTTTCCGCATTTAGGACTAGCTTCTATTCATTACACCAACTGTGAATTATGCCTAAGTCATCTCGTGTCTTCCTATAGTCACTGAACTTCGACTCCTTACGCACAGCACAGCATCATCAGCAAACAACCGCAGATTGCTGAGCACCCTGTCCGCCAAATCATTTATGTATTCAGAGAACAGCAGCGATCCTGTCACACTTCCCTGGGGCACAAGCGATGCTTTCTGAAACCATGCTGATTCGTGGACATAAATTTCTCGGTCTCAGGAAAATTTATTATATTCAAATTGAGAATATGTTCAAAGATTCTGCAGCAAACAGAACTTACAGATATTGGTCGTTTATTTGCCATCAAATCTTTGAACTGATTCTCTATGCCAGGTATGATTATTACTATGTCGTCCGTACGGGAGGCGGTCCATAATGCCTTCAGTGCCAGGACCCAGACTGAATTTTCTAAAAGTAGTGTAGTTGTCCACCCGCCTTGTTCTCTTATTTTCCTTGCTTGTATTAAGTTGGATATTTCCTTTTACAGAAGTAAATTATTTCCTCAATGTCATCACTATTTTTTGATTTGTGTAAAAGTCCTCCATATTTTGTCGAATTACCGATTTTGTAAAACTGTATATAGCGATGGGTCTCTTCCTAAAATTCTTAGAGCTCTTCCTTGGTGATTACAATAAATCGTGCTCCCTAGTGTGGTAAGGCTGATTTTTGTATAAATTGTAGTCCTTTGATTCGGTCTGGCAATAGTAGCCAAGCGTTTTTGTGTCAACTCTTTAATACAGGCTGCAATTACATTAGAGATCGGCGAACGCTCTTTACTCCGAAATACCTGTTCTTTGTATTGTGCACATTTTATTATGGTGTAGTAAGCTTATCGATCATATCTAAATAATTAAGTATATCACAAAATATGCAGATTAAACTGACTGACGCTGGAAGCCAAAATCACATGACCAGAAGCAATGTAAATCACACTACACTGCTGGACGAGGAACGGTAACTGATCTTTGGTGTGCCTGTAGGGTAGTTGCAGCGTTCTTCCGATAAAGGTCACTTCGTCCACCAAGAGCTCTGCTCGCTCATAAAATTACCGACAGTTTATACGATACTGTTCCATTCTGGTAATTGTCGAGCACAGAAAACTTGTGCCCGAAGTCGACCGACTTTTCGACCATCCATTTCGACCGATCCAGAGCTAGGAGGCCTTCGTCCGAAGCGTTGTGAACAAACTATAGTGACAGTCCTGCTGACCTACGTTCCGTGTTTTCAGAGCATATGCGGTTTACTCTCTCAGTCCTCTTTTTAAAAATACAAGCACCGGTCGAGGTCTCTCGGCGCTCTATGTCCGTGCCTACCTGGCCTACGCCTAAATCCGACCTTACGCTTACAGCAGCAGTCAGTGAGCCCAAAACCTAAGCTTTCCAAGACTTTCTTCGCAATTAAGTTGCCCGCTGAACACTCCAATCACATCATAACTACGTGCCAGACAGCTGGATCAATCAGTCCAAGACGTGAGCCCCATACGACCTCCTCGTAAATAAAGCTGCCCGTTGAATCATCCAGTCAGATTAAAAGTATGTACCGGACTGGAACACGACTGTGATCTTACCTAATGAAGAGTTCAGGAACGCCTCTCGGTCTACTCCCGAATTCAGTCTGCAGAGCAAGTCCCTCCCTCTTTCGCATGGGCAGTGAGGCCTTCCTAGAGAGTTCAGTCGAGAAAAGCATCGCCCGTAAAAATCGAGGGTACTGATTTCAGTCCCGATCCAGCACAGAATTTTAAATCTGCCACGCACTGTCAACAGCGCTTGAAGAAGGTGAAAATACTTGGTTTGCAAAACCTGCTTCTAACCGGAGATAGTGAGAAAGGCAACTTATCAGATCATGAGACCTGAATTTCTCCCGGCGTATGTAATTTTCAAATAGCTTACGGCAATGCAGCCTGGTGACGTCGTCTGCAAGCTGAGGTATTAAAATTCCTTACGAAGCGATTTCCTGCTGCAGTTTGCCTTGAAAAAGACAGGGTTGTCCCCCGTCGTAATATTGGCCGATGTTGACGACGTCATCCGGCTACATTCCCGTAAGTTATCTTATTATCAGATCATCCCCATTCATCAGTGTTCCTTCTTTCGCGGGCCACATCCAGTCATTTTAATTGTAGAGTGTTGACATCCCATTTTAATAAAGTTGCATTTTTATGAGCAATATCAAAATTAAGACTGATAAATAAGTATTTTACGTATTACAATAACGAAAATGTTTTCGTTTGCAGTGAAAAGGCTCATATAAATGGATCCCTAAGAAATAAGAACAAGGAAGCATTTTCACTGTCACTCTCAAGTGGTAGCATTCCTCTTTCTTCTTTTTTCTTGACACGCTTCCCTGTGGCGTCTCTGATTTCAACAGAAATCTAAAAAGAAAACTTTGCAGTTTCGTCATTCTTACGAGCTTCAATCTTTAGCGTCGTCTTTCCAGTACATGTGCGTCTTTTCAACTCATTATTTTATTTATGCGTCTCTCAAACACAGTTTTTCTAGTAGTTATGGTGTACTGCTTTTAGAAATGTAGAGTATTCGGCATTAATGATGAGAAGATATCAACATAAAAAAATATTTTTTCAACATCATTCTCAGACCCGCAACTCTTACATTACGAGTCTCATATTCTGCTCACAGTTTTTTTTTTCTCTTTGCTCTCATGGAACATAACTTATGGACTGTCGTGAAATTCACTTGTACGAATGGAGTATGCTGAACAGAATATGCGTAAAATTAATGAGCAACTCGTGTTCGCCAGACTTCAGTAGTTTCAATAGTTTGTTGCCTTGCCTCAGTTTCATTAAAAATTTATCCTTCTCCTTGCATATTGAATGTTTTTTCAACATATTACCAAGATGCCATTGAGATCTCTTCTAATATACTATTTATACAAGTCAGCGTCAGCGTAAAAAGAAAGTCTAAACCTCTTTTAAGGACGTTGTTTTTGTAGGGATTGTTCGGCTGCCTGATGCAAGTCTTTCTATTTATCGCCACTTCGGCGACAGGCACGGCTCCGTAAAGAAAGTGATATAAAATGACTGGAACAAAACAAACACCCAGCACGTCACAGGTCCTTCGATCAACACGGCCAATTTGCAGGCTGATTACGTGTAAATATGTAAGTAGAACCCTCATGCCTCGTATCAATACTCTAATTTAGCGAAGTAGTTAGTCTTTGCGCGACTTTTAAGCATTAAAGCTGCAGACTTTAGCTAACGACGCTGTCGAGATAGATTCCTATGATCAAAACCAAATCTTGCTGAGAAGACGTGTCCTGCAGTGCGCTACTGCCGAGTTAAATACTTCAACATTACAGGACATACGAAGTACACATCACATGTGATGATCGAAGTGCCGGCCGGTGTGGCCGAGCGGTTCTAGGCGCTTCAGTCTGGAACCGCGCGACCGCTACGGTCGCAGGTTCGAATCCTGTCTCGGGCGTGGATGTGTGTGATGTCCTTAGGTTAGTTAGGTTTAAGTAATTCTAAGTTCTAGGGGACTGATGAGCTCAGATGTTAAGTCCCATAGTGCTCAGAGCCATTTGAACCATTTGATGATCGAAGTGTTTACTCAGACAAGTAAAGCAGGCAATACAGCCCCTCGACATTGGCCTGTGATACGAGTTCTTTCGAAACGCTGACCAGGCGGTACATATGCTGTTCAAGGTCGACTACGTCGTTCACCAGACTAGCAGACAACACACTTCCCATATGCTGCAGATCGAAACGTCTGTTGGATTTAGATCAAGAAACCTGGTAGGCCAATGCAACATCCCTCAACACCGCCTGCCATCTACCATAAACTGACGTACCACACATCCAAACTCAAGTGACCTTTCGCACCAACCCCAAAGAGGGCAGAAACACTAACAGTATATTTCCCAATAGTACCTTGCAGCGTGTCCCTCGAGACAGTCAAGTATGCTGTGCCATTCAGTTTTCTGGATAAGATGCACAAGCTCATCGCAATATCATCGGTAATTCCACATCACTCACTGAGTCCAAATCTGTATGATGATTAGCGGCAAGCGTTTCATTAGAGTTAACATCTGGCTCTCCCAGTATGAGACGTCGTTGGCCACATAAGGTTGCAGTAAGGATATATTTTGTTCAACGCATTTATCTAGTACCCACCCACTGTAGGACATATGGTCCTAGGAATCACCCTACAATTTTTGTTACAAATTTTGAGAAACACTCTGTAGAGGGTATTACATAGTAAACGAGAAAATTCGAGTAGTAACAGTAATAAATATAAAAAGGCTGTAGTACTGAGTGATCCTTTAGTATCAGCTCTGGAAAAGTATTTTCAGAGTTTTCCATTGACCTCATTAAATACCTAAAATTTACGTAAAACCCATCCATGAATGTAGTTATGAGTTATGAGTGTTTTACGTTAACCAACATATAATATTACCTTAGCTTAAATATGCTAACATATGGCCCATGTCCTTTCATAGTGTCCACTGTGCGTCAAGATGTGAAAATTGCTAAAGCCTGTGTTCGTAGTGGTGAGATGTTTGATGACCAGAAACATGGACATATCAGCCAATTTTTATACTCACTTGGTGTCCATCTTCTGGTGTAAAGACGATGTGATGTTAGCGAGCCTCCACAGTGCCACAACCTGTAAAGAGCCAGTATGAACATGGAGAAAGAAAGCGCTAAAATCTGCAACATAATATGCAAGGAACGTAAAATCATGTACCACAGCTGTCTGAGAACAAACATCGAGGCGTACTGTCCGAGATTCCAAAGAAGATCTCGTAAATAACAACAGTTGCGGTAGCATAAACAGCAATCAAATATCTGGTACAATTTTTTAATGTTGCTTGTGGCAAACCTTTCACGGTAGTATAACGTTGGAGTCCAAGAAACCTTTCCGTTCCTAACGTTTCGTCTAAAAGTGCGGTTGACATCGTCAGAGACGTTGCTCCTCCGTTGAGTCTTGCTGACTGACGGGTCGGATGTCTGAGAACGACATATATATATATATATATATATATATATATATATATATATATATATATATATATATATATACTGTAGAAAAAGGAACGCGGCCGGAATTCTCAAAAAGATACCTTTTTTGGATGTTTTAGTTATGAGGCAGACCGATGGAAGTGCGGAACATAAAGTTTCATGAAAAGTTACCCACACGGACAGATATCTACGTAAGAATTTTAATCATCATCCACAACAAAAGAGACGTTCCATTAGAAGTTTTGCCGAAAGAGCCAAAAGGATTTGCACGCCGAAGTACCTGGATTTCGAAAAAATGGCTACCAGGAGCAAGAAATAAACAGAATTCTACGACCAAATAACTGAAGGCTGAAGGGCAAGTATGAAAAACAATGACGAAGAATACAGTTTCTCTCCCTTTTATTAAAAAAGTAACAGATCAGAACGGAAAATTTTTTCAGAATGATAACATTAGACCGGATTTTAGACCAACCAAGAAAATAGGTCAAGCCATCCCATCTGTGAAGGCTAAACGCCCTCCTCTGTCAGCATGCGACATATATAAAATTTCGTGTACGTGTGATAAACTTTATATTGGAACAATCAAGAGAATCTTGACAACACGGCTAAAAGAACACAAAAGTCTGCCGACGAGGGAAAATAGACAGATCGACCATAGCAGAGCATGCTCTTCAGCCAGAAAGTCATAAAGTGAAGTCTTCTGAAAAAGAATTTTGTGAACGACGACGAAATATTACCCACGGCTGTGTAGAGAAGCCATTGAAATATATAACCGCAGGAATGATTTTAATAGGAACGAAGAGACCATGAATTTAGCGACATACGGACAGTAGCTCTGCAGAATCGCTAAACAGTTTTTTTATCTTTTACAAGACGACAATCGATAGTTAAGTTTCACCTTCGACAAGGATCATCTCTGCTTATTACGCGTTACTCCGGCCACGCCCCTTTTTCTTCATTACGTATGTCGCTCTCAGGCTTCCGATCCTTCAGTCGGTAAGACTCAACGGAGGAGCAACGCCTCTGACGATGTCCGGAGCAGTTCTGGACGAAACGTTAGGAACAAAAGAGTTTCTTGGACCATGATCTTGTATCACGAAAGGTTTGCCAGCAGCAATATCACCCAGTCGCGACAGCCTTCATTCTATCACAGTTTTTTCAACGCCCGAAGATAAGCACTAGGGGCTCGAAAAAGCATGTGCAAAGCAAAATGAATAAATGTGTAAAATAGCACATTAATTGGGAAACATGTACATACGTTTCATTATAACACAGCCACTATAAAAAAAATTTATGGCCACGTTACTCTGCAGCAAGGTCGAAGTCATTTACTCATGAAATCTGCGACGGAAGTTCAAAATGTAAGTTACGCATTGTTATGGCAGTGAAATTCCTGTGAACAACGGTCGAAACATTGTACCAGTCGTTCAGATGATAGAAATCCGATCCTTGCTCACGGAGCCTATCGAGAACGAATGTATGAACGTCCTCATAGTTGGAAAATATCTTTTCTCCAAGACATTCTTTCCGTATACCGGAAAGATTGCCTGGACTTGGTCTCGTGCGGTCGGAGTCGAAGGCTTTCTTTCCTTGTCATCACCCACGTCTGTACGGTCTTAGCCAAGCTGTTGACACCATTTCACTACGGCTGGACACGACACTGCAAATTCAGTCCAAATACCTCCCGAATTTCACGGTGAATTGTCTGCAATTTAGATGTTTTGTCCACAAGACTCGTACTGTCCGGCGCACTTTAACTTTGGACTATGTTTCCACTTGGCGCTCCACTTCACTCCCACACTGTGAAGCCCCTGTCATCCGTTCCGCAGTAGAACTGTGTCCGCAGGAAACCAAGAACATCTATTCTCTTCTGACAATGTGCCACTCCCGTCGGGTGTATGATCTTAGCATCGAACAACATGGACGGATTTAACTTCTAATGCTCTACAGAAAACATCTTCGAGTAATAATTACGCTAGATACACATCTGTACACGTACTCTCACTGTATGGTGTTGTAGCGCTTAAGGAGAAATTTAAAAAATGTATGTTCGCTGACTACCGCTGTATCTGTGCTCGTCAGATCCATTCAAGTTGGCGTAGGTGCGAAACTAACGCGCTCTTTCACACAGTCTGGAAGTAAGGCCAACAAGACTGCGAGGTCGAAATATCGGGAGGGCCATCTTGCGGACACCGTTAGACCATTGAGCGCTGCTCTGGTCAGTGTCAACGTCTCATGGTTGTTACATCTTGCGTCTACAGGGCGTGTCACTAACTGTTGCCACCAAAAGTAACTCCGAAAGTATGATAGGAGGTGAAAAGTTTGTGGGACGAAAGTTGCATGGGACAACGGGGGCCATAATATGACATTGGTATTTTTCTGCTCGATGGGGTCGCTTCAGAGATATGAAGGTCAACTTTTTTTTTAATGTGATGCTATAATTCGGTACTTATTTTCTAATAGCGGCTATAGAGACGAATCCAATGATGTGTAACAGTAAGGTCGACAAAGGTCACAAAGGTGGCATGAACGTCCATTTACAGAACGTTTTCAAAGTGATGACCATTGGTATGAATGCAGTGCTGCAATCTTCTTATCATGGATTGAGTGGTATTCCTTATCACATCGGCACTTATCGAAGCACATGCTCTGACAATTCTCTCTCGAATATCTTCAGGTGTAGTTGGAACGTTTTTATAAACAATGTCCTTTACGAATCCCCACAAGAAAAAAACCAGAGGCGTCAAGTCTGGCGAACGAGCCGGCCACGACGCATCTCCTCCGCGTTCAATTCAAAGATTTGGGAATTGTCTCTGAAACTCATTTCTAGCCATCAGCGAAAAATGTGCCGGACACCCATCGTTTTGAGACTACATTCTGTTGCTTGTACCTAAAGGTATTTCTTCCAATAACAGACGTAATGTTTCTTGCAGGAATTTCGTGTACTTCCTACCTTCCTTCGATGAAATAGGGGCCTATAATTCTGTTCTCCTGAATCCCACACCATACATTCACCGACCACGGTTTGTGGTGTACAGTTTGCTGCAGCCAACATGGATTTTGAGTTGTCCAATAATGCATGTTATGCAGATTAACATTTCCATGGTTCGTGGATGTAGCCTCTTCAGTAAATAAAATCAAATTAATAAATGTGTCACCCCTCTGAATCTTTAAGCTGAGCCCATCGCCAGAATTCAATGAGACGCATACAATCCGTACCAGGTCATTCTTGGTGGAGGCTGATACGGTAAGGATGATATTTATGGCGATGCAGAAAACGAACAAAATTGCTCTGGCTCATGCCAGATTCCCTTGCGGTTTGACGCGAACTAACGCAAGGATGTCGAACCACAGAGGCAAGAGTACCAATTTTCGTTTCCTCGTTAGTAATTTTCCTTTTCCGGATATGTTTCCAATGCGTTAAAGGTCCAGTTGTTCTCAATTTATCATTCACATATTTAAATGTACGACGAGTAGGGTGAGTACTTTGAGGATATCTTTCAGCGTATAAATCTCTAGCTCTCACTGAATTTCGTTGGCATTCTCCGTAAATGAGAAGCATCGCTTGATTCGACGATACTAGTCTTACCGTTCCTGTTAGTGTTATATTGCGAAATGGTCCAATGGTGTTTACGTGTCAGTGGCACGTTAGGTGGATACGCCGTATTCGGCGAATATTTACTATTTGCACGATATGCGAGAGAGAATTCTTAGAGCATGTTCTTCGATAAGTGCCGAAGTGATAAGGAATACCACTCAATCCATGATAAGATGATTGCAGTACTGCATTCATACCAATGATCATCACTTCGGACACCTTCTGTAAACCGACGTTCATGCCATCTATTTGTTGACCTTCGTTGAGCTTCAAAGACAAAGACCTCACTGTTACACATCATTGGATTCGTCTCGATAGCCGCTATCAGAAAATAAGTGCCAAACTATATCCCAGACAGTCCCGATCCCTGCACACGCGACGTCCATATGTCTGGAGACCTGAAGGAAGACAGTCGTGGCCATCAAAAATGGTTCAAATGGCTGTGAGCACCATGGGACTTAACTTCTGAGGTCATCAGTCCCCTAGAACTTAGAACTACTTAAACCTAACTAACCTAAGGACATCACACACATCCATGCCCTAGGCAGGATTCGAACCTGCGACCGTAGCGGTCGCGCGGTTCCAGACTGTAGCGCCTAGAACCGCTCGGCCACTCCGGCCAGCTCGTGGCCATCGATTTGCTTCGGAGGAAGAGCTGCACGCCTGGGTATAATCATGGTTCCGTTGGCAATGGCCAACATTTTTCCATGAACGTGTTGACCCTCTCGGCTCACAGTGGGATAAATGTATAAACAGTTACGGTGATTACTTTTGAAATAATACGATTCATTCTTTTCAAAGTTTAATATTTTCCGAAGTATTACATGTACAAATATGGTTGATGTACGAATAGAACAATGTTCAAATGTGTGTGAAATCTTATGGGACTTAACTGCTTAGATCATCAGTCCCTAAGCTTACACACTACTTAACCTAAATTATCCTAAGGACAAATACACACACCCATGCCCGAGGGAGGACTCGAACCCCCGCCGGGACCAGCCGCACAGTCCATGACTGCAGCTCCTAAGACCGCTCGGCTAATCCCGCGCGGCCACGAATAGAACCGTTAACTCATGAAACTTGCATTTTGCTCTGTATAAATGTTCTGCGAGTGCCCCTCTGGTCACACAATAGACGTCCAAGCGGTAATCAAGTTCGTTCCATACCTTACGTAGCAACATACTGTCAATGATCATCACATTAGCATTTGATGTTTTCTCTGAGCTGTCCCAGTGTTCTTGACAATGGGTGGGGGGGGGGGGGGGGTACGCAAACACGGTCCTTAATATATCCACAGAGGATAATGTCGCAGTGCGTTAGGTCAAGCGACTTGTTGGAGCTAGTGCCTGGTGGTGAGGGAGGCGAAAGAACGGAGCCACATCATCTTCACCGCTGCTCCCAATGTAGCGATGAAGAAGTTAGTCGTTTCAGTAGTGACGAACATCTATGGTCGGTCTTGGTGGAAGACGAAATTCTTCGAATTAGCAATCAGTTGTGGAAACCATCACAACTGCAGTATATGTAGGTAAAAGAGGTATCCGTCACAGTCTCATACAGCTTCGTCTGCGACATTGTTCCAAAGACATTAACCTTCGGCGAACCTCCTTCATCAGTCAGAATTCCACAAGAATGTGCAGTGCCTCACACTCTCTGACATTCTGGCGATTAATCTCTTTAGGTAAATGGAAGGTTGCTTCGTCACTGAATATCATCTGGAGGCGAAATGTTCATCCTCAGTTGCTTTGTCGCTATTTTATAAAGGCACCAGTAACGCCAACAGATGGGTGCAATACAAACGTAGTGAGTTTACTGCTCTCTTATACATCAGTCACAACTGTTCATGTAATACTTTGCAAAATATAGAGTTTTTAAAATGAATGAATCATTTAGAGCAGTCCTGTGTTTAGATACACCGATATCAAGAAGTTGATGACTGCGACTAGAAACAGTGTGACAGACGAGTGTTATGGGAGCACGGAGGGTTCACGCCAGGTGCCTTGTAATCGAAATAGTGAGCGTCGGTCGTTATCGCGAGATAAGGTGGTGGGGTGGCTGCAACCGCAGCGTTTGACGTGCACTGAGGAAGGTATTGTCCAAAGTCAGGGTCAGGCGCCTTCACTGCCGCTATGGAACTGGGCTCCAGCACGTTCACTGGAAGGCCTACAAAGCTCTCCAGAAGTATGCTCGTGGCTCGCAACTGTAGACAGTTGTAATGGAATTAACAGCATCGACACCTTTCCGATAAAGTGGTTGCCGTCAATATGTTGCAGAATCCTAGAACATATTCTGAGATCAAAATAATCTGGTCTACGTCTACATCGTACTCCGCAAGTCACTTAACGGTGTGTGGCGCGGGGTATTTCTGGTACCCTTCCCCGTTCCACTCGCGAATGGCGCGTGGAAAGAATTATTGTCAGTAAGCCTCCGTGTTAGCTCTAATTTCTCACATTTTCTCGTCGTGGTCATTTCGCGAGATGAATGTGGCAGGAAGTAATATGTCGTCCGACTCTTTCCGGAAAGTGCTCTCTCGAAATTTCAGTGCTAAACATGTCCACGATACATAACGCCTCTCCTGAAACGTCTGTCGCTGTAGTTTGTTGAGCATATGTGAAACGTTCTCGCGCCGACGAAACGATCCCGTATCAAACTCACAGCTCTTCGTTGAATCTTCTCCATCTCTTTTATCAGTTCTGCCTGGTAAGGATCCCAGATAGATGAATAATACTCAAGAATCGGTCGAATAAGCGTCTTGTATGACACGTCCTTCATCGATGAGTTACAATTCCTTAATATTCTTCCTGTGATTCGGTGTCCAGCAACTGATTTTCCTACTATTTGATTTATGCGCTCATTCCACCTACGGTCAGTCTGGATAGTTACCCCCAGATATTTTACTCTAGATATTGTTTCCAGCAATCTGTAATCAATAGTGCAGTAGATTTCTCTTCCTGTGTACGTGCAAAATATTACATTCATTTGCATTCAAGCTCAACTGCCACAGCCTGCATCATTCATCAATCCTCTGCAGGTCATTCTGCAAATCGATACTACATTCTGGCGTTGCTACTTTGTTATATACGAGGGTTGGAACTTTAACAGTGAAAACTATTTATTTACAGCTCGTACAAAATAGATACGTATTTCAAAGTTTTACTGACCTTCAAAGTAGTCACCAGCATTGTGTATAACCCGTTGCCAGCAATGTGGAAGTCGTAGGATACTCTTAGCAGTGCCAATTGTGTTGACAGTTCGAGCGGCACGGTATATTGCCCGACGAATTTGTAGCAGTTCTAAAGCCAATGCCGTGTAGCGCTTCCTTCAGTTTAGAAATCGAGTTGAAGTCACGAGTGCTTAAGTCAGGGGAGTGCACTAGGTGATATAGCACTTAGCAGCCCCATCAGTCAAACAAATCAGTAACATATTGCGCTGTACTTGCTCAGAGCACGTACAGTGCAAGATGTTACTGATTTGTTTGACTGATGGGGCTGCTAAGTGCTATATCACCTAGTGCACTCCCCTGACTTAAGCCTTCGTGAGTTCAACTCGATTTCTAAACTGAAGGAAGCACTTCACGGCATTCGCTTCAGAACTGCTACAAATTCGTCGGGCAATAGACCGCGCAGCTCGAACTGTCAACACAACTGGCACTGCTAAGAGTATCCTACGACTTCCACATCGCTGTCAACGGGTTATACGCAATGCTGGTGATTACTTTGAAGGTCAGTAAAACTTTGAAGCACGTATCTATTTTGTACGAGCTGTAAATAAATAGTTTCCACTATTAAAGTTCCAAGCCTCGTACTTACTAAAAGGAATGACCTTATCCCTGCCAGCCAGCATGGGTTCTGAAAATACCGATCCTGCGAAACCCAACTAGCGCTTTTGTCACCTATCCTGGAGCGATGTATCAAGGCAGTCAGGAGGATGCAGTACCTCTTGACTTACTAAAAGCAATTAATTAGAAACCATGCCAACGATTATTAACCAAAGTACGATTTTGTGAAAGAGCAAACAATATTTGTGATTGGACTGAGGATTTATGAGTAGCAAGGGCGCAGCATGCCATTTTGGATGGAGATTCATCGACAGAAGTAGGAATATTTTCAGGCGTACCCCAAGGAAGCGTGTTGTACGTATCTATGACCTGACAGACAATATGAATAGCAGCCTCAGACTTCTTGCAGATGATGCAGTAACATATAATGTAGTACTACTTGAAAAATGTTGCACAGATTCTAGTTCGTTTTTGATAAGAGTTCAGAGCGGCACAAAGATTGGTAAATTATTTTAAATATCCAGAAAGGTAAAACTGTGCACTTCACAAAACGCATTAAGTGGTATCCCACCCTACAACATCAGTGAGTCACAAATGACATCAGTCGCCACATACTAATACCTGAGTGTAAGAATCTGTAACGATATGAAATGGTATGATCATTTATGCTTAATCCTAAGTACTTCAGGTGGCGTACTTCGGTTCATAGGGAACATACTCGGAAAATGAAGCCAGCTTACATATCGCTTGCGTGCCCCTTTTTTAGAGCATTGCTCAAGTGTATGGAACTCATAACGAATAGGACTAACAGGGAACACTGAACGCATACAAAGATGCATGGTACGAATGGTACAGCCTTCTTTTATTTTATTTTATTTTTTATTTTTGTTTATTTATTCCCGGCCGCTGTGGCCGAGCGGTTCTAGGCGCTTCAGTCCGGAACCGCGCTGCTGATACGGTCGCAGGTTCGAATCCTGCCTCGAGCATGGATATGTGTGATGTCCTTAGGTTAGTTAGGTTTAAGTAGTTCTAACACTAGGGGACTGATGACCTCAGATGTTAAGTCCCATAGTGCTTAGAGCCATTTGAACCATTTTGTTTATATATTTTTTGAGCTACATACATGTTGTCCGCGGTCTATACGTGATTGGAAAGCGAAGAGACAGTAACATGTATTACAATGGAAAGCACCCTCTATCATGCACTTCACAGTGGTTTGCAGTGTAGATATGAAGATGTAGAAGTCGGTCAACGTAAAACATGCATTTTCAGTATGTGAACCTCTGGTTTTTAAATTTAAAAAAATGTTCGTTCGCTATAACAAAATTATTGTATACAAACACTCTGAAGTTTAGTGTTATAATAGACTCTTCGAACTCCACTCTGATTTACGGGGCACTTCCCTTTATGTGGCACTTCCCTCCCTCCACCTTCGGAATTTCACCCAACCAATTGCAGAACAGCAGCGCGTTAATCTGAAACCAAGGTGCAGTCTGGCATTTCTCACATACGCCGATCATCGCAAGACCTTACCGTATGTTCGAGTATAATGACTTTTCTGGAGACTAGAAATCTACTCTGTAGGAATCAGCATGGGTTTCGAAAACGACGATCTTGTGAAACCCAGCTCGCGCTATTCGTCCACGAGACTCAGGGGGCCATAGACACGGGTTCCCAGGTAGATGCCGCGTTTCTTGACTTCCGCAAGGCGTTTGATACAGTTCCCCCCAGTCGTTTAATGAACAAAGTAAGAGCATATGGACTGTCAGACCAATTGTGTGATTCGATTGAAGAGTTCCTAGATAACAGAAGGCAGCATGTCATTCTCAATGGAGAGAAGTCTTCCGAAGTAAGAGTGATTTCAGGTTTGCCGCAAGGGAGTGTCGTAGGACCGTTGCTATTCAGAATGTAGATAAATTACCTTGTGGATAACATCGGAAGTTCACTGAGGCTTTTTGCGGATGATGCTGTAGTATATCGAGAGGTTGTAACAATGGAAAATTGTAGTGAAATGCAGGAGGATCTGCAACGAATTGACGCATGGTGCAGGGAATGGCAATTGAATCTCATTGTAGACAAGTGTAATGTGCTGCGAATACATAGAAAGAAAGGTCCTTTATCATCTACCTACAATATAGCAGGTCAGCAACTGGAAGCAGTTAATTCCATAAATTATCTGGGAGTAGGCATTAGGAGTGATTTAAAATGGAATGATCGTATAAAGTTGATCGTCGGTAAAGCAGATGCCAGACTGAGATTCATTGGAAGAATCCTAAGAAAATGCAATCCTTAAACAAAGGAAGTATGTTACAGTACACTTGTTCACCCGCTGCTTGAATATTGCTCACCAGTGTGGGATCCGTACCAGATAGGGTTGATAGAAGACAGAGAAGATCCAACGGAGAGCAGCGCGCTTCGTTACAGGATCATTTAGTAATCGCGAAAGCGTTACGGAGATGATAGATAAACTCCAGTGGAAGACTCTGCAGGAGAGACGCTCAGTAGCTCGGTACGGGCTTTTGTTGAAGTTTCGAGAACATACCTTCACCGAGGAGTCAAGCAGTATATTGCTCCCTCCTCTGTATATCTCACGAAGAGACCATGAGGATAAAATCAGAGAGATTAGAGCACACACAGAGGCATACCGACCATCTTTCTTTCCACGAAAAATACGATACTGGAATAGAAGGGAGAACCGATAGAGGTACTCAAGGCACCCTCCGCCACACACCGTCAGGTGGCTTGCGGAATATGGACGTAGATGTAGATAAGAACCAGACACAAAAGTAAGGACGACTTGATATGCAACGCCGAATCTTAGGATCTGTAGTTCGACGCCTTTCCACTGGTCCATCATAAATGACATGAATAAGAGTACGGTACCGCAAGAAACCTGTGGTGCCAGGGAACGTAGTTGGGGAGTGGAAGATTGGGCAGTTTACTACTGAGGGTGGTTGGGCTGAAACAAATTTTTATTTCAGTTTCTGTTATTTTTCCCATCTTAAGCAAGTCTTGCGATGTGGCGCCAATTAGTAACACCCGACATCCCTCGAGTGAGCCAAGTGCCAGGTGTGAAAAGCTGACCGTAACGACGACGTCGGCGTGGGTAGCACCCCACAGCTGCGGAGAGTACGAGACCGATGGAAAGCGGAAGCTCTGAAACACCAAGATGATCTAACTTCAACTGGCACCGATCTCACAACTTTTAAAACCCCAAAGAAAAAGCACCACCTCGAGCAACATCCTAGACTCGAACAAAATGGACTGAATAAGCATTCAGTAAAGCGTTCAAAATTTGTGGCCTCATAAAATATAAAATGGGGAGGCATCACGCACTGCGATTAACAAACTACATTGACAACAAAATAGCTACATACGTAAGAGATACTCACAACAAAATAGTTACATACATAACGTTTACTAAAGTTCACTGCACATTATTAGGCAGCAGCGGCCGCTTTCGAAGCTAGAGAATCAGTGTTTAACGACACTTAACAATTGTGCCTACAGGCATTTATCATAATATTATACGTCGGGTGGTCACCCTCTTACGGTAATCGGAACTAGCCATTGCTTAATCAAAGTTTTCATTCTAAGGATTCTTCCGTTATTTCCTTCTAGAACACACATTAAGGTTAAATAAGGAACACTAGTCCTTAAATAATCAGACATTTTAAGCAAAGATACTGTCCACTTGCATAGAATGTTGTGCATCAAACTTGTTTCTTAAGGTTGAATTTAATTTACACAATGGACAATGTTAAGCACAGTAAATAATTTAACTAGACGATATTACAGGTTAAGCGGTTATATTGCTAAATTTTGTAAGGTCCTGACATCGGCTGAGAAACTGCTAAACTGAACACTTTTCATTTATGTTGTACAACAAACATGGTTTGTTACATTGTAAACAAAACTTTAGGCAACGGACAGTATTCTACATTAACATTGTAAACTAAACATTAGGAAATGGAGAGTATTATGAGTAGAATGAATTACAACAATCATATTATTTTTATTAAGAGAACTTTCACATGGACTTAAACCAATTACAACTGAACATGTACTAGCTTGATCAAAACTATCATAACGCAAGCATACGACAGTATTCTTCATAATAATCAACGCTATCGGCTAATTTGCCTCTAATGTATTTAGAACACTTCTCGCTGTATGTCTTTGCTGTGAGAGCTCAGTGTAACCACTAAGGACAGCAAACAATCTCGACAACAAAAACATGTCCGTTCTCCCTTAGCTGCAAAATAAGAGAACAACTAAAATACACACCCATACGTACAATAAACAGAACTAACCAGAGTACAAAAGCTTCACCTAACACAAGCAGTGTGGACGTCGTTCGTTTGAACCATCCAACACACCACGATAAAATGCAAGTCACACTGATCAACACACGGCGAGAACATGTAAATATACATCAATGTATCCCGTGGACAGTTAATACCGAACAACACAAAGATACTGAAAGCAAATAAAGACCATCACAACGTTAATCTGATTTTGTTTTCTTTTCTTCTGCCAGCCCAGGATTAGGCCTTGTGGGCTGTTCCGACCTCACCGCCTCTTCTGCGCACTTACCACACTACTTCTTCCAATAGGATTGTACTCCACTGCTTTTCGAGGGATCCTCTCAGGTGACATACGCTCTTTCCAGCCCTGCTTTCTTTGAATTACTTTTTCAGTTAATGATGGCTGTACACCCCCTCCCCCCCACCAGTTCTTTCCTTATTTCTTATTTCTTATTCTGTCTTTTCCTGTGGTGCCTTTCACTGACCTGAGGAACTAAATTTCTAATGTTTCAAGTTGTCTTAGGACTCTTGTTCTTGAGGTCCAACTTCCTGATCCGTATAGAACTGTGGCCAGTGGCATGACTTTTCATTTGGGTTTTTCTTCTAGTTTTACTCGTCAATATTCTTTTTATCGTACCACACAAGTGTTAATAGGCGATAATTTTCTTATTTATGCCTTTCTCTTCTTCAAAAGTTATATCTAATCCTACACACTGGAAATGGGACACCTGTTCCATTATTATGTTATTGATGATTATCTTAGACCTTCTAGGATACTTTCCTAAAAGGCCATTGTTTTCTTTTTTGTTGTTGATACCTTCAGATTTTATTTTACAGGTATCTGATTTGTCTTCACTTGTCCTGTATGATTGCCTGGTCGTCGGCAGAAAGTATTGTAGTTAGAAATTTTCTTGGTCCAATTCTTATACCTTGTGGTATTCTGTCCATCTCCGTTCACTGACCACGTCATGGAGATAGATGTTGAACAGTGTGGGTGTCATACTGCAGCCTTGCTTTACTTTCCATTTCTGGTGTCAGCTTTTTGCCAGTATCTATTATTCTGGTGTTTTTGTATAAACCCTGCATAGTTTTATCAGTGTCTAGGTGGTTCAAATATCGTGAGGCTCCCCTCCGGCTGTCTACATACAAGTTTTCCGATGTTTCACTAAAACGTTTAAGGGGAATTCCTGGATGGTTACACCGAAAACGCCACGGCCGCCTTTCCACCGCTCTCTTCTCCAATGCCAGCTTGTTATCCGTCTCTAATGTCTTCGAAGTCGATGGGATGGTCATCGGTGAGCCCAACATGGGTCTAGGAAGTAATGTACGATCGAAATCTGTGCGACTGATGACTGGAAAAAAAGGGTTCAGCGTTGCAATGGTTAGAATATGTGGACTATGGACTGGTGGAAACTTGGAGTAGGTTCCTAAGACTATCCCTATTATGTAGACTATAAACATTTTGGTACCAGTGTTCATTCAGGGTGTAGTCATTGTTGCCAAGAGAGGACTGTGTCTTCCAAGAAGGTGGTGTCACCTATCACATGATTGGAAACATTGATGTAAAGCACAATCAATTAATACAGTTTCTCTGACCTCCTCAATGGCTGTATTGGACTATGTCGCGTCATTTGATGTGTATTGGAAAAACAGTTAAGGAACAGTTACTCTCTGTGCAGCTCTAAAAAAACCGACATCTGCATCTACATCTATATCTGCAGCCACGCCTGTTCTCCAATAGCTACCTCATAGTGCAAATACGCTTCTCAGGTTTGCCGCCGGATCGTATTGTGTAAATCTCACAATATTTCATAGATGCAAATGCTCCATATCTTCAGGTGGTGGTAGTTGCTGCAGTCACTGCTGCAAGACACGTGAAGTGTATTTGCAACAGATCCGTCGCGGAAACCTGAAAAGTCCCACCTTATAGTGTGTGGCGGAGGGTACTGTATTGGCCACTGTCATTCTGAACGACACCATAAAATCCAGTTTAGCGCCACTTCCATTCCCACAACGAACCAAGCTGTTTCTGAAGCCAGACCTATACCTAAATCATGTTAGGCAGGTGTTCAAACTCCTTTCTTCAATTCGTCTAAGTGTATAACTGTATAGCTTACCTAGAAAGGTATACATAACAAAGTATCGACGATTAAGAATTGTTCCTACAAGTACTTACAAACGATATATTCTGATTTCCAAAAGAAACGAGGGTTGGACCTAAGTGTTGGGCTTTGTCATAATGGTTTCTAGTACATGATACTAGACGACGGCGTATGTCAGAGATGTTTTGTTGGGTCAGGGAGAGATAGAGGCAGTCATCATGAGTGTTACTCTCTCAAACAAATGTCCTAACAAAATTAAACAGTGATTAGTGGCTAGTTTCGGTTGTACGTTGAGCATCAAGAAATGCTATTGTCCCTAATAAGTAGCAGTTGTTAGCTGAGCTTAGTGAAACGAGGTTGGAGCAGAAAGGTCATGTGCGGCTCGTGGAGTGTGGTGATGGATGAGAAAGTGAAATTTTGAGTACAGGGGTAGTGCAGCTTTGAGTAGTGCATTTTTCAGCGTATACTTAGATCGTGCTTGATGAACGGCGTTATTCGGAAAAGTTCAAAAGCTCGTTGGCCAAACTGTAGCGATGGAGAAATGTTACTAGCTGTTGTAGAAAAATTCGATGTGCAGAAGAAAGTGGAATCTGCTTTTTATTCATAAAATCTGATCTAATGTACACAGACGAGCCAAAGTAACAGGTACATCTGCCTAATATCGTGTAGGGCCTCCGAGAGCACGCAGAAGTGCCGCAATGCGAGGTGGCATGGACTCGACTAATGTCTGAAGTAGTGCTGGAGGGAACTGACACCAAGAATCCTGCAGGGCTGTCCCTAAATTCGTAAGAGTACGAGGGTGTGGAGACTTCTGAACAACACGTTACAAGGTATCCCAGATACGCTCACCGCGAGAGTTTGGTAGCCAGTGGAAGTGTTTAAACTCAGAAAAGTGTTCCTGGAGCCACTCCGTAGCAATTATGGACGTATGGGATGTCGCATTGTCCTGCTGTAACTGCCCAAGTAGGTCGGAATACACAGTGGACATGAATGGATGCAGGTGATCAGACAGGATGTTTACGCACGTGTCACCTGTCAGAGTCCTATCTAGACGTATCAGGAGTCCCATATCACTGCAACTGCACTCGCCCCACACCATTACAGAGTCTCCACCAGCTTGAACAGTCCTCTGTTGACTTTTAGGATCCACGGATTCATGAGGCTGTCTCTATATCCGTACGCGTCCGTCCGCTAGATACAATTTGAAACGAGACTCGTACGACCAGGCAAAATGTTTGCAGTCATCATGGGTACACAAGTGGGCCTTCGCCTATGTCGATGATGTTTCTTTGAATGGTTCGCACGCTGACACTTGTTGATGACCGAGCATTGAAATCCGCAGTAATTTACGGAAGGGTTGCACCTCTGTCACGTTGAATGATTCTCTTCAGTCGTCGTTGTTCTCGCTCTTGCAGGATCTTTTTCTGGCCGTAGCGATGTCGGAAATTCGATGTTTTAACGGATTCCTGATATTCAAGGTACACTCGTAAAATGGTCGCAAGGGAAAAATCCCAACTTTATCGCTATCTCGGAGATGCTGTGTCCCATCGATCGTGCGCCGACTATAACACCACATTCAAACTCACTTAAATCTCGTTAACCTGCGATTACAGCAGCAGTAACCGATCTAACAACTGCGCCAGACACTTGTTGTCTTATATAGGTGTTGCCGAGCGCAGTGACGTATTCTGCCTTTTTATATATCTCTGTATTTGAGTACGCATGCCTATACCAGTTTCTCTGGAGCTTCAGTGTATAAATCTGGGACTTTCGCAGCGGATAATGTGGCCAGAATTGATGTATGGAAAGTGTTAACGTTGCTTCGCGAGCGCAGCTTAACTATTTGATGCAATAACAGAGTGGAAGAAGAACAGCTTGGTCTGCTGCTCAAGTGTACTTCCGACTGGTATCGCTTCGCTGTGTTTAGTGGGCGGAAAACAAGCGGCAGCGACAAGAGTGCGGAACATTGCGCTACACGCGAAATCACTTAGAGTGAGGAGATACGTGGCTCTCAGATAATCGGTTAGATGTGAAATAGTTTTACCAAACCCACAAACATAAATTGATGAATGGGCAGTAACACGTACTGGGCCACAATAGCACAAAGGATAAGCCGACAAACACAGAAACTCCACAGAAGTCTGATTTTATCTCGGTCATTTCTGTTCGTCCGCTACTTTATAAAAGATTTCTCTTGGCGAAGAATGACTCATTTGCATGTGCTAGTATTCTTGTTATGTCCTCCTTGTCCATCCGTAGACGAGACGGTGCACGTTTACGCACGGGCATTTTTACACAGAGTACTAATGGCCGAGCGATTCTAGGCGCTTCAGTCCGGAACCGCGCTGCTGCTATGGTCGCAGATCCGAATCCTGCCTTGGGCATGGATGTGTGTGATGTCCTTAGTTAGTTAGGTTTAAGTAGTTCTAAGTCTAGGGGACTGATGACTTCAGATGTTAAGTCCCATAGTGCTTAGAGTCATTTGAGCCACAGAGTACTTTTTGCGAGAACCACTCCTGCTAGAGAGTTGCCGGCAATGGAAATTAGTACTGCCATTTGATTAGGAATCCGACAAACTTCGCAGCACCAGTTGAGTGAAAGTCTTAGAGAAAAGAACATATTTGTGGTTTTTCGCAAGGTGAGTAAATTTTGTTACTCAAATATCGAAGCTCTTATGGTGCATAACTTTTAGAATGCGAATACAAAAATTATGTGTTCGTGTGCATGAGATAATTTTACTTCACAAGGTACATTTGTGTCATTTGAAAGTCTGAAAATTACTGCTGTAGTTTCGAAACTAATTAACACGTGGTGGTGGGGCACGTTTACGTAGTTCTGTTGGTGCACGTTACGCATCGCTGTTACGTCAGTCAAGGAAACTTTGAGACAACAGCAGCTGGAAACGCAATTAAAAAAAAAAAATGAAAGCAGAGAAGAGTGAAAGGTTGACATTGCTAAGGAAGCTATTTCAACCTAATGAATCTCAAGCGGAAAGAATTAATTTCATGAGACAAGGGCTATTAATGGGGAGAAATAGCTGAATGAAGAACAAGGAACGATGTGGATAGTCCTACTTCTGATGTCATCATTAGTGTTCTGCGCAAAGGCAGGTTTTAAAATAGTAACAGGGCTGTGTAATTTCCGCTTCCCTACATGTCGTCCACCATCTTGTATCTCCATCTTCCTCTCACTCTCCTCTTACAGACTAGTCCTTCCAAAGCATTTGTTAGCATGCACTCCCGTCTCGACGAATGTCGCATTCAGTTCTTCCTTCCTCTTATAACCTGCAACAATCTGATGAGAATGAGAAATTGTCTTTGTACTTACTGTTTAGAACGATACAACCAATTAAGAAGAAATCAAGAACTGCCTTTTTTGAAGGAGGGGTGGCGGGGGTGTTGGCAATGACTGTGGCACAGGGAACACAATTTTTTGAGCGCATAAACTGGTACTCAGACAGTGATGATGAAAAGGACTTTACTTAAGATTTAAACGTCTATGTACACCATAGTATGCCACCAGGTGATGTCCTAAAAAAAAATAGAAATTGATTACTGCCAGCATGACTTTTGTATCTTACCATGTTAATTGCTGTAAGCAAGCCTCTAATTTTGTTTCTCCATGCCCCATACCCGGGGCACGTTTGCGCACTCGACTTGGACCCGCGTAAAATTATTTTGCCTCTTAAATGTAATGATCTGTAAGGAGTATATACACACTAAGAAAAAAATGACGCATCACGATGAAATTATCCGAATGGGACGGGAATCGGAAGAGGTGATGTTCATGTACAGGTAAACAAACGATCAGTGTTTCAGAAGAAGTAGATGATTTATTCAAGAGATAGAGTTTCACAAATTGAGCAGGCCAATAAGCTCTTGGTCCACCTCTGTCCCTCATGCAAGCAGTTATTCGGCTTGGCATTGATGAATAGAGTTGTTGGATGCCGTCCTGAGGGATATGGTGCCACATTCTGTCCAATTGGTGCGTTAGATCGTCAGAAAACCTACCTGGTTGGAGGACCCTACCCATAATACTCCAAACGTTGTCAGTCGGGGAGAGATCAGCGACCTTGCTGGGCAAGGTAGGGTATGGCAAGCACGAAGACAAGTAGTAGAAACTCTCGCCGTGTGCGAGCGGGCATTATCTTGCTGAAATGTAAGCCCAGGATGACTTGTCATGAAGAGCAACAAAACGAGACGTACACTCCTGGAAATGGAAAAAAGAACACATTGACACCGGTGTGTCAGACCCACCATACTTGCTCCGGACACTGCGAGAGGGCTGTACAAGCAATGATCACACGCACGGCACAGCGGACACACCAGGAACCGCGGTGTTGGCCGTCGAATGGCGCTAGCTGCGCAGCATTTGTGCACCGCCGCCGTCAGTGTCAGCCAGTTTGCCGTGGCATACGGAGCTCCATCGCAGTCTTTAACACTGGTAGCATGCCGCGACAGCGTGGACGTGAACCGTATGTGCAGTTGACGGACTTTGAGCGAGGGCGTATAGTGGGCATGCGGGAGGCCGGGTGGACGTACCGCCGAATTGCTCAACACGTGGGGCGTGAGGTCTCCACAGTACATCGATGTTGTCGCCAGTGGTCGGCGGAAGGTGCACGTACCCGTCGACCTGGGACCGGACCGCAGCGACGCACGGATGCACGCCAAGACCGTAGGATCCTACGCAGTGCCGTAGGGGACCGCACCGCCACTTCCCAGCAAATTAGGGACACTGTTGCTCCTGGGGTATCGGCGAGGACCATTCGCAACCGTCTACATGAAGCTGGGCTACGGTCCCGCACATCGTTAGGCCGTCTTCCGCTCACGCCCCAACATCGTGCAGCCCGCCTCCAGTGGTGTCGCGACAGGCGTGAATGGAGGGACGAATGGAGACGTGTCGTCTTCAGCGATGAGAGTCGCTTCTGCCTTGGTGCCAATGATGGTCGTATGCGTGTTTGGCGCCGTGCAGGTGAGCGCCACAATCAGGACTGCATACGACCGAGGCACACAGGGCCAACACCCGGCATCATGGTACACTGGCCGTACACCACTGGTGATCGTCGAGGGGGCACTGAATAGTGCACGGTACATCCAAACCGTCATCGAACCCATCGTTCTACCATTCCTAGACCGGCAAGGGAACTTGCTGTTCCAACAGGACAATGCACGTCCGCATGTATCCCGTGCCACCCAACGTGCTCTAGAAGGTGTAAGTCAACTACCCTGGCCAGCAAGATCTCCGGATCTGTCCCCCATTGAGCATGTTTGGGACTGGATGAAGCGTCGTCTCACGCGGTCTGCACGTCCAGCACGAACGCTGGTCCAACTGAGGCGCCAGGTGGAAATGGCATGGCAAGCCGTTCCACAGGACTACATCCAGCATCTCTACGATCGTCTCCATGGGAGAATAGCAGCCTGCATTGCTGCGAAAGGTGGATATACACTGTACTATTGCCGACATTGTGCATGCTCTGTTGCCTGTGTCTATGTGCCTGTGGTTCTGTCAGTGTGATCATGTGATGTATCTGACCCCAGGAATGTGTCAATAAAGTTTCCCCTTCCTGGGACAATGAATTCACGGTGTTCTTATTTCAATTTCCAGGAGTGTAGAATATCGTCGACGTACCATTGTCCTGCAAGGTTCCTGCTATGAAATGAAATGGTACCCCAGGCCTTTACTGCTGGTTGTCGAGCCGTTTGATGGGCGACTGTCGGGTTGTCATCTCCAGACGCGTCTACGCTGGTCATCGGAGCTCAGTTCGAAGCGGCACTCTTCATTGAAGACAAAAATATTCCAGTTAACCAGATTCCAGGATGGAGACAGTGACGGGATACCGAGCTGTCTGTCGCTCGCCATACGGCCCGACAACTTGGGGTGCCGTTTCATTTCATAGAGGAACCGCTTTGGGGGTCACCTGTGGCAACTTTACATCACAGCGGTATACACTACTGGCCATTAAAATTGCTACACCACGAAGATAACGTGCTACAGACGCGAAATTTAACCGACAGGAAGAAGATGCTGTGATATGCAAGTGATTAGCTTTTCAGAGCATTCACACAAGGTTGGCGCCGGTTGCGACACCTACAACGTGCTGACACGAGGAAAGTTTCCAACCGATTTCTCATACACAAACAGCAGTCGACCGGCGTTGCCTGGGGAAACGTTGTTGTCATGCGTACCATCACGTTTCCGACTTTGATAAAGGTCGGATTGTAGCCTATCGCGATTGCGGTTTATCGTATCGCGACATTGCTGCTCGCGTTGGTCGGGATCCAATGACTGTTAGCAGCATATGGAATCGGTGGGTTCAGGAGGGTAATACGGAACGCCGTGCTGGATCCCAACGGCCTCGTATCACTAGCAGTCGAGATGACAGGCATCTTATCCGCATGGCTGTAACGGATCGTGCAGCCACGTCTCGATCCCAGAGTCAACAGGTGGGGACGTTTCCAAAACAACAACCATCTGCACGAACAGTTCGACGACGTTTGCAGCAGCATGGACTATCAGCTCGGAGACCATGGCTGCGGTTACCCTTGTAGCTGCATCACAGACAGGAGCGCCTGCGATGGTGTACTCAACGACGGATCTGTGTGCACGAATGGCAAAACGTCATTTTTTCGGATGAATCGAGATTCTGTTTACGGCATCATGATGATCGCATCCGTGTTTGGCGACATCGCGGTGAACGCACATTGGAAGCGTGTATTCGTCATCGCCATACTGGCGTATCACGCGGTGTGATGGTATGGGGTGCCATTGGTTACAAGTCTCGGTTACCTCTTGTTCGCATCAGCAGGATAATGCACGACCGGATGTTACAAGTCCTGTACGGGCCTTTCTGGATACAGAAAATGTTCGACTGCTGCCCTGGCCAGCACATTCTCCAGATCTCTCACCAATTGAAAACGTCTGGTCAATGGTGGCCGAGCAACTGGCTCGTCACAATGCGCCAGTCACTACTCTCGATGAACTGTGGTATCGTGTTGAACCTGCATGGGCAGCTGTACCTCTACACGCCATCAAAGCTCTGTTTGACTGAGTGCCCAGGCGTTTCAAGGCCGTTATTACGGCCAGAGGTGGTTGTTCTGGGTACTGACTTCTCAGCATCTATGCACCCAAATTGCGTGAAAATGTAATCACTTGTCAGTTCTAGTTAATATATTTGTCCAATGAATAGCCGTTTATAATCTTCATTTCTTCTTGGTGTAGCAATTTTACTGGCCAGTAGCGTATTTGGTCACCAGTAGAAATAGTGGTACCCACTGCGACTCCTCGAAGATCCAAAATCATGTCACCACTATGCTCCTCGAGGGAACGATACATTCCACAGAGTAGCTTCCCATTCCAGTAGGGTAGAGTGAGGCGGCAACGTCAAGTGGTGTAGGAGAGGCGCGGTCAGAGTAAACAGCCGTGGCCGAGGCTGCGGCGAAATAGGACAAGGTCGCGACGCCGCCGGCGCGGCTGCCGGCTGGTTTCGCGCACATTCCAGGCCGCGCCACTGAGTCAGGCCGGAGACGCACAAGCAGGCAGACGCCCCGAGCCAAGGCTCTCTATAATGGCGCGGCGCGGCGCGGCGCGGCGTCCAGCTTCCCAGTGTGCCAGCGCCCCAGGGCCGCAGCCTCGCTCCCGTCTAACCAGGCTCCCCCTCCGGCCATCTTCCACCCCTAGTCGCGTTTTGCGCGCTCGCGTCGAGCGCTGGGTCGTTCCCTATCCGATCTCTCTGTGACGTGCCGAGTTGCTTCTCGCTTACGGGAGGACCTTACAGACTGCTCTGCGCTCTTCCATTCTCTCCGTACATACAAGATTGTACGATCACTGCCAGAACAGCAATTCCGCAAACCAATACGACAGAATCCTCAAAAAAATCTGGAAAGTTACATTTGAAGTTAAAGAAGATTTGCGAGCGCTGTTGAGTATAAAAGATTTCGACATTGTTAACAGTGTTGTCAGTAGTTGCGTGTGTTGCGTGAAAATCTTGTATGGCAAAGTCTATGGTTCGAATTTCTCTCGCAGCAACGTCTTGTTTTAAATTTTCTGTACATTCTGATTTGCTCTGCATAGGACATACTCCAAGGTGCTACTCCAGGCGGGTGTAAAATGAATGTGCGTAACGGAAAATAATAAACGCTAAAATGAAGATTTGGCCCTTTCTGACTACCCCCTGAAGCAGATCTTAGGATCTCTTAATGTACGCCCGCAGCTCGTGGTCTCGCGGTCGCGTTCTCGCTTCCCAAGCACGGGGTCCCAGGTTCGATTCCCAACGGGGTCAGGGATTTTCAACTGTCTCGAGATGACTGGGTGTTTGTGTTGTCCCGTGTTCGATTCCCGGCGGGGTCAGTGATTTTCACCTGCCTCCAGATGGTTGGGTGTTTGTGTTGTCCTCATCATTTTATCATCATCATGAAAGTGGCGAGATTGGGCTGAGCAAAAATTTGGAATTTGTACGGGCGCTGATAACGGCGCAGTTGAGCGCCCCTCAAACCAAACATCATCATCTTAATGGACTTTAACATAAATTACAACCTAACATAAATGAATGATTAAGGCAACTAATACTACTAAATGATAAACGTTGTTCCTGCTTATATATTTATTGCACTTTTTTTTAAAAAAACCTTTATGTTACAAAGTTTACATATCCTAAGTAAATTTACTAATCAATTGCCCTACTCTGCCCCTTATTATGACTGTGCGATTTAATGTCAACAACGCGGAATGACTGAAATCATCTGCGTACCAAAAACTAGAAGACACTACTTTCAGAGATGATCTGCGGTGGTGTGGAACCTCAGTGGAAATAAACTAACGTGATCACAGCTGTTTAGCTTTTATTGCCCTAATAAGCGGAAGCAATTTGCGATATCACCGAATGTACTGCGTCCTGTGCGTACTCGTCTGCGACGATGGAAGAATTCCAGCCACAAATTAACTCTTTCAGCCTGCCGTTGTGGCAGAGCGGTTCTAGGCGCTTCAGTCTGCAACCGCCTGACCGCTACGGTCGCAGGTTCGAATCCTGCCTCGGGCATGGATGTGTGTGATGTCCTTAGGTTAGTTAGGTTTAAGTAGTTCTGAGTTCTAGGGGACTCATGACCTCAGATGTTAAGTCCCATAGTGCTCAGAGCCATTTGAACCAAACTCTTTCAAACGCTAGGACGCCAGAAGGCGGTCCTCTGACTAATATACTCTAATACTGGCTTCTGCTCTCTGTGTTCTACAGACGAGAAACGCGAACTCCCAGCCACAACGTCTCAACATAAGTATAGGCAGAGGAAGTGCTCTCAATTACTGAACGCTGCCTACTCAACGACGACTTCCAACCCAGAGGTGAAGTCCAGAATCGTATAGTTTCACAACAGTACAGTGCGTAAGTGTTCTAACTATAAACTCTCCTGAGAGCAAAGACAGCAAGACCGTCTGTACCAACAAAGCTGATATCGAGCGACCGTCACACAAGGGCACTCACAACGGAAGACCTCGTCTCTCCACCTCTGGCCTCCCAGCAAGGCTCGGCTCCCCACCCTCGTAAATCCGAAAACGAATCATATTCCCGAAACCACGGAATATTCTCCCTCTCTAGAGATTCTTCCTAACGCCGACCAACCATATTTTAGTCTTTCGTCGTCCAGCGCGGAAAGTTTGCGAGGACAAACCTATACTCGTACAATGGTACGCTTCTGAGTACAAATCCTTGGAAATAACCCAGTCTGCGTGGTTTCAGAGGTGGCACTTCCTAGTTCTTCTAAGCTGCGCCCAAGATTTTCGTACTTTCCGAAGTGTAACACTCCCCGTCCGGCTACAGCACCGGCTGGTCGCGACTCTATTGTGCCACAGTGCTCAGCTGTCCGAACGTCCGTCTTGCTACTTCCTGTGTTTAAGCAGGACCAACACAACTGTGTGGGCCTTCCACCCAGGGCTTGAGTTGCGCCTGCCGTTTCATTTCCACTGGCGTTCCAACCTGTACTAATATAATAATAAAGACACTCCATCACCTTTCATGTAATAAGCGTTAACAGTTATTTACAAGGCGTACGTTACAATGTCAGTCTCCTTTATGTATTCTAATATTCGATGTACAACCTATCACATGATACCTAATTGTGTTTGTAGGTCACAGCAAAGTATGTGGATCGGTGCTTGGAAGGTGCGAAATTACAGCCACCTTACGATACAACGTAACAAACTATGGTTACGTTAATGGCTGTTCCGTTAGTTCGTAGTAGAGTATTGTATACATTTAAAATAAAGAAAAAAAAGCAGACAACTCCCGTAATATTTTATAATACAGGGTGACCCAAAAGTCCATTAACATTTGAAAATTTAATACTTCAAGAAGTATTGTAGGTAGACAGGTAAAAATTGACGCTCATGCTTGAAATGACATGGGATTTTATCGAAATCAAAAACGACCAACAGATGGCTCTTCATGCGATACAAAAGCAATAGTTAGCAGTTTATAACAGAAGCTCAAAATGTCGGCCGCCATTCATCAAAAACGCATGTAGCCGAGGGCAATATTGTGAACATCACTGTGCAAAATATTAATAGGTATCGTGAGAAACTGCCGTCGGATATTGTCTTTCAGCATTCCTAATAAGATCGGACGGCCGCGTTAGACTTGCAACTTCTGTTAATCCCACAACCAATAATCACACAGATTGAGGTTTGGGGGGGCCAAGCATGACGGACGTGGCGTCTCAGCACACGATGTTCGCAAGAGATTTTTCACATGTGTACCATGGGTGAGGCAACATCCTGCATAAAAGTCGTGCCTTCCTGCAGGTGATTATAAGCCAGGCCAGGGATGAGCTGACTCCCTCTCTCATTACAGCTCATTTTATACAAGATTCTCACGTACCGTCACTGACGTGTTGCTGTCCAGCACAACCTGTTGGCCACTTTTTTGCATTCGCTTTTGGTTTCAATAAAAGCCTATGTCACTTCAGGTATGTGTGTCAATTTTTATCTCTCTGCCTACATTATGCCGTGGATTAGTGCTTTTTCAAATGAGAACGGACTTTTGGGTCACCATGTGTTTATATATTATCTGAGTAACTAGTTTCAGTCTGTTTGGACATTATCAGGTACAAGGTAATACATGTGGATGTGAATTTTGTGAGATCAACGATTCTAAATTAAGTGCTTCCAAAGAGTGTCCCAGTTGGCTGTCAAAGATGACAGCTATTAACACTCGAATTAAGACACGTATGTGGCTAAAATGGTAAGTGAAAGAACCATAATTTTATCAAGTAAAATTGTAAGGATATAAAACCATAGTAACAGTATTTACAGTTTCAGGGGTGAGTAAAGGAACTGTTTTCGATACTTCAGAAGTAGGTTAGGGCCAATATCCATCTGTTTATTAATTTCAGTTATTTGAAAGTGGTTCATATTCTTCCCATTGGTGGGGGGAGGAGGGGTGGGGGAGGAAATCATGCTGCGGGCGGTTGCCTCAGGACCATAACACACTATAAATTACGTGAAGTCAGGATTTGCTGATGCTGCTACGAGCTGCAATAACAGTTGCTACAAGTCGTCGCATTCACTCAATTAGGTTTTTAATGCACGTCCTAAAGAATGACATTCTAAATCGTTTCTGTTCGACTGCAACGCTGAACTGCACTGGTTAGTCGCGAGTATCGTGAGGGCAGTGGAAATTACAAAAGGCTCAGGCGAATGGAGAAACCAGTGTCTAACAGCTTTCGCGTCAACTATTTCAACTATCCGTACTGCCTGTACGCACGAAAAAGGCTAGTGCTCTAACCTGAACGCAGGTCTTGAACATTCCTTCCTGCATGTGGTGTAGAGAGCGCTGTCGGGATCTACTACAAGACAGAGTGGTCGGTATCATCACTGGGTAACAGTGGTACCACAGATCATCACGCGGATGGCATGACGCGGATTAATGCAACTTACGGAGCGAGACAGTTCACTATAACGTCATACACCATCATTGTATTTCTGGCTGAACCGAGATTCGCGACGGAACAATCTGTTGTCATTCGGAGGCCAATATTTTGACCAGTAACCCTACTACGGTCGGAGTGGCCTATGATCTGGGTTCAGATTTTCTGCATACTAAAAATGCCAGAGACCTCTGGCACGTGTGTGTGGTGTCTGTCCTCTCAGAGTGAAGGACGCTAAGAGATTAATGTCCCGTTACCAGGGAATTCATTAGAGACGGATCACAAACTCAGCTGGACAACCTCAGCAACCTGGCTCAGTATTTAAGGCACTGGACAGCTACGGATGGTTCGCACTAGAACAGAACGAACTGTCACGGGTTGAAACAGAACGGAACGGCACCATCAAATGGTGGAGGGTTCACACTAGATGGAACGCCAGATTATCTCACCGCTCAGTTGGGTACCAGGGGGAGATAGTGAGATTATGACTAACAGAAAGTCGGAATATAGTAGGAGCATTACGAAAATAGCAGTGATAGTAAATCAAACTTTGTAACAGATGTTTTTGACACAAGTCGTATGGTAAATTTTTCACATTACTGGGAACCGAAGAAACATGAAAAGTGTCGTCCACACTTTTTAAAACATAACCATGTATATGTTCATGCAAATGGAGCCGTTTCTGTACATTATTGTCTCGTGAGATGGCCTGGTTATCGATGAAACCGGGATACCGACGTGTTCTTCAATAGTAATTCCGCCAAAGCGTATGCCTTCCTGTCAACCCTACGACGTATACTTTAACTGGAATGTGGAGGATTACATTCGCCGATTACAAAATTGCTCTTTGCTGATCGCAGAGCAAAGAGAATCCGGAAGTAGAAGTGATGGAATTAATAAAATATATGTCTGTATCCGTAATCTATTGCAGGCTCCAGCTTCGAGAAAATTCTTTTATATGCTTGGTTTGCTGCGAAATTATGGGCAGATCATTAGGTATTTAAAACATTAACGAAGTTGCTTTTCCTAATGAATAATCACAGTAAAGAATGTGACTTAGCGGTGCTTAGATTTTTTGTGCTTTGAATATTTTGATGATAGATATCACCTTGGAGAATTCACTGATCCCATTATAGAATAAAAGTAAAAATTAAAGCAAAGTAGATCTAAGTTCTAAGGGACTGATGACCTCAGATGTTAAGTTCTATAGTACTCAGAGCCATTTGACCCATTTGAATTAATGCCAGTTGATTAAGTTATAAAAGATCTATGTTGATAGAATCCAATTTTAATAATATTTGAACTGCTGATTTATTTTCTAAATAATTATATTGTATTATACATGTATTAAATTGTATTATTTTATTCAAGAAAGGTAGTAGGAGTAATCCACTAAATTACAGGCCCACATCGTTAACGTCGATATGCAGCAGGATTCTGGAACATATATTGTGTTCAAACATTATGTATTACCTCATAGAAAATTGTCTATTGACACATAGTCATCATGGGCTTAGAAAACATTGTTCCTGTGAAACACAACTAGCCCTTTATTCACATGAAGTGTTGAGAGCTATTGAGAAGGGATTTCAGATCGATTTCGTATTTCTGGATTTCCGATGGGCTTATGACACCGTACCACGCAAGTGGCTTCTAGTGAAATTGCTTGGTTATGGAATACCGCCTCAGTTATGCGACTGGACTTGTGATTTCCTGTAATTGACGGAAAGTCATCGAATAAAACAGAATTGATTTCTGGCGTTCCCCAAGGCAGTGTTATAGGCCCTTTGATGTTCCTTATCTATATAAACGATTTGGGAGACAATCTGAGCAGCCGTCTTCGGTTGTTTGCAGATGACGCTGTCGTTTATCGACTAATAAAGTCATCAGGAGATCAAAACAAATTGCAAAACGATTTAGAAAATATATCTGAATGGTGCGAAAATTGGCAGTTGACCCTAAATAACGAAAAGTGTGAGGTCATCCACATGAGTGCTAAAAGGAATTCGTATGAATCAGTCTAATCTAAAAGCCGTAAATTCAACTAAATACCCAGGTATTACAATTACGAACAACTTATGTGTACATTAAGCCAAAACGCTGCTTTGTGTAGCAGTTTTAATTATTGTGACTTTATTTTCATTGGCTATAGGCCTATTTCTGCTCAAAGGCCGTTTTCAAGCACCCTGCAACATATAGTACGGTACTTAGATCATGTATCTGTGAGTTTTCGTAATAAATAATTATTTTGTACATTTGGCGTAAGACTTACTTCCATACTACATCATTGACGCCCTTGCTGTCAGATATCTTACTTGGTGCGTTTTTATGCAAATCACAGGCGAAATTATAAATTGCTTGCTAAGTAATGTCTCAGCAGTGGAATTTTTCTTTGTTAGCCAGTATCGTTAAGATCTTGTTAACATTTTGTAAGTTTGACAGCTTCGAGTTATGTCAGCGATGTTACATGGTTACAGATTTGTTTTTATAAATCAATGGAGTTGTGTGATAGTAAAATCTTTGCAGCTGTATATTGGTGTTCGTCTTATGAAATTATCTGTGGTCAGTAATTTCAATAAAATTATCAAAATAATTTTTATGTTTTAAAACGGTTTGTTTGTTTAAAATTTTTTTTCTGAATATTTGCGGGTGTGTATATAGATTTCTGTCTCTTCCAGAAAGATCAGAATTGGGCCTTTTGGTGTAATGTGGAGAATTTGCTTCGAATTTTCAGTCAAGATTGAAAATTCGATGCAACTACTAAGGAGACTGCCTACACTACGCTTGTCCGTCCTCTTTTAGGATACTGCTGCGCGGTGTGGGATCCTTACCAGATAGGACTGACGGAGTACATTGAAAATGTTCAAAGAAGGGAGGCACTTTTTGCATTATCGCGAAATGTGGGAGAGAGTGTCACAGAAATGATACAGGATTTGGGCTGGACATCACTAAAAGAAAGGCGTTTTTCGTTGCGACGGAATCTTATCACGAAATTCCAGTCACCAACTTTCTCCTCCGAATGCAAAAATATTTTGTTGACACCGACCTACATAGGGTGAAACGATCACCATGATAAAATAAGGGAAATCAGAGCTCGTACGGAAAGATATAGGTTGTAAGTAGGCTGTTTAGGTTTTTATGTTGGTGACCACATGTAGCGCTCTGTATGAAAATCGCTGACTGCGCTGCGTGCAGTCTGTGACTGGTTGGACTCATTGTTGGAATATTCGCTAGTGCAGTGTTGGGCAGTTGGATGTGAACAGCCCGTCGCGTTGGGCAGTTGGAGGTGAGCCGCCAGCAGTGGTGAATGTAGAGAGAGAGATGCCAGAGTTTTGAGATAATATGAGCGGACTATCTGGACGTGTGTCCGTAAGGAAAAGGAAATTTGTCAAAATAGATATATATATATATAATGACGTTTGAACACTATTAAGGTAAATACATTGTTTGTTCTCTATCAAAATCTTTCATTTGTTAACTATATACCTATCAGTAGTTAGTGCCTTCAATGGTTGGAATCTTTTATTTAGCTGGCAGTATTGGCGCTCGCTGTATTGCAGTAGTTCGAGGATTTTTGTGAGGTAAGTGATTCATGAAGGGTATAGGTTATTGTAAGTCAGGGCTATTCTTTTGTAGGGATTATTAAAAGTCAGATTGCGTTGCGCTAAAATATTGTGTGTCAGTTTAGAAATGATCAGAATAAGTAAAGAGAAAACTGTCTGAGTACGTTCAGTTTTACTCAGCTGTTTCTGTATCAAATAACGTAGAAGTTTATCAGCACAGTCATTCTTGACATTCAAAGGGACGTTTCAAAGTGTTTGTTCTTTCAACGCGCTGTACGAGATTGGAATAACAGAGAATTGTGAAGGTGATTCGATGAACCCTCTGCCAGGAACTTAAATGTGATTTTCAGAGTATCCATGTAGATGTAGATGTATTTCTCGTTGTCACAAAAATATTGTTATTGATCTCAGGTACTTTCAACACAACAAAAGGAAACTAACAACATAATAAGATTGCATCTGAACACGGAGCGGAAAAATTCGAACGTGTCCTAGTAGCCACTACACAACCAACTCGCTTGGTATAACACCACGTGTGTGAACTGATGTCACTTTCTCGTAAACTATTAAGTGTTTGAACCTAAGACAAAATAAGTGTCCATTTATTTTCTCCTTTCTTTCTCCAAGCGAAGTTTCGACTGCGTCAGAGAACGACCTATTGCAGATCCTTCTTGTAAGATATAGTTTCAGGAAGCTGCTGATGCTGATGCTCGCGCATGCACCGTAGAGTTCCTGCAGTATTTCCGCTCACCCAAACCTCACGGGCCTCAAATGTTGCTCTTGAGAAACTAATATAATATTCAAATTAATCAGCATATCCTTCATACTTCATGACTACTACCGTATGATATAATTAACCGTGTTAGAGAGAGAATTATCTCTATTGTTCCGTGGAAACTGACATGTTTCATTTGCTGCAATTTGTAGACTTTTTCCTTTCTTTTTGACTCTCTCCCTGAAACTATAGCATTTCTGAGTTTTTCGACGATATTGTGAGGTAGTATTGTAGTTTGGAGCTGCGTCGTACTGCGACTGGGGTGACGGCAATATCAGGCGGCAAAAACTACTTGCTGCGTTCTCGAGTGTTTAAAACGACTCGAAGAGATCTTCAGTTACATGTATTTGGCATTTGTTTCTGTATTGGGGCAGTTGCCTCAGGAGAGAAAATGATGTCTGCGTTAAGTATCCTCAACGCGCTGTTAAGCCTTTCCAATATACTCCAAGATGATATTACAGTTAGAATTGTCCACTGAACCAAATCCCACGACAAGTGCCGTAATATCTAAAATAGCATTCTGTTTTAACAATCACACCACATTACTTGATTATGAATGTTGTGATAGCCTAGAATGGTCGTTAGTTTGAAACAGCTGAGAAATAAACTACGAGCAAATCGCGCCAACCGCGAGACGACGCATAGAAATTCCGTTCCACAATCACCTAAGGTAAACCTCTTCTTGTAACTTTCTTTCCTTGTTTTGAAAAATGAAGAAACCACATGACAGTTGTTTGATCCACTCTCAGTTATTATGTGCATGACCGACTTCGGAACACTTAATCAACTTGTACTTAGTTTTCCCGTTTGCGTTGACGGTCGTACAGCACAGGGAACGGTCGTTATAGAATTTTTGTCCCTTTTATTCCTTCGACACGGAACCTTTGGATCCATGGCAACATTGGGGTGAGGATGACCTCAGATAATTAAATGATTTTTTTACACAAGACGATGGAACTTTAAGTGTTCCGAAACCGGTCGTGTACACAATAAAAGATTGTGAATTAGGCAACTGTCATGAGAGTTCTTCATCTTTCAAAATCGGCTTGTACAGTTGCGACTGCCCGATACCAAGAACTCTTTTTGGTTCCTCTCTTCTTAAGCTGTCTGAAAATTGAAAAGCTCATTCATCGGACGCTTTTCGCTGCTATTGACAAAGCATCACCAACACTTATATCGTAATTGTTGCGATTAAACGATACTCTTCGTCTTTTTGGTTTGTATAGAATGAATGACAGTTTTGATTAAGAATGACATATTTGACAAACTACTGTCGGCAACTTTTACATCTACATCTACATCTACATCTACATCTACATCTACATTTATACTCCGCAAGCCACCCAACGGTGTGTGGCGGAGGGCACTTTACGTGCCACTGTCATTATCTCCCTTTCCTGTTCCAGTCGCGTATGGTTCGCGGGAAGAACGACTGTCTGAAAGCCTCTGTGCGCGCTCTAATCTCTCTAATTTTACATTCGTGATCTCCTCGGGAGGTATAAGTAGGGGGAAGCAATATATTCGATACCTCATCCAGAAACGCACCCTCTCGAAACCTGGCGAGCAAGCTACACCGCGATGCAGAGCGGCTCTCTTGCAGAGTCTGCCACTTGAGTTTGTTAAACATCTCCGTAACGCTATCACGGTTACCAAATAACCCTGTGACGAAACGCGCCGCTCTTCTTTGGATCTTCTCTATCTCCTCCGTCAACCCGATCTGGTACGGATCCCACACTGATGAGCAATACTCAAGTATAGGTCGAACGAGTGTTTTGTAAGCCACCTCCTTTGTTGATGGACTACATTTTCTAAGGACTCTCCCAATGAATCTCAACCTGGTACCCGCCTTACCAACAATTAATTTTATATGATCATTCCACTTCAAATCGTTCCGCACGCATACTCCCAGATATTTTACAGAAGTAACTGCTACCAGTGTTTGTTCCGCTATCATATAATCATACAATAAAGGATCCTTCTTTCTATGTATTCGCAATACATTACATTTGTCTATGTTAAGGGTCAGTTGCCACTCCCTGCACCAAGTGCCTATCCGCTGCAGATCTTCCTGCATTTCGCTACAATTTTCTAATGCTGCAACTTCTCTGTATACTACAGCATCATCCGCGAAAAGCCGCATGGAACTTCCGACACTATCTACTAGGTCATTTATATATATTGTGAAAAGCAATGGTCCCATAACACTCCCCTGTGGCACGCCAGAGGTTACTTTAACGTCTGTAGATGTCTCTCCATTGAGAACAACATGCTGTGTTCTGTTTGCTAAAAACTCTTCAATCCAGCCACACAGCTGGTCTGATATTCCGTAGGCTCTTACTTTGTTTATCAGACGACAGTGCGGAACTGTATCGAACGCCTTCCGGAAGTCAAGGAAAATGGCATCTACCTGGGAGCCTGTATCTAATATTTTCTGGGTTTCATGAACAAATAATGCGAGTTGGGTTTCACACGATCGCTGTTTCCGGAATCCATGTTGATTCCTACATAGTAGATTCTGAGTTTCCAAAAACGACATGATACTCGAGCAAAAGACATGTTCTAAAATTCTACAACAGATCGACGTCAGAGAGATAGGTCTATAGTTTTGCGCATCTGCTCGACGACCCTTCTTGAAGACTGGGACTACCTGTGCTCTTTTCCAATCATTTGGAACCTTCTGTTCCTCTAGAGACTTGCGGTACACGGCTGTTAGAAGGGGGGCAAGTTCTTTCGCGTACTCTGTGTAGAATCGAATTGGTATCCCGTCAGGTCCAGTGGACTTTCCTCTGTTGAGTGATTCCAGTTGCTTTTCTATTCCTTGGACACTTATTTCAATGTCAGCCATTTTTTCGTTGGTGCGAGGATTTAGAGAAGGAACTGCAGTGCGGTCTTCCTCTGTGAAACAGCTTTGGAAAAAGGTGTTTAGTATTTCAGCTTTACGCTTGTCGTCCTCTGTTTCAATGCCATCATCATCCCAGAGTGTCTGGACATGATGTTTCGAGCCACTTACTGATTTAACGTAAGACCAGAACTTCCTAGGATTTTCTGTCAAGTCGGTACCTAGTATTTTACTTTCGAATTCACTGAACGCTTCACGCATAGCCCTCCTTACGCTAACTTTGACATCGTTTAGCTTCTGTTTGTCTGAGAGGTTTTGGCTGCGTTTAAACTTGGAGTGAAGCTCTCTTTGCTTTCGCAGTAGTTTCCTAACTTTGTTGTTGTACCACGGTGGGTTTTTCCCGTCCCTCACAGTTTTGCTCGGCACGTACCTGTCTAAAACGCATTTAACGATTGCCTTGAACTTTTTCCATAAACACTCAACATTGTCAGTGTCGGAACAGAAATTTTCGTTTTGATCTTTCCTTCTTTCAAATTATCATCACAATTGCTTCTCCTTTCATGTTATGAGAATGTGTAATCGACTTTTCACTGGAATGATTGACTTGTTCAATTCCCTTCGCGGTTTTTCGGTCATGGCGAAAAACTCCATTGTACGGTTTGCTTTTGTGATTTGAAACTCACAGCGTATGAACTTTGATTAAGAAAAGCCTTCATCCACATCACCTTGGAGTATATTGGAAAGGCTTAACAGCGCGTTCAAGATACTTAATGCAGACGTCATTTTCTCTCCTGGGGCAATTGCACCAATACAGAAACAGAGTTATGTTGTCTTTTAGTTCGTGTTATTATGTATTAGAGGTGGTGGCAATGATAGCATTAACGAAAACTGTTTTTAAGTATATAATATTAAAATACACATTACTTGCACATTATGTTAATAACACCTGGTAATGCTAAAAAAAGCGAATCACTTCCAATGAATTAATATTTTAGTTACCAGTTCGCTTAAATCAGTAAATAAAAATGGCGACGACAGCTACAGAACCGGGGTAATAATTTTTCCTGCTCCTTATTTATTATATTCGAGTTGCAGTCGGAGCATCTGGAATTTATTCGTAACTATACTTTAGACCCAAATCATAGATACAGAAATTGTAATAAAAACTCATTGGCCAATACTAGGCCTTTCAGCTCCCAGTCAACGTAGTGGCAACCGGCAACACCACGACTTCGAAAGGCGAGCTAACCCGACGCCACTATATGACCGTCGATTTTCTCCCTGGTTTGGTTCAGAATTATCCTCGTATTCACTCGATATTTTCTTGACACTTTGACTATTCTGAATTATTCTCACTTAAAGGACAACACAGAGGTGGAAAATTTATGATCATGAGTCCAAGAAGATCATTCCAACAAAAACTGCAGCTTACTTCGCCGTTTATGTTGCGAATTCTCTGTCCTGGTTATGACTGGGACAACAACGAAGCGCTGTACGCCGCAGTTACATGCTAACTTACCTGGCAAGTGTGTAAGCTTTCGGTTCTAACATCGCCGGAAAGTAGACTTTTACCTTTTCTCTGAAAAAGCCACATATAGGCAGAGGGACAATCAGTAAAGAAATCCTAGGATAATTTCTCCCACAAAAGTTCTTTCGCTACTGAGGCCCTGTACTATGTTGCTCTAAAGGTGACAAACTTGTTGAATTGAACACTCGTTATAGCCTGATTTTTCTCCTTTTCTCAGTTGTATTGACAAAATTGTGGCACTGAATTATATATTCACTGGATTTTGTCATATATTTACCCATACTGCCACGTCTGCATACTTTTGTGGTAGTCTTGTAACACTACTTCAGTATGATTGTGGACTGAACCTAGAGACAGACCGTTTAGAAGCCGAAAGTGCGAATTATCATGCTAATTCGTGACGATCTTGGATATTTTGTTTAATTAAAAAAGCTATTTTCGTAACGTTTTCACGATAACCTGCAATTCATTCGTATTAGCACAATGCATACCAAATGACGGTTTTTGTTAGGTTATTGAACACAGCAGATAGACATAAGACATAAATAAATCAGCAGCAATATAATCTCCGACAGTATCTAAAACAGTGAGTTAATGTTCGAATAATTTCTCGAATTGTCTATAGACAATATGTCGTTAGTAGTTGTTCTCCTCGAACGTTATGCTGTGTCAGCAGACAGTAAATTGTGCAGTTTAGCATAACGATGAAGCGAGAGTTTAACCTTTTTAAATGTACGGATAATAAGTTGCCGTCTCTTTATCTAAGAATAGATGATGAATGCAGCTAGCCGCTATCTCTGTGTAATGTCTTGTCTGTATAGACGTGTATCTGTTGCCTTTAAGATCCCTTCACCTTCACACATAAATCTATACAGTAAAGTAAGGCCTCTTGGCTGATCCGTGATAAGACAGGCGAAAAATTAGACTAATGGAGGATTATTAGTATTATCTCTATTTTCATTCGCTCTCTCTCTCTTTCTCTCCTTTATCTGTGTACAGTTTTTAATATAATATTTCATTACGTGAAATCAGCCAAATAGGATCTTTGGTGGAGTCCTTCGTCTTGGTAATCAGCGGCTGGCTTGCTGTAAGAGATCTTTACATTTATTATTACTGTTAAACACTGCAGTCAGTCGGGAAAATCTATCGTTTGGACAATTTGTTCCTTTTACGAAAGATTGCGAATTCCAGATGTGTACGAAGCCTTTTTGGACGATTTAACACAGACTCAGTGATTGCAGGCTCTCTTCGACACAGCTGAAACTTCCCCACTAATTACAGGGCCAACGTGATCATCAAATGATTCAGAAAAAACTCATTCGTTCATTCACTCCAGAACAAAAAAGTCACAAACCTTATTTATGGAGGAAATTGTGTATTAAATCCATCTCCATTACATATCCAGATCTCCGGTGATTCCACGCCTTAATTATTTTCCTTTTACAGTCTCTTTCTCCTCAAACAAATGTTAACTGGCTCGCTTTAGCGAGAAGAAAATCAGAATATGTATCTCTCAGAAACACGTCAATCCCTCAACAGATACTCCAGAAGCTGTCCTAGTTACCACTCTAACAACCATGGAGAATGTATATATGCATCTCTGTTATTTCAAAGAATAAACGCACTACAAAATACTTTGGCGTCGTCGAGCTGTCGCTGCATATATTACGAGAAAATCAGATCAGATAACTTTTCCAAAGTGAATGAATGTGGATGGTTTGATTGAAAATGATTAATTGGTGCGTGGTAGAGGGTATTTTCTGTGGGGACATTACAATGCCCCTCGCAGCGAGCGAAGTTTGTGAGCCTAATTTTGATTTACCGAACACACTTCGCGAGCTATCTATTAGTGTGGGTAGCCCGGAAGTGATGAGTGTCAGTCCTCTGACTGAAAAAAAAAAATTATGTTTAAGACAGACGAAGAAAAGAAACATTGAAAACAGAAGAAATGAAGAGACAGGTACCGCGGCTGTATTGCTTTTGCGTGCATCAAGGTGTTATGTCTGCTGTGCACAACCAAGGAAGATGATCTTTCATGGTCTAGCCATTCGGGAACTTTCTTAAGCAGGGAAACCTTGGAAAACCTCTTAAGCCTAGACCCCCAGCCTACGGTACATAGGAGATAGGAAAGCCTACAGAAGAGAAAAAATAATTTTGAAATTGATCTCTAAAGGAAAGATAGGGATCGATTTATATAACGGTTTGGAGAAGAGTGATTTGTGCCTCTAGCTAAAAAAATTTTTACAATCAATAACTCGAGGTTTTTTTTCTTTTTGTTTTTACAATCTTGTTCCCAGGACAATATCTTGCGGTGCTGAAACTCCCCCAGATCTTGCATGTCCCCGACGTCCACATTTTTAGTCTGTCTTCTACGCGGCCCACAATGGGAAGAGTAGAAGGGACAGGGATACCAGATTTTACATGCAACATTCATTCCAAAAGAATTAGCAATGACCCAAAGGGAAACTTTTCCTGTAAAAGAATTGGTTAGGTTGCACCGTCCAAGATTCTCCTTTTTGAAAACAAAATCCCTATGGCTTCATGCATCCTTTTTCTTACGATGTACTGCAAGGAATTTAGCCATTGACTTAAGGTTTCCATTTATCCATTGACTAATGATGTTGCCGAAAACATCATAATATTTACTCTAGTTTGAATTTTCTTTTGGACTTCGCATCACCACTTGTGCTTGTAAGTCCAAAAATTCTGACACATTTTCTGTCAATGATTTATTCTTCGTAATTTAAAGGATTCATGCAACTTGCAGTAGATTTTGGATTCAAATCATCGAATAATGGAAAGTGTGGTGTATTTTATACAAGGACATAATCCATCATTTCCTTGAAAAGTCATATCATTTATATATACTCATAAAAATTTTATCCTAAATACATATATTTCTCCGCTTGATTGCTGTAATGGAAAAGTTATTAGTAGTGAGGAATGTGGATTCACTTCTTTCATTTATTCTCTGATTCATCCGGCATTCATACATGCACATATATGGAAATAGATTTTCAAGCAAAATTCCAAAGTGAACAAGACCCAATAAATAACTACTAACTCTATGAATATTAACTTCTTTTGACATTCAACAATAAATCAAAAACTCTTAACCTCTAATTATGACACTTTTTTTTTTTTTTTTTTTGAAGTTGAACATCAATCTGTTTCCTGTCGCGTTTGATGCGAGTCTCTTACAAAGCATATCTGTGTCGTCTATATCGATTCTAACTCTCACGCCTACGTCAATTGTTTTGCGCGGGAAATTATCTTTGCGGCGTTAACCGTCACTCATGTTTCACTACTTAACCGCAAAACTTCACTTCACACGTTTACACATCTAAGCGTGCACTTGAAATTATATATGAACATTCACTGGGAACCTCTTTTGATTATGCAGCGTCATTTTCGGGAAATATTTCTTTCTTCTTGAAGGTCATTCAGATCCTTTACAATTCTTGATGACATTAGCAATGCTAAAGTTCTATGTTTACCCAAACACAGGTGAAGCCTATCTCCACTATCTTCTTTGCAGCACTCGATAGTAATAGTTAGTCACTATCTCTAGAATCTGTGTCACTGATTAATTATTTCAGTTTTAAGTTTTCTAACACTAAACACACACAGTTTATTGTTATGTTTTTACGAGCGTTCATCTCTGTCACTCGCAACACCATTCCTCCCTATCTTCTAATCTTCATTAAATTTTTTCAAGTCGTTATGGGAAAATAACCCTTTAATTTTGTTAGATCCCGGGTATGCTGACAGGGTTCGGAATTTGTAGAATGATGTATGGGCCAGTATATAATAACTCCCATTTCTTTATACTCTCCTTCATTAAGAATGATTTGGTATGTCTTTTGACTAGTACCTTCTCTCCGACGTGGTACGCCTGTACCCTCTTGATTAATTTATCATATTGTTGTTTTCTCTGATCAGCCTTTTGCGTCATATTTATGATGGCTTGTCTTATTTTTTTCTTCCCAAGGCATCTCAGTTTCCTGAGTTTTGGGCATATGTTTAGTCCAGAAGTTTTCTTCTTTTGCCTCGAACATCAATTCATGAGGTGTATATCCAGTGGAAGAGTGGGGCATGTTGTTGTATATCTGCTCAAATTCTTCCACATAATTTGCCCACGCAGTCTGCTTATTATGGCAATGGGTCCTCATAAATCGATTGAACTGTCTAAAAATTCTCTCAACCAAATTGCCTTGTGGGTGGTAAAATTATGTTAGTGTGTGTTTCACACCGACTTGAGACACAGCCTGTTTCCATCGGAGTCCCGTGAATATCTTAGCATTGTCTGTTATTATCGCCTTAGGTATACCAACATGTGGAAGATAATCCCTTGTCAATCTTAATACAATTACTTTGGCTGTAGCCGCCTTTATCGGGTATAGCTTTACACACGAAACACACATCGAGAAATGCTAACACATATCTAACACCTCCTCTTGAAGTAGGTAACGGTCCACGCAGATCGCACGAAATTAATTCTTTTGGTTCTCGGACTAATATAGAGCATAATGGGTGCTTACTCCCTTTTGAATCCGGCTTTGCTTTTTGACAGATTATGCATTTCTTCAAGACCTCATGCACTCTGCGCTTTATGTTGGGAAAATAACAGTACACACTTATCTTGTCTGCACATTTTGTCGCACCGAAATGTCCCCAGGTTAAATGGGTGAACCATACGAATTTCTCTATTTGCGCCTCAGGTATACAAACACACCAACGGATTTTGTTTGGCCTTCCACAGCGGAAAAATAATACGCCATTTACCAGCTTGTAATAATTTGCCATCTGATCCGAAGGTTGCTGTTGTAACCTTTGAATGACACTTCCCCATTGAGCATCTCTTTTCTGTAACTGTGCCATATGCGCACACAAATTGACGTAGTACATCTTATATGGATTTTCCTGCAGCAGCAATACAGAGAATTCTGAGTTATTATTTACTTCAATCTCTTTGGTCAAACCCTGTGGTGACCTTGATAGAGCGTCAGCAATAATGTTTTGCTGTCCTGAGACATGCACGATCTTAAATTGGTATTGTTGCAGAGCGAGAGTCCATCTAGCCAGTCTGGGGTGTAACAGTTTACACGTTTGTAAAAACGTTAATGATTGATGATCGCAAAATACGATAGTCTTTGACCCATATAGATAATAATGAAATTTTTTAAATCCCCAGATGACCGCAAGAGCCTCTAATTCTGTCGTCGTGTAAGTTCGTTTACAGTCGGACAAAACACGACTAGCAAACGCAATAGGACAGAAGGTGAGTTGTCCATTTATCTTGCGTACTTGGAAAAGGTACGCTCCAATACCCACATTCGAAGAATCTGTTGACAAGTAAAATTCTTCTTGCATGTCCGGATGGTACAAAAGCGGTGCATTTACTAATTGCTTCTTTATCGCTTCGAATGCTTCTTGACACTCTAATGTACAGAGCCAGGGCACATCCTTCTTCAACAGACTATTTAGAGCTGCTGCGTTCATCGCCTGATTTGTTATGAATCTTCTAAAAAATGAGGCAAGGCCCATAAACCCTTTTAATTGCCTCCTATTCCTGGGTGTTGGAAACTTACTAATCACAATTAGCTTCTCCTTGGTTGGTAAAATTCCCTTTGCGTCAATTATATGCCCCAGGAACTTGATTCTGTTTTCTACAAAATGGGATTTCTGTAGGTTAGCAGTTATTCCCATGGTTTTGAACACGTCCAACACTCGGTTCAGTAAGGTAATATACTCCTCCCAAGTTTTCGATGCAATAAGCAAATCATCAACAAACACTGTTATCCTGCTTCTGAGTTCTGGGCCTAGTGCATAATCTAGAGCTGCTATAAAGATTCCAGCACTAATGTTGCGTCCGAAAGGGACTACGATAAATTGGTAACTTCTTCTGGAATAAATGAAAGCCGTATACTTCCTTGATGACTCATCCAGCTTGACTTGCCAATAAGAGCTCCGCAAACCAATGCTCGTCAAATATTGGACATCCTGGAACCGTTGTATAAGTTCGTCTATGTTTTCCGGAAGTGTTCTCACTGGAATTATGATTTTATTTATTTCTCTGGCGTCGAGTACCAGTCTAACAGTCCCATTTGCTTTTGGCACGACTAACAATGGGGAGCAATATGGGCTTGTAGAGGGTTCGATCAAAACCCATTTCAACATGCAATCTATTTCCTTTTGAACTTGAGCCTTTAACCTCCAGGGAACAGGATAGAAAGTTCTACAATACGTTTCGTGCGGCTTAACGTAGAGATGGCATATGTATCCCTTAATAACTCCTGGCCTTTTATCAAAAACGTTTTCATACGTTAATAATAATTCATTGAGCTGCTTCTTCTGATCTTCGATAATGCAGTCGGATTCATTTAACTTTTCAAACACTAATTGACCGAAATCTTCTTTGACTTGGAACTCATTAATTACGTGCTCTTTAGAATTTTGGGCCGTCCTGATTACTTGCACACTGATCCCACAATTATATTTTGTCGTAAGGCTTTTTTTTTTCAACAACTCCAACTCAATTTCTTGTTTATTAACCTTCAACCAAATTTTTCCTGTTTTAAAATCTATTCTGCATCCGTATTGACGTAGGCTGTCGACTCCGATAATGCAGTCTACCACCAAATTTTTCACAACAAGGAATGTGCTTAATATTGCCACATTTCCGAATTCCACACCAAGTAGTGACTGCACCTTTACATTAGCCGATCGAGCCCCTACGGCGCCTATTATTCTGCAATTTTGAACTGGAAAAATTGGTACTCGTCTTATATTTCTGATCCTGTTAAATAGTGCCTCCGAAATAACATTTGTGGTTGCAGCTGTGTCTAAAACCGCCACTATAGGTACGGTCTCCATAATGACTTGCACTTCGGCTACTGCCACCTGTTCCTTATCCTCATCTTGTGGTTCTAAGTCCTCGATCAGTTCATCTGCCAGTAATCGTCCATCATTATACGTTAGCATGGGTACACATATCCTGTTGCCCCTCAACCAATTGTTGACCGCTTCTCCGGGGCACGAGCGGGTCCTTACAAGTTTGTTGGATTTTGATTTGTCTGCTGGTTGACATCATCCGTTACTTCGGTAACTACCGGTTGATTCGTAGATGTCCGTCCCCACTGATGTTGGCTATTTGAATTCATTCCTCCCGGTTGATTCCACTTTCTATTATTGTTATTATTCCAGGCTTGGGGTCTGAAATTTCTTTCGTTCCCCCACACGGGGTTGTATCTTTTCCCGTTCCTGTTGTTCCTTGAATAGCCCCTCGCAAGACCATTCATTGCCGGGATTACTATTGAGATTTTGAGGGGTTCCTCCATTATTTAACGATCTCTGTTCATTCCTTCTAAGTGTCGATTGATCGCCATTGGTATAACCCATACTTCCACCTTGCCTACCGTTTGGCGGAGGTTCTATCACCATATATTGGAATCTGTTATCACGGGATTTCTGGTTGTTATCTTCGATAATATATATATGGTCTAACGTCGTGAGGAACGATTCCAAGTTTTTGTCGTTGCCGTAAATCAATTGATTCCGGATGCTAGTTGGTAGTCTTCCCTTAAGAATGTTTATTATGTCTGGCAAGGGCATAGGTCTGTCCCAGTATCTCGTTTTATTTATATATTTTTCGAAATACCTTCTAAGGCTTCCTTTCGAAAAGGAGAAAGGCTCTGGGCAGAGCACCTCCTGCCTTAGGCGTTCCTATACCCCTTCTGACCAGAACTTTGCTAAAAACGCCTCCTCAAAATCGTCATATGTCGGGCAAACAGAAGTCATGTCCGATGCCCAGATCGCCCCCGAACCTTGTATATATCCTGTTACAAAACTAATCTTCTGCCACTCCGACCAATTTCTGGGTAGCACTCCTCTGAAACTTCGAACAAAAACAATTGGATGGACCCCCCTTTTGTCAGGGTTAAAAATCTGGAATTGCCGATGCTTTATCATTTTTTTCTTCGGCATGGCAAAGGCTTTCGTAATCTCCGTTAGATAAGAATTCACGCGAACAACCAGCTTGTGGCAATTTAATGTTTGAATTACTTGCACAAGTCGGTATTGTGTGCGAATGGGCAGTAATTGGCTCTGTAGTCGCTGCCAACTTCTGCTGCTGCCCTGTATTCATTTGTTCTGAGCTTTGTTGTGAAGCGCGCATCGACTCTTCTATCGTTTGTTTCCAATGCTCCAAATGAGCACCTAACTGTTGTCGCACCTCCTCAAGTCCTTTCGCAAACAAATTCTCTTCCTGTTTGCCAGATAAACTCTGGAATGCTGCCTTAACATTTTGCTCAACGTTTTCACACATTAGCCTTTTGTTTTCTAATGTGATTTCGGATAATTTACCCGTTAATAAGTTAATTTGGTGGTCTATAACGTCTTGACGCTCTGTCAGATGTTCAACGCTTTCCTTTAGGTTAGTCTGTGTAGGTGCCAATTCAGGAAGTTGCGCAATTGCACGTGACATGGCGCCTTGTTTTTGTACTAATTGCAGAACCATTTCCACTTGTTCCCGTACAGTATCTATCTTAATAGCCACATACTCCTTCATTTCGACACGTACGCGGGGAGTAGATTCCTCACATTGTGCAGTTAATTTTCGTTCCGTCTCTTCGGCCTGATCTTTGAGTTCCTTGGTCTTCGCCTCTATCCGCTGCTCTAATTCGGAAAAACTGTCTTGTAACTGCTGCTTAATCTCAGTCTGGACTAATTTCATCTCTTCTTGAGTTTGAGTGACTGTCACTAATTGTGCTTTAATATCGGTTTTCAGATTTTCCTGACCTTCAGTAACTGAGGCTAATTTCGCGTTTCAGATTTTCCTGCCCTTCAGTAACTGAGGCTAATTTCGCGTTAATGTCGGTTTTCAGATTTTCCTGCCCTTCAGTAAATGAGGCTAATTTCGTATTCAAATCATTTTGCCCTTCAGTAACTGAGGCAAATTTCGCATTGATGTCGGTTTTCAAAGTATTCATGCTCTCGGTTATCATCGGCATCTGTATCATGATAATTACCAATGGATCTAATCCCTGCTGCGTACTTGCTGTTACACCTCCAGCCGTGTCTACAGGGCGTTCTATTGCGCTATCTGTAGCCATCGGTCTTACAACACTTCTTACTGCTTCATTATTATCAGTGCTAACAGCTGAAGGCTGATGCGTGCTGCTTTGCTCTGCTTGACTCATCCTAAACATTGCCCTAGTTAAAACCATATAAATGTTCTACCGTCACTATATATGTAACTCCCTTCTACTGTCACTATACGTAACTCCGTTCACACAAGAGTACTTCTGTGTCTACTTTCTTCGTGTACATATACAGATAAATGCAACTGGGACAGATCAATCAAAACACTTCCTATATCTAACACGAACACAATCAACTATCGAATATCAAAAAACACTAAATAGAAAAGCGTATACTTCAACTGTACTAGCAGGTATTAATAAAAAAAATATAGATCTGCCCTTGTCACTGCGATCAGCGTGCTGTCTTTCGGGTTTATTTGTAGATCCAATTATATCACCTGCGAGTCTTTCCTCTCTTTTCCAAGCACCAGTTACGTTAGCTCGTCGTAGTTGACATGAAACAGGTCCAAAAACGTGTCCTGTCACAGATTGGCCATTTTAACATTTTTAAATGTTCGGATAATAAGTTGCCGTCTCTTTATCTAAGAATAGATGATGGATGCAGCTAGCCGCTATCTCTGTGTAATGTCTTGTCTGTATAGATGTGTATCTGTTGCCTTTAAGATCCCTTCACCTTCACACATAAATCTATACAGTAAAGTTAGGCCTCTTGGCTGATCCGTGATAAGACAGGCGAAAAATTAGACTAATGGAGGATTATTAGTATTATCTCTATTTTCATTCGCTCTCTCTCTTTCTCTCCTTTATCTATGTACAGTTTTTAACATAATATTTCATTACGTGAGCCGGCCGAAGTGGCCGTGCGGTTACAGGCGCTGCAGTCTGGAACCGCAAGACCGCTACGGTCGCAGGTTCGAATCCTGCCTCGGGCATGGATGTTTGTGATGTCCTTAGGTTAGTTAGGTTTAACTAGTTCTAAGTTCTAGGGGACTAATGACCTCAGCAGTTGAGTCCCATAGTGCTCAGAGCCATTTGAACCATTTTTTTCATTACGTGAAATCAGCCAAATAGGATCTTTGGTGGAGTCCTTCGTCTTGGTAATCAGCGGCTGGCTTTCTGTAAGAGATCTTTACATTTATTATTACTGTTAAACACTGCAGTCAGTCGGGAGAATCATTCGTTTGGACAATTTGTTCCTTTTACGAAAGATTGCGAATTCCAGATGTGTACGAAGCCTTTTTGGACGATTTAACACAGACTCAGTGATTGCAGGCTCTCTTCGACAACGAGATCATCAAATGATTCAGAAAAAACTCATTCGTTCATTCACTCCAGAACAAAAAAGTCACAAACCTTATTTATGGAGGAAATTGTGTATTAAATCCATCTCCATTACATATCCAGATCTGCGGTGATTCCACGCCTTAATTATTTTCCTTTTACAGTCTCTTTCTCCTCAAACAAATGTTAACTGGCTCGCTTTAGCGAGAAGAAAAGCAGAATATGTATCTCTCAGAAACACGTCAATCCCTCAACAGATACTCCAGAAGCTGTCCTAGTTACCACTCTAACAACCATGGAGAATGCATATATGCATCTCTGTTATTTCAAAGAATAAACGCACTAGAAAATACTTTGGCGTCGTCGAGCTGTCGCTGCATATACACTCCTGGAAATTGAAATAAGAACACCGTGAATTCATTGTCCCAGGAAGGGGAAACTTTATTGACACATTCCTGGGGTCAGATACATCACATGATCACACTGACAGAACCACAGGCACATAGACACAGGCAACAGAGCATGCACAATGTCGGCACTAGTACAGTGTATATCCACCTTTCGCAGCAGTGCAGGCTGCTATTCTCCCATGGAGACGATCGTAGAGATGCTGGATGTAGTCCTGTGGAGCGGCTTGCCATGCCATTTCCACCTGGCGCCTCAGTTGGACCAGCGTTCGTGCTGGACGTGCAGACCGCGTGAGACGACGCTTCATCCAGTCCCAAACATGCTCAATGGGGGACAGATCCGGAGATCTTGCTGGCCAGGGTAGTTGACTTACACCTTCTAGAGCACGTTGGGTGGCACGGGATACATGCGGACGTGCATTGTCCTGTTGGAACAGCAAGTTCCCTTGCCGGTCTAGAAATGGTAGAACGATGGGGTCGATGGCGGTTTGGATGTACCGTGCACTATTCAGTGTCCCCTCGACGATCACCAGTGGTGTATGGCCAGTGTAGGAGATCGCTCCCCACACCATGATGCCGGGTGTTGGCCCTGTGTGCCTCGGTCGTATGCAGTCTTGATTGTGGCGCTCACCTGCACGGCGCCAAACACGCATACGACCATCATTGGCACCAAGGCAGAAGCGACTCTTATCGCTGAAGACGACACGTCTCCATTCGTCCCTCCATTCACGCCTGTCGCGACACCACTGGAAGCGGGCTGCACGATGTTGGGGCGTGAGCGGAAGACGGCCTAACGGTGTGCGGGACCGTAGCCCAGCTTCATGGAGACGATTGCGAATGGTCCTCGCCGATACCCCAGGAGCAACAGTGTCCCTAATTTGCTGGAAAGTGGCGGTGCGGTCCCCTACGGCACTGCGTAAGATCCTACGGTCTTGGCGTGCATCCGTGCGTCGCTGCGGTCCGGTCCCAGGTCGACGGGCACGTGCACCTTCCGCCGACCACTGGCGACAACATCGATGTACTGTGGAGACCTCACGCCCCACGTGTTGAGCAATTCGGCGGTACGTCCGCTGTGCCGTGCGTGTGATCATTGCTTGTACAGCCCTCTCGCAGTGTCCGGAGCAAGTATGGTGGGTCTGACACACCGGTGTCAATGTGTTCTTTTTTCCATTTCCAGGAGTGTATTACGAGAAAATCAGATCAGATAACTTTTCCAAAGTGAATGAATGTGGATGGTTTGATTGAAAATGATTAATTGGTGGGTGGTAGAGGGTATTTTCTGTGGGGACATTACAAGAGGTCTCGCTAATTCTGTCACCGACTGTACATATGATAAGTGACGAATGGCTTTCCTGTCACTGGGACCTCTAGTGTGTTCTCACCTGTCAGTCGGTACAACTTTCACATCAGCGAGTGTCGCGACTATATGTGTTAGACTGTGGTTACACGGGATTACGTAACGTCTGCTGGCAGTGTCTAATTTTTTTTCCGACGTGCTTGTAAGTAAGCGTGGCGAGAGTAGTTAACTTATTATGGTAGCGCACGATATATCCGCCCCTAGCCAACGGAAACTATCTTTCCGAGGATCCTTGACTTCTCTGTCCAGTTCCGTTTCATTCCATTGGCAGTCCGAGCGAACGCTTCCCTTTGAAAAGCACTGTGGAAGTTCCGTTCAGTGACGTCCAATGTGAGGCGACTGGGAGGAACGGAGTTCAAATGATCCTCCAGAGACTCTGACCTAGGTATGCAATGGTTTCCTTGAGATAATCTAAACAAAGGCAGATATGATGACTTAAAACAAGGTCACAGCTGACTCCCTATTTCTTTCTTGTCCACTCTTGACCCTCGACACCGACGTCACCGGGACACTTTTCGTGATCCGCAACTGTTTTTACGGTCTGATTCTTTTGACTTCTCGCTTCAAGCACTATAAAAGCATTACGCCACATAGAGGCTGCTATTTCACGTCACGTCACTCAGGCATCATCGAGGCATAGTTAAGTGTCATTTAACGTTTACTGCTGGCACACCTTACAAGGCCTTCATGGCACTTTTACAGCCCACTAACTAGCAGCTGCACCTAACAGGGCTGGTCGAATGGTATTGTTCAGCTTACGCTCCCGTTACCGCTTTTTAAATACACTCCTGGAAATTGAAATAAGAACACCGTGAATTCATTGTCCCAGGAAGGGAAAATTTATTGACACATTCCTGGGGTCAGATACATCACATGGTCACACTGACAGAACCACAGGCACATAGACACAGGCAACAGAGCATGCACAATGTCGGCACTAGTACAGTGTATATCCACCTTTCGCAGCAATGCAGGCTGCTATTCTCCCATGGAGACGATCGTAGAGATGCTGGATGTAGTCCTGTGCAACGGCTTGCCATGCCATTTCCACCTGGCGCCTCAGTTGGACCAGCGTTCGTGCTGGACGTGCAGACCGCGTGAGACGACGCTTCATCCAGTCCCAAACATGCTCAATGGGGGACAGATCCGGAGATCTCGCTGGCCAGGGTAGTTGACTTACACCTTCTAGAGCTCGCTGGGTGGCACGGGATACATGCGGACGTGCATTGTCCTGTTGGAACAGCAAGTTCCCTTGCCGGTCTAGGAATGGTAGAACGATGGGTTCGATGACGGTTTGGATGTACCGTGCACTATTCAGTGTCCCCTCGACGAACACCAGTGGTGTACGGCCAGTGTAGGAGATCGCTCCCCACACCATGATGCCGGGTGTTGGCCCTGTGTCCCTCGGTCGTATGCAGTCCTGATTGTGGCGCTCACCTGCACGGCGCCAAACACGCATACGACCATCATTGGCACCAAGGCAGAAGCGACTTTCATCGCTGAAGACGACACGTCTCCATTCGTCCCTCCATTCACGCCTGTCGCGACACCACTGGAGGCGGGCTGCACGATGTTGGGGCGTGAGCGGAAGACGGCCTAACGGTGTGCGGGACCGTAGCCCAGCTTCATGGAGACGGTTGCGAATGGTCCTCGCCGATACCCCAGGAGCAACAGTGTCCCTAATTTGCTGGGAAGTGGCGGTGCGGTCCCCTACGGCACTGCGTAGGATCCTACGGTCTTGGCGTGCATCCGTGCGTCGCTGCGGTCCGGTCCCAGGTCGACGGGCACGTGCACCTTCCGCCGACCACTGGCGACAACATCGATGTACTGTGGAGACCTCACGCCCCACGTGTTGAGCAATTCGGCGGTACGTCCACCCGGCCTCCCGCATGCCCACTATACGCCCTCGCTCAAAGTCCGTCAACTGCACATACGGTTCACGTCCACGCTGTCGCGGCATGCTACCAGTGTTAAAGACTGCGATGGAGCTCCGTATGCCACGGCAAACTGGCTGACACTGACGGCGGCGGTGCACAAATGCTGCGCAGCTAGCGCCATTCGACGGCCAACACCGCGGTTCCTGGTGTGTCCGCTGTGCCGTGCGTGTGATCATTGCTTGTACAGCCCTCTCGCAGTGTCCGGAGCAAGTATGGTGGGTCTGACACACCGGTGTCAATGTGTTCTTTTTCCCATTTCCAGGAGTGTATAATCATTGACTTGTTATGCCTTGCTTTTAAGGTCGTTTAAGTTTTATACTAGTTGCTTACTTCCTTCACGCTGTTACTGTAATGATATTACTGGGTGGACAATTTATGTCTGATTAAGACCATTTCAACTACCTTCAACTGTTGGGCCATTAGCTTTCGTATTATACGCGAAGAATTTTACGTAATTTAGTTTTATCCATTATGGAAGTGAAATTTTTCACAGATCCGTTACTGCTTTTGTAGCTACCAAGAAGCGCACACAAGCTACTAGTCAGTACCTATGGTTTACTGATTCAGTTTCTTACGTTGCAATAGCACATCGCTGACAGCAGACGTCTTGTATTATTACGCAGGAAATGTTTGATGTCATCAATGAACCATGTAGGTTACGCTGAGAAACCTTAATGCTCCTGTTCAAGACAACTTTATAATAATCAGAGAAACAATGCTGCCCGACGGTGAGAGTAGGCCGCAATTAGATATGGATAAGTAGTTAGGAAGCCCATCAACAGTGTGATGGTTCAAATGGTTCAAATGGCTCTGAGCACTATGGGACTCAACTTCTGAGGTCATTAGTCCCCTAGAACTTAGAACTAGTTAAACCTAACTAACCTAAGGACATCACAAACATCCATGCCCGAGGCAGGATTCGAACCTGCGACCGTAGTAGTCTTGCGGTTCCAGACTGCAGTGCCTTTAACCGCACGGCCACTTCGGCAGTGCAGCTTGTTTCTTAATGGTATACACTATCCAAAGCTTAAATAACCACTTTTTGCATCGCGGTCCGCTGCGACACTTGCAGGAAGAAAGTCAGTGAGATTCTGGAAGGATGTGAAAGATATGCCGACTCCATTGCCGTGACCAGCTGCACAGATTCTCGATTGGATTTAAATGCGGGGACTTTGGTGGCCAGAGGAGTACAGTTAGCTCATCCTCGTGCTCTTTGAACCACTTACGTACACTGTGAGCTGCGTGACTCATTGCATTGTCCTGCTGGTAGATTCAGAAAAAAATATCTGAATGGTGCGAAAAGTGTGAGGTCATCCACATGAGTACTAAAAGGAACTCTTAAACTTCGGTTAGACGATAAATCAGTCTAATCTAAAAGCCGTAAATTCAACTAAATACCTAGGTATTACAATTACGAACAACTTCAATTGGAAAGAACACATAGAAAATGTTGTGGGGAAGGCTAACCAAAGATTGCGTTTTATTGGCAGGACACTTAGAAAATGTAACAGACCTACTAAGGAGACTGCCTACTCTACGCTTGTTCGTCCTCTTTTTAGAATACTGCTCCGTGGTGTGGTATCCTTATCAGACAGGACTGACGGAGTACATCGAAAAAGTTCAAAGAAAGGCAACACGTTTTGCATTATCGCGAAATGTGGGAGAGAGTGTCACAGAAATGATACAGGATTTGGGCTGCAAAGCATTAAAAGAAAGACGTATTTCGTTGCGACGGATTCTTCTCACGATATTCCAATCACCAACTTTCTCCTCCGAATGCGAAAATATTTTGTTGACACTGACCTACATAGGGAGGAACCATCACCACGATAAAATAAGGGAAATCAGAGCTCGTACGGAAGATATAGGTGTTCATTCTTCCCGCACGCTACACGAGATTGGAGTAATAGAGAATTGTGAAGATCGTTCGATGAACCCTCTGCCAGGCACTTAAATGTGATTTGCAGAGTATCCATGTAGACGTAGGTGTAGATCATCGTGCTGAGGAAAAGCAAACTGCATGTACAGGTGGACAGGGTCCCTAAAAGATAGATGCATGCTTCTGCTCTCGATTCTGCCTTTCAGAATGACGAGCTCCCACAGGGAATGTCACGGAAACTTTCTCCAGACCATAACATTCGCTCCTCCGTCCTGGATCTTTCCTACGATTGGTTCAGGGCGTTTGCTTTCAGAAGTTTCACGCCGATGGAGCATAAAACGTGATACATGTGGAAAGGCCACCCGTCGTCACTCAGTGAACGTACAGTTGCGGTACGGGCGTGAACATTTCGGCCTTCGTTGCCGATGAACACGTCAGCACGGGTGCATGAACCAGGCGCCTGCTGCAGAGGCCCATACGCAGCAACGTTCGCTGAACGGTTGGTTCATATGGGCAGTCAGTTGTTCAACAGTTGTACGGCTATTCGGCCGTACAACCCTCCGCAACCGTCGTTCACCTGTGTCGTCTGTGGCCCACGGTGCACCGCATTTGCCCGGCGCCGGTATTGGGTGGCGCCACTCTGCCATGCATGGTATGACTTTAACCTCTGCGGCATGCAGTTTACAAACTTAGCTGTTCCGAAAACGCTTCCAATCTTGGCCCGAAAGCCAATGATCATCTCCTTGTGGGCGTCAGAAAAACCTCTCAGTTTGCGCATTACCATAAAGACTGCACGTGCTTTATATATACTCCGTTTCTCGTGCTGCCACCAGCCGTCTGTGAGTGGCTGTTGCAAATTGACGTCGAAAGCAGGCGTTTGTGAAAAAAAACATACATTTTTAAGAATATCTTTAAAAGTTTGCATATTGTTACTGTTTACGACTACTTTTACTTAAGGACATTTGTTATTCCATTTTAGTTTCATCAGTTACCGGCGTGTTTCGTGACCATGTAAACGCGCTATCTTCATGACGCAGAACGTGTTTGAATACTCAGACATTTAGAGACTAAAAACTCTGCTATGGTTCATTACTCGTCGCACAGTTGGCGACCCTGATAGCTTATTTGAAATGTTCAACTAACTTTTCGTTTGCATTTGTTATTTCGTCTGGTTATTTTGTGAAAGCCACTCCCCCAAATGTAATAGTTATTTTTCTTTAAATAGTGGCAATTATTTATTCACAATCGATACAAAAGAGTTACAAGTTTGCACCTGTCCTTCAAAGTAGTCACCAGCTTTGTGTAGAACCCGTTGCCAGTGATGTGGAAGGCGTAATATACCGTTAGCAGAGCCCGTTCTGTTGATGGTGCGAATGGAACGGTCTACTGCCTGTCGAATCTCTGGAACAGTTCTGAAGCGAATGCCATCGTCAGTGCAGAGTAGTACTGTTCGTTTTCGGAGCATCACCTGCGACCGGCTTTGCCAAAGAAGCGGCGACACTTCCTGCGCAACCCATCCGTCATTTTGCACGACAATGCGCGGACACATACAGCGCAAGCTGTGGCTGCACTCTTCGGTCGATGAGACTGGGAAGTTCTGTACCTGATTAATAATCCTGGCAATTGATGTGATATACATAGGGATCATATCAACCCGTACCGCATCAACAACAGCCTGAAGATGACGCTTTGAAGCGCTGAAACTGGTTGCAACAAAATAAAATAAAGCCATAAGGACGACTGTAGGTGTTTTATTTTATCACATTACTTCAGATTTCTTTCCCCATCCTTTCCCAGTTCAGACTTATTCTCCATCTAGACTGGTGTCCAGAATTAAAGCAACAAGCCTCTATTTCCCCGTCCTGCGTCTAACTCACGATATAACCATACAGACTGTCAACAGATGTCCGTACGATCACGTTCTACACGGAAGATGGCATTCCGGTCAACAGGAAAGCACGTCATCGATGACGCCAGGGCAGCTACCAAACTGAGTAGTGTTTGCCGGGTAGTCCAACATCCACAACTGCTGTGTACACGGTCACAGACGGTGCAGTGCGCCACAGAGAAGATGCCTCAGATTCTTTACGGTGGAGGGCCATAGGGAAAGCGGAAGCACGACAGTCGCAAGCTCATGTGGGCCGATGGCTTAACGTGAATCGTTCTGTTCTTTCTCGGATATGGCGGTACTTTATAGAGACCGAGACTGTATCACGAAGGCCAGGGCAGAGCTGACCACGTGTGACATAAGAAAGAGAGGACCGTTATATCGATGTAAGGGTGCGAAGGTACCGCCTTACTACTGCGCAGCAGCTGGCATCTGACCTCGCAGCATCTACTGGACGTGTTGTATCGAGGCAAACGGTGAAGAGAAGGCTTCGACAGAATGTCCTTTATTGTCGGAGAGCTGCTGTATGCGTGCCTCTGACGCGTCTTTGCAGAGGAGAACGTCTAGAGTGGAGTCGTCAACATTCCATTTCGACAGTCGGACAGTGGGCCAACGTTCTTTTCACAGATGAGTCCCGAGTCTGGAGAGTGATTCTCGACGGATTCACATCTGAAGGGAATGTGGAACACGATTTCGAGACCCGAAAATTGTGGAAAGAGACCTATATCGAGGAGGATCCCCAATGGAGTGAGCAGAGATTATGTTGATCACTCGAAAGCCCTTCATGAAACTGTACACGTGAATCGGAAAGGTTTAACTGCAGACTGCAGTTAGGTATCGTGACGCGGTCTTGGGAGCTCATGTACGGTTGTTGCGAGGTGCTGTGTACCCAGACTTCGTATTGATGAACGATAATACACTCCTGGAAATTGAAAGAAGAACACCGTGAATTCATTGTCCCAGGAAGGGGAAACTTTATTGACACATTCCTGGGGTCAGATACATCACATGATCACACTGACAGAACCACAGGCACATAGACACAGGCAACAGAGCATGCACAATGTCGGCGCTAGTACAGTGTATATCCACCTTTCGCAGCAATGCAGGCTGCTATTCTCCCATGGAGACGATCGTAGAGATGATGGATGTAGTCCTGTGGAACGGCTTGCCATGCCATTTCCACCTGGCGCCTCAGTTGGACCAGCGTTCGTGCTGGACGTGCAGACCGCGTGAGACGACGCTTCATCCAGTCCCAAACATGCTCAATGGGGGCCAGATCCGGAGATCTTGCTGGCCAGGGTAGTTGACTTACACCTTCTAGAGCACGTTGGGTGGCACGGGATACATGCGGACGTGCATTGTCCTGTTGGAACAGCAAGTTCCCTTGCCGGTCTAGGAATGGTAGAACGATGGGTTCGATGACGGTTTGGATGTACCGTGCACTATTCAGTGTCCCCTCGACGATCACCAGTGGTGTACGGCCAGTGTAGGAGATCGCTCCCCACACCATGATGCCGGGTGTTGGCCCTGTGTGCCTCGGTCGTATGCAGTCCTGATTGTGGCGCTCACCTGCACGGCGCCAAACACGCATACGACCATCATTGGCACCAAGGCAGAAGCGACTCTCATCGCTGAAGACGAGACGTCTCCATTCGTCCCTCCATTCACGCCTGTCGCGACACCACTGGAGGCGGGCTGCACGATGTTGGGGCGTGAGCGGAAGACGGCCTAACGCTGTGCGAGACCGTAGCCCAGCTTCATGGAGACGGTTGCGAATGGTCCTCGCCGATACCCCAGGAGCAACAGTGTCCCTAACTTGCTGGGAAGTGGCGGTGCGGTCCCCTACGGCACTGCGTAGGATCCTACGGTCTTGGCGTGCATCCGTGCGTCGCTGCGGTCCGGTCCCAGGTCGACGGGCACGTGCACCTTCCGCCGACCACTGGCGACAACATCGATGTACTGTGGAGACCTCACGCCCTACGTGTTGAGCAATTCGGCGGTACGTCCACCCGGCCTCCCGCATGCCCACTATACGCCCTCGCTCAAAGTCCGTCAACTGCACATACGGTTCACGTCCACGCTGTCGCGGCATGGTACCAGTGTTAAAGACTGCGACGGAGCTCCGTATGCCACGGCAAACTGGCGGACACTGACGGCGGCGGTGCACAAATGCTGCGCAGCTAGCGCCATTCGACGGCCAACACCGCGGTTCCTGGTGTGTCCGCTGTGCCGTGCGTGTGATCATTGCTTGTACAGCCCTCTCGCAGTGTCCGGAGCAAGTATGGTGGGTCTGACACACCGGTGTCAATGTGTTCTTTTTTCCATTTCCAGGAGTGTACTTGACCTCAAAGGGCACGAGTATTTGATGTTTTCTCGGAAATGGAAAATACTGCACGCATGACGTGGCCTGCTCGCTCTCCCGATTCGAATCCCACAGAGCATGTCTGCGATGACAGGTTGCATCGTATCAGCATCCACAAACCACTCTCCAAGACTTGCGAGCAGCTCCCCAGGAAGTATGGGCATTATTGCCTCAACATGACGTTGATGACGTTGTTCACAGCATGCTCCGTCGTTGTCAGTTCTGTATTGCACCAAGAGGTGGTCGCACCCCATATTGAGCACATTTTTAACCATTTGTCGGAATGTGTGTGCAACTCTTTTAAGTTGGAAAAACGAAGAACATTTTCGTCGACTGTTATGCATGTTGCAGTTGTTTACGTTCTGTATTCTTTACACTGTTTCTACTTTGCTGTCACCTGTTTATACCGTTTTTTGGCAAAATAATCAAACATTTCAAAATTTCCGTTTGTTGGTTTAATTTTGGACTCCAGTGTACAATGACGAAGTCGTCGATGGGACGCTAAATCCTAATATTCCTTCTTTGCTAATGCAGTAGACCATCTTCAAACCATTGCCCAGACGGAAAATGGGTGGTAAGTTTGTTTATTTGTGTGTCACTTGTTGAGTTTGGGTTGTTGTATGGGCTATTTGCTCTGATATTTTCTGGCAAAACTTGCAGAAAGTCAATCTGAATTTTGCTTATGCAGCACACTTCATAAATATTATAAACAATATCGTTGAACGCCTGCTTGCATTTATCTGCGTTTTGCCTCACATTGTGTTGCCCTGAAATGTTCCTTCTTGCTTTTAAAATACCACACTTAACGTTTTTTATAACGCCAATTACACAGTGGGACGCTTTTTGGACGAAAGAACTTTAGGGTTCAATGGGCCGTCGACGATGATCGATAGTACAATCAGGAGGAAGAAAATCGATAGGCGTTGTCCTTTTCAGAAGATGCTTTCCGGCATTTCCCTTCAAGGAATCAAAGTCTAGTTGGCCTGACTGGGTGCTGAACCCTGTTTCTTCCTAATGAGAGTACGGTGGCTAAACTAAGGCGTCAACTCGCTCAGTAATTAACTGGAAAGAGAAAAAGATTTGAGAATGCTGCTGTGTTTGCCAAAGTTGGGACTAATTATAAATGCGTCTTTGCTAAGATATTGGGAAAGAAATGCTTTGTTTTAGGATAGTGTCCCTGTAGTACATTGTATCTCGTAGACAAGCACCAGTAGTGAAATTTCGGTAAGGTGAAAATAGATCTAATCAACGAACTTGGCCAGATAATATTCATTAAACAGTTTCTTAGGGAATACCTGAAACATGTGGGCAAATATAGCTTCTTCCTTTTTTACGTATTTTCCCCAAGTTTTTTTACCAGAAAATAAGAAAACGGTGATACAAAATTGTAGGTAGAGAAGTGTAAGCTGAAAAAAGATTTGTAAAATTAGATCCATCGCATGGAAATGATCAAATGTGGGGACGCTCAGGTAAGTGCCGTGAACACGAACTGCAGATAGGAACTGATGGGCCGCTCCACGGAACTCACGGACTTCGAACGTGGTCAGGTGATTGCGTGACACTTCTATCGTACGTCTGTACGCGAGATTTACACACTCCGGAACATCCCTAGATCCACTGCTTCCGATGTGATTGTGAAGTGGAAACGTGAAGGGACGCGTACAGCAAAATAGCGTACAGGCCGACCGCCGACCTCGTCTGTTGACTGACAAAGACCGCTGACAGTTGAAGAGTTTCGTAATGTGTAATAGGCAGACATCTATCCAGACCATCACACAGGAATTTCAAACTGCATCAGGATCTATTGCAAATACTATGACAGTTAGGCGGGATGTGAGAAAACTAGGATTTCATGGTCGAACGGCTGCTCATAAGCCACATATCACGCCGGTAAGTGCCAAACGACGCTTCGCTTGGTGTAAGGATCGTAAACGATTGAACCGTGGAAAAACGTTTTGTGGAGTGACGAATCACGGTACACAAAGTGGCGATCCGATGGCGGGGTGTGGGTATGGCGAATGCTCGGTGAACGTCATCTGCTAGCGTGTGTAGTGCCAACAGTAAAATTCGAAGGAGATGGTGTTATGGTGTGGTAGTGTTTTTCGTGGAGAGGGCTTGCACCCTTGTTATTTTGCGTGGTACTATCACAGCACAGGCCTACATTGATGTTTTAAGCACCGTCTTGCTTCCCACTGTTGAAGAGCAATTCGGGGATTGCGATTGCATCTTTCAACACGATGGAGCGTCTATTCATAATGCACCGCCTGTGGCGCAGTGGTTACGTGACAATAACATCCCTGAAGTGGACTGACCTGCACAGAGTCGTGACCTGAATCCTATAGAAGACCTTTGGGATGTGTTGGAACGCCGATTTCGTGCCGGGCCTCACCGACCGACATCGATACCTCTCCTCAGTGCAGCACTCCGTGAAGAATAGGCTGCCATTCCCCAAGAAAGCTTGCAGTACCAGATTGAACGTATGCCTGCGAGAGTAGAAGCTGTCGTCAAGGCTAAGGGTGGGCCAACACCATAAACACCATACTGAATTCCAGCATTACCGGTGGAGGGCGCCACGAACTTGTAAGTCATTTTCAGCCAGGTGTCCGGATATATATATATATATATATATATATATATATATATATATATATATATATATATCACAATCTTCACAGATTAGCTGGTAAATACCTTCTTCATTCTTCATTGAATTTATTTGTGGTGTTGTTAGGTGTTTTTAATCATTTGTATATAGTATTGTTTATTTTATATGGCACCTTTCTACCTAGTTTCCTCATGATGTTTCCTGTCCTACATTTTCCTTAACCGCGTTGAGAACAAAAACCTTGAAGAAATAACAAAACCAAAACAGTACACAATAATATATTGGTACCATTACGTTGATTACATAATTTGCTAGATAGACGAAACACCCGACTGGATACTGCACTAACACAGAGACATCAATACTGCCCACCGAAAAATACACTTCATGCTTGAACATGAAAGAGACAGAAAAACAGATTTCCTAGACATCACAATAGAAAAGAAAGGCAACAAGTTTCTGTTCTCAATGTACAGAAAACCTACATCAGCCAGTACAATTATTCACAATAGAACAAAGCACCTTGCAGTTCATAAGCAGGCCCCCTCATATACTTGCTACACAGACTGAAAAGAAATGCAGTGACAAAGATAGCCACACACGAGAACTAACCACAATCAGATTGCCATAGAAAATGCTTGCAAAATAAACTTTGTCGAGAAGCTAAACCATAAAATAAAGACACAAGTGATACAGAACACACGAACAGACTGACAACGCACCACACCAGCAACAGCCACACAACAGAGAACACACAACGCACAGAAGATGAAGTAACCACAAACAAGAAAACATGGCACACACTGACATTTCTCACCAAAATAACACGCGGGATGGGAAACATCACGAGGAAACAAGATAAAATGGTGGCATATAAAACAAACAACTCTATGCAGAAAAGATAAAAAATACCTACCACCACCATCGATAAATTCAACAAAACAGCTAACCTGCAAAGATTATGGTACAATATACATCGGACAGACAAGTAGAAACTTCAGAATAAGATATCAGAACATTTAAGAACACTGAAAAGTGACAGCATATATTGTACGTTTGTAGAACACCTCATAAATAACAACCACCATCACAGTGACACAGAAACAGACCTCCAAATCCTAAAACACAGTAATCATGTGTACCAATTTTTATCAACAGAAGAAAATTACCACATCCAGAAATCTATCACGTGGGACCAAACGTTTATCAATGACCAAACAGTATTATGTACCAAAACACTATTCAACACCATTTCAAAGTTCACGGACATCAAACCAAAACAAAACACTAAACAAACGACTGTCGGAAGCGCGTCAAAGACATAAATTTCTGCTGTGAAACTTGTGTCCACGCCACAGTAATATAACAGGACGCAGTATTTACAAACAAGCAGGAGAAATCTTAAATAAAAACTGTCAAAATATGAAACAGAATCCATGAATAACCAACTACACGAAATAGTTCGCCATACCTAAGCTTGACAAAACTTTTATCGACGTTCACTGGTTCAGATTATATAAACAAAAACATGTTAGGTACGTAAATACAAACTTGTCACAACTAAGGACTAGCAAAAGACTAGAATGGTAAGGCCAAACACGGACATACGCTACGAATTTTACCAGAACATACATTTCAAAGACTGGACGATAAACAAAAAATTCAATGCAGACGATTTTCTAACATCCGCCATGTTTTGAGATAACATGGTGTACTAATTTAGACCTATGGCTGATTGTGGTTGGCAGCCACAGGACAAGGTAAAGTGCACATACAATTTAAATGACAACAAAATCTGATGTATGTTATTCCTTAACCTAAAATTAACCTGTATGTATGTATTTCAGGAAAATAAAAAAAAAAAACGGAGGATGCCACAGCTGTGGTGAAACATGTTGGGGTGCTAAACCAAAACAATAATTTGTGTACTACTTGCAAAAAGATGGACCCATCCTTAATTCCTGCTGACAAAATAGCAAAACTCATAGACGTCTTTTAGTGTCTTATTTTCTGAGATAATTCTCTCGTCGTCGCATGATTTAATTGAACTACATTTCATTACCAGTGTTTCACCTTTGTTGATGTTCATCTTGTAACATCTTTACAGTTTCTGCCTGTTCCTCTCAGTTGCTCTTCCAAGACCTTTCCCCATCTCTGATAGAATTACAGTGTCATTGGCAAACCTTAAAGTTGTAAGTCCTTCTCCCTGAACTTCTCTTTCCAAACTTCTACTCAGCATTTTTCAGGACTTACTCAATATATAGAGTATATGACGTCGGAGACAGGCTACAACTGTATCTCACTCCTTTCTCAAGTACGGTTCACCTTTGAGGTCCTTGAACTGTTTTAACTGTAATTTGGTTTCTGTGCAAGTTGTCCTTTCGCTCCCTGTATTTTATCTCTACTAGCTTCAGAATTTCAAAGAGTGTATTCCAGTCAACATTGCCGAAAACATTTAACATATCTTCTAAAACAGTTGTGGGGACAGTATTGCCTCGCGTGTTCCTGCGAGGGCCAGTTTTTTTTTCAGTATCTGATTAGTCGCGAAATTAAAACTACAATGAAAATCCGATGAAGTTTTCCACGGATGTGTTGGGCAGTGTCTCTAGTACGCCGGTCGATCACGTCACGTTACACTTTTCAGTTATGAGCGCACAGTGAGCAATCGAAGATGTCTAAACCAACAGTCTCCCTCCAAGTGTAAAGTGTGTGCTGTCATTCGACTATTTTCGTACTGAGGAGTTCCACCTGATTTCCAGGCAGCCCACATAACGTAATTGTCATGGGTGACAGCAATGTGCCATCATGGCACAGGAACTTTGAAGTAGACAGACGTTCATGGTGCAGGCGGTCAGGGAAGGAAGTGCGTGTCAGTCGATGATCTTATTCCACGATTAGATCAGGGGATTCGAGAAAATCGTCTACGAAGGGCGATTTAGAATAAGTGAAGAATTTTTAAAGAATTTTACTAAATCGAATAAGTGAAAAGATAGAAAAGGAGCTGAGTGAAGAACAGCATGGGTTTCGGAAAGGAAGAAGCACGATCAACCTGATATTTTCTATCCGTCAACTGATGGAAAAAAGTTGGGAGTACAACAAAAGGGTTATAATGGTTTTTACAGACATAGAAAAGGCATATGACACAGTTAAGAGGAAAAGCTCTGGAAAGAAATGAAGAAGATAGATATAGAAGATGGATACATTAATGTGATAAAGACAATGTACAGAGGACACAATTGTAGAATTAGAACACCACTGGGAAACTCTGAATACTTCGAAATAAGACAAGGACTTAAACAAGGAAGTATTCTATCTACTGCACTTTTTAATGTTATGATGGAGGGAATGAATAGGGCAGTTAAAGATATAGTGAAAGGAAAAGACAAAAATATTATTTTTGCAGATGATATGGTAATATGGGGTGATAAAGAGGTAGATGTAGAGTTACAATTTGATGCTTGGAAGGAAATAATGAAAAGGTATGGATTAAAAATAAATAAAGATAAGTGAAGTAATGGTATTTGGAAGAGAGAAAGGGATCAACGGAAATATTACCTTCAATGGAGAACCCATCAAAGTTGTAGAAAGTTTCACTTATTTTGATGAAACGTGACTTTCTAGTGACCTGTCCACAGTGTGTACCTCTGGGCCATTGCCAAAATCGCCACGGGCCCCCGTTCCACGCACTTTGTTCTCGCGGCATAACTTGGAGATATAATCTGTAGTGTGTCTTTTGCGTCCGGCGCCGAGGGCTGCCTGCCTCAAAGCCAGGCCAGTCTGACCACCGGCAAGTGAGCTTCCGGGCTTTCTGCGAATTTGACTGAAGGCTGTTTCCCTCGCCGGCTTTATGACCTGCCGCGACCGCTCACTCGCTTGCAGCTCACTGCAAGATGCTTTCACGGAGGCTACTTATTTAGGTGATTCGGTAAAGGAAATCATAATCTACATTAGTTGAGTAGTGGCAATCACTGCTACAGTTACATCTTTCATATGTCAGTGGGGATTAATTATTCATATTTGATTTGTCTTTTTGTTCTGGATTTTACATCAGTTGTGAGGTAGTTTGGGAAAAATGGTCGCGTCTTAGTAGCGGCATAGAACTGGCTAAGAACCATTTATTAATGTCCATGAAAATTTCATTAACCACTCTTTCTGAGAATAAAATTTATTTGCTGTTTATTAAAATGCTGGAACGCCCTTGAGAAAAAAGCAATAGAAGTAAGAAGAAACAAAGTTGAACTAGCCTTTCAGCTTACTAAAAATACTTATAATAAAAAGTCCCTCTCATGGAATTCAAAAATAAAACATTACAACACTGTCATTAAACCAGAAGCACTATATGCAGCTGAGACATTATCTATCACTAACCATGGCCCAATTGAAAGGCTAGAGATCAAAGAAAGAAAAATATTGAGAAAAATTTTAGGCCCCAAATTTCATAACGACAAACTAATTCATACCAAAAATGAAACACTCTACAAAACCACAGAAAAACTTTCGGATACAATGAGGAAAAGAAGAATTGAGTTTTATGGGCACATTCTCAGAATGAACCCAAATAGACTTACAAAAAGAATGTTTGACTACTTCAGGAATAAAAAATCCAAACCAAATTGGTTTATCCAAACAGAGAAAGACTTAAGAGAACTACACATCACAGAAAAAATGCTCACAGACAGGACCGCAAAAATGATAAGCAAAGACAGAAAAGAGGGATTCCAGCTCCAAAATAGAAAGAAAAGAACGATTGTCATCTCTGATGAGGAAAGAAAAGCAAGATCAGAAAGAATGAAACAGTACTGGGCGAAAAGAAAGGCACAGAACACACAGAAATGATTGATTCAACGTACCCCAAAGTTGGGTGAAACGAAGAAGAAGAAGAAGAAAATGTTCATACAATCTTCACACAAAACAATTTTACTATTTGGTATTATTACTGATCGAAGGTTTGTTAATAAATACAAGAAAAGGTAAGGGCAGTAAGATGGAACATTATGGGAGCAAACATATAATTAGCTCCCAGTTGCGTGACGACCAGTAGATTACTACACGACTCTTTCCTATTGACCTCTTTGTTTACTTTTTTCTGCCTCGACGTCATACGAAATAACGTACGAAATACTTACCATAATAAAACGACGGTTGTTTCGACCGAGCTGCAGTTGCTTTCTTCAAGCACTGACAGTCCACATCCTAAGGAAGACTGTTGCAACGCGGCCGAAACGTCATTTATTTTGTTATTTTGATAAGCACACCGACCAAAAACTTAGTTACCACAGGGGACATGAAGTTACGCTGTGTAACAACGGATCTAGCCTTCATAATGTCCTCAAATCAGGAAAGAAGAAAATGCACAAGTTCCTTCATGTACACCATATCCACCTGAAGCCAGTTATTGATGATTATATTCATAGAGTTAACAAATTGCGGGGCTGTTGATAGCTACGTTTCAGCCGTCTTTGCAAATAACCTGCGACAGTGTTTTCGATCGTCCGTCAACTGAGGAACATGGCTGTCGTCGTCTCGGATGACGGGAGTGTCAAGAACATTCTCATCATCCACTGCCTGAATGAGTGACCCCAATTTAAGGTATGAAAAACACCCAAAAACCACCCTAGAATCATCGCCGGCCTGAATAGCACCCGCTACACCCTGCGGGCTAAACGTCCATTGGGCCATCGCTGCGCTCGACACCTTGCAACATTTTAAAAGAGGCAAAACTGGGACTTTCTGGACCATGCTGTACGTCTCTGTCAGCTACTGACCAGTTTTTGTGCTGTACGGTGCAACGAGGCGTGACAGTCTCTTCTATCGCTGTCGGTTAGCATACTTTTACGACCATAATCTTAACGCCGCGGCGAGCAAGCTGGCACAGTGGTGACCACACGACTCCCATTCGGGAGGACGACGGTTCGAATCAACGCCCAGGCACTCTGACTTCGGTTTTCCGCGATTTCCGTAGATTGCCCCACGTAAGTGTCCAGATAGTTCCTTTGAAAGGACCAATTTCCTTCCCCATCCTTGAAACAATCTGAGCTTGTACTCCGTCTCTAATTACCTCGATGTCGACCGGACGTTAAACCCTATACTTCCTTTCTTCTCTTGCTACTCCGTGTTACTTGGCTGCTACTAGTACACCATTCCTTGGAGACATACTGGACAGACCACCTTGATACACCAACAAATCGGGCAACTTCACTCACTATGATATCAAGAGCACGTCCAAACGCGATGGCTCGTTTCTGTCATTCAGTCACATCTCCACGTTCGCCCATCTTAATGCGCAGGTTTCATTCATCCGACTGGCTCATACCTCCTGCTTCACTGACGTCAGCGATGAAGAGTCGTGTGACCGCCTTGTATCGGGGGATCCAACACTCCAATCCAAACAACTTTTTAGAAACAGTGTTTCTGTTTTTTCATTTATCAGTTTCCAGATTTCTCAGCTAAGCAAAGAAGTCTCGAAAATGGTAAGTATTTTTAGAAAATTACGAACCGTTTTTAACATAAAATACTGCACAGTTCCTTGGCCACGTGGTTGGGCTTGCATGCTGACCGACCTGGAGATCGTTCCAGCAGCTAAAGGTGCCTGTTAACAGACTGCCCATATTTGCTACCAACAACAAATCCTACACTGTTCGAGATTCCATGGATAGGATCATCAAAATATGGGAAGCTGAATAAGGAAAAGACCGCTAACTGAGAAAAAAAATAACAGGCTAACTTTCCGGAACACATTCGAAAATGACTGAAAGTAATACCCCCGCTCCCCTCCCCTCCTCTTTATTTAATCGCTGGCATAACTATATCCTGTGCCACAATCACAGTGATAAGTGAAATATCGACAATGGTAAGTGCACATTCGATTTTTTGTTGCATGAACTATGACACTTTCAAAATTATGAGTTTTTAAATCAACTGAATGTCATTTGTATATATTCCATAAATATCCGAAGAATGCTTTTTAAATGTTACATTTATATGGGAATGAAAGAGGAAGCCTCCTGATACGATTTTGCATAGAGCATAATTTAATCATTCCTAACATTTGGTTTAAGAATCATGAAACAAAGATGCATACGTGGAAGAGACCTTGAGACACCGGAAGGCTTCAGAGCTGTATAATGGTTAGACAGAGATTTAGGAACCAGATTTTAAATTGTAAAACATTTACAGGTGCAGAAGTGGATTCTGATCACTGAAGAAATTGCAAAAAACGTAGGAAATTGAGATGGGACCTTGATACGTTGAAAGAACCTGAGAGTGTTGAGAGTTTCAATTGGAGCATTAGGCAATGATTGACTAGAACAGTGGAAAGAAATGCAGTAGAAGACGAAAGGGTAGCTCTGAGGAATGAAATAGTGAAGGCGGCAGGGGGTCAAATGCGGAAAAGGACAAGGCATAGTGGCTCGAGGACAAATGTAAGGATTTAGAGCATATTGCAATAGAGAAAAGATAGATAACGCCCACAGGAAAATTAAAGAGGCCTTTGTGAAAAGGAGCAACAGTTGAATGAATAACAGGAACTCAAATGGAAAACCAGAACTAAGCAAAGAAGGAACAGCTGAAAGGTGGAACGAGTATATGGAGGGCCTTTACAAGGGAGATGCACTTGAAGGCAATATTATAGAAATGGAAGAGACCGTAGATGAAGAAGAGATGGAAGTTGCAATGCTGCGAGGAGATTTTGACAGAGCACTGAAAGACCTAAGTCCAAACAAGGCCCCAGGATTATAAGACATTCTGTCAGAACTACTGATACCCATGGGAGAATCAGCCTTGACAAAACTCTTCCATCTGACGTGCGAGATGTATGAGACAGGCGAAATATCCTTAGACTTCAATAAGAATGTAATAGTTGCAGCTCCTTGGAAAGCAGGTGCTGCTAGATGTGATATTACCGAACAATCGATTTAATAAATCATGACTGCAAATTACTAACACGAATTCTTTATTGATGAATGGAAAAACTGGCAGAAGCCGACCTCGAGAAATGTCAGTTTGGATTTCGGAGGAATGTAGGAACACAATAGGTAGTACTGACCCTTCGAATTCACTTAGAAGATAGGTTAAGGAAAGGTAAAACTATGTTTTTAGCACTTGTAGTCTTACAGAAAGCTTTTGACAATGTCAACTGGAATATTCTCTTTGAAATTCTCAAGGTAGCAGGGGTAAAATACAGGGAGCAAACCGCTATTTAAAACTAGCGCAGAAACCAGTAGACAGTTACGAGTCGAGGGGCATGAAAGGAAATCAGTGGTTGAGTAGTGAGTGAGACAGGGTTGTAGCCTATGCCCAGTGTTTTTCAGTCTGTACATTAACAAGCAGTAAAGAAAACCAAAGAAAAATGCGGAGAAGGAATTAAAATTCAGGGAGAAGAAATAAAAACTTTATGGTTTGCTGATGACATTGTAATTCTATCACAGACAGTAAAGGTCTTGGAGAGTAGTTAAATTGAATGCACAATATTTTGAAAAAAAAAAAGAAAGGGATATAAGACGAACTCAATAAAAACAAAACAAGAGTAATGAAACATTGCGGAGTGAAATCAGACGATGCTGAAAGAATTATATTAGGAAACTAGGCACTAAAAGTAGTAGATGTGTTTTGCTGTTTGGGCCATAAGATAGTTTACAGTGGCCGCAGCAGAGAGGATATAAAATGTATAATGGCAATGGGTAGGAACGTGTTTCTAAAGAACAGAAATTTGTTGACTCCAAATGTAGGTGTAAGAGGAGATGGACAGAGAGAGGGGGGGGGGGAGGGAAGTAGGAAATGGACAGATGAACAGAGAAGGAAAGAGGAGGAAAAGAAGAGAGAGAGAGAGAGAGGGTGAAGGTAGAGATGGACAGAAAGAGAGAGAGGAGCAGATGGTGTTATATGGGCTAAGGTGGAGATAGAGGGGAGGAGGAATAGATGGGGGAGGAGGGAATGGATAGAGAGGGGGAAAGGAAGGGATGGATAGAGAGGGGGAAGGAGGAGGTTGTCAAAGAGAGGGAAGGAGCAGGTGGACTAATGAAAGTTGGAATAAATATATAGCTGGCAACACCAGGTACTCAGCTAGTTGTTTTTGGTAATGACGCAGTACTGAACGCAGCAAGATTTTAACTGAATACAAGCCTACCGCGGCTGTCTACGTATTTAAGCAGCGTATTACGACGTGCGCTACGACGACACTCTTCCTCGCAGCCCAGGCCAGCACAGCGCGGCACGACGAGCCACCAGCGGTGGCCGCAGCGCGCGACCTCGGAGTTCGCCGCCGGCCCGGGTTTTGTTATGGGCGGCGCGGCGGCCCGGAAACGGGCGCGTCGCCCACGCGCCGCCTGATTCACGCAGCCGCGTGCACGCACGTACGCGAGCCGGCACGCACACACGCAGGCGCCTCCACACGTGACGCATCGAGTACGCGTGCCATCTGCTGGCGCCGTACGAGCCTGCATGTCAGATGCTGCGTTGCCCAAAGTGAATATCTTTGTAGCGAACATAGTTTTCTGGAGGGAAAGGGGAGTCCTGAAAGCTTCAGCCACGTACGTGAGCCACACCTTCTTCTTCTTTTTCTTCCTGCTGCATTAGGTCACATTTCCTGAACGTCCCTAGTCGACTTTTCGATCATTTTCATTTCCTTTTGGACGGCTGCCGACAAAGGTGAGACATGAAGACATCTTTCTTTGCAACTAAACATTCCCGACAGCCAATGCTGTGGACATACGATGGCAGTCTGGAGTATCAACTTTTCTACGAATGGTCGAGGGGCGTTCAATAAATAATGACACACATTTTTTTCTGAAAGCATGTGGTTTTATTCAGGATTCCAATACTCTATATTCTTCCCACTCTTTTGGCTACGAAACTCTAGTTTTCAACATAATCTCCGTTTAATGCGATGATCTTACATAACCTTTCTGGGAGGTCCTGTATGCCAGCATGGTACGACTCTACTGCTCGAAGTCTCAGCCAACGTCTTGCTGCTTCAATAACTTTCCCATCGTCCACGTACTGCTTGCCGCGGAGTGCATCCCTCATCGGGCCAAACAGGTGTAAGTCGGAAGGTGCGAGATCCGAGCTGTAGGGTGGATGAGGGAGAACAGCCCAATGAAATATTGCGACCTCCTCTCGGATGCACACAATAGTGTTAGCCTATGCGTTGTCACGGGGAAGGAGAAGTTTGCTTTCAATTTTGTGGCGACGAACACGCTGAAGTCTTTCTTCAATTTCCTGAGGGTTGCACAACTGTGAGCAGCTGGTAGGCACGCAGGCGATCCGACAGGTTTGCACGACCTTGTTGCAATGATGACAATGCTTGTCCCAGCGACTTATTGTGCTTTCGTTCACAGCCTGGTCTCCGTAGACATTTTGCGAGCGCCTATGAATATCTACGATGCTCTGGTCTTTCATCAAGAGAAACTCAATAACAGCTCTCTACCTCAAACGCACCTCCGTAACAGACACCATTTTGAAGGCTACGTATAGCGCCGCCACCTGTCGGAACTTCGTGGAACTATGGGGGCTGAAGCGGTAATATTCCACGATGTCCCACAACAAATTTCGCATTTTTTCAACCGAAATGGCAGAGAAAAAAGTGTTCCATTACTTGTTGACCACTCCTCGCATTATTTTATATGGATGCCGGCACTATTCATTACAAATTGTATCAATGAGTGTGAGATGTTACGGCAACCGAAACATCTGCATCTCCTCTAAACAAATGGAAAGAGCCGGCCAGAGTGGCCGAGCGGTTCTGGGCGCTACAGTCTGGAACTGCGTGACCGCTACGGACGCAAGTTCGAATCCTGCTTCGGGCATGGATGTGTGTGATGTCGTTAGGGTAGTTAGGTTTAAGTAGTTCTAAGTTCTAGGGGACTTATGACCTCAGCAGATGAGTCCCATAGTGCTCAGAGCCATTTGAACCATTTTGAACCAAATGGAAAGGGGTAACACTCACCGCATCCATGGCTTACAAGGTTACTTAGAGAAAAGTTCTAGTCAGTTGATTGGTTTGTACATTAAATGGACAAAACTTCTTAGTTATCAGTCCAAAATTCTAGTAGCTGTGATGAATGGCATCTATTTCTAAATGTAGAAAAATGTAAGTTAATGCAGATGTGTAGGCAAAAAAATCTGTAATGTTCGAATACAGCATTAGTAGTTAGCTGCTTGACAGAGACATGTCTTTTAAATATTTGGGCGTAACGTTGCAAAGAGATATGAAAGAAAACGAACATGTAAGGGTTGTTGTTGGGAAGGTGAAAAGTCGACTTCGGTTTATAGGGACAATTTTAGGAACGTGTGTTTCATGTGTAAAGTATACTGCATATGGGACAATAGTGCGACTGATTCTTGAGTACCGCTGGAGTAGTTTGGGATCCGTACCAGAACGGATTAAAGGAAAACATCCAAGCAGTTCAGAAACAAGCTGCTAGACTTTTTACCGGTAGGTTCGAACAATATGCATGTGTTACGGAGATCCTTCAAGAAGTCAAATGGGAATCCTTCGATGGATGGGGACGTTCTTTTCGAGGAATGCTATTGAAAAAAATTTAGAGATACAGCATTTGAAGTTGGCTGCAGAACGATTGTACTGCTGCCAACGTACATTTCGCGTAAAGACCACGGGTGCTGTAGTTTTTTCCATGTGCGTGACTGTAGTGGCGTGGGAGTAGGGGAAGTAAATGTGACTGATCAGTGGTTTTGTAGGATAGGAAGGTACTAGAACAGGAAGATACTAGAACAGGAGGGGAAAATTGCTGCCCTTCAGGCTGAGTTAGACAAGGCTAGGGGAGATCTTGACAGGTTAAGGAGGGAGAAGGGTAAAGAGAAGTGGGAAGTGGCAACAGGCAACAGGAGGAAGAGGCCTAGAACTTTGACAGCTTCGTGGTGAATGTGGAAAATAGATTTCACCTGTTGCTTCAGTTGGAAGATGGTAAGCCTCAAGCAGTTGCAGCTATCAACAGGCCATAACAAACTTTCAGCAGAAAATTGAAGTTAGAATGTAGGGAAATCAGTAAAGAGAAAGACAGTGTTGTTGTTAGGGAGTTCTCATGGAAGAGGTGCTCGCCAAATTTTGCAGGATGAACCTGGATCAGACTACCAGGTCACCAATTTTTTTAAACCTAGGGCTGGTCTGGAGCAGGTGACAGAGGATTTAGGATCACTTTGCAAAGATTTCACTAAGGAAGACACCGTGATTATAGTGGGTGGGCCACATAACAGTATTGACAGAGATCCTGGGTACAGCATAGAGTGTGACCTGGCAAAGATTGCGTCAGCATCGAAGCATACTAGTGTTGAGTTTGTATCTGTTCTTAGGCGCCAAGACCGACCTCATTTGAACTCTTCTGTCAGGAGAGTTAATTTGGAGTTGGAATGGCTACTTATGTCGGGTGCAGGGTCACAGATTGGTGTGGTTCCTGTTGATTCTCTCCATAGGTGGGACTATACTAGGCACGGCCTTCACCTCAACAGGAAAGGGAAGGGTAAACTGACTGGGAAAATAGCAGGAAAGTTAAAGGGAGGGGGAGGGGGAGGCACAGTCATGAGTGATAAAATACCAGTGGTTATAGGGTTCAGAAAAGACCCTTTTTTAGGGCAGGGAGGACAGAAAGAAACCAAGTTTTAAGAGAGGTTAGGATTGAGACAAACCTTCAGTTTGAGTAAGAAACCAAAAGACATAAATCTAGCTTATTATGTCAACATAAACAGCTGTTGGTTAAGAATTTTCAACGATCAGCAGAAATTTCAAATCTACCCAGTTTTAACTTGTAATGTCTCTTGCAGCGGTCTCTCCGCGATATTTTCAGAAATTTTATAAACTATATAACTCAGTAAATATCTCGAAATATCTCTTCTTATCTTACTGATTATCAATGCAAAGTAGTTTCAAGCCCAATTATTCCTTGGAGCGTCCATTTAAAAAAAAATTAATATATTTTGTGTGGGATCTAAATTTGAAAAACCTCTCTCACACCGGCCTGATTTAGCTTCACTGATCAGGATAGTAAAAACATGCGTATGTTAAGGGAATTTTCATTCACAAAGCAGGCTTATCACATTCACACAATTCAATATTGTTCTATCCTGATTAAATTGAGCTTAACTTAAATTCCATAAGGCAGTGAAGCAATTTCGAAGTCTCGGTGCAACGAAAATTGTCAGTCGATCTCCTGTGAACTATTTGTAATAATTATTAACTTTCGGTGATCACATGGGGAAGACCGGAGATCTGCTGGTAAGACCGTGTTAGCCTATTTATTTGAAGTAACTGGATATCTTGAGCATACAAAACGGCAGGTTCGTCCAGTGTAAATCAGACGTTCCCCACTGATCCCGTGCAACACAGCGTAGTAAGCAGACACTGTCAATAATAATCAGTTAAATAATACGCGAACACACTTACTTTAGTTTAGTTCATGTATTAAATTCCTTCTCATACAGAATCTCATCAAGATGGCGACTAGCCCAACAATACGTACGTATACATCCTTCTTTCACGACTCATCGGCAAGAAGTCCTCTATTCTTTTCATAAGAGAAAACATAGATAGCACAGAAGCTATTCCATGGAGTAAATGGACGCTCCAAGGAATAATTGGGCTTGAAACTACTTTGCATTGATAATCGGTAAGATAAGAAGAGATATTTCGAGATATGTACTGAGTTATATAATTTATAAAATTTCTGAAAATATCGCGGAGAGACCGCTGCAAGAGACATTACAAACTCACCCAATGTGAAATGTCAGCTATCTGTATTGCATCAAAATATTCGAGGACTGAGAAATAAAATTAATGAATTAATTATCTGCATAGATGAATTAGAGTCCTCAAACCCAGCTGACATAATCTGCCACTCTGAACATCATGTGATCACTGGTACAGAACTTTTAAGTGTTACAGGATTTAGGTTAGCGTTTCGCTTTTGTAGATCATAAATGGAGAAAGGAGGAGTTGTCACATTCATCAGGAATTGTCATAAATTTAAGAACATAGACATCCATAAATTTAGTTGAGAACAGCATATGGAAGCATGTGCAACAGAAGTAGAATTTCATAAAAAATCCTTCATATTATTAAGTGTATATCGAGCACTTGCAGGTAACTTTAATTTGTTCATAACCCACCTTGAAGCTGTACTGGCCCATTTAACATCTAAAAACAAATTAGTAGTGGCTGGTGGTGACTTCAATGTAGATTTCCTTAAAGACTCTCCCAATAAGAACTCATTTGAGTTAGAAACACTATCATTCGACTTAATTGCCACTGTAAAGTTCCCAAATAGGGTAGTCAATTGCTCACAAACAGCCATTGATAATATCTTTATAGAAAAGTCCAATGAACAAAATTATATTACAAAACCAATAGTCAATGACCTCTCAGACCGTGACATGCAGTTCCTTCTGTTAAAAGTCAATGCTGAACAGCATATAATCAGTTAAATCTGAACTCAAGAGAGTAATCAATAAGCCAAAAATTGATTATTTTAGGATATTCCTCAGAGACATTCACTGGAGTGATGTTTACAGTGCTCATGGCATGAGTGAAAAATATAACACTTTTACTAATAAAGTGCTTACCTTATTTGAAAACTGTTTTCCCCCAAAACTAACCAAGGTTAGAGCAAAGTCTACAAAGAAGCCATGGGTTACTCAAGGAATAGACATATCTTGTAAAACAAAAATAAAACTATATCTATCAATCCGAAACAGTTCTGATGTTGATGCTATACAACATTACAAGAAATACTGCAAAATATTAAAGACCGTAATACAGGCATCAAAGCAAATATATTACAAGGAAAAGACAATCAGATAACAAAATAAAGACAACATGGGATATAGTTAATTAATTAAATTTGTCATTAAAATATATCACTTTTTCAAACCAACAGCTCAGTTCATGGAATCTATAATAGAGATAAGAATTATCATCACAAGGATTTAATGTCCTTTTCTGTTGTACAAAAAGGTGTGCATTATTCAGGAACACACATTTTCAATATCTTGCCAGCAGCCATAAAAAGCTTTACAACCAATGAAATTCAGTTTAAGAGAAGCCTAAAAGATTTATTGGTGCCCAACCTCTTCTACTACATTGATGAATTTCTCAGTAGAACCAACTGATTTTGTGTGGTTGTGCGTGTGTGTGTGTAAAGTACAATCAAACGTCTGCACCAATTCAGTGCAGTAATGTTTTCATTGTAAATAAGTATTGCAGTAGTTCGATTATATGTTTATTACCTTACAAATAAAAAAAACATTTTTTTTTTAATTTTAAGTTTAGTGCGTTAATGTGATCTTAGTAAATGAGAGCTGTAAAATGATCCTTTCATATAGTGTTCATTAAAAAAAAGACGATCATTCCACTTGGTACCTGTGGAAGGTACATTAGCTTATTAGTTTTAGTTGTAAATATTTGTCATTTATTATTGTTTTTCTGACATGTTCTACATCCTGGAGGACTTCCTCACTACGGATCAATAGGAATGAAAGTAAATCTAATCTAATCTAATGTAATCTAATCTAATATCAGAAAAATTAGGGCTCGTACCGAGGCATATAGATAGTCATTTTTCGCTCGCTCGAGTTGCGAGTGTAACAGGAAAGGAAATGATTGGTAGTGGTACACGGTATACTCCGCCAAGCACCGCGCAGTAGTTTCCTGAATATGTACGTAGATGTAGATGTATACATGCTGCCTGGTTCGTGTCACTACTTCGGCTGGATAAAGGATGGCGAATTCGGGGTTCCTCATCTGTGCGCTGTTGAGCACCGCCAGGCCTGTGGACACTTCAGCGAGCTCAGCACGGTGCGCCAAGCCACAATAGAGACGTACCGGGATTTATGGCACCAAAAAAGTTTTGCAGTAATGGGAAGGTGCAAATGTTAATCACGTAGAAACAATCGTTAAGACAGTAACAGAATATATTGTACAATGAAGGCTTTCACGACCGGGTGTCAGAGTTGGTTTTGTTATTTTATGGCATAAATACACTCCTGGAAATTGAAATAAGAACACCGTGAATTCATTGTCCCAGGAAGGGGAAACTTTATTGACACATTCCTGGGGTCAGATACATCACATGATCACACTGACAGAACCACAGGCACATAGACACAGGCAACAGAGCATGCACAATGTCGGCACTAGTACAGTGTATATCCACCTTTCGCAGCAATGCAGGCTGCTATTCTCCCATGGAGACGATCGTAGAGATGCTGGATGTAGTCCTGTGGAACGGCTTGCCATGCCATTTCCACCTGGCGCCTCAGTTGGACCAGCGTTCGTGCTGGACGTGCAGACCGCGTGAGACGACGCTTCATCCAGTCCCAAACATGCTCAATGGGGGACAGATCCGGAGATCTTGCTGGCCAGGGTAGTTGGCTTGCACCTTCTAGAGCACGTTGGGTGGCACGGGATACATGCGGTCGTGCATTGTCCTGTTGGAACAGCAAGTTCCCTTGCCGGTCTAGGAATGGTAGAACGATGGGTTCGATGACGGTTTGGATGTACCGTGCACTATTCAGTGTCCCCTCGACGATCACCAGTGGTGTACGGTCAGTGTAGGAGATCGCTCCCCACACCATGATGCCGGATGATGATGATGATGATGATGTTTGGTTTGTGGGGCGCTCAACTGCGTGGTTATCAGCGCCCGTACAATTACCCAATCTTTGCTCAGTCCAATTTCGCCACTTTCCTGGATGATGATGAAATGATGAGGACAACACAAACACCCAGTCATCTCGAGGCAGGTGAAAATCCCTGACCCCGCCGGGAATCGAACCCGGGACCCCGCGCTCGGGAAGCGAGAACGCTACCGCGAGACCACGAGCGGCGGACCATGATGCCGGGTGTTGGCCCTGTGTGCCTCGGTCGTATGCAGTCCTGATTGTGGCGCTCACCTGCACGGCGCCAAACACGCATACGACCATCATTGGCACCAAGGCAGAAGCGACTCTCATCGCTGAAGACGACACGTCTCCATTCGTCCCTCCATTCACGCCTGTCGCGACACCACTGGAGGCGGGCTGCACGATGTTGGGGCGTGAGCGGAAGACGGCCTAACGGTGTGCGGGACCGTAGCCCAGCTTCATGGAGACGGTTGCGAATGGTCCTCGCCGATACCCCAGGAGCAACAGTGTCCCTAATTTGCTGGGAAGTGGCGGTGCGGTCCCCTACGGCACTGCGTAGGATCCTACGGTCTTGGCGTGCATCCGTGCGTCGCTGCTGTCCGGTCCCAGGTCGACGGGCACGTGCACCTTCCGCCGACCACTGGCGACAACATCGATGTACTGTGGAGACCTCACGCCCCACGTGTTGAGCAATTCGGCGGTACGTCCACCCGGCCTCCCGCATGCCCACTATACGCCCTCGCTCAAAGTCCGTCAACTGCACATACGGTTCACGTCCACGCTGTCGCGGCATGCTACCAGTGTTAAAGACTGCGATGGAGCTCCGTATGCCACGGCAAACTGGCTGACACTGACGGCGGCGGTGCACAAATGCTGCGCAGCTAGCGCCATTCGACGGCCAACACCGCGGTTCCTGGTGTGTCCGCTGTGCCGTGCGTGTGATCATTGCTTGTACAGCCCTCTCGCAGTGTCCGGAGCAAGTATGGTGGGTCTGACACACCGGTGTCAATGTGTTCTTTTTTCCATTCCCAGGAGTGTACAAAAATCCAGTTTAGCATGTAAATGGGAAAAGACGATACAATATCTTTTTTGGATGTTTTCGTTGTGAGACAGGTTAATGGAAGCTTGAAACATTAGGTTTTTGAGATAGTCACACATAGAGATAGGTATTTGAAAAGACATTCCAACCTTCATTCGTAAAAGAGAGAGATGGCACCAAAAGTGTTGTTTACAGAGCCAAAAGAATTTGCACGCTGGAACACCTGGACGCCGAATTAAAACATCTGAGGCAGGATTTCCAGAAGAATGGCCATTCGGGCAAAGAATTTAATAGGGTTCTGTGCCGAAAAACGATAATATAGTGTGATGGAAGGAAACGGTTTCTTTCCCTTTTATCAGTAAAGTAACTGAGCATGTCGGGAAGATTTTACGAAACATGACATCAGACCGACTTTAGACCAACTAAGAAAATATATCACGCCTTCCGATTTGTAAAAGACAAACGTTATCCTCCGTCAGAAAGTGGATTATATCACAGTCCGTAACTCGTGGGAAGGTCTACATTGTAACTACCAAGAGAAGCATGAATACAAGACTGAAAGGACACAAAAGCCTTATCCGACCAAGCAAAACGGGAAATCATTATGTGAAGTTATCCGAAACCAAAATTTTATCTATTATGACTCACTATTATCCAAGACTATGTGGAGAAGCCATCGAAATATAAAGGGTGCTCCACTGATCGTGACCGGGCCAAATATTTCACGAAATAAGCGTCAAACGAAAATACTACAACGAACGAAACTTGTCTAGCTTGAAGGGGAAAACCAGATGGCGCTATGGTTGGCCCGCAAGATGGCGCTGCTATAGGTCAAACGGATATCAACTGCGTTTTCTAAAATAGGACCCCCATTTTTTATTACATATTCGTGTAGTACGTAAAGAAATATGAATGTTTTATTTGTTACCAATTTTTCGCTTTGTGATAGATGGCGCTGTAATAGTGACAAACATATGGCTCACAATTTTAGACGAACAGTTGGTAACAGGTAGGTTTTTTAAATTAAAATACAGAACTTAGGTACGTTTGAACATTTTATTTCGGTTGTTCCAATGTGATACATGTACCTTTGTGAACTTATCTTTTGTGAGAACGCATGCTGTTACAGCGTGATTACCTGTAAATACCACATTAATGCAATAAATGCCCAAAATGATGTCCATCAACCTCAATGCATTTTGCAATACGTGTAACGACATTCCTCTCAATAGCGAGTAGTTCGCCTTCCGTAATGTTCGTACATGCATTGACAATGCGCTGACGCATGTTGTCACGCGTTGTCGGTGGATCACGATAACAAATATCCTTCAACTTCCCCACAGAAAGAAATCCGGGAACGTCAGATCCGGTGAACGTGCGGGCCATGGTACGGTGCTTCGACGACCAATCCACCTGTCATGAAATATGCTATTCAATACCGTGTCAATCTCACGCGAGCTATGTGCAATACATCCATCATGTTGGAAGTACATCGCCATTCTGTCATGCAGTGAAACATCTTGTAGTAACATCGGTAGAACATTACGTAGGAAATCAGCATACATTGCACCATTTAGATTGCCATCGATAAAATGGGGGCCAATTACCCTTCCTTCCATAATGCCGCACCATACATTAACCCGCCAAGCCGGCCGCGGTGGTCTAGCGGTTCTGGCGCTGCAGTCCGGAACCGCGGGACTGCTACGGTCGCAGGTTCGAATCCTGCCTCGGGCATGGTTGTGTGTGATGTCCTTAGGTTAGTTAGGTTTAAGTAGTTCTAAGTTCTAGGGGACTGATGACCTAAGATGTTGAGTCCCATAGTGCTCAGAGCCATTTGAACCATAACCCGCCAAGGTCGCTGATGTTCCACTTGTCACAGCCATCGTGGATTTTCCGTTGCCCAATAGTGCAGAGATTATGCCGGTTTACGTTACCGCTGTTGGCGAATGACGCTTCGTCGCTAAATAGAACGTGTGCAAAAAATCTGTCATCGTCCCGTAATTTCTCTTGTGCCCAGAGACAGAACTGTACACAACGTTCAAAGTCGTCGCCATGCAATTCCTGGTGCACAGAAATATGGTACGGGTCCAATCGATGTTGATGTAGTATTCTCAACACCGACGTTTTTGAGATTCCCGATTCTCGCGCAATTTGTCTGCTACTGACGTGCGCATTAGCCGCGACAGCAGCTAAAACACCTACTTAGGCATCATCATTCGTTGCAGATCGTGGCCGACGTTTCACATATGGCTGAACACTTCCTGTTTCCTTAAATAACGTAACTATCCGGCGAACGGTCCGGACGCTTGGATGATGTCGTCCAGGTTACCGAGCAGCATACACAGCACACGCCATTTGGGCATTTTGATCACAATAGCCATACATCAACACGGTATCGTCCTTTCCCGCAATTGGTAAACGGTCCATTTTAACGCGGGTAGTGTATCACGAAGCAAATACCGTCCGCACTGGCGGAATGTTACGTGATACCACGTACTTATACGTTTGTGACTATTAAAGCGCCACCTATCACAAAGCGAAGAAAGTGGTCCAACTAAAACATTCATATTTATTTACTTACTGCACGAATATGTAATAAAAAATAGGGGTTCCTAAAAAACGCAGTTGATATCCGTTTGACTTATGGCAGCGCCATCTAGCGTGCCAACCATAGCGCCATCTGGTTTCCCCCTTCAAGCTTGTAGTCTTTCCGTTTGACGCTTATTTCGTGAGATATTTGGCTCGGTCACGATCAATGGACCACCCTGTATAATCACAGTGATAATTTTAACAGAACAGAAGAAGCCGTGAAACTCGACACTTATGGGCAGTGACTCTGCAGAAACGGCAGATTCTCTCTCACAGGCGACAATTAGTATTTAAGTTGTATCTCTGACGAAGATTATCTCAACCAACTTTGATTCCATAAGGAACTCTTGTGTACAGTAACCGTAGACTATAAAGAAGGGGAGGGCACACAGCATTCTGCCGCAATCCCATTAGTTTATATTGCTCTTGCGTATCTAGATTTCGTCTACAAACGGCCATCTTCAGTGCATTTAAGTTACAATCCAACAAACTCGCGGCAGTGCATATCATCATACGATTTCACTCTTGCATAAGCAGAAGGAAACTGTTTTCGTTCCTCCTATAGAGGAGTAAGATCATACGGTGAGATGTAGTGCCACGAGATTGTTGGATTGTAACTCCAAAGCACTGAAGGTGGCTATTTGTAGCCTAAATCTACAAATGCAAGAGCAGTAGAAACTAATGGAATTTGCTGCCGGTTTCTGTGTGGCTCTACTTTCTTAAATATTATCTCTGCTGATCACAAGTAAACTCGACCACGCCCGCTTTACACGGTATTTATGTCGCTCTCCGACATCTGACTCGTCAGTCGGAAGACTCAGCGTCTTCAGGACCACCTCCAAAGATGTCCAGCACAGTTCTGGACGAAACGTCAGGAACCGAAATGTTTCTTCGACTACGGCCATACAGCCCGGAAGAATTAGCAGCAGTAATTGAAAAGACATTCGAAGTGCCCAAGTTGTCTGACTTCACTGTGGTCTTACATCTAGGCGCTTTATACGATACTCCACCAGAAGCTTTAAGTCTCAAAAGTTTGGTCTCTTCACCATGGTGCTGGTCACTTTGGTGGTCTCGTTTTCACCGTTGTGGGCTCTTCAGTTCGGTTCCCGTTGACCGTCTCACATTTTCTGGTGCAAAAATCTGAAAAGTGGTCCACTCACCCCCGTGAAGTCGAATGAGATGCCTTCTTGGAAACAACCGAGAGTAATAAGTCGCCAATGTGATGACAAATACAAAGACTTGCACCAGGCTAATAGCTATATGTAATTTATTTTACCAAGATGTGCAAACAGGCTACGTGCAGAAGGTGCAATTCAACTGCCCACGAATCTGATACTCATAGCGCTGCTAAGCCTATGTTTGATAATTTCTCTAAAGACCACCCAGTTTGTAGCAGAGAATTCTGGTCTTCATAGAATAGAAAAAAAAAAATCCTTGAGGATTAGTCTTCTGTCTGGTTTGAAGCGGCCCGCCAAGGATTCTTCGCCTGGGCTAACCTCTTCATTTTAGTACAGCACTTGCAATCTACAACTTCAATTATTTGCTGGATGTATTAAATCTCTGACCTTCCCTACAATTTTTATGCGCTACAGCTTACTCAGCTGCCATTGAAGTTATAGGTTCAAATGGTTCTTAGCACTATGGGACTTAACATCTCAGGTCATCAGTCCCCTAGAACTTAGAACTAATTAAACCTAACTAACCTAATGACATCACACACATCCATGCCCGAGGCAGGATTCGAACCTGCGACCGTAGCGGTCGCGCCGTTCCAGACTGAAGCGCCTAGAACCGCTCGCCCACCAGCGGCCGGCTCATTGAAGTTATGTCTTAACTCATTTCCAATAATACTGTTACTAATTATTGTAAATGTTTTCAACATATTTCTTTTTTTCGCTGACTCTGCGGAGAATATCCTCATTTCTGATCTTATCACTCCACCAAATATTCAAAATACTTCGTCAATATCACATTTGAAACTCTTCAGTTCTATTCTTTTCCCGTTTTCGCACAGATATGGCCAATATTTCATACGAGTACTCTTCCTTTGGCCAAGAATGCCTTCCATGTCTGTGGCAATCCGCTTTATGTGCCCTCCTTGCTTCGTCCGACGTCTTATTTTGCTTCTAAGGCAGTAGAATTCTTCGATGGCCCAGTTTCGATGTTAAGTTTATCACTGACCTTATTTCTGCTGAACCTCATTACTTTCTTCGTTTCACTCTCGATCCATATCCGTATTTTGTATCCAAATGGGTGAAATTGTTCCTCACTTTCACTGAGAATAATGATGTCGTCAGCGAATTTTATCATTGATACTCTTTCGCCCTGAACTTTACTCACTCTTCCGAAGACCTTTTATTTTCTTTATTGCTTCTTCGATGTATCGATGGAACTGTAGGGCCGAAAGACTGCTTCCAAGTCTCACACCCTTTTTAATCCAAACACTTCATTGTTATAGTTCACTCTTGTTCTTGTGCGCATTGTACACACATCAAATGGTTCAAATGGCTCTGAGCACTATGGGACTCAACTGCTGAGGTCATTAGTCCCCTAGAACTTAGAACTAGTTAAACCTAACTAACCTAAGGACATCACAAACATCCATGCCCGAGGCAGTATTTGAACCTGCGACCGTAGCGGCCTTGCGGTTCCAGACTGCAGCGCCTTTAACCGCACGGCCACTTCGGCCGGCTGTACACACATCAAAAAAAGTTTTGCCGCACCTCGGTTCCGAGAGTTCCGGAACCCGTACAGAAAATTGGAATAGAGATCAACATAAACATCATTTCCGCCCTTTTTATTTGCTCATGAAAACCACACACTGCATGTTGTTGAGCCGTGCACGGCTCGCGTTCGCGCCGTTTATTGCTTGACAGCTTGTCTTTGCGGTGCCGCCATCTCGTTTTTTATTCGGTTTAACTGGCGTCACTAAGTTGCTGGTTTGCTTGGCCGTGAGTGGCAGCAGCAGCGCTAATCGATAAGTGCCACTGTCGTACTATCTTTGGAGCGACCGGCAGTATTTCCGGATCGTCGTGTGTCGGGGAGTTGAGTCGGGACGCAGCGCTAGTGAGGTCCGGACACCTAGAACACTCGCCGACAGCTGGCGATACACGTGTACTGTCCGACGGAAGGAGACTCGAGCGGGAACGACCGTTGGTTGGTCGTTCGGTTGGTCGTCTTATCGGGCGACGTGTATTTGGTCTTTTGACCGCTTCTGGGCCTCGTCAGTTGGTCATCTTGCCGGACGCGGGTCGGTTCCTTCCTTGTGCAGAGACGTCTGGTGGCCAATGGGCAAGTGTTACCTCTGCATGGTTGGGGCCGAGCCAGTATGTCCGGGTCGCCGTGTCTCCGAGTTCCGGACGGACATGGAGTTGTGTCGGGATGGAGCTGCAGTGAGGTCGGGACAGCCAAGACTCGTCCGACCGTTGCTGACACACATTACTTGAGTCGGGACGACCTTGGTTGGTCGTTCGATCGGTCGTCTCATCGAACGACGTTTATTTTGTCGCCGACCGCTTCGGGTTCTCTGTGTGTGTCGACTTGTCATTCGTCCTTGTTGTTCTGTAATTGCTTTTACGATTGTTCGAGTTCTTGTGGAAGTGTTTTCGTGGAACTGTGTCTAGCTTGTGTAATTTCGACTGAACAGTTATGTTAATGGCTGTCTGCGTACTGGTTATCTGCGTACTGGAGTAGGCAGTCGATCGGTTGGGACAGAGCAGCATCGAAGTCTCCGAGGCGAGGTCATTAGCGCAGTATTCCGCAGCGTGTTTTTCCTCGCCGTGTTGATGCTGTCCGTACTGCGTGTAGTTAAGACAGCTTTTGGTGTTGTTCATATTTTTGAGTGGTTATTGTGCCTTGGTTGTTTTTAGACGCCAATTTTGAAGACGTAGTGCTGCTGGTATCTTCCTCCTCGGCTGATATTTTCCGTTGTCGTGCCGTTGGTGGACGGAAGGGAATCCATCAGGTTGTTGGTTGGTCCTTCAGCCGTCCCTGGGTCGAGTTGCGATCTGATTACTTAATCTTTGGCTGCCTATCTCACCTAACCTTACGTTAGAATTACCTCCTCATGCCGATCCTTGGAACACTTCTGAGCTCCATTGTTCTGTTGTTTTTAGATTGTGATTTCTCTTTCAAGCACTATGCGAGGCCTTCAGCCGCCTATTAATTTCGTTTGTTTTAATTTTAAAATAAGTCCTTCAGCCGTCTTAAGTTAAAACCTTGAAGATTCTTGTTTGAACTAATTTTTTTAAAAAGAAAAAAGGGGAATTTTGCTCTATTGCAAATCCGTCTTATCCAGCCCCTAAGCCTTGAGTTGTTCTATGTTCAGTATGTGGCCTCCAGCCGAGCTTTTATGTCAAATATTTTTAGGATAAGGCCTTCAGCCGCCTTAAATTAAAATTTGAAAATTCACTTGTTTAAAACCTTTTTAAATTTTCTTCTCTATTGGAAATTCTTGTTATCCGGGCCTTAAGCCTCAGTTCTTCAATGTCTCATGTGTAGCCTTCAGCCGAGTATTTACGTAAAATTCCTTTTTTAGTGAGGCCTACAGCCGCGTGTATTCCTTAAAGCAATTGTAATAACTTGTGTTCGGGCTTTCCGCCGTATTGTTTTGAATCCTTTTAAGGACATGTGTGATCAAGAGGTTTTGGGAAAATAAAGTTTGTGTGTTTTGTGCAACTAACAGTAACTGATATTGGCCCTCCTCCACAACCATAACTTTATCCACTCTGTCCAGCGAAATTGTACCACCATACAGCGAGACCTTCAGAGGTGGTGGTCCAGATTGTTGTACACACCGTTACCTCCAATACCCAGTAGCACGTCCTCTTGCATTGATGCATGCCTCAGATTGTCCCACTCCTCAACGGCGATTCGCCGTAGATCCCTCAGAGTGGTTGGTGGATCACATCGTCCATAAACAGCCCTTTCCAATCTATCCCGGGCATTTTCGATTGGGTTCATGTCTGGAGAACATGCTCTATTTCGTTATCCTGAAGGAAGTCATTCACAAGATGTGCACGATGGGGGCGCGAATTGTCGTCCATAAAGATGAATGCCTCGCCAATATGCTGCCGATATTGTTGCACTATTGGTCGGAGGATAGCATTTACGTATCGTACAGCCATTACGGAGCCTTCAATAACCACCAGCGGCATACGTCGGCCGCGCATAATGCCACTCTAAAACATCAGGGAACCTCCACTTTGCTGCACTCGCTGGAGAGTGTGTCTAAGGCATTGAGCCTGACCGGGTTGCCTCCAAAAACGTCTCCTACAGTTGCCTGGTTGAAGCCATATGCGACACTCATCGGTGAAGAGAACGTGATGCCAATCCTGAGCGGTCAATTCGACATGTTGTTGGGCCCATCTGTACCTCGCTGCATGGTGTGGTTGCAAAGATGGACCTCGCCATGGATGTCGGGAATGAAGGTGCGCATCATGCAGCCTATTGTGCACAGTTTGAGTCGTAACACGACGTCCTGTGGCTGCATGAAAAGCATTATTCAACATGGTTCATTTCGAGACGCCTGGACTCTTCCCTTGTTGAGAGTTCTCCTGGCACAAAGTAACAATGCGGATGCGATTGAACCGCGGTATTGACCTTCTAGGCAGGGTTGAACTACAGGCAACACGAGCCATGTACCTCCTTCCTGGTGGAATGACTGGAACTGATCGGTTGTCTTACCCTCTCTTTCTGATATTAGCTGCTCATGCACGGTTCCATGGTTGTTTACATCTTTGAGCGGGTTTAGTGACATCTCTGAACAGTCAAAGGGACTGTGTCTGTGATACAATATCCACAGTCAACGTCTGTGTTCAGGAGTGCTGGGAACCGGGTTGATGCAAAACTTTTTTTGATGTGCATATATAACACATCTTTTCCTATAGTTTACTCTTATTTTTCTTACAGTTCCGAACATGTTGTATGTTTTACGTTGTAGAATGATCTTCTAGGTCGACATATCCTATGCATTTGTCTTGATTTTTCTAAAGTCTTCGTTCCATTATCAATGGCAACGTCGGCACCGGCAAATGTACATCCAATCGCGCACACTGACAGAACACAGTGGCAAGGTTAGAAAAGAATAGTGACGTCAGCAAAAACGCACCCTTTAGGCATGCAGAAAAGTTTGCCAAGTTATCGTATTACACAGGATTTAACTACGGCCGTATATCGACACCAAAACAAGTCCGAGCCACAGTTGTCTACATCTACATTGACGTAGATACTCTGCAAGCCACCGTACGTTGCGTATCGGAGGGTACCCTGTACTGCTGCTAGGAAATTTGTTTTCTTGTTCCACTCGCAAACAGAGCGAGGCAAAAACGACTGTATATATGCCTCCGTATGAGCCCTAATTCTGGTATCTTGAAGCGTGGTCCATACGCGAAATGTATGTTGGCACCAGTAGAATCGTTCGGCAGTAAGCTTCAAACGCCGGTTCTCTAAGCTTTCTCAATAGCGTTTCTCGAAAAGAACGACGCCTTCCCTCCAGGGATTCCCATTTGAGTTCCCGAAGCACCTCCGTAACAAGTGTTGTTCGATTCTATCTAGCAGCTCGCCTCTGAACTGCTTTGTTGTTTTCCTTTAGTCCTACCGGGTACGGATCCCAAACACTAAGCAGTGCTCAAGAATACGTCGCACCAGTTTCCTATATGCGGTCTCCTTTACAGGTGATCCACACTTTCCAAAAATTCTCCCAATAAACCGAAGTCGACCAGTCGCCTTCGCTGTCACAGTTCTCAGATGCTCGTTCCATTTCATAACGCTTTGCAACGTTACGCCCCGATATTTAAACGACACTACTAACAGTTTATCCGAACATTACAGGTTTTTTCTTACTACTCCTTCGCATTAACTTACATTTTTCCACATTTAGAGCTAGCTGCCATTCATCACACCAACCAGAAATTTTGTCTGAGTCGTCTTTTGTCTTCCTAGAGTCCCTCAACGTCGACACCTTTCCGTGCATCACAGCATCATCAGCAAACAACCACAGATTGTTGCCCACCCTGTTCGCCAAATCATTTACGTACATAGAGAACAATAGCAGTCCTATCACACTTCCCTGGGCCATTGCTGACAATACCCTTGTTTCTGATGAACACTCGCCGTCGAGGATAATATACTGGGTTCTATTATTTAGGAAGTGTTCGAGTCACTCACACATTTAGGAACTTATTTCTATGGAATCTGCCTGTTGTCCTGCATGCATAGTTCGCAATATACCATGTGAGAAAAGAGCAAGCTGAGCTTCACATGAGCGTTGCTTCCTAAAACCATGCTGATTTGTGGACATAAGCTTCTCAGTCTCAAGAAAGTTTACTGTATTCTAACTGAGAATTATGTAAAGGTTTTTTTAAATTACCGCTAACAGTCACAAACTTTGTCTACTATTGTATTACTTATTTATTTAGTGACATGTTTCGAGGGTTACACCTCATCTTCAGGATGAATGGCATTACAAAAACTACTTTACATTAAGTCATACTGATATTACATTGTATTTTCGGAAATACTGTGGTCATCTTTGTTCTTCTGGAGTGGCTGTCTCGTTGTGAAGTGTTGCGGTGTATCCATTTCCGTGGCTCTCTTGGTCACTGTTCACAAATTGTCACTAATATAGCAGTAACTTGGAAACACGATCAAAAACAGTTCTGTAGTGCAGTCACTGCACTGCATTACAATCAGTTACAGTGACCGGTGACCATCCACACAATCATTCGGAGGCGTAATGAATATGACGCACAGACGTGGGCTTACGATAACAAGTACCAATAAAAGATCAACACCAAACTCCCTCAGATGCGAAAGAGTCATGACTTCCAGGATTCCAAGCAGGGGTGTTACTGCTTCCAATCCGTGCAGGGGATCTACAGGCGCCTAATGTTTAAGCCTCCAGAGTTAGCCAGGTGCTTGCTCACCAGGTTGCACGCTGCGTCAGCTGCCCTTCCCGCAACTCACTCTATCAGTACTGAAGCCAGCCGGAAAACATTGGCTGCGACCAACTTAAGGCTAGGCGCGCACTGGCGATTTTCCGTCGCGCGATTTATTTGTCGCAAGAATGAAACACAGTGGCTTGAATAGGAGCGCGCGCACATGCGACAAAAAAGTAGCGGCGATTTAAAAGACGCAACCGGCCCAATTTCATGCGCGACGCGCTTGTCGCAGGTGTGGAATGATTCACAGGCACTGGCATGGGCCCGCGCGCACTAGCGACGCGATTTGTGTCAGTCGCTCTCGCTCTGTGGTGCATACACACAAGTTCAGTGCGCCAGCAGCATGTCTGATAACGGGATTTGCACTACGGATGACATTGTAAGTTGTGATGTCAATTCAGAAAGACTAATTGCAGAAGTAGAAAAGCGACCAGCTCTCTACAACAGGAAATTAAAAGAATACAGTGATCGCACTTTGAAAGAGAAACTATGGGGAGAAGTATGCTGCAGCCTAATTCGGAACTGGATTGAACTGCCTGGACCAGAAAAGCCTAACAAAGATATTTCATGGTTCACTTATTTTATTCATTCATGTTGATATCACAGTTACAACAATTTAATTTTTTCATATTGCCAAGATACTGATCCTTGTGGAGTCACAAAGCAGTTTGCAAAATAATCCCTTATCTGCATACCACACGCATCAGCTCTTATTCCTACAGGCTCACAGCCTTGCAGACGGCATTCGTACGACTCGTCCTCAGTTCGTACACCGTCATTTCGTCTTACGAAATTATGCAGAATACAACATGCTTTTATGATTATGTCTGAAAAACCAACATCCACATCCATAGGTCGATGAAATATTCTCCATTTGTTAGCCAAAATCCCCAAAGTACATTCCACCATTCTACGAGCACGACAATGTCTATAATTAAAAACACACTGTTTCATTGTCAGGTTTTTCTTCGAGTACGGCCGCTGAATATGTCTAGACAGTGCAAATGCTTCATCTCCTACAAAATTAAAAGGTCGAGGCTCTCCTTCCTCGTCGTGTGGTAATTTTTGAAGATTTGGAATGTTTAACTGATTAGATTTCAGTTTTTGATAGAAGTTGGATTTCTTGAAAACATTAGAATCCCCATTGGCTCCGTACGAGCCCACGCCTACCTCAGTGAAACAATAGTCAGCGTCCACTATGGCCAAAAGTATTGTCGACAAATAATTCACTAGTCTTTGACTTACAATCGGATGCACCCATTAACGACATTTGCGCTGTTTTCTCGCTCTTCTTCGCAGTAAAAGCGCCACCAAACAAGCTGTTTCGATGAAATCCATGCTGGTACTGAGAGTAGTTGCGATTTTTCTGCCGCTGTGTGCGCGCCACTATGTACTTCCGCGACAGCGTTGGTTAAGTCGCGCCGACTGAAAAGTCGCCTGTGCGCGCCTAGCCTAACAACTCGCGGCTTCACGAGCTCCACGCCCAGGCAGCAGGAGTGCCACAAGAACCAACTCGCCACCTATGTGGCCCTCCTCTAACTCCGGTGCCAAGGAGCGCCAAACCCAACAACGCACTCCTCGACCAAAGACCCTAGCCCTGGCACATGACGTGTTGTTCAGGTGCTCATAGATATTAACATCGAAGTTTGCTGGTGCACCACTGCGAAGAAACCACATCCCTTCGCGGACAGCAAAGGGTACTGTGGCAGCACATCTCACAGGAACATCAGCTAATGTGAACCAGTTAAATGGGGAGGCAACAAATATAATCCTAGTAGATGATCGTACTGAGCATCTGTGGTCTAGGCCTAGCATCTCTGATTACAAATCAAAACGTCCACGGTCCCAGGTTCGAATCTTGCCACCGCTTAAATTTTGAATACAAATCGTCAGCAATGGCGCCCGAAGACTTCCGGCGTAAGAAGGCACCCTCTTTCAGACTGGGAAACGTTATAAAGAGGCTTTTATGTCAGGTAAAACAGGGTGTATCTGAGCACAATGAACACGCTCATTACAAATCCATTATTCCACAGCGCGCATGTTTACTCCACTTTTCAACTAGCAACGCGTGAAACTCGCAAATGGCGCTTATCTTTTATTAGCAATTTTTGTTTCGCTGCCATTGATGTAACAAATAATCAGTTGAACTTTCCGTTCTCACGTAGCAGTTTCCACAAAAACATAATTCTGAGACGGACACCTCTCAACACTGTTCACACTTCCCATCCGGCACTTCTTCCGCTAGTCATTCGTTTCCTCCGATGCAGTCCAAGTCCGCAACTGTAGCTTTCCAGTGCTCGCCATTTTGAACAACGAAACTGTCCGCCATTTGCTTACTGCATGAGCACTAAATTATCTTTCTACCGTAACCATCTCACATCATCAAAAACCATCTCTCAGAATGATTCACAGTTCGAATTAAAAAAAGTCTTGATTCCAAATTCTTGCATATTCCGGAGAAAACGCTCTCCACTTTACTTTGAGGCTCTCATTCTCCCACGGCCACTTACAGTCTTTCGTTTTTAACCAATTAATGCTACCTTCTCAACAAGATAGAATTAACAACATGCCTAACAGTGTCATCGCAGTAGTCTACATTAAATGCAGACAAAAGTTTCCGCACTATGCATTACATATAATCATAACAAACATTTACACTAGTACAGACAGTGAACAGAATAAATGAATAAATTTTTACAGTTTGCTGCCAATTTTAAATCGTCACAGAAAATACTCCAAACAGCAAAATGAGAAAATGAAAGAAGAAAATACACATACAGACGACAGGTTACTCAAACAAAAATGTGCGTCTAAAAGAATGGTTCCACGTTACGCTGTAAGCGTCCCGGTGCAATTACTAGGTAAGGCTCCCATTGCAGGCTCAAAGTAGCACTTGTACACGAATTTCGTTGAAATTTCCGCCGTAAAAATATGAAATTTGTAGAATCGAATACAGCAGAGCACCCTGTGTTTCTGTAGCCATTAAGTACACGGTCAATTCTCATCAATGTGACCCCCTGTCAGAGGCCCCACCAACCACCTTTTGCAGCGCTGTCTCGCAGGAAGAGAGTCAGTGAGGTTGTGGAATGTGGCGACAGAGATGTGGCCGACTCCAGTGCCGTGGCTAGCTGCGTTAGGTTTAATGTCTGAGGATCGATGCTGCCGACGAAAAACAAACTACATGTAGCGGTGGACATGGTCCCCAAGGATAGATGCATACTTGTGTTGATGCATTGTGTCTTCCAGAAAAACGAGATCACCCAGGAAATGTCACCAACATCCCCCAGACCATAACACTCCCTCCTGTGGCCTGGGCCCTTTCGACTATTGTTGCAGGGCAGTACACAGCAAAGGCCATCAGCCCAGTGGAGCAGGAAAGGTGATTCATCTGAAAAGACCACCCGTCGCTACTCAGTGGACGTACAGTTGTGACCGACCGTGGTGGCCGAGCGGTTCTAGGCGCTTCAGTCCGGAACCGCGCGACTGCTACGGTCGCAGGTTCGAATCCTGCCTCGGGCGTGGATGTGTGTGATGTCATTAGGTTAGTTAGGTTTAAGTATTTCTGAGTTCTAGGGGACTGATGACCTCAGATGTTGAGTCCCATAGTGCTCAGAGCCATTTGAACCATTTTTTCGTCCAGTTGTGGTACTGCATGCAGATTCCAGACTTCGTCGCCGACGAACAGCAGTCAGCATGAATGCATGAACAAGGCGACTGCTGCAGGGTCCCATATGCAGCAACGTACGCTGAACGCTCGTTGAGAAGACACTGCTTGTAGCTCCATGATTCATCTAGGTAGTTAGTTGCTCAACATTTGCCCGTCTATTCGCCCGTATACATCTCATCAGCCGTCGTTCACCCCTGTCATGTATGGCCTCTGGTGCACCACAATTATATCAGTGAGTCACCGTTGGAATTAGCCAATTCATACAAATACCTGGGCGCTACAATGTGCTGGAATAACAAATTGAAAGATCACATAGGCTGAGTTGTGGATAAAGTAGGTGGAAGACTCTGGCTATTGGTAGAATCCTGGGGAAGTGTAGTGAGTCTACAAAGGAGGCTGCCTACAAATCACTCGCGCGACACATTCTATAATACTGTTCAAGTGCGTGGGACCCGTACCAAGTAGGACTAACGGGGGATATTGAACGTACACAAAGAGGGCCGACACCTATGGCTGTAGGTTTGCATGACCTGTAGGAGAGTGTTACAGTGATGCTGAAGGAACTGAACTGGCAGACTCTTGAGGATTGACGTAAACCATCCCGAGAAAGTCTACTAACAGGAACATACTACAGTCCCTTTCACATAGCTCACATAGTGATCGTGAGGATAAGATCAGAATAGTTACAGTACCCAAAGAGGCATTCAATCATTCTTCCCGCGCTCCGTACGTGAATGGAGCGGGAAGAAACTGTAGTAACCGGTACAGTGGTATGTACACTCTGCCATGCACTTCGCGGTTGTTTGCAGAGTATGGATGTTGATGTAGATGTAGATATAGAAGTTGCCTCGGCTCCGGTTTTGTATAGCGCCATTTTTCCATGCGCGGTATACTTTAACCAAGATGGCACGCGAGCATTTTAGAAACCTAGCTGTTTCGGAAACGCTTCCACCATTGACCCAAAAGCCAATGATCTGCCCCTTTGGATGTCAGATAAACCGCACTATTTCCGCATTGCGACAACGACCGCCCCCTCCCCCTTCCGACCCGCTTTTTACTTTTTATCTGCCTTCCACTGCTACATCTGCCACCTCCGTCTGTGATTGGTTATTGCTCGTTGACGTCGAACACATTCAGTGGCCACATTAAAGTGAATATTCCTAAAAAGGGTTTTTCGTAGTTTGAGCTGTTTTATTTCCATTTTTCTTTTTTCGCCTCGTGATTGCCTCTTAAAACAGCTCGTTATAGTGACGTGAGAGTATTACGTGGCATATCCCGATAAGCTCTACGAGGCAAAAGTCAGCGGTCAAGGTGTTGGCATTCAGTGCCAGAGCAAGTGGGAGAGCAAGACGAGGGACTTAATCTGAAGCATCTGCTGCTCAGCTGCCAGCAGGCCCAGCTTCCTCCGCCGTCCTATCCTAGGAGGTGACTTCAGCTGCGGGCGGTGACGTGCTACCATAATGCCTTGTACCAACGTCTTCTGACATTTCTCTTTCCCTCTGTGCATTTAGTTTATGGTATTAGCAGAATGAATATCCTATTTGTCTTGTTTGTTTTCAGCGCACCTAATGCGGCTCCCTCACGAGTGGACTGTGAAGAGCACGTACCCACACACTGATTTAATACGTGAAATGTGATACAGTTGTAAGAACAGCGCAAATGTTATCCTCTAAAGTATTTGGGCGTTTAGAACCATTTTAACTAAATCATTTCTAGAAATACTCCGTCTGTGTACTTGGCCGCTAGTAATTCTCAAAACGGTGAATCTTCCTGGTATCAGAAAAGGAAATTGACAAAATCTGAAAGATAAGTGCTCAGCAGTACTTAGCAAGCAATAAATTAAGATTACTATATTAAATATATGACAGAACATGGGAAACCTCTTATAAAGTTCATAGAGGCTGTGATACATTTCATTCTCTTAAAGAGAGTTCAGACTTAGGATTTTTTCCAGCCGACCCGTGGAATGGTGTACGTACATGATGGTCATGGTCACCACAAATAACATGTATGGAATGTGGAGAAAAAGCTTACACTATATTTTGAATGTGATACTCGCAAAGGAACGTCAGATTGGCTAGCATGTCCACTTGCCGCCAGTACAACGGCAGAATTTGCCCATTAAAATATAATGGAAATATGATAATTGTATCGTATTCAGTATACTAGCAGTGTCAGTATAAATGGAAGTTTGGAATTAATTAACCCTAATGCCACGTGCAGGAGCGTTTACATTGGCTGCAGCATGTCACGTGCATTGCTGTCGAGGGATACGAATAGCAGGACAGTAGACTGAGGTCCCAGAAGTCATGGTATATCTCCTAATGTCGTGTCGCACCTCCTTGGACTCGCCTAGTGCAGCACGTCGGCGTGGCATGGATTCCAAAAGCAACTTGAAGTGCCCTGGAGAAATATTGAACCATGCTGCCTCTTCCTTTTTTAGTCATCAGTCTTCTGATTTGAAGCGGCCCGCCACAAATTATTCTCCTGTGCCAACTTCCTTATCTAAGAGTAGTACTTGCAACCCACGTCCACAGTTATTTGCTGGTTGTATTCCAATCTGTTTTCCTCTGCAGTTTTTACCCTCTACAACTTCCTCTAGTACCATGGAAGTTATTCTGTGTTGTCTTAACAGATGTCCTACATCCTGTACCTTCTTCTTGTCACTGTTTTCCGTACATTCCGTTCCTCGCCGATTCTCCGAAGAACCTCCTCATTCCTTATCTTATCAGTCCATCTAATTTTCAACTTTCTACTGTAGTACCACATCTCAAATGCTTCAATTCTCTTCTTTTCCAGTTTTCCCACAGAGAATATTTTACAACCATAAAATGCTGTGCTCCAAATGTACATTCTTAGAAATTTCTTCCTCAAATTAAGACCTATGTTTGATACCAGTAGACTTCTCTTGGCCAGGAATATCTTTTTTGTCAGTATTAGTCTGCTTGACTGTTCGTTCCATTCAGCATATCACGTAATTTCGCTTCGCTTTCCTAGAGCTTAGCAATGTCATCAAATGATCTTATCATTGATATCCTTTCACCTCGAATTTCAGTTTCCACTCTTGAACGTGTCTTTTATTTCTGCCATTGCTTCTTCGGTGCACAGTTTTAACAGTTTCAACCTTCCCATATCTCCCCGCTGTTTCCGAGTATACCTTCTCCAGTTGTGATTCCTGAACAGAGTATTCGCTATTGCAAGATGAAATTTATTCCAGAAATCAATTTTTCCTCTCTAATTCCTAGTACTAAGAGCATTTCTCCAGTATCCCTTTCTTCTACTTCTTCCCCAACATGCGCATACAAACCGCTCCTAATATTAGGTTTTCATCTCCCTTTGTTGTTGTTGTGGTCTTCAGTCCAGAGACTGGTTTGATGCAGCTCTCCATGCTACTCTATCCCGTGCAGGCTTCTTCATCTCCCAGTACTTACTGCAACATACATCCTTCTGAATCTGTTTAGTGTATTCATCTCTTGGTCTCGCTCTACGATTTTTACCCTCCACGCTGCCCTCCAATACGAAATTGATGATCCCTTGATGCCTCAGAATATGCCCTACCAACCGATCCCTTCTTCTAGCCAATATGTGCCACAAATTTCTCTTCTCTCCAATTCTATTCAATACCTCGTCATTAGTTATATGATCTACCCATCTTCAGCATTCTTCTGTAGCACCACATTTCGAAAGCTTCTATTCTCTTCTTGTCTAAACTATTAATCGTCCACGTTTCACTTCCGTACATGGCTACACTCCATACAAATACTTTCAAAAACGACTTCCTGACAGTTAAATCTATACTCGATGATAACAGATTTCTCTTCTTCAGAAACGCTTTCCTTTCCTTTTGTTGATGTTCATCTTATATCCACCTTTCAAGACACTGTCCATTCCGTTCAGCTGCTCTTCCAGGTCCTTTGCTGTCTCTAACAGAATTACAATGTCATCGGCGAACCTCAAAGTTTCTATTTCTTCTCCATGGATTTTAATACCTACTCCGAATTTTTCTTTTGTTTCCTTTACTGGTTGCTCAATATACAGATTGAATAACATCGGAGATAGGCTACAACCCTGTCTCACTCGTTTCCCAACCACTGCTTCCCTTTCATGCCCCTCGACTGTTATAACTGCCATCTGGTTTCTATACAAATTGTTAATAGCCTTTCGCTCCCTGTATTTTACCCCTGCCACCTTCAGAATTTGAAAGAGAGTATTCCAGTCAACATTGTCAAAAGCTTTCTCTAAGTCTACAAAGGCGAGAAACGTACGTTTGCCTTTCCTTAATCTATTTTCTAAGATAAGTCGTAGCGTCAGTATTGCCTCACCTGTTACAACATTACTACGGAATCCAAACTGATCTTCCCCGAGGTTGACTTCTACCAGTTTTTCCATTCGTCTGTAAGGAATTCGTGTTAGTATTTTGCAGCGGTGGGTTATTAAACTGATAGTTCGGTAATTTTCACATATGTGAACACCTGCTTTTTTGGGACTTTAGTTATTATATTCTTCTTGAAGTCTGAGGGTATTTCGCCTGTCTCATACTTCTTGCTCACCAGATGGCTGAGTTTTTTTAGGCCTGGCTCACCCAAGGCTGTCAGTAGTTCTAATGGAATGTTGTCTACTCCCAGGGCCTTGTTTCGACTTAGGTCTTTCAGTGCTCTGTCAAACTCTTCCCGCAGTATCATATCTCCTATTTCATCTTCATCTATATTCTCTTCCATTTCTATAATATTGTCCTCAAGAACATCGCCCTTGTATAGACCCTCTATATACTCCTTCCACCTTTCTGCTTTCCCTTCTTTGCTTAGAACTGGGTTTCCATCTGAGCTCTTGATATTCATACAAGTGGCTATCTTTTCTCCAAAGGTCTCTTTAATTTTCCTGTAGGCAGTATCTATCTTACCCCTAGTAAGATAAGCCTCTACATCCTTACATCTGTCATCTAGCCATCCCTGCTTAGACATTTTGCACTTCCTGTCGATCTCATTTTTGAGACATTTGTATTCCCTTTTGCCTGCTTCGTTTACTGCGTTTTTATATTTTCTCCTTACATCAATTAAATTCAATATTTTTTCTGTTACCCAAGGATTTCTACTAGCAAAAATGGTTCAAATGGCCCTGAGCACTATGGGACTTAACATCTATGGTCATCAGTCCCCTAGAACTTAGAACTACTTAAACCTAACTAACCTAAGGACAGCACACAACACCCAGCCATCACGAGGCAGAAAAAATCCCTGACCCCGCCGAGAATCGAACCCGGGAACCCGGGCGTGGGAAGCGAGAACGCTACCGCACGACCACGAGATGCGGGCAACTTCTACTAGCCCTCGTCTTTTACCTACTTGATCCTCTGCTGCCTTCACTACTTCATCCCTCAGAGCTACCCATTCTTCTTCTACTGTATTTCTATGCCCCATTCCTGTCAATTGTTCCCTTATGCTATCCCTGAAACTCTGTACAACCTCTGTCTTACCATTATACACTCCTGGAAATGGAAAAAAGAACACATTGACACCGGTGTGTCAGACCCACCATACTTGCTCCGGACACTGCGAGAGGGCTGTACAAGCAATGATCACACGCACGGCACAGCGGACACACCAGGAACCGCGGTGTTGGCCGTCGAATGGCGCTAGCTGCGCAGCATTTGTGCACCGCCGCCGTCAGTGTCAGCCAGTTTGCCGTGGCATACGGAGCTCCATCGCAGTCTTTAACACTGGTAGCATGCCGCGACAGCGTGGACGTGAACCGTATGTGCAGTTGACGGACTTTGAGCGAGGGCGTATAGTGGGCATGCGGGAGGCCGGGTGGACGTACCGCCGAATTGCTCAACACGTGAGGCGTGAGGTCTCCACAGTACATCGATGTTGTCGCCAGTGGTCGGCGGAAGGTGCACGTGCCCGTCGACCTGGGACCGGACCGCAGCGACGCACGGATGCACGCCAAGACCGTAGGATCCTACACAGTGCCGTAGGGGACCGCACCGCCACTTCCCAGCAAATTAGGGACACTGTTGCTCCTGGGGTATCGGCGAGGACCATTCGCAACCGTCTCCATGAAGCTGGGCTGCGGTCCCGCACTCCGTTAGGCCGTCTTCCGCTCACGCCCCAACATCGTGCAGCCCGTCTCCAGTGGTGTCGCGACAGGCGTGAATGGAGGGACGAATGGAGACGTGTCGTCTTCAGCGATGAGAGTCGCTTCTGCCTTGGTGCCAATGATGGTCGTATGCGTGTTTGGCGCCGTGCAGGTGAGCGCCACAATCAGGACTGCATACGACCGAGGCACACAGGGCCAACACCCGGCATCATGGTGTGGGGAGCGATCTCCTACACTGGCCGTACACCACTGGTGATCGTCGAGGGGACACTGAATAGTGCACGGTACATCCAAACCGTCATCGAACCCATCGTTCTACCATTCCTAGACCGGCAAGGGAACTTGCTGTTCCAACAGGACAGTGCACGTCCGCATGTATCCCGTGCCACCCAACGTGCTCTAGAAGGTGTAAGTCAACTACCCTGGCCAGCAAGATCTCCGGATCTGTCCCCCATTGAGCATGTTTGGGACTGGATGAAGCGTCGTCTCACGCGGTCTGCACATCCAGCACGAACGCTGGTCCAACTGAGGCGCCAGGTGGAAATGGCATGGCAAGCCGTTCCACAGGACTACATCCAGCATCTCTACGATCGTCTCCATGGGAGAATAGCAGCCTGCATTGCTGCGAAAGGTGGATATACACTGTACTAGTGCCGACATTGTGCATGCTCTGTTGCCTGTGTCTATGTGCCTGTGGTTCTGTCAGTGTGATCATGTGATGTATCTGACCCCAGGAATGTGTCAATAAAGTTTCACCTTCCTGGGACAATGAATTCACGGTGTTCTTATTTCAATTTCCAGGAGTGTATAATCTATCTGAAAACTGGCCTCTCAACAGATACATATCCATTTTCGTTGCACCTACGATACGGCTATCTGTATATCGCAGAGGCACACAAGCTATCCCACCGACGCTAAGGTCCATTGTTCATGTAGACGGAGGGGGGGGGGGGCAATAAATCCCTGATTTATTTCATAAATGGCATAGCAAGGTTTAAAGGAATCTAGGATTCATTACAAACATTTCACTGAAAACAAGCAGTGCATAAGTGATCAAATCTGTTTATTATAACTGATTGTTGGCTTGTTTCTAAGGCGAATGAGAGTAGTAAACTTGAAACGTCCCCTTAGAAAAATTATGCATGACTGTGCTTAAACTGACACACAATATTTTTAGCGCAACGGAATCTGACTTTCAATAATCCCTACAAAAGAATGGCCCTGACTAACATTAACCTATACCTTTCACAAATCACTTACCTCACAAAAATCTTCGTTACTCAAGCTACTGCAATATAGCAAGCGCCACTACTGCCGGCTAAATAAAAGATTCTAACTACTGAAGGCACTAACTACTGATAGGCATAGTTAGCAAATGAAAGATTTTGATAGAGAACAAACAATGTATTTACCTTAATAGTGTTCAAAAGTCATAATATATGTATCAGTTTATGATATCCAGTCTTACAAATTTACTGTCTCTGTCCAGATCATCCGCTCTCAAAACTCCGCCATCTCACTCCCCACATCCACCACTGCTGACGGCTCACCTGTAACTGCGCAATGCTATGCGCTGTTCACATCCAGCTGCCCAACACTACAATGACAGACAACAATGCAAACTAGCCACAGACTGCACACTGCATAGCCAGTGATTTTCATACAGAGCGCTACGTGGTGTTACCAATAAGAAAACCTAAACAGCCTACTCACAAACTGACCTCGCCAAGTTTCGATCATCGTTATCCTATCACGGCGTTAAACACCGAGCACGCAAGGCAAAAGTATGACAACCAGTGAAATCAAGTACAATACCAGGGCAAGGCGACCGATCAAGGGTTCCCAGATTCCACTGATGTACCGAACGTAGCTCTCCCAGCTTACCTGTTGTTGCTGGACATGTTCTCACCATAGTCATAGACGACCACCGCCGAACCGGAAAAGCGTCAGCCACATCAGGAATCCCAGACATAGAAGACAGTTTGCAGATGTGTCTGCATCAGCGGTCAGAAGGCATCCTCCGTCCGTCTTCAGAGTCTGGCTGTCAGTTATAGTGTCCTCTCCAGAGTACGCAGCTTGAATCTTCTTCTCTCCCCAGTACGCCAAGCCCAAGTGTCCCTAAAAACATAATTCCTTTCGTTCTGGCGACTGTTTTTTGTACGTCTGAAGTGTTTTGACCAGTTGATAAATTTACTGCCAAGACTGGCAAATGGCATATTTTTATAATACTTGCAGCCCTCCCTTTAGAGCGGCCACAAAACTATATCTCCAGTCAACTGATCTTACTTTCTCTTCAGTCTGAAAGTGGGGACTCAGAACCTACGCCACAGACCATCCACTAATGAGTGATAGTGTCATTCCCAATGTAGCGTTTTTGCCACTGTGAAAAACAAAAATGAAAACGTCATCGTATCCCTCTTGGCATTGGCATGGCAGACGACCAGTCCTTTGATAATAATTGATGCTTCTTGATTTTTCGTACACTTTATAGAGGTTATGCTTTAGCAGATTCAGAGGTGCAGGCTGTGTTTCCACGAAGTCAACATCACCCTGTGGAAGTGTGCTATGGCCAGTAACGGAGGACCAATGTGGGAGGCTGCACTGCAACACAACGGCGGAGTCTCGGTATATTGTCCCATAGCTCTGGGTGTCTTGTAGCCTGGCACCCTGTTGGCGGCATACAACCGTCCGTGACCGGGTAGACAACAGTTCCGCCTTTTCGCTCTCTACCTGGCCGCAAATGAACGTCTGGCGTCAAGGGAAGCCATCTCCCCTCTCCAGGGTCATCTTAAAATATGGTCGCCAGTCTGCCTCAAGCGCCAGCTCGCCCCGAACGGCGTCTTTTCCGTCTGAACTAACACCTGTTGTTGATCATTCTTCCGGGTTATATGGCCGTGGTCCATGGAATTCTTCTATTCCTAACGTTTCGTCCAATACTACGTTGGACATTTTCAGAGGTATGGCTGGTCCTGCTGAGTCCTGCCGGCTCATCTGATGGTAAATTATACAAGGAACACCTAGCAACAAATTTCCAGTATCTAAACGGTTCATCCAATTTCGTTGTTCGATATGTCTTTAGAAAGCTATTAGTGTTGAAACCTTCCCACAAAATTTCGTAAGACAATTATTTTATTATAAATGGAGTCAAGTGTAACCTCCCCAGAAAATTTTGAAAAGACAATAATTAACTGTTAACAAGAATAGAACCTAACGTAACCTCCCAGCAAATAAATTCAATGACAATGACAATTAGACAAAAATTAGCAATCTGACCCAAGTATAAGTTCCTCACAAAAAAAATGAAAGTCAATTCAGTGATAAGAAAATCTCAGTGATAATGAAAATTCAATTAAACCGAAATATCGGTCTTTGGCCCTGTGCAAAAAATCATAATTAATTTCTTACCTCATTCGAAACTGCATGTCAAAGTTCTGCTCTTATTGTTGGCCATGGCTTGGAGGAAATGCATCGCAAATATAAATTTGAATTTAAGGGAAACTTTTCTTTAAGGAACTGCAAGGGAGATATTATTTCAAAAAGGATTGTTTGTTAAAAATGCTTAGTTTAAAAACAAAATTATTATTGGGGCCATTCTTCAACAAATTAATTACACTTAAGATCCATTACAATACATTATTAGCTCATTACCTTATTAAAAAATATACCTTGAATCTTGACCAGAGCCATGTCCGCGTCCGCCGACTCGTCACACAACTCGACTATCTCTCGCGCCCTACTAGCACTGACGGCTTACATGCAACTGCACTGCAAACTCGCAACCGACTGCCTCCTCTCGCGGCTCGCTACTCACTACCACTGCATCTCGCAACAAACAAACTCTCGCGCGCTATTACTCTCTCGCAACTGTACTGAACTCTGTGCTCTCTGGTCAGAGATTGTGCAATGCCTCACCATCGTCGCCACACAATATACGTGTTTCAGTGTAACCTAAATTGGTATAAATTACAGGCATGTAACTTGAATAGTACATGAGATATTGGAGGTCAAAGTGGCCGATTACTATCGATCGCGTCAGGCCAAAAGTACTCCACAGTAACACGAAAAAACGGTAGCAGCATGCTTATAAATATATTTATTCATCTGTGTCTTTGTTTATATCCGATATATACTATTCATGAAGAAATTGGTTAAATATTTACTGTGTTTTAGAAAGCACAGACATTAGGCTACTGGCCTACCTTCTGTTCTGTCACTTTGATATATGTTTATTTAATTTGTTTATGTATTTAGTAATTTGTGCTAGAGCGTGTTTAAGGTCCAGCTGTAGGAATATTTATTTAATTTCAAGTTATTCTAATGTAAATCCAGTATTTCGAATGTGTTTCAAAATGTCTGTGAGTGTGCGTTGGCTTGGAGACATGACGGAAGCGCTGTCGCCAATCATAGCGCTCGTTACTAAGGGCGCCGACTACTGAAGTGAATGGAGGGGGGGGGGGGGGGTTCTGAAGAGTACGGGAGAGGACACGGGGTGAGAGTCTGGGACAGTAAGGCGCGGCGGACGCGCAGGGTCGGCGGAAAGACGTGGACAGTGGAGCAGTTTGCACGTGGTCGCGGAGTATAGAACTATTTCGTAGTGCCGACTTGTGCACTTGTGAGATTTCCGTGGCTTCTGCAGTGAAGACGTAATGTGCGTTTAGAAGTCAATATCTCGCGAGCTATGTTGTTGTTCAGAACTAATTACGTGCGGTAGGAATCTATTGATTCCCTGTTATTCAACTTATATTTTATTTAACTGCTGGACCATCGAGTTTTTTGTAGAAATATACCGCATTCTCAAAAGTACTTCTACTATCGTACTCAACATTTAAAGTCGTTAAGATAGTACCTGCAGATTTTATTTAATTGCAATCTTTCATTTATAAATCTATATGTTACATTCATAATTCGAAATTGCTGAGTGATAGAAACCTTCAATCATTCGATTCATGTGCGTATTTTTATCGTACACTGTAGACTGAGCAGTATTTGGTCTGTAATGCGGCAACTACGTATCCCAGCCCCTAGGCAACGAAACCAGCCAAAACTTTTAATATTGCGACTCGGAGTCAGAGGGTACGAAGTTGAGGGCCACAACATTAACATCATTTCATTCATCATTTTATTTGGAAGCCCGCAACTGGGGGTTACTCATCTGGGATTTGTGCCCTGCCAAGTGGTAATTATTTTCCTCTCTGTTATCCAGCGTACTATGTGAAGTGTAAAAACCTTTGCAAAACAAGTAGAGATTTCTGTAGAGTGAACCTCTCACAAAACACAGTGTCAGATCGGTTTTTTTTCCGCAAGTAGGTTTCTGGAAATAGTGAAATTACGCAGTAATTTTCACAGCTAACACATGCTATCAAAAAAATGGCTCTCAGCACTATGGGCCTTCTGAGGTCATCAATCCCCTAGAACTTAGAACTTCTTAAACCTACCTAACCTAAGGACATCACACACATCCATGCCCGAGGCAGGATTCGAACCTGCGACCGTAGCGGTCGCGTGGTTCCAGGCTGAAGCGCCTAGAACCTCTCGGACACACAGACCGGCCACATGCTATCGATAGAGGTCCTAATTTATCTTTAAAGACAATTTGCGTGGGGGCTCTGAGTCTAAATAAATTGAGAGCAGGGAACAGTAGCGGTTAGCGCGTTTTGCGGTTGGAACACACAGTAACCGGCAACAGCTACAACTACACTCCTGGAAATTGAAATAAGAACACCGTGAATTCATTGTCCCAGGAAGGGGAAACTTTATTGACACATTCCTGGGGTCAGATACATCACATGATCACACTGACAGAACCACAGGCACATAGACACAGGCAACAGAGCATGCACAATGTCGGCACTAGTACAGCGTATATCCACCTTTCGCAGCAATGCAGGCTGCTATTCTCCCATGGAGACGATCGTAGAGATGCTGGATGTAGTCCTGTGGAACGGCTTGCCATGCCATTTCCACCTGGCGCCTCAGTTGGACCAGCGTTCGTGCTGGACGTGCAGACCGCGTGAGACGACGCTTCATCCAGTCCCAAACATGCTCAATGGGGGACAGATCCGGAGATCTTGCTGGCCAGGGTAGTTGACTTACACCTTCTAGAGCACGTTGGATGGCACGGGATACATGCGGACGTGCATTGTCCTGTTGGAACAGCAAGTTCCCTTGCCGGTCTAGGAATGGTAGAACGATGGGTTCGATGACGGTTTGGATGTACCGTGCACTATTCAGTGTCCCCTCGACGATCAGTGGTGTACGGCCAGTGTAGGAGATCGCTCCCCACACCATGATGCCGGGTGTTGGCCCTGTGTGACTCGGTCGTATGCAGTCCAGATTGTGGCGCTCACCTGCACGGCGCCAAACACGCATACGACCATCATTGGCACCAAGGCAGAAGCGACTCTCATCGCTGAAGACGACACGTCTCCATTCGTCCCTCCATTCACGCCTTTCGCGACACCACTGGAGACGGGCTGCACGATGTTGGGGCGTGAGCGGAAGACGGCCTAACGGTGTGCGGGACCGTAGCCCAGCTTCATGGAGACGGTTGCGAATGGTCCTCGCCGATACCCCAGGAGCAACAGTGTCCCTAATTTGCTGGGAAGTGGCGGTGCGGTCCCCTACGGCACTGCGTAGGATCCTACGGTCTTGGCGTGCATCCGTGCGTCGCTGCGGTCCGGTCCCAGGTCGACGGGCACGTGCATCTTCCGCCGACCACTGGCGACAACATCGATGTACTGTGGAGACCTCACGACCCCACGTGTTGAGCAATTCGGCGGTACGTCCACCCGGCCTCCCGCATGCCCACTATATGCCCTCGCTCAAAGTCCGTCAACTGCACATACGGTTCACGTCCACGCTGTCGCGGCATGCTACCAGTGTTAAAGACTGCGATGGAGCTCCGTATGCCACGGCAAATTGGCTGACACTGACGGCGGCGGTGCACAAATGCTGCGCAGCTAGCGCCATTCGACGGCCAACACCGCGGTTCCTGGTGTGTCCGCTGTGCCGTGCGTGTGATCATTGCTTGTACAGCCCTCTCGCAGTGTCCGGAGCAAGTATGGTGGGTCTGACACACCGGTGTCAATGTGTTCTTTTTTCCATTTCCAGGAGTGTACATCAGGCAATTTCGCCAGTGCTGGACGCAGATCAATAGCAATACGACGGCAGCAACTTCGAGTACTCCAGGGCAGTCTTCAATGTCGACCACCACTACAACCGACGGCATCACCATGTCAGAGGGAACCATCTCAGATCAGGTAAGTGCCTGTGCAAATAGTGAGACAATGTGTGACTCTGAAGTTCAAGCTCCACTTATAGATCTCGCGAATATAAAACAGTCACCTAGTATGTGTAATTCTGAAAAGGGAAGTGAGCCAGTTAGTCCGAAATCAGAGCGCGAAAGTGTAACTAGTAGGAATCCAGGCGAGGGAAATGAATGTGGGGGAGATATGATGTCTCAGCTAATGCAAATGATCCAGGGAATGGCAAATAATATGAGTGCAGTTCGAACAGATGTGGGTACATTGCGAACAGGTATGGGCACATTGGAAACAGTTACGGATACAATTCGGACTGATACGGGTACAATGCGAACCGAAATAGGTTCCGCTGTGAAAGAGGAAGTTGAAAAAATTATGAGTAACGTTGAAAGAGCAATTGATGATAAATTAAAATGTGTTTTAGTGCACTGGGCAAAAGGAGGTCCGATACAGTATTAGGAGGTAACCTATGAGTTTTATCACCTCGGTGTAGTTATTAATGGTGGAGTGGAGAGCAGTTTAACTTCCCGTCTCTGGCCATGATTTAATATTGTTTCAGGGGTGGGGATTAATCCCGGTCAGCCGTCAAACGATTCCAAGTAAATCTGTACGTCGCGTAATTGGTCTCGCCCGCAGTGTCGTGCTTGTGTGTATTCTGGCGCCTCCGCTATTGGGAGTTCGCGAGGCGCCACGTTGATCCCGAGAGATGTTTTTTGCTCGAGTATCATGTCATTTCTGGAAACCCAGAATCTACTCTGCAGGAATCAAAATGGATTCCGGAAACAGCGATCGTGTGAGACCCAACCCGCTTTATTTGTTTATGAGACCCAGAAACTATTAGATACAGGCTCCCAGGTAGATGCCATTTTCCTTGACTTCCGGAATGCGTTCGATACAGTTCCGCACTGTCGTCTGATAAACAAAGTAAGAGCCTACGGAATATCAGACCAGCTGTGTGGCTGGATAGAAGAGTTTTCAGCAAAGAGAACAGAGCATCTTGTTCTGAATGAAGAGACGTCTACAGACGTTAAAGTAACCTCTGGCGTGCCACAGGGGAGTGTTATGGGACCATTGCTTTTCACAATATATATAAATGACCTAGTAGATAGTGTCGGAAGTTCCATGCGGCTTTTCGCGGATGATGCTGTAGTATACAGAGAAGTTGCAGCATTAGAAAATTGTAGCGAAATGCAGGAAGATCTGCAGCGGATAGGCACTTGGTGCAGGGAGTGGCAACTGACCTTTAACATAGACAAATGTAATGTATTGCGAATACATAGAAAGAAGGATCCTTTATTGTATGATTATATGATAGCGGAACAAACACTGGTAGCAGTTACTTCTGTAAAATATCTGGCAGTATGCGTGTGGAACGATTTGAAGTGGAATGATCATATAAAATTAATTGTTGGTATGACGGGTGTCAGGTTGAGATTCATTGAGAGAGTCCTTAGAAAATGTAGTCCATCAACAAAGGAGGTGGCTTACAAAACACTCGTTCGACCTATACTTGAGTATTGCTCATCAGTGTGGGATCCGTACCAGATCGGATTGACGGAGGAGATAGAGAAGATCCAAAGAAGAGCGGCGCGTTTCGTCACAGGGTTATTTGGTAAGCGTGATAGCGTAACGGAGATGTTTAGCAAACTCAAGTGGCAGACTCTGCAAGAGAGGCGCTCTGCATCGCGGTCTAGCTTGCTATCCAGGTTTCGAGAGGCTCCGTTTCTGCATAAGGTATCAAATATATTGCCTCCCCCTACTTATACCTCCCGAGGAGATCACGAATGTAAAATTAGAGAGATTCGAGCGCGCACGGAGGCTTTCCGACAGTCGTTCTTCCCGCGAACCATACGCGACTGGAACAGGAAAGGGAGGTGGCTGGCTCTGAGCACTATGGGACTTAACATCTGTGGTCATCAGTCCCCTAGAACTTAGAACTACTTAAACCTAACTAACCTAAGGACATCACACAACACCCAGTCATCACGAGGAAGAGAAAATCCCTGACCCCGCCGGGAATCGAACCCGGGAACCCGAGCGCGGGAAGCGAGAACGCTACCGCACGACCACGAGCTGCGGACAGGAAAGGGAGGTAACGACAGTGGCACGTAAAGTGCCCTCCGCCACACAGCGTTGGGTGGCTTGCGGAGTATAAATGTAGATGTAGATGTAGAACAGACGAAAAGGGCCTTTCAAAGTATTCGACACCTTGTGGGTGTATTCAAGACGGGCTCTACCGAAGTTAAATTAAGCAACTTGTGTGAATTTGATTTCTTTTTTGAGTACTTCATCAGAAATCTGTTTCTGCGAGAGAGCACTGCCGAGTACGCACTCAGGCACCTTGCAGAGAGCACGAGAGAGATCTCTCGCTGCCACAGCGACCGGGTTGCTGGGGCGACTGCAGCAGCTCCGCACTGCAACCGCAGCACCGCACCGCTGCATGCCAGCGCGCTGACTCAGCTGGGTGCATGCGACTGCGCGCAAATAAAAGGAAAAAGAAGTCCCCCTGCGCCAGGAATGCAGTCGCGTAGCCGTCACGTAGTTTTTGCATAGTTGGCGCATAGCGAAAGGCAGGTGCGAGCCTATTGCGGCGTCCGCCAAGGACGGCGGCGGCCAGGGGGCAGCAGTTCACGGGCGCGGGCCGCGCGCACTTCCTGCAACACGCAGGCGAGCCGATCGCGATCGACTCAGTCGCTGACTAAGTGCGGCGATATTCCTGGCAGCGCGACCGCGCTTAGTCACCAGCACGGCTAGCTTATGTAAAACCCCGGCCCGCTTACCAGCTTCCGAGAAACAGAACGGCCGTCCTCGTGGGCATGAATGAACCGTCCGTGAATCACGCCGTGATGGCGCCTGCGCCAGCCGCACTGATTCACAGGCCGTCTCGCAGATCCGGACCCTGCAAGCATCGCTATCTGATAGCACGCCCGACCGCCGTCCCTCGGACTCTCTCACGCACACCTGCACACCCACACACAGTGTTCGTGTACGTATTTTTTACAGTCAACCGGCTACCGCTGCCAGCATAAGCTATGTGGGCTGCCACTCAGCTGAGCGAGAAATGTTTCTCTCAGACGAGAGCCGTACAACAAACACCTACACGTTGCTAGTATTTGAGATATTGGCCTAAGTCCGTGGTGCAAGGTATAATTCTCTGTATAACATTTTGTCTTCCACCGCCGTACACTTCACCAGAGGCTTTAACGACTCAGAAACGTATTACACACTGAAAAGAAGCTCATCAAGCCGAACTGTTTGTATGTATGCACGCAACGGTTGGCCCGTGACGTCACAGACCATTGCCTAATGTCCTAGAGTCACGGCGAGCGTATAGAGGGGCGGAGTTGGCACGGTTTGTGTTAGTTAGCACTGGGGCCCACAACTTGTCTAATTTCAGTCCTTCTTCTTTTCTGTTCAAATTGTTTTTAAAACACGTCAGGAATGGTTCAAATGGCTCTGAGCACTATCGGACTTAACATCTACGGTCATCAGTCCCCTAGAACTTAGAACTACTTAAACCTAACTAACCTAAGGACACCCAGTCATCACGAAGCAGAGAAAATCCCTGACCCCGCCGGGAATCGAACCCGAAAACACGCCAGGATAAAAATCCTACATTAAGATGGCAATTTTTCTTTATTGGTTATCGTTTTCGGCTCCTCAGGTCTAAAATACAGAAAATTGCATACGAAAAGTGAACAATAAACAATTCATTCAATATTTGAATTTCCATTATGCAGTAATACACCAATCTAAAATGTTGTTCAGTTTATGACAGTTATTACCCACTGTCACAATCTTAGAGCTAAGTCGCCCCGTGAAATAAAACATCACAGAGGCATAACGGGAAAAATTTTAAAAAGTGACACAATAAAAACATGAAAAAATATGTGGTGAGGGATGTGAAATAAATTATCTAAAACGAAAAATACTTCGGTATATTGATAATTTTCACTTATGGACCGTCTGACAGCAACTGAATAAAACACAATTTTAGTGCCATACGCGTTTCGCCTTTATTTTCTGCAAGGCATCATCAGTGGCCTGGAATATGTACATATGTTAGCTATTTTATTTACATTTTTGTGACTGTGCCTATAAGTTATAAACAGTTCTGGTGGTTGGTATTTCCTATTAAGTAGTGATGTTTTGAACTGTACTTACAGGTTGCGTAGACAGTTTCTTATATATTACGCTCCTGTTGCATTTTTGGTGTTGTTCTTCTTTCTATGAACGCCAATTTGCTGTTTTTTCCACATTCCACAGCACTATGCACTGAACGCTTGTTTTAATGCAATGTTTTGGTTTCTGTTGCCGACTGTCAAATGTTTTTGCCAAAGATCGAATATTACTGCCAAACTTATGAGTGTAACTATTGAAGTATCTGTGGTCTGTTCGTGTATGCATTTGTGTGTGTGTGTGTGTGTGTGTGTGTGTCTGTATTTTGGTGTTATATATATATATATATATATATATATATATATATATATATATATATATATATTTATGTTATCATTTCCTTTATTAAGTGTAGTAGGGAGCCTGTGCTGTTGTGCGTTTGTTCATTTATCACATGTTTGTTTTCTGCTATGGCTTTCTGGATGTGGAAGTTTTCTTGCATTTGTATAAGATGTTTGTCATGGTTGCTTATTCTCATTATTTTCATTTCTTGTTCCATGTTTGTAGGATGATGGTTGTAGTGTTTTAAATGCTCTGCAAATGTGGAATGGTTTGTTTCATACTTCCAACATCTGATATGTTCTTTGTATATTTTTTCAAAATTCCTGCATGTCATGCCTATGTATACTGCATCACAACTTTGACATTCAAGTTTATAAATTCCTGATTGTTGGAATTTGTCCCTCTTGGTAGCTGGCTGGCTTAGGTGTGATTGAAGGGTTTGCCCAGGCTTATATGCTATTTTGAAGCCCTGTCTCTTTAGGATGTTTGCAACTCTGTGTGTTAGTTTATGTGTGTAGGTCATGGTGTACCATCTGGTTCTTTTCTGTGTGGTGTTGTCATTGTGTGTGTTTGTTGAGTGTGTTTGTAAGTTTTCAGCTTGTGAGTTCTTTTATATTGTGGAAATGTTGTGTTTGTTTTTATTTGTGTTTTTATTTTTTGATTGAGCCTGTGTACCACATGTGTGTCATACCCGTTATTCCTAGCTATTTGTATGATCGTGTTCATTTCTTGTTCATAGTTTCTCTTGCTGAGTGGGATTCTGTTTAATCTATGTAACATGTGTCTTAGTGCTGCAAGTTTCTGGCTTTGGGGGTGGTTGGATGTGGAATGTATTATTGTGTCCGTGGCTGTTGGTTTTCTAAAGATGTTAAATGTATGTTTTCCATTTTCTTTTTTAATTGTAATGTCAAGAAAATTTATTTGATTTTCTTTTTCTTTTTCAAGTGTGAATTTTATGTTCTTATGAGCTTTGTTTATTTCTGAATGGAGTTCATCTATTTTTTCACTTGGCTCGTCTACCAGACAGATAATGTCATCCACGTATCTGTACCAATATATGATTTTGAAACTTTCATTTGTGGTTATCTTATCAAATATCTGATTTTCAAGGTGACTGATGAAAATGTTTGCTAGTGTTCCTGATATTGGGGATCCCATGGGCAGTCCATCAGTTTGTAGATAATATTCTTCCTCAAACTGAAAGTAGTTTTGTTCAGTTGTCAGTCTGAGCATATCTGTTATTTCTTTTATTGCGTCTGTGGTGAGGTTGCTGTGGGATGAGAGATTTTGTTCTATGATTTCTATTGTTTCTGTGATAGGGATGGAGGTATACATATTTTCTATATCGAATGAAATCAGTGATGCTGTGTGTGGTACCTGTATGTTCTGTATGTTTTCTATTAGGTTTCCTATGTTTATCACTGTTCTGTTGTTTTCTACTTTATAGTGTTTTGTAACTAACTTTTGGAGGTGTTTGGCTATGCGGTATGTTGGGGCTTTCTTGAAGTTGATAACAGGTCTCATTGGCATTCCGTCTTTATGTACTTTCGGTTGGCTGCGGAGTGTTGGTGCTTGTGGGTTTTTCTGTGTTAAGTAGTATTTCTGTTTGTCTGTGAGTGTGTGTTCAATGTTTTTCAGTGTTCGTTTCACATTTGCCTGGAATCGTGTAGTTGGATCTGACTTCAGTTTTTGTATTGCGTTGGTGTTTATGTATTCCTTGGTTTTTGTGATGTATTGCTCTTTATCCATGAGTACTGTTACATTTCCCTTGTCTGCTCTTGTTATTAATACGTTGTTGTTTGTTAACTTTTGTTTTAACCTTTTCATAGTAGCTGCTTCTGTTTGGTTGTTCTTATTGTGTGTCTGCTGTGTTTGTTTTATTATGCCTTTTATTTCTTCTTTTATTAATTCTCTTGTCAGTCCTATGTTTATTTCACAATTATTTTGTTGTTCTTCACGTGTAAGTATGTGTTCGGTTTCTACTATGAGGTTTTCTATGTATTGTGTTTTATTCAGTTGCTGTCAGACGGTCCATAAGTGAAAATTATCAATATACAGTAGTATTTCGCGCAACTGAGGAGGACAGGACCACAAAAGTTGAAGATGTCTAAAAATAGTTGTTTGTTTTGTAAAGTTACAACGTTAATCAGTAATCAAATATTGTTACAGTGCACATATTGTTACACATGGCCGAGCGGTTCTAGGCGCTACAGTCTGGAACCGCGCGACCGCTACGATCGCAGGTTCGAATCCTGCCTCGGGCATGGATGTGTAAGAAGTTCTTAGGTTAGTTAGGTTAAGTAGTTCTAAGTTCTAGAGGACTGATGACCTCAGAAGGTAAGTCCCATAGTGCTCAGAGCCATTTGAACCATTTGCTACACATGCGTTCAAACGATCGACAGCAATGATGGCGCCGGCCTGAGTGGCCGTGCGGTTCTAGGCGCTACAGTCTGGAGCCGAACGACCGCTACGGTCGCAGGTTCGAATCCTGCCTCGGGCATGGATGTGTGTGATGTCCTTAGCTTAGTTAGGTTTAATTAGTTCTAAGTTCTAGGCGACTGATGACCTCAGAAGTTAGGTCGCATAGTGCTCAGAGCCAAGCCAGCAATGATAGCTGCAACACCCATGCGCGAATGTAAACAAGATATCACTACTAATACTAATACCAGGACAAGGAAGTGTCTGCGTGACACCTGTCACCAAATGGCTGAGGGATAGGGTCATGGCTACAGGAAAACACTGATTGCCAGATGGCGCTATCATCCAACCAATATAATACAGACGTAACTAATAAGACAAAGAATCTTAATAACATGAATTTTTTTATAAATTCACATTATACAAATGCGAGAAATTATATTCATCTCAGTATATTTGTAGTAAATAAACACTGAGTAGTATCTGTTCATTAAATATTAGAAAATAAAAAACGAGAAGTACTGAATGTCAGGATATTACGACCGAAGGTACGACTTCGATAAAACTATTCGATATTACATTCACTATTCTGTAACATTTAATGGCTCCGTTGTACTACTGTTGGCTAGCCACGTGATATGCGGTTTGGTTATCATAGCTATTGATCGAGCTGGTTGCATCTGTCACCTAGACTTCAAGTTATGATACTACTTCGTCCTAATATTCAATATTACCAATTTACGCTTTTTGATCAGTAAAATTGTTATATTTTTCTGTATATATAATAATGCGCCATCTCCAGTCGTACCTTTGGCCGTAATTCCATGTCATGTAGCATCTGAGAACTGTGTGCTGACCCCGTGCCCTCCATACCGTACCCGAATGATGCCGCATGACAGAGGATAATATGGTAGCCTGTTGGCGTCCCGCTTTCTTCTGGGCCTTATCGCAGAGGCAGTTTATCTAGGTACATGATGTGAGGATGTACAGGATCCAAAATGCGGTACATCTCGGGAAGCAACAATGGGTCTAACCTGACTCGGCTTCGAGTCAAACTAGGCTCGAAAGACATGTAGGGGTGCATTATTTCACGCTGCACTATGCCAGAGGTTGAAACATAACGCGTATGTTCGAGAAATCGGCGAGAGAGAGGTTTGAAAATATATCGTGAGAGTGCGATCTGGTTGCAGGTAGTTTTGGATGGCCCACGTGCGTCGACCAAGGACCAGGCAGCAACGGAAAATAGAAGCGGTTTTTCTTCATTAGTTGGTAGAAAGTGGCAGCCTCCAGCTTGGGCCACAGTGCTTGTCCGATACAATTCTGCTACAGTGGAAAGATGACCATATTGAAATACTTCATAAAAAATGGTTCAAATGGCTCTGAGCACTATGGGACTCAACTGCTGTGGTCATAAGTCCCCTAGAACTTAGAACTACTTAAACCTAACTAACCTAAGGACAGCACACAACACCCAGCCATCACGAGGCAGAGAAAATCCCTGACCCCGCCGGGAATCGAACCCGGGAACCCGGGAAATACTTCATAGTTCTAAAACAATTAGATGATTCACAGTGCGAGAAATCCAAACATATCAGCATATCAGCGTGCTTGCACCGTTCAGACACATTTATTTTGGCTTTCATATTATAAATATCCTAAAAACTGTAGATGTTAGTTGAACACACTTAATAATTTATGCAATCTTTATTAAACGAAGTATTGGATGGTACCATCCCTAAAAAATCACACATTGATATATGTTTTATTTATTGAATTATTGGGATTTATATCTTTTAATATGGAAATATGTCAGATCATAGTATCCTCTACAGATACAAAGCAAATGAAAGCAGTATGGCAATTATCAGTTCTAGCACAAGTGACCACGTCGTTTACCTCAACTACTAATTGTTTCTGAGTGACAGTTAAAAATTGTGTTGGCCTTTATTAAAACTTTTTTAACTGAACAACGGTAAATAATCAGTAAGATTTAATACCATAAATAGATTTCGCGTGAAAAGACGCAGCAGTTGAGTAGGCCAAACTTAGGTTTCATATGTTTCAAGGCGTGTTATTTATTGTTCTTCATAAGCACATGTGCGCTAGATCATATATAATTAATTATGTCTATGCTTTTGTATGTACAGCACCTTGTTTTGTCTCTGCAGAAGCGATAGGGAGAAAATGTTCTTTAATTTAAGGCATACATTTAATCCATAGTCAATTTTCATTATAATGCAAACCGTGGTCCATTTTATAGATTTTTGTAAATCATGCTATTTGATGAGGGAGCCAATGTTTCTTATTGGGTGAGCAGTGAGGCTCTCGGATATTCTCATTCGGGGATGGCTCTTAGAAGTTATGTGGGATTTCTGGGAGAGATAGAGAGTTGAAACTTTATGTCAAGAAGTGACAGAGAGTTGGCACGCTTCGTGTGGTAATGTGAGACAGTGAACTTCGTGTCGAGACGGGACATACAGAGGACTTCGTTCCGAGATGTGATTTTGTATGATCGGCAAGCGGCCACTAACATACAAGTTGCCCATATTTAGTATAAATTCGAGGCAAGTGGGAGTTTGACTCAGTGAGTTAGTACGAATTTCTAGATGTGATATTGTGTGAGCAGCTAACGCTCACCAACACAGAATTTGATTATATTTAATAAAATTTCCGAAGCAAATGAGACTCTGATCAGTGAGTCAGTATGAATTTTAACAGTGAGCTATTTGAGCCTTCAATCTTAACTGCATTTGAAAATTTATCAGTTTGTATATTTTAAGCTGGATTATGGTAGGACCATCATTTCTAGATTTTCTTTCAAGTGACTGATTTAATAAATTATCACTTTATTCAACATCGATTACTGGTGTCGTCTACATAAATTTATTGTCAGCAGATAATAATATTTATTATTAATGCAGTTTTTCTTGTGTAATTTCCGTACAGGGGAGAACATTTTAATTGAAAGTCGCTGCTTGGTGTCGGTGGATAAATACGATATTGCAGTGCCTGTGTTGTTCAAAAATTTCAAATGTGGAAATCTTATGGGACTTAACTGCTAAGGTCATCCGTCCCTAAGCTTACACACTACTTAACCTAAATTACCGTAAGGACAAACACACACACCCATGCCCGAGGGAGCACTCGAACCTCCGCCGGGACCAGCCGCACAGTCCATGACTGCAGCGTCCTAGACCGCTCAGCTAATCCAGCGCGGCCCTGTGTTGTTAAGAACGACGTGTAATGTTCCTTTCGATATGCATCCATATCCGAAGGAACACGGCGTCGCTCTTGTTAACAACACAAGAACTGCAATATCATAGAATTTTCTCGGGTTCTCGGCAACATCTTTCGCCAAAGTATGACCGTGGTAATTGTTGTATCGATCTTTTTACTGACGCAAGAGTTTCTACTAACTTTTGCCTGTCGACATATACACGTTCTGATTTGAACCGTCATAGCATCTATCTCTGCTTCCTCAGCAGTTTCCGAATTTTATTACGAAACTATGGTGGAATTTTTCCTTTCTTAATACACTTACTCTCCAGAGTGCGATTTACGATCAGTTTGAACTTTGCGCATAATTCTTGTACGTAATATTGGAAACAAATGATGTCCATTCACTGTATGAGGAGGATGCTAACAACTGCCTATCCCCTTTTTCTAGCATAAATGCTGTCCTAGCCTTCTTGACTTATTTATTAACATTAGTAACCAGTGTCGTTATGATGACGCTATGATTAATCCCTGTCTCTTTACTGATACTGTCGACAGGGCACGCCTGTTTGTAGCTACAAGATCTAAAATATCCGTGGAGGAGTGAAATATCAGAATTTCAGCGCTCTTCGGAAAAACTGTTAGCTGTGTACCGAGCGAGGTGGTGCAATGCTAAGATAATGAACTCGCACTATAGAGGCCCACGGTTCAAATCCCCGTTCATACATTTGGATTTAGGTTTTTTGTGGTTTCCCTAAATCGGTTGGGCAAATACTGCAGACATGTTTTGAAAAGGTCACGGCCGATTTCTCTGCCTATCCTTACCCAATCGGAGCTTGTAGCCCGTCTCAAATTATCATGGCATCGACGGGGCGTAAACTTAAATCTTCCACTCTTCTAGCCCTGTGGTCCGTTTTTGGCATAAAACTGTGCAAAAGTGTAAACTTTTATTATTTTTTATCTTTCATTTCACCTCAGATGCACAGGGGATAGTGTTAAGTTTTAATTACCACCTATAAAAAATAAAGTTACATAATTCTTTGTTTACGGGTTCTGGTAATGGTTGAAATCTCCACGCCACAGTACAGCAGCAGGCAGTTAGGAGAGGAAATCAGGATGGCACTGGCCATTGATACAGTGGAGTATGGTGTGGTAATTAGTTTTCTACATTCGGAGGGGAACAACGCTGGAAATAACTGTTCTGAGTTGCTGGAAGTGTACAACAGTGAACCATCGCATAAAAACGAGGTTAGATGGCGCGCACGCTTTCAACGCGGTCAGACAAGTCTGAATGACGAAGAACCAGGAGTAGCTAGAGAAGCGGAAACTGTTGTGCTCAAAGAACGGCGTATCACAATCAGGGGTACTGGGAAAAGGAAAAATCATTCTTGGATCAGTTTTCAATCTCTTGCGCGACCTTTTCAATGTGACTCAAGTCGCCGCCCACTGGGTTCGGTGACAAGTCACGTGTTTTTAATCAGCATGTCGAATCGAGGCAGCACCGGAAATGTTGCAGCTGCATCAGGACACTAGATCAACTGACGGATCAGTGCGACCCCAAGAAAACGAATAAAGCAAGCTGTGGAAACATGCAGTGGCACCACTGCCGAAAAGTGTCAAGACCGAACCATAATAGAGCAAAATGATGATTGCAGAATAAAATTCAGTCATCAGTTGCACAGATATATTTATTTAGCCTTACCGGTTTCAGCGAGCTAGTTTGTCACCTTCAGCAGCCTTCAAAATTAGGGATATAACAAATCATTCGATTTTGATCATCCATTTATGTAAGGTATGAAAGAGTTCTGGTCTGTTCCGGAATAGAAGAGAATCGAAGCGTTTGAGATGCCGTGCTACAAAGAATGTTGAAAATCAGGTGGACCGATAAGAAATGAGGATGTTCTCCGCAGAATGGGAGAAAGAAGGAACATACGAAAAACACTGACAAGAAGAAGGCTCAAAATGGCTCAAATGGCTCTGAGCACTATGGGACTTAACATCTATGGTCATCAGTCCCCTAGAACTTAGAACTACTTAAACCTAACTAACCTAAGGACAGCACACAACACCCAGCCACAAGAAGAAGGGACGGGATGATAAAACAATTGGTCGGTATCAGGAATGACCTGCATGGTTCTAGAAAGAACTGCAGAGGTTAAAGGCTAACGGAAGACAGAGATTTGAGTGCATCCAACAAATAATTGAGGACGTAGGTTGCAATTGTTACTCTGAGATGAAGGGGTTAGGGCAAGAGAAGGATTTATAGCGGGACGCATCAAACCATTCAGAAGACCGATGACTCAAAATAAAACGGTACGTACTGTCTATGACTACTGCAAACACATATTTATAGATTGATAATTTACAGTAAATGAAGTACATCTATGTACATGTCGAGCTGTTGTGTCAGTAGCAAGGCATATGTATAAAATCATGTTAAAAGTGTAACAAAGGTGTATAAGAAGGTTATGTATAATAAAACGTGGCACACAGTACTAATATCTAACAGAATGGGCTAATTTTCACGTTTTATAATAGATGTTGTACAATCAAAATAGTGTCTATTTTTAATGTAAGCTGACAACTCAACAAATCACTTGACCTTAGACAGGAATGCTTACGTATTTCAAATTATTCTAAAGAGTTCATTTAGTGGCCCTTGTCAACTAAATATAAAATTTCCATATTATGCGACGATGAAGAAGGAATAGTGTGTTTCTCGATTTTGAGATGTTCTGTGAAAGATGAATTATGAACTGCACCCTCTTTGTTGACTAAGAACTCACGAAAGCAGCTCTTAAATGGCTTCCATTTCTGTCGTATATAAAATTTCAGACATATACAAATTGAAAAGATTTGTTGAACGATCAGCTTGCCCTGAAACCAAGACACTGTCTCATTGTATAGCGTCCCTTACAAAATGAGAAAATTAGCCAATTCCTTTTAGATGTTAGAACTACGTGCTATGTTTTTCATATGTATTATACACAACTTCGCCGGCCGGAGTGGCCGAGCGGTTCTAGGCGCTTCAGTCAGGAACCGCGCGACCACTACGGTCGCAGGTTCGAATCCTGCCTCAGGCATGGATGTGTGTGATGTCTTTAGGTTAGTTAGGTTTAAGTAGTTCTAGGTTCTAGGGGACTGATGACCTCCGATGTTAAGTCCCATAGTGCTCAGAGCCATTTTATACACAACTTCCTTATACACCTTACTTAAACTATTTATATGCTTTCATTATATTCCTTGCTGCTGATACTACTGTCGTAGTTCATCCTGTTCCTGGATGTGATCCATTTACTGTAAATTAACAATCTGTCAATCTGCTTTTACAATAATCAAAGACAATACGTCCATTTGTGGACACGTCAGGGCATTATACTTCTGCCAAGAAGATATTGACATCTGCTAAATCAGTACTAAATAAGTTTCTATAATACACTTCATATACTCTAGATAAATCCAAAGCCAAGTTCAAATGATTTATATTGTCCCTAATTTTGTAGGCTTCTGAGGATGACAAATTAATTTGCTGAAATCGGTAAAGCGAAATAAACGTATCTGTGCAATTGCCGACTGAATTTTATTCTGAAATACATGTTAGTGGACCACAAAATTACTGCTCCTCAGGGTGAGGGTGCTTCGGCCGGCTTACCGTGAATCAGTGCTTAATCGGGATTGACAGAATATGTGCAACTGTCGTGAGAATGTTGACAGTGCGATGCGGTTTTCCGTAGTCACCACTGTTTCCTGTCATCTCACCGCGTCTTTCCAACAACTGCCAAATGAAATTATATCGTCGCTGAGTAGTGATACAGTTGCTGCAAAAGTAAAGCTGTGAATAAAATAACAAAATGACGATGTGTGTTTTTTGAGATTGTCTTGGTGTGATCTACATCTACATCTACATTTATACTCCGCAAGCCACCCAACGGTGTGTGGCGGAGAGCACTTTACGTGCCACTGCATTACCTCCCTTTCCTGTTCCAGTCGCGTATGGTTCGTGGGAAGAACGACTACCGGAAAGCCTCCGTGCGCGCTCGAATCTCTCTAGTTTTACATTCGTGATCTCCTCGGGATGTATAAGTAGGGAGAAGCAATATATTCGCTACCTCATCCAGAAACGCACTCTCTCGAAACCTGGACAGCAAGCTAGACAGCGATGCAGAGCGCCTCTCTTGCAGAGTCTGCCACTTGAGTTTGCTAAATATCTTCGTAACGCTATCGTTGTTGTTGTGGTCTTCAGTCCTGAGACGGGTTTGATGCAGCTCTCCATGCTACTCCATCCTGTGCAAGCTTCTACATCTCCCAGTACATACTGCAACCTACATCCTTCTGAATCTGCTTACTGTACTCATCTCTTGGTCTCGCTCTACGATTTTTACCCTCCTCGCTGCCCTGCAATGCTAAATTATTGATCCCTTGATGCCTCAGAATATGCCTTATCAATAGATCCCTTCTTATAGTCAAGTTGTGCCACAAATTTCTCTTCTCCTCAATTCTATTCAATACCTCCTCCTCGCTGCCCTGCAATGCTAAATTTGTGATCCCTTGATGCCTCAGAATATGCCTTATCAATAGATCCCTTCTTATAGTCAAGTTGTGCCACAAATTTCTCCTCAATTCTATTCAATACCTCCTCATTAGTTACGTGATCTACCCATCTAATCTTCAGCATTCTTCTGTAGCATCACATTTCGAAAGCTTCTATTCTCTTCTTGTCCAAACTATTTATCATCCATCTTTCACTTCTATACATCGCTACACTCCATACAAATACTTTCAGAAACGACTTCCTGACATTTAAGTCTATACTCGATGATAACAAGTTTTTCTTCTTCAGAAACGCTTTCCTTGCCATTGCCAGTCTACATTTTATATCCTCTCTACTTCGACCATCATCAGCTATTTTGCTCCCAAATAGCAAAACACCTTTACTACTTTAAGTGTCTCATTTCCTAATCTAATTCCCTCAGCATCACCCGACTTAATTCGACTACATTCCATTATCCTTGTTTTGCTTTTGTTGATGTTCATCTTATACCCTGCTTTCAAGACACTGTCCATTCCATTCAACTGCTCCTCCAAGTCCTTTGCTGTCCCTGTCAGAATTACAATGTCATCGGCGAACCTCAAAGTTTTTATTTCTTCTCCATGGATTTTAATACCTACTCCGCTATCACGCTTACCAAATAACCCTGTGGCGATAACAGATAATCCTCGTAAGGGCCAAACCATCGCAGGAGCATATTACCGAAATGTCCTAACAAGAGGAGAACGGTCAACGAGGACGGAGTGTAGTGTGGTGGTCCCGTGGTGCGTCGAGCAGGCGGCGGAACTGTGAGTGGGTGGGAAGGCGGGGCGGTTTGAGGCTCCCAGCGCCGCTGAGCCGGCAGCACACCGAGTACAAGGTCCTGCGACTCCGGCCCGCGTGTGAGCGCTATCTTCGCAGAAACGGCTTTCGGGAAAAAAAAAAAAAAAAACTGGGTCACCCGTGACTTAGCCTGGAAATGGTCAAGTGCTGAGGTCACTTGCGACGTAATTATGTTTCGAAATGCTGCTATCGGAAGCACACTGTCAGTGCTAAGGAATGTTTGGTGGGTCATTTTAGATTCTGTATTTGAATAATAAGAACGGAATGCGGCGTGTCCTTCGTAACGTCTCTCACCAACGGACGTGTATGACGCACACTCAGCGTCACTCCACTCTGATGCACACTTCTTTAACGTCAATGATAAAGATTAATATAAACCGCGTTAGCTGTCTTATTACGCAGTTATGGTGTTACGACGGATTTCTTTCGTTGAACATCTTCAGGTTGCCTGCAGTTAAACAAAACAGGAAATTAGGCTAAAGGTAGGGTAAACCTTGGTAAGTTCGTGGCATCGCTTATTTCGTGATACTTTGTTAATTCCTTTTCACAGATTTATTAACCACGCTAGAAGTGCAGTCGCCGACCCACTGATCAGCACCACGTGTCCCCCACCTGCAGCGGCATTTCACGCTGCGCTACCAGCAGCCTTGGCAGCACAGTGAGTTGTTTTCTTCCGTTGGGGGTAGTTGTCTTTCCCTTTCGCGCTGCAGAATCCCACGTGTTTTCAAAGTGCTGATTACTCCTCATATTAACAAGTTAACATTTTCTGATTTTGTGCAGTTGTTTATGTGATGTAAATAAATTTTTCTGATTATGATTTGTGTTTTTGCGTTCGTTAGTCTAGACGTAATAGCCTTAGCTGCGTTAGTAAAAATTTTAGCATTTTAACTGCCATCTTGCGCCACCTTAGACAGTCTTCGCAAATACTGGCTAATAAACGTTGTAACACACCACCCGTCACTTATCTGGTTTTGGTGTGTGTTCACCCCAGGTAATTGACTAACAGATCAACAGAGAGTGCAAAACTGCCGCAATGTCGGATAATGCAAAGAAAGTAATAAGGCCCTGTGACTCCTGATTGAACTGTGGTGGCACTGTTGACATTAATTGTTTCAGAAATGATCCCTTTTAATTAAAGAGGGGTGCACATTGATGTTATATTCAGCTATTGAACACCAGATGCAAATGTTGAACATAAAATTAATTAAGAAAGTGATTGAAAACAGATGCAGTCGATTAGCACAAATTTATTTTAACTCATGACCTTCAAACATCACATTACATGACTCTCCTAACAGGCAGTGGTAATAAATTGCGTTTGCGTGGAGTAAAGCGCGATAAATCGAAAGTAATTCATATCGACTGACCCAGGCGTAATGCGAAGAGCGAGAAGAATTCTACAATACATTGCCCATGAAATCCTCGTGGACACTTTGCCGATGTGATCCAACAAATTAATCAGTGGCCGGAGCAGGCACAATATCACCGAATACAGCGTGGCGGCGCGGCGTCATTATCCGGATGTCAGCGATCTCATGGTGCTGCAAGGCTGCATTCGTCTATTCACTTCTAGCTATCTTGTTCAGTACATAGCTGAACGAAAACTTTCTATCTCCAAGCTCAATCGTTCCGTTTGCGAAGTCCTAACCTGCAGAGATGCTCACTCTCTCTCAGGCAAGCTGAGTAAAGGACGCCACGTCTGCACTCTAGGCAAGCTGGGAACAGAAGACCACTACGGAGACTTCTCCCAGTCCACTCTACGCCTCGGTTTCCCCTCCAGCAAAATCACTTACGCCAATTGCAGCGCAAGTCGCGTTAATTATGTGCGCTTCCCAGCGCTGACCAATGCCTACTCTGGGAAGTGAACAAATTCCCACAAAATTTCCCTTCCTCTCAACTTCTGCTATTTAGCTCCTCCCAGGCCACCCATCAAGGTTAGCGTCTGCACAAAACACCAATTTTTCTGGAATTCTGACTCCCAGGAGAGTACTTCAAATTCCTTGGTCCTATGTTCCCATTGGAGGCTGGCGTATTTCATTCTGTCGCTCTTCACCTGATTAACTCCAGACTCTGCGGACCGTGAATGCAGCAGGAAGTTGCTATAGTCATGAACATGCGTGTTTTGGCCTCTGTTGACCGCTCCACCGTAGCTTTGTGTGGCTTTCTCGCGAATTTCACTGAAAACGGGATGACAGGCATTTATCAACAGGCGTAGAAGTTCTTCATCTGCTTCCTGGTACACCAGCATGGGATCAACCCCCCCCCCCTCACTGTCACTCATCTTAAGGCAGCTGGAGGCTGCACCCCGTTACCGCTTTCTCAAGAGTTTGAGCTGCCCTAAGCTGCCTATTGTCGCTTCCCTTCGCCGCTCCCCCGCCGCATGCCGTGGTCAACTCTGAATACCTCCCTGGGATGAACTAGCCTCTAGTAAATCGACGCGTTTCCACAAAGTTTTCATGTCATGTGAATTACTTTAAAACCATCACCCAACATTAATTATTCCAATACGTCCATACTATACCCTTTACAAGATGCATTGTGCCTCGTCAGTCATTTTTGTTCAGCCCTGCTGTTCGCTCAATGTGAGTTCGGTGATCTTTAATGACTTTCATGTAAGGGGCATAGATCTTGCCATCTTACAACGTATTTTGAAAAAATGGTTCAGATGGCTCTGAGCACTATGGGACTTAACATCTGAGGTCATCAGTCCCCTAGAACTTAGAACTACTTCAACCAACTAACCTAAGGACATCACACACATCCATGCCCGAGGCAGAATTCGAACCTGCGACCGTAGCGGTCACGCGGTTCCAAACTGAAGCACTTAGAACCGCACGGCCACATCGGCCAGCTGGTAAAATAGGCGAAGTACTCAATTTACAAGACTTCAAAGCAATGTGAAGTGCCATGGTCTACCCTGAAAGACTTTCTTGGCAGGACTGAAGGTGAATGTGTAGGCCTACCTAAATTAGGGAAACTGTTTGCTTTACCTGTACAAATGGAAGAAAGAATATGGAATTACATACTTTCCATGTAGGAATTAGGGTTCGGATTGACTGTAATTCAGATTCGAAAACTGGCATATAAGCTAGCTACAGCAACTGGTAGGAAACATCACTTCAATGAAGAAGAACAAGCTGTGGGGGACTGGTGGTGGAAAGATTTTAAAACACGTTATGGGCTTACCTTAAGAGTGCCTGAAAATAAAGCTGCTTATAGGTCTTCAATGGGAAATAGGTCAATAATTACTGACTTTTATCAAAAATTAGTCACAGATTTAGGAGTTCAAGATTGTTCAGATCTAGTATAGACTTGCGATGAGACAGGGCTCTCATATGTGGTGAAGCATCCAAGATCGTTACAGCAGTTGGCAAAAAGTATGTATATAGCAGAACGTTTGCTGATCGAGGTGAAAATCACACATTGCTTGCCTGTGTCAATGCTAGTGGTCATTAGATATCACCTATGGTGATATTTAAGGGTGTTCGAATGTTAGAAGATCTTCTGAAAGACGTAATTCCTGGCACCTTTGTGAAACTAGCACCAAAAGGATGGATAAATGGAGAAATTTTTCTGGAATGGTTCAGTCATTTCATTCAATGTATACCTCCTGCAAGACCGATAATTTTAGTAATGTATTCCCATGGATCCCATATTTCAGAGGAGGTCATTGATCTGGCCAAGAAGAACCAGATCTTTCTTCTGACATCTCCTTCTCACACTACTCACATTCTGCAACCATTGGATGTAGGGGTATATAGGCAACTTAAAAGATCATAGAGAAAATCTTTAAATAGCTACATGGTCAAGAATGCAGGTCTCAGACCCAACAGAACTGATTTCCACAAATTGTTGAAATCTGCTTACTACAGTGCTTTCAGTCCTGAGACCATCATATCAGCTTTTAGGAAGACTGGGATTAATCCATTTAATTATTGCCGCTGTGACTGATGAGGCAATAGCAACATCAAAGCTGACAGACAAACCAGCATTAGAGGATTCAGAAAGTCAATTAGAGGTGAATGAACTTCTTGCTCTGCCTGTCTTAACAGATGATGGGAACAAATGCAAGTGCAGGAGAAAGACAGATAGCAAGGCAAAATATCTGACTCCAATTCAAGAAGCAGCTCCCAAAAGAACCAGAGGCAGGCCTACGCATTTTCTACAAAATTATCTTAAGTGCTTCATTGACAGAGTTGACAGTTGTTCCTTTGAGTTGTTGGTTATTTATTTCAATGACATTTATTGATTTATAGGTAGGCCACGAAAGGAAGATACATTAAATCCACAACATATCTGTATAAATCCTCACTCGCGTTTACACCGCCCTTTCTCTCTTTACGGAATATCTCAAAGTTATAGTGGAGATCTGCAATAGAATGTTGATACATTAGTAAGATTTTAGTGCGGCTTTCGAACTGCTCACATAGATATGTTCTTTAAAGCGAACTTTGGAACCTCTTACCCGTCTGCCCAATACATTTTCGAGAAAAGTCATAACAGGAAACTGAATAAACCCCTGTGATCTTATATTGGTTGCTGATTGTCTGTTCGCTGTGTCTATAACTGGCACCTACATTCTGCGGGATGACACTGCTTTTGTAAGTAACATTCTTTTGGTGTAAAATTACAAATTTTATTCTTTGTGTGCCATATGTGACCCACGCCTAGGTTTCTAACTAGATACTTAATATTTTTCCGAGTTTAAGTCTATTCATACAGTACTTAAAGATATCAGATAGATTCAGTTTCCCATTATCAAATAATTAATTTAAAAAATTTTCTTTACAGACATAAATCAGAAGATGCAACTTAAAAGCTGCGAAACCGGTTTTAAGGGTCTCCAGTCGATTTCAGTAAATGCAGTTACGGTGAACTATTGGACTTTTCATTCATTTTATATTTTAGTTTTTTAACACCTATACTTAACCACCTGTTGTACCGTATGAATTGTCAGTCAATCATGTACAGGGTGAGGCAGTGAAACGGCACGATTTCGATAGTGGCTGTCGGGCGCGGAGGGGGGTTGCGAGAGTGGGGGAAGTGACCTTGGGCGTCTAGAGTGGTGGAAGTTTCAGTAGCCATGGAGCGTTGGTCGAGTGCGCAACGTGCATATGCCGTAAAGGCATATTACAAAAACGCGGATAGTGTGGTTGGTGCTCAACGCGCCTTTCGTCGTGAATTCAACCTGCCGCCACGGGCTCCCGTGCCATCAAGGAAAGCCATTCTCCTTTGGGTTAAAACCTTTGAAGCTACTGCTAGCACAACAAAGAAAAGAGGCGGCAGCACAAAAACAATCCGGACACCCGAGAACATTAATCGTGTGCGTGAAGCGTTGGGACGAAGTCCGCGAAAATCCGCGAGACGGCACAGCGCAGAACTTGGTCTCAGCAATCGATCAGTAAGACGGATTTTGAAGAGTGACCTTCACTATCATCCATACAAAATTCAGGTAGTGCAAGCCCTTAAACGTAATGACTACAATAACCGTATACGCTTTTGCCAGTCAATGCTTAACGTTATTGAACGAAATGAAGAAAGAGTGCATAACTTATGGATGAGTGATGAAGCCCACTTTCATCTTAGTGGGTACGTAAATAAGCAAAATTTCAGATATTGGTCCTCAGATAACGCGCACGAACTTCATGAAAAACCTCTCCATTCTGAAAAAGTAACAGTCTGGTGCACAATGTCATCTCGTGGAATCGTGGGGCCCTATTTTTTTGAAGATGAAGATGGCAACACAGTGACGGTAAACTCTGGACGTTATGCTGACATGTTGACCATTTTTGGTCTGCCTGGAATTGATCGACATGATCCAGATGCTGAAACACTCTTCCAGCAAGATGGTGCAACAAGCCATACTGCTAATGTCTCAATGGAATTGCTCAGACTTGCATTTCCACGACGTCTAATCAGCAGGAATGGCGATTTCCCCTGGCCTGCCCGTTCACCAGATCTGACGGCACCAGACTTTTTTCTTTGGGGCTACCTCAAGTGCAAAGTCTTCCAGGAAAATCCACCAAGAACAAAAGAAGACCTGAAGGAGCGAATTCGACAGGAAATTAACAACATTCCAGTACAGATGCTACGAAACGTCATGGGACAATTTCATCTCAGGCTTAGACAATGTGTGCAAAACCAAGGACGACACCTCACTGACACCATATTTAAAAAAATGATTGTTTTTAAGTTAAATCTTTAATTTCCGCTCTTGTACTTGAGATCCATGTTCAACTATTATGATTTTACTTGTAAATAAATCTTTGGTGGTTTTACAAAATCGTGCCGTTTCACTGCCTCACCCTGTACAACTATTTCAGCTGTGGCTGCCCCAATTTCAAAATTATCTGTAGCCATAGACCCAAGTTTCATCTACAGTTGCATTTTGGACTTGAAATCCGGATCTGAATGAAAAAGATTCTTCAGCTCCATGCAAACTGACCCACGATTTTCAACCATTTTGGGAAACAAATTTAGTACCCTCTCGCCTCCTTTGCAAACTATCAGTTAAAATGCTTTGCACGAAACCGTACGAGATACTTAAGTTCTACGGTAAGCTCTCGCTTGTTTGAACGAAAAAATTTTGCCATTTTTTGCATGTTTGGTTTTGAGCTTAATGGACGTCCCGAACGTTGCTTGTCTTCTGCTGAGTCATTTCCGTTTTTAAAGCGCTCATACCAGTAGTAAACAGTTTCTGAGTTACAGCAGTATTGCCATACTGGTACAGCAATTTCAACATTTTATGAGGTGCTTTGGCACTTTTTTGCAACTTGAAACAGAACTTAATGTTCATGCGTTGGTCGAAATCCTTGATGCACGACAGACAGGGTAAACCCAACCTCATTCTTACGTCTCTAACTTGACGCTGCCTGTGTCCACGGAACAGGATATCGGACATGTTACATCAAGTGGTTGTGGCGACAGCAGTTACTCCTAAAACAATTGACTCACCGTTGTTTTTGATCACATCTCGTATTTCGACGTCTTCCGTCGATCCTCTCTGGAAAGGATCCCATACCGCACAGAGTTGTGGAGGCAGTCTCTTTAGTAGCAGAATCTTCTAAGCGTTCTTCCAGTAAAATGCAGTCTTTTGTTTGCGTTCCCCACAACATTTTGTATGTGATGGTTCCAGTTTAAGTTGTTCGTAACTGTAATCCCTACACATTTAACTGAATCGACAGCCTTTAAGTTTGTGTGTTCTGTCGTGTAACCAAAATTTAAAGGCATTTTATCAGTGCTCATCTGGAGGACATCTTACTTTTTATTGTTTAGAGTCAAATACCACTTTTCATACCACGGAGATACCTTGGCTAAATCATCTTGTAATTCGTTCTGATTTTCTAGTCATTTTACTAGTCGGTAAAAGAAAGCATCACCTGCAAATAATCTGCGAGGGTTATGTCCTAAATCGTTTATATAGGTCGTAGGACCTATGACACTTTCTTGGTAAGCTCCACATAGTACTTCGGTTCTACTAGCTGACTTCCCGTCATTCATTACGAATTGTGATCTTTCTGACAGGAAATCACGAATCTAATAGTACAGCTGAACACTTAGAAGATGACCGCAGTTAGATTAGAAGCCACTTGTATGGAGCAGTGTCAAAAGCCTTCTGGAAATCTAGAAATACATCAATTTGAGATTCCCTTTCAACGGTACTCATTATTTCGCGTAAATAAAGAGCCAGTTGGGTTTCACAACAACGCCATTTTCTAAATCCATATTGCTATGCGTCAAAAGGTTGTTTTATTCGTGATATTACATAATTGTCGAACGCAGTATTACTGCAAAATTTTACTACAAATCGATAACAGCAATATGGTTCAAATGGCCCTGAGCACTATGGGACTTAACACCTGAGTTCATCAGTCCCCTGCAACTTAGAACTACTTAAACCTAACTAACCTAAGGACATCACACACATCCTTGCCCGAGGCAGGATTCGAACCTGCGACCGTAGCAGTCCCACGGGTTCCGGACTGAAGCGCCTAGAATCGCTCGGCCACAGCGGCCGTTAACAGCGATATGGTTTATAATTTAGCGCATTGCTTTCATTCCCTTCCTTGTGATTTGCTACGATCCGTGCAACTTTCTTGTCTTTAGGAACGGATCTTCGAGTGACTGGTTGTACATGATTGCTAAAAAGTCACCTAGTGGGTGCACAATCTACATCGGAAAACTTGTGTCTATTAAGCTTCTGTGATGTTTGGCCCGTTTAAAACACGCAACTTCATGTGCCACAGTGAACAATGGCCTTTTGCGAGGTACCCGACGTCAAATATCAACCGCATGCAATTCCCTAAGCAATGTTCGCTCAGAAACTAGAGAAGATGGACCTGCATTTACTGACAGCAGCAATTCCTGTTAGGTTCGAAACCGACTGTCATTAACGATCATATTTTCCGGCAACTCAGCGCAATCACCAAGAAATTTTTCCGCTGTATCAGTTGGCGAACTACTTGTAGGCCGTTGTTGAGATGTTATGGATTCCTGACGGAAAAACGTTATACACTATGAAATTTCTTTTAGATAATGCGTTTACATTTATTACCATATAAAGCTTTTCTGTCCTTTATCATTTTGAATTGAAAGCCTAAAATCTCAATAGTAGTGACTAGAGCTATATAACTATAGTAGGCTACCGTAGACTATCGTAAGCAAGCGTAGACTACGGTAGTAGCTTTGGTTAGTTAAGGTCATACCCGCGTTACCTGTATGTTAGGTGTGTTGCGTACCTATCGGGCTTCACTTCATATTCATAACGGTCGCTTTCTTTACGTATGTAATCAATGACCTAACAGATTCCCCTAAAAACCTAATGCAATGAATCGTTTGGAAAGGGAGTGAGAATACATAAAGGACTGGGTAACTTACGGAACATTCTTGTTCTGGTAGTTACCCTCCTGTCTGTTACTGAAAAGTAAACAGTATTTAAAGCAAAATTGAAATTGTCGATGTTTAATTCAGGTTTATTCGAAAGCTGTTGATTTCTAACGTGAAATAGAGGGATGTTGTGGCGAAAATAAAGAAAACAGTACAAATTTATCGTAAAGGGCTAGGAAAAGCAATTTCCTCAACAAAAAAGTAAAATAAAAAAAAAACTCTGAAATAAAAATATATCAGATATCGCTTCAATACGTCGTCGCACTTACATGAAACATGTTTCTTTTATTTATGAATAACTTTCACATTTAGCAACACTAAAAGGAAACTCTTATCTTTGCCCATAATGAAGTACGTTCTATTGTGTCAAAATAATAATTAATGTATTTGTTTATATTTGTAGATGTAAACTGTACGTGCATCGAAAGTAACTGCTTTGGTTACATTAAAGTTCACAAGGTACGTGGTGAAATAATATTTATTGCCTATGAAAAGGAATTTATATTCTGTAAGAATATTAAAATTCACAATGGACTAATTATGTGCAAAACAAAAAAAGAAAAAAAGAAGAGAGATGTCGTCATCTTCCCCTTTTCTCTCTTGCGCATTCATTTATGTTTCTGCATAACCATCCTTGTTAAATAGGAAGAGAGAACCACAGCCAGTAGCAATGCTACAATCGATTGCAGGAGTGTCTTAGCAGTAAAGAATAAACGTATTACAACTTCATACATGATGCAGTATTTTTTCACGGATCTCAGTGTTAATAACGTCATATCTGTCAGCTGTACCTACAGCTGACACTAGGGTAGAAAATTGCAATATTTACTTTTCTTTCCCTACCAGTGCTACCGGTAATCCTACTACTTACTACGTCATGTATGTAGTATACCAAAACTACCAAACTATAGTTTAGGTATAGCCCGACTCTCTACTAGTGATATATCGGGATATAGAATTGTATGAACGTTAATTGAAAACACTGTCACAGGACGTTACCACTTACGGACAGTTTATTCCCACAAAACGAATACAATGATGGTGCTGCCAGATACAATTCCCTGAGAATCTTCGTATACTCAACAGGATTTTACCCTTCCGAGTAACATAGTCCAGACTATCGTCAGCACACTGCACGACTGCCTTGTTCGCCCTCGACTCCAACTATTGGCTATTGGCGGCAACTCGTCACCTCATGGTTTTTTTGTCGGTTACAATACATAATAAATTAAATAACAATACCAAAGTGTGACTATTATAAAGTTCACCCGACTGAATCTTTTATCACTGGTTATTTCATATACCAAATGATTTTTGTCTTTGTGATTTAGAAAAACACAAGGCCCTACTTTTTGATATCGTAATTTCATGTGCAATAAATTTTAAGGAGCTCCTAATAGAGCCGCCATTTATAACCTACTAGCTGATAAACGTGCACTGCCTCGGTACTCATTTAGCAAATTTTCTATTAGAAACATAAACAGGAAATTAACTGTGTTGTAGTACAATATAAAAAAATTTCATTTCCCTGTATTTGCGTAAACAGCTTTGAAATTGTGAAACTATTGTTCGCTGGGTGCAACTGCTACACGTGTCTACAACGCGATTTTGTGAACGACTCTATGGCAACGCCTTTGAAGAGCTCTATAGAGGTTATTATTTTCGCTACAGCCCTTTTCACTTCTCAGTTCAAAGCTGTCAAAAGCGGTCCCAGGTGTCAGGGGTTTCTTTCAACTGACTCGACCGTGGGAGTGTCTTAGCAGTAACGAATTAATGTATTAAAACTTCATACATGATGCGGCATTTTTTTCACGAATCTCAGTGTTAATGACGTCACATCTGTTTAACTATGTGTGGTACAACGATATACTTCTGTAAGTGCCTTTAGCGGCACATGTGGATATGGTCTGCGAAATTTGTTGCGAATACAGTTAGTAGCACAGAAGTAATACATTTAAATATCAGCAAGCGCCAGTTTTTCAAGCATCTCGTTGTTTATGACGTCATATCTACTGAACTGTGTATGATACCATGATACAAGTTTGTAGGTGCATTCAGTGGTATATATAGATGTAGTATGCGAAAATTATTACGAATAAAGTTAGCAGCACAGAAGTAGTAAATTTAAAAGTCATGTTTACGACAACATATCTCCTAAAATATGATAGACCCCGACAGCAATTGTTGGCTGGTAGTAAGGGACGTAAATACCATGTCTGGTTGAAATTGGTTCAGTGGCTTAGGGGAAGGTGTGGAACATATACACATATTCACCTACCTACATCCATTTTTATAATATGTATGGATTTAATAAAAGTTTATAATATTTCCCCCAAAATCAAAAACATAAAAAATCTAAAAACTTTAATGCATTCAGAAAATGTTGGGATGCAATATTACCAAACCAGATTTTCAAAACATGTCAAGGTAAAAAAATGAGTCATGTCTTGAAACTGAATTTTAATTATTAATAACTTCTGAACTATGCAGTTTCAAGATAACTCTCTTGTTGTTGTCTAAGCTTCAATTTTGACACATATATTTTTATATAGTAATAAATTTACGATATCCTCGATTCGAGGAATCTGTTGAACTACACTCCTGGAAATTGAAATAAGAACACCGTGAATTCATTGTCCCAGGAAGGGGAAACTTTATTGACACATTCCTGGGGTCAGATACATCACATGACCACACTGACAGAACCACAGGCACATAGACACAGGCAACAGAGCATGCACAATGTCGGCACTAGTACAGTGTATATCCACCTTTCGCAGCAATGCAGGCTGCTATTCTCCCGTGGAGACGATCGTAGAGATGCTGGATGTTGTCCTGTGGAACGGCTTGCCATGCCATTTCCACCTGGCGCCTCAGTTGGACCAGCGTTCGTGCTGGACGTGCAGACCGCGTGAGACGACGCTTCATCCAGTCCCAAACATGCTCAATGGGGGACAGATCCGGAGATCTTGCTGGCCAGGGTAGTTGACTTACACCTTCTAGAGCACGTTGGGTGGCACGGGATACATGCGGACGTGCATTGTCCTGTTGGAACAGCAAGTTCCCTTGCCGGTCTAGGAATGTTAGAACGATGGGTTCGATGACGGTTCGGATGTACCGTGCACTATTCAGTGTCCCCTCGACGATCACCAGTGGTGTACGGCCAGTGTAGGAGATCGCTCCCCACACCATGATGCCGGGTGTTGGCCCTGTGTGCCTCGTTCGTATGCAGTCCTGATTGTGGCGCTCACCTGCACGGCGCCAAACACGCATACGACCATCATTGGCACCAAGGCAGAAGCGACTCTCATCGCTGAAGACGACACGTCTCCATTCGTCCCTCCATTCACGCCTGTCGCGACACCACTGGAGGCGGGCTGCACGATGTTGGGGCGTGAGCGGAAGACGGCCTAACGGTGTGCGGGACCGTAGCCCAGCTTCATGGAGACGGTTGCGAATGGTCCTCGCCGATACCCCAGGAGCAACAGTGTCCCTAATTTGCTGGGAAGTGGCGGTGCGGTCCCCTACGGCACTGCGTAGGATCCTACTGTCTTGGCGTGCATCCGTGCGTCGCTGCGGTCCGGTCCCAGGTCGACGGGCACGTGCACCTTCCGCCGACCACTGGCGACAACATCGATGTACTGTGGAGACCTCACGCCCCACGTGTTGAGCAATTTGGCTGTACGTCCACCCGGCCTCCCGCATGCCCACTATACGCCCTCGCTCAAAGTCCGTCAACTGCACATACGGTTCACGTCCACGCTGTCGCGGCATGCTACCAGTGTTAAAGACTGCGATGGAGCTCCGTATGCCACGGCAAACTGGCTGACACTGACGGCGGCGGTGCACAAATGCTGCGCAGCTAGCGCCATTCGACGGCCAACACCGCGGTTCCTGGTGTGTCCGCTGTGCCGTGCGTGTGATCATTGCTTGTACAGCCCTCTCGCAGTGTCCGGAGCAAGTATGGTGGGTCTGACACACCGGTGTCAATGTGTTCTTTTTTCCATTTCCAGGAGTGTATCTTCAAGTGAAACCAATTGCATCATGAGATTCAGGACTGAAGAAATTGTAATAATAAGCGATGAAATAGCTTACTAAATAGATAAGTTAACAAACTCATGAACTACACTTACGGTGCAATTACGATTTGTTGTTATAATGGAGATAATGAGAGGTGTCTGTACACTCTTAATGGTGGAATAGAAAAATGCTAAGTTTTAACAAGGTGTCCACTAACATCAGCTTTCATTTTACATCGGTTTCAGCAGCACTGTAAGAAATTACGCGATAACCGCCAAGTATTCAAATCCAAGTTTAACGGTTTCATTGTGTTCCACACTTTCTGTTCTAACGGGAGTTCCTCTTCGTAGATGATAAATTTTCTGTTTTGTGTTACTTATCCATGTACTCTATCAAAGTTTATTCTTGTTTTATTAACTCATTAATTCATAAATGTTCGAATCAACATTGTGTAAACTATCTACCGACTCATTTGATGACCACGCATCTTTGACTCACATGGCAAATAAATAAAATAAAACAGTCGTGTCTGTTGCCTGTCACGCAGGATCTTCTTACGGCCACTGCTTGTACGCCATGTTACATGACTGCGGGTGGTACACCACACCTTGTAGACTGTCAGCGTTGATGTAGCAACGAATCGGGCGGGCAACTTCATGTTCGCCGTGGTTATGGGCACGTCTTACGGTCACGTCAAACTGTCATTTTGTCATGTCTCCACGTCCTCCCATATTACTGCGATGGTTACAAGCAACCGAATGGCGCATACGCATCACTCCACTGCAACAATTGCTTCAGCTGTGGGAGGCAACATGGCCGCCTGGTTCTGCAATACTCCAAGAAGACCACCGTGCTCTTTTAACGCCCTGACTTAAGTGTCGTCCAATAACAAAATGCATAAACTCTTTGTGAGATATTGCGGCCATTTTTGATATTACTCTTTATCACTGTACTTATTAATTTTATAGTGCCTTACGCGTTTCGGCATTTTCAAAGGCTCAGATGTCTATAACACATTCTTAGGCAAAACAAAAGTAAAGTTGTCGAACAGAATACAAACTATATGGTCTACATTATTTGATGACATCTGAATTGTCAAACATGGATACATTATTTGACGACATCTGGGTGTACGTAGATATCATCAAGTAATGAAGACCAGATACTTCGTATCCACGTTGACAACTTTAGTTTTGTTTTCTCTAATAACGTGTTATAGATATTTAAGCTTTTCAGAATGGCGTAAGGCTGACACGCGTAAGGCAATATAAAATTAGTAAATGCAGTGGTCAAGATTAATACCAGTAACTGAGAAAATTTTGTCCGCTGAGCTTAGTTAATTTTATCATATTTCCGACAGTCTCATTAGTGAAGACATACCGCGAATGGAGAGACCACGTGTGGATACTTTTACACAGAATAGCATACGTTTCCCACAGACAACGATAGAAAAGACCACAACGATCTCAGAAAAGATTTCAAAGTATCAGATATATCACCGGTGGCTAGTTCTGAGCCATCATACACACAAAGTTGTCGAGGGAATTACTGCTGTTCACCGTAGACATGTGGAGTTGCCGAACCGGTGCATCTTTATGTAAACCATGATATCAGCTCCTGCTTTAAGTGGCACTAACGTACAGTAATATGGAAAGAGAAAGCAAGCCTGTCTCCTGGAGTGAATCGTGATTCACGCCTTATAATGCGTATGGACAATGAATGGTAAGCAGCTTAATATCTGAGAAATGCCTGTTGACAGATAATTCTGGCTGAAACTCTGGGGGCTGAATTCAGCTGAGAAATATTCGTTTGGCCTAACGCTATACCACTACTACTGCGACACGGGACTTTTAGCGCAAGTGATTACTTACTGATGTGGCAACTATTTAACGTCCCCTATTCCCCTTTATTGGCAATGGTATCATTAAACAGAATAATTATTCATCTTACCCCATTCGAGAATGGTATATGATTTGTTATAGAAGCGCAACAAAGACTCTGAGTCACTCTGGCTTGAAAACGTGTCTATTTTTAATCAATAGTAGCATACATGGATATCAGGTAATAGCAAGATTCAAGCGTTAGTTTCAGGGACGTAATAGTTGAAGGGAACAAGAGTGCTTCTCACCTTGGCCAGTCGATTATTCCATCCCTGTTATGATGCATTATGCGTTTAGGTCGTTGCTGCTTAAGCAGTGTTTAATTTGAGAGCATGTATGACTTCATCAAACGTTCAGCGGTCGCCAGTGATAGTGATAGAGATTAATGAGTGGGAATGTCCGGGAGTGCTATGAAACACACATTGGTACAATGCAACGTTTTCTGTGGACATTTCATTACAGCATTTGCAAAAAAGACGAGGGAGTCGTAAGCGGAGTGTTTCACGATTCGCCAGTGGTTTTACACTGCCAGTTTCATTCCTCCTGACAGTTTTATTACGCCTATTCAATTAAAGAGCAGTCTGCTTTTACAACTGTTTCAGTTTAGTGCATCTGTCTCCGAATGGGCCGTCGTTAGGGCATTTACTGTAGGTGTGATGGGTGATATATTGCGTACTTTGTAGTTTGTTCACGGAACAGCACAACAACAACAACAACCCATATCTCTTGACAATGCGGAGAAGCTCTTAACACAAAAAGCATGAGTTTCATTACATTCTTTAGATTAGACCTTTTTTCAACACAGTATGTAATCAATATTGCATTACACAGTCAATCGTTAAATAGTCAGCATTGAAACAGACGTCTATTAAACAGTTTGATTCAATACACTGCAGTTGTTAATTAAATGTTATCTGCGTTTGGTCACGTTTCATTATGGCGAACGACAGGGCTAGCGGTTGAAAGGCTTACGCGCGACTCTGACTGACTTCTCACATAGAAATAACTTGGGATAGACAAGGTTGCGCTCGAGACGAAGTCCCTATCCACCCTCCTTCACCAATCTCGCGGCCTCTCATCAAATCATTAAAAAATAGGACTTTTTCAAAATGCAACACACCATCTATTTTGGACAATCTTTTTCATTCGCAGTTGTGCTGACCACATTGGATGGAGTGAACAACTTTGATTTAAACTCTTGTAAGTCACCATCAGTAATTAAAATACAGAAAAGACAAAAATCAAAATTACTATTAAATTTAAAAAATTAATTTATTTAATTAACTGTAACAAAAGGAACTCGTCGAACAGTCATCTATCGCCAGTCTTGGTGGCTACACATCAGCTGCTGTGCCTGTTTGTGCGTCTTACCTATAAAACAGAAAAGTTACGTTCGTATGCAGTGCATCTAGTGATTTGTTTAAACGTGCGGAAAGTAGGCTACAAGGTTTTTAAAAACTAAAAAAATTATAAATTATTAATTATTTTTCCTTTTTTAAAATCAACAATTTCGAATATATAAAAAAAGGGGGATTGCCGCAACCATGGGGACGCGATCACGACAGTTGTGTTAAATCATTTAGTTTAAGCACTTTGTTGATGTTGGGCCAGCAACCGTTTTATTTCATGAAGAGTTTATTACAAATCTGTCACAGGTGCAGTACCAATATTTTGGCGAGTAGTTTCGAACCGACTGGTTCATTCCCGACCTTGACCTACTGAGGCTGCACTGAAAGTGACACGCATCTAAAACTGGCAATACGTGCATCATACAGAGAAGCCGTGCATATATGCCACAGTACACACATGCTCCATATATAAGTCAGAATCAAACTGAAAACTATAAACAATATACATAATGCAACTGAGACAGATTGTAATAAATTCTTCATGGTACTTTGTAAATCACTGTCGCACGATACGTAAACTGGTGCTTTGCTATCGATACCTGACCTATGAGTGGCGATGGACAAGAAGAGGTGGGCAACGGCGGTAGGACAGAGGAAGAAGGGCTGAGGCGGCAGGGAACTGGATGGAGGAGCGTGCAGCAGCAGGCGACCCATGTCACACGTGACTTCAGTTGAGCTTTTTACCTTTCAAGAGGTTGTGGGGCAGCCCTGTTGTCCATCAGGTCAGTAGACCAATTATTTGTTTATAACCAAAATAATGTCACACTTACTACTCTAGGATGCTTTTTAAATGATTTTATTACGCTGTGTGATTTTCTATGTGAACTGATAATAACTTTCTCATCTTATTATTTTTCTTTATTGTTTCCCAAGTTGGCTAGATTACCCAAATTTGCGACAAACCAGATCGCTGTTTCTTGCATGTAGTCTGGATAAAACGAGGTTGTTTTGTACCGCACTTACATCTGTGCCTGCTATCATACACAATTAGTACTATGTGGCTAAAATACATGGCTCCTTAAAGTAGTATTGTGCGAACTGCCTCCATGACGATCGCAGAGGTCTACTCAGCGCCACATAAACATGCCTCATCTGCTTCCTTCTGAGAGTGCTCTGGGCGGCAAAATTGTGAATTTGTTGGTAAAGGTTTCCTTTTATATACATTACTTATTAACTCTTGTCCAAACTCTACTGTTGAAAAAAATTTCCACTGTCACACATAACGAATTATTTAATTGTAAGTTGTATTATGGTAGTGGGCAGTGCAGGTTCTGGCCAAAATAAACACTGGGCGATGCATCACCAAGGTGAAATAAGATACAGGTGCAATGTGATACTCCACCAATACCTATTGGGCACTTGTCCTTGGTACGTTCAAAGTCAGGATGTAACCTGATATCTGTCATATCCCCCCCCCCCCCCACCAACGTCACTCATACATCTTCAGCAAATTCATGACCAAAAATTGCACAAAGTTGAAGCTCACCTAGTCACTGTGACAGTTGTAGCCAAGATTCTAAGATGAGGTCAAAATCCCCCATTGGTCTATTCCAATAGCATGGCTAAGTGGAAAACCCTTGCCTCCCCTTTCCACTCTCGACCAAAAGGAATCAAGCTCCCCCTTCTTCCCCCTTTTATTACTATTCAAATTGTGCGGCCAGGTCACGGTCCTGGCGACAATACTCGTCCCCTTAAAAAGATGGCACAGCCATCGTGGGACTGACGGACTCAGCCAAGGCAGAGGCAGCCAGCTGGACATTCGTAAAGTGTCAGCTGCCATAGGAGCCAACTTGACGAACAGCAGCCACTGCCAGCACTATGATGCCAGTGGACTCAGCCAAAAAGGTATGAGTGCATGATGCAAACATGCCAGAAAACAAGCCACTGGAGAGGGTGGTGCATATGAGAGAATCAAAGTGGAAATTAGTACAGAAGTTGGCATTGAAAGAAGAGTGAAAACTGGTGTGCAAATGAGATACAGAAAAGAAACACGAAGAACCGTCTGGAAGGTGGAATCAGAGCATGTAATGACGCCATACCAGTGGCAAAAGAAATCATGCCTGTGAGAGTTGAAGCCATCCCTGTGGCAGCAGGGCCTGGGTGGCGGAAATCATATGCATCCAGCAAGCAAAAAGCAGAAGATCCCATGCTATATAATTTCTTAGACTTTCCCGGCGATTTTGTGACATCTCGTTGAATCGGGTGTACTGCTGATATTTAGTACGGATACAGTGTGTTTAGCTGCATGTAGCTGGCATCGGCAGATGACACCAGGACTATGACAGGTATGTAATGTTGGTGGCAGTGGGGCAGCGACAGGCCTGGCAACAGTCATTTTCTGCAAGCACACCAAAGCATGACCGCCTCCTATTGCTATGTACAATGTGTTAGATATTTTATGACCAATTTTTTCCAAATACTTCCTCTTTGGGAAGAGACATGTAAATGTGAAACTGAACAATCACCACCGTGCGAGATTTAAATACGTAACCCATACCCAACGTTTAACAAGTAGCACAATGCGGGCCCACGTATTTACAAGGTTATTTTGACTACGCTTGCACAGATTTGGCTGGGAAGCCCTTACTCATCTTCCATACAGTGCTGATCTCTCCCCATCCGATTTCTATATTTTTGGAGCTCTGAAGAAAGACATGCGTCTCCACCGATTTGATTAGGATGAAAATGTGCACGCCTGGGTATAATCATGGTTCTGTAGGTAAACATTTTCTGCCTTGTCTCGCATTAGGATTACTGTATTAACTACACTCCTGGAAATTGAAATAAGAACACCGTGAATTCATTGTCCCAGGAAGGGGAAACTTTATTGACACATTCCTGGGGTCAGATACATCACATGATCACACTGACAGAACCACAGGGACATAGACACAGGCAACAGAGCAAGCACAATGTCGGCACTAGTACAGTGTATATCCACCTTTCACAGCAATGCAGGCTGCTATTCTCCCATGGAGACGATCGTAGAGATGCTGGATGTAGTCCTGTGGAACGGCTTGCCATGCCATTTCCACCTGGCGCCTCAGTTGGACCAGCGTTCGTGCTGGACGTGCAGACCGCGTGAGACGACGCTTCATCCAGTCCCAAACATGCTCAATGGGGGACAGATCCGGAGATCTTGCTGGCCAGGGTAGTTGACTTACACCTTCTAGAGCACGTTGGGTGGCACGGGATACATGCGGACGTGCATTGTCCTGTTGGAACAGCAAGTTCCCTTGCCGGTCTAGGAATGGTAGAACGATGGGTTCGATGACGGTTTGGATGTACCGTGCACTATTCAGTGTCCCCTCGACGATCACCAGTGGTGTACGGCCAGTGTAGGAGATCGCTCCCCACACCATGATGCCGGGTGTTGGCCCTGTGTGCCTCGTTCGTATGCAGACCTGATTGTGGCGCTCACCTGCACGGCGCCAAACACGCATACGACCATCATTGGCACCAAGGCAGAAGCGACTCTCATCGCTGAAGACGACACGTCTCCATTCGTCCCTCCATTCACGCCTGTCGCGACACTACTGGAGGCGGGCTGCACGATGTTGGGGCGTGAACGGAAGACGGCCTAACGGTGTGCGGGACCGTAGCCCAGCTTCATGGAGACTGTTGCGAATGGTCCTCGCCGATACCCCAGGAGCAACAGTGTCCCTAATTTGCTGGGAAGTGGCGGTGCGGTCCCCTACGGCACTGCGTAGGATCCTACGGTCTTGGCGTGCATCCGTGCGTCGCTGCGGTCCGGTACCAGGTCGACGGGCACGTGCACCTTCCGCCGACCACTGGCGACAACATCGATGTACTGTGGAGACCTCACGCCCCACGTGTTGAGCAATTCGGCGGTACGTCCACCCGGCCTCCCGCATGCCCACTATACGCCCTCGCTCAAAGTCCGTCAACTGCACATACGGTTCACGTCCACGCTGTCGCGGCATGCTACCAGTGTTAAAGACTGCGATGGAGCTCCGTATGCCACGGCAAACTGGCTGACACTGACGGCGGCGGTGCACAAATGCTGCGCAGCTAGCGCCATTCGACGGCCAACACCGTGGTTCCTGGTGTGTCCACTGTGCCGTGCGTGTGATCATTGCTTGTACAGCCCTCTCGCAGTGTCCGGAGCAAGTATGGTGGGTCTGACACACCGGTGTCAATGTGTTCTTTTTTCCATTTCCAGGAGTGTATTATGGCGACTAATTTTAAAATAACGAACAGTTCACTTACTTTTTTTCAATCTGTCTCGTTTTCTTTCTTTTTTTTTCTTTTCGAGTGCATCGTATAATACATATCATGAGATATCTTCTGTAAGATGTACGTTGTGGTTGGTAAGGCTCGAGATATCCACCTGTAACCTACATGCTTTGTACCACGATACCCCACGCAATCTTCAATAGATCCAACCGACTGCAGGTAGTTTCAGTATATTTATGAGAGGACGGAACGTTTTGTCTCACAACGAAGGCTACTTTCTGCAGGTGAGTTCGTCAGTTGATCACTGGCTACACGAAACAACATTCCTTTCCAAATGAACCAACCTATGTCTTTTTTATTTGCACTGTGGGTATGACTAGTGGACTTGCAACATTTTGGACAGAGTCAGTGGGCTGAAGCATTCAGTTTCTTTGTCAACTTAGTATCAGAGCACCTCTGTCTTTTCCTGCCTAACTGACTTCAGTTAGGTCGAGTAAGTTTTTCCTTAGTTTCACGCCCTGCATCACTATTTCGCCACATTCGGTACTCGGATGTATAGTGAGACGTGTGCTGTCATTGAACCACAAGAGCTATATTTTATTATTGTTCCTAGTCCGGCCCCCACCCTCTTGCTTCTTTGTAAACGTCCAGTATGTCCGATATTTTCACGATCCCTTGGTATTCCGTAAGTATTATGGTAACATCATCAGCGTAGGCGCCGATGGTAAATATCGTGCACTAACTTGTGGCAACGTGTAGTCCTGCTCGTAATACGTATCAATGGTTCTAAAGAGAGATGATCAGTTTCATTGATAAAGGGCAATTCCTAAGAAAGAACGTTGGATTTTGGAGTGCTTCGTGAGATGTCCGTTTATTTGCACTTGAAAACCATTTTGTACTGATTTTGTTGTAACAAATCTGTTGTTGCTTGTGTAAATGTGAAATGCTGTAACACAATCCGTAGGCACTGATGGCTGACCTTATCGTAAGATTTTCTCTAAATCGATGTTCAATAGCCTTAGTGTTTGTTCCTGATTCTGTCATGAGAAGAATGATGTGTCTCTTAAGGAAGAAATTGCATCTAGGACACTTTTGCTCAATATGCTACACGTCTTTTCTGGCCTGAGGAAGCCGGGAAGGGCTTATTTTAATTTTGCCGCTATGACATGGGATATTATTTTCGAGTCTGCGCTTAACTACGTTATCGCCCTGAAATCCATTATTCTTTGGGGTTTCTTTTTCTTGGGAACGAGTACAATTATTCCATGTTCTTTTTCAGATTATAAGTGTTCACAGCGTTGCTTCTCTCTCACTATCCCGGTTAACTCTTTCCTGATGACTGATCAGACAGTTTTATAAAATACGTAGGGGATGCTGCCTATTCCGGAGTTCATGGGTTTTTTAATTACGTCTTCTATTTCTCTTTCAGGTATTGGTTCTGACAAAGTAGTAATATTTTCGTGTGATAGACGTGTGCACAATTTCGTAACAGCTATGTTACTTTAGTAAAATCAGATGGATGTGCTCCATACAGCAACTGGAAATGATCTTCATCCACTAACATATTCGCTGCAGTTCGCAGACAGAATATTATCTATATATACGTCCTGACACGTTAACGTGACCACCGCTTATATTCGTCGTTAAAGTGCAACTAACCACTCACAGACGCTACAGTGGACGGGATATAAAACGTGTCAGGGGACGCGGAAATCAGTGCAGTCGTTGTCGTAATGCGGACACGGAGTGATTTGACATCCGGAAGGGCATGCTCAGTGGCTTTCCAGCCAAGGGTGGAAGAATTCCCGAAAAGTATGTGTTTGTAATATAACCTTCTGTTATACATCATTACAAAGAGTATTTAAAAAGGTTTTTTTTCACTCAAAAACAAGTTCAGAGATGTTCAATATGGCCCCCTCCAGACACTCGAGCAATATCAACCCAACACTCCAACTCGTCCCACACTCTCTGTAGCTTATCAGGCGTAACAGTTTGGATAGCTGCTGTTATTTCTCGTTTCAAATCATCAATGGTGACTGGGAGAGGTGGCCGAAACACCATATCCTTAACATACCCCCATAAGAAAAAATCGCAGGGGGTAAGATCAGGGCTTCTTGGAGGCCAGTGATGAAGTGCTCTGTCACGGGCTGCCTGGCGGCCGATCCATCGCCTCGGGTAGTTGACATTCAGTTAGCTACGGACAGATAAGTGCCAATGTGGTGGCGCTCCATCCTGCTGAAATATGAATTGTTGTGCTTCTTGTTCGAGCTGAGGGAACAGCCAATTCTCTAACATCTCCAGATACACACAAAAAGCTTTCTGTTGAGCGGTCGCCATCTTAGCATCAACTGACGCTGACGCCTAGTCAACAGCGCCGCAAGCGAACAAATTTACAACTAAATGAAACTTTATAGCTCCCTTAATTCGCCGACAGATAGTGCTTAGCTCTGCCTTTTGTCGTTGCAGAGTTTTAAATTCCTAAAGTTGTGGTATTCTTTTTGAATCACCCTGTATACTGCCCATGGCCAAATGTCGCTGTCCGAAGCCGGCGCTGAGGCAGCTGTGGTGCACCAAGGGCCATATATACAGGGGTGAACGACGACTGTTGAGGTGGATAAACGTACAGCTGTTGGGCAACTGGCCGCCATGGCTCCACACGAAGTCATGTAATAATGTTTTAATGATATTTCCGCCATTTGACTGCACATCATCGTTATTTTATACTACTTCAGGATTTTGGCCTGAAGACGTTATCAAGTACAACAATTTTGAGTACAATCAGACATCGTTAAGCCATCGTCATGGTCTATTGAACAGAATGCCCCAGAGTGTAGACAAGTACAAAACCAAAGAAATGTATGGCAGGCAGGTAGCAAATATGACTTCCACCCCAAAACACTGTTGTTTTATGGCTAGAAAATATGTTTGCTACATATCTGCCACACATTTCTTTGGTTTTGTACTTATCTTGTAAGTAGGCTGTTTAGGTTTTTATGTTGGTGACGCCACGTAGCGCTCTATATGAAAATGACTGACTGTGCTGTGTGAAGTCTGTGGCTGGTTTGCATTGTTGGAATATTTGCTATTGTAGTGTTGGGCAGATGGATGTGAACAGCGCATAGCGTTCTGTAGTTGTTGAGGTGAGCCGCCAGCAGTGGTGGATGTGGGGAGAGAGATGGCAGAATTTTGAGAGTGGACGATCTGGACGTGTGTCCATCAGAAAGAGTAAATTTCTAATATTGGATATCATGAACTGATATATATATATATATATATATATATATATATATATATATATATATATATATATATGATGACTTTTGAACATTATTAAGGTAAATACATTGTTTGTTCTCTATCAAAATCTTTCATTTGCTAAGTATGCCTATCAGTAGTTAGTGCCTTCAGTAGTTAGAATCTTTTATTTAGCTGGCAGTATTGGCGCTCGCTGTATTGCAGTAGCTCAGGTAACAAAGATTTTTGTGAGGTAAGTGATTCATTAAAGGTATAGGTTATTGTTAGTCAGGGCCATTCTTTTTTAGGGATTATTGAAAGTCAGATTGCGTTGCACTAAAAATATTGCGTGTCAGTTTAGTGTTGATCAGAATAAGTGAACAGAGTAATGTCTGAGTACGTTCAGTTTTGCTCAGCTGTTTGAAAATCAAATAACGTAGAGGTTTATCAACACAGTAATTCATTAATTTTTCTAAGGGGACGTTTCAATCTACACGCTGAGGCGTCCTGTTCAAAAGATCTTGACGATGACTTGATTTAACAAACTCCAATTATACCCAACACTGTTGTACTTGATAATGGCGTAAGACGGAAATCATGGTAGCAACATCAAATAGAGAAGTTGCACAGTCAAATGGCGGAAATATCATCCAAACATATATCATCTATCAGTGTTGGAGTCTACACTAAGCCTGCCACCCCCACCCCCTCCATCCCTTCCACTTCTTAGTGGAGTACTCAACAAGCTGCATTATGGACAGCTGTTGATCTTGAAACCTTCCCATTTCCTCTATATCTCTTTTGTTACGCAACCTTCCCTTTTACAATAACCTATGAAACCTTCCCTTTGCTTTTCTACCTCTTTCTTAGTAATGAAAAATGAAATCTTCCCTTTGAAATTAATTCTCTTTCTCAATCTTTGCATACAAATTTAATTGTTGCTTATTAAAAGTGATTTTCTGATTATTTTGACGAAACATAGAATGTGTCGTCGTCGTGGCCCTCAGTCGTTATCTGCAATAAACCAAAACTGTTCCTTACCTTTTTGACTGTTACTGTATCGCCATCTGACTGATACATCGAACTGTGACATGAATATACTTACTCTGGTTTACTATACTCTATTAACTGCTGGTGGGCTGTCATAATAAGTGGCTGTATTTATTAACAAAGCTGACGTTATTCTTTAATTAATATGACTGAAGTTACGTAATTCATAGTTACACTTTTTCTTGACAACAATAAAATTTTTGCAAAGTTTTATGTTGATGGTTTTTGGGACGGATTATAATCAGTAATGCAACATTGCTGGCAAAAATTAATTATATTCTAAAAACGTTTCTTTAAATATTTACTGCTGGTAGTGAATTGATTTTACAAACGTTCAAATGGGACTTACTTTTTACAATAATCTTACAACTAGCATTGCGCAAACATACCTTCAGTAGTCTTGAGTTTCACAAAGAAAATAATTCAATAATATTCGTTCCTCTTGTGATAATAGTTAGCTGATGTCTCTACATCCGTTTATGATCTCTTGTAAATCATAGCTGGTGGCTGGCAGGCACACAGCTCCTATCAACCACTCGCTTCAGACCTGTTACCAACTCGCTTCACATCTCGCTTACTACCGACTTCCTACGAACGTGCGGTCTCTCCTGCCAACAATGCTTTCTGGTGCAGACAATCCCTGCTACCAATACAAAATGTACCAATGCGCGGGCTTTCTCGCTCTTTTCTTAAAATGTATCCATACGCGGTCTCTCCCACCCTTTTTTAAAATTATATCAATTTGCGGTCTCTCTTGACAACAATACTTTGGTGCAGACATTCCCTGCTACCACAATTTTTCCAACATGACAAATATTAATTATTCCTACTTAATCCTATTAATAAAATATAACCATCTTTCATAAATTGTGGCTTGACGATAGACAGTAGAGATATACACGTCTTACAATCTCTGTTTTAGTAGAGTGTTGCTGTTTGGCATTGCATCCTGTCATTTAAATAACAAACGTACCATCAAAAAAGTCGGCCAGCTGCGAGCAGGACTCGAGCACTGAGGGTTGCGTACAGACTTCATTATGTATATGTACAGAACATCCATTCCGGGAATTGAGGATCTCGATGATTTTTGCCCATTATCGACGCTGATGTTGTTAAGATATCTGTCCCAGGACTCTAAGGCTTTCGAGAATGTTTTTGATTGTGGTCAAAATTCACGATTCTAGGTCAACGGGAAGTATCCTGTAGATTTTGATGAGTGAGTTTGCGAGTGTCAAAATATGTGACATAAATGGCAATATCTTTTGATTGCCTTGACATAGAAGTTTGACACTTGTACATCGCGAAGGGAGCATAGACCTTAATTTGTGGCATAAATTTCGATTTGATACGTCCTCGACAAGGGTTCTGTTTTTACCGACTGAGGTAGGGAACACTAAAACCTAGTGTAGTATGGCTTATACTCACACGTGCCCTCCTGATTCAGAAATGCAATTTTCTTACGAACTGTAGCCAGTCCTCTAGCAGAGCAATCGAATCAGGTGCATAACATAGAGTTCTACCAAGAGATAGTTTACAATTAATATGCCGCCAGTCCCCATTTTTAGCAGAGTGTTGCTATGTGCTGTACCACCTCACACCATAAAAATATTTTCATTACAACTACAGCATATACATCCCATCTTGATTTTTAAATACAATTTGCTTACGAAGAATAACTAGTACTCCAGCAGCACTATGGAACTGGATACGTAACATAAATTTTCACATAGTTTACAGGCAAATGATTAAAACTGTAGGAGGACAGAGCATAGTTTATAATCTTTCCCGGTCCTGGTTGACTGTCAAGTGCATTCCTACATCAGCCAACTTTCACGTGTTCTTGCTACTGCAAAATGATGGTAGCGTTACATAAATGTTTTCTGCTTTTATACACAAAAGGAGCTAGTCCTCGAAAAGTTCCCCTTTGTATCTGCAGTGTATTTGTTGCATTGTGTTAAATGTTAAACATGAAAACCATAAGACCTCTTTAGGCACTCGCTGGCTGCCAAATATATAGTGTTGCTGGGCGGCGACAGCTGATATGACGCACTGCATAACCACGTGATATAGGCTGTATTTATGCCGACCGCATCTTTCGTCATCTCTGATGAACTGTGAATGTGTATCTCTAGTGCAGAATATCCATGAAACATCAACATATACTCTATGCTCCTCAAGTCCGAAGCATGTAAAATAATAAGCATATAGTAAAACGACAAAAAACGGTAACAATTCTGACAAAAGACTTAACATCAGGCAAACGCTGAACAGTAGTATTAATTGCTAATCTAAGTCATAGAGATCAATGTAGACAAAATGTTTGTCATTACAGCCCAGAAAGTTTTCATGTTTCCATATTTTCCAATTTTTTCTATTGTTCCATGTTTTTTCCATATTCGTAATGAAGGTAACCTATTTTTTGCTTTATAATTGACCATTTTCGTTGCTGCACTGTAACTTACACATCTTAATACCTTTTGTGAATGTGTTTTATCCCTCTACATTTTGGTAGTGGCTTAAGAGAACAGCGTTCATCAACCATGTTTTTCGTATTTTGCCAAATATTTTCTTATTTTTCATATTTTCCATATTTTCCAGATTTTTTTGTATTTTTCATTTTTCCATATTTTCGATTTTTTCTATTTTTCCATATTTTTTTCCTTATTCTATGTGTAAGTGGAAAACGATATTAGTGGTCTTATTGCTTATCCTACCAGGATTCCTTAACATCCAGCAGTGATTCGGATTCCCCCACCAAGCCTGAAAGAATCTATAAAGTATCGGCAAGATCACTCGTCCTCCTTCTCCCAAAATGTCAACCCATAAAATCCTTCTGTCAACACACAATGATAACTACAAGACAAACCGTTCTATATATCAAACACAAACATATGAACTGTGAATAACACTATCGCTTCCATGGTAGACTTCCTCTTGAATACAGAAGTTGTAGTTAGGTAGTAACACAGCTACAGTTTGTTAGAAAAATCACAGCATCCGCAATCGTCTACACAAAGCTGATGCAGTAGCCCAGCGACATGTGCCATTAGAACATGCGTTTTAACGTCGGGCGACTCCACTTGATATGACATACCCATAGGTTCATTATACAGGGTGGTCCATTGATAGTGACCAGACCAAATATCTCACGAAATAAGAATCAAACGAAAAAACTACAAAGAAGGAAACTCGTCTAGCTTGAAGGGGGAAATCAGATGGCGCTACGGTTGGCCCACTAGATGGCGCTGCCATTGGTCAAACGGATATCAACTGCGCTTTTTTTAAAAATAGGAACCCCCATTTTTATTACATATTCGTGTAGTACGTAAAAAAATATGAATGTTTTCGTTGGACCACTTTTTTCGCTTCGTGATCGATGACGCTGTAATAGTCACAAACGTATAAGTACGTGGTATCATGTAACATTTCGCCAGTGCGGACGGTATTTGCTTTGTCATACATTACCCGTGTTAAAATGGACTGTTTACCAATTGCGGAAAAGGCAGATATCGTGTCGATTTATGGCTATTGTGATCAAAATGCGCAACGGGCATGTGCTATGTATGCTGCTCGGTATCCAGGACGACATCATCCAAGTGTCCGGACCGTTCGCCGGATAGTTACGTTATTTAAGGAAACAGGAAGTGTTCAGCCACATGTGAAACGTCGGCCACGACCTGCAACAAATGATGATGCCCAAGTAGGTGTTTTAGCTGCTGTCGCGGCTAATCCGCACACCAGTAGCAGACAAATTGCGCGAGAATCGGGAATTTCAAAAACGTCGGTGTTGAGAATGCTACATCAACATCGATTGAACCCGTACCATATTTCTATGCACCACGAATTGCATGGCGACGACTTTGAACGTCGTGTCTAGTTCTGCCACTGGGCATAAGAGAAGTTACGGGACGATGACAGAATGGGGACTGATGACCATAGATGTTAAGTCCCATAGTGCTCAGAGCCATTTGAACCATTCGATGACAGATTTTTTGCGCGCGTTCTGTTTAGCGACGAAGCGTCCTTCCACAACAGCGGTGACGTAAACCGGCATAATATGCACAATTGGGCAACGGAAAATCCACGATGGCTGCGACAAGTGGAACATCAGCGACCTTGGCGGTTTCATGTATGGTGCGGCATTATGGGAGGAAGGATAATTGGCCCCCACTTTATCGATGGCAATCTAAATGGTGCAATGTATACTGATTTCCTACGTAATGTTCTACTGATTGTACTACAAGATGTTTCACTGCATGACAGAATGGCGATGTACTTCCAACATGATGGATGTCCGGCACATAGCTCGCGTGCGGTTGAAGCGGTATTGAATAGCATATTTCATGACAGGTGGATTGGTCGTCGAAGCACCATACCATGGCCCGCACGTTCACCGGATCTGACGTTCCCGGATTTCTTTCTGTGGGGAAAGTTGAAGGATATTTGTTATCGTGATCCACCGACAACGCCTGACAACACGCGTCAGCGCATTGTCAATGCATGTGCGAACATTACTGAAGGCGAACTACTCGCTGTTGAGAGGAATGTTGTTACACGTATTGCCAAATGCATTGAGGTTGACGGACATCATTTTGAGCATTTATTGCAGTAATGTGGTATTTACAGGTAATCACACTGCAACAGCATGCGTTCTCGGAAATGATAAGTTCACAAAGGTACATTTATCACATTGGGACAACCGAAATAAAATGTTCTAACGTACCTACGTTCGGTATTTTAATTTAAAATACCTACCTGTTACCAATTGTTCGTCTAAAATTGTGAGTCATATGTTTGTGACTATTACAGCGCCATATATCACAAAGCGAAAAAAGTGGTCCATATAAAACATTCATATTTCTTTACGTACTACACGAATATGTAATAAAAAAAGGGGGGTTCCAATTTTAAAAAACGCAGTTGATGTCCGTTTGACCTATGGCAGCGCTAACTAGCGGCCCAACCATAGCGCCATCTGGTTTCCCCCTTCAAGCTAGACAAGTTTCGTTGTAGTATTTTCGTTTGAAACTTATTTAGTGAGATATTTGGCCCGGTCACGATCAATGGACCAGCCTGTATACCTGCGAGGCGTTTATCAAGTAATGCAACACATTCTTTTCTTGGTAAATTTCGGTTGAAAAAATACAGACTTTGTTGTGGGACATCGTGAACTTTCCTTCTTCAGTCAGTATGGTTCCATGAACATATGATAACTAGCGGCGCTGTACGTAGCCTTCAAACGGACGCCTGTAACAGAGGTGTTTTCCAAGCAGAGAGCTGCCATTGCGTTTCTTTTGGCGGAAAACCAGAGCATCGCAGATATACGTAGGTGCCTGCAGAATGTCTACGGAGACCTTGCAGTGAACAGAAGCACGGTCAGTCGTTGGGTGAGGGTCTGTCGTCATTTGCTAAAAGGTCGCGCAAACCTGTCCTATCTCCCACGTGCTGTGACTTCTGCAGTGTTGGAAAATGCGGACACTGCCATTCTAGGTGATCGACGGATCACAGTCAAATACCTCACTGCCCAACTGGATGTCTCTGTTGGTAGTGCTGACATGATCGTCCACCAGTTGGGCTACTCAGAAGTGTGTGGCAACTGGGATGCTTGTCGCCTGACAGAAGACCTTGTGTGTATTGTGTGTTGTGTATTGAATCGAGGACCTAGAAACGACGGAGAGGCTTCGTTCTGCTATAGCCCTCAGTGGTTCATAACCCCACAACAGGCTAAAGCAGTCCACCCACCCCACCGCCGCCCCACACCGAACCCAGTTTATTACAGTTCGGCCCCCAGTGGACACCCTCCCCCACCTCCCCTCTCTCCCCCCCCAGGAACGTATCATACCAGAAGAGTGTAACCCCATATGTTTGCGTGGTAGGGTAATTATGGTGTACGTGTACGTGGAGACAGTGTTTGGGCAGCAATCGTCGACATAGTGTAACTGAGGTGCAATAAGGTGAACCAGCCCGCATTTGCCGAAGCAGATGGAAAACCGCCTTAAAAACCATCCATAGGCTGGCCGGCACACCGGACCTCGACGCTAATACGCCAGATGGATTCGTGCCGGGGACCAGCACGCCTTACCGCTCGGGAAGCAGCGCGTTAGGCCGCACGTCTAGCCGGGTGGGCTACAGAAGACCTTAAAGACCAACGAAGGAATCTGCGTAGAATTGATTTCGAGTTACGATGTTGATGGTGACAATTTTTGTCAAACATGGTGACAGGTAATGAAACTTGGGTTCGTCACTTCTAACCAGAAGCAATACGTCAGTCCATGGAGTGGCGTCACACCACCTCTCCTTTGAAGAAGAAGTTCGAGGCCGCACCCTCAGCCGTGACATGGTGACAGCCTCTGGAGACTTCTTCATCTCTGTGACAACACAAGGCCTCACACAAGTCTCCACGCCCGGGAGGAGATCACAAAACTTCATTGGACTGTTCTTCTTCATTCACTCTACAGCCCAGATCTCACATCTTCCAACTTCCATCCGTTTGGTCTAATGAAGGATACACTCGGTGGTCAGCAGTATGTGGACGATGGGGAGGTTATTGATGCAGCAAGACGCTGCCTCTGACGTCTACCAGTAGAGTGGTATCATGCAGCGTTACAGGTCTTCCCATCAAGAGGGCGTAAGGCAGTCACATTGAAAGCAGATTATGTTAAAAAACAAGGATCTGTAGTCAAAAGCGTGGGCAGTAATATGGTGTATTGGAATCCTGAATAACACCAGCCTGCTTTCAGAAAAAAATATGTTGCATTACTTATTAAATGCCGCTTTTATATTCTTGAAATGGGGTCCAGGCCTTCCTGCTAAAATTTGTTTTCGATATGTGTATTGTGGACACCATATAACCCATGTATAGGGGAATATGGCAATTTCGTCGAGACTCCATGTCTCTACCATGCCCCGTCTTTCCACAAATAAGCATATATACGTGGTTTCAACCATCTCCTACATCTAGTGGTTATGTTCAAGTCCTACAGCCTTTATTGCAACCTTGATTACACCCACTGTATAACCATCTTTTAGTTCCTAAATGTATGTGTGGTGTCATTTCTATCTCGGACTGGGTGACCCAGAAATGTTGTGACAAACTTCGACGGACTGTAGAGGAGCCCTTGAGGAACAAATCGAGAAATGAAGCCGTGGTTTGAAACGTAATCGAAAGACTATACAAAGCGTCAAAGTTATAGGTGCCGGCGCCTACCACTACGCAAGCCCTTCGGCAGAAAACGTGACTTTGTATGCTGACGGAACGTGTCGCTTCGTTGTTTGTTATTCAGTGATCACTGGTTGCTACGATTGACAATGGAGAAGATGGAGCTTGCTGCTGTGTAGATAGACTTTATCTCCTATGAATACGATGCTCTGTTGCCTTGATGGATGACGGTTTCAGAAATAGGTTTCTACCCATAGTTTATTTGCCTCATGGAAACCTCTAAAGCCTCCAGTGTTTTTCGGTATATGAGGAAAATAAACTGCAGATCGAAACCCCTCTCCGAGACAATCATCCACCAAGGCAACAGAACATTGCATTCACAGGCGACAAGGCATGTCTGTGCAGCAGCCAGCTCCATCTTCTCCACTGACAATCGTGACAATCAGTCGCGACCAGTGAACAAAAAACAACATAGCGAGACGTTCTGCCAACGGTCTGACAGCAGACATAGTCGCGTTGCTGCTGATGGGGTAGGCTGGTGGCTTGGGCAAGCATCGGCACCTATAACTTCGAAGCTCTTTAGTGTTGTTGGACGACCTTCCCAGACATGGATTGCTGTCCTCGATTTACTCCTCAAGGCACCCTCTACAACCCTTCCAATTTATTTCTGGGACATCACGAATAATTAGTGGTTACATTAAAGCTCTACAGCTTATGCCGCTAATTTTGATTACTCCGACTGTATAAATACTGAAATCCCGTATTCCCATTTAGTATCAGGATTTTTTCACATTTTCAATATTTTCCATATTTTTTCATATTCTCTATATTTATCCATATTCAATATGTAAATGTACAAGAATATTTGTGCTCTCATTGCTTACCATACCAAGTCTTCACCATCCAACAGAGATTCAGATCTCTCCACCAAGCCAGAGAGAATCCACGAAAGTATCTGCAAGTTCGTTTGTTCCTCTTCTTTTTCCGAGTGTCAGCTCAGAATAAAACTTCCACGACACACTTTTTGGATTCATTTGATTGGTGTTATCTTCATGCGAAGTTCTGCAAAATATGACTAATGTTTGTGTGTGCTACACAACTCGAGAGAATACAGAAGGAGAAAGATTCGTGAGAAATATATTTGCAGACGACAAGCTACTAGTGCATGATAGTGCACATATTGTCCAACATGGCCCTATAATGTAAAATTAAGATTTAAATAAAGAAAACCCACTGAGGATGGTACAAAGATACTGAAACAATGTTTTTCAAAACAAGCGGACCTCATGTGCAGCTGCAGATATCACCAACCAAGCTACTCCTACAAAATGTACTCTGAACAGAAATACTTCCAAAGAAACGGCAATGAATGACATCTCTGTGAGAGATATACTACAGACAGGTGCGACAGGGTTTGTAAAAACACATCACAATTAAAACACGAGATTCTTCAATTTCTAAGACGTATAAAATTACCTCTTGGTAGGTCTACCGTTTTATGTTTGCCACTTGGGCTGAAAACGATGAAGATAATAATCGGATTCAACATTATTGGTTTGGAGAAGAGAGAGAATCCAATATTCAATTTTAATTTCTTAGTTCTTCGGAACTGTTCAGTGACACTGCATGCCACAACAAAAGTACACAACTGATTTTCGTAGCTGGTTGCTATTTCATTGTATTACTAAAGATGAAGTGTTTTGCAATTTGATATGAACTATCTGTCTCTCAGCCATCACAGAAATTCATTTAAGATTTTAACTATTTCGAAATCTAACTTGTACAACAAATAATAAAGATCGTAATATATGAAGTTATCAAATATGAATAAATGTCAGTGAAAGTCCCTGAACTTGTAATCTGCGCGAAATGTATGAATATTTAGGCCCCACAAAACAATTTGGAAACGCAAACTGGCCTCGTGCTTTTACCAGAATAAATATCAACGCACAGACGCTTGCATAACATAAGCGCAACAAAAATGGATTTTGTATAGCTTCTGTTCAATCATTAAATGATAAATTATTCATCAAGAAACTGATTAAGAATTTGACTTCAGATTAAGCTTCCAGCAGTGCGGATGAGGAAGGCACCTTAGGTATATAATAATTGATTCTGAGCATAAGAAGATAATTGAAGCGTTAGGATCAGCACACAAGTTATACTACCATTTCCGTCTTGTATCTCATAAAGTGCCAGATCACACCGTAGTGTACTGAGAAAATAAATGCTCTTCCGTAAAGGCATTCGTCCACTTATCTTTCTGCATCTGGAACCTAATGTCTTGTAAAGAGAAAATACTTATTGCTTATGTTTTGCAATTCCAGACTTCATTCAGTGAGCTGCCTCTAACGCATCGTAATACTTCCATGCCGCGGTTGGCATCAGTAAATAAAAAGCAGAATAGCGGTGTGGCAACGTGCCGCTTCATCACATACAAACAACAACGAAATTACAAAATTTTTAAGGCTTTCGTGGCGAGTTGTTGACAAACTGCCTGTTGGCTTCTGTCTCGAATTCTTCGGCCGATGTTTGTCTGATGATTTTTCTGACGTTTCACCAGCGCGAGTGGTTGACATTGTCAAAGCTTCACCCTCCATTGTTGTGGTGGACTGGAGGTCCTTGGTTTCGACGGAAATAATTGAGAAAAGAATCTCAGTAATATATTACTATAGTGCAGTTAATTTATTAGCCCACAGGCGTCCTCAAAGCAGTAAATATAAAAGCGAATCTCACAAAAGTAATCGAAATACACAACTTTAAAGGAAGCAACGACTCGCTTACAATTCAGGAGAGAATGATAGCCATGAATCTAGAGCTCTACGGATTGAGACGATAATAATGGCTCCTAAAAGCAACGAAAATGGATTTTACATAGCTTGTATTCAAAAGCGAGCAAAGTACGAAATTCCATTTCACCATGCAGATGTGTATTGAGTGGGAGTGTAGTAACTGCAGAAATTTAGAATGTACTCCCAAAATAAACTAATTAGTCATTTAAAATTCACCACGACACGTAATTGGAATGATCTCACCCGATTTCTACACTATCGCAGATACTACGAAGCAGTTCTCTCCAACCAGAGAAAGACAGGTTTCTCCCAAATCAAACAGAACTCTTACCAGAACCGGAACATATAATGGCGAAAGAACGTTCAAACAAGGAATACCTAGAGGCTTCTAAACCTCGAAAGCTTTCTATTAGTTGAGGAGTGCGAAAATGCCTCGGAAGGCATATGAAGGGGTTGATCAAAGAGCTTATTTCGATCAGAAGTATTAAAACTGAAGAAATTGCGAAAAGGTAGGAAATTAAGGAGACGGGACCTGGATAAGTTCTAAGAACCAGACGTTATTTAGAATTTCATAGGGAGCATTACGCAACGATTGATTAGCACACGGGAAAGGAATACAGTAGAAGAATAATGTGTAGCTTTGAGAGATGAAATACTGAAGGCAGTAGAGGATCAAATAGGTGAAAAGAGAAGGCTTAATAGAAATTCTTGGATATCATAGGAGATATTGACTTCAATTGATGAAAGGAGAAAATATAAAAATCTAGAAAATGAAGCAGGCGAAAGGGAATACAAACGTCTAAAAATGAGATGGACAGAAAGTACACACTGGTAAAGCAGGAATGGCTAGAGGGCAAATTTCGTTAGGTGAAAGATAGATACAGCTTACAGGAAAATTAAAGAGGCCTTTGGAGAAAAGAGAAGCAGTTGTACGAATATCAAGAGTTCAAACGGGAACTCAGTACTAAACAAAGAAAGGAAAGCTGAAAGGCGGATGGAGTATGCTGAGTGTAGCAGAGACATGAAGAGCATAACAAAAGCAATGTCGCGATTTATGAACAGCTAAAATATAGTGGGTAAAATGAGTCTGTCAAACGACTAGGCAACTTTCAAACGAAACACAGTGTAACCAGTCACTAAAGGATAAGTTTTTTTTTTCAAATTTACTATTACTCTGCGTTTCAGAGACTTTGCTCCATCATCAGGTGGCATTTCGTGTGTTCAACTCATGTACGTTACTCCTGGGAAACCAGTCGTGTGCATCTTCGTTGTGTTCATTCCTCGAGTACACTGCATTTGAGCTTATCAGATTATCAAACTTAGATGGATCACTTGTTGTGGATTCATATTTGGTATTATCATAATACATTATTATGAATTCTATTTTAACGATTCACATACAAAATGGAGCTGACAGTGTATTGATTAGGATCTAAGTACGAAGAGTAATCTGCTTGATTTTCCGCAACCATTTTTTTCTTAAGTGCGTCCTCCGGTGTGGCGAATGTCGTAAAGGAAAAGCTGCATACGTCTTGTAGACAAAAGCTGTTTGCAGTGTGGGCTCCCAAGACGCGTCTAATGAATGGCCGACGCGCTGCCTTGCACTGGGAATCCTGAACGAGACAGAATGTCCTTGAGCGAGCGAGACACACATCCGCTCGGAGCGCGGCTGCAAGCTCTTCGCACGTTTCTGCTAATACCTGGGTATGAAAGGCGCGCAAGGGCGGTTCGTGACTCTGCGAAACGGTCCGTAAACGCTAGACATCCGCATTCATACGTTGTTTAGAGCGAAGCGCTCGGTTCTGTCTGGGGCCGCGCACTTTGTGGCAGAGCAAACACGGAACAACGGGCGAGTCAGCTCTGTACACTCGTTGGCAACATAGTTTCAAATTGAGGGTTCCAGTCTGGTCCAGGAGAGAAACGAACGAGAGAAAACGGTCAAGCTGGCTGGAATGGTGAAGGAGAGTGCTTCTGTAGCGGAGGTAATTTGGAGCACTTCTGTACACACAGACAATGGACTCAAATGCGATAATTTATTACGAAAATTTAAACGGACTTTTAACTATAATTAAAAAAGCTCTTATTGCAGCAGAAACAGTGGCGAATATTTGCTTTTCAGAGTTAGGGATGTAGAAGACTGAAACTAGCTTTTTGACTTATCTGGCAGCTTCAAAGACGTTTTAATCAAAACATGATGACATTCGCACTTTTTTACTTATTAGTGTCAGAACCGAGTAATATAATGCATTGCTTCAAGTAAAATAACATGAATATCATGTAGTATAAAATGGCACTTGCCATCCTGTCATCCATCATGGCATTTGTTATGTTCTGTAATAAACCTCAACATGTCATTAACGTTCAGGATGCATGCATCCCGATTCTGGGATACTTCCTATTACAGAAGCAACCCTATTTTTTAGTACTTCCTATTGTAAATGTATCCCGCTCTCTAGTAGCACATACATTTGTATCGGTCAAGTCAAGCTGTTTTGATTTAAATGTCTTTGAAGGTGCCTGATAAGTCGATGAACAGGGCATATTCACCTCTTTCGTGCTAAGATAGGAGCGTTTTTCATTCTAGTTCTCGACGTTTACTCTAACACAATTTTGGCATTAGAACGCCGTAACTTGGCAACCAATATAGATTTTTCTTGACTTGAGTGACGAATGATCCGGTATTCGGTTAAAATCCATAGGAACCAAGATATTTTCAAAGGATTGAAAATTATCGGAGACGGAACTCCGATACATCGGTGTACCAAATTTGAACCGTCAATCTTGCCCCCGTCCGGAATTACTTGAGGGCGATTGTTTTTGCACGTAAAATCCGAACAGTGCACATACAAATGGTGACATTAACTGAGCGTTAGTTTCACCCCAAGTAAAATCTCTTGAAAACTAATTAAGCTATTCCCACAATTTACCGGGGTGCCAACTCTTGTTCGTCGCTCAAGTCTTGCTTAATATGCTGTAACGTAACTACAGTAAGATGTTCGAAGTCTGCTGGTCCGGGCTAAACCAAAAACTTTGCACTTTATGTTCCTAGCTCAAATAGGATCCGAGCATCAAACCCCTGACCCCTCCCCCCCCCCCCCTCCCCGCAACCACGATTCTGCTCGCGGCCTTTTCAGACATTATTACTGCGTTTCTGTCCTACGACGATAATACTATTGATAAGTTTAATGATTCAGAAGAAATGTGCTCGTTACAGCCAACTCTTAGCTTTGGAAACGCTTTAATAAAAGTCTTCAGAAAATTAGTTTCAGGAACCTCTGCTATGTTACTTTAAAAGTATTATGACAACTACGTTATTAAAAATTTCCTTTACTTTACTTCTGTGGTTACAATTTTTTTTTTGTCAGCAGATTACCGTTTTCGGTCTATAATACTGCAGTACATTAGGACATTGTTTTTATAAAACAGATCTGAAGATGGTCATTATAGACGGAAACCGGTAATCTGTTAAAAAAAATTTTGTGACCAAAAAATGGTTCAAATGGCTCTGAGCACTATGGGACTTAACTGCTGAGGTCATCAGTCTCGTATAACTTAAAACTACTTAAACCTAACTAATCTAAGGACGTCACACACATCCATGCCCGAGGCAGGATTCGAACCTGCGACCGTAGCAGTCGCGCGGTTCCAGACTGTAGCGCCTAGAACCACTCGGCCCACCATAGACGAAACGTAAAGGAAACTTATTTTGTACACGGGTCACTGTTTTATTTGTGACAGTGTCGCAGCTTGTGAAACTCGTTGTTATTCATTACTTACATTTAAGCACTAGCTTTTCAGTCACGAGATGGCTGCTGTGACGGAGCGGGAGCTCTCCTATCCCCTCAGTGAATGGAATAGTTCGGCGTGTCATTGGATGTCGTAGTTCCCGTGAATAACTTTCTGTTAGAGTTCGATACTTGATATAAGTTCATCAGAAACTGAATGACAGACAGCTGCACAAACACCAGATTAAAAATTAGTCCCCCGCCAGAAGAAAAAAATGTTCAAATGTGTGTGAAATCTTATGGGACTTAACTGCTGAGGTCATCAGTCCCTAAGCTTACACACTACTTAACCTAAATTATCCTAAGGACAAACACACACACCCATGCCCGCGGGAGGACTCGAACCTCCGCCGGGACCAGCCGCACAGTCCGTGACTGCTGCGCCTGAGACCGCTCGGCTAATCACGCGCGGCCCCGCCAGAAGACGTCACCCCTCTATCACAGTAAATTCCCTCTATACGGCTAGCATAGATTCCACAAGTTTCTTGTATGGTGGCACAGCCAGCTGAATCTGCTCACTGATGATAAGGCCGTGTAGAGCTACGAAATTGCGGGAATGTTGACTGATATGTTCCACCTTCTCTTCCAAACAGTGTAAGACATTTTTCTTGGCATTAAGATCGGGTAATCTAGAGGGCCAGTCGAGATGTGATAGGGTGCCTGAGTGTTGCTGAAACCATGGACTTTTGCGCGCAGCCCTGTGAACACAGATGGTGTCGTGTCGCACGACGGCAGTCTTTGCAGCATTTTCATCGCGAACCTGCAGAAGAAAGGGTAACACTTGGGCACCCAGGGTGTTGAAATATACGTCCTGGTCCGAGTTGACTGTAGCCTGAATGAGTAGAGCCAAGTAGTGATAAGAGAAGCACCACCAATACATCAGAGAACAGTTTCAGCCCCTAACTACAACCTCCACACACCGCGTCTTAAACTCTGTATTAGACCGTTGTTGCACTCGATGCGATGAGTCTTTTGAAAAGAGTCAAATTGTATCGACCCGTCGGACCACACTACATGCTTCCAATCAGCCAGTGTCCAGTTCCTATGTTGTTTGGCACACTGAAGGCGTCCTGCTTTGAGCAGTGACCTTTCACGAGGTACCCGACTCCGCGTGTTCATTGCCTGCAGTTTCCATCGCACTGTCCACTCAAAAACTTGCTGAGATGGCCCAGAAGTCACTAACAGCAGCAATTCTTCTTAGCTTTCAAAACGGTAAAGAGCAGCAATCAGCCGTCGTTTCCGTTCTAGCTTTGTTATAGCAGATCCAGGTTCGACTAGTTGGTTCAAATGACTCTGAGCACTATGGGACTTAACATCTGAGGTCATCAGAACTTAAAACTACTTAAACCTAACTAACCTAAGGACATCACACACATCCATGCCAGACGCACGATTCGAACCTGCGACCGTAGCAGTCGCGCAGTTCCGGACTGAAGCGTCTAGAACCGTTCGGCCACTGCGGCCGGCAGCGCGTAATGCGTGCAAATATTGTCATCCTAATAACTGGCCATTATCAATGCAGTCTTTAATGCACTGCGACAAGAGCCCGAACAACAGGTGTAGACGTACTAGAGCATGAATAACAACTCCGAAATGCTGCACTGATATTGGCTAGTTACTAACCGAAATGTAGATCTGCTACAGTAAAGCTGCTAGTTACTAGCAGACATATAGATCTGCTACAGTAAAGCAACAACGGAAACGATGGCTGATTGCTGCTCTTTACTATTTTGAAAGTTACATCACAGTTGTGGCTCGCATTTCTACTTTCCTAATGGAAGATAATTTGATGAATTCTTGTTAGGTTTCAAACAAATCCTCATTGACAGTTGCTGACACTACCCTGTGGTCTCTGTCGGTAAGGACGTTTTTACGACCACTGTTCTGACACCATGTTACATAGCCGCGAATGGCACACCATTCCTTGTAGACAAGTTGGACAGTCCACATTGATCAGTAAATCGGACTCATTGCATGATGCGCACCGCACAGCTTCCAATACAAAAAAAAAATTAAATTTTTCAGTATTTCATAAAGCTGATGACCGTATTCAGAAATGTACGGTGCTATCACAATCTACTCATTAAGAGGTATAATATCATATCGAAGGTTTAAGACAAGTACTGCAGTTTCTGTATGTGTCTTGAGGCAGAGTAAGTAACGGCGCGCCAATTTTCCATACTATTTTCATATAGTTTTTGGGAATGAGAGCACTTAGCGACTTACAACAAACTTTGCAGGTAATTTCAAACCTCTACGAAACCTCTTCTCGCTGACAACCTCCCAGAAAATAATGAAAGGAAGAAAGTTTATAGCTTTCTACATTTCGCTGTTCATGCAGTTAAACTTCAGTATGAGACATGATGTTTTAATTTATTACGTCTTTACTACAAACGCTATTCGCAGCACTTTTTGCAGATAACATTAATTTATACGTTGACTGCATCTTCAAAATGGTATCATTGTACGAACCACAGTTCAGGAGATACGTTTTATACACGGAAATGTTATTCTTTAAAGAACGGGAGGGTGGCTTTACTGATTGACTCTTCGAGACGCAGAAGGCACTGGGGAGCCACCTGATCTGCAACTGCTCCACAGCCGGCCACAGGTAACAGAGATTGGTTGCAGCTGGATTTAAGGCGTGTGCATCCCGCTGGATGGGGTCCCCGATATGCTCAACAGGATTTACTCCAAGCGACATGGTGAAAGCGGTTGAATCTTACGCACGAACCCATATGCATTGTGTTGATGAAGACATTCTGACAAAATGTAAGGTTCAGGAGGCGAGCAAACGAATGCTGCTGAACGATTATTCGGGTCCTGCATTGTTAGTCGGTGAGAAAGCGTGGCAGACATCATGTGAATATCTCCCACACCAAGAATGCTAAGCTGCTAGCCGTTAAAGTTGCAGCACCAGCAAGGATAGCAAAGACGATAATTATACAAGGTCTAGTGACATTAAGGTGAGCGTCGTGTATGTTCGACGACAACATGCAAGAAGTACTCGCAGGCGGTAGGTGACAGCACTAAGCACTAACAGTGAGAGGAGATACAAACATTCCCGGGGATGGGGATGGTCGGGGGAGGGGGGGGGGGAGCGTAGTGGAGTGTGAATGCTAACAACAGTACAGTTGTTGTCGCAATGCGGAAACAGAGCGATCGCCGTGGTTAAAGTACACCTGTACGACAAAATGGCACTATCCAAAACAGGCGACTAGTCAGCTGTGCTGCATTATGGGCCACAGATAACAGGGTGAGCGACAGCTGCGGAAATGGCACGGGCACGTTCAGCTGCTGAGCAACCGACTGCCCAGGTCAACCAAGGGCCTACCAACAGTGTCTCGTCAACGACTTTTCAGCAAAATTGCTGGGTATCGGCCTTCGCAGCAGGCACTATCCAAAACAGGCGACTAGTCAGCTGTGCTGCATCACACGGCCACAGATAACAGGGTGAGCGACGGCTGCGGAAACGGCACGGGCGAACTGACGTTCAGCTGCTGAGCAACCGACTGCCAGGTCAACCAAGGGCCTACCAACAGTGTCTTGTCAACGACTTTTCAGCAAAAATTGCTGGGTATCGGCCTTCGCAGCAGGCACTATCCAAAACAGGCGACTAGTCAGCTGTGCTGCATCACGGGCCACAGATAACAGGGTGAGCGACGGTTGCGGAAATGGCACGGGCGAACTGACGTTCAGCTGCTGAGCAACCGACTGCCAAGTCAACCAAGGGCCTACCAACAGTGTCTCGTCAACGACTTTTCAGCAAAAATTGCTGGGTATCGGCCTTCGCAGCAGGCACTATCCAAAACAGGCGACTAGTCAGCTGTGCTGCATCACACGGCCACAGATAACAGGGTGAGCGACGGCTGCGGAAACGGCACGGGCGAACTGACGTTCAGCTGCTGAGCAACCGACTGCCAGGTCAACCAAGGGCCTACCAACAGTGTCTCGTCAACGACTTTTCAGCAAAAATTGCTGGGTATCGGCCTTCACAGCAGGCACTATCCAAAACAGGCGACTAGTCAGCTGTGCTGCATCACACGGCCACAGATAACAGGGTGAGCGACGGCTGCGGAAACGGCACGGGCGAACTGACGTTCAGCTGCTGAGCAACCGACTGCCAGGTCAACCAAGGGCCTACCAACAGTGTCTTGTCAACGACTTTTCAGCAAAAATTGCTGGGTATCGGCCTTCGCAGCAGGCACTATCCAAAACAGGCGACTAGTCAGCTGTGCTGCATCACGGGCCACAGATAACAGGGTGAGCGACGGCTGCGGAAATGGCACGGGCACGTTCAGCTGCTGAGCAACCGACTGCCCAGGTCAACCAAGGGCCCACCAACAGTGTCTCGTCAACGACTTTTCAGCAAAATTGCTGGGTATCGGCCTTCGCAGCAGGCACTATCCAAAACAGGCGACTAGTCAGCTGTGCTGCATCACACGGCCACAGATAACAGGGTGAGCGACGGCTGCGGAAACGGCACGGGCGAACTGACGTTCAGCTGCTGAGCAACCGACTGCCAGGTCAACCAAGGGCCTACCAACAGTGTCTCGTCAACGACTTTTCAGCAAAAATTGCTGGGTATCGGCCTTCACAGCAGGCACTATCCAAAACAGGCGACTAGTCAGCTGTGCTGCATCACACGGCCACAGATAACAGGGTGAGCGACGGCTGCAGAAATGGCACGGGCGAACTGACGTTCAGCTGCTGAGCAACCGACTGCCAGGTCAACCAAGGGCCTACCAACAGTGTCTCGTCAACGACTTTTCAGCAAAAATTGCTGGGTATCGGCCTTCGCAGCAGGCACTATCCAAAACAGGCGACGCGACTACTCAGCTGTGCTGCATCACGGGCCACAGATAACAGGGTGAGCGACGGCTGCGGAAATGGCACGGGCGAACTGACGTTCAGCTGCTGAGCAACCGACTGCCAAGTCAACCAAGGGCCTACCAACAGTGTCTCGTCAACGACTTTTCAGCAAAAATTGGTGGGTATCGGCCTTCGCAGCAGGCACTATCCAAAACAGGCGACTAGTCAGCTGTGCTGCATCACACGGCCACAGATAACAGGGTGAGCGACGGCTGCGGAAACGGCACGGGCGAACTGACGTTCAGCTGCTGAGCAACCGACTGCCAGGTCAACCAAGGGCCTACCAACAGTGTCTTGTCAACGACTTTTCAGCAAAAATTGCTGGGTATCGGCCTTCGCAGCAGGCACTATCCAAAACAGGCGACTAGTCAGCTGTGCTGCATCACGGGCCACAGATAACAGGGTGAGCGACGGCTGCGGAAATGGCACGGGCACGTTCAGCTGCTGAGCAACCGACTGCCCAGGTCAACCAAGGGCCCACCAACAGTGTCTCGTCAACGACTTTTCAGCAAAATTGCTGGGTATCGGCCTTCGCAGCAGGCACTATCCAAAACAGGCGACTAGTCAGCTGTGCTGCATCACACGGCCACAGATAACAGGGTGAGCGACGGCTGCGGAAACGGCACGGGCGAACTGACGTTCAGCTGCTGAGCAACCGACTGCCAGGTCAACCAAGGGCCTACCAACAGTGTCTCGTCAACGACTTTTCAGCAAAAATTGCTGGGTATCGGCCTTCACAGCAGGCACTATCCAAAACAGGCGACTAGTCAGCTGTGCTGCATCACACGGCCACAGATAACAGGGTGAGCGACGGCTGCAGAAACGGCACGGGCGAACTGACGTTCAGCTGCTGAGCAACCGACTGCCAGGTCAACCAAGGGCCTACCAACAGTGTCTCGTCAACGACTTTTCAGCAAAAATTGCTGGGTATCGGCCTTCGCAGCAGGCACTATCCAAAACAGGCGACGCGACTACTCAGCTGTGCTGCATCACGGGCCACAGATAACAGGGTGAGCGACGGCTGCGGAAATGGCACGGGCGAACTGACGTTCAGCTGCTGAGCAACCGACTGCCAAGTCAACCAAGGGCCTACCAACAGTGTCTCGTCAACGACTTTTCAGCAAAAATTGGTGGGTATCGGCCTTCGCAGCAGGCACTATCCAAAACAGGCGACTAGTCAGCTGTGCTGCATCACACGGCCACAGATAACAGGGTGAGCGACGGCTGCGGAAACGGCACGGGCGAACTGACGTTCAGCTGCTGAGCAACCGACTGCCAGGTCAACCAAGGGCCTACCAACAGTGTCTTGTCAACGACTTTTCAGCAAAAATTGCTGGGTATCGGCCTTCGCAGCAGGCACTATCCAAAACAGGCGACTAGTCAGCTGTGCTGCATCACGGGCCACAGATAACAGGGTGAGCGACGGCTGCGGAAATGGCACGGGCACGTTCAGCTGCTGAGCAACCGACTGCCCAGGTCAACCAAGGGCCCACCAACAGTGTCTCGTCAACGACTTTTCAGCAAAATTGCTGGGTATCGGCCTTCGCAGCAGGCACTATCCAAAACAGGCGACTAGTCAGCTGTGCTGCATCACACGGCCACAGATAACAGGGTGAGCGACGGCTGCGGAAATGGCACGGGCGAACTGACGTTCAGCTGCTGAGCAACCGACTGCCCATGTCAACCAAGGGCCTACCAACAGTGTCTCGTCAACGACTTTTCAGCAAAAATTGCTGGGTATCGGCCTTCGCAACAGGCAGCTGGTTCGTGCACCACGTTGACTGCCGTTCATCGGTAACGAAGGCTGGAATTTGCACGCCAACAACGCGACTGGGCGTCGACTGAGTGGCGATAGGTGACCTTTATAGATTAATCACGGCTTATGGTCCATCGGACAGATTGTCGTCAGGGTGTACGTCTTGAAACGTCTAGAACCAAACACCCTGCAGCCATGGTCGGAAGGGTTCTGGCCAGAGGAGGGGGCGTTATGGTTTGAGGAATGTTTTCGTTCTGAAAGGCACAATGGATCAACACAAGTAAGCATCTGTCTTTGCAACATTTTACGTAGCTCGCAATACACGTGCGTGGTTTAGAGACCACCAAGATAAGTTTACTGTATTCCCTTGGCCACCAAACTCACCGGATTTAAACTCAATCGAGAATCTGTGGGACTGCCTCCAGCGGGCTGTTCGCACCCTGGATCTTTAGCCGACAAACGTAACGCAGTTGGCCACAGCACTGGAGTCTACATGGCTCCACATCCCTGTCGGTACCTTCCGGAACCTCTCTGACTCTCTTCCCGCACATCTTGCAGCGGTCAGCGATGAGAAAGATGGTTGTTCACGCTGTTGCCAAGTACGATATTGCAGTGCCTGTAGTTATTCTGAGTTATGATGCAGAGGTGCTTTGGACATGCTTGCCACGAATCGTGCACGGATAGTCAAATGGAAAGGCTAACGCTGCCACTAAGCGGGAAATCCGGGTTTGAGTCCTGGCCCGGTACAAATTTTATTTATTCTCATTCCATTCTACAGTGATGGTTGTCCATCTTCACAGTTGGGAATATATTTAATGAACTTCTGACAAGTGGTCACAATAATGTGACTGGACAGTGTAATTATTGACCAAATTAAAAAATTCAAATGCTATCATAGTGCATTCATTAAGAGGGGTACCATAACATCAAAGGTTTAATATAGTAATACAAGTATCGCAGTTACAAACTGTGTAACTGTCTTGAGGCAGAATAACTCACGACGCGCAAATTTCCCAGACTATATTCATGGAAGAAGCCTGGAGATACTGACAGGTTTCAGATAGATTATATAGTGGTAAGACAGACATTTAGGAACCAGGTTTTAAATTGTAAGACATTTCCAGGGGCAGATGTGGATTCGGACCACAATCTATTGGTTATGACCTGTAGATTAAAACTGAAGAAACTGCGAAAAGGTGGGAATTTAAGGAGATGGGACCTGGATAAACTGAAAGAACCAGAGGTTGTACAGAGTTTCAGGGAGAGCATAAGGAAACAACTGACAGGAATGGGGGAAAGAAATACAGTAGAAGAAGAATGGGTAGCTGTGAGGAATGAAGTAGTGAAGGCAGCAGAGGATCAAGTAGGTAAAAAGACGAGAGCTAGTAGAAAACCTTGGGTAACAGAAGAAATATTGAATTTAATTGATGAAAGGAGAAAATATAAAAATGCAGTAAATGAAGCAGGCAAAAAGGATTACAAACGTCTCAAAAATGAGATCGGCAGGAAGTGCAAAATGGCTAAGCAGGGATGGCTAGAGGAGAAAGGTTAGGATGTAGAGGCTTATCTCACTAGGGGTAAGATAGATACAGCCTACAGGAAAATTAAAGAGACCTTCAGAGAAAAGAGAACCACTTGTATGAATATCAAAAGCTCAGATGGAAACCCAGTTCTAAGCAAAGAAGGGAAAGCAGAAAGGTGGAAGGAGTATATAGAGGGTCTACACAAGTACGATGTACTTGAGGACAATATTATGGAAATGGAAGAGGATGTAGATGAAGATGAAATGGGAGATATGATACTGCGTGAAGAGTTTGACAGAGCACTGAAAGACCTGAGTCGAAACAAGGCCCCGGGAGTAGACAACATTCCATTAGAACTACTGACTGCCTTGGGAGAGCCAGTCCTGACAAAACACTACCATCTGGTGAGCAAGATGTATGAAACAGGCGAAATACCCACAGACTTCAAGAAGAATATAATAATTCCAATACCAAAGAAAGCAGGTGTTGACAAATATGAAAATTAGCGAACTATCAGTTTAATAAGTCACAGCTGCAACATTCAAACGCGGATTCTCTACGGACGAATGGAAAAACTAGTAGAAGCCGACCTCGGGGAAGATCAGTTTCGATTCCGTAGAAATGTTGGAACACTTGAAGCAATACTGACCCTACGACTTATCTTTGAAGCTAGATTAAGGAAAGGCAAACCTACGTTTCTAGCATTTGTAGACTTAGAGAAAGCTTTTGACAATGCTGACTGGAATACACTCTTTCGAATTCTGAAGGTGGCAGGGGTAAAATACAGGGAGCGAAAGCTATTTGCGATTTGTACAGAAACCAGATGGCAGTTACAAGAGTCGAGCGACATGAAAGGGAAGCAGTGGTTGGGAAGTGAGTGAGACAGGGTTGTAGCCTATCCCCGATGTTATTCAATCTATATATTGAGCAAGCAGTGAAGGAAACAAAAGAAAAAATTCGGAGTAGGTATTAAAATCCATGGAGAAGATATACCCGGCGGGGTCAGGGATTTTCTCTGCCTCGTGATGGCTGGGTGTTGTGTGCTGTCCTTAGATTAGTTAGGTTTAAGTAGTTCTAAGTTATAGGGGACTTATGACCACAGCAGTTGAGTCCCATAGTGCTCAGAGTCATTTTTTTGAGAAGAAATAAATACTTTGAGGTTCGCCGATGACATTGTAATTCTGTCAGAGACAGGAAAGGACTTGGAAGAGCAGTTGAATGGAATGGATAGTGTCTTGAAAGGGGGGTATGAGATGAACATCAACAAAAACAAAACGAGGATAATGGAATGTAGTCGAATTAAATCGGGTGATGCTGAGGGAATTAGATTAGGAAATGAGACACTTAAAGTAGTAAAGAAATTTTGCTATTTGGGGAGCAAAATAACTGATGATGGTCGAAGTCGAGAGGATATAAAATGTAGACTGGCAATGGCAAGGAAAGCGTTTCTGAAGAAGAGAAATTTGTTAACATCGAGTATAGATTTAAGTGTCAGGAAGTCGTTTCTGAAAGTATTTGTATGGAGTGTAGCCATGTATGGAAGTGAAACATGGACGATAAATAGTTTGGACAAGAGGAGAATAGAAGCTTTTGAAATGTGGTGCTACAGAAGAATGCTTAAGATTAAATGGGTAGATCACATAACTAATAAGGAAGTATTGAATAGGATTGGGGAGAAGAGAAGTTTGTGGCACAACTTGACTAGAAGAAGGGATCGGTTGGTAGGACATGTGTTGAGGCATCAAGAGATCGCCAATTTAGTATTGGAGGGCAGCGTGGAGGGTGAAAATCGTAGAGGGAGACCAAGAGATGAATACACTAAGCAGATTCAGAAGGATGTAGGCTGCAGTAGGTACTGGGAGATGAAGAAGCTTGCACAGGGTAGAGTAGCATGGAGAGCTGCATCAAACCAGTCTCAGGACTGAAGACCACAACACACAACAACAACATATTCGTCCAGTTTTTGACAATGAGAGCACTTAATGGTTTCCAAAGAACTTTATACATAATTTCAAAACTCAACGGAAAAACTCTCTGACAACCCCTCAGAAAATAATGAAAGGAAGAATGTTTATAGTTTACTACGTTTCGCTGTTCATACAGTAATACTGCAGCATGATCCATGCAGTTTCAATTTACTTTTTTACTACAAACTTTATTCGCAGCACTTTTTGCAGATGGTATCCACAATACAGTGACTGAATCTGCAAAATTGTATCATTATACGTGTCATAATTCAGGAGATACGTTTTATACGTGAAAATGCTGTTCTTTAAAGAATTGGATGGTGACTTTACTGGTCGACTGCTCGAGATACCAAAGGCATTGGCGAGCCACCTCATTTGCAACAGTTCTACAACCGCCCACGGTTCACAGAAGCTGGTTAGAGCTGGATTCATCCCGCTGGATGCGATCTCCGATATTCTCAATGGGATTTAGTTTAAGTGAAGTGGTGGAAAAGGTTGTATGACACACAAACACTCCAACGAATTATGTTTTTGTACTCATTCTGACATAATTCGAGATGAATTTTTGGTGCACTGCTTCTCTGATGGAACACGTCGTCTGTAAGGCGCACTAGGTGAAAAAATGAATGCACATGATCGACTAGTCGCGTCATGTATCTTTTGTCGGTGAGATACGATGGCTAACGATGAAGTTGTAACAGGAGTAAGGGTAGCGAATAACGGAATTACACTTATTGAGCTTATACAGTGTAGGAGGAAGAACACATGGTTATATTTGTATATATTTTGGGGGTATAAAGATTGTGAAATGTCATACACAGAGATTCCAACTGTGGTAGCAACAACAGCTCTTATACTGGTGGAGATCGAGTGGAACAGAATTTAGGTGATAGGTTATTGGAAGGGTAGGTGGGGTAAACTCAGCGTGGGGTAAAAACATACACCCAGTTTTTGCATTGGCTGCCATAGATTCAGGACTTGACCTCCAGGTGGTAGGTTTGTCTTATAGTAACTTATAGTTCCTTGAAAGTTCATCCCGGCAGATCGCTCCAGAGGTGATAAAACGAGGTAAGTCTGTTTTCTACTCCTTTTCTCATGTTTTACTTGAACATTGTATAATGTAGGATTTGAAAAGAAGAATCCACGAAGTATTTGTTGACACTACTGCACTTAAGCTTCACTTTCGTGTAGGACATAATTGTTCCAGCTGATCCTCAAATTCATCAGTGACGCATTTGTCAGGAAATGGCAAAAAGCGGGAAATACGGGCAGATGTTATGACATATATCCTCGCAGATCCAACACCGTGACGACAATTCTGCAGTGATAACCCCAGGAAAAGATGATATTCAACACACACCGCGTTAGATTATCTCATCTGAAGATATAATTCCGCTGTCTAAAATAAAGATTTAGGGAAACTTTGTGGCAAAGCACTGAAATTGTGCTTCTAACGTCAGCACCCAAAAAAGAACGAGTGGAAGAGCAATACGTGGGAGAAGAAAAGCTTGCTGTTGAGAAGGAAATACCTGGCCAAAGAAGGAAAAGACCATGCTATAGCAATAAAACGACATAAGCTAGCTTTCATTACATCAATGCCATAAAAGGAAGAAAACAGACGTAACACACAACTGGTTATTCTCCAGACTCAGATTTAGACTTCTCACGTCATGACAGTAACTCAGATAAGGATATGGGCTTAAGATTTGACGAAGAAGGATCCGAAAAGAAAGAACAGTAAGCGCTTGGTACTTCAAGGAAGAACCAGCTGACCTAGGAAAGTACGTTGCTTCCGAGGAACGTAGATAGCTTAGCCTCAGTAACTGAATCTTTCAGGTTGCCCTACAAATTATCCTTTCGTGAGAAGAAAATATTATTTTTGTACACGTATTTTTCAGCATTCTGTTCAAATTTACGAGACATTTCAATTCAATATTGTGTTGGGCAACTTGGCTACAATACAAAAATGTTAAAAATTGTTACTCATTTTCATTACGGAGTCATTCACTTTTATCCATGTTTGTCGCAAATGGTGCGAAGATCTGCCCCGAGGGGCTTTACCACATTTTGTGGGGTAAAGCCCCTCATTTTTTGTTTCACCTAAATTGTAAATTTCTCTGTCATTAATAATCACAAGGAGATGGGATTCGGATGATTTGGAGGTAACAAACCAGTCTATGACTTAAATTTGAAAGCGTGGGGAAATCTACCCCTCACCGACCACAATATTAGGAAAACTAAAAATTGTCAGGCCTTACCCCCACCTACCCTACACCCTTCTATGCTGTTTCAGCTCCACGCCAGATTTTACGAATTTTAGAAATTGGCGAGTAGTCTCAGGGTAATCCACGATGAGATATTTTTATAGGGTGAGAGACTTGAGGAGCATGCTGGACGGGACAGTATCCCAACATATCTGTATCGAGGTAGGGACATCTGCCACTGTGTACGCCAAGAAATCCCTGTTTTCATTGTCAATGTGGTCAACGCTCTGCCTCAAGATTCAGTGCACTTTAAATCTTTATCATGTAAGATCTTGCGAATGCTGTCATGAACAATTAGGTAACTGATGCTGCTTGGCACTCTCAATAGTGATCCGTAACATTATCATGCATCACTTGATAGACGCTGCTGGATAAATTTCTCTTCCAGACTTCTCTAAGCACTGCCGTGTTCAGTAACACGATTTCATGTTGCTGTAGCATTTTTTTATTTTTTTTACAACGAACCTAGTATTTAGCAACGTTTAACAGCGCTACACAGCTGGCTGAGCCTGGGCATAATCTCTCCAGCTGTCACCTCCGAGAGTTAATGGTCTGAAGATGACCGAACCACGCTTGAGACCAGTCACCTGATAAATAAGTTTTAACTTTTAGCTTTGTTTTTATTTTAAAAATAGATACGTAATCTCGTTCCCTTACGTTCATTGTGTTGGTTTTGTTTATTTTCCAGATTTCAAGAAATACCTTCAATATAGGTTCTCCGCTACATATTCCATCTGTCTCCATTTCATTTTCATCGAAAGTCGTAACTTTATCTCTCGCTCCAGTCCTTTGGGCTAATCCATTAGTTTACTTGTCTCCTAGCATTCCCCTACAGTGTTCGCTGAACAACCCTTAGTTTTTTTAATGTCTTTCACCAAATAGCACACTATAAAATATGAATATGTTTTTCGCCAAATAGCACACTACAAAATACGAATACTATGGTTCTGCAGATACTGTTTTGTAAACAGTGCCGCACAGCAGGACAGGATCATTGAGGAAGGTATTTTCCCGTGATGAAGAACTGGGACTAATGTTGTTGTTGTGGTCTTCAGTCTTAAGACTGGTTTGATGCAGCTCTCCATGCTACTCTGTCCTGTGCAAGCTTCTTCATCTCCCAGTACCTACTGCAGCCTACATCCTTTTGAATCTGCTTAGTGTATTCATCTCTTGGTCTCCCTCTACGATTTTTACTCTCCACACTGCCCTCCAATACTAAATTGGTGATCCCTCGATGTCTCAGAACATGTCCTACCAACCGATCCCTTCTTCTAGTCAAGTTGTGCCACAAGCTGCTCTTCTCCCCAATTCTATTCAATACCTCCTCATTAGTTATGTGATCTACCCATCTAATCTTCAGCATTCTTCTGTAGACCATATTTCAAAAGCTTCTATTCTCTTCTTGTCCAAACTATTTATCGTCCACGTTTCACTTCCATACATGGCTACACTCCATACAAATACTTTCAGAAATGGCTTCCTGACACTTAAATCTACACTCGATGTTAACAAATTTCTCTTCTTCAGAAACGCTTTCCTTGCCATTGCCAGTCTACATTTTATATCCTCTCTACTTCGACCATCATCAGTTATTTTGCTCCCCAAATAGCAAAACTCCTTTAGTACTTTAAGTGTCTCACTTGCTAATCTAATTCCCTCAGCATCACCCGACTTAATTCGACTACATTTCATTATCCTAGTTTTGCTTTTGTTGATGTTCATCTTATACCCTTCTTTCAAGACACTGTCCATTCCGTTCAACTGCTCTTCCAAGTCCTTTCCTGTCTCTGGCAGAATTACAATGTCATCGGCGAACCTCAAAGTTTTTATTTCTTCTCCATGGATTTTAATTCCTACTCCGAACTTTTCTTTTGTTTCCTTTATTGCTTGCTCAATATACAGATTGAATAACATCGGGGATAGGGTACAACCCTGTTTCACTCCCTTCCCAACCACTGCTTCCCTTTCATGTCGCTCGACTCTTATAACTGCCATCTGGTTTCTGTACAAATTGTAAATAGCCTTTCGCTCCCTGTATTTTACCCCTGCCACCTTCAGAATTTGAAAGAGAGTATTCCAATCAACATTGTTAAAAGCTTTCTCTAAGTCTACAAATGCTAGAAATGTAGGTTTGCCTTTCCTTAATCTTTCTTCTAAGATAAGTCGTAGGGTCAGTATTGCCTCAAGTGTTCCAACATTTCTATGGAATCCAAACTGATCTTCTATCAGTTTTTCCATTGGTCTGTAAAGAATTCGCGTTAGTACTTTGCAGCTGTGACTTATTAAACTGATAGTTCGGTAATTTTCACATCTGTCAACACCTGCTTTCTTTGGGATTGAAATTATTATATTCTTCTTGATGTCTGAGGGTACTTCGCCTGTGTCATACATCTTGCTCACCAGATGGTAGAGTTTTGTCAGGACTGGCTCTCCCAAGGCTGTCAGTAGTTCTAATGGAATGTTGTCTACTCCCGGGGCCTTGTTTCGACTCAGGTCTTTCAGTGCTCTGTCAAACTCTTCACGCAGTATCATATCTCTCATTTCATCTTCATCTACTCTCTCTTCCATTTCCATAATATTGTCCTCAAGTACATCACCCTTGTATAGAGCCCTCTATATACTCCTTCCACCTTTCTGCTTTCCTTTCTTTGCTTAGAACTGGGTTTCCATCAAAGCTCTTGATATTCATGCAAGTTGTTCTCCTTTCTCCAAAGGTCTCTTTAATTTTCCTATACGCAGTATCTATCTTACCCCTAGTGAGATAAGGCTCTACATCCTAACCTTTGTCCTCTAGCCATCCCTGCTTAGCCATTTTGCACTTCCTGCCGATCTCATTTTTGAGACGTTTGTAATCCTTTTTGCCTGCTTCATTTACTGCATTTTTATATTTTCTCCTTTCATCAATTAAATTCAATATTTCTTCTGTTACCCAAGGGGTTCTACTAGCCCTCGTCTTTTTACCTACTTGATCTTCTGCTGCCTTCACTACTTCATTCCTCACAGCTACCCATTCTTCTTCTACTGTATTTCTTTCCCCCATTCCTGTCAGTTGTTTCCTTATGCTCTCCCTCAAACTCTGTACAACCTCTGGTTCTTTCAGTTTATCCAGGTCCCATCTCCTTAAATTCCACGTTTTCGCAGTTTCTTCAGTTTTAATCTACAGTTCATAACCAATAGATTGTGATCAGAGTCCACATCTGCCTCTGGAAATGTCTTACAATTAAAACCTGGTTCCTAAATCTCTGTCTTACCACTATATAATCTATCTGATACCTTTTAGTATCTCCAGGGTTCTTCCATGTATACAACCTTCTTTCATGATTCTTAAACCAAGTGTTAGCTATGATTAAGTTATGCTCTGCGCAAAATTCTACCAGACGGCTTCCTGTTTCATTTCTTAGCCCCAATCCATATTCACATACTATGTTTCCTTCTCTCCCTTTTCCTACGCTTGAATTCCAGTCACCAATGACTATTAAATTTTCGTCTCCCTTCACTATTTGAATAATTTCTTTTATCTCCCCATACATTTCATCAATTTCTTCGTCGTCTGGAGAGCTAGTTGGCATATAAACTTGTACTACTGTAGTAGGCGTGGGCTTCGTGTCTATCTTGGCCACAATAATGCTATGCTGTTTGTAGTAGCTTACCCGTACTCCTATTCTTTCATTCATTATTAAACCTACTCCAGCATTACCCCTATTTTATTTTGTATTTATAGTCCTGTATTTGTGGTGTCACTGCCAGACACCACACTTGCTAGGTGGTAGCCTTTAAATCGGCCGCGGTCCGCTAGTATACGACGGACCCGCGTGTCGCCACTGTCAGTGATTGCAGACCGAGCGCCGCCACACGGCAGGTCTAGAGAGACTTCCTAGCACTCGCCCCAGTTGTACAGCCGACTTTGCTAGCGATGGTTCACTGACAAATTACGCTCTCATTTGCCGAGATGATAGTTAGCATAGCCTTCAGCTACGTCATTTGCTACGACCTAGCAAGGCGCCATTATCATTTGCTATTTATCTTGTGATGCATGTACCGTCAGACCGATGTTCACCAATTATGGATTAAAGTTAAGTATTCCAACAGCTACGACCTTTTTTGCTAAAGTCTAACTTCCTTAAATGTTCCAGATCTCACGCCAGCCTGCGTGATCTTAACGCGTGCCCTTCGGTTACCAATCATAGTGGCTTGGCTGTCTTGCCAAGTCACAACAGTATTCACATGACCAAAAGTCTTGTTCCTCCTGCCACCGAACTTCACTAATTCCCACCATATCTAACTTTAACCTATCCATTTCCCTATTTAAATTTTCTAACTACTTGCCCGATTAAGGGATCTGACATTCCACGCTCCGATCCGTAGAACGCCAGTTTTCTTTCTCCTGATAACGACGTCCTCTTGAGTAGTCCCCACCCGGAGATCCGAATGGGGGACTATTTTGCCTCCGGAATATTTTACCCAAGAGGACGCCATCATCATTTAATCATACAGTAAAGCTGCATGCCCTCGGGAAAAATTACGGCTGTAGTTTCCCCTTGCTTTCAGCCGTTCGCAGTATCAGAACAGCAAGGCTATTTTGGTTAGTGTTACAAGGCCAGATCAGTCAATCATTGTTGCCCCTGCAACTACTGAAAAGGCTGCTGCCCCTCTTCAGGAATCACACGTTTGTCTGGCCTCTCAACAGATACCCCTCCGTTGTGGTTGCACCTAAGGTACGGCTATCTGTATCGTTGAGGCACGCAAACGTCCCCACCAACGCCAAGGTCCGTGGTACATGGGGGGGGGGGGGGGGGGGAGGGGGAGGGGGGGGAGGACTGGGACTAAATGCTGGCCAATTCCAGTTACTTCCTACTCGTCTACGGGATTTCTCAGACAGACTCTTAATTCGGACGGTGTTTCTTTTAATAGATTACGGACTGGTTTCATTACCGTTTGCGACAAATGTGTTCTTACTTAAAGTAATCAATTCGCACATTTATTTCATGTATTGTTTTCGACACCACTGCATCTTTTGCTCGTATGATATGTTAAATGAGGGTCTATACATGATGAGTACCTAAACTGTAGTGAAATAAATCTTTGCCTAACACCAACAAGAAAGCTGTTACCACTTCATCTCCATCAACATATCGGTATTCCTCACTGATATCAACTCTCTCTCTCTCTCTCTCTCTCTGTGTGTGTGTGTGTGTGTGTGTTTGTATGTCTGTGTGTGTTCAAACGTTCCTTTCGTCCGTCCTCGGAGCGTCCACAGCGCCGCACGAAAGCACACTCGCGGCCGCGGATAGAATGTCCAGGAAGTACATCTACATCTACGTGATTACTCTGCTATTCACAATTAAGTGTCTGGCAGAGGGTTTAATGAACCACCTTCAAGCTGTCTCTCTACCGTTCCACTCTCGAACGGCGTGCGGGAAAAACGAACACTTAAAATTTTTCTGTGCGAACCCTGATTTCTCTTATTTTATCGTGATGATCATTTCTCCCTATGTAGGTATCTTCCAACAGAATGTTATAGCAATCGGAGGAGAAAAATGGTGATTGACATTTTATGAGAATATCCCGTCGCAACGAAAAACGCCTCTGTTTTAATGATTGCCACTCCAATTCACGTATCATGGCTGTGGCACTATCTCCCCCGTTTCGCGATAATACAAAACGAGCAGCCCTTCTTTGAACTTTTTCGATGCGATCCGTCAGTCCCACCTTATGCGGATCCCTTACCGCACAGCTATACTCCAGAATAGGGCGGACAAGTGTGGTGTAAGCAGTCTCTATAGTAGATCTGTTGCACCTTGTAAGTGTTCTGCCAACGAATCGCAGTCTTTGATTTGCTCTGTCCACAACATTATCTATGTGATCGTATCCAATTTAGGTTATTTGTAACTGTAATCCCTAAGTATTTACTTGAATGTACAGCCTTCAGATTTGTGTGACTTATCGCGTAATCGAAATTTAGCGGCTTTCTTTTAGTACTCATGTGAATAATTTCACACTTTTCTTTATTCAGGGTCAACTGTCACTTTTCGCACCACGCACATATCTTATGCAAATCATTTTGCAATTCGTTTTGGTCATCTGATGACTTTACAAGGCGGTAAATGACAGCATCATCTGCAAATAATCTAAGAGGGCTACTCTGATTGTCTCCTGTGTCGTTAATAGAGATCAGGAACAAAATAAGGCCTATATCACAGCCTTGGGGAACGCCGGATATTATTTCTGTTTTACTCGATGACTTTCCGTCTGCTACTACGAACTGTGACCTTTCTGACAGGAAATCACGAATCCACAACTGAGGCGATATTCCATAGGCAGGCGGTTTGGTTAGAAGACACTTGTGAGGAACGGTGTCAGTGGAAATCTAAAAATATGGAATCAATTTGACATCCCCTGTCGATAGCACTTATTACTTCATGAGTATAAAGAGCTACTTGTGTTTCACAAGAACTATGCTGACTATCTGTCAATAAATCGTTTTCTTCGAGGTAATTCATAATGTTGGGATACAGTATATGTTCCAAAACCCTACTGCAAATAGACGTTAGGGATATGAGCCTGTAATTCAGCGAAATACTCCTATTTCCCTTTTCGGGTATTGGTGTGACTTGAGCTATTTTCCAGTCTTTAGGTACGGAACTTTCTGTGAGCAAGGGGTTGTATATAACTGCTATATATTGAGCAATCGCATCAGCATACTCTGAAAGGAACCTGACTGGTATACAACCTAGACCGGAGGCCTTTGCCTTTATTAAGTGATTTAAGCTGCTTTGCTACACCGAGGATATCTACTTCTATGTTTCTCATCTTGGCAGTTGTTCTTGATGGAATTCAATAATATTTACTTCGTCTTCTTTGGTGAAGGAGTTTCGGAAAACCGTGTTTAATAACTGTGCTTTAGTGGCACTGTCATCAGTGAATTCATCGTTGTTATCGCGCAGTGAAGGTATTGATTGCGTCTTGCCACTGGTGTGCTTTATGTATGACCAGGATCTCTTTCGGTTTTCTGCCAGTAAGTTCTGACCGGTCGCGAAATGAAAACCACAGTGAAAATCATAAAAGTGTCATTTGTAACAGTTAGCTACGCCTTCCAACTACTTCGCTACATAGTCGCCGGTCCGTCTTACACATTTGTCGTAGCATTGTACCATCTTTAAAATGACCAAGTCAGAGAAGGCAGCCGCCTGTGGTTTCCTCCAATTCACTGCGCTGGTCTTCATAGCCACTGTTCACGTGAACAGAAATGAAAATCAGAGGGAGCTACGCCCTGGTTCTAAAGCGGGTGATCAAACACTTCCCATCGAAAACGCTTCATAGCCCCTGCAAATATGTTATGCGGGGTTGCATAAAATCAGGCGAAATCTCTCGGCAGGTACCCCACCTGGCGGGAGATATAGTTTCTAAACATCTTTGCGTGCACACTGCCCCCTCAGAAGGGCAAAGAGCAACGTGATGCGATCAATGGGCATACTAGAGACACTGCGCAACATATATGTACAAAGCTTCATCGGTTTTTCAGTGTGGTTTGCGTTTCGCGGCTGATCGGGTCTTGCTTTCCGAGCATCCATCGCACACACTCTTAAGCCGTCCTCACACGGGACGTGTTGCTCATCGCGTAACGCGCCAGGCGTGGTATCCGTCGTGGCTGCTGCACGTTCTGAAACGATCTGCTGCATCTCAAGGAACATAACGTGCTCCTCATCGTGATCTGCGACCTCAGCTCTCTCGAGCGGCAGTTGGCGGCTGCAGCTGGCGCGCAAGTCACACAGTTTCTTCACGAAAATTGACGCGCGTCAAACAGCAGCGTTAATTCTGTTAGCGATTGCCGAAGAAATGCGGAGAAAATCGCGAAGAAGGTTCCGGATTCGCCGATGGCTTGAAAAGCGAACTGCTGGTAGAGGAACACCAACCGAGATACTTATTAGTAGAAGGCATTCGTTAACTCAACTGAATCTCCATTTCATTCCCGCTTTTAAATTCAGTATAGTTAAAGTATAATGTCTACATTCAATTTGCACATGCCTAGTATCAATATTCGTGATGTATTGACAACCATTATTCTGAAGTGACATACTTTGTATAGGCTCGAAGATAGGCATATGTTTCGTGATTTCACTCGAGTGGAAGATTGTTCAAATGGCTCTAAACACTATGGGACTTAACATCTGAGATCATCAGCCCATAGACTTAGAACTACTTAAACCTAACTAACTTAAGGACATTACACACATCCATGCCCGAGGCAGGATTCGAACTTGCGACCGTAGCAGCAGCACGGTTCCGGACTGAAGCTACTAGAACCGCTCGGCCACAACGGCCGGCGACGAGATTGTAATTGGAGCTTCTCACCGTCATTGAAAAAGATATTTACCGGCAGTCTATAAAAGGAAGAGATTGCTATATATATTTTATTCAAAGTTTCGTAATAGTGAAAACTTCCAGTGTGTTACTTGTGATTCCTTTCTGACATAGACCGTCAGTCACGTTAAGTTTTCTGGTTACTGGGGAAAAATTACAGTCATTGGGCTATACAAGCAGAAAGCACATTACTTATAATAAATAACATCAACTATTTCAAGTAATTCTTTCATTAAATTAGTAAGAAAGACGCAAAATCATTAGATGACAAAAGTTGACGAAAAGAAGTTTGAAGTAACAAGATGTGAAACTGCCATCTTTCACTTTAAAGTTACACGGTTTACACTGAGTAACGACTGAGTCTACATACGTCATTTGATGTGACAGACTGTACCCAGAAAGACGAGCTGTTGATAGATCATCGTTGTGCTGTAGCATTGAAACAGCATACTTTCATAACATACAAGCTATAACAGTAAAACTGTCAAATATGGCAAGTAACCGAATTAAAGGGAGGCGGACACGAACTCCGTGCGGGAAAGAAGCCATGCGAGTAACCAAACGTTTTAGCCAGTAACGAAACGCTACTTCGAGTCTCGGGGCATATTCGTTACTCGGTAACGTATTCATTCGATCCCCAAGAGCTCTCCTCTCATATCTATCGACAGAAGATCTACCAGTCCTTACACAGTCTTTTCCCACTGAGGACCAAGTGTAGAGCCCGTTATAGAGGCACCAACGTCCTAACATATTTGTTGGATACATTACGACATCTGGCTTCCCCTACAGTGTTTAACCCCTAGAACTCCCTCTAGGACCACGGAACTTTCTCCTTGATGTCTTCACACATATCGTACCATTTTGTCCCTTCTTCTTGTCAACGTTTTCTACATTTCCTTGTAACGCCGGAAATGCATATCCTCCTATTTCCATCTATTGTACTATAATTCTTTTTCCTTGTTTTGCTACCTCAAGATATGACATTTCTGTCTCTTTATATATTGTAATTGTTTTACTGTTTGTATATATATATATTTATGCATTTATGTTGGTTAGTTTTGTAAACATTATTTGTATTTTTACGCTGGGTCTTGCCTAGGGAAAACTATGCTATCGAACGAATACGTCGATAGGTCGTGTGGAGAACCAGAGTGTTTAGGATCTTTGGGAGTGTTAACTCTGCCGCGTGGAGCGCGGGCAGAGCAGAGGGAGTCTGGCTGGAGTAGCGAGTGGAGCAGGTGTGTTGTGTGAAGCTCCTGCGAGTTGCCGCGCTTTCGGGGTTTGGCAGCATGTAATTGCGCTCGACTTGCGATGATAGTTTCTGACATGGTGTCGCGGACGGAAAGCATTAGCTGGCGCACATCAAGAGCCCGTCTCGTCTGGTGACCGTGTCGAGAAGAAGGCGCGCCAACATCCAGCTTCTGCAACAGCGACGGCCGACAATGAGTGACTGTCGCCACCTCCTCGATCGACGGCTTCAAACCTTCAATCAACCAACAAGGAAGACTGGAAGCACGTAAAGTTTTAGAACTGTATGGCAGACCTCAGCATTTCAAACTTTTAAAATTGTTGCATCACAAAATTACAGCGACTTAGCATGAACCTTTGTTGCTCATTGTCCCAATTACATTACCAAGCAGGGTCCCTTCCTTTTCCGGAATGAACCCGAGTGTCGTTGAAATTCAAACGCCAGCATTAAAGTAATATTATAGCATTTCACTGCTTTAATTTCAAAGTTCAGTTAAAGTATTCATAGCTGGCTACAATATTTAGATTACAGAAGCACGAATTAAGAGTGCGAGTTTGTTACCGTATTTTAGCCTACCTGTGACTGCAGCTCAGCTTGGTACGTACTAAATTTTACTATTGTTAATTGTTCAGGATCATTTAATTCAAGTTCAAAGTTAAATCTCTTATTTCTAAATTGCGTAGATTGAAGTAGCTTTTGAAATGATTGTTGAGGTAGTCCAAGACTAACCGTATTTTACTGAATTTCGATGTGCTTCAGAAAGAAAGCTCACTATTAACTTCAGTCACTAAATTAACTTTCGATTTTCCGGTTTTATTAATTCTTTTGCTAAATTAAGTCAGAGTGTAGCGAAATTTATTACTTCTGACAAACTTTCAGTTTTCACACTACACTTGTCAACCTTCAGTTGCCACGCTTCTAGTGCTAATTATATGTGTAATAATCTTTCTTTTTCAGTTACTATAGTAATTGTCCTTAGGACTGGCGACCGTAATTTCCCCCAAATGTCAAATATCTAATTACCGCTAGTTGATTGTTAACGTAACGGCCGCACATTTACTTTCTTTATTAACTTTACCCCTATTTCAAAATTAATTTCCACCAGTTTCATTAGCATTTTTCTTTTCATTTAGATGTAACCCTTTCCTCCCTCTTTACCGACAAATTAACCTCGGTGACGATTGCTTTTCCCAAATTTCCATTAGGTACACGCGGTTTAATTTTTCACTGTCATTAAGGTCGATAAGTGAGGAGGAGGTTACATCCTCCCTTCGCCGATTCTCCAGGGGACGTCCTAAAATCTGATACTGTCAGTCCATCTAATTTTCAACATCCTTCTGAAGCATCACATCCCAAACGCTTCTATGCTCTTCTTTTCTAGTTTACCCACAGTCCATGTTTCACTACCATACAATGCTGTGCTCGAAAAGTACGTTCTTAGAAATCCCTTCCTCAAGTTGCGGCCTATTTTTGATACTAGTAGACTTCACTTGGCCAGGAATGCCCTCTTTGCCTGTGTTAGTCATCTTTTTATCTACCTCCCTTGCTTCGTCCATTATGTATTACTTTGTGTATAAGGTAGCATCACCAGTTTTTATAAGTTTGTCGCTAACCGCGTGTCGCTAACCCCTTTAATTTCATCTTTGTTCGTTTTCTCTCAGTCCATATTCTGTATTCATTAAACCTTTCATTTCTGCATTGTCACTGAGGATGGCAAAGTCATCAGCGAATTGTACCAATGATATCCTTTCACCCTGAATTTTAATCCCTCTTGAACCTTTCTTTTATTTCTGATTTATAGATTCAACAATACGTGTAATGGACTAAATCCCTGTCTTACACCCTTTTTAATCCGAGTACTTCGGTCTTGGTCTTCCATTCTTATTGTTCCCAGTTCGTCCTTGTACATATTGTAAATTATTCGTTTTTCCGTATAGGCCACACCTATTTTCCTAATAACTGTGATCTTGCACCATTTTACATTGTCTAACGCTTTTTCTAGGTCGACAAACCCTATGCACGAGTCTTGATTTTTCTTAAGTTCTTCCATTATCAAGGGCAGAACTGCCTCCTACCGCGCTACACCTTTCGAGCAGACAAACAAACAGGAATGTGCTCTAATAAAAAACGTGTTGGACTCATTATATGTATATATGTATGTAAACGTCACATTTTCTTCTGAAGCACTGGACCGCTTTCAGTGAAATTTGGTACAAATATCACTTGCCTTTTTTTCTTTTTCTTTTTTTTAAAGCAGGATGGTTACGAAGAGTTCGAAAAGATTGTAAGGGTGCTGCAGGGGAGTTCGTACTGATAAATAACTGTTACGAAAAAAAAGATCGATTTGTTGCACCGTTTCTGAATTACTTAGCATTGAATTTAGTTAACCAGACATCGTGCGCGCAAATTCGAGCAGCTTGCCAGAGACAGCGTAGCCAATCGTGATCCAAACCGACCAAATGTAGCTTTTGCTCACATAGCTTAAATCTATCATTTCCGAAAAAGTCGTGTTTTAACTGGTAATGAGCATTTGAACAAGTGGTAACTACTCACAGATGTCTGTTAATTACCGCATTTTAGCGCGTGCAAGTACATGAATTTGCACTCACAACGACCTGACTGATTAACTTCAACGCTACATGACTCAACACTGCAACATCCTTACAAGAATTTGCTGTGAAATAATCTTTAAGGAAATACGTTGTGCCGTTTCCTAGTTATTTAGCATTGTAGTTAGCCAATCAGGTCGTTGTGCGCGCAAATTCTAGTACCTGCACGCTCTAAAATGCGGTAATGCTCAGACATGTATGACTGGTTACCACTAGTTCAAATACTCAGTACTCCTTAAAATGCATCTTTGTCGGAAATGATAAGTTTAAGGTATCTGAGCAAAAGCTACGTTTGTTGGGTTCGAGGAAACCAACCGAAGAAAGCATCTGGCGAAACTGTTTCTGACAGGCTGCCCGAATTCGCGCGCTCGACGATCTGGCTAAATTCAGTGGTAAATAACTCGGAAATAGCGCGGCACATCGAATCTTTTTCTAAACAATTATTTCCCAGCGCAATCTTCTACAAAACCTTACAAATTTTTCCCACCACTGTCCGGGGCGTCCCCAGATATGTCTTCGCTGGTTATCTGGCCTCAGTTTGAAGACAGTTCTATTCCAGACAATGAGATTCCACGCCGAAGACGCGTCTGGAGCCGCTCCGGAGAGCAGTGAGATACCAACCTGACTCGCCCGCAGTACGGTGTGACAACTGTGAGTGACTGTCTGGGGTGCCATTTCTTCTCATAGCACGACCACGTTGGCTGTCATCCTCGGCACCATTACAGCACAGTACTATGTTGACGGACGAAGTTCTAGTCCAGTTTTGTTTGCCCCTCATGGCAAGCCATCCTGGGCTTACAATTCAGCAAGATAACTCCCGCCCGCAGACGGTGAGAGTCTGCATTGCTTGTCTTCGTGCCAGCCAAACCCTGCCTTGGCCAGCAAGGTCGCCGGATCTCCCTTCAAATGAGAAAGTGAAGAGCATTGTGGGCAGGGCCCTCCGACCAGCTCGGTATTCTCACAATCTAACGCGCCAACTAGACAGAATTCGTCACGATATTCCTCAGGAGGACGTCCAACAACCCTATCAATCAATGCCAAGGCGAATAAGTACTTTCAAAAGGGCAAGAGAAGGACCAACGCGTTACTGATTTGCTCAATTTATGTAGATATTCTCCTGAATAAATCATCCAATTTTTGTGAAATTTTTAATCACTTTTTTGTCTGTATATCTATATCACATCTATCCAGTACTCTCCCACTCAAATACACTCCTGGAAATTGAAATAAGAACACAGTGAATTCATTGTCCCAGGAAGGGGAAACTTTATTGACACATTCCTGGGGTCAGATACATCACATGATCACACTGACAGAACCACAGGCACATAGACACAGGCAACAGAGCATGCACAATGTCGGCACTAGTACAGTGTATATCCACCTTTCGCAGCAATGCAGGCTGCTATTCTCCCATGGAGACGATCGTAGAGATGCTGGATGTAGTCCTGTGGAACGGCTTGCCATGCCATTTCCACCTGGCACCTCAGTTGGACCAGCGTTCGTGCTGGAAGTGCAGACCGCGTGAGACGACGCTTCATCCAGTCCCAAACATGCTCAATGGGGGACAGATCCGGAGATCTTGCTGGCCAGGGTAGTTGACTTACACCTTCTAGAGCACGTTGGGTGGCACGGGATACATGCGGACGTGCATTGTCCTGTTGGAACAGCAAGTTCCCTTGCCGGTCTAGGAATGGTAGAACGATGGGTTCGATGACGGTTTGGATGTACTGTGCACTATTCAGTGTCCCCTCGACGATCACCAGTGGTGTACGGCCAGTGTAGGAGATCGCTCCCCACACCATGATGCCGGGTGTTGGCCCTGTGTGCCTCGGTCGTATGCAGTCCTGATTGTGGCGCTCACCTGCACGGCGCCAAACACGCATACGACCATCATTGGCACCAAGGCAGAAGCGACTCTCATCGCTGAAGACGACACGTCTCCATTCGTCCCTCCATTCACGCCTGTCGCGACACCACTGGAGGCGGGCTGCACGATGTTGGGGCGTGAGCGGAAGACGGCCTAACGGTGTGCGGGACCGTAGCCCAGCTTCATGGAGACGGTTGCGAATGGTCCTCGCCGATACCCCAGGAACAACAGTGTCCCTAATTTGATGGGAAGTGGCGGTGCGGTCCCCTACGGCACTGCGTAGGATCCTACGGTCTTGGCGTGCATCCGTGCGTCGCTGCGGTCCGGTCCCAGGTCGACGGGCACGTGCACCTTCCGCCGACCACTGGCGACAACATCGATGTACTGTGGAGACCTCACGCCCCACGTGTTGAGCAATTCGGCGGTACGTCCACCCGGCCTCCCGCATGCCCACTATACGCCCTCGCTCAAAGTCCGTCAACTGCACATACGGTTCACGTCCACGCTGTCGCGGCATGCTACCAGTGTTAAAGACTGCGATGGAGCTCCGTATGCCACGGCAAACTGGCTGACACTGACGGCGGCGGTGCACAAATGCTGCGCAGCTAGCGCCATTCGACGGCCAACACCGCGGTTCCTGGTGTGTCCACTGTGCCGTGCGTGTGATCATTGCTTGTACAGCCCTCTCGCAGTGTCCGGGGCAAGTATGGTGGGTCTGACACACCGGTGTCAATGTGTTCTTTTTTCCATTTCCAGGAGTCTAATTCCTTCGTGAAGTGTTGTATTTCTTTGTTCTCTCTCTTTTTTTTTTTTTTTTTCGGTTTTGATCTGACAGCGGTGGCCTAGCGGTTCTAGGCGCTGCAGTCGGGAACCGCGCGACTGCTACGGTCGCAGGTTCGAATTCTGCCTCGGTCATGAATGTGTGTGATGTCCTTAGGTTAGTTAGGTTTAAGCAGTTCTAAGTCTAGGGGACTGATGACCTCAGATGTTAAGTCCCATAGTGCTCAGAGCCATTTGAACCATTTTTCTTTCTTTTTGAGTATATTTTGGAATTAGTAATATACTGACTTGCGGCATGAAATGTTACATATTCAGTTAGCAATATTTTATAAAATTTCACGTGTGTCGATGTTGTACACGTCCCCGCGAACGATATGTGCGTTCTCTCGAGGGCTAGTCCTTCGGGGCCGTTGAAGACCAGCATGTCGCAAAGTATGGTCCTCTTGAACCCATAGATACCAAATTCGCTCCTCAAACTCTAGCAGCATACCGTGGAACAATAAACCAGTCTCGATACGCCACAGTTTTGCTGCTGTCAAGTTCCGACATGTAATGGCAGACATTTCTCCTTCTTACACGAAGAGTAACACGATTTCCAATCAAACAAACAACATTCATATGCGATTTCTGAATGAGAAACTCGCTGCGCAACCTTTGCTTATTATGGAGGATGTTGATGGGATTACTCCTACCTACTACGTGCAGCTGAGCTGTAATGCTGATCATTTGCATATCCAAGCGTATATATTACTTCACGTCAGTTGCTAATGCAATTTTAACGGGCAGCAGTCAGCAATGTACTAGAATATGCACTTCATAGCTGTTGACTTTTACTATAAAGACTTCGCCCGAATACGCGTATGTCGTATACACTGATGAACCAAAGCATTATGAGCCGGCCACTGTGGCCGAGCAATTCTAGGCGTTTCAGTTCGGAACCGCGCTGCTGCTACGGTCGCAGGTTCGAATCCTACCTCGGGCATGGATGTGTGTGACGTCCTTAGGTTAGTTAGGTTTAAGTAGTTCTAAATCTAGGAGACTGATGACCTCAGATGTTAACTCCCGTAGTGCTTAGAGCCATTTGAACCAAAACATTATGACCATCTGGAATGAAATTTTCACTCTACAGCGGAGTGTGTGCTGATATGAAACTTCCTGGAAAATTAAAACTGTGTGCCGGACCGAGACTCGAACTCGGGACCTTTGCCTTTCGCGGGCAAGTGCTCTACCAACTGAACTACCCAAGCACGACTCACGCCCCGTCCTCGCAGCATAGAGCACTTGTCCGCGAAAGGCAAAGGTCCCGAGTTCGAGTCTCGGTCCGGCACACAGTTTTAATTTGCCAGGAAGTTTCATTATGACCATCTGCTTAATAGCTTGTTTGTCCGTCTTTGGAACGAAATACATCACTGATTCTACGTATTAGGGATCCGACAGTTTTTTTGTAGGTTCGCGGATATATGTGGCATTAGATGTCTTCGCATATGTCATGTAATTCGCGTAAACAACGGGCCGCTGATCTGCGTTCGGGGTGATGGTGTCCGATAGCGATCCAGATTAATTCCATAGGATTTACATCAGGTGAATTTGGTCGTCTACTATAATGCCCCTGTGAAGACAATTATACTGCTGAAAGATGACATCACCTTCGGGGAAGACATCAAACACGAAGTGATGCAGGTGGTTCGCAGCTGTCAGAATGTCTTCGATTACTACCACAGGCCCCATGAAAGTGCAGGAGAACGTCGCCCACAGCATAGTACTACTCACATCAGCTTGCGTCCGTCGCGCACTACGCCTTTCGAGCCGCCGTTCATCACGGTGACGGCGTTTGTGGAGACGACCTAGTGTAGCAAAAATATGATTAACCCGAAGAGCCGACGCGTATGCACTGATCCACGGTAGAATTCCGATGATTCCGTGCTCTCTGAAATCGAAACTGACGATGTCATTGGGTCAACATGTGAACACGTACGGGTGGTCTGCTGCGGAGCTCCATGTTCAATAACGTACGATGAACGGTGTGCTCCGAAACACTTGTGGATGCACAGCACAGATACAACAGATCACCATCTATCCTGCTTTACAGAGCAGACAAGCCTCTGCATTCCTCGTTCTGTGAAGAGTCGTGGACGTCCAACCATTTAGCGCCTAGTGGTAGTTTCACTGTCCTTCTACCTCCTTCCGTTGTTGCTGACGACAGTAACATGCGAACATTCGACCAGCTTCACCGTTTACGAGATACTGGTTCACAGGATGTGCGTAATAATAATGTGCCGCTTTTCAGAGTCGCTTATCTCAATGGATTTCCCCATTTGTCCATATCTTCGCAAGAGGGATCCCCCGTCCGTGTCTACTTCGCTTATATACACTCCTGGAAATGGAAAAAAGAACACATTGACACCGGTGTGTCAGACCCACCATACTTGCTCCGGACACTGCGAGAGGGCTGTTCAAGCAATGATCACACGCACGGCACAGCGGACACACCAGGAACCGCGGTGTTGGCCGTCGAATGGCGCTAGCTGCGCAGCATTTGTGCACCGCCGCCGTCAGTGTCAGCCAGTTTGCCGTGGCATATGGAGCTCCATCGCAGTCTTTAACACTGGTAGCATGCCGCGACAGCGTGGACGTGAACCGTATGTGCAGTTGACGGACTTTGAGCGAGGGCGTATAGTGGGCATGCGGGAGGCCGGGTGGACGTACCGCCGTATTGCTCAACACGTGGGGCGTGAGGTCTCCACAGTACATCGATGTTGTCGCCAGTGGTCGGCGGAAGGTGCACGTGCCCGTCGACCTGGGATCGGACCGCAGCGACGCACGGATGCACGCCAAGACCGTAGGATCGTACACAGTGCCGTAGGGGACCGCACCGCCACTTCCCAGCAAATTAGGGACACTGTTGCTCCTGGGGTATCGGCGAGGACCATTCGCAACCGTCTCCATGAAGCTGGGCTACGGTCCCGCACACCGTTAGGCCGTCTTCCGCTCACGCCCCAACATCGTGCAGCCCGCCTCCAGTGGTGTCGCGACAGGCGTGAATGGAGGGACGAATGGAGACGTGTCGTCTTCAGCGATGAGAGTCGCTTCTGCCTTGGTGCCAATGATGGTCGTATGCGTGTTTGGCGCCGTGCAGGTGAGCGCCACAATCAGGACTGCATACGACCGAGGCACACAGGGCCAACACCCGGCATCATGGTGTGGGGAGCGATCTCCTACACTGGCCGTACACCACTGGTGATCGTCGAGGGGACACTGAATAGTGCACGGTACATACAAACCGTTATCGAACCCATCGTTCTACCATTCCTACACCGGCAAGGGAACTTGCTGTTCCAACAGGACAATGCACGTCTGCATGTATCCCGTGCCACCCAACGTGCTCTAGAAGGTGTAAGTCAACTACCCTGGCCAGCAAGATCTCCGGATCTGTCCCCCATTGAGCATGTTTGGGACTGGATGAAGCGTCGTCTCACGCGGTCTGCACGTCCAGCACGAACGCTGGTCCAACTGAGGCGCCAGGTGAAAATGGCATGGCAAGCCGTTCCACAGGACTACATCCAGCATCTCTACGATCGTCTCCATGGGAGAATAGCAGCCTGCATTGCTGCGAAAGGTGGATATACACTGTACTAGTGCCGACATTGTACATGCTCTGTTGCCTGTGTCTATGTGCCTGTGGTTCTGTCAGTGTGATCATGTGATGTATCTGACCCCAGGAATGTGTCAATAAAGTTTCCCCTTCCTGGGACAATGAATTCACGGTGTTCTTATTTCAATTTCCAGGAGTGTACATCTGTTACCGCGTCACGGGCCCGCAACGCTACCAGGCGGCATCCAACGTCGAGGTGGGCAGTGGTCACAATGATTTGCCTTATCAGTGTATTTTTCACACTCACACACATATAGTATTTCAGATATATTTAACATATTTCACACATATTTCATCATCATCTTCTTCTTCTTGCGTTACGGCCTCTGTAGGACCACGTGTAGCCCCTTCGTGGACTGCATTTTCCTCTTCTTCTCCCAGAACCTCTTCATTCTTTCTCTTCTTCTCTCCCGCTCTTTTTCCGAGATCTTCAGTTTCCGTTTCTCCTGTCGGCTCCACTGGTGGCACTCTAATCTTTTTGTATTCTTGTCTGTCATTGATCTCCGGCATATTGGTCGGTGTATATTTGTTCGTCCTATTTTCCTTTCCTTCGACCTTGATCCCCAATTCCAACCAGTCCTTGCGAAGTTCAACAACCCACTTGGTTCCTGTCTTTCCCCTTGTCCTCCCTGTTGTTTCCCACACTCTCTTCGTCACTCTATCCATACTCATCCTAACTACATGTCCAGCAAACCTTGCCCTTTTGAGTCTGATTTACACGGATATTGTTCTCATGTTCCGGTACAATTCTTCCCTAGGTCTTCGCATCCACCTCTCTCCACCCCTTTTTGGACCTAGTATATTTCTCTCTTCTTTCTCTAGTTGTTATGCCCCATTTCTTTCTAGTGTCATCGTCTCAGCAGCATATAATACTGCATTCCTCACCGTTGCCTTGTAGTGGCGTATCTTTGCCTCTGTGGATATATTCTTTTTATTGTACATGTCTCTCGTCATGCAGAAGGCTGACCTCATCTTCTTTATCCTCTCTGTTATTCCCTCCTTGCTCCTGTTCCTTCCTGTTATAAATTCTCCCAGGTATTTAAATTTGTCCACCATTTGCACAGTGCCTTCCGGTGTCTCCCAGTCTGCAGTGGTATTTAATGTCTTTGTCTTGTTATAGGCGATCCTCAGTCCCACCTTTCTGGCTTCCTTACTTAAGTTGTCGAGTTGTGCCTTTGTGTCTTCTTCCGTCTGCAAAGGCTAGGCAGTCCACTTGGGCGCTGTTGTCCTTTTTGTCCCCCATATGGGTCTTTGGTATTCCCATTTCCTCGTTTATTGCTCTCCACTGCCTGATCACTTCGTCCAGTGCTATATTGAACAACAATAGTGACAACCCATTTCTCCATATCAAAGTCCTCTGTTCTTCAGGATCCTAACAAGAGTCTGTCTGTCGATTGAGTCATATGCCTTTGTGAAGTCCACGAAGGTTATTACTGTCTTTTTGTTTTTTAAGACCCTATGTTCTATCAGTTGCTTCAGGATAAATATCTGTTCTATACAGCCTCTTCCCTTCCTGAATCCCGCTTCAGGAAGGGAAGAGGCTGTATAGAACAGATATTTATCCTGAAGCAACTGATAGAACATAGGGCCTTAAAAACATATTTCATCTGTATCTTTACCGACTTCCGCCATGCAGTTTCATTCAGATCCCGAGGAAATTCGTATTTCTGCCTGCGTAAGAGATATTCAGAAACTCATTGAATCATTTAGGTGAGAAATTTGTAGTAAGGTAAGTATTTTATCTGCTTTCGTTGCACATACAAAATGCCTCTGTGGTATTCAGGCTTGTGACATGACCTTTGGCCGGAAACACGCTGGTAAAATTATTGTCTCCTTGCAGTACTCATTCTCGTGTTCATTCTGGTCGACGTATTGAACAACACAAATGGTACTCCACACTTCTAAAGTATTCCAAATTAACTAAACACAGGAAAATCAACAGGTCGCTTTCGAATATACTTTCATGTCACCATTAAAATCCCCATAGAGATGGGGCCCCTCCACGCTCGCACCAACGCGGTGACCAAACCAAAAGTTCTACTGTCACCTCCGTCAACATGTTAGTTGTCTAATCAGTGGATCACAGGATGCTGGGCTGTGATGTTATCTGTGCGTCTGGGTAAGATTACACATTAATACGGTCCATCAGGTGATAGATTGTGGACGAAACGCGAATGAGGGTAGCGATTTGAAGAGCAGAAGGGGAAAAAGTGCCAAGGCTCGTGCCGAGGGAAAGAAAAACCTCTGCGACAGTGGGATGGGTAGTAAGAGCAGTAATGGCTTACTAGCTCCGGTAGTTCATGCAAGGTTGGGTTTGTTAGTGTGAGTATCGTGCATCATTACCGTGGCAGGCGATGGCGATGTATCCCGGTCTGCTGCAGCCGCTGCATTCCTGGAACAGTCAAGATCGTTATATATTAGTGAGAGATCGGCCATTGATCATCTCACTGTGTGTGGCGAGGGGGGGGGGGGAGGAGGGGGGTGTATAGCTTGTATGCATGTGGTGTACGGTACGGCTTCCCTGCGTGGTGCCGACTTTCGCTCCTACGGGTAGGAGGAGTATCTTACAGTATTTTTATACAAATAATGAGGCACGCCTATTCGATATTTGGTTGAAATCGCTCCAGTCGTTCTTGAGTCACAGTTTCATGTCATCTCTTTATCCCGCCATCGTGAAGCCTAGCAGTGCTAGGGGCGTCTTACTGTCACAGTACTTTCTCCCCAGGCAGCAAGTGATACGTGTGCCAAGTTTCGCGGAAACTGCTTGAGACGTTACAGAGATATGCTTACATGTCATTATATTGCACCCTCAAACCTCGCCGCTCACTCCTAGGGGTGGTTCATCACCAAGACTGTCACCAGTTCACTAATGAGCGCAGAGATCCCTGAAACTATGGATTCGATACTAATTGCAATCATTATCTAATATGTTTACATTCCATGGCTTCACATCCCATATGGATGGTAGAGGTACATGGTCTATTTACAGTAATATGACTACAGCTTATATTCGACGTCAATATGTAGTAATCACTCACACAGGGCAAGTTATAGCACTAATAGCGGAGAGTATATAATGCCGAGGAGACGCGGAAAACATTGCAGTCATAGTCATAATGCGGAAACCGAGCGATTAATCTGAGGACCAAAAGGAGATGATCATTGGCTTTCGGGCCAAGGGTGGATGCATATCCGAAATGGCTAAGTTTGTAAACTGTCAGGTTCGGATCTAAGGGGGGACAAACACGGTATCTGCCCCGGGTGGCAATTTCAGGAGCCACCAAATTCGTATTCTTGAAGAAAAAAAACCTTGTTTCACAAAGCGCCTAGTACTCAGCTCACTTTGGTCTAACGATTATTAATATAATTTTGAAACGGATCCCTGTTGGTTTTTGAACATTTTTGAATGCATTTAATGTTGATTTCTGAACGAATCATATGTTGATTTTTGAATGCATGCATAATGTACGTGATGTCTCTGCAGGGGAATCCCCGTCGCATCTAGAAATAAAAAAAAATCCCGCAGACAAAAGGAAACGGGGCTATGAGAGCTGAGCCGAATAAACCCGAACGAGTGAATGCCAATCGCTGTTTGTTTGAGTGGTTGGCTGGGTGTGTGAATGATCAGAGTTGTTATAATTATTAGCGAAATACATAGATTCAGACTACCAGAGTGGAAAAAAACGACTAACAGGTTATAAAGATCTTCTCGGTGTATCCAAGAAAATGAAACTTTGACAGAAATTTTTTGCCAGATCGCCAGTTGTACAGTCCACAATTACCAGCCGCTGAAGTTCTATTCTTGGAACAGCGCGGAAAAAACGTTGTACGAACACGTAATAATGCCTAACCGGAGAATAAATACAGGATAACTGAACCGATGATACTGGCAGAGTTGGTGATGTTAACCTGAGAATACGTTTCGACGATTGCAGGAATAGTTACATAATTAGTTATTTCAAGATTGTTTGTTAGAACGAGGAAGGAATAGGAATGGAAATATCATACAAATTATATGGAAGAATATGACGATTCCAAATTTATTTCTCTTCGATATTGTGATTGAGAAACTGGAGCTTAACAACTTTCCAAAATAAAACTTTTTGCTTGTAGCAGGCGTAGTAGGCATTTGATATTGGTATTTCGTCAATTATAATTCTGTCGTATTATTTATGTAATCGAGGTAGATAAAAATGACTAATTTTGCCAAAACAGTCTCGCTTATTTGTCGTGTGGTGCAATTGCTTCAATATTAGGAAGGCCTATTTCGTTTTATCAAGCAGACAGAGACAAAATATACGTCATCAAATCGAGAAACCACACCAGTCTTAGGTACTACTCGTAAAAACAGCTTTTTCAGTATTACACAACGATATTTTGATTCTTCTTGTGACAAACCATTTGACGAACTTTGATGAAGTAACACATTCTTTCGCAGAAAGGAAAGCACGAGGGCGTAAAGCTGTAACAAGATTAGAGAGAGAAAAATGCTGGGACCTAAGGACTGAAGAAATGTGTACTATCTTGCTTGTCTCTTGCTTTCACTAGTTTATGTTTCCTATATTTAATTACGCAATAGAGAAAGTTACTAGCTAACCGACAATAAAGAGTTCTTATTCTCCTGACCACAAATAATCCCACCCAGTATTAATTATGAGGTTTTTTTAAAGGAGGATAGGATGTCAAACCGGCCGACAGGGAGCAGGAGAGGCAAAACACATTTGGCAAAACACATTTTAATTTCCATTTCCTGAATATAAGTTTGATGTCTTCCATTAAAAGATATACACGTTTGAATTGTACATAGCAAAATACAGTGATTTGTGATGGAAGAATGCTGTGTAAACAGGTGTGGCACTGCATTGTAGCACACTTAAGACCAAATAACATGTTTTAGATTCTCCGGAACATAAATGTTTTATATATCAACCTTGCTCTACAAAATGAGCGTATTTTTGAAAATTAGTTTTTTTTAGATTTTTGACGTCATATGTGAAACGTTCGAGTGGGAGGTTTGGGGAGGGGGGGGGAGGGGGCGCTCTATCAGGTTTTTGCCACGGTTCGGAAATATCGTAGATTCTGGGCTGCAAACTGTTCGCGTGCCGCTGTGGTTAAAGTGAACCGTGCGTGGCAAAATGGTGCTATTTAAAACCTGCGGAGGGGACTGTGGTACACCAGGGACCTTAGATAATGGGGCCGCACAATGGCTGTGGAGATGTGTGTGAACAAATAAACGTGCAGCTCTTGAGCACCTGACCACCCAGACGAACCAAGGGGCTACCAACACTGTCTCCTCAACCACCGTTCAGTAAACGTTGCTGCGTGTGGACCTGTGCCGCAGGCACCTGGTTCAAGCACCCATGCTGATTGCTGTTCATCGGCGATGAAGGCTGGAATTTGCACGCCAATACTGCAACTCGACGTCAAAAGGATCCAAGCCAGAGGGCATTCCCTGGGTCATCATTGTAGAAAGCACAATGGACCAAGACAAGTGTGCATCTATCCTTGTGGACCATATCCACCCCTAAATGCAGTTTGTTTCTCTTCGGCACGATGGCATCTATCAGCATGTCAATGCAGCACGTGACGAGGATGGCAGTGTACGTCCGTGGTTCGGAGAGCTCCAAGATGAGGTTACTGTACCCCCTGGCCACCAAACTCGCCAGATTAAACACAATCGAGCATCTGCGGAATTACCTAAATAGGACTGCTTTCAGCATGGATTCTCAACCGAGATACCTAGCGCAGCAGCCCATTGCTCTACAGTCGACATGTCGGTACCTTCCAGAACTTCATTGACTGTCTTACTGCACGTCTCACTTCGGTACGCGCTGCAAAAGGCAGTATTCAGATAGGTGGTTCATTATGTGACTCGACAGTAGGTTATTTGTTGCAAGTGGATCACATTTTTGTTTAAATTTTATAAGTACAGTCACAGCTGTCAAAAAGATGGCAAGCGCAAATTTTCTGGGCTATCTGTAAGTGGTTGGGAATCAGTACAGGGCTAGGAGAAATTATTTTATACTTTTTCGTTCGTTTTAAGAACGTCTTATATGTTGTTGTTGTTATGGTCTTCAGTCCTGAGACTGGTTTGATGCAGCTCTCCATGCTACTCTATCCTGTGCAAGCTTCTTCATCTCCCAGTACCTACTGCAACCTACATCCTTCTGAATCTGCTTAGTGTATTCATCTCTTGGTCTCCCCCTACGATTTTTACCCTCCACGCTGCCCTCCAATACTAAATTGGTGATCCCTTGATGCATCAGAACATGTCCTACCAACCGATCCCTTCTTCTGGTCAAGTTGTGCCACAAACTTCTCTTCTCCCCAATCCTATTCAATACTTCCTCATTAGTTATGTGATCTACCCATCTAATCTTCAGCATTCTTCTGTAGCACCACATTTCGAAAGCTTCTATTCTCTTCTTGTCCAAACTATTTATCGTCCATGTTTCACTTCCATACATGGCTACACTCCATACAAATACTTTCAGAAATGACTTCCTGACACTTAAATCTATACTCGATGTTAACAAATTTCTCTTCTTCAGAAACGCTTTCCTTGCCATTGCCAGTCTACATTATATATCCTCTCTACTTCGACCATCATCAGTTATTTTGCTCCCCAAATAGCAAAACTCCTTTACTACTTTAAGTGTCTCATTTCCTAATCTAATACCCTCAACATCACCCGACTTAATTCGACTACATTCCATTATCCTCGTTTTGCTTTTGTTGATGTTCATCTTATATCCTCCCTTCAAGACACCATCCATTCCATTCAACTGCTCTTCCAAGTCCTTTGCTGTCTCTGACAGAATTACAATGTCATCGGCGAACCTCAACGTTTTTATTTCTTCTCCATGGATTTTAATACCTACTCCGATTTTTTCTTTTGTTTCCTTTACTGCTTGCTCAATATACAGATTGAATAACATCGGGGAGAGGCTACAACCCTGTCTTACTCCCTTCCCAACCACTGCTTCCCTTTCATGTCCCTCGACTCTTATAACTGCCATCTGGTTTCTGTACAAATTGTAAATAGCCTTTCGCTCCCTGTATTTTACCCCTGCCACCTTTAGAATTTGAAAGAGAGTATTCCAGTCAACGTTGTCAAAAGCTTTCTCTAAGTCTACAAATGCTAGAAACGTAGGTTTGCCTTTCCTTAATCTTTCTTCTAAGATAAGTCGTAAGGTCAGTATTGCCTCACGTGTTCCAACATTTCTACGGAATCTAAACTGATCTTCCCCGAGGTCGGCTTCTACCAGTTTTTCCATTCGTCTGTAAAGAATTCGTGTTAGTATTTTGCAGCTGTGGCTTATTAAACTGATTGTTCGGTAATTTTCACACGTCTTATATAGCAAACTTATATCTAAATAATTATTTATAAATATGTTGACAGACTAGTGCATCGCGGAAGACGAGCAGACGGTGTCGAATGCCGAGGGAAGTGTAGCGCCTGGCAGAGCGGGAAGACGAGCGGCAGAGCAACGGTGGAGGCAGAGGCTCCCCGCACCCCAAGGCCGCGGCGGCGGCGGCGGCGGCGGCAGGTACGTCAGAAGTGCTCCGGGTGTTGGCGCGTTCCTCTCGTGCGTCGCATTCCGAGGCGCCGCGCCGCGCCGCGCCGTCACAGCCCGGCCTGCCCTGCGCTGCGCTGCGCCTCCAGCCGAGCCACGGCCGCCGCTCTCCCGCTGCCTGCACCGCCACAGCACCGAGAAGCCACCAGACTTCCACCGACAAGTACTACCCTTACTGTCTCGCTTAACGTCCGTACTTTCCGAGCGAGTTAACATACACTACTGGCCATTAAAATTGCTACACCACGAAGATGACGTGCTACAGACGCGAAATTTAACCGACAGGAAGAAGATGCTGCGATATGCGAATGGTTAGCTTTTCAGAGCATTCACACAAGGTTGGCGCCGGTGGCGACACCTACAACGTGCTGACACGAGGAAAGTTTCCAACCGATTTCTCATACACAAACAGCAGTTGAGCGGCATTGCCTGGTGAAACGTTCTTGTGATGCGTCGTGTAAGGAGGAGAAGTGCGTACCATCACGTTTCCGACTTTGATAAAGGTCGGATTGTAGCCTATCGCGATTGCGGTTTATCGTATCGCGACATTGCTGCTCGCGTTGGTCGAGATCCAATGACTCTTAGCAGAATATGGAATCGGTGGGTTCAGGAGGGTAATACGGAACGCCGTGCTGGATCCCAACGGCCTCGTATCACTAGCAGTCGAGATGACAGGCATCTTATCCGCATGGCTGTAACGGATTGTGCAGCCACGTCTCGATCTCTGAATCAACAGATGGGAACGTTTGCAAGACAAGAACCATCTGCACGAACAATTCGACTACGTTTGCAGCAGTATGGACTATCAGCTCGCAGACCATGGCTGCGGTTACCCTTGAAGCTGCATCACATACAGGAGCACCTGCGATTGTGTACTCAACGACGAACCTGGATGCACGAGTGGCAAAACGTCATTTTTTCGTATGAATCCAGGTTTTATTTACAGCATCATGATGGTCGCATCCGTGTTTGGCGACATCATGGTCAACGCACATTGGAAGCGTGTATTCGTTATCGCCATACTGGCTATCACCCGGCGTGATGGTATGGGGTGCCACTGGTTACACGTCTCGGTCGCCTCTTGTTCGCATTGACGGCACTTTGAACAGTGGACGTTACATTTCAGATGTGTTGCGACCCGTGGCTCTACCCTTCATCCGATCCCTGCGAATCCCTATATTTCAGCAGGTTAATGCACGTACACGTTCTGTACGGGCCTTTCTGGATACAGAAAACGTTCGACTGCTGCCCTGGCCAGCACATTCTCCAGATCTCTCACCAACTGAAAACGTCTGGTCAATGGTGGCCGAGCAACTAGCTCGTCACAATACGCCAGTCACTACTCTTGATGAACTGTGCTATCGTGTTGAAGCTGCATGGGCAATTGTACCTGTACACGCCATCCAAGCTCTGTTTGACTCAATGCCCAGTCGTATCAGGGGTGGTTGTTCTGAGAACTGATTTTTCAGGATCTATGCACCCAAATTGCGTGAAAATGTAATCTCATGTCAGTTCTAGTGTAATATATTTGTCCAATGAATACCCGTTTATCATCTGCATTTCTTCTTCGTGTAGCAATTTTAATGGCCAGTAGTGTAATTTCTAATTACGATTTGATGTAGATGAACGTGCATAACCTCTCACAAAAAAACATCTATTCTGAAGCCAGGTAAGCCATTACTTGATGACAAAAGCTCAGTAATAAAGTAAAGCAGCAAGGTTGTTTTGAACACCACACTGCTCTTGCTAGGCCCGATCCTACTGGAGGTGGTACGCCGTTGCCTTCCTCCATCCTTTGAACTGACTTACCCATCCAATTACATGGGGATCTACAGTTTGACGTCAATTCAGACCTCGGTGCAACTCGGCATTCGATGCGTTAACAAACATTGCTAAAGGTGAAAGAAGTGGTAAGTGACCGCCCAACGATCGAACCCGAGACCTTTGGATCCACGCTCTTGCACTTCAGCACTGAGTCATCGGGCCTATAGACCTATATCGCTGTTATGTCATTTCTTTAAGACTAGCTGAGAACCCGTTGTTGCCCATATATGTACTTATTCCGAACTCCTGTTAGTCCTCGCCCTTCCCTCTCTCATTATCAGTCTCCTCCTTCCTCCCCACTCTCTGACCATCTGCTCCTGCCCCTCTCTCCGGCAATCTCCTCCTATCCCCTCTCTGTTCATCTGCTCCTCCCCCGCCACCCTTCTGTCCATCTACTCCTTCCACCTCTGTCCATCTGCTACTCCCCCACCTTCTGTCTGTCTGCTCTTCTCCCTCTGACCATCAACTCCTTTGCTCTCTGTCCATCTGCTCGTTCCCCTTCAGTCCATCTTCTCCACAGCCCCTCCAGTTCCATCTGACCGTCTCCCCATCTCTCTCACCCTCGTCTCTATCCATCTCCTCGTCTTTTCTTCTTATGCCATTCTCCTACTCTCCTCTCTCTCTGTCCATCCCCTCACCTTACCTGTCCATCTCTTCTTCCCCCTATCTGTGTTCATCTGCTCCTTTCCCTTCTCTGTCCATCTCCTCTTCTCTCCTTCTCATTCCACTTTATCACCCCCACCCCAATAGGAGGCGTTTGTTTCTTACCTCCACAATACTGCTTCCCATATCGTCACTAATATGTGTACCACATTTGGTTGAAATCTTCCCGTGAGTTTGGGGCGAGCTTCTTATCCATGGCTTTGCCTGCGTACGCAGATGTCAAACATATTTAACGTATTTCATCTGTTTTTGCAGAGAATTTCGCCCAGTAGTTTCATTTTCACGCAGTTCAATGTTTGTGATGTCATGTCTCCTGAACTATCCGTGGCACAGTGATATACCTTTGCTGTTGTATTAAGTGGTATATGTCAATATTCTAAGACGAATGTCTTGTGAATATAGTAGTTTTACTGCATGAATAGCATAAACTTTTTTCCTTTCATCTTTTTGTGGGAGAGAAAGAGTGCGTGTAGAATGGGACAGGCACGCGATCTGTCTGAGTTTGATCCAGGTCAGATTGTGATAGACCAGAGGCTTATCAGGAGCATTTAGGAAACTGCACGACTTGTTCGGTGTACGAGGAGTCCTGTGGTGAGTGTCTGCACCACGTGGCGAAACCAAGGGGAAATTACGTCCAGACGTCGTGGGGTTGGGCGGGCATCCCTCATCACAGGTGTCGGACGTCGCAGGCTGGGCAGACAGGTAAACCGGGATAGACGCGAACTGTGGCGGAACTACCATCAGACTTTAACGCTCGGCACATTACAACCGTGTCTGAACACACAGTGCACCGATCGTTCCTAACGATGTGCCTCCGTAAACGACGACCCATGCATGTACCAATGTTAACACCATGACTTCGACAACAATGACTGAAATGGGCACATGCCCACCGGCACTGGACGTTGGGACTGTGTCAGAGCGTTGGATGGTCTGATGAACCCGATACCTTCATCATCATTCCGAGGATAGGGCGCGAATCCGTCGTCTTCATGGGGAATAGCTCCTTGACACTTATACTGCAGGACAGGGACAAGCTGGTGGTGACTCCATTACGCTCTGGGGTACATTCACGTAGGCGTCCATGGGTCCAGTGGAGCTCGTGCAAGACACCACGATCGCCAAGGTTGCAGACCACGTACACCCCTTCATAACCATCATTTTTCCCTGACGACAATGATATTTAACAAGATAATGCTCCATGTCACAAGGCGACCATTGCGGTTCGAGGAACACAGTGGAGTGTTCCAGTTGATGTGCTGGCCCCAAAACTCGCCAGATCTGAACCCAGTCCAACACACCTCTGATGTGATTGAGTATGGTGTCAGAGCTCATCACCACCATCCCCGGAATTTACGGGAATTAATGAGTTGTGTGATCAGAGGTGGTACTCCCTCCAGCGACCTACAGCGGCCTCATTGCTTCCATGCCACGACACGTTGCCGCTGTTATCTGTGCCAAATGTGGACATATCGGCTAATAGGTAGATGGTCATAATGTGTTGGCTGAGCAGTGTAAATATACACGTAAATCAGTTTTTATAATATGTACGGATTTGAAGGAATATTGCTGAATCACTTACTGTTCGTGATGAAGCCCTCATTCATTCACTGACAAGCATGTTTCACGCCAGTGAAGATTTGTACACCTGAGGTTCATAAAGTAACCCAATACAAAGAGAAAGGGTTCAGAAGCTTAATACTACAGATGTTGTTGTTGTTATGGTCTTCAGTCCTGAGACTGGCTTGATGCATCTCTCCACGCTATTCTATCCTGTGCAAGCTTCTTCATCTCCCAATACGTACTGCAGCCTACATCCTTCTGAACCTATTTAGTGTATTCATCTCTTGGTCTCCCCCTACGATTTTTACCCTCCACGCTGCCCTCCAATACTAACTTGGTGATCCCTTGATGCCTCAGAACATGTCCTATCAACCGATCCATTCTTCTTGTCAAGTTGTGCCACAAACTCCTCTTCTCCCCAATTCTATTCAATACCTCCTCATTAGTTATGTGATCTACCCATTTAATCTTCAGCATTCTTGCACCACATTTCAAAAGCTTCTATTCTTTTCTTGTCCAAACTATTTATCGTCCACGTTTCACTTCCATACATGGGTACATTCCATACAAATACTTTCAGAAACGACTTCCTGACACTTAAATCTCTACTCGATGTTAACAAATTTCTCTTCTTCAGAAACGCTTTCCTTGCCATTGCCAGTCTACATTTTATATCCTCTCTACTGCGACCATCATCAGTTAATTTGCTCCCCAAATATCAAAACTCCTTTACTACTCTAAGTTTCTCATTTGCTAATCTAATTCCCTCAGCATCACCCGACTTAATTCGACTACATTCCATGATCCTAGTTTTGCTTTTGTTGATGTTCATCTTATATCCTCCTTTCAAGACACTGTCCATTCCGTTCAACTGCTCTTCCAAGTCCTTTGCTGTCTCTGACAGAATTACAATGTCATCGGCGAACCTCAAAGTTTTTATTTCTTCTCCATGGATTTTAATACCTACTCCGAATTTTTATTTCGTTTCCTTTACTGCTTGCTCAATATAAAGATTGAATAACATTGGGGAGAGGCTCTCCCAAGGCTGTCAGTAGTTCTAATGAAATGTTGTCTACTCCTGTGGCCTTGTTTCGACTTAGGTCTTTCAGTGCTACAGTGCTACAGATATAGCTTCAGTATCCCCCAGTGAAGCATGGACCTTGCCAAAGCGGGGTGGCTCGAGTGCCACCATAATGGAGGTTGAAGAGGGCAGACACATATGGGGGTCCTGAAGACGAGCAGCAGTCTTTACAGTTGTTGCAGGGATAATAGTCTGGATGATTAATTGATCTGCCCTTGTAACGTTAGACAAAATGATCTTTCTGTGCTCATATTGTGAACAGGTGAATGCAAGAGGGAAATTACAGCCAAAATTTTTCTTAAGGTCATGCAACACTTGTGTATGGTGAAATATTCTGAAAATGAGGCAGTCCCCCCATTCGGATCTAAGGACAGGAAATATTCAAGAGGATAAAGTCACAAAAAGACTTTAAAAACTTCGTTTTCTATAGGTTGGAGCGTGAATGTTACATCCTCTAATCGCTTTTGGTACATACGTGGGAAGAAAAGGCTAAAATCAATTACTGGAAACTGACAGAGAGAGAAACCCAGGAGATATACAGAGAATAGTGTAAGACACAACTTCCCAAATGTGAAGGACGTGGAGGACGAACGAAGAAGGCCAAACAGACCCTACTAAGGGCAATGGAGAAAACTTGTGGAAAGACATCAGCAAAAGTCAGACAAACTCCATGATGGATTGAAAGAATTGCAGAAGCAGTCAAGAGGAAGACCAACGCACGGAGGGAGAGGTTCAGAATCAGAACACAGCTTAATAGAGAAAAATGGAAAAGACTAAGCGGAGCAGCAAGGAAAATGACAGCACTGGCAAAAAAGATGTCGTGGGAAAAATTCTCAAAAAATAGAAGATAATTTTAAGGATGAGTAAAAAGAAAATACTTCAGAAGTTATCAAAAAGAAGGGAAACCCATGTGGAAGGAAGAGGAAGTCTTAAAACTGTGGAAACAATACTCCCAAACTATATGTGAAGCTCAGGATGGAATAAAAGTACATAATGAAATGGAGGGAGGCAAAAGAAATAGCACCATCACAGTATAAAAAGAAAGAGAAGATCTGCAGATGCTGCATGTAGAGAAAGCTGTATTAGAAACGAAAAATGGGAAAAATCCCGGAGTAGATGACATCACAACGGAAATGATCAAAGCCGCACGATCTATCGGAATTCAGTGGCTGTGTAGAATAATGAGGATAGTATGGACATGTGGAAAGATTTCTGATGATTGGAAAAAGGCAGTTATTGTATCTCTTTCCAAGAATGGTAACAAGGCGCTCTGTGAGAACTACCGAGGAATAGTTTTACTGTGCCGCTGCATGAAGTTTTGTGAAAAGTTAACATTACAGAAAACCCGCAATAAGATAAAACTGCAAACAAGGGAAGAACAACAAGGATTTCGAGCTGGGAGTTCGATTATAGGTGGCATATTTACAGCTAGACAGATAGTAGAAAAGAAATGGGGATTTGGGAAAGATATCGTAATTGCATTCATACATGTAAAAGCGGCTTATGACGCGATTGTAAAGGGAAGATATAGGACAGGGCTTGAAGAGACTGGAATTGTCGAAATGAATCCCACCTAGAATCAGGAAGACGTATGACAAATGCCTGAATTGCGTTATAATAGCCGTCAAGAAATCAGGATGGCTTAGAACAGACAGAGTGGTTCCACAAGGTAGTTTGCTATCTTCAATACACTTCAACATAATCATGGACAACATCATAAGCAAAGTTCACCAAAGCTAATAGCAGATGATATGAAAATCATAGCATATGCAGATGAATTAATTGGCTCTCAGCACTATGGGACTTAACTGCTGAGGTCATCACTCCCCTAGAACTCAGAACTCAGACATCACACACATCCATGTCCATGCCAGAGGCAGGATTCGAACCTGCGACCGTAGCGGTAGCGCGGTTCCAGACTGAAGCGACTAGAACCGCTCGGCCGGTGGGAATTAATGAATTAATTATTTTGTATAAAGAAAACTTATGTTAAAGTGACACGTTACACATCATTACGAAATGTCGTATTCATGATCTATGGAACAAGGATATTGAAGAGGTGATTTGGGAAGAAAATGAGTAGAAATACCTGGCAGAGAGTAATTAATGAAGTAGACATGGAAATAAGCTTAACAAAATGTGAGGTAATGAAAATCAGCAGGAACAATGAACAAATGACGGATGTAAGATGTAATGGAAAAACTGTCAAAGAAGTAGATGCTTTGAAATATCTAAGGAGTAAGTTACCCAAGAAAGGAAATATCAAGGATGATATTTCGCAGAGAATAGAAAAATTGTTCAAAATTTTGTTATTTTGTATCGGCGATTATCAGAAATTGGAAAATACCTGCCAAAGCAAAGATCGTAATATACAAGTCACATTATCAGTCAATTCTGACCTATGGATCAGAATGATGGACTTAGGTAAAGAAGAATCTGAGCAGAATACAAGTGATCGAGATGTGCTTTCTAAGATGGATTTTGGGTAACACGAGAAGGGACAAATTAAGGAATGAAACAATACAAAGCACTCTTGAGATCAGTCCCCTAAAAGAAACTATGGAGAGAAACAGACTTAAGTGGTTTGGTCACATTAAAAGATCGGAACAAGACAGACTTCCAAGAAGAGTTCTGGAATGGGCACAATGCGGAAGAAGATTAACTGGAAGACCACAAACAAGATGGAGAGACCAGGTGAAGGATGATGTGAACCAAAGAGGATTGTAGTGGGAGGAAATGCTGAACGATGGACTCTGGGAGAAAAGAGAAGCTTGGAAGAGGCTCTGCGAACGACCTGCATAAGCAGAAACGTTCCAGGAAGAAGAAGAGAAGAATCGGCTAGGGAGGTTAGAGGATATAAAAATGGCTAAGTTGAAGTCAGATATACTGGGTGTTACAAGAAGGTACGCCCAAACTTTCAGGAAATATTCCTCACACAAAGAAAGAAAATATGTTATGTGGACATGTGTCCGGAAACGCTTACTTTCCATGTTAGAGCTCATTTTATTACTTCTCTTCAAATCACATTAATCATGGAATGGAAACACACAGCAACAGCACGTACCAGCGTGACTTCAAACACTTTGTTACAGGAATTGTTCAAAATGTCCTCCGTTAGCGATGATACATGCATCCACCCTCCGTCGCATGGAATCCCTGATGCGCTGATGCAGCCCTGGAGAATGGCGTATTGTATCACAGCCGTCCACAATACGAGCACGAAGAGTCTTTACATTTGGTATCGGGGTTGCGTAGACAAGAGGTTTCAAATGTCCCCATAAATGAAAGTCAAGAGGGTTGAGGTCAGGAGAGCGTGGAGGCCATGAAATTGGTCCGCCTCTACCAATCCATCGGTCACCGAATCTGTTGTTGAGAAGCGTACGAACACTTCGACTGAAATGTGCAGGAGCTCCATCGTGCATGAACCACATGTTGTGTCGTACTTGTAAAGGCACATGTTCTAGCAGCACAGGTAAAGTATCCCGTATGAAATCATGATAACGTGCTCCATTGAGCGTAGGTGGAAGAACATGGGGCCCAATCAAGACATCACCAACAATGCCTGCCCAAACGTTCGCAGAAAATCTGTGTTGATGACGTGATTGCACAATTGCGTGCGGATTCTCGTCAGCCCACACATGTTGTATGTGAAAATTTACAATTTGATCACGTTGGAATGAAGCCTCATCCGTAAAGAGAACATTTGCACTGAAATGAGGATTGACACATTGTTGGATGAACCATTCGCAGAAGTGTACCCGTGGAGGCCAATCAGCTGCTGATAGTGCCTGCACACACTGTACATGGTACGGAAACAACTGGTTCTCCCGTAGCACTCTCCATACAGTGACGTGGTCAACGTTACCTTCTACAGCAGCAATTTCTCTGACGCTGACATTAGGGTTATCGTCAACTGCACGAAGAATTGCCTCATCCATTGCACGTGTCCTCGTCGTTCTAGGTCTTCCCCAGTCGCGAGTCATAGGCTGGAATGTCCCTAAGACGCCGATCAATTGCTTCGAACGTTTTCCTGTCGGGATACCTTCGTTCTGGAAATCTGTCTCGATACAAACGTACCGCGCCACGGCTATTGCCCCGTGCTAATCCATACATCAAATGGGCATCTGCCAACTCTGGATTTATAAACATTGCACTGACTGCAAAACCACGTTCGTGATGAACACTAACCTGTTGATGCTACGTACTGATGTGATTGATGCTAGTACCGTAGAGCAATGAGTCGCATGTCAACACAAGCACCGAAGTCAACATTACCTTCCTGGCCAACTGGCGGTGAATGGAGGAAGTACAGTACATACTGCCGAAACTAAAATGAGCTCTAACATGGAAATTAAGCGTTTCCCGACACATGTCCACATAACATCTTTTCTTTATTTGTGTGTGAGGAATTTTTCCGGAAAGTTTGGCCGTACCTTCTTGTAACACCCTGTAGTAGGAATTGGTGCAAATGGCTCTGAGCACTATGGGACTCAACTGCTGTGGTCATAAGTCCCCTAGAACTTAGAACTACTTAAACCTAACTAACCTAAGGACAGCACACAACACCCAGCCATCACGAGGCAGAGAAAATCCCTGACCCCGCCGGGAATCGAACCCGGGAACCCGGGCGTAGTATAGTAGGAATTAGTGAAGTGTGGTGACAGGAGGGACAGAGCTTCTGACCAGATTGTGTAATGCAGGAGTAGGTTTAATAATGAATAAGAAAATAGGAATGCGGGTAAGCTACTATGAACAGCACGGTGAACACATTATCGTAGCCAAGACAGACACGCAGCCTACACCCACCACAGCAGGAAGAGTTGATATGCCAACTAGCTCCACAGATAATAAAGAGTTTGAAGCAATGAATGTGAGATATATTAATTTTTTCATATAGTTAAGGGAGAGGAAAATTTAATGGTGATGGGGGACTGGAATACTCCTAATAAGAAAAGGAAGAGCAGGAAAAATAGTACGAGAATATGTACTGGGAGACAGGAATGACAGAGACAGGCACCTAGCAGAAGTTTCCACAGAGCATAATTAATTCGTTGCTAATACTTGGTCTGTTAATCATCGAAGAAACTTGTATACGTGGGAGAGACATGGAGACATTGGAAGGTTTCAGATTGATTACATAATGGTAAGACAGGGGCCAGGAAGAGCTGAGAGAACCAGAGATGACTGAGAGTTTTACATGCAGCATTAGGAAACGTTTGACTGAAGCAAGGGAAACGGAATATAGCAGCCAAATGGTGGAGTAGAAATGGAGAGAGGACAAATGCAACGCTGCAGAAGCATCCATAGCTAGGAGAATCAAAGATACTGCCCATAGGAAGATTAAAGAGATCTTTGGAGAAAAGTGAAGTAAATTTATGGATATGAGCTCAGATGGCAAGCCAGTACTAAGCAAATAAGAGAAATCTGAAGGAATACAGAATGAGCCTACAAGGGATATGAGCTTGAAGCCGGTATTATAGAAACGGAAGAGGAAGTAGAAGAAGATGAGATGGGGGAGTACTATACTGCGAGAAGAATTTCACAGAACACTGACAGGTTTAAGCGCAAGCAAGACCCCTGGAGTTGACGAGATTCCATCAGATTTATTGAGATGCTTGGCGAAGCCAGCCATAACATAATTATTCCATCTAGTGTGCAAGATATATGCGACAAGCAAAATACTCTCAGACCTTAAGGATTATGCAATAGTGCCAATTCCAAAGGAAAAGGGTGCTGACAGGCCTCAATATTGTCGAACTGTCAATTTAATAAGTCATGTCTTGAAACACGCGAAGCAATAACGACTCTAGGATTCTCTTAGAAGATGGATTAAAGAACGGTAAAGCTACATTTATAGCATTTGCAGACTTAGATAAAACCTTTGGCTGTGCTGACTGGAATACATGTTTTGAAATTCTGAAGGCTACTGTCTTAAAATACAAGGAGCGAAAGATTATATACAACTTTTACAAAAACCAGACAGCAGTTATAAGAGTCCAATGATGTGAAAGGGAGTGATACAGGGTTATAGCCTATCCAGGATGTTATCCACTCTGTACATCGAAGAAGAAGAAAGAATTTACTTTCATGGAGAAGAAATACAAACTTTGAGGTTTGCCGATGACTTTGTTATTTTGTCAGGGACAGCAAAGAACTTGGAAGAGAGCTGTTGAACGAAATGGACAGGGTCTTGAAAGGGGTCATAAGGTGCACACCAAAATTAGGGAAAAAGAAAGTAATGTAATGCAGTCGAGTTAAATGAGGCGATGCTGAGGACATTGGATTACGAAATGATACACTAAAACTAGTCGATAAGTTTTGCTGTTTGGGCAGCAAAATAACTTATGATAGTCAAAGTAGAGAGGATATAAAATGCAAGCTAGCTACAGCAAGGAAAGCATTTCTGTAATATAGGAAATTATTAACATCGAACATAAATTTTACTGTTAGGAAGTCTTTACTGAAGATTTTTGTCTGGAGCACAGTTTCGTGCACAAGGGTACTACGGATGGTAATCATTTCAGAAAGGAAAAGAGAAGAAGCTTTTGAAATGTGGGGCTATGGAAGAATGCTGAAGCTTAGATGCGTAGCTCGAGTAAGTAATCAGGAGGTACTGAATCACTGAATCGCTCTGAAGAGGAAACAGATTAATGTTACAACTTGACTAAACGAAGTGATTGATTGAGGCGTGAGTACTGGAGGGAAGTGTGAGGGATGTAACTGTAGAGAACGGCCAAGGAATGAATACAGTAAGCAGATTCAGAAGGATTTAGGTAGCAGTATTTATTCGGAGATGAATAGGTTTGTACAGGATAGAATATTGTGGAAAGCTGCATCGAACCGCTCTTCGGACTGAAGACTAAAATAACAACGGTTTTGTCTACCTCACAGCTGATTATGATACTGGCTACTGAGGTTAACACTCAGTTTTGGCATATATTGTTTATTGGCTAATCGGTGTCAACTGTTGTGTCAGTCTCAATAGGCCGTACTACTTTTAGCCGATGGCTACGTCGGTATGTAGCAGGAACGTGCGCCTGGCAAGATCCGCTACTACAGGACGGCTCCTCTGGTGGGAGCCGTCGGGAAAGAACTTATGTGGCCTACTGAGAATGACATAACTGTGCCAGTCAATAATATATGTGAGCATCGATTGATAAACTCCGTAGTCATATTTAGTGTGCTCATTACTGCTCGATGCCAACACCACGGAAAATGTGAGAATATCGTACTGCGAATCCCGTACATTGGTAAAAAAAGGTATGGACTTTCCACGGACTAGAGTTTTACCAAACTCATTGAAGAATTATTCGGAAACGGAAGCTTCGATGCAGACCTTAAGAAACAACACAGTCTGCAGGATGTTGAAAAATACACTCCTGGAAATTGAAATAAGAACACCGTGAATTCATTGTCCAAGGAAGGGGAAACTTTATTGACACATTCCTGGGGTCAGATACATCACATGATCACACTGACAGAACCACAGGCACATAGACACAGGCAACAGAGCATGCACAATGTCGGCACTAGTACAGTGTATATCCACCTTTCGCAGCAATGCAGGCTGCTATTCTCCCATGGAGACGATCGTAGAGATGCTGGATGTAGTCCTGTGGAACGGCTTGCCATGCCATTTCCACCTGGCGCCTCAGTTGGACCAGCGTTCGTGCTGGACGTGCAGACCGCGTGAGACGACGCTTCATCCAGACCCAAACATGCTCAATGGGGGACAGATCCGGAGATCTTGCTGGCCAGGGTAGTTGACTTACACCTTCTAGAGCACGTTGGGTGGCGCGGGATACATGCGGACGTGCATTGTCCTGTTGGAACAGCAAGTTCCCTTGCCGGTCTAGGAATGGTAGAACGATGGGTTCGATGACGGTTTGGATGTACCGTGCACTATTCAGTGTCCCCTCGACGATCACCAGTGGTGAACGGCCAGTGTAGGAGATCGCTCCCCACACCATGATGCCGGGTGTTGGCCCTGTGTGCCTCGGTCGTATGCAGTCCTGATTGTGGCGCTCACCTGCACGGCGCCAAACACGCATACGACCATCATTGGCACCAAGGCAGTAGCGACTCTCATCGCTGAAGACGACACGTCTCCATTCGTCCCTCCATTCACGCCTGTCGCGACACCACTGCAGGCGGGCTGCACGATGTTGGGGCGTGAGCGGAAGACGGCCTAACGGTGTGCGGGACCGTAGCCCAGCTTCATGGAGGCGGTTGCGAATGGTCCTCGCCGATACCCCAGGAGCAACAGTGTCCCTAATTTGCTGGGAAGTGGCGGTGCGGTCCCCTACGGCACTGCGTAGGATCCTACGGTCTTGGCGTGCATCCGTGCGTCGCTGCGGTCTGGTCCCAGGTCGACGGGCACGTGCACCTTCCGCCGACCACTGGCGACAACATCGATGTACTGTGGAGACCTCATGCCCCACGTGTTGAGCAATTCGGCGGTACGTCCACCCGGCCTCCCGCATGCCCACTATACGCCCTCGCTCAAAGTCCGTCAACTGCACATACGGTTCACGTCCACGTTGTCGCGGCATGCTACCAGTGTTAAAGACTGCGATGGAGCTCCGTATGCCACGGCAAACTGGCTGACACTGACGGCGGCGGTGCACAAATGCTGCGCAGCTAGCGCCATTCGACGGCCAACACCGCGGTTCCTGGTGTGTCCGCTGTGCCGTGCGTGTGATCATTGCTTGTACAGCCCTCTCGCAGTGTCCGGAGCAAGTATGGTGGGTCTGACACACCGGTGTCAATGTGTTCTTTTTTCCATTTCCAGGAGTGTAGGTTACTACAAGAAAGCGTATTTTCCCCTACTTCTTTTAAAGATCTATGCTAAGTTTTCTTTATGCAGATGATCTGACTTTGGCATTTCAAGCTAAGTTCTTTGAAGAAACGCAATTCCACCTGATAGATGCTTTGAACATGATCGATATTTACAATAGTGTATATTGTCTAAATTATAGTACTGACCGCTGTGGTCCAGAAATTGGACCATAAATACATTATAATATCTATACACTGATGTGTTTTTAATGTAATTCTAGCGGAAACACTCCATGTTTCTACCGGGCAGGGGCAGTATGTGCAGTCTATGGCAACCGCGTCACCAGAAACACTGCATTACTTGTGGTCTGTGCCATTACGAGAGTTCTCTTGCTTCAGCGAGGTTCGGACAGCAATAATGTACAATCAGGAGCTACGTATAGTCAACAATGGAGCAGGGAACAAGACAAGTGGACGTGTCAGTGGATGTCGGTATGAGTCAAAATGATATCTCTAGAATATGGAAAAAGTTTCTAGTGTCAGGATCAGTTGAAGATCGTAACACAAGTGGCCTCGGAAGAAAAACAACAGGTGTGCAGGAGCGGCTTCTGCATGTAATAAGAAGCAGAAACCCTCAACGCAGTAGTGCACATCTAGGTAGTAGATCCAAACATCTACAGAAGTATGGATGTCAACAAAGAAAACGATTCGAAATAGGGTCAGTGACCAGGGATTATGTGCCAGAAGACCTCTTAAGGTCCCTCTAAATCGGGATCGGATAGGGTGTCGTGTCGCGTGGGGACGAAGCCACTCTTTGTGGGTTAGGCACCAGAGGGACACAACGCATTTTTCTGATGAGATCCTTATCGGTATCCACCCTGGTATTATTCATATTCGTGTGTGGATGCAACGTGGACAACGTTTACACCGTCACAGTATGGAAGATCGCCACTCACATCAAGGCGGTTCAGTCATATTTCGGGATGGAATCATATGTGGCTGCAAGACATCACTTGCGCCAAAGCATTAGAGAATGACTTGTTTGTAGAATCGGGACGACGTCCTTGCACTCATTGTGGCTCCATTTGGTGAATGTATTGGAGCGGGATTCACGCCAGTGGACGACAATGCCCACCACCATCGTCGCAAACTTGTAAACACCTTTATAGTGGAGCATACAAACAGTCAGACAGAATGGTCTCCATATTTTCCAGGTCTGCATTGAGAATGCGTGGGCCACTCTAAAGCGAGCGGTTTACAGTCGCCCTGTCTCGCCGGAGACATTACAGAGCGTTACAGAGGCCGCTGTGGAGGGAGGAGACAATATCCGACAGTCTTATCTAGACAGCTTGGTAAGGAGTATGCCTAACTCCATTTAAAAGTGGCTACAATTATGAGAAGTGCTAATTAGTTCACAAATAATCACGTTATGCAAGATGATTGTGAGAAGAAATTACAGTGTTTACAGTGAAATCTTTTATAAGATTTAATTTTTTTTGTACTTGTCGCATGCAAATGTGTTTTCCTCTTTATTTTTGTTTTCTTATGACTGTACCTGACAGAAAAAATCAGTTTTGTTTCCTGTTATTCCCAGTATTGACAATAAAACGAAATGCAACATTTATTTTGACCACTGTATTACATTAACACTCACCTTCGCCCAAAACTTGTAAAAGTTAACTGTTAGGTTTCCATCTTGAACACAGACAAGCACAACGTAAACTCAGTGTCTCATGGCAAGGAGCACAACTGGATGGTACGCCGTATCCAAAATATTTTGGTGTCGCTCTAGATCGCATCTTGATTTACAGCAGACACTGTCATAACGTGAAGCTGGGAAGCGCAATCCAGAAATAACAGCTACAGCAAGATAATACATAATATACGGGGCTCTTAGTCACAAAGCCAAAACGTTTAAAACCAACGGCATTATTAGTCCCTTACTTCGCGGCAGAATGAGAATGCCCTTTCTGATAACGGAAATGAGCGTTTGGCGTCATTGGCCTGGAGGCCCCTTACGCGGCAGGTCCGGCCGCCTTGGCGCAGGTCTTATTACATTCGACGCCACATTGGGCGATCTGCGCGCCGGATGAGGATGAAATGATGATGAAGACAACTCTGCACCCAGCCCCTGTGCGGAGAAAATCCCCGACCTAGCCTGGAATCGAACCCGGGTCCCTTAGGACGACAGTCCGTCACGCTCACCATTCAGCTATCGGGGCTAACCCCTGTCTGGTATATGTCCGTCAGTACTAAATATGTCGACAAGGCACTGAATGATGCTTTTTACTGGATGTCTGCGTCCTACACGACTCACCAAACACCCGTCGTGAAGTCGCTCGTTGGCAGTGCGAAAAGAACAAACATGGTCATCAAATCTAGCTACCCATTACGTAATTAAGCACTAACCATACGAAGACTGAAGCCGAGGAAAAGCTGCATAGCATTCCATCCAAAGCAGTGATGTGAATGTGAAAAGCAAAAGTCGTAAACGGTTCCCATTGGTTTCAATCATGTAATAGTTTACCACCTGGTCACCGCACTAATTCGGCTACATTCTCGAGCCGGAATATCCAGATGTAATCTCAAAAAAAGCGTTTATTTTGAACCGTCTGTGTCAGCTGCGAGTGCACAGAAGCGCCAACTATTGACCTCTTGCTCTCCGTCGGCTCTGTCCCTGTCTTGCACCGCGGAAGATGTGCTTCGAGCAGTTCCACATGCTCTTCAGTTCATCCACTGTGTAATCCTCCGTGCACGTACACCGGGACATGATTACTTAATCGTACTTCTTTTATCTGTGATGTAATTCAATGCAAGTGTTTCTTTGGATTTACGTTAGTAAAAACACAAATAACGTACTAACTCACAGCGTCCGTACAGAAGATTGTTGCAGCGACTCGTTTGAATTATTACACGGTTCAGTCGCGTTAATGTGAGCACCTGCCAAAAGCCTGAATATCCACATTTTGAAGCGCGGGCCGCTGCAAGGCGTGCAGGAGAAGAGTCAATGACGTTCTGCAAGGTACGGACAGGGATGTGGAGCCATGTCGACTCCAGAGACGTGGCCTGCTGCTGCGCTAGGTTTCTCGGTTGAGATCAAGGTAACCCCGCGGATTCTCGATTGGGCTTAAATCGGCAAAGTTTGGTGGACAAGGGAGTACGCTAAACTCGTCAGTATGCTCTTCGAACCATGCACCTACATTGTGAACTGTGTCACTCGTTGTATTGTCCTGCTGGTAGATGCCATCGTGCCGAGGAAAAACAAACTGCATGTAGACTTGGACATTGTCTCAAAGATACTTGTATTGATACTTGTGTTGATCCTTTGTGCCCTCCAGAATGACAAGCTCACTCAGGGAATGCCACGAAAACATTCCCCAGACCACAGTTAATAAAATGTTCCAGGCTGTTATGCCGTGATCGAATGGATTTCACATTTAAACCAGACGTTGTGTCCCAATCTGCGTATAACAGACTACAGAAAAATTTCGTTTACGCGTGGTTCACATGTTTTGAATACTCGAGCGCAATTGGCCGTTGTCGACTGCCGTCGTATGCTGTTGCTATTACGTAATGGTGAAAGACTGGTACACGTCTTCTTGAGCGCCGGAATGTAGATGTCATTAAATTTCAGGCTCTTCTGCTTCCTAATGAAATCCCTGGGGTATTTTATAATCTCTATGGCCTCTCTCTATAGGCTTTCATGGTATCCGCTTGTGGGTCCCAGTACTTGAGTCCTAACAAAATCAATGTGGTTGTAACCCAGCTGCAAAGCATGTTCCGCATCAGCAGATCTGTCAGTGTCCCCCTTCTGCAATGAACCCTGTGCTCTTCGAGTGGTTTTTGAATCGTTCTTTTTGTAGTACCCACGTACACCTCCCCACAGCTACAAGGAATCCTACAAATTTCTGCTTTTTCCAGCGACTAGCGAGAGTCCTTGGCCAGTTTTAGGTGATTTCGTGACTTCCGCGTGCGTTTGTAATTTACCGCGATGTTCCGTTTTTTCAAGATCTTTTTCTATTCGGCCACTAAAGTCCTTAATGAAAGGCAGGAAAACTTTCTATTTCACAAGCGCTTGCGCATCGCTACGACATCTGCGCGGTGGTCTTAACGATCACTTTACCTCAGCGGACGAATACCACTCTTGAGCAATGCATTCGTGAGATGTTTTAATTCTGCTTAGCAGCCAGGAGACCACCAAAATCATTTTGATAGCATCCAGGCACTGGCAGCGCCAAGCAGATACCATGCAAGGCTACACAGGAAGACCACAGAGATTGTAAAACACTCCGGGAATTTCAATAGGAATGAGGAGGACGTGAAATCGAAATTGGTTACAGTGTTGAAGAAGATACATCGGTCAGAAAAAAAAAACATTATGAGCACCTGTTTAATAGCGCGTTCGTCTACTTTTAAAACATGGTACAGCAGCAATTCTATTGTCATATATTCTACAAGTCCTTGACAGGATTCCCGAAGTATGTAGCACCACATATACAGGGTGGTCCATTGATAGTGACCGGGCCAAATATCTCAAGAAATAAGCATCAAACGAAAAAACTACAAAGAACAAAACTCATCTAGCTTGAAGGGAGAAACCAGATGGCGCTATGGTTGGCCCGCTAGATGGCGCTGCCATAGGTCAAACCGATATAAATTGCGTTTTTTTAAAAAGGACTCCCCCATTTTTTATTACATATTCGTGTATTACGTAAAGAAATATGAATGTTTTAGTTGGACCACTTTTTCCGCTTTGTGATAGATGGCGCTGTAATAGTCACAACCGTATAAGTACGTGGTATCACGTAACATTCCGCCAGTGTGAACGGTATTTGCTTCGTGATACATTACCCGTGTTAAAATGGACCGTTTACAAATTGCGGAAAAGGTGGATATCGTGTTGATGTATGGCTAAATAGAGATGGGGCCCCTCCACGCCCGCACCAACGTGGTGACCAAACCAAAAGTTCTACTGTCACCTCCGTAAACATGTTAGTTATCTAGTGGGTGGATCACAGGATGCTGGGCTGTGATGTTGTCCGTGCGTCTGGGTAAGGCTACGCATTAACACGGTCCATCAGGTGATAGATAGTGGACGAAACGCGAGTGAGGGTAGCGATTTGAAGAGCAGAGGGAAAAAAGTGCCATGGCTCGTGCCGTGGGAAAAAAACCTCTGCGACAGTGGGATGGGTAGTAAGAGCAGTAGTGGCTTACTAGCTGCGATAGTTCATGCAAGGTTGGATTTGTTAGTATAGGTATCATGCATCATTACCGTGACAGGCGATGGCGATGTGTCCCAGTTGCTGCGGCTGCTACTTTCCTGGAACAATCAATATCGTTATACAGTAGTGGGAGATCGGCCATAGATCTTCTCACTGTGTGGGGGATGTGTGGAGCTTGTTTGCATGCAGTGTACGGTACGGCTTCCCTGTATGGTGCCAGTTATTCGGCAGTGTATTTCAGCTGGATATCCAGTAAATGCGTCTGATTAACAGGGGCTCGCCTGTGCCGCTATGTTTGCGTAAGCTTGGCCATAGATGTTATGTCCTTGCAAGTATGTCTTTTGGTCTTTTATGTTTCCATCTATGGTTGTGGTCGTAGTTCCCCAGATTCAGAATAAACGGGTTCTGCGAATGTCTGGAGTTTCTGTATAGTCTTGTGGTGAGTTTGTGGATTACCTCCGTGAGAGTCTCAAGTCGGTATTCCCGGTGAAGGTCCGCGATGCGTGTGTATCGTGGAGCATTGCTTATGATTTTGTGATCAAAATGCCCAACGGGCGTGTGCTATTTATGCTGCTCGGTATCCTGGACGACATCATCCAAGTGTCCGGACCGTTCGCCGGATAGTTACGTTATTTAAGGGAACAGGAAGTGTTCAGACACATGTGAAACATCAACCACGACCTGCAAAAAATGATGATGCCCAAGTAGGTGTTTTAGCTTCTGTCGTGGCTAATCCGCACATCAGTAGCAGACAAATTGCGCGAGCATCGGAAATCTCAAAAACGTCGGTGCTGAGAATGCATCAACATCGATTGCACCCGTACCATATTTCTATGCACCAGGAATTGGATGGCGACGACTTTAAACGTCGTGTACAGTTCTTCCACTGGGCACAAGAGAAATTACGGGACGATGACAGATTTTTTGCACACGTTCTATTTAGTGACGAAGAGTCATTCACCAACAGCGGTAACGTAAACCGGCATAATATGCACTATTGGGCAACGGAAAATCCACGACGGCTGCGACAAGTGGAACATCAGTTCTATTTAGTGACGAAGAGTCATTCACCAACAGCGGTAACGTAAACCGGCATAATATGCACTATTGGGCATTGGAAAATCCACGATGGCTGCGATAAGTGGAACATCAGTAACCTTGGCGGGTTAATGTATGGTACGGCATTATGGGAGAAAGGATAACTGGATACGCTGGATACGCTGATTTCCTACGTAACGTTCTACCGATGTTACTACAAGATGTTTCACTGCATGACAGAATGGCTATGTACTTCCAACTTGGTGGAAGTCCGGCACATAGCTCGCGTGCGGTTGAAGCGGTATTGAATAGCATATTTCATGGCAGGTGGATAGGTCATCGAAGCACCATACCATGGCCCGCACGTTCACCGGATCTGTCGTCTTTCTGTGGGAAAAGTTGAAGGATATTTGCTATCGTGATCCACCGACAACGCCTGACAACATGCGTCAGCGCATTTTCAATGCATGTGCGAACATTACGGAAGGCAAACTACTCGCTGTTGAGAGGAATGTCGTTACAAGTGTTGCCAAATGCATTGATGTTGACGGACGTCATTTTGAGCATTTATTGCATTAATGTGGTATTTACAGGTAATCACGCTGTAACAGCATGCGTTCTCAGAAATGGTAAGTTCACGAAGGTACATGTATCATAATGGAACAACCGAAACAAAATGTTCAAACGCACTTACGTTCTGTATTTTAATTTAAAAAACCTACCTGTTACCAGCTGTTCGTCTAAAATTGTGAGCCATATGTTTGTGACTATTACAGCACCATCTATCACAAAGCGAAAAAAGTGGTGCATATAAAACATTCATGTTTCTTTACGTAATACACGAATATGTAATAAAAATGGGGGTTCCTATTTAAAAAAAACGTAGTTGATATCCGTTTGACCTATGGCAGCGCCACCTAGCGGGCCAATCATAGCGCCATCAGGTTTCCCCCTACAAGCTAGACAATTTTCGTTCTTTGTAGTTTCTTCGTTTGACGCTTATTTAGTGAGATATTTGGCCCGGTCGCTATCAATGGAACACCCTGTATATTCACAAGTCACTAAATTCCCTCAAGCTACGGGACGGTGTTTTGTGGGCACGCAGCTGGCGCCCAATGTGTTCCAGTGGGTACAGACCAGGCACATTTGCTGGCTAAGACATCAATACGACCGCACTATCGTACAGCACGATTATGGCCTTGTGTCGTTGAGAATTATCCTGCTAGAAGTTGCCATCGCCATCCGCGAAGACTTCAAACGTGAAGGGATGCAGGTGGTCCGCAGTAATATTCACGCAGATCACTGCTGTCATGGTACCTTCGAGTACTATCACAGGTCCCATAGGAGCCCGACTCAATGTACCCCTTGCGTATTTCTGCTGCCGCTGGCCTGCGTTTGTGGCGCAGTTGGCGTTTAAAGCAGCCATACGCCTGTATGATGGCGTGTAAACACTGAACTGTCGACCTGGTGTAACAATAAATGCCCTTCATTCGGCAGGCGGTACGTTTCTGTTCATCCAGGGTGAAAGCTCTCTGATGTTGTGGCCACTGCAATCGTAATTGACGATACAGTTGGGTCAACATAGCGGTCGTGTGATGTGGGGCTCCATGTTCAACGATGGCCTTTCAACGGTGTTCTCCGGAACTCTTGTGCCTACACCAGCACAGTAGTCTGATGTCAGATCTGCCACAGACCGCTGAATATCTAGATTACACAGTGTGGAATGCTCCGACCTCTACGTTTTGTGAAGAGACGTAGGCGTCCAGTACCATACGGCCTACGCGCTATTTGACCATCCTTCAACCACTTCCCACAGGAGCTCATGAAGTAGTACGCAAACAGCCGACCAGCTTAACCGTTTCAGAGATTTTTGCTTCCAGCAGAAATGCCACAACAACGTGCCCTTTGTCAGAACCGCCGATATCAGTGGATTTCCGCATTTTCCGCCCCATATCTCCGCTATAATGATCGACAACTCGTCTCTCTTACGCTTACATTCATTCCTTAGTGCGTCACGTGCCCGAAACACTACCAGGAGGCATTCAACCTCACAGCGGGCAGTGGTCATAATGTTTTAGCAACATCAGACGACGGCAGTCGACAACGGCCAATTGCATTCAAGTATTTAAAACAATAAACACGAATTCTTTAGAGACGAATGGAAAATCTGGTAGAAGCCGATCTCGGGTAAGATCAATTTGAATTCCGTAGAAATGTTGGAACACGCGATGCAATAGTGACCCTACGACTTATCTTAGAAGATAGGTCAAGGAAAGGCAAACCTCCGTTTGTAGCATTTATAGACTTAGAGAAAGCTTTTGACAATGTTGATTGGAATACTCTCTTTCAAATTCTGAAGGTGGCAGGGGTAAAATACAGGGAGCGAAAGGCTATTTACAATTTGTACAGAAATCAGATGGCAGTTATAAGAGTCGAGGGGCATGAAAGGGAAGCAGCGGTTGGGAAGAGAGTGAGACGGGGTTGTAGCCTATCCCCGATGTCATTCAATCTGTATGTTGAGCAAGCAGTAAAGGAAACAAAAAAAGGACTAGGAATTAAAATCCATGGAGACGAAATAAAAACTTTGAGGTTCGCCGATGACATTGTAATTCTGTCAGAGCAAAGGACCTAGAAGAGCAGCTGAACGGAATGGACAGTGTCTTGAAAGCAAGATATAAGATGAACTAGTCGAGTTAAGTCAGGTGATGCTGTGGGTATTACATTGGAAATTAGACATTTAAAGTAGTAAATGAGATTTGTTATTTGGGGAGCAAAATAACCGATCACGGTCGGTATAGAGAGGACATTAAATGTAGACAGGCTATGGCAAGGGAAGCGTTTCTGACGAAGAGAAATTTGTTAACATCGAGTATAGATTTAAGTGTCAAAAAGCCTTTTCTGAAAGTATTTGTATGGAGTGTGGCCATGTATATAAGTGAAGGTGGAAGATAAACAGTTTAGACAAGAAAAGAATAGAAGCTTTCGAAACATGGTGCTACAGAAGAATGCTGAAGATTAGATTGGTAGATCAAGTAACTAATGACAAGGTACTGAACAGAATTGGAGAGAAGAGGAATTTGTGGCAAAATTTGACATGAAGAAGCGATCGGTTGGTAGGACACGTTCTGAGGCATCAAAAGATCACCAACTTAGTACTGGAGGGAAGCGTGGAGGGTAAAAATCGTAGAGGGAGACCAAGGGCTGAATACACTAAGCAGATTCAGAAGGACGTAAGTTGCACTAGTTATTCGGAGATGAAGAGGCTTGCACAGGATAGAGTAGCATGGAGAGCTGCATCATACGAGCCTCTGGGCTGAAGACCACAACAACAACAACAACATTAAAAACATGCGACGCCACGCCACTGTGCGGAAGCACGCGTAAACGGAATTTTGCTGCAGTCAGTACCGAATGAAGATGAGAATCGCACACTCAAAGAAGCTACGAACTCCCTTGAAAATGTCCTGCTGAGAGGGGGACGAACGTTGGGTTTAAATGTGGAATCCATTCGACCAAGGCGTAATAGCCAGGAACAATTTATTAATTGTGACATTTCCGGCTGTGGGAGTTTACATTTTATATTCACCGTACCAAAACTCTCCCTCCGGCATGCACTTTGTTTGCATTCAGATGTTTACACCCTACACGCACACGACCATGTCTCAGATCTAGCATAAAACGTCATTCATCTGAAAAGATAACGTGCCGTCGCTCAGTGGACATCCAACTGCAGTACTGGCGTGCGAATTCCAGCGATGAACAGGAGTCATGAACCAGGCGGCTGTTGCGGGGACCCATACGCAGCGAGGTTGGCCGAACGGTCCTCGAGGAGACATCAGTGGTAGCGCCTCGGTTCGTCTGGGCATTCAGTTGCAAGAGGTTGCACGTCTCTTCGCTCGTACACATCTCTCGTGGCGACGTTCAGCCCTGTCACCTACGGCCCGTGGGTGCACCACGCCGGTTTGGATAGCGCCATTCTGCCGTGCACGGTGGCACGCCAACTATTTACAAACTTAGCCTTTCCGGAAATGCTCCCACCCTTGACCCGAAACACATTAATCATGCCCAGTAGGACGTCAGATAAATCACTCCGCTTTCACATTACGACAACGACTGCACTCTTTTGCACGTTTCCCCGACACGCTTTATATACGATCCACTGAAAGTGCTGTCAGCAGCCGTTCGTGACCGGTTATTGCACTAAGCGGTGGTCACAGTAGTGTGACTGGACCGTGTATTACAGTTCATCTACATCTACATCCATACTCCGCAATCCACCTGACGGTGTGTGGAGGAGGGTACCTTGAGTACCTCTATCGGTTCTCCCTTCTATTTCAGTCTCGTATTGTTCACGGAAAGAAAGATTGTCGGTATGCCTCTGTGTGGGCTCTAAACTCTCTGATTTTATCCTCATGGTCTCTTCGCGAGATATACGTAGGAGGGAGCAATATACTACTTGACTCCTCGGTGAAGGTATGTTCGCGAAGCCGGCCGAAGTGGTCGTGCGGTTAAAGGCGCTGCAGTCTGGAACCGCAAGACCGAAACGGTCGCAGGTTCGAATCCTGCCTCGGGCGTGGATGTTTGTGATGTCCTTAGGTTAGTTAGGTTTGACTAGTTCTAAGTTCTAGGGGACTAATGACCTCAGCAGTTGAGTCCCATAGTGCTCAGAGCCATTTTTGTATGTTCGCGAAACTTCAACAAAAGCCCGTACCGAGCTACTCAGCGTCTCTCTTGCAGAGTCTTCCCCTGGAGTTTATCTATCATCTCCGTAACGCTTTCGCGATTTCTAAATGATTATGTAACGAAGCGCGTTGTTCTCCGTTGGATCTTCTCTATCTCTTCTATCAACCCTATCTGGTTCGGATCCTTAGGATTCTTCCAATGAATCTCAGTCTGGCATCTGCTTTACCGACAATCAACTTTATATGATCATTCTATTTTAAATCACTCCTAATGCGTACTCCCAGATAATTTATGGAATTAACTGCTTCCAGTAGTTGATCTGCTATATTGTAGCTAAATGATAAAGGATTTTTCTTTCTGTGTATTCACAGCACATTACACTTGTCTACAATGAGATTCAACTGCCATTCCCTGCACCATGCATCAATTCGTTGCAGACCCTCCTGCATTTCAGTACAATTTTCCATTGTTACAACCTCTCGATATACTACAGCATCATCCGCAAAAAGCCTCAAGGTCATTTATCTATATTGTGAATAGCAACGGTCCTACGACACTCCCCTGCGGCACACCTGAAATCACTCTTACTTCGGAAGACTTCTCACCACTGAGAATGACATGCTGCATTTATTATCTAGGGACTCTTCAATCCAATCACACAATTGGTCTGATAAATGCTCTTACTTCGTTCACTAAACGACTGTGGGGAAATGTATCAAACGCCTTGCGGTAGTCAAGAAACACTGCATCTACGTGGGAACCCGTGTCTATGGCCCTCTGAGTCTCGTGGACGAATAGCGCGAGCCGGGTCGTCTTTTTCGAAATCCATGCGATTACTACAGAGTAGATTTCTAGTCTCCAGAAAAGTCATTATACTCGAACATAATACGTGTTCCAAAGTTGTACAATTGATCGACGTTAGAGATATAGGTCTACAGTTCTGCACATCTGTTCGACGTCCCTTCTTGAAAACGGGGATGACCTGTGCCCTTTTCCAATCTTTCGGAACGCTACGCTCCTCTAGAGACCTACGGTACACCGCTGCAAGAAGGGGGGCAAGTTCCTTCGCGTACTCTGTGTAAAATCGAACTGGTATCCCATCAGGTCCAGCGGCCTTTCCTCTTTTGAGCGATTTTAATTGTTTTTCCGTCCCTGTGTCATCTATTTCGATATCTACCATTTTTTCATCTCTGCGACAATCTAGAGAAGGAAATGCAGTGCAGTCTTCCTCTGTGAAACAGCTTTGGAAAAAGAGATTCAGTATTTCGGCCTTTAGTCTACCATCCTCTGTTTCAGTACCATTTTGCTCACAGAGTGTCTGGACGTTTTGTTTTGATCCACCTACCGCTTTGACATAAGATCAAAATTTCTTAGGATTTTCTGCCAAGTCAGTACACAGATCTTTACATTCGACCTCCTCACACTACATTTCGCTTCGTGTAATTTTTGTTTGTCTGCAAGGCTTTGGCTATGTTTATGTTTGCTGTGAAGTTCCCTTTGCTTCCGCAGCAGTTTTCTAACTCGGTTGTTGTACCACGGTGGCTCTTGTCCATCTCTTACGATCTTGCTTTGCACCTACTCCTGTAATGCATATTATACGATGGTTTTGAACTTTGTCCACTGATCCTCAACACTATCTGTACTTGAGATAAAACTTTTGTGTTGGGCCGTCAAGTACTCTGAAATCAGCTTTTTGTCACTTTTGATAAACAGAAAAATCTTCCTACCTTTTTTATTATTTCTATTTACCGCTGAAATCACCGATACTGTAACCGCTTTATGATCTCTGATTCCCTGTTCTGCGTAAACTGTTTCAAATAGTTCGGGTCTGTTTGTCACCAGAAGGTCTAATATGTTATCGCCACGAGTCGGTTCTCTGTTTAACTGCTCAAGGTAGTTTTCAGATAATGACTTTAAAAAAATTCACTGGATTCTTTGTCCTTGCCACCCGTTATAAACTTTTGAGTCTCCCAGTCTATATCTGGCAAATTAAATCTCCACCCAAAACTATAACATGGTCGGGAAATCTACTCGAAATATTTTCTAAATTTTCCTTCAGGTGTTCTGCCACAACAGCTGCTGAGCGAGGGGGCCTGTAGAGACATCCAATAACCATGTCTGAGCCTGCTTTAACAGTGACCTTTACCCAAATTATTTCACATTTCGGATCTCCGTCAATTTCCTACGATACTATTGCACTTTTTATCGCTATAAACACGCCTCCCCCTTCATTGTCCACATCTGTGGCTAATGAGTCGAATGACAGCACGACATTCTCCTGTCAATCTTCCGCTTTTGAAATGTGATCCTGGAGGGGTTTGAGCGGGATTACGAATTTGCCACTGCTTCAGTGTATCTGGGTGGGCTGCGTTGTGTGGTCAGACAGTGGCGCCATCCACGTTTCACACCAGCTCTGAGTTGCTAAGTTGTGTTAGATTACACTATGAGCGGCAAATTATGGGAGGCAGTAACTACCGCAAGAAATCGATAAGACGTTTTGTGGATTCAACAGTCTAAACATAAGAAATAAAACAAATTAGAGAAAGATTTGACAACCTCATTTCCTGTGCATGATTTCGATCATCATTCAAAGATGTGTCAAATGTTTCTTTCTCTAATCTGTTTCATTTATTACATTTAGACAAATCATTTCACAAAACACGTGACCGACTTCTTCCAATTTTTTTTGTTTTTGTTATTTTCATGGTGTGGGTGCCTGTAGTCATGTCCTAGTTCATGAACCACGGGCAACGTATGAGTGGCCAAGTAAGTGGTCCCGACAGTCGGGATACCAGTTACTTTGGAATAAGGCTGGGCATCTCGGACATATTCTGAGTCGTGGTCAGCTTTGTGCTCATACGGCAAAGACTACCAAATCCACCGGTTAACCGGTTAGTCCCTCAGCCGTTAGGGGTAAAACCCAATGGGACTCGGGGCAAGTAAGGCTAGCAACCTGCTTCCCTGGTACTTTAAATATGATGCTGGTAATAATCAGAGCAAAATGCCTCGGACCTTTGGAGGTGACGGAGGCCCACCTCTAACTGACAAACCAGGGACTCCTAAGATACGACTTGGCAAACAAATGGTAATGAGATGGGGAGCTATTAATATCAATGGGGGCTACTCTGGGAAGAAGGTAGAGCTGGCAGAGGCTGCAGGTAAGATGGGGCTGGACGTTTTAGCTGTTAGTGACATTCGGGTAAGGGGTGAGAAAGAAGAGGAAGTGGGAGAATACAAGGTCTACCGGTCAGGAGTCAAAGCAGGAATAGCACAATGGGGTGTAGGGCTTTACATCAGGAAAGAAATGGAACCCAGCGTAGTTGCAATAAGGTATGTAAACGAACGACTGATGTGGATAGATTTGACAGTGTCTAGCAAGAAAATTAGGATTGTGTCAGTATATTCTCATTGTGAAGGGACAGATCAAGATAAGATGGATAGTTTTTATGAGGCACTCAGTGATGTAGTTGTTAGAGTAAAGGACAAGGACAGTGTTCTGCTCATGGGTGATTTTAACGCCAGGATTGGAAATCGAACAGAAGGGTATGAAAAGGTTATGGGTAAATTTGGAGAGGATATGGAGGCCAACAGGAACGGGAAACAACTCTTGGATTTCTGTGCCAGTATGGGCTTAGTAATCACAAACTCCTTTTTTAAACATAAGAACATTCACCGGTATACTTGGGAAGGCAGGGGAACCAGATCTGTCATTGACTATATAATAACAGATCAGGAATTCAGGAAGGCTGTGAGGGACACACGTGTATTCAGGGGATTCTTTGATGACACTGATCATTATTTAATCTGCACAGAAATTGGGATTGTGAGGCCGAAAGTGCAGGAGGTCAGGTTCATATGTAGGAGGATAAGAGTGGAGAAACTTCAGGATAAGGAAATCAGGCACAAGTACATAACAGCGATCTCAGAAAGGTACCAGTTAGTTGAATGTAGTCAATTACAGTCATTGGAAAAAGAATGGACAAGGTACAGGGACACAGTACTAGAAGTGGCTAAAGAATGTCTTGGAACAGTAGTGTGTAAAAGTAGGATGAAGCAAACAGCTTGGTGGAATGATACACTCAAGGCAGCCTGTAAAAGGAAAAAGAAGGCGTATCAAAAATGGCTACATACCAGAACCCAGGTAGACAGAGAAAGTTATGTTGAAGAAAGAAACAAAGCCAAACAGATAATTGCAGCATGGAAGCAGAAATCGTGGGAAGACTTTGGAAACAGGTTGGAGACTATGGGTCAAGCTGCTGGAAAACCATTCTGGAGTGTAATTAGCAGTCTTCGAAAGGGAGGTAAGAAGGAAATGACAAGTATTTTGGACAGGTCAGGAAAACTGCTGGTGAATCCTGTGGATGCCTTGGGCAGATGGAGGGAATATTTTGAAGAGTTGCTCAATGTAGGTGAAAATGCGATCAGTAATGTTTCAGATTTCGAGGTAGAATGGGATAGGAATGATGATGGAAATAGGATCACATTTGAGGAAGTGGAAAAAATGGTCAATAGATTGCAGTGCAATAAAGCGGCTGGGGTGGATGAAATTAAGTAGGAACTCATCAAATACAGTGGAATGTCAGGTCTTAAATGGCTACACAGGATAATTGAAATGGCCTGGGAGTCGGGACAGGTTCCATCAGACTGGACAAAAGCAGTAATCACACCAATCTTTAAACATGGAAACAGAAAAGATTGTAACAACTACAGAGGTATCTCTTTAATCAGCGTTGTGGGTAAAATCTTCACAGGTATTGTTGAAAGGAAAGTGCGAGTATTAGTTGAGGACCAATTGGACGAAAATCAGTGTGGGTTTAGGCCTCTTAGAGGTTGTCAGGACCAGATCTTTAGCTTACGGCAAATAATGGAGAAGTGTTATGGGTGGAACAGGGAATTGTATCTATGCTTTATAGAGCTAGAAGAGGCATATGACCGGGTTCCTAGGAGGAAGTTATTGTCTGTTCTACAAGATTATGGAATAGGAGGCAAACTTTTGCAAGCTATTAAAGGTCTTTACATGGATGGTCAGGCAGCAGTTAGAGTTGACGGTAAATTGAGTTCATGGTTCAGAGTAGTTTCAGGGGTAAGACAAGGCTGCAACGTGTCTCCACTGTTGTTCATATTATTTATGGATCATATGTTGAAAACAATAGACTGGCTGGGTGAGATTAAGATATGTGAACACAAAATAAGCAGTCTTGCATAAGCGGATGACTTAGTTGTGATGGCAGATTTGATTGAAAGTTTGCAAAGTAATATTTCAGAGCTAGATCAGAAATGTAAGGACTATGGTATGAAGATTAGCATCTCCAAAACGAAAGTAATGTCAGTGGGAAAGAAATATAAACGGATTGAGTGCGAAATAGGAGGAACAAAGTTAGAACAGGTGGACGGTTTCAAGTACTTAGGATGCATATTCTCACAGGATGGCAACATAGTGAAAGAACTGGAAGCGAGGTGTAGCAAAGCTAATGCAGTGAGCGCTCAGCTACGATCTACTCTCTTCTGCAAGAAGGAAGTCAGTACCAAGACTAAGTTATCTGTGCACCGTTCAATCTTTCGACCAACTTTGTTGTATGGGAGCGAAAGCTGGGTGGGTTCAGGTTACCTTATCAACAAGGTTGAGGTTACGGATATGAAAGTAGCTAGAATGATTGCAGGTACTAGTAGATGGGAACAATGGCAGGAGGGTGTCCACAATGAGGAAATCAAAGAAAAACGGGGAATGAACTCTATAGATGTAGCAGTCAGGGCGAACAGGCTTAGATGGTGGGGTCATGTTACACGCATGGGAGAAGCAAGGTTACCCAAGAGACTCATGGATTCAGCAGTAGAGGGTAGGAGGAGTCGGGGCAGACCGAGGAGAAGGTACCTGGATTCGGTTAAGAATGATTTTGAAGTAATAGGTTTAACATCAGAAGAGGCACCAATGTTACCACTGAATAGGGGATCATGGAGGAACTGTATAAGGGGGGCTATGCTCCAGACTGAACGCTGAAAGGCATAATCAGTCTTAAATGATGATGATGATGATGATGTTGTTATTTTAAAGTCTTGTTCTGAAAACGTGACCTTATTGGCACCTCATTTGCTTTCCTGACGTCTTCTGTTCTTGAAAAATTTTGAATTTAGTACTTGATTCCAAGGAAACCGTTGTGACAGTTAAATATCACAATAATGTTCTCGAAATGCCGTAATTTTACTATACGATCAGAAGGAAGCCGTTTTGTCAGTTAAGATATCTTTCCAATGTAACTTTTTAGGGGCATCCATAGCTAGTCCTTGAAGAGATGAATTTCTCAACACTTCGCTAAATATATCAGTTTTCCCTCAAATTACTAATTAGTTTTTTCTTAATTAACATTATCAGTTTGCTTGGAAACTGACTGTAGGTGTTTCTGTCTTACTAAATTATCATACATTTTCTTTATCAAACATATTTTGAACTGTCAGTTATAATGTGTAACTCAGAATATAATTACCACAAACACTGCTCTGCTCACATTTATCTACAATTAATCTGCCTGAATACATATCTGCTTTTAAAATTATTGCAATCTTCTTACTGCTGAGTCTCAATTTCCAATCCTGCCACCAGTTTTATGCCTTATCACTATTTCTGTGCCACTTTTCCAAGTATCTTAATACTTCAAGTTAATCATAACTAAAAAGAAAATATCTGACATTACGGCCACACGTTATTCCGTTTTCTATTTGATCATTACATATTCCATTAGGCAGTGGTCAAATCTGAAAGCAGCTCTCAATGGCTGAATTTAAACTTATCAAATCGCTCCTATTTTGTATCTGAACATTTCATGCCAATTTAAATTTACCATTGTAGTTTACGGGGTGGGTGCGTCCCTGCTGTTTACTTCTACACCTATATGGATAATCTTCAAATAAATTTAAGTGCCTGGCAGAGGGTTCATCGAACCACATTAACAATTCTCTATTATTACAAAGTCGTACAGAGCGCGGAAAGAACGAACTCCTACATCCTTCCGTAGGAGCTCTGGTTTCCCTTATTCTATCATGGTCATCTTTTCTCTCTATGCATGTAGGCGTCAACCAAATATTTCCGCATTCGGAGCAGAAAGTTGGTGATTGGAATGTCGTGAGAAGATTCCGCCGCAACGAAAAACGCCTTTGTTTTAATGATGTCCGCCCAAAATCCTGTATCATTTCAGTGAAACTCTCTCCCCTATATCGAGATAATGGAAACCTGCTGCCCTTCTTAGAACGTTTTCAATGTACTCCGTCAGTGCTGTCTGATAAGGATCCTCACCGCGCAGCAGTGTACTAAAAGAGGACGGACAAGCGTAGTATAGATAGTCTCCTTAGTAGATCTGTTACATTTTCTAAGTGTCCTGCCAATCACACGCAGTCTTTGGTTAGCCTTCCCCACAACATTTTCTGTGTATTCCCTCCAATTCAATTGCTCGTAATTGTAATTCCTAGGTACTTAGTTGAATTTAAATTTGACTGATTTATCGTGAAACCCAAAGTTTAACGGATTCTTTTTAGCACTCATGTGGATGATATCACACTTTTCGTTATTTAGGAACCATTGCCAATTTTTGCACCATATAGATATCTTTTCTAAATCGTTTTGAAATTTGTTTTAATCTTCTGATGGCTTTGTTAATCGATAAACGACAGCGACATCTGCGAACAACCTAAGACGGCTGCTCAGATTGTCTCCCAAATCGTTTAGATAGATAAGGAACAGCAAAGGGAACGCCAGAAATCACTTCTGCTTTACTCGATGACTTTCCGTCAATTACTAAGAACTGTGACCTCTCTGACAGGAAAACATGAATCCAGTCACACAACTGAGACGATATTCCATAAGCACACAATTTCACTACAAGCCGCTTGTGTGGTACAGTGTAAAAAGCCTTCCGTAAATCCAGAAATACGAAATCAATTTGAAATCCCTGTGTTTCGCAATAACGGTGTTTTCTAAATCCTTGTTGACTGTTTGTTAATAGACCGTTTTCTCCGAGGAATTCGTAATGTTCGAACACAATATACGTTCGAAAATCCTGCTGAATATCGACGTTTATGATATGGGCCTGTAATTTAGTGGATTACTGCTACTATCTTTGTTGGGTATTGGTGTGAAGCGTGCAACTTTCCGGTCTTTGGGTACGGACCTTTCGCCGAGCGAACGGTTGTATATGATTGTGAAGTATGGAGTTGTTGCATCAGGATACTCTAAAAGGACCCTAATTGTTATACAGTCTGGACCAGACCAGCTTTTATTAAGTGATTTAGTTGCTTCACTACTCCGAGGTTATTTACTTCTACGTTACTCATGTTGGCAGCTCTTCTTGATTCGAATTATGGAATATTTCCTTCGTCTTCTTTTGTGAAGGCATTTCGGAGAGCTGTGTTTAGTAACTCTGCTTTAACAGCACTGTCTTCGATAGTATCTCCATCGCTATCCGCAGAGAAGACATTCATTGTGTCTTGCCGCTAGCATACGTCACATACGAGCAGAATCTCTTTGGATTTTCTGCCAGGTTTCGAGACAAAGTTTCGTTGTGAAAACTATTATAAGCTTCTCGCATTGAACGCCGCGATAAATTTCGAGTTTCTGTAAAAGATCGCCAATCTTGCGTCTGTTTAAATTCTCCTTCTCTGTGACCTTCGGTTTCTCGTAACTTCTGTGTCATTTAACAATCTAAATATGGCGAGGAACGAATTCTCTGACATTGTATAAATTAATACATGATGTAATTGTGTCGAAACAGGTGACATGGTGCCGACATACTCTGCCAGATCAGGCATACTACTAATACCAATTGCTGGCGAGCCTGAGTTGCTGCTCACTCTAGCAGGGTAGTTGCTATCTTCGTCTACCACTTCACATTACGGCACAATTGTTTCTTGCGGTGACATACCGGTGACGTGACGTAGTTCAACATTAACTTGACTACAGGCGTCGGCAGTTTCAAATATGTTCAAATTCCAAAGGGACCAAACTGCTGAGGTCATCGGTCCCTTGACTTACGTAGTACTTAAAGTAACTTATGCTAAGAGCAACACACACACCCTTGCCCGAGGGAGGAGTCGAACCTCCGGCGGGAGGGGCCGCGCAATCCGTCAAAAATGGTTCAAATGGCTCTGAGCACTATGGGACTCAACTGCTGTGGTCATAAGTCCCCTAGAACTTAGAACTACTTAAACCTAACTAACCTAAGGACAGCACACAACACCCAGCCATCACGAGGCAGAGAAAATCCCTGACCCCGCCGGGAATCGAACCCGGGAACCCGAGCGTGGGAAGCGAGAACGCTACCGCACGACCACGAGATGCGGGCGCGCAATCCGTGACAAGGCGCCTAAAGCCGCGCGGCCACTTCGCGCAGCATCATCAGTTTCACCTGTCCTATCAGTGATTACTTCGCAAATGAATCACATTATTTGTTCTTATGAGTCTGCAATCCGTGCCATCCGCTCATTTTCTAGTTCCTTCTTGTCCTTTTCATCAGTCGATTCGTGTATGGAATTTCAGCGGAATGCACCTTCTGTCGCAGTATTTTCTTGCATAAAATTTGTGCTTAGACTCTTCCCAGATATGTTTTAAATCATTAGACAAAGTTTTTCGCGTCTCTGAAAATTTAGAATTCATGTGCCCTACGAGCTATGTCTCTCAAGGATCTGCATTGTCCTTTTACACTGCGTATAACTTCATAAACAGTTCGTTTCTTGTCAGAGTTCTGGACTGATAATTTATCTGTCTCCTCTCTGTATCCTGTCTCAGCCTTAAATTTCCTTCTGAACTAACCGCTGTGAAACTGATTTCAACATTTGCTTAATCTGAATTCATATTCGTTGTTACTGACTTTAAAAGGTCAACATCTAATTTCACCTGTAATAGTTTTCTCCTTTTGCAGATAGTCGATGAGGATTATCCCTTGCGAATCCCAAAAGACAGTAGCCATAACTTTTCCGGCCGAAGGAATGGTCTTCGTCATTTCTGGTGCAGATTCACCCTTGGTAACCCATTGTTTAGATTGTTGTTTGGTCTCAGGAGTATAGTAATGTACCCATGTGATGAAACGATACCTAAAGTCCTGCGGATTCTTCCTGAACAGCTGCAAAACATCCTTGCAACACTTCACACGATTCCGTTTTTAGTCAAGCGTGAGCAATCGCGGAAGACATCTTACGGATAGCTTTCTCATGTCCAAATGCTTATGCAAAATATTATGTAACAGTTCATTCGATATGCCCACAGCACTAGCAATCTCACGCACCTTAACTCTTCTGTCATCCATCACCATATCATGGATTTCATCAATGATTTCTGGAGTCGTAACCTCCACAGCGCGTCCAGAACGTTCAGCATCACTTGTGCCCATGTGGCCACTCCGAAAATTTTAAAGCACTTATAAACTGTTCAAATCGAAGATGCAGAGTCACCGTAATGTTTATCAAGCTTCTCTTTAGTCTCCTGAGGCGTTTTGCCTTTCATTAAGTAATGTTTAATCACCACACGAAATTCTTTTTCGTCCATTTTTTGACAATAACTCGACTTCCTTGATTCACACGAATGCCAAACACAAAGAAATAGACCAATATGGCTGAAACTTTGTGTGAGTTCTTTCCAAAGATGCTGATAACTAAACATGACCTCGATACGCGCCGGTGGTGCCATCTCTCGGACTTTGCACGGACTTTTCAAACGCCCCTCGTATGCTCGAACCGTACCGTCAAATCCGTGGGTTTGAAAGAGGTTGCATTATTGGCCTGAGAGAATGTGATGCACCCATCCGGGAAATCGCTGCTCGTGTTGGACGAAGTGTTTCTGCAGTGCAACGGGTGTGTGCAGAATGATTCACAGAAAGCCGGAGAACATGCTGAGACGGACCAGGTCGGAGCACCCAAATCCCCCTTCCCGAGAAGATCGGCACCTCAACCGAATGGCATTGCCGGACAGATCTGCTCCTCCTCGGCTCTGGTGCAACATTGGAACAGTGTAACACATCGCACACCACCATGAGTTACAGTCCGTCGCCGTTTATTATGGCATGGTCAGCTCGCCCTATTTGCCCAAGAAATTCACAGTGCCGTAGACACTGGCGAGCAGATTGATGCCGTATTCCTGGACTTCAGGAAGGCATTTGATACGGTTCCGCACTTACGTTTAGTGAAAAAAATACGAGCTTACGGAATATCGGACCAGGTTTGTGATTGGATTCAGGATTTCCTAGAAGAAAGAACACAACATGTCATTCTTAACGGTTCAAAATCTGCAGATGTAGAGGTAATTTCGGGAGTACCGCAAGGAAGCGTGATAGGACCTTTATTGTTTACAATATACATAAATGACTTAGTTGACAACATCGGTAGCTCCGTGAGGCTATTTGCAGATGACACGGTTGTCTACAAGAAAATAGCAACATCAGAATACTCGTACGTACTCCAGGAAGACCTGCAGAGGATTAATGCATGGTGCGACAGCTGGCAGCTTTCCCTAAACGTAGATAAATGTAATATAATGCGCATACATAGGGGCAGAAATCCATTCCAGTACGATTATGCCATAGGTGGTAAATCATTGGAAGCGGTAACGACCGTAAAATACTTAGGAGTTACTATCCGGAGCGATCTGAAGTGGAATGATCACATAAAACAAATAGTGGGAAAAGCAGGCGCCAGGTTGAGATTCATAGGAAGAATTCTAAGAAAATGTGACTCATCGACGAAAGAAGTAGCTTACAAAACGCTTGTTCGTCCGATTCTTGAGTATTGCTCATCAGTATGGGACCCTTACCAGGTTGGATTAATAGAAGAGATAGACATGATCCAGCGAAAAGCAGCGCGATTCGTCATGGGGACATTTAGTCAGCGCGAGAGCGTTACGGAGATGCTGAACAAGCTCCAGTGGCGGACACTTCAAGAAAGGCGTTACGCAATACGGAGAGGTTTATTATCGAAATTGCAAGAGAGCACATTCCGGGAAGAGATGGGCAACATATTACTACCGCCCACATATATCTCGCGTAATGATCACAACGAAAAGATCCGAGAAATTAGAGCAAATACGGAGACTTACAAGCAGTCGTTCTTCCCACGCACAATTCGTGAATGGAACAGGGAAGGGGGGATCAGATAGTGGTACAATAAGTACCCTCCGCCACACACCGTAAGGTGGCTCGCGGAGTATAGATGTAGATGTAGATGTAGATGTAGATGTTAGGTAAACGTCGTCCCCTTCTCCGGCTATCTTTGGCGAATGTGCACAAACATGCTAGACAGCAGTTGTGTACGGAACGACGTCACTGGGGACAGTAATGGCATCAGATAGTGTTTTCTGACGATTACAGGTTCTGTTTGTTTGAAAGTGATGGCTGCATTTTGGTTCGTCGCAGACAGGGGTGGTGGCATCAGAGTGACAGCATTGGCACAAGACATACGGCACCAACTCAAGGCGTAATGGTGTGGGGTGCTAATGGATACAACCACAGGGCACTGTGACCAGTGTGACCTACGAGAATGACGTCCTGAGACCGTAGCCATACCCCATTTGCACAACACCCCAGACGCCAGTTCGCGGCAAGACTATGCACGACCACATGTTACTGCATGAACACGTGCCTTCTTGTTGTCACAGGATGTCAGCCTTTTGACCTGGCCCGCTAGATCACCACACTTGTTGCCAATCGTAAATGTGTGGGATATGGTGAAAAGACGGGTGCAGCGCTGTGACCCAGTGCCAACCACCATAGATGAACTTTGGAAACACATGAATGTAGCGTGCATAGCTATCACCAGGACGCCATTCGCGCCTTACACCTATCGAAGCTATCACACATGGAACGAGATATCAGGGTCAGTGGCGGACCCTGTACGTACAAGGCAACGGAACACATGCTGATCCGAGGTGACGGAAATACTAGTATTTTGTGCAGAACATACTGACGTATATGTCCTGTGAATTTGGATGTCCTATCTCTAGTCGTTCAAGATGTTCTATTTTTCCTGAACATGAGTGTACAATTCACAAGCTACGGTTACTCGAGAAAAGGAAATAATAAAGAGCCCATTATTAATAACAACATTGTCAGGCTGATCACCGGGGTTTTCTATCGTGGTTGGTTTGAGATTAATGCATACTGCAATGAGAGAGCGGTAGAGTATTTTACAAGGCGGTAGTGGCGCTGTTGTCGGGGAAGCTGACGGCGCGCGGCAGTCAGCTGACCATATCTCCCGGCAGAGGCCGCAGTCTCGGTGCAACAGAATGCGTGTCTTTCGGCAGCAGCCGGAACTGGATGTCCAGTGTGTTGACAAAAGGGGCTCGGAAGCCTTGTCACTAGCCTCTTGCCAGGAAGTGTCCGCTTTGCCGTCTCGACGACAAGTGTCCTTTGTCATTTCTATCAAAAGTACACTCCTGGAAATTGAAATAAGAACACCGTGAATTCATTGTCCCAGGAAGGGGAAACTTTATTGACACATTCCTGGGGTCAGATACATCACATGATCACACTGACAGAACCACAGGCACATAGACACAGGCAACAGAGCATGCACAATGTCGGCACTAGTACAGTGTATATCCACCTTTCGCAGCAATGCAGGCTGCTATTCTCCCATGGAGACGATCGTAGAGATGCTGGATGTAGTCCTGTGGAACGGCTTGCCATGCCATTTCCACCTGGCGCCTCAGTTGGACCAGCGTTCGTGCTGGACGTGCAGACCGCGTGAGACGACGCTTCATCCAGTCCCAAACATGCTTACACCTTCTAGAGCACGTTGGGTGGCACGGGATACATGCGGACGTGCATTGTCCTGTTGGAACAGCAAGTTCCCTTGCCGGTCTAGGAATGGTAGAGCGATGGGTTCGATGACGGTTTGGATGTACCGTGCACTATTCAGTGTCCCCTCGACGATCACCAGTGGTGTACGGCCAGTGTAGGAGATCGCTCCCCACACCATGATGCCGGATGTTGGCCCTGTGTGCCTCGGTCGTATGCAGTCCTGATTGTGGCGCTCACCTGCACGGCGCCAAACACGCATACGACCATCATTGGCACCAAGGCAGAAGCGACTCTCATCGCTGAAGACGACACGTCTCCATTCGTCCCTCCATTCACGCCTGTCGCGACACCACTGGAGGCGGGCTGCACGATGTTGGGGCGTGAGCGGAAGACGGCCTAACGGTGTGCGGGACCGTAGCCCAGCTTCATGGAGGCGGTTGCGAATGGTCCTCGCCGATACCCCAGGAGCAACAGTGTCCCTAATTTGCTGGGAAGTGGCGGTGCGGTCCCCTACGGCACTGCGTAGGATTCTACGGTCTTGGCGTGCATCCGTGCGTCGCTGCGGTCCGGTCCCAGGTCGACGGGCACGTGCACCTTCCGCCGACCACTGGCGACAACATCGATGTACTGCGGAGACCTCACGCCCCACGTGTTGAGCAATTCGGCGGTACGTCCAGCCGGCCTCCCGCATGCCCACTATACGCCCTCGCTCAAAGTCCGTCAACTGCACATACGGTTCACGTCCACGCTGTAGCGGCATGCTACCAGTGTTAAAGACTGCGATGGAGCTCCGTATGCCACGGCAAACTGGCTGACACTGACGGCGGCGGTGCACAAATGCTGCGCAGCTAGCGCCATTCGACGGCCAACACCGCGGTTCCTGGTGTGTCCGCTGTGCCGTGCGTGTGATCATTGCTTGTACAGCCCTCTCGCAGTGTCCGGAGCAAGTATGGTGGGTCTGACACACCGGTGTCAATGTGTTCTTTTTTCCATTTCCAGGAGTGTATCACCAGGCCGATTTCTTTGTGTTCTTCGGACCTATCTCCTTATCCCTCTGGCCATCTTGTGTGCGCCTTATGCCCAATCAAATTATTGTTCAACATCCTTGTGAAATATTTTGTACCATCCATAATTCCCATGACAGAAAAGGAAGCACACACGTATAAGTTATTGTAGCTTTACTGCACAAACTGCTCGTTGCCAGTTAAGAATGGATGCCCTGTGTCTTTTCGACTCGACCATTTGTCACCTGCCCCTCTGTTGACATTTCCTTCTATTACAGCTTGACAATGTGTTCGGTACAAACAATTCTTTCAGCAGAAGAGCACTCTCAGAGGCTAAAAACGGCATTTATAACAATTGTCTCCTCACCTGGCAAAATGCATGTCGTCCGTTAAACACTGACATCCTGCGTCTTGCGGATAAGCTTAGTTGCCACCTTCACCACTTTATCTGATGACGTGTCCTTCCCATCCACTCTATATTCCGTCACAGACGTTACCCAAAATATCTGAAGAGAACTGAAAAACAAAACAGTGATGTGTGGACTGTGGACAGCTTGGACCACAGTGTGCTATGCACTGACATGTAACAGATGAGGAAAGCTGAATGTTGAAAGACAAAAGCATTTATGACACAGGTATACACTCCTGGAAATTGAAATAAGAACACCGTGAATTCATTGTCCCAGGAAGGGGAAACTTTATTGACACATTCCTGGGGTCAGATACATCACATGATCACACTGACAGAACCACAGGCACATAGACACAGGCAACAGAGCATGCACAATGTCGGCACTAGTACAGTGTATATCCACCTTTCGCAGCAATGCAGGCTGCTATTCTCCCATGGACACGATCGTAGAGATGCTGGATGTAGTCCTGTGGAACGGCTTGCCATGCCATTTCCACCTGGCGCCTCAGTTGGACCAGCGTTCGTGCTGGACGTGCAGACCGCGTGAGACGACGCTTCATCCAGTCCCAAACATGCTCAATGGGGGACAGATCCGGAGATCTTGCTGGCCAGGGTAGTTGACTTACACCTTCTAGAGCACGTTGGGTGGCACGGGATACATGCGGACGTGCATTGTCCTGTTGGAACAGCAAGTTCCCTTGCCGGTCTAGGAATGGTAGAACGATGGGTTCGATGACGGTTTGGATGTACCGTGCACTATTCAGTGTCCCCTCGACGATCACCAGTGGTGTACGGCCAGTGTAGGAGATCGCTCCCCACACCATGATGCCGGGTGTTGGCCCTGTGTGCCTCGGTCGTATGCAGTCCTGATTGTGGCGCTCACCTGCACGGCGCCAAACACGCATACGACCATCATTGGCACCAAGGCAGAAGCGACTCTCATCGCTGAAGACGACACGTCTCCATTCGTCCCTCCATTCACGCCTGTCGCGACACCACTGGAGGCGGGCTGCACGATGTTGGGGCGTGAGCGGAAGACGGCCTAACGGTGTGCGGGACCGTAGCCCAGCTTCATGGAGACGGTTGCGAATGGTCCTCGCCGATACCCCAGGAGCAACAGTGTCCCTAATTTGCTGGGAAGTGGCGGTGCGGTCCCCTACGGCACTGCGTAGGACCCTACGGTCTTGGCGTGCATCCGTGCGTCGCTGCGGTCCGGTCCCAGGTCGACGGGCACGTGCACCTTCCGCCGACCACTGGCGACAACATCGATGTACTGTGGAGACCTCACGCCCCACGTGTTGAGCAATTCGGCGGTACGTCCACCCGGCCTCCCGCATGCCCACTATACGCCCTCGCTCAAAGTCCGTCAACTGCACATACGGTTCACGTCCACGCTGTCGCGGCATGCTACCAGTGTTAAAGACTGCGATGGAGCTCCGTATGCCACGGCAAACTGGCTGACACTGACGGCGGCGGTGCACAAATGCTGCGCAGCTAGCGCCATTCGACGGCCAACACCGCGGTTCCTGGTGTGTCCGCTGTGCCGTGCGTGTGATCATTGCTTGTACAGCCCTCTCGCAGTGTCCGGAGCAAGTATGGTGGGTCTGACACACCGGTGTCAATGTGTTCTTTTTTCCATTTTTAGGAGTGTACACTGAAGCGCCAAAGAAACTGGTGCAGACATGCGTATTCAAATACACAGACATGTAAACAGGCAGAATACGGCGCTGCGGTCGGCAACGCTATAGAGGGTGAGTCACCAACTATTGCCACCTAGAATAACTCCAAATGTATGATACTAGCTGAAAAGTTTGTGCAACAAATGTTGCATGGGACAACAGGGGTCATATTATGACGTTGGTTTTTTGTTGCTAAATAGAGTCGCGCCAGAGATATGAAGGCCCGATGCAAAAGCTTCTGTTCGAGAGCGTTGCTGCACTGTGTACGCAACGAAGCACGACTCCGATGCGGGTATATAAGCACCGACAAGTAGGCACAGGGTTAGTGTGGCATTCATGTCTTTCCAACGTGCATGCGGTAAATAAGGAAACGCGACATTATTACTGGATACGTTCAAACAGGACCAACGTGCTGTTATTTTTGTTCTTGGCTGCAGAAGGATAAACACCGGTGGACATCCAAAGCACAATGAAGACTGTGTTGCAGTTAAGGCCAAATGAAGGGGAAACTGCAACAAGGGATGCTGCTGCTTCATGACAGCGCAAGTTCCCATATCGCAAATCTCGTAAAAAAAAAGTTGCGCAAAGTTAAGTAGGATACGCTCGAGCACCCGCCATATAGTCCTGACCTCTCCCCATTCGATTATCACGCTTTCGGTTCATGAAAAAAGATCTTGAAGGTTGACGATTCCTGTCGGCCGAGAATGTGCAGCAGGCAGCTACAGATTTCTTCACGCAGCAGGACACGGTGTTTTAGCCCACAGGGATCTTCAGCCTGGTGCGTCGGTGAGATGTTTGTCTCAGTGCTCATGAGCGATTATGCCTGATTGCCATGCCGATTCTGGACTGCACGACCTTCGAACGCAAACTATTTGATCACCCCTTACGCAAACATAAAAAAAGTTTTGCATCACCCCGGTTCCCAGAACTCCTGAACATAAACGTTGACTGTGGATATTGTATCACAGACACAGTCCTTTTGACAGTTCAGAGACGTCACTAAACCCGCCCAGAGATGTAAACCACCATGCATGACCACCGCCTATTAGACGAAGGGGGTCCGACAGGCGATCAGTTCCACTCATTCCACCACGAAGGAGGTACACGGCTCGTATGGTCTGTACTTCAACCATGCCTAGACGGTCAATACCGCGGGTCTATCGCGTCTGCATTGTTACTTTGTGCCAGGAAGGGCTCTCAACAGGGGAAATGTCCAGGCATCTCGGAGTGAACCAAAGCGATGTTATTCGGACATGGAGGAGATACAGAGAGACAGGAACGTCGATGAAATGACTCGCTCAGGCCGCCCAAGGGCTGCTACTACACTGGATGACGGCTACCTACGGATTATGGCTCGGAGGAACCCTCACAGAAACGCCCCATGTTGAATAATGCTTTTTGTGCAGCCACAGGACGTCGTGTTACGACTCAAACTGTGCGCAATAGTTACATGATGCGCAACTTCACTCCCGACGTTCATGGCGAGGTCCATCTTCGCAACCACAACACCATGCAGCGCGGTACAGATGGGCCCAATAACATGCCGAATGGACCGCTCAGGATTAACATCACGTTCTCTTCGCCGATGAGTGTCGTTTATGTCTTCAATCAGACAATCGTCGGTTTTGGAGGCAACCCGGTCAGGCTGAACGCCTTAGACACAGTGTCCAGCGAGTGCAGCAAGGTGAAGATTCCCTGCTGTTTTGGGGTGGCAATATGTGCGGCCGACGTACGCCGCTGGTGGTCACGGAAGTCATCGTAACGGCTGTACGATACGTGAATGCCATCCTCCGACCGAAAGTGCAACCAAATCGGCAGCATATTGGCGAGGCATTCGTCTTCATGGACGACAATTCGCGCCCCCATCGTGCACATCTTGTGAATGACTTCCTTCAGGATAACGACATCGCTCGACTAGAGTGGCCAGCATGTGCTCCAGACATGAACCCTATCGAACATGCCTGCGATAGATTGAAAAGGGCTGTTTATGAACGACGTTACCCACCAACGACTCTGAGGGATCTACGCCGAATCTCCGTTGAGGAGTGGGACAATCTGGACCAACAGTGCCTTGATGAACTTGTGGATAGTATGCCACGACGAATACAGGCATGCATCAATGCGAGAGGACGTGCTACTGGGTATTAGAGGCACCGATGTGTACAGCAATCTTCACCACCACCCCTGAAGGTCTCGCTGTATGGTGGTACAACATGCAATGTGTGGTTTCCAAGATCAATAAAAAGGGCGGAAATGATGTTTATGTTGATCTCTAATCCAATTTTTTGTACAGGTTCTGGAACTCTCGAAACCGAGATGATGCAAAACTTTTTTTGCTTTGATACGGTAAAAAAATTTTCATATGCGTAAAATTTTGATAACGATGAAGTGACAAATGAAGGGAATTAGTCAGTGCAGGGAAACGACAATGTGGTGAGAGATGGACGAGAACGTGTTGTTTAATCGGTGAAACAGAAATACAGACGCTTTTCTTTGCAGTTAAAAGTAGAACGTTGAGTGTGGAAGAGAGAATTGCGGTAGTTGGTGGATGAAGCGGTTTACACATGTGGAAAAGAGAGGAATGCAGAAGTTTCCAGAAAACCATTGTAGCAGCGTTGTTGCAGTAAAAGACAAAGTTTCGAGAAGAAATACGATTCTGATATTTTGAGTGAAGAAAAGGAGTTCCTTAGGCGAAGATAACAAGAAAAGAATGCGCCATAGGTAAGATTTCAAGACTGTACAATTTGGCGATGTATCTACACAGAAGGCGAGACGATTATCTGGACATCGATTGTATCAGAGGAACTGGTCGTCACCACAGAATGATGAGGACCATGATTCAGCGCTGTCAATAGTTACCAGCTTTATGTTGGTTGAGGAGAGACTGAACTATAGTGGAAATATGGACTTTGTTGGAAAAAGTGGCTATTATTGATTATTTGGTTTTCGAAACAGTAACTGTGAACAGATTTGCTATCATTATTTTTATCTGATGTGAGTACTAAAGTGTTAGTATGATTGAAAATATAAATAGTGAAAATATAAATAAAGCTAACGCCACTCTGCTACAATATCTCGTTTCATAGGCGTCTATTGTGCATAAAACAGTGTTCACATTTTGGCCCTAGAACATCCCATTTCCATACCTTTCCACAAAAATTTTAAATATTTTGACTGTGAGAGTTCTACAATGCTACAGAACATCGTAGCGAAGTATGAATTATTTTGCTTTTATAAACTAATTTATTCATCAACAAGCTAGCTCCACGCCATTTTATCTTCTTTCTGTTGATCGCTTAACATCTGCATTATGACGCCTACAACGATTGTCAGCTGCAGTTGCAGCATCCCAGGTGAGTCAAGTGAAAATTGAACTGATTCATCTCTGGTGCCGGACATTCTTTTCTACATCTTCGTAAACATTTATTTCGCAGTAGACCCTCCGCTCCAAAATTAACTGAAGGTAAGAAGATGTAAAGGACAGTAATGGTTAGAGACAGTTATACAAAAGAATAATAATTAGGCTAAAAATATTTTGTTTTACACTCAAACCTAAATCCCCTCACAGTTAAAAGTTGTTGTCACCTTCTTAACTTGACCATGACAGCACACATGCTGGACTATATAATACCAAACAGTAGAATAATTTTTTGCTTTTTCAGGGGTGGGTAATACCGTAAGTTTCAAACTAGTTTGTAAGGACTTCGATTTGTATTAGTTCAAGATCACATAAGCTTCATGAAAATTAAGCTTGACTGATATATACACAACCACATGCAGTAGTATTTCGATAGACAGTCCCTGTTTATAACCTCGTTCAAATTTCGGTATAAAGTACAGTTTGTTCCATAAATGCCAATAATTTACTTTGGGTCGTACACTCTTAATTCCGTAAGTAAACGAAGTGCTACATATCTTGACACACAATGATTCAGTAGAACCAAAAGAAACATTTTACCTTTCCAAGTTGTTATATAACCATATGGCACTGTGATTTCATATTTGTACCTGCTTTAATGTGGATGTAAATGTGATAACACCCGGAGCGGTGGGATCTTGCTATTGTAGGAAGTAGAAAAGTATTTGCAATCAAAATTTAGGCCCCTAGTAAGACAATCTTTCTGTCGTTTCACTGGCACGAGTGGCTGGCATTGTCTAAACTTCACCGTTCACTGGTGGTGGCGCAGCTGCGGGGAAAAGCTTCGACAATACCAGTCACTCCTGTTGGCGAAACGTTAGGAAAATTATCAAAGAAACATCAGCCGAAGAACCGGAGACAGAAGCCAACAGGCAATTTGCCAAGTGTCCACGACAGCCTCAAGAATTTTGTGTCCCAGTAAGACTTTATGTACTGCATCTGTTGTTATAATGGGGGAATTTCATGTTAGGCCCCTTTGTTTATCGAAGATTCACTCAAGCCGGAATAGCAGAACTGATATTATAAGAGTAGTGCGTTCTCAGGTATTGGAGGCTCGACTTCTATCGTCTATCCCAGTCCATGCGTACATACGAATACCGCCACACTCGTATGTACACACGTCAACAAAAGTTTCGCATCAGCCCTTTATTTCTAAATTAATGACACAGAAAAAAAGTGGTTTCGACCCATGCGTATTTATTCATTTGCAATAAGTCGAAATCACCAGATCAAAAAAGCAAACATTTATGTAACGGGAGTATCGTCTGTTTCTCATTTTTTTTGAAAGCAACGTCAGCACAGGCTGAACTTCAGCTTGCTCGCCTGCAGGGTTGAAACTGTTGTAGCGTAACAAAGATGAGACCACGAAGCCAGCCAGCCTTGTCCAAATTCTAACACTCTTCAATAGCGATTAACAGAAATGATTTCAGGCGTTCTCCAAGGTAGTGTTATAGGCGCTTTGCTGTTCCTTATCTATATAAACGATTTGGGAGACAATCTGAGCAGCCGTCTTCGGTTCCTTGCAGATGACGCTGTCGTTTACCGACTAATAAAGTCATCAGACGATCAAAACAAACTGCAAAACGATTTAGAAAAAATATTTGAATGGTGCGAAAAGTGGCAGTTGATCCCAAATAACGAAAAGTGTGAGGTCATCCACATGAGTGCTAAAAGGAACTCGTTAAACTTCGGTTACACGATAAATTAGTCTAATCTAAAAGCCGTAAATTCAACTAAATACCTAGGTATTACAATTACGAACAACTTCAATTGAAAAGAACACACAGAAAATGTTGTGGGGAAGGCTAACCAAAGACTGCGTTTTATTGGCAGGACACTTACAAAATGTAACAGACCTACTAAGGAGACTGCCTGCACTACGCTTGTCCGTCCTCTTTTAGAATACTGCTGCGCGATGTGGAATCCTTGCCAGGTAGGACTGATTGAGTGCATCGAAAAAGTTCAAAGAAAGGCAGCACGTTTTGTATTATCGCGAAATATGGGAGAGAGTGTCACAGAAATGATACAGGATTTTGGCTGGAAATCATTAAAAGAAAGGCGTTTTTCGTTGCGACGGAATCTTCTCACGAAATTCCAATCACCAGTTTTCTCCTCCGAATGCGAAAATACACTCCTGGAAATGGAAAAAAGAACACATTGACACCGGTGTGTCAGACCCACCATACTTGTTCCGGACACTGCGAGAGGGCTGTACAAGCAATGATCACACGCACGGCACAGCGGACACACCAGGAACCGCGGTGTTGGCCGTCGAATGGCGCTAGCTGCGCAGCATTTGTGCACCGCCGCCGTCAGTGTCAGCCAGTTTGCCGTGGCATACGGAGCTCCATCGCAGTCTTTAACACTGGTAGCATGCCGCGACAGCGTGGACGTGAACCGTATGTGCAGTTGATGGACTTTGAGCGAGGGCGTATAGTGGGCATGCGGGAGGCCGGGTGGACGTACCGCCGAATTGCTCAACACGTGGGGCGTGAGGTCTCCACAGTACATCGATGTTGTCGCCAGTGGTCGGCGGAAGGTGCACGTGCCCGTCGACCTGGGACCGGACCGCAGCGACGCACGGATGCACGCCAAGACCGTAGGATCCTACGCAGTGCCGTAGGGGACCGCACCGCCACTTCCCAGCAAATTAGGGACACTGTTGCTCCTGGGGTATCGGCGAGGACTATTCGCAACCGTCTCCATGAAGCTGGGCTAAGGTCCCGCACACCGTTAGGCCGTCTTCCGCTCACGCCCCAACATCGTGCAGCCCGCCTCCAGTGGTGTCGCGACAGGCGTGAATGGAGGGACGAATGGAGACGTGTCGTCTTCAGCGATGAGAGTCGCTTCTGCCTTGGTGCCAATGATGGTCGTATGTGTGTTTGGCGCCGTGCAGGTGAGCGCCACAATCAGGACTGCATACGACCGAGGCACACAGGGCCAACACCCGGCATCATGGTGTGTGGAGCGATCTCCTACACTGGCCGTACACTACTGGTGATCGTCGAGGGGACACTGAATAGTGCACGGTACATCCAAACCGTCATCGAACCCATCGTTCTACCATTCCTAGGCCGGCAAGGGAACTTGCTGTTCCAACAGGACAATGCACGTCCGCATGTATCCCGTGCCACCCAACGTGCTCTAGAAGGTGTAAGTCAACTGCCCTGGCCAGCAAGATCTCCGGATCTGTCCCCCATTGAGCATGTTTGGGACTGGATGAAGCGTCGTCTCACGCGGTCTGCACGTCCAGCACGAACGCTGGTCCAACTGAGGCGCCAGGTGGAAATGGCATGGCAAGCCGTTCCACAGGACTACATCCAGCATCTCTACGGTCGTCTCCATGGGAGAATAGCAGCCTGCATTGCTGCGAAAGGTGGATATACACTGTTCTAGTGCCGACATTGTGCATGCTCTGTTGCCTGTGTCTATGTGCCTGTGGTTCTGTCAGTGTGATCATGTGATGTATCTGACCCCAGGAATGTGTCAATAAAGTTTCCCCTTCCTGGGACAATGAATTCACGGTGTTCTTATTTCAATTTCCAGGAGTGCATTTTGTTGACATCGACCTACATAGAGCGGAACGATCACCACGATAAAATAAGAGAAATCAAAGCTTGTAGGGAAAGATATAGGTGTTCATTGTTTCCGCGCGCTATACGAGATTTTAATAATAGAGAATTGTGAAGGTGGTTCGATGAACCCTCTGCCAGGCAGTTAAATGTGATTTGCAGAGTATCCATGTAGACGTAGATGTAGATTATTCGTAAGTCACGCAGACTACGTGCTCGGCTAAAGACAGCTCGTTTCGGTCGATGCCACACATGTTTGGTTGGGTCCATGTTCAGTGAACAGACAGGCTTCTCCATTCTGGTGGTGGTGGTAATTTCCTATGGGACCAAACTGCTGAGGTCATCGGTCCATAGGCTTACACCATTCTGGTGATTCTTGGTCCTAGCAATCTGAAGGTACGTTCACGAGGGCAGCACAATGAGTATGCGAGTTGTCATGCATTGTCTGCAGAATCTCGTACCTGTACAGTAGAGCAGGGACGGCTCTGAGCACTGTGGGATTTAACATCTGAGGTCATCAGTCCCCTAGAACTTAGAACTACTTAAACCTAACTAACCTAAGGACATCACACACAATCATGCCTGAGGCAGGATCCGAACTTGCGACCGTAGCGGTCGCGCGGTTCCAGACTGAAGCGCCTGGAACCGCTCGGCCACACTGGCCGGCCTAGAGCAGTGACATTGCCCTCAACAACGACGAGGGCGTACAGTGCCCCCATATAATGCCACTCCAGAACACCACTACGCCGCCACCTTGTTGCACATTGTGGTGCACAGTGTTGGAGGCGTTCTATATTATCGAGTTGTCTCGAGACAAGTTGTCTGCGATTATCAGGGTGCATACAGATCCGAATTTTGTCTGTAATGAAAACGGAGTCCACGGTGTTGTGGTGTAGGAGGTGGAGCTCGCCATTAGTGTCAGGAATGGAGACTGGTCGAGTAACCTTCTCCTAACAGTTTAATACGACACTTGACATCCTGCAACCTTTTTGGACGCCGAATACAGTTCTGGAAGACTCAGCCCAAAGTTCCTTCGACTCAAAAGAACGCGGGCAGTCTGTGCGGTGCTAGTCGTCAACACTACCATCAATGGGAAATGATTCCAAGGCCGCATCACATCTCTTTGACTCCGGTGCACATGTCCAGCAACTTCCCTGGATGACAAATCTTCCGTGCGTTATGTGATGATACGGACCCGATCATTGGTTACGAGTGGCCTTCCTGGCGTGATCGATGTTCACTCTACTATTTCACAGATGTCCCTAACGCATCCCTACTAGGTTTTACTTCCAACTGAAATGGTGCAACCCTTTCGAGTGCGGCATTGTACCCGTAGATAGCGCTCATGGTAAGTGGGGCGCAGCCCCGAATTCTCCCGCGGTCAGAAGAATAGTACGAATCCTCCCAAGCCCGCAAGGGTCTGAAAAATGATGGGACCGAATCCTCCCGTTTGAAGCAGGTAGCAGTTGCAAACGTTATGAATACTCCAAGCAGGCAAAGAAAAGCATATGAAGTTGCAGTATAAGATGTGAAAATTTTTCGCGTGCATTGTATGTTTAAAAGTTTTATCTTTTATCTTATTTAGATATTTATTTTTAGAAACTGGAAGCATTTATGGCCTTGATTTCTTCATAATTAATTTATTAAAATAGAAAATCATGATTTCGCAACACATATTCTATCTCAGTGTTCATGTTATGAATTATGGTTGCAAATCAAATATGTGTTATTTTCTAATAAACACTTCGTCCCGTCTGTGGTTTCCACATTCAGCGTGTTGATAACATTATGAACATCTGCAGCGCTCGTGGGCGCCTAGCTTTGTAAATAGATTTGCGAAAATTTGTGACATCTCTCTTAGTTATATCTTCTTCTTTTAACTTCTGGTAAATTATTTTTGACGGTCTCTCACAAATATCTTCTATGGTTTTTCACTTTAGGTCAGAAACGATTTCTTGCCTCTGAATTTTGTTATGAGGCATTTTTTCATGATTATGCTCTTCTTGACTCTCACGACATCCAGCTCCTCAATAGAAATAGTTTTAACAAAACTTCTGCTGCCATTAATGTTGTACGTCCATCGCGCTAGACCACCTATCAGCAGTTTTTTTTAGAACCGAAGGTGTTACATTTCAGAACCAACATTTTCCTTCCCTTCCTACTTACTGAAACTGTAAGCTCGTCTGAGGACGTGTTCACTCTACAACGAACTGTCGCCGCGAACTGCGAAGTGGCCGCAGGCAGCTGTGGTCATTAGCGCACACGGTGCTCTGTCGCATTGTGTCAGTTTGGGAGGATTCGGTCCTGTTACCTGCTTACCTACCTAATTTCTGGACGATTCGGGGCAGCGCCCGGTAACTGCTTGCGCATTTACAACGCCCGATCGGCGCGGGAACTGTTGTCACAATAGCAACACACCTGCATGGCAGTTAGGGCTGAAGCAAAATTTTCGTTGCTGTGTGTATAAATTTTGGCCGCGTAGGATCTAGGGGAAGACCTGACGCTAACGACTGAGAACAAATAGCAGCAAATTACTGGTGCCGTGTGGGTGACAGCTGTGAGTGCGCCGGTGTAGCCTACATAGAGCACACGCAGTGCATTCAGATATTTCGGGAGGCCGGGAGTCCCGCTGAGCTTTGAAAACACGGCGCTGCTGTTGGCAGTTAGCGGACATCCAGGCGCTACGCGCTTCCAGGACGCCGGTTATTCCGGGCGCACTATTCTGGAGCTTCATTCACGCGTGCCCTGCCCGCTCCCATTTGGCTGGCGCCGGCGCCGCGCCGCGCCGCGCCGAGCCACTGCACGCCACTGGCGCCACTGCACGCCACTGGCGCCACTGCACGCGTCTCGTGTCGCAGCATAGGTCGACACCGCAGCCACCAGCACTGCTGCAATGCCTGCGCCGCGGTCAGCTCCGACCACGGGGCGCGTGAGCACTGCAGGCAGCAGCTGGTCAACTTACAGCTTTAGAAGCTGTCCGAAGTTGACACCACGTCCCCGGATCTACATCTACACCCCGCAGACCACCTTGTGGATTTGGGCGGAGGATACTTCTCATACCCCCTTCTACCCTCTTTCCTGATCCATTCATGAATGGCACGACGAATGAATGACTGTTGGTAAGCATTCTTCTTAGCTGTAGTTTTTCGTTGTAGTCATTTCGCATGACATAAATAAGAGGAAGTAATATGTCGCTCTATTCTTTCCGGAACGTTCTCTCGCAATTTCAATAGTAAACCAATCCATGATCCACTAAGTCTCTGCTCGCAGGGTAGCCGCGTGGTCTGATGGTGCCTTGTGACGGTTCGCACGGCTTCCGCAGTCGGAGGTTCGAATCCTCCCTCGGTCATGGGTGTGTGTGTTGTCCTTAGCGTAAGTTAGTTTCAGTTAAATTAAGTAGTGTGTAAGCCTAGGGACCGATGACCTCAGCAGTTTGGTCCCACAGGAACTTATCACAAATTTCCAAAAATCTGCGCCTCTCTTGTAGCCTCTGCCACTGGTGGTAGTTGAGCTCTGTAATGTTTCCGCACTACAGTGACGAAATGTGCCTCCCTTCGTTGGATCCTTTCTATCTTTACCAATAATCCAACCCGGTAAGCATCCTCGCTGACGGTCGAACAAGTGCTTCTCAAGTCACATCTTTCGTGAATGAATTACATCAAGTTTCAAATTTTATAGTCCTGTCCTCCTCAGTTGCGCGCAATATTACGGTATATTAATAATTTTTACTTATGGACCGTCTGACACACAATGACAAAAATTTAAATAAAATAGCTAACATATGTACATATTCCAGGCCACTGATGATGCCTTGCAGAAAATAAAGGCGAAACGCGTATGACACTAAAATTGTGTTTTATTCGGTTGCTGTCAGACGGTCCATAAGTAAAAATTATTAATATACCGTAATACATCAAGTTTCTTCCAGTGAATCTCAGCCTGGCACTTGCTTTTCGTATCATGTTATCATTCCATTTTCTATCGCTCCATACGGTTACTCCTAGGTACTCTACAGAAGATAGTGCTCGAGTGATTTGTCACCAATAGTTTAATAGTACACTAGTGAAATTATTCGTTTATGTATGCGCCTTACGTTACACAGGGTGAGTCAGGAGCAAAGGTACATGCTTCGAGGGGTGATAGTATTAGCGATTTTGAATGACAAATTCATATGAACATATGTCATGTTCCCGACAGTTTTCGAGGAAACTAATGAAAACAGTGGGAAATAGGACAAATGTTGGTGATGGTAAAAAGTGAAACACTGTGATCCATTGTTTTGTTAACTTGTGTACACATCCTCGTAAAAGAATATGTTCAAAATGTCCGCCGTCAACTGCGATGCAGCTCTTGTAGACATCTGCTGTGTTGATAATCTGCGCTCATTCCTTTACTTGAGCACAAAACTATAAAATATGAGCGAGAAGTTCCTCCTTTGTGTCCACTCTGCACTTGTGGATTTCTTTCTTAGCCAGCTGCACAGATAATAATCTAATGGAATAAGATCGAGTGATTTGACGTACTGTAAACACTAACGGTCCTCTCTGAAAAAAATGGCTCCGAGCGCTATGGGACTTAACAACTAATGTCATGAGTCCCCTAGAACGTAGAACTACTGAAACCTAACTAACCTAAGGACATCACACACATCCATGCCCGAGGCAGGATTCGAACCTGCGACCGTAGCAGTCGCGCGGTTCCAGACTGAAGCGCCTAGAACCGTTCGGCTACCCCGGCTGGCGGTCCTCTCACAAATGCTTGGGTTACCTGAGTTTGTCTCCAAGGAAGTCCTAGATTTTTTCGCTAAACAACAGTGCGAAACTGTATCAAATGCCTTCCTGAAGTCAAGAAACACGGAATCAACCTAGGCGCCGATGTTTACGGCGCTCTGGACTCGTGGACGAACAGAAAAATAAGTGTTTCGCTAAATCTCTGTTTGCAGAAGCCATGTTGATTTTTATAAAGGGGACTTAGTACGGGTTGCACTAAATATCTACGGTCGGACGACTTGTCTGGAGAAGCGCTAAAACATTATACGCCCACACGTTCTCGTCAATCAGTGCAACTGCATTAAAGTCACTGCAGTAGTTCCTGAAATTAGCCTTCGCTGACAGACAGAAAAATGCGGCGGGAGAATTTGATTTATGATACAGAATCTACAGAAGAGGAAGATATGTTTAGATTATGGCATTATTAATTTTGTGTGGCTCAATACCTGGTGCATGTCTTCCAATTGAACGCTGTGTGTGTGACTTGCGTGACCCTAACCTACCCTAGTATCCAACTGCGGAAAGGGACCCTACTGTTTAACATGGAATTCATACCACTTGTTGTTTCTGCCGAAATTGTACATCACCTATATGTGAAAGCAAGTTTACAAGGCAAACTGAAAAACCGGCGTTCCGACGAGAATTCTGTATCTGTAACTTTCGTTTTTCAGACATGCACTTTACCAACCCGATCACAACCCGACTTAATATGTCTGTATGTATGAATTCAATGAGTAGATGACAATGAAATCGTTTTTACAGAGATGGGAGAATTTAATTCATCATTGTTCAGCAAGCTTGTACGATATTTTTATACAGTATACACACAATGACTCAGTCTACCTATCAGTGAAAAATATACAACAATAACTAAACAAATTCCTGAGAGCACGAACAAATGGAAATTACAAAAAAAAAAGAAAATGGTTCAAATGGCTCTGAGCACTATGGGACTTAACATCTGTGGTCATCAGACCCCTAGAACTTAGACCTATTTAAACCTAACTAACCTAAGGACATCACACACATCCATGCCCGAGGCAGGATTCGAACCTACGACCGTAGCAGTCGCGCGGTTCCGGACCGAGCGCCTAGAACCGCTAGACCACCGCGGCCGGCGCGGAAATTACAACAGGGATTTGTATCTACGAATGGTGTTCAATATGTTGTGAATTGGCAGGAGCCAATTCACGGAGTTTGGAGGAAGCCGAAAGGCACGCGTTTAAGCTCACGCAGGCTGGCGTGCGGTCTGGAAAATGACAAGGAATTATAGTAGCCAAAAATAGTACATAGCTTCTGGAATACTTAACTTTAATCCACAATTGGTGTACATCGGCCTGACGGTACAGGCATCACATGATAAATAGCAAATGATAAATGGCGCCTTGCTAGGTCGTAGCAAATGACGTAGCTGAAGGCTATGCTAACTATCGTCTAGGCAAATGAGAGCGTATTTGTCAGTGTAGCTTCGCTAGCAAAGTCGGCTGCACAACTGGGGCGAGTGCTAGGAAGTCTCTCTAGACCTGCCGTGTGGCGGCGCTCGGTCTGCAATCACTGACAGTGGCGACACGCGGGTCCGACGTATACTTGCGGACCGCGGCCGATTTAAAGGCTACCACCTAGCAAGTGTGGTGTCTGGCGGTGACACCACACAATAAGTAACGCAGTACTTTTTATTTCTCGGCCAGTTTCAGTTTAAAATATGCGGAATTTGTTGAGGGACACCGTGAAATATCACCGCTTCAGCCCCTATAGTTTCACGAACTTCCGATAGGTGGCGGCGCCATCGTGGCTTTCAAAATGGCGTCTGTAACAGAGGTGCGCTCCAAGCAGATAGCTGCCACTGAGTTTCTTTTGGCGAACAACCAGAGCATCGCAGATATTCATAGGCGCCTGCAGAATCTCCACAGAGACCTGGCAGTGAACAAAGGCACGGTGAGTCGTTTGGTGCGGCGTCTGTCATCTTCGCAATAAGGTCACGCAAGCTGTCCGATCTCACGAGTGACTCTTAGAAACTTGGAAAGTGCAGACACTCTCATCCGAAGTGATCGACGGATCACAGTCAAACACCTCGGTGGTCACTGGATGTCTCCGTTGGTAGAGCTGTACACTCGTCCACCAGTTGGGATACTCAAAAGTGTGTTGCCGCTGACAGAAGACCATGAAGAGCAACGAAGTTCTTCCCCACCCGCCCTAGAGCCCGCATCTTGCACCTTCCGACTTCCATGCCGGCCGAAGTGGCCGCGCGGTTCTGGCGCTGCAGTCTGGAACCGCGAGACCGCTACGGTCGCAGGTTCGAATCCTGCCTCGGGCATGGATGTGTGTGATGTCCTTAGGTTAGTTAGGTTTAACTAGTTCTAAGTTCTAGGGGACTAATGACCTCAGCAGTTGAGTCCCATAGTGCTCAGAGCCATTTGAACCATTTGAACCGAGTTCCATCTGTTTGGCTCAATGAAGGATGCACTTGGCGGGAAGCACTACATGGATGATGGGGAAATTACTGTTGCAGCAAGACGTTGGCTCCGACCTCGACCAATAGAGTGCTACCATGCGGGCATTCAGGGCTGCCAGCAAGGTGGCGAAAAGCCATTCATACGCCCGCCAAACCCGCTGGGCAGAACAGGTAATTAGGATTGTGGAAAGGGCCAAATAGGTGGGGATCAGTTTCACCTTCTAGTTGTAATATATTGTAATTAAATAACACTTTTACAACCCAAGCGACACATAGCCGGACCCCTACCGAATGCAACTCTTTCACGGCTGAAGGCCTCCAAACAAGAAATCTTAACAAGTCAACAAGATAAAAATCCAATAAAGATAGCAATAAAATAATTTAAAAAATAAACATCACAGCAAAGTAGATAGAACCAACATATGCAAGGTGCAACACCAAAGGCTGAAGGCCACAATTTAGGTTTCAAAATTTTAGAATATACACTCCTGGAAATTGAAATAAGAACACCGTGAATTCATTGTCCCAGGAATGGGAAACTTTATTGTCACATTCCTGGGGTCAGATACATCACATGATCACACTGACAGAACCACAGGCACATAGACACAGGCAACAGAGCATGCACAATGTCGGCACTAGTACAGTGTATATCCACCTTTCGCAGCAATGCAGGCTGCTATTCTCCCATGGACACGATCGTAGAGATGCTGGATGTAGTCCTGTGGAACGGCTTGCCATGCCATTTCCACCTGGCGCCTCAGTTGGACCAGCGTTCGTGCTGGACGTGCAGACCGCGTGAGACGACGCTTCATCCAATCCCAAACATGCTCAATGGGGGACAGATCCGGAGATCTTGCTGGCCAGGGTAGTTGACTTACACCTTCCAGAGCACGTTGGGTGGCACGGGATACATGCGGACGTGCATTGTCCTGTTGGAACAGCAAGTTCCCTTGCCGGCCTAGGAATGGTAGAACGATGGGTTCGATGACGGTTTGGATGTACCGTGCACTATTCAGTGTCCCCTCGACGATCACCAGTGGTGTACGGCCAGTGTAGGAGATCGCTCCCCGCACCATGATGCCGGGTGTTGGCCCTGTGTGCCTCGGTCGTATGCAGTCCTGATTGTGGCGCTCACCTGCACGGCGCCAAACACGCATACGACCATCATTGGCACCAAGGCAGAAGCGACTCTCATCGCTGAAGAGGACACGTCTCCATTCGTCCCTCCATTCACGCCTGTCGCGACACCACTGGAGGCGGGCTGCACGATGTTGGGGCGTGAGCGGAAGACGGCCTAACGGTGTGCGGGACCGTAGCCCAGCTTCATGGAGACGGTTGCGAATAGTCCTCGCCGATACCCCAGGAGCAACAGTGTCCCTAATTTGCTGGGAAGTGGCGGTGCGGTCCCATACGGCACTGCGTAGGATCCTACGGTCTTGGCGTGCATCCGTGCGTCGCTGCGGTCCGGTCCCAGGTCGACGGGCACGTGCGCCTTCCGCCGACCACTGGCGACAACATCGATGTACTGTGGAGACCTCACGCCCCACGTGTTGAGCAATTCGGCGGTACGTCCACCCGGCCTCCCGCATGCCCACTATACGCCCTCGCTCAAAGTCCGTCAACTGCACATACGGTTCACGTCCACGCTGTCGCGGCATGCTACCAGTGTTAAAGACTGCGATGGAGCTCCGTATGCCACGGCAAACTGGCTGACACTGACGGCGGCGATGCACAAATGCTGCGCAGCTAGCGCCATTCGACGGCCAACACCGCGGTTCCTGGTGTGTCCGCTGTGCCGTGCGTATGATCATTGCTTGTACAGCCCTCTCGCAGTGTCCGGAGCAAGTATGGTGGGTCTGACACACCGGTGTCAATGTGTTCTTTTTTCCATTTCCAGGAGTGTATTACCATAGACTTTTAAAGGCAGAAGGCCACAATGTTTAAAAAGAAGAAATCTTAAAAATCAACAAGATTAAAATGCAATTTAAAGGCAAATAAAATAAATAAAAAAACATATCACGGCTAAGTGGAAAACCTCAAGGCAAAGCAGATAGAACAAACATTTGCAAGGTGCAATACCAATGGCTGAAGGCCGCAACTAAGTTTCAAAATTTTAAAATATATTACCATAATCTTTCAAAGTCAGAAGGCCGCAATGTTTAAGCTTGAAAGATAAATTAAAGAATTAATTCTGCAAATTTTTTAAGAAAAAAAAAGATAACCGTAAGCCTCAAATTTTAAGCAGCTGAAAACAGTTAATTAGACACCGGTGCCACTCAGAAGCCTCCAGGGAGATCGGTCTGCCCTCGTTCACTTAGGCGAGACAGGTGGTGAGCCCATCCACACTTGATCCGTCGGAACCCAACCAGGGAACAGCCACGGACTCACCGACACAACGACTTGCTTCCCATCAATCAGTACATGAGAACTCAGACAGAAAAAGTTACAAACGTGATAATCCACAATGGAGTATGTATTAGCTGTTAAAATTACACACCACGTTGTACAGCGACAACAGGTGAGGAAAGGACACTGCCTGAAATTACGTTAGTGACCAGAGCAGGTAACCGGAACAATAACGGCCACTAGGTACAAAATTCCGCTGGCACACTCGAATTGTAGTCAACCAAAATAGTTAAATGCACAGCATGGCGGCTAAATTTCAGCAGTAGAAACACTCGGTGTTCCTCACAGGAAAACATCTCCAACAGCAAACCACCGAAACGAACCACCACAACATGAATGGACGTGGCTTGGGTAGTTGAAACCACTACCCAAATTTGAAGTCCTGGGTCGGCGAACCACGAAGCTCGTAGCGATCGGACAGCTCCACACACGCTCCAACACTGTGCAGGGACCGCCAGCGGACCCAGCCGACTGCACCGCGCGGAGATAACTTCACTCGCCCGCAACAACCGATCAACTGCTCTCAGAATGCCGACAACATTTAAAATAATCGTGGAACTAACGCAAACAGCACACACAACCTGACAAACACTGGCACGAAGACCTGAACGATACCAAACAGTAACTAAGCAGGCAAGAAGACAAATCGGGAGTCGATGCACACATACACACAGCCGGATTTTTATAATTTATTACATTTATGGGGCTTGAAGTTCAGAATTAATCGTCAAAACCTGTTCGATTCAGCTCTAAATAATTTGTCGAAAAAATCGGCTTTGAAGATATGCAAAAAACTAGAGGATGTCCGATGCCACAAAATGAAACTGACTATGTTCATCTGTAAACTGTGGCGGATTTGTTTACCATGAACATGTTGCAAAACAGTTGTGGATATCCCACAAGTAAAAATTTATGTTATTATATTATAAAACTGACTAGTCGTCCGTACTGGCAGTACTGTGGAATGGTTGACATTGCCATACAGTGAATAGTTGCTTGCTCCAAAACTGCAGGTCTATGGAAAAGGATAAAATTTAAATCAGTAAGTTTGCTACCAACGATTGTTCAGAAATAAACAAAACGAAAATAATGTACATGGACGTCAAAGCATCCAACACAACTACACTCATATGGTTCATATGTTGTTTTACAAACAACATCTTAAACGAGAGTCCATAAATAAGTCTATAAATGACAAATGAATAAAGAAAAACAAAAAACTCCTCGATAGCAAATGGAATAGAGCCGAGTTCTTACCATTTATACATGATATTTAAATACTCAGTGTGAAAGTTTGTGATTCCTGTTGCTGAATAAAATCGTATTAAATTAAGTCAGTAGCATTGGGGAGTGGTAAATGGAGAATCAATGGATCGCTGGTTCGAAAGTGGCTATGGTGTGAATTTCTTTTCATTTTATTTTCTTCATTCATTTCGAATACCTACATAATCTAAAATAAAATTCATGAAATATATGCTAATTACCATATAATATAATATCTTATGAATAACGCAAGTCTTCTAGTCTTATTACACATCGCATTCAAAATTATTAATTATCGATATTGACTGTTAAGGAAGATGTTTTAAATTTTAAAAAATCATTGTAAATTTATTGACAATCTTTCATAAGATATTGATTGAAAAGTTATACTCGTTTTTGCGATGAAAACTAGAATTTTGCCAAGGTATGTAATTAGAAACAAGAAAATTAACATTTTTCGTTAAAAATAATGATTATATATATATATATATATTATAAGATTATATATATATATATATATATATATATATATATATATATAATCATTATTTTAGCATATATTTGATGAATTTTATATTTAAATGTTGTAGGTATTCGAATGGAACGAAAAAAATAATATAAAAAAGCAAGGACCATAGCCAGACGAGAATCAGAGATCCATTGATAATCTGATTCGCATTCTCCAACACTTCTGAGTGAGTCACGCCCCCTGTAGTGATAAAGCACTTTCATTTTAGGGCATTAAGGGGAGTTAGAATGGAAATTTCTTTCATTTTTGGATTTTTATCTCACTATAAATTTGCAATTTTCCGCATAAAATGGGTTTCGTGGTAATAGATTTTCAAATAAAGAGAAACATTGTGTTCAACATATGGTGTGTGAAGTTACGGACAATGAAATATAGGCCAGCTCGTCAGTATCCAGAGAAACACCCATTAGTGCTCTGAAGATTAAAATAAAACGTTGTGATACTCAGTTTTCTCAAAAGGAAAGTGATCATATTCTGATAGATTTACACATCCTAACAAGGGTGTTTGGTGGAATTGTGTGTTGTAAAAGATGTGGAGGGCCTGTTAGTTCACATGAAGACCGTGAGGTATCAAATGGACTAGCCTTAATTGTGCCAGTTCTAAATGCACTCATTCATTTTGGAATTCTGATAAGTGTAAAGATAATTAGTTTGTACTACATGTTAGATGGTTTTACGGATTGAAAGCTATTGGCAGAAACAGCGTGTGCCGTGATGAATATGCCACGCCCACTTTGTAAAACTGACAAGTATGCGGGAATTATTGGAGCTGCTGTGGAATGTGTTCCATGTGAGTCAATGAAGGGTGTTGTAAACTAAGCTGTTGAAATAAATGATGGTATGACTGACATACCAGTAGCTTTTGATGGCACTTGGCGGAAGTGCAGTTACAGTTCTAAGAATTCTACTGCTATGGTGACCTGTGTGGATACTGGAAAGGTAATATTAGATTTCCAGATTTTCACCAAACATTGTTATAAACGTAAATCAGGAAATGAAGAAGGGCATATCAATGACAGAAATTATGAAGAAACGAGTGATGACATGGGGGCCTTTGCAGCTATTGAAATTTTTAGTCGATCTGTTAACGAAAGAGGAGTGTGTTACACTAAGTTCTTAGGAGATGGAGACTCAAAAGCATATAACAGTGTAGTAGTCGCTCAGCCTTATGGTGAGAAGATTATCACAAAACTGGAATGTGTTGGTCACGTCCAGAAGAGGATGGGCACCAGGTTGTGGAAATTGAAACAAAGCTTGAGAGACAAGAAACTTTCTGATGGTAAGACCATAAGAGGCAGGCTGACAGACAAAATGACTGATGAAAGACGGCAGTATTATGGGATGGCTATTAGAAATAATACTGAGGATTTGTTGAAAATGAAGTGGGCAGTATGGGCTACCTTCTTCCACAGACTGTCAACTGATGAAAAACCAGGACATCACCTTTACCCTCCTGGATCTGATTCATGGTGCAATTACCAGATTACCCAGTAGTCAAACAGTTCATACAAGCGTAAACATTCCATCCCAGCAGCAGTCATGGATATCATAAAACCTATTTACAGAGACCTGGCAAATCCTGAATTACTGAAGAGGTGTCTGCATGGTCAGACTCAAAATCGTAATTACACGTCCAATAGTCTTATATGGACTCGCTTACCAAAAAAATTTTTTGTTGGAATGAATACACTAAATTGGGGTCAATGATGCTGTTATTGCTTTTAAAGAGGCAACATTGGTAGGGTTAAAACACGTGGTAATTAATCCTGGAGCAAACTGTATCAGAGAACTTGAACAGATGGACAATATTCGCATTGATAAAGCAGAGTATGCAGCAAAGTTGGCCACTAAGGAGTCCAGAAAGAAGAAAAGAAGAAAACACTTGGAAAAAGATCAAGAGGATGATATACAGTATGTTGCAGGGTGCTTCTGAGTGACTAAAAATACAAAATTAAGCATATATTAAGTGAGTTACAGTCTTTTGAAACTGTAGAAGCTGTTCCTGAAAATTTACATTTCTTGTTGCATTTTTCGCTAAATCTCCGAAATTATTCAACCCAACCCAACCGAAAGCCAGCCGACGAACCAACCAACAAGATCAGTTCTGCTCCACCCGACCAGCAAAACGACAACAAGATGTCAATAGCACAATGTTCTGGATATTGGTGCCCAATCCAGCCAAGTCAGAATAAACGCCCAAAACTACCAAAAACACCTCAGCTGTCTAACTACAAGCCATGCTGGACAGCATCAACACGACGAGGAAAATACACTGCCGAAAACTACGTCAATGACCAGGGCAGGTAACCGGAACGTCACCGGCCACAGGGGAGAAGATACCAGAAGATACCGCTGGTACACTTAATGAAGGAATGAATTAAATTAAGTTAAACTCCACACAGGAAGACGACTGCAGTTCTCAAAAATGGCTCAAATGGCTCTGAGCACTATGGACTTAACTGTTACGGTCATCAGTCCCCTAGAACTTAGAACTACTTAAACCTAACTAACCTAAGGACAGCACACAACACCCAGCCATCACGAGGCAGAGAAAATCCCTGACCCCGCCGGGAATCGAACCCGGGAACCCGGGTATGGGAAGCGAGGACGCTACCGCACGACCACGAGATGCGGGCGACTGCAGTTCTAGCCGACTTAAATGCACACATGTTGTTACTCGCAGGAATCTCCCAGAAAGCGACAACCAGGATCAAATGAAGAGATGTGATAGCAGTTGAGGCTTGACAGTAGGTCAAGTGAGCACTCAACTTTAGTGTCCAGGCTCGGTGGACGACGAACTTCGTAACCCTCGCAAGAGGCACGCCGCGAGCAGCTCCAGCCTGACCATGCACCATGGAGACTTCCTCGCTGCTCTCCCCCAACTGACCAACTGCCACACACAGCACACCCAGAAAATATATCCGCCACATCAAAGACAGTACAGCAGTACTAGTATCGATACACGCTGCTGCTGCCACTCACGGAGAGAAGACAGCAACATTATGGCGGTAACCGAAGAAGAAATAAGACACCACTGAACTGCAACCAATGATAAAAAAAAAAAGGCATGATGCGAGCCAGCCACCGCTCAACATGTATCTTCTGTACCCACTTGTTACACCCAAAGGGAAGTTACGTTTAATGGTATTTACGCAGTATTCTTTATATGTAAATATAAACTGCGTGCACAGGCCCTGGCAAGCCCCTTCAGTACCTTCGGATCCTTGACCAACGGCTTCATTGGCTGCAGTATGGAAGGGGTTGAGATCAGCACAAAGCTCTCGCGGCCGTAGACAGTTCTCGTGACGTGGGACCGCTGCTCACAAGGGAACCTCCCCATCGCACCCCCCTCAGATTTGGTTATAAGTTGGCACAGTGGATAGGCCTTGAAAACCTGAACACAGATCAATCGAGAAAACCGGAAGATGTTGTGTGGAACTATGAAAAAAATAAGCAAAATATACAAACTGAGTAGTCCATGCACAAGATAGGTAACATCAAGGATAATCTGAGGTCAGGAGCGCCGTGGTCCCGTGGTTAGCGTGAGCGGCTGCGGAGCAAGAGATCCTTGGTTTAAGTCTTTCCTCGAGTGAAAAGTTTACTTTCTTTATTTTCGCAAATTTATGATCTGTCCGTTCGTTCATTGACGTCTCTGTTCACTGTAAAAAGTTTAGTGTCTGCGTTTTGCGGCCGCACCGCAAAACCGTGCGATTAGTAGACGAAAGGACGTGCCTCTCCAATGGGAACCGAAAACATATTGTCCACGAAATACATCTCACGTATTTAATGCACTCTCGTCCAAAGTAGCGAACAGTCAACTGCCAGCCAGGGAGCCTCGTTAACAGGAATACTCTCTCCTCCGTACACTGTAGTGGACTGACGTTGTGTGTTTCGATGTTTGTTTAGGTGTAGCGTCCCCATACTACGGCGCAGTTATCTCGCATCGGACGGACGGACGGACAGGTAATAATTGTCTGAAAATAAAAAATTAAATTTTTTCACTCGAGGGAAGACTTGAACCAAGGACCTCTCGTTCCGCAGCTGCCCACGCTAACCACGGGACCACGGCGCTCCTGGGCAACCTGTGTCCATGTTCTTGCTTAACTTGCGCATAGACTACTCAGTTTGTATATTTTGCTTATTTTTTTCATAGTTCCACACAACTTCTTCCTGTTTTCTCTATTGATCTGTGTTCAGTTTTTCAAGGCCTATCCACTGTGTTAACTTATAACTAAATCTGAGGGGGGTGCGATGGGGAGGTTCCCTTGTCAGTTAGCATCACGAAGCTGAGTGCGCCCCTCTCCACTCGTCCCACCAAAGAAAAATCAGTGGCAGTAACTGGAATCGAACCCGGATCCTGCACATCACTGTGCTGATCACTATCCTACCTAGGCGGACATTTTGCTTTGTATAAAACTACAACAATTTATTTGAATCACTTTAGTGACGAGTGTGGTGTGGAAGTCCAGTGGGTAGAGTATTAGACTGCAGCACTGGAGGTACCCGGTTAAACCCCGTCTTCCCTGGGGGTAGCAAATAACCGGGCTGAGGGACACATCACCTCTCCTCATCCTACAATGGCTGTGTGCTGCCTACAGTCAGGTCACGGGCTTGCGCCACGCACTTTGTTACGTGCTGCGTAGATTGTTGCCTCCTCCCCTGTGTGACTTTTGTCCAGCGACGTACCGGCAGACCAAGAGTAACATAAAAAATAGGAAATCAATAGTTCGGAAAGTGAGATACAGGTCACACAGAGATACTCGGAAAGCATTTTTCTCAATGAATGAAGCAGAGTTTACAATTGGTGTGGTGTTACTGGCACTTGGCCTCATCTGCCGTGGCTGACTGGAAAAGCGGACCGGTTTACAACCAAGATTATGACATTTATTTTCAAATACATTAAAAAAATTTATTCCTCAAGGACTACCACCTTAACGTAAGTGGGGAGGTTTGCGTGTATCAGTGATCGATTGAGCTATGCTGACGAGAGCTATGTTCCCGATAGGGTCACCTATGCCAGACAGGTCAGTCGGTGAGATTCCAGACGAAGAGACGAAGAGTAGTACCCCCCCCCCCCCCCCCGGCACAAGACTCCTGTCTTGGGAGTATGTGGGTGGCAACCACATGGGCCCTTAGCTGAGTATGACATTACTTCCGCTTACTTACCCCAATGGTACTAGGTTTCGAGGCCTGAGGGTGTCTTTCATTTCTCTTTTCTTTTCTCCAACAATCAATGGTTGGCAAAGGACCACAGAGTCTTCTCAGGCTGCCGATACCTGTTTTCAGAAAAAAAACTCTGGGAAATGTCCACTTAAATTTGATAAATCAATCAGACCTCAAGGATTTCAATGCAGCTCTGCCAACAAACACTACTCCTATATCCTGGAAGGCATGAGACCCCTAGACAATGTATGATACATAGTGGATACAGGCTACAAAGCCAGTGGGAGAGGATGATAGGCGAACTTATTTCCGGCGCCTTTAAATAACCAGAACATATAGGGTAAGGAAGATGACCCCGAAAGAAAATCCTGGTCCTCCTAGAAGGGGGTTGGGCAGATGGCTGGTAACCAACTCTCAGAAAACGCAGACTACTCCCAGTACTCAAACGAGCCTCGGAAACAGGACCGTCTCAAAGGTAAATGACAAGGCTATGAAAAAGGACACACGAAAATGGATAAATGGACACATCAAAGTAGAAACCTGGAATGTGAGAGGAATTTCGCGAAAGGAGGTAGAACTAGTAAATATACTAAGCGACATGAATATCGATGCTGTAGATGATTAAAAATTTTCATTTTTTTCTTTTAGATATAATCCCCTTCCAAAATAGTACTTTTACCAAGAGTATTTTTCACTCTCAATTATATTAGCACATAAAAATCTGTTTAAATTGTTTCCCTTAAATTCAACAGTTACCAAGTTTAAGGCAAATAACAACCGAAACCTCTGGCAATACAAACAGTAAAATGTTACAGACGCTGTCTCATACCCTGAAAAATGGTTACTTTAAATGAAGACTCTCTTATACTCAGTTATTAGAATAACCCATTAAAAATGATGAGTCAAAATATCACTGTAGCAGTTCAAGAATTTCTAAAATTTGATTTCATTAACAAAACTTATCGAATCGTCGCATAACTTATAATAACTTGTTATAATAACTTGCTACATAAAGTCGTATCATGTATTAAAACAAAACTGCTTATGAAATTATTCTCACAAGAGACAACAAAACTTCGAGAGGAGAATATCTATCACAAATAATAAAAATATAATACACTGAAAACTCATCAGATTTGCCAAATCCACAACAACTCTTTTTTAGAAACCTTCCAAATATTCTGTGAGAATCTCGATGGCCAGTGGCCCAATTACTCGTTCATAATAATATGAGATGGAGGTTCATGGTCATACACATGTAAACACACTAATTTTTTCTTAAATGCGGGTCGTTCCCTAAAACCGAATTACTTTAAACAGTGCCCAACGACGGTTCTCTCTTTCTCTCTCTCTCTCTCTCTCTCTCTCTCTCTCCGTCACTCACTCACTCACACGCACACACACACACACACACACACACACACACACACACACACACATAGAGAGAGAGAGAGAGAGAGAGAGAGAGAGACAGAGAGAGTGTGTTATGTTAACCCTGTTATGTTACCCTCACAAAAACATGTCAGTATAGGAGTGACCTGACAATAATAATACAAAAATAGTTACTTGTCGAATGCCGCTACGTCTTCCTTCCGGCAAACAAAGTCACGCTTAGCAGCCCTCGGTAAAAGACGTGTCTGTAAAACTGCTCCCGACCGGCGAACCCTCGCGCTTCGTTCCACCAGTTATTTGCTGAGACACAGCCTAGCATAAACACCGTGCCTCCTGCCACAGTGCTGGGTAACCTTTGTGTTTGTCGACTATCCCGAAGTTATGTCCATTTCTCCAAGAGCTAATGTCTCCGCTCTACACACAACTTCAACCCTAGGCGATCTGTAATCCACAACTCCGTCACCACAGTCCGCGTGATATTGACCCTTTAGGCTGCCTGTCCGTAACTCCACTTCCGCTCTCTGTACACGTCACGTGCCCCACCTGTCACATGGCATGGCGATAACTTTGCCACAGAGGTGAGTCACCGGCACACCGGAATAGTTGGCATAGCCTATAAGGAACTAAAACCCGCTGTCGTTCAGTTACAGTTTCTTGTTCCGCCAGTTAATACAAATATTCCAAATTTGTCGTTAAGTAGCGTGTGATCAGGCTAACTACACATTTCCATTAATTGGAAGTGATGACGCACACAACTGCCTCAGTACTCTGACAGGTACCGAGTTTTTACGCCTCTCCCTTCAAGTGAAGAACATGCACATGATAACAATAACTTAAAAAAAAACTCACACGTCAGCCAACCATTTAGCCAACGTTCTACAAAACCGGTTAGTAAGTAAGATATGTAACAAAAGTAAAGAACCAAGGAGTGTGAGGAAACATCCTTGGGTAAGAAAACTTGTAACATATCGTTGTGGAGCCTTTTGACTTTTAAGTATCGGAGCATATTATCAGACATTATCAATGCACTAGAAGAAACATTTTTGCCCTCCAATTCTCAATCCATCAAGAAAATTATCTATTACTGTCAGTGCCTAGACAGTACGTTATTGCTATTAAATGGAGACATCAAGGATAGTAAGCAGCAATTAACAATTTGAACCAGAAAACAAAATTTACTACAGAGACAGAAAATATCAAAACCATTAATTTCTTAGATCTAAAAATAAGCTTTGATATGTAAACTTTAAATTGATGACCAACAGAAACATAAATTTACCACTGGGAGAACAAGCAATAAAAAATGAAGTTACAACAGACAATACGTTGCACTAAAAAGTAATTTCGATCCACATATAAAACTCAAATGCTGCAAAGACCATACCAAACTTAAGGCGGATAACATAAATAAAAACATCACGTTGCAAGTAAATGGCAAAACTCAAGCCAAACCAACACATGTACCAATAACATTATATAGGCAATATATAATACAAAATACACAACTTGTTAAGAAATACGAAAATACAACTAGCATTTCGCACTACCAATATCTTACAAGTTTGTGACCAGGAAAAAGCGACGTTCTTATTGTAAGGCTTTATACCCTTATTCCGTATCCTCAGATCACAAAAATTTATTGTAATTGAAACGGTCGTGATGAATAAGGTGCTGCAATGAAATATTGCTCCTTTCAGACTTAGTTTATTACAAAGCCAAGACACGAATTCCCAGAATTAGCATACAGATCAAACTACGAAAAATAAATAAATAAAATAAAAATATACACGGTGACAGATGATGTTGATGACTGACAAAGTTATTAAAGGGGAATGGGGTCAAGCCAAAACGATGATTCCTTGACGGTAACAGCAACAACCCTTTCTAACTATAAGTGAGGTACTTACCATGATGGTGAATCACTAACTGAACGTCAGTACGACATGGGTTGGGTGTAATACAGGGCTGTAGGTCAGATAAACTCGCTGCAGTGAATACTAAGTCCTCAGACAAGGAATTTTAATAGGCGTGGGCTGCCAATATACTCACCACTGATGTGATGAGGAGACAGACCACAGGTGCACAACTGCAAAGGCTCCGGCCGGTGCATCCTCGAGCGGAGATGTGCAGAGAATCACGGCTGGCGCGCCGACAAAACCAAGACTGTCCCCCGTGGCGGCTCTCCGCGAATGGCACACTTATAACACCGCCCAAGAACTGTCGTGTAGACACACCAGCGGGCCGACTTCATGGCGAGAAGCGACGCCTGCGCTCACAGGCAAAGCGGTCACACTTTTGCAGAAGCCTGGATGCTTTCCTGGAAGAGCCTACGGCTTGACTTCTGCTGCCATGGCCAAGTCTCCCCGTTGTCCCCGCTGACACAGAAAAAAAACTTGATGCCACAACTATTATTGCTAGCACAAACAAAGTATGTCATTCTCTGTCATCGCATTCGCGAGGACGACAGTTCAATCCCGCGTCCGGCCACCCTGATTTAGGTTTTCCGTGATTTCCCCAAATCGCTCCAGGCAAATGCCGGGGTGGTTCCTTTGAAAGGGCACGGTCGACTTGCTTCCGCGTCCTTCCCTAATCCGATGAGACCTATGACCTCGCTTTTTGGTCTCTTCCCCCAAACAACCCCAATCATTGTCTGTCATACCTACAATTACTCGTCCTGGTGACTCACGACGTAGCTGAAATGGCTGCAATGCCTCTACAAGGCATTGCATTAATTAACAAGGAGTGAAAGATGGTGAGCACGAAGAATCGCCACCTTTCACATATCTTTTCTAATCTGGGTGTGTACAAAATTTCTTGGGATGACTGTAATATTTTTTACATCAGACAAACAGGACAGTGTTTTAGTATAAGATTTATAGAACACATAAGAGATCATGAAAGCAACCAATCAACTTTTTACCTACACTTTGAAAATCATAGGGTGAACATAATCGAAAGCGCTCTGAAAACTCTACATAGGATAGCAAAAGGTCAAACCTTGAACACTTTGCAATAAATGGAAATTCATGCACACACAAATAGATATCTGAATGACATCCCGAACGAACAGATAGATTTCAGATACAAAAATTACCTGGAAAACTTTGCTGACATAATAGAAAAAGAATGAACAAACATGACAAACAAAAACCAATACACAACATTAAGGTCGGACATCTACATAACGCACAATATCTCTGGCAAAACACATCTCTAACTATCGAGATATAATTTACTTGCGAACATAAATCATCATTTGAACGACCTGTCATTTTACAATGTCAAAAAATTACACGAATTTTCACTGTTATTCTTCCATAGAAACTACATAGGTGAGCTATGTTAACAATATTATATCTTAAAGAACATAGTCCCAAGATGATTTATTGACGTCACTCCATCTATACGTAAGTATAGGATAAAATGTCATAGTACTATTACAGAGACGTAAAATAAAACGGTGTATAACTGTAATGACAACAGGAACACTGGATAATGGGACATTTGGCGAAACTAGCTCGTCGTGAACAAATGTCATCAATAAGAAATAAACAGTTTCCAGCTAGTTTTGTCAAAAATATTAAAAAAGCTATAAAAAGATCGCATTTGTTTTTGAGTGTGAAGCCATGGAGACAGGATCTTGGTCTTTGCTGCTAGCGATGCAGAGTTATCCGACAATATGCAAAATTTGGCTTCTTCTGACCGCTTGGAGCTGATGGGCGGGTTGCTTTTTTTATGCAAGTAATATGTGCCGCAGGAAAGATAAGCTGACTGGAAGAAATATTAATCGTTCCTTTGTGAAACATCCCCTTAGAAAAATTTATAAATGACAGTACTGGAAAACCTCTACGTTATTTGATTTTCAAACAGCTGAGTAAAACTGAGCGTACTCAGACATTCCTCTCTTTACTTATTCTGATCAACACTAAACTGACACACAATATTTTTTTTTTTAGCGCAACGCAATCTGACTTTCAATAATCCCTACAAAAGAATGGCCCTGACTAATAATAACCTATACCTTTCATGAATCACTTACCTCACAGAAATCTTCGTTACTCAAACTACTGCAATACAGCGAGCGCCAATACTCAAAATGGTTCAAATGGCTCTGAGCACTATGCGACTTAACTTCTGAGGTCATCAGTCGCCTAGAACTTAGAACTAATTAAACCTAACTAACCTAAGGACATCACACACATCCATGCCCGAGGCAGGATTCGAACCTGCGAGCGTAGCGATCGCTCGGCTGCAGACTGCAGCGCCTAGAACCGCACGGCCACACCCGCCGGCAGCGCCAATACTGCCAGCTAAATAACATTCCAACTACCGAAGGCACTAACTACTGCTAGGCATAGTTAGCAATTGAAAGAGTTTGATGGAGAACAAACAACGTATTTATCTTAATACTGTTCAAAAATCAGTTCATGACATCCAGTCTTACAAATTTCCTTTTTCAGACGGTCACACGTCCGGATCATCCACTCTCAAAACTCTGGCATCTCTCTCCCCACATCCACCACTGCTGGCGGCTCACCTCCAACTGCGCAACGCTACGCGCTGTTCACATCCAGCTGCCAAGCACTACAATAACGAATATTCCAACAATGCCAACCAGCCACAGATTTCACACAGCACAGTCAGTGATTTTCATACAGAGCGTTACGTGGCGCTACCAACATAAAAAACTAAACAGCCTACTTACACCTTAAGAGAGAATGCTGGTCACCATGGAGGACTAGATAGTGTGGAACTGGTACCAGGTGATCACGTCACCCTCCACTGCTGACGGAAGTCGTGGAAGTGGAGTGGTGTGTGTGAGGCAGTTTGTTGCAGGTATCAGGCTATGTAACGTGGCGGTGGCAGTCACAACTAATACTAAATACGCCACTAGAGTCTGTAATATTGTGCACTATATTTGCTACAAGTTGGTGTCTGATATTCCCAGGCAAACCAGTAGGATTTTAGGCAGTTTTTATTGCTCAAAAAGTACACAACAAAAGGCCGCGAGGCCGCCACCACAGCAGGACACAGCACGCCAAGCGCCTCCCGTTTCCAAGGAGCCGCCTCCTAGACGGCGCTCGCTACTTGGGACCAATTTCTGCTTCCGCTGCCACGTCCATCAACACGTCGTATTCGTCCGCTCGTATTCGTCCGCCTTGTAAGGTCGGAAATGCATATCCTCCTATTTCCATCTATTGCACTGCAAATTTTTTTCTTTACTTTGTCACCTGAAGATATGATATTTCTGTCTCTTTATTGTAATTGTTTTACTATTTGTATATACATGCATTTATGTCGATGTATAATTGGTTTGTTTTGTGAATATTATTTCTATTTATACGCTGGGTCTGGCCTAGGGAAAACTATGCTATCGAACGAATACATCGATAGGTCGTGTGGAGAACCAAAGTGTTTAGGATCTTTGGTAGTGTTAACTCTGTCGCGTGGAGCGCGGGCAGAGGGAGAGTCTGGCTGGGGTGGTGCAGTGGAGCAGGTGTGTTGTGTGAAGCTCCCGCGAGTTGCCGCGCTTTCGGGATTTGGCAGCATAATTGCGCTCGACTTGCTTTGATGGTTTCTGACATGGTGTCGCGGACGGGAAGCATTAGCTGGCGCACATCAAGAGCCCGTTTCGTCTGGTGACCGTGTCGAGAAGAAGGCGCGCCGACATCCAGCTTCTGCAACAGCGACGGCCGACAATGAGTGACTGTCGCCACCTCCTCGATCGACGGCTTCAAACCTTCAATCAACCAACAAGGAAGACTGGAAGCACGTAAAGTTTTAGAACTGTATGGCAGGCCTCAGCGTTTCAAACTTTTAAAATTGTTGCATCACAAAATTACAGCAACTTAGCATGAACGTTTGTTGCTCATTGTCCCAATTGCATTACCAAGCAGGGTGCCTTCCTTTTCCGGAATGAACCCGAGTGTCGTTGAAATTCAAACGCTAGCATCATTCGATTTCACTGCTTTAATTTCAAAGTTCAGTTAAGGTATTCATAGCTGGCTACAATATTTAGATTACACAAGCACAAATTAAGAGTGCGAGTTTTGTTACTGTATCTTAGCTTACCTGTGACTGCAGCTCAGCTTGGTACGTTCTAAATTTTACTATCGTTAACTGTTCAGAATAATTTAATTCAAGTTCTAAGTTAAATCTCTTATTTCTAAATTGCGTAGATTGAAGTAGCTTTTGAAATGATTGTTGAGATAGTCCAAGACTAACCGTATTTTACTTAATTTCGATGTGCTTCAGAAAGAAAGCTCACTATTAACTTCAGTCACTAAATTAACTTTCGATTTTCCGGTTTTATCAATTCTTTTGCTAAATTAAGTCAGAGTGTAGCGAAATTTATTACTTCTGACGAACTTTCAGTTTTCACACTACACATGTCAACCTTCAGTTGCCACGCTTCTAGTGCTAATTATATGTGTAATAACCTTTCTTTTTCAGTTGCTGTAGTAATTGTCCTTAGGACTGGCGACCGTAATTTCGCCCAAATCTCAAATATCTAATTACCGCTAGTTAATCGTTAACGTAACGGCCGCACATTTACTTTCTTTATTAACTTTACCCCTTTTCAAAATTAATTTCCACCAGTTTCATTAGCATTTTTCCTTTCATTTAGATGTAACCCTTTCCTCCCTCTTTACCAACAAATTAACTTCGGTGACGATTGCTTTTCCCAGATTTCCATTAGGTACACACGGTTTAATTTTTCACTGTCATTAAGGTCGATAAGTGAGGGGGAGGTTACACGTGGCGACCTGGTGACAGGACAATCTTCAGATTTGAGGTTGTTCTGGACACGAATTTTGCATTGTGCAAATCTCCTAACAAAGTACTGGTTACGAAATGGTCGATATGTCAGCGAGAATATTAGTGTGAGGAATCCTAATCAGATTTGAGATTTGGCATTTACATTGAAAATTATTAAAATGAGTGAAGGCAACAATTGCCAAAATTTGGTACACTTGGATACGGAACAATCGTTCGAACAGTGGGAAACGCGCACCGCAGTACCCATTGTTCAGGGGCAGGTGGCTAGCATGAAAGACGCGACCGCCGAAACGCAACAAAGAGCAGAAATGGAATTCCAAACTTTAGAAAATGTTCGGAATCGGAAGTGAAAATCAAATCTGAATCCCTTGATGTCGAATACGGGGGGACAATTAAAGAGGAAGCCGCTACGGAAGTAAAACCGGTGGTTTCCGGGAATTTAACTGATTTATTGAATGTTTTGATTAACGAAATCAAGAGTCAATCGGCAGAAATTAAAGCTCTGTCTGCCAAGCAAGAAGATCAGGCTGCCAAGCAAGAAGCTCAGGCTGCCAAGTAAGAAGCTCAAGCTGCCAAGCAAGAAGCTCAGTCTGAAAAAATTGAACGAAAGCTAGACAATCAGTAAAAAGCTATTAATGTTGTTAACAACAATGTTGGAGTTGTTAACACAATAGTTGATAAAATCAAAGAAGATATTGTTGTGATTAATACCGAAATCGGTAATCTTAAACAGGAAATGATAGGCGTTCAGACGGAAATTACGAGCATAAATACTCGTTTTTATTCCGAAATTAGCGGAATCGAGAAAAGTGTAGGAGAAGCAGTTGCTCCGATCATCGAGAATAAGGTGACGGAACAAATTCAATTAGTGAAAAAAGAGGATCAAAAGAAGGTGGAAACTTTAAAGGCTTTAGTATCCGAAGTAGATACCAAAGTGACGAAGCAGGCTAATACCTGCGGAGAGAAAAAAAGGGAAGTAGAAACGATTGCGATAACCACTTGCCAAGTAATTACGAGAGTGTCGGAATTAGAAAAGAAACTTGACGCAAAACAGAGCTATGTGCCAATCTGTGCACATAGTTCGGAACTGTTGACAAAAGAGGAGCGGTTCGACCCCTTGAAAAAAGGCGGTATACATGCGACGGATTTAATTAAAAATTGTGAAAGAGTTTTACCCAGATCATGGACTAATGAGAGAAAAATTAATGCGGTTATTGATGTGCTGGCTGGTGATGCCAAGCGTTGGGGCTTAAACCTCAACATTACGAACCTGACTTTTGACGAGTTTAAAAATTTGTTTCTGGCTGAACACTAGTCGGAGCAAAAACAGCAAAGTGTCTGGCGCGAATTTGTCGTATCGAGGCCTTTCGATGCGAATTCGCGCGGCTCGATGAAGGAGTTTTGTGAGGGCTGGATCCGCAAGTTGGAATATTTGCGTGATCGCCGCACGGAATCCGAAATAGTCTGGAAACTGTACAAGAAGCTTCCAGATGATACAAAACGCTACGTAGGAAGCAATTACAGGACAATCAATGATTTCCTGGAAAGAGTTGAGGACGAGGACAATTGGCGCAATAATCACGATAGTGTTAGAGGCCGTGGTAACAACAATGGGTACCACAACAACAACAACGATAACGATGGGAATAATGCATACCGCAACCTTGGCAGCAATAACAACAGTGGTTCGGACCGTGATGACAATCGGTACAATGCAAATAATAACAGGAATGACTGAAATCAGTATCATACTAGCGTGATACGAGCTTCGCGGAATAGTAATAACGCCAGATGGTGTGATCAGCCGCCTCAGCAGCATCCGGGGAGCGTATCTGCTGGGACGAGACAGGGAAACCATTAGCCTCGCCGGTGAGAGGCCGAGCGGGCGTGGAGAAATTTTGGCGGCCCAATAACGGTAGAAAACCGAGATGTCGTCGTTATGAAAATTCCGTATGGAATAATCAACGGCGGGAGAGTGTGCCAGTGTTAGGAGAATGGAGTGCACCTACAAGTAGTAGATCAGCTGTAGACACGGCAGTAGAAAATACATTCACTGTCAGTGAGAACAATTTAAGTAGTGTTCGTGAAAACGATTATAAAGTGGCAGCTGTAACACCCACAGCGGAAATGGAGATTGAGTTTAAGAATAATTCGTAATTGTTGAGAGAAGATCAGATGTTGGATAACACGTCCGTCATTGAGCGAGGCGATGCAAAGAGGAATGAGGTCTGGTTAAGGCAGTTCGGTCGCTTATACGACGAACTAAGAGATTATAGGGGCCTGTATGGGAGAAGTGTTTATGGGGAGCGCGTGCAGGATTTTCCGCGTCTCGTCCCGCAGGAAGATAGTGTTTGTGAAATGGTAGAAAGTTCTGGCCCTAACCGGCAGACTTTACCAGAAACAGTTGATGTTAATGGGGAGCACGAGCAAGATTCGTCGTGTTTCGTCCCGCAGGAGTTAGATGTTGAAGTAGTAACGGAAAGTTCTGGCCCTAACCGGCAGACCTTACAGAAAGTTGTAGTGGTAGAAGTAGCCGACCCATCCGACGCAAACCTCCAGTTTAAACATTGCGAGAGTATTAAGGAGAAAGATTACGAAAATTTTAGTGATAGGTTTGCGTGTATGAGGTTAGAGCTGACGTTATACGGTCAGACGGTAGCAGTGTGGGTTGCGCAGATCCAGAGGAAGTAATTGCAGGTACTACTGGGCACATTCCTCCAGGTAGATTGACAGATGAGATCAATCTGACCAAAGTGGAATCAACGAAGGTGACAATTAGTGAATTGATAGCAAAGCAACACTCACTAGTTGACGAGTTACAGGAAAAGCTTCCGGTATTGGAGGCGAAGCTACAGACTAAGCCTCAGGACAAACGTGTTGAAATTAAAACTGTATGTGAACAGATAAGCCGGATTTAGGATCAAAGCCGGATGGTTTTTTCTGGAATGACCTGGATATAGACGAGGATTTACTGTGGGAAAATAAAGAAACAGTCGAAGACAAGTGTAGACAGATAGTAGTGTCTGTTAATATGCACGACCTACAACTAAACGTTTTGATTGACACCGGTGCAGAATTGAGTGCTGTATCTGGGAAAATATTTGAGTTACTGAAAGACAGACCCGGCATCGTAGTTATGCCAGTAACAGGAGTGAAAATTATCGGTGCTATTGGGAAGGCCAGTAAACGGTCACAAAACAGATTTTTGTCAACTTCGAGATATGTGGGGCACGATTTGAACAAGAGTTTGTCGTCGTGCCAGACTTAACTACGGAAGTAATTATCGGGTTAGATTGGCTATTAAAGTACCGTGCAGTGATTAATTGCAAAGCAAAACTTTGACGTCTACGTCACAAGATAAAACAATAGTACTTAGTTTTGTGGAGGCCGGAGATGGTGTGCATAGGCAATATCAGCCTATACACATTGTTAACTGGCCGGGTGCTATTGACGTAGGTACGAATTTGAACTACTGTAACGTGAGGAATCTCGGCATTGACAATATTGTAGAAAGTGAATTGGAAAGTATTGTAGACGGTGTGTCAAACGTAACACACGAACAAAGACGAGGCCTGTATGAAGTAATAATAGGGAATAAGAGTGTGTTTCCAGACAAACCGAGTATTGGTGTGAAAAAAGATCGTTTGCCAGAAATAATGAAGCTAAAAGCCAATGCTCACATACGTCGTCATGACGCTAAAGCGCGTTTTGCTAAGTTTGCAATCGGAGACTTAGTACTTGTAGAAGTTCATGAGAAATCGAGCGAGATAGACAATGAAATCTCTATAAATTTAAGTTTGTTTATAATGGACCATATAAAGTCATTGGTATACCTCACACAAATGCTTATTGCTTAGAGTATCCAAGCTCTGGGAAACTATTAGGTATACGGAACATTGTAGACTTGAAATTGTACCAACCTAGGGTTGATTAATACCACAGAATGGGTAATTTGTACAGTATGTAAATATAGAGTGTAAGATTTAAACGATTTGCTAGATTGCCATGCTTTTTCCTGACCAAGAGGACATTAAAGAAGTTGTAATTAATAAGTAATTAATTTTACTAAATGATTTAAGAGAGAGTGATTATTTGTCAATTGAAAAATCCAAGCTGCTAGTTTAAGTTTTCAGCTGAGTCACAGTAGATGAAGCAATGTAAATATGATTTTGTAACTAACTGTAAGATTTCATGAATGTGTGTTTCACTAGTCACTGGCGATGTACTTAGACGCTGTTTTAAGTTTCAGGCTAGTACATGCGTGTGATGATGGACAGTGTTGAGTTATCCGCTGTGATAGTGTTAATGGACTCCTTGAGATTACTTGGGAGTGAGTTTTTCCGAAAGAATTCAGTGAAACGGACGTTCTGGAAATGCCGTTACACAGGCGAGTGAGATCAAGCGTGCCGCACAGGCGGGGGCAACAATACTGGCGAGGCGGAGCCGCTGTCGGCTCTTGTGCCGCTGTCGGCATTCTTTACACTTGCGGATACGGAAGGCGGAGTAGTTTTTCTTCCCGGACAGCTGATGTGAAAGAATTCTTCTGTCAATATTTATGTTTTTATCGATCTGCTGTATATTATTTTCTTGTTTAGCGTTAAGTGGACTCCCATGACGAGAATATTAATTATGAAAATGTTATATAAAATGTGGATTCTATGTAATTAATTATTAATTTGATTTTGATATACCTGTTTTTTATGACCATGTACTCTGATTAATTTTGTAAATAGTAGTACATTTCTTGATACTGTTGAGAATTTGGGTTTTTTGAATAGCTAAACCATTTTCTATGTTTTCTATGAATTTTAATATGTTGTCGACCTGTTTTCTTTTGTGTAAGATGACAGAGTGGAATAAGATTAGGAGTATCTCCACTCAATTATTACGGTCTAAAAATTAGTTTATGGTTAATTAGCCTAATGCTAAATTTCTTGATGTTTTGAGCATATGCATTTCCGCTGTTTTTTTTCCTTTTTGGGACATTTTCTGAGTCTGTTTAGGTTACACCAACATCCTCAGACAATGTGGGGCACGTGTAACGCCGGAAATGCATATCTTCCTATTTCCATCTATTGCACTGCACATTTTTTTCCTTATTTTGTCACCTGAAGATATGATATTTCTGTCTCTTTATTGTAATTGTTTTACTATTTGTATATACATGCATTTATGTCGATGTATAATTGGTTTGTTTTGTGAATATTATTTGTATTTATACGCTGGGTCTAGCCTAAGGAAAACTATGCTATCGAACGAATACATCGATAGGTCGTGTGGAGAACCAAAGTGTTTAGGATCTTTGGTAGTGTTAACGCTGTCGCGGGCAGAGGGAGAGTCTGGCTGGGGTGGTGCAGTGGAGCAGGTGTGTTGTGTGAAGCTCCCGCGAGTTGCCGCGCTTTTGGGATTTGGCAGCATGTAATTGCACTCGACTTGCAATGATAGTTTCTGACATGGTGTCGCGGACGGGAAGCATTAGCTGGTGCACATCAAGAGCCCATTTCGTCTGGTGACTGTGTCGAGAAGAAGGCGCGCCGACATCCAGCTTCTGCAACAGCGACGGCCGACAATGAGTGACTGTCGCCACCTCCTCGATCGACGGCTTCAAACCTTCAATCAACCAACAAGGAAGACTGGAAGCACGTAAAGTTTTAGAACTGTATGGCAGGTCTCAGCTTTTCAAACTTTTAAAATTGTTGCATCTCAAAATTACAGCAACTTAGCATGAACGTTTGTTGCTCATTGTCCCAATTGCATTACCAAGCAGGGTCCCTTCCTTTTCCGGAATGAACCCGAGTGTCGCTGAAATTCAAACGCTAGCATCATTCGATTTCACTGCTTTAATTTCAAAGTGCAGTTAAGGTATTCATAGCTGGCTACAATATTTAGATTACACAAGCACAAATTAAGAGTGCGAGTTTTATTACTGTATTTTAGCTTACCTGTGACTGCAGCTCAGCTTGGTACGTTCTAAATTTTACTTTTGTTAACTGTTCAGAATAATTTAATTCAAGTTCAAAGTTAAATCTCTTATTTCTAAATTGCGTAGATTGAAGTAGCTTTTGAAATGATTTTGAGGTAGTCCAAGACTAACCGTATTTTACTGAATTTCGATGTGCTTCAGAAAGAAAGCTCACTATTAACTTCAGTCACTAAATTAACTTTCGATTTTCCGGTTTTATTAATTCTTTTGCTAAATTAAGTCAGAGTGTAGCGAAATTTATTACTGCTGACGAACTTTCAGTTTTCACACTACACATGTCAACCTTCAGTTGCCACGCTTCTAGTGCTAATTATATGTGTAATAACCTTTCTTTTTCAGTTACTGTAGTAATTGTCCTTAGGACTGGCGACCATAATTTCCCCCAAATCTCAAATATCTAATTACCGCTAGTTAATCGTTAACGTAACGGCCGCACATTTACTTTCTTTATTAACTTTACCTCTTTTCAAAATTAATTTCCACCAGTTTCATTAGCAGTTTTCCTTTCATTTAGATGTAACCCTTTCCTCCCTCTTTACCGACAAATTAACTTCGGTGACGATTGCTTTTCCCAGATTTCCATTAGGTACACACAGTTTAATTTTTCACTGTCATTAAGGTCGATAAGTGAGGGGGAGGTTACAGCCTGTAGCGCTGCAAGCCGCCGAAGATAGTGCTGTCAACAGTGAAACTACATTGCTTCCACCTAGTAATGATGGGGATGAAAATCCTTCTGTCGGCAGGCAGAAAATACAATGCAGCACAAATACTCCCTCATTTCAGCGCCTGCAGCAATCTCTATGGAGCAACAGACAGAGTCAAACGTGTGTCTGCATAATTACTTTGAATCATTGTGACTACATCATAGATTGCCAAGAGAAAGCCAAGCTATTTACATTTCACTACATTAGGTACAAGACATCAAGTGTCTTGCGTCAAACTGTTACTAAAAATTTAGCGAAGTTTGTATCATAACTTTTTATTTTTGAATCATCAGTCTTCTGACTGGTTTGATGCGACCTGCATGAGTTCCTCTCTTACGCCAACGTCTTCATCGGAGAGAAGCACGTGCAACCTACGTCCTCAATCATTTGCTGGACGTATACCAATTTCTGTATTCCTTTACGTTTTACCCTCTTCAGCTCCCCCTAGTTCATGAAAGTTATTCCGTGATGTCTTAACAGATGTTCTACCGCCCTGTCCCTTCTTCTCATCAGTTTTTTTCCTTATATTCCTTTCCTCACCGATTCTCTGGAGAACCTTATCATTCCATACTTCTTAAAAGACGTTTTTGGTTACTTCTTAATGCGATTCCATATTTGTGATCTAGTGTTTTCCAATCAAGAAAGCCTTTAATTAGAAATACTAGCATGAGAGGTGCCACTTATATTAATGAACCATAGGAGAAAGAACTTTTCTGTTACCGTGGAAGTTTGGGCTCAATTAATAGTAACATTAGGTTACGACATCCCACCAGATGTTTTTCCTAATAATCTTAAATTCTACATTTATTAAACCTACAGCTCTCGAGTGATAACCGCTGAATGCCACTATGATAAATAACTCAGATTTTTATTGCTTCAGTAAGTGAATGCGCTCAGTGACTGTGACGTTACACCTCGTCTTTCGCTAGCGCATGAAACCCAATAAAAGTGATGCCATACGGTATGGGCATAGAAGTATCTGACTCCGTCCTACTTACAGGTAAAATGTAAATATCTTGTGACTAGGGCCTCTCGTCGGGTAAACCATTCGCCGGGAGCCACTTCGGCGACATTCATTACCCTACACTGAGGTTGTCCGCAACACAAAAAGGCGTGCACAATGCTGCTACAAAAAGATTTGGTCACTTATCCAGTTACGTAGAATGTCTGACAGGCAGCAAAGTAAAATTTAAAAACAAACTGTAAATGTGTCTTCTTGAGAACTGTTTCTATTCCGAAGAAGAATTTCTGTTGTTATAATGGGTAAAAGGTAGTGGGTAGGAGTGAATAAATCACATCTGTATATTGAAAAAAAAAACTTAGAAGTGTTCAGCGTGTAACTATATTCACAAATTACACTACAGGCCGCTAAAATTGCCACACCACGAAGATGACGTGCTACAGACGCGAAATTTAGCCGACAGGACGAAGATGCTGTGATATGCAAATGATTAGCTTTTCAGACCATTCACACAAGGTTGGCGCCGGAGAAATGCGTACCATCACGTTTCTGACTTTGATAAAGGTCGGATTGTAGCCTATCGCCATTGCGGTTTATCGTATCACGACATTGTTGCTCGCGTTGGTCGAGATACAATGACTGTTAGCAGAATATTGAATCTGTGGGTTCAGGAGGATAATACGGATCGCCGTGCTGGATCCCAACGGTCTCGTATCACTAGCAGTCGAGATGACAGGCATCTCATCCGCATGTCTGTAACGGATCGTAAAGCCACGTCTCGATCCCTGAGTCAACAGATAGGGACGTTTGCAAGACAACAACCATCTGCACGAACAGTTCGGCGACGTTTGCAGTAGAATGCACTATCAGCTCGGAGACCATGGCTGCGGTTACCCTTGAAGCTGCATCACAGACAGGAGCGCCTGCGATGGTGTACTCAACGACGAACCTGAGTGCACGATTGGCAAAACGTCATTTTGTCGGATGAATCCAGGTTCTGCTTACAGCATCATGATGGTCGCATCCGTGTTTGGCGACATCGCGGTGAACACACATTGGAAGCATGTATTCGTCATCGCCATACTGGCGTATCACACTAATCATCATCATCATCATCTGGCGTATCACCCGGCGTGATGGTATGGGGTGCCATTGGTTACACGTCTCGGTCACCTCTTGTTCGCATTGACGGCACTTTGAACAGTGAATGTTACATTTCAGATGTGTAACGACCCGTGGCTCTACCCTTCATTCGATCCTTGCAAAACCCTACGTTTCAGCAGGATAAATCACGACCGCATGTTGCAGGTCCTGTACGGGCCTTTCTGGATACAGAAAATATTCGACTGCTGCCCTGGCCAGCACATTCTCCAGATCTCTCACAAATTGAAAACGTCTGGTCAATGGTGGCCGAGCAACTGGCTCGTCACAATACGCCAGTCACTACTCTTGACGAACTGTGGTATCGTCTTGAAGCTGCATGGGCAGCTGTACCTTTACACGCCATCCAAGCTCTGTTTGACTGAATGCCCATGCATATGAAGGCCGTTATTACGGCCAGAGGTGGTTGTTCTGGGTACTGATTTCTCAGGATCTATGCACTCAAATTGAGTGGAAATGTAATCACACTTCAGTTCTAGTATAATATATTTGTGCAATGAATACCCGGTTAGCATCTGCATTTCTTCTTGGTGTAGCAATTTTAATGGCCAGTAGTGTACTTTGCGATAGGGTGTAAAATAACTCGTTCGACATCACCACGATTTATCGTGCAAAATGATCCGTAGAACACGAAACTAACTCTAGTTCTGCAACAAAGTACATACTGATTCGTGACTGATTGCTGACTTCCATCCTGTTTGGACGATAATACGCTGCTTGCATAACGGGCGGACCTTGTTAATCAACGGAGCAGTACATGATTCCGAGCGAGGACGAGCGGAGGCAACGAGTCAAGATGAGGATTTAGATTTGCAACACGCGCGTTACGCACCCCAGTAGTAAAACACGAGTTTGTGTTGAGGACACTCGTGGCGCTGCATTTGCATGACGCGCTCGGCCAGAGCGGCGAGCCGCGGGCCACCCGCAGCCAGCCAGGAGCTCAGCTCCCAGCTGCCACCGCCCGCGCCACCACGCGACCTACTCGAGTTGGCCGGCGCGGCGTGTCGTGGCGGCTGCTGCTATATTTACCGGCTCGGCCCGGGCGCCGCGACGCCGCGCAGGAATCCGCCTCCAGCCTCCGCCGCAGCTCCCGAATGGTCTCCTCTGAGCGCCGTTCCTTCTGCCCACAGACATTCTGCCATCCTCGTCCCAATCACTGTCGATTTCTTATCACACGAGTGCTGACTACTTTCTGCCACAAAGTGAAGCAGATACGAAGTTCTTTAAAAGCTATTCACACTGAAGCGCCAAAAGAATTGGTATAGACATTGAAAAGTCTCTGTTGGATTCCTTTCATGTTAATTTCTTAAAACTATTATCATTTAAGGCATACACTCCACTTCTAAATTTACTGTGGTGTTTCTGACTATCTGGGAGGAGACTGAACAGTGGAACGTGTTACTTTTACACATAAACAAGAACGATCTGTCGCACTACTACACTTTAAAACACAGTTTATATGTAACTCATGTCACACAGTCTCATACAGAACCTACATCCGCTTTCTTTTATATACTGTATATGATAAGATACTGTCATCCCCCTTCCCTTCTGTGTAAAAGGATGAATGAGCAAATGTGTTTCTAGTTGCATGCTCGATAGTAGCAAACAAGGAACAGTAGGACCAACGTCGGAACAGGTAGCTACGATTTCTAAAAGCAAAGATGTTTCTAGTCTTGGTATGGTCCTGTCCGTTCCTTGTCATGTTGGTATAGGAAGCTGCCTCTCTGGTCACTACCGTTTGTATCTGTTAAGCACCTGCGGTAGGGGTCCAGGCCAGTCTGTCCGCGGCGAGCGTCTGAAGTGGTAAGATCTCCGGCTAAGCGTGTCTCTGCTAAGTCCGTAGGACAATACATTTCTTAAGTTCAGCCTAACTGAAAATTTCAGGTTTAGATCTAAAATATCTTATGTTATATTAAATTGCAACGAAGTGTAATTCGAGTGTGAAGTTCAGAATATCTTTCAGTAGTTGCTTTGTCACTACTTTGTGAGTAAAGTGGAACCACGTGTTGGTGATCCGTAACTCTAACCAAGATCATCAATCTTAAATGCGGATGTGCGTGAGATTATAACGTCTCGTCTTGACAATATTTTTCAATATAGCAACATCTCTTTATGTTCAACCCACGTGGAGTGTACTTTGTGAGGTTAGTACCACATGCTTACATAATTGTTTGACCCATCAGGTTAATAGTACGACGATAGTAACCAGTTCGAGGTTTTTAATTTCGATGTAATTTATTTTAATTCTCAAAATTATCGTGGAGTTACACTCATGTGAAAAACCAAGTTGACCACGTGAACCATGTGGTGCAATCATCAAAGTAGCCCTCAGCTATTCTGTTCGAGAAGATTTCACAGACAATTAGTATGAGATTGGTATACCTGTGTGTGGGAATTTCATGACGGACAGGATTGCGCTACGACCGTAACTTCTTTGGGTGAAAATTGAATCGGTTGGTTATGGTTAATTTCCTCTTGCATATGTTTCAACATTCTTCGTGTGTTATTTTCTGAATGCAGTGCTATATGCAGTCTTCCAATCTTGCCTCCATATTTGATGTGTTCCGTAAGATTACAAACTCACATTTTCACAATCCTAAAAAGGCACCAGTTTAGTTATGAATCAAGTGTAATATGCTGAAATTTTAACGGTACAATTATCAATGTTCAAATAAATGTCTAAATACACTCCTGGAAATGGAAAAAAGAACACATTGACACCGGTGTGTCAGACCCACCATACTTGCTCCGGACACTGCGAGAGGGCTGTACAAGCAATGATCACACGCACGGCACAGCGGACACACCAGGAACCGCGGTGATGGCCGTCGAATGGCGCTAGCTGCGCAGCATTTGTGCACCGCCGCCGTCAGTGTCAGCCAGTTTGCCGTGGCATACGGAGCTCCATCGCAGTCTTTAACACTGGTAGCATGCCGCGACAGCGTGGACGTGAACCGTGTTTGAACTCACGCTGGTACTTTCTGTTGCTGTGTGTTTCCATTCCATGATTAATGTGATTGGAAGAGAAGTAATAAAATGAGCTCTAACATGGAAAGTAAGCGTTTCCGTACACATCTCCACATAACATATTTTCTTTCTTTGTGTGTGAGGAATGTTTCCTGAAAGTTTGGCCGTACCTTTTTGTAACACCCTATATCACCGGTTGTCATAAGATGACTATTAAAAGATTATAACTAATCTTAGCTTTTAACCCGCTTTCTGATCAAATTAATGCATCAACTTAACAACATGCAGAGATATGTAAACAAGCAGAATACGGCGTTGCTGTCGGCAGTGCCTATACAGGGTGGTCCATTGATAGTGACCGGGCCAAATATCTCACTAAATAACCGCAAACGAAAAAACTACAAAGAACGAAAGTTGTCTAGCTTGAAGGGGGAAACCAGATGGCGCTATGGTTGGCCCGCTAGATGGCGCTGCCAAAGGTCAAACGGATATCAAATGCGTTTTTTTAAATAGGAACCCCATTTTTATTACATATTCGTGTAGTACGTAAAGAAATGTGAATGTTTTAGTTGGACCACTTTTTTCGCTATGTGATAGATGGCGCTGTAATACTCACACACATATGGCTCACAATTTTAGATGAACAGATGGTAACAGGTAGGTTTTTTAAATTATAATACAGAACGTAGGTATGTTCGAACATTTTATTTCGGTTGTTCCAATGTGATACATGTACCTTTCTGAACTTATCAGCCCGCATCTCGTGGTCGTGCGGTAGCGTTCTTGATTCCCACGCCCGGGTTCCCGGGTTCGATTCCCGGCGGGGTCAGGGATTTTCTCTGCCTCGTGATGGCTGGGTGTTGTGTGCTGTCCTTAGGTTAGTTAGGTTTAAGTAGTTCTAAGTTCTAGGGGACTGATGACCATAGATGTTAAGTCCCATAGTGCTCAGAGCCATTTGAACCATTTTTTGAACTTATCATTTCTGAGGACGCATGCTGTTAAAGCGTGATTACCTGTAAATACCACATTAATGCAATAAATCCTCAAAATGATGTCCGTCAACTTCAATGCATTTGGCAATACGTGTAACGACATTCCTCTCAACAGCGAGTAGTACACCTTCCGTAATGTTCGCACATGCATTGACAATGCGCTGACGCATGTTGTCAGGCGTTGTCGGTGGATCATGGCAGCAAATATCGTTCAACTTTCCCCACAGAAAGAAATCCGGGAACGTCAGATCCGGTGAACGTGCGGGCCATGGTATGGTGCTTCGACGACCAATCCACCTGTCATGAAATATGCTATTCAATACCGCTTCAAACGCGCGTGAGCTATGTGCCGGACATCCATCATGTTGGAAGTACATCGCTATTCTGTCATGCAGTGAAACATCTTGCAGTACAATCAGTAGAACATTACGTAGGAAATCAGTATACATTGCACCATTTAGATTGCCATCGATAAAGTGGGGGCCAAATATCCTTCCTCCCATAATGCCGCACCATACATTAACCCGCCAAGGTCGCTGATGTTCCACTTGTCGCAGCCATCGTGGATTTTCCGTTGGCCAATAGTGCATATTATGCCGGTTTACGTTACCGCTGTTGGTAAATGACGCTTCGTCGCTAAATAGAACGCGTGCGAAAAATCTGTCATCATCCCGTAATCTCTCTTGTGCCCAGTGGCAGAACTGTACACGACGTTAAAGTCGTCGCCATGCAATTCCTTATTCATAGAAATGTGGTACGGGTGCAATCGATGTTGATGTAGCATTCTCAACACCGACGTTTTTGAGATTCCCGGAACCGCGTGACCGCTACGGCCGCGGGTTCGAATCCTGCCTCGGGCATGGATGTGTGTGATGTCCTTAGGTTAGTTAGGTTTAAGTAGTTCTAAGTTCTAGGGGACTGATGACCTTAGCAGTTAAGTCCCATAGTGCTCAGAGCCATTTTTTTGAGATTCCCGATTCTCGCGCAATTTTTCTGCTACTGATGTGCAGATTAGTCGCGACAGCAGCTAAAACACCTACTTGGGCATCATCATTTGTTGCAGGTCGTGGTTGATGTTTTACACGTGGCTGAACACTTCCTGTTTCATTAAATGACGTAACTATCGGGCTAACGGTCCGGACACTTGAATGATGGCGTCCAGGATACCGAGCAGCATACATAGCACACACGCGTTGGGCATTTTGATCACAATAGCCATACATCAACACGATATCCACCTTTTCCGCAATTGGTAAACGGTCCACTTTAACACAGGTAATGTATGACGAAGCAAATACCGTCCGCACTGGCGGAATGTTACGTGATACCACGTACTTATACGTTTGTGACTATTACAGCGCCATCTATCACAAAGCGAAAAAAGTGGTCCAACTAAAACATTCATATATCATTACGTACTACATGACTATGTAATAAAAATGGGGTTTCTTATTTTAAAAAACGCAGTTGATATCCGTGTGACCTATGGCAGAGCCATCTAGCGGGCCAACCATAGCGCCATCTGGTTTCCCCCTTCAAGCTTTACCAGTTTCGTTCGTTGTAGTTTTTCGCTTGATGCTTATTTCGTGAGATATTTGGCCCGCTCACTATCAATGGACCACGCTATGTAAGACAAGTAGTGTCTGGCGTAATTGTTATGCGTTAAAGTGAGTTTGAACGTGGTGTTATAGTCGGCGCACGAGCGATGGGACACATCATCTCCGAGGTAGTGATGAAGTGGGGACGCTCCCATACGACCATTTCACGAGTGCACGGTGAATATCAGGAATCCGGCAAAACATCAAATTTCCGACATCGCTGCGACCTGTAGAAGAGTGCACGGTGAATATCAGGAATCCGGCAAAACATCAAATTTCCGACATCGCTGCGACCTGTAGAAGATCCTGCAAGAACGGGACCAATGGCGACTGAAGAGTATCGTTCAACGTGAGAGAAGGGCAACCCTTCCGAAAATTGTAGCAGATTTCAATGCTGGTCCATCAACAAGTGTCAGAGTGCGAACCGTTCAACGAAACATCATCGCTATGGGCTTTCGGAGCCGAAGTCCCACTCGTGTACCCTTGATGTCTTGACGGGTTCATCAGCACCGACGTTGGACTGTTGATGACTGGAAAGTTGTTGATTGGACGGACGAGTCTCGTTTCAAATTGTATCGAGTGGATGGAATTGTGCGGACATGGAGAGAGTCTCAAGAATCCATGAACCCGGCATGTCAGCAGGGGATTGTTCAAGCGGTTGGAGGCTCTGTAATGGTTTGGGGCCTATGCAGTTGGAGTGAAATGGGACCCCTGATACGTCTGGATACGGCTCTGGCAGGTGACATATATGTAAGCATCGCGTCTGGTCACCTGCATCCATTCATGTCCATTGTGCATTCTGAAGACTAGGGCAGGTCTAGCAGGGCAATGCGTCACTCCACACGTCCGGAATTGCTACAGAGTGGCTCCAGGAACACACTTCTGTGTTTAAACACTTCCGCTGGCCACCAGACGCCTCATAAATGAACATTATTGCGATTCTGGGATGCCTAACAACGTGCTGTTGAGAAGAGGTCTCCACCCCCACGTTCTCTTACGGATTTATCGACAGCCCTGCAGGATTCATGGTGTCAGTTCCCTCCAATACTACTTCAGACATTAGTCGAGTCCATGCCACGTCGTGTTGCGACACCTCTTCGTGCTCGTGAGGGCGCTACACGATATTAGACAGGTGTACCAGTTTCTTTAGCTCTTTCGTGCAAATAACTGACACGGGTGAAAACGTACGACAAAGGAAACAAAAAAGTTCGGGTCTACATGCATCCGCAAAGGAGCCGTTTGCGAGATGATTGCGAATGCATGTGTACGAACTGCCACTGCATTCAGTACGAAATATTATCGTAATTAATACAAATGTATTTTAAATGTAGGCTTTTCAAACTATTTTATTTCACTTACTTAGTTATTAGCAGATCTATATACGTAGAAAAATGAGATAGACAGGAAGTGCAAAATGGCTAAGCAGGCATGGCTAGAGGACAAATGTAAGGATGTGGAGGCTTATCTCACTAGGGGTAAGATAGATACTGCCTACAGGAAAATTAAAGAGACCTTTGAAGAAAAGAGAGCCACTTGTATGAATATCAAGAGCTCTGATGGAAACCCAGTTCTAAGCAAAGAAGGGAAAGCAGAAAGGTGGAAGGAGTATATAGAGGGTCTATACAAGGGCGATGTACTTGAGAACAATATTATGGAAATGGAAGAGGATGTAGATGAAGATGAAAAAGGAGATATGATGCTGCGTGAAGAGTTTGACAGAGCACTGAAACAAGGCCCCGAGAGTAGACAACATTCCATTAGAGCTACTGGCAGCCGTGGGAGAGCGAGTCCTGGCAAAACTCTACCATCTGGTGAGCAAGATGTATGAGACAGGCGAAATACCCTCAGACTTCAAGAAGAATATAATAATTCCAATCACAAAGAAAGCAGGTGTTGACAGATGTGAAAATTACCGAACTATCAGTTTAATAAGTCATGGCTGCAAAATTGTTGTTGTTGTGGTCTTCAGTCCTGAGACTGGTTTGATGCAGCTCTCCATGCTACCCTATCCTGTGCAAGCTGCTTCAGTACTTACTGCAACCTACATCCTTCTGAATCTGCTTAGTGTATTCATCTCTTGGTCTCCCTCTACGATTTTTACCCTCCACGCTGCCCTCCAATGCTAAATTTGTGATCCCTTGATGCCTCAGGACATGTCCTACTAACCAGTCCCTTCTTTTTGTCAAGTTCTGCCACAAACTCCTCCCCAATTCAATTCAATACTTCATCATTAGTTATGTGATCTACCCATCTAATCTTCAGCATTCTTCTGTAGCACCACATTTCGAAAGCTTCTACTCTCTTCTTGTCCAAACTATTTATCGTAGTAGGTGAATATGGATTGGGGCTAAGAAATGAAGGAGGGAGCCGCCTGATAGAGTTTTGCACAGAGCATAATTTAATCAAAGCTAACACTTGGTTCAAGAATCATGAAAGAAGGTTGTATACATGGAAGAATTCTGGCGATACTAGAAGGTATCAGATAGATTATATAATGCTAAGACAGAGATTTAGGAACCAGGTTTTAAATTGTAAGAGATTACCAGGGGCAGATGTGGACTCTGACCACAATCTATTGGTTATGAACTGTAGATTAAAACTGAAGAAACTGCAAAAAGGTGGGAATTTAAGGAGATGGGACCTCGATAAACTGAAAGAACCAGAGGTTGTACAGAGTTTCAGGGAGAGCATAAGGGAACAATTGACAGGAATGGGGGAAAGAAGTACAGTAGAAGAAGAATGGGTAGCCCTGAGGGATGAAGTAGTGAAGGCAGCAGAGGATCAAGTAGGTAAAAAGACGAGGGCTAGTAGAAATCCTTGGGTAACAGAAAAAATATTGAATTTAACTGATGAAAGGAAAAAATATAAAAATGCAGTAAATGAAGCAGGCAAAAAGGAATTCAAACGTCTCAAAAATGAGATCGCCAGGAAGTGCAAAATGGCTAAGCAGGGATGGCTAGAGGACAAATGTAAGAATGTAGAGGCTTGTCTCACTAGGGGTAAGATAGATACTGCGTACAGGAAAATTAAAGAGGCCTTTGGAGAAAAGAGAACCACTTGTATTAATATCAAGAGCTCAGATGGAAACCCAGTACTAAGCAAAGAAGGGAAAGCAGAAAGGTGGAAGGAGTATATAGAGGGTCTATACAAGGGCGATGTACTTGAGGACAATATTATGGAAATGGAAGAGAATGTTGATGAAGATGAAATGGGAGATACGATACTGCGTGAAGAGTTTGACAGAGCACTGAAAGACATGAGTCGAAACATGGCCCCGGGAGTAGACAACATTCCATTAGAACTACTGACGGCCTTGGGGCTGCAAAATACTAATGCGAATTCTTTACAGACGAATGGAAAAACTGGTAGAAGCCGACCTCGGGGAAGATCAGTTTGGATTCCGTAGAAATATCGGAACACGTGAGGCAATACTGACCCTACGACTTATCTCAGAAGCTAGATTAAGGAAAGGCAAACCTACTTTTCTAGCATTTGTAGACTTAGAGAAAGCTTTTGACAATGTTGACTGGAATACTCTCTTTCAAATTCTGAAGGTGGCAGGGGTAAAATACAGGGAGCGAAAGGCTATTTACAATTTGTACAGAAAGCAGATGGCAGTTATAAGAGTACAGGGACATGAAAGGGAAGCAGTGGTTGGGAAGGGAGTGAGACAGGGTTGTAGCGTCTCCCCAATGTTATTCAATGTGTATATTGAGCAAGCAGTGAAGGAAACAATAGAAAAATTCGGAGTAGGTATTAAAATCCATGGAGAAGAAATAAAAACTTTGAGATTCGCCGATGACATTGTAATTCTGTCAGAGACAGCGAAGGACTTGGAAGAGCAGTTGAACGGAATGGATAGTGTCTTGAAAGGAGGATATAAGATGAACATCAACAAAAGCAAAACGAGGATAATGGGATGTAGTCGAATTAAGTCGAGTGATGCTAAGGGAATTAGATTAGGAAAAGAGACACTTAAAGTAGTAAAGGAGTTTTGCTATTTGGGGAATAAAATAACTGATGATGGTCGAAGTAGAGAGGATATAGAATGTAGACTGGCAATGGCAAGGAAAGCGTTTCTGAAGAAGATAAATTTGTTAACATCGAGTATAGATTTAAATGTCAGGAAGTCGTTTCTGAAAGTATTTGTATGGAAGTGAAACATGGACGATAAATAGTTTGGACAAGAAGAGAATAGAAGCTTTCGAAATGAGGTGCTACAGAAGAATGCTGAAGATTAGATGAGTAGATCACATAACTAATGAGGAGGTATTGATTAGGATTGGGGAGAAGTGAAGTTTGTGGCACAACGTGACTAGAAGAAGGAATCGGTTGGTAGGACATGTTCTGAGGCATCAAGGGATTACCAATTTAGTATTGGAGGGCAGCGTGGAGGGTAAGAATCGTAGAGGGAGACCAAGAGATGAATACACTAAGCAGATTCAGAACGATGTAGGGTGCAGTACGTACTGGGAGATGAAGAAGCTTGCACAGGATAGAGTAGCATGGAGAGCTGCATCAAACCAATCTCAAGACTGGAGACCACAACAACTACATTTGAACCATTATTAAAAAGAGATAAATCTGCATAACTCAGGATACTATAACTACCAGTCGAAGCTGACTCTGCGAACAGAAATAACACATTTGTGTAAGGTGTTATTTAATTAAACGGTTTTCAGCTGTTAAGTCATCATCAGGTACAAGATTAATATGTGTGGCTATGAACGTTGTGAGAACGAAGATTTTGAAGTAGCTGCATATAAAGTGTCTCTCAAAGGTGACAGTTATTAACAGTCGATATAAGCGAAAGTGAGCAGAATAAGTTATATAAAATGTCAAGTAAAATTGTTCAGCATGAATAAAATATGTGACACACTGAGTAATTGAAGTAAATAGCAAATTACAACAGTTGTTCACAGAAGAAAAATAAATTCAGCAAAATATCGTAGACTTTGTTACGGAGCCCAAGGGAAAGACTGAACAAGGTAATTTTCTTTTAAACAAGTAGAATATTGCAACTGAGAGTCGAATATTACTGTCATCTCTGACAGCCAGTTGACAGACACTTGAGATACACCTGCTTTAAATTCTTTGCTCTCGCAAAGTTCACCACTACACCTGATGATGGTTTAACAGCCGAAAATCCGTTAGTTAAATAATAAATATTATAGATTGTTAAACAAATATCTCGTGGTTTTTCATTCGTAACGTATAAAAATAATTCTGAAGGGAATATGAACAGAAGGTGGAGGATATGGTGAGTGAAAATCAGTTTGATGTCAGAAGGGGATTGGGAACAAGAGAAGCGATTGTGGCACTGAGACTCCTCAACGAAAATCTGTTACAGAAAAATAAACCAACTTGTATTGCTTCTGTAGACCTGGAAAAGGCATTTGATAACGTTATCTGGCAAGAGATGTTCAGAGTGCCGAGGAAAAGTGGAATGAAGTACAAAGACATCCGTGTGATACTCACTTTCCATAAGAATGAGGTGGCAGTGATTAGGAACTGTCACCAGGAACAAGAAGCAAACATTAGAAATGGGGTAAGACATGGATGTGCTATTTATCATCTTACATTCAGTGCTTACATCCAGGAAGCTATAGACCTAGTTCGAGAAATTACTGAGGTGGCGATCAAAATTAATGAGCAGAATACAGACATGCTACGCTATGCAGATGATATTGCTATAGTCACGGAGACAAAAGAATATCTAGTGGAAGTCCTCAGAACCATGTAAACGATTCTGTGCAATCAATATGGAATGAGAATAAACAAGAAAAAGACTAAACTGATGGTATGCAGTACAGAAGCAAAATATGAACCTCTGAGAAGGAGAACTGGAAGAGAGAAGCTGGAAGCGATAAAGGAATTTACCTACCTGGGAAGCAAAATCACAATCGATGGTAGAAGCCGGAAAAAAATTGTGAGCAAGATACAACAGGCCAAAATTGCATTTAATGTGAGGAGGAACTTACTTACCAGCAAGAACATCAGTCTGAAAATAAGGAAACGTATCACGAAAGCTTTCGTTTGGAATGTGGCGCTATATGGATGTGAAACTTGGACAATGAGAAGAGAAGACAGAGAGAGGCCCTGGAGATGTGGTGCTATAGAAGGATGATGAAGATCATCTGCAAACACAAAGTAACAAATGAAGAGGTGAGTAGAAGAGTACAGGAAACCAGATCCCTGTGGAAGCACATCCAAACAAGAACGGACAAACTTGTAGGGCACATGCTAAGACAAAACAATATCATTGGAACAATAGCAGAAGGAGCTATTGATTGCAGGAATCGGCGGGGGCGACCATGCAACAGATCATGAATGATGCTGGATGTAAAACGTACGTGGAAATGAAGAGAAGGCAAACAGAAGAGAGGAATGGCGCTCTGCTGCAAACCAATCTCAGCCTCGAACATCAAAGGAAAAAAAAAGAAATGTATAAAATGTTCTATAAAGAACGGAGAAGATAGTTAATGCAAAATTGATTTATCGGTTCCATTTACACAGCAAGGAAAAATCACTGTTCACAGATGATAACTCTCTTCGTCACAAAATCGAAATTACACAACTACCTGTTTGGTACGTGTACAAACTGAAGCAGACTCACGCTTTATTTGCACCAAGTGGGATGAGTAAGGTAATCACTATTCAATACTTTTATCATTGCTGTTATACCAGTTTCCAGCATTACTGGCTTGTGCAGACTACGTCGAGATTCATTGTGAATTATTGTAGCCCACTTTAACAAATAAACACGAGAAATCCCAATTGCAATCGTTGCCGTGCACGAGTTAAACAAGGTCTTCCTATTAGCATCTGCACAATGCGAACAGGTGAGAGAGTCAACATTGACGTGGTCGTTCGCAACATACCTGCATGTGATACGTACCGTGTATCCTGGTAACCGTACTGAAGACTGTTTATGCTTTAAACGTTTAAATAAATGATTAAACAAAATTTCTCAAATTAGTTATGCTGTCCTTTTTTCGATAAACATGTTCTCACACATTTAAAATTCATCGTCTTACGCATTTAAAAAGAAATATGAAACAACTTATTAACTTTTTGTGTAGGCTGGCATGAGTGAAGACAGAGTGCACGCAGACCCTTTTTGGAATTTGTGGATATTAGATATTCAGTTACATAATGTAAGATGAACTGATTGTAGTTGGAACAAAATGTATTAAACTGCTGCCATTTGATAGTACATGAACCGTTACGTAAATTAAATATTATTTGAGTGCCACAGTGGTAAAATGTATCAATGAATCACTTATTCGTGAAAACTTGTTAACTGCCCGCAGGTTGGGAGTGATGAAGGTAATTTAAGCGACAGTAGAGAGGTGTTCTGAAGATAAGGCGTAGTCCTCAAAATCAGAAACAGAAAAATTAGTGGGTCCTTTATCGAAGTCTCTTATGTCAATGGAATTCCCCACTTGCAGGCAGTATGGCAGCTAGAATCACTCTCCATTCGTGTGTGCTCCGCTTATACTTTCTCCTAACCGTGTCACGTTCCTGTAATGCTACCATGCGGCATTCAATCATATTGTTTTGCCAAATTATGAGACAAATTGCAAAGAATCCTCAAAGTTGCAATATTTATTTCCTTTATTACCTGATGAGTAGTTTACAGCCTACGCTCATTGTCAAATCAGCGTAAACTCTTTGTACATTACAAAACTGTGTCACAGTACAAATATAACTGATGGCAACTGGTACATACACGTACTAATAAGCTACACAATAACATATATTACGACAGCCAAATCAATGTTCATTGTGGTTCAACACATCTTTAGTATGAAGCAGTACGGGGCTGAACTTCATTCACCTAACTGAGATATCGAAGTGTGGAACATATTAAGAAAACTAGGATAGGGGGGGGGGGGGAGCCCTTACCGGTACTGCACTGTCTAGGACCACTTTAATTTTGTATGTATTTTTCTCACTTTTACGTTTCTTAGAAAGTGATGACAAGCATTACAAAATATGGCTTTTAAATACAAGTAAAAATCTTTACAAGTAGATATTTAATTTACGTTTGTAAAGCAAAAAATGAGTGTAGAGAAGAAATCATTAACTGAACTTTAAAACATTGACTCAACAGCATATTTCTAACAAAAGTTTAAAATAGTGCTTCACCCTTAAAACATAGCTTCATGGATGTAAAACTTGAGGACGTCAGATGTAAAACCAAAAATCTATGTGGTAATGACCAAGAACCCAAAATACACCACTCTCACATTTAGTAACCTAGCATGAGAAAAAAATTGATATTTTTTCCCCTGTGGCAAGCCTAATAACAGACAGGTAAATTAAGATAACCTGATTAATGGATCGCAGGAATGGATACATATCATATTAAGGAATCCTCTGAACAGTAGTACTGTAAAGTGCAAGAATAATCTGAATTATTATAATATACCCGACACCGGGACGTACGGAAAATGTGGTGGAAGGGGGGAGGAAGAGGAGTTTGAGGACGAAGGGATGGAAAGGGGGGAGAAAAGGTGGGAAAGGGGGAAAGGAGACCCGAATTTAGAGCCGAGGTTATAAATGTACCGACAGCCATAGGAATTGGCGAAAGTAACCAACGCATTTACTCACAGAAGCACAGGGTGCAACACAAATAATTATATTTACTTAACCGGCTAACATGCAGCATCAACCTAACCTGTGAGCATTATTTTTAAGATCACCCAGATCCATACCACTCATCTCCAAACAAGAGGAGGGAGCATGGAAGGAAGTGGGGAATGGGGAGGGGAAGAAACAGCAAATAGATCTGACGCAGAAGCTAGGATCCGAATTTAAAGCCAAAGATAGGCGAAAACAGCCGCCACATCCCAACACACATAATGTATTGGGTCATCAGTGTACAGAATTGTCTGCTCACTAATCCGCACTAAGGCATTAAGGAGAGTCTACGACTGCAGCCATCTAGACTATACTAGAATGCTTTGAGTAACTCATAAATGAGGATATTAAAAGGTCATGGCTATTCTGCTACATGACCAGGATGCAAACGGATCATGTTGATGCAAGGCCTTAAAATACAGACACTGAGGCCCGAGGTGAGGTCGCAGTGAGTACAGTTATAGAACAGGTATAGAGCTGTCCATGTATGTCACAAATCTCTTCCAGCCATGGCTACCGCCGAACTGAATTCCTGGGACGTCGGTATTCTGGATAAAATGAAAGAAGATGGGAATTCTATTACGGACATAGACCACAGCCTACGTCCTGTTACTTCTGTGCCTCTACATTGTTACACGTAATACGGGCCAATAGACAATCACATAGACACGATAAACCCAACTGTGTTTGCATTGCGCTATACATAGTAGTACTTTATGACCATAAGATAACACTTCGATTGTGGTTTGGATCTCCCATGTGATACTTCCCCGCAACGCACTATAGTCGAGACAAGAGCTCGCCAACTCTCATGAAATGCAGCTCAAACGCAAATATGCGACAAACAGTCGGAGTTTTCGTTTCCAGTATGTCCAGGCTTCACACTCACAGTCAGTCCATCGCACAGTGATATGAAAGCATTTTAATAACGGAAACTTATACGACAAATACAATGGAACTTTACTTATCCGAACAAAGTGGGACTGTAGGTTGCTCGGATGATCAAAAACGGAATAATCTAGAAATTCAGAACAAAAACTTAGAAAGCCATAAAAATATTTAACTATATTTCACGTTACCTTACAAATTACACATTATTTTAAAAAAAATTTGAACAAATTTTGAAAAACTAAAATGAGTTTTATAAGTTGAAGCAATCAGTTTCATTGAGACACTTTTTTATTTCTGTCAAGCGCTGTTTTTTATTTCAAAATCACCGTTTTCGAGCAATTTCTTACGTTTTCAGATCATACGTCGTCGTTACAGGGTAACGTCAGTATGTGGCAGTCACTGGTAGTTCTATTAGGACAGGTTGTTCTGTAGCTACGAAATACGATCTGAAGACGGACGACTTTGCTCGAAAACGAACGTTTTAAAATAAAAACTAGCGATCAACATGCAGTAAAAAAGCCTATTTTCAGAAATAAAGACCTCAGGTGACAAATAAGTCCAGTTTTAATAAAAAAAAATGGTTCAAATGGCTCTGAGCACTATGGGACTTAACATCTATGGTCATCAGTCACCTAGAGCTTAGAACTACTTAAACCTAACTAACGTAAGGACAGCACACAACACCCAGTCATTAAGGGGCAGAGAAAATCCCTGGCCCCGCCGCCAGTTTTAATAGATTTTCGTGTCATTAATGTGGAGCAGGATCACGTAAAAGTTCACCAGCAGTATTGAGGCAGAAATTATTTCGACATAGCTTTACAAATGAACCATTATCTTGTCCAGCAGCAATGTGGTCTCTGTGAGTGTCAGAACGTGTTCTGTTTGGAGCCAACATCGTCATGTAACCGATCATCACTTGTGTCATAGTCTCCAGTGGCGACAATTTCGTAATCAGAAATCTTGCCGTAGGCAGTGTCATTGTCATTTATGTCATTGACACTAATACATACATATTTTTATGGTAGACTGTGGATTTGTTTTGAGTATTGGTCCTCTGTTTTTGTTCTTCTTTCCGTTGAGAGTATTTTCAGTTTTTATTTATGCCCTTCTGTGTGAAGTATTCTTCCTGTAGAGTGAGCATTCGCTTTGCTTTGTTGTTATGGGATTTTATTATTATATGTTGGGCATATTTGGAGAGGATACGTTCACTCAGCAGTGCCCTTATATATTATTTGCGCCTAGTGTTAAATTTTCTTGGAGTCACCTCAGTATATTTAGAATTGTAGCTATTACATGTAAATTCATATATTTCTGAACTGTTGTAACTATCTTTCGCTTTTATCACTGCTTTTAGTTTCTTTTTTACTGCGCTACTTGTATTACAGGAAACATTAATTTTATGTTTTTAAAGATAATAATTTTGTTTCTGAGGTAGTTATAATGTAATGGCGTGCCATTTTTTGTTGATATGTGTGTTTTCTGGTGTGAGTATCCTTTGTGTGTCATTGTTATTTATTGGTATTATTATATTGTACTTAATTTGCTGTCTTTTGTCTGTACGTCCTTTTTAATAATTCCATGTAGTTTGTGTCCTATGTCGCTGCTGCATCACTGTTTTGCTATATGTTAATAATCATGTTCAGTTCTTCTTGACAGCTCTTGCTGCTCAGAGATATTCTGCATAGTACCTTTACCATATAGTATGGTACTAAAGAATAAATTACAGTTGCAAAATACGGAAGTTTTCTTACCTTTCTGCTAAATTTTAATTGAAATTTAATGATTTTCGTCGCCAGTTGTTGCTGTTGTTATGTCCGGACCATCATACGAAGATCCGGATTAACCAGAGATCCGGATTAGCCAGAGATCCGTATTAATGATAGCCGTAAATGAAATATTATGTCATTTTGTAAAGATGTATTTTAAATGTTATTTTTTCCATTATTTTCGTATCCAGTTGAGTTCAAATTGCGCCCATAGTTCATGGTAGAAAAATGTTGCAGATGCATTCTGGGATACCGTGTAACCCCAGAAATGCATATCCTCCTATTTCCATCTATTGTACTATAAATTTGTTTTACTTATTTTTGTTACCTGAATATATGACATTTCTGTGTCTTTGCATATTGTAATTGTTTTACTATTTGTATATATATATTTATGCATTTATGTCGATGTATAATTGGTTTGTTTCGTAAATATTATTTGTATTTTTACGCTGGGTCTTGCCTAGGGAAAACTGCTATCGAACGATTACATCGATAGGTCGTGTGAAGAATCAAAGTGTGTAGGATCTTTGGTAGCGTGAACTCTGCCGCGTGGAGCGCGGGCAGAGGGAGAGTGTGGCGGGAGTAGCGAGTGGAGCAGGTGTGTTGTGTGAAGCTCCCGCGAGTTGCCGCGCTTTCGGGGTTTGGCAGCATGTAATTGCGCTCGACTTGCGATGATAGTTTTTGACATGGTGTCGCGGACGGGAAACATTAGCTAGCGCGTTATCAAGAGCCCGTTTCGTCTGGTGACCGTGTCGAGAAGAAGGCGCGCCAACATCCAGCTTCTGCAAAAGCGACGGCCGACAATGAGTGACTGTCGCCACCTCCTCGATCGACGGCTTCAAACCTTCAATCAACCAACAAGGAAGACTGGAAGCACGTAAAGTTTTAGAACTGTATGGCAGACCTCAGCTTTTAAAACGGTTCAAATCACAAAATTACAGCAACTTAGCATGAACCTTTGTTGCTCATTGGCCCAACTGCATTACCAAGCAGGGTCCCTTCCATTTCCGGAATGAACCCGAGTGTCGTTGGAATTCAAACGCCAGCATTAAAGTAACATTATCCTATTTCACTGCTTTAATTTCAAAGTTCAGTTAAGGTATTCATAGCTGGCTACAATATTCAGATTACACAAGCACAAATTAAGAGTGCGAGTTTTGTTACCGTATTTTAGTTACCTGTGACTGCAGCTCAGCTTGGTACGTACTAAATTTTACTACTGTTAATTGTTCAGAATCATTTAATTCAAGTTCAAAGTTAAATCCCTTATTTCTAAATTGCGTAGATTCAAGTAGCTTTTGAAATGATTGTTGAGGTAGTCCAAGACTAACCGTATTTTACTGAATTTCGATGTGCTCCAGAAAGAAAGCTCACTATTAACTTCAGTCACTAAATTAACTTTCGATTTTCCGGTTTTATTAATTCTTTTGCTAAATTAAGTCAGAGTGTAGCGAAATTTATTACTTCTGACAAACTTTCAGTTTTCACACTACACTTGTCAACCTTCAGTTGCCACGCTTCTAGTGCTAATTATATGTGTAATAATCTTTCTTTTTCAGTTACTATAGTAATTGTCCTTAGGACTGGCGACCGTAATTTCCCTCAAATCTCAAATATCTAATTACCGCTAGTTAATTGTTAACGTAACGGCCGCACATTTACTTTCTTTATTAACTTTACCCCTTTTCAAAATTAATTTCCACCAGTTTCATTTGCATTTTTCCTTTCTTTTAGATGTAACCCTTTCCTCCCTCTTTACCGACAAATTAACTTCGGTGACGATTGCTTTTCCCAAATTTCCATTAGGTACACGCGGTTTAATTTTTCACTGTCATTAAGGTCGATAAGTGAGGGGGAGGTTACAACCGGCATACTTAGTTGTGTAGTTAGGCGACATCTAATGCGCCGATATCATCCAGCAAGGGTAGGTCAACCAGGGTCTACATCTCGACCAATTCCTTTGATGTGTCTTTTTAGAGTTGTAAGGTTACAAGGGATACTGTTATAGTATAACTAATTTGCTGGATGTGGTAATGTTTACTGTGGAAGAACAGTTGGGGTGTAGCAAGCAAAAGTCAATATATTTATGGAGTAACCTTCTGATAAAGAGAGGAGGCAGGTTATAACAGTTTCACATGAATTATTTAGTTAAATAATTGCCTATGCCTCAGTGCATAACTTGGTACATATATTAATAATGTAAGGTGTGCTTGTCTTGCTAATCATTGGATTTGCTGGGTATCTGATCACTGAAATAGGAGTACTCCATAAACATAAGAGCTCTTCAAAATAGTTCAAAACTCAAATTTAAAGCATAGTAGCAAGGATAATATTTTGGGCTTTAAAAAACATGTTTTATATAAAAATTAAGTTGTAAGGATATTTGAGAACCTCTGCATAATAAGTTATTGTCTTTTATTGTGAAGGTACTGTTCAGTTTTCGATCTATGTAGAGCAAAACGAGTATTTCGTATGCCACTACTTTTAGGCAAAGACCTGATTAAACAAAAGAAGAGGGGTGAAACTCCCAAAAAGTGGAGTGCCCTTAAATATGTAAATAATCTGATGATTGTCTACAAAATAATATAAGGTATTTAGTTTTACGTATTTTAATATTGTAACATTGTGCACGATGGCCATGTTTAGAAATAATATATTTGACTAATGTAGTGTCACGTGACCGCACATAGGACAGAGGATAGTGGACAAAGGTCGTGGTCTTTTGATCGTTGTCCATCGGTGAGGTAAGATCGGTGTGGCTAAGAGCCGCCGACATAGTACCACGTGGCCATCAGTTTGTTTTGTGGATGTGATTTAGTAAAATAAAAACGTTTTCATTCTAAACTGTTGTCGGTGTAAATCATTTGTGAACGATCGTGATTTAGACAAATACTTGAATTCATTCACTGCTGTACTTAGGCTGGCTGTTTACTGAGTATAGGGCGCGAATGCAACTGTGCATAACCGAACCCCTTTTGCAGACGAGTCATGATAAAAGGTTGTGAACAAGCCCGAGTGAAGTTGCAGAGTTATCTCAAAAGCGAAGTCTACAGCACTCGCGTTTACTCTACTGAAAAACTGGCTTAGTCTTGTCAAAGTGGTCGAGATTATCGTGGGGTGTTTGAGAGAATTCGCAACTCACTGCAAGGACGATTGCAGTATGGCATCAAAATGCATGGAAGACAAGCGGTGTATCTTCTTTAACAGGTTAGAGTGTACAGTTAATTGTAACACGTAATGCGGTAAAGTATTGTTACATTTATTGCCGAGATGAGCCACGGAAACGCTTCGTGCTGTAAGGGTGAAACACCGACACGCCTGTGCTCGAATGACCGAGCGAGTTGGCGGAGTGGTTAGCGGCCTGGATTCGCAGTTGGGAGGACGACCGTTCAAACCCGGTTCCGGCCATCCTGATTTAGGTTTTCCGGGACTTCCCTAAATTTCTCCTGACAAGTGCCTGGACGGTTGCTTTTAGTATCACGACCGATTTCCTTCCCCATCCTTGGCACAATCCCAGCTTGTGCCGTGTCTGTAATAACCTCGATGTCGCCGGGACGTTAAAACCTACCTTCCTTCTTCTGTGCGCGCCTGATCGCCGCCGTCGTCGCGTTACGGTGCTCTCACAGTGGGACCGATATCGGACGATGTAGGCCGGTCTTTTCAAATCAGTACACCAGTAGGTACGCGGTCTCACAGCAACCGGTGTCAACGCCCGAAAGTACAGACTTTGGATGGCGGTCGTTGGAATTAAAATCAGTTTGAAACTTCCTGGCAGATTAAAACTGTGTGCCCGACCGAGACTCGAACTCTGGACCTTTGCTTTTCGCGGGCAAGGGCTCTACCAACTGAGCTACCCATGCACGACTCCGCAATATCCTTTCTTCCGTGAGTGCTAGTTCTGCAAGGTTCGAAGAATAGCTATTGTAAAGTTTGGAAGGTAGGAGACGAGGTACTGGCAGAAGTAAAGCTGTGAGGACGGGGCGTGAGTCGTGCTTGGGTAGCTCAGTTGGTAGAGCCCTTGCCCGCGAAAAGCAAAGGTCCAGAGTTCGAGTCTCGGTCGGGCACACAGTTTTAATCTGCCAGGAAGTTTCATATCAGCGCACACTCCGCTGCAGAGTGAAAAATCTCATTCCTAAAATCAGTTTGTTTTCTTCGGTTGAACCTGGTGCCATTCCCACATGCAAAACATATACTTTGAGATTTTTTAAGATTAATCAAATGAAACTATATGGTTCCGGAGCCTTTTCAAATCTCAAACATCTATAATGTGTATATGCAGACCGAAGCGACGAATGAAAGTTTATGCGAAGGCCAGGATTCGCTCCCAGGTCCCCTGCTCACTAACCAGACACACTAAACACTATACCATACTGGCATAAAGACTTGAGCAGTTGCACACACTACCCTAACACGCCTGCCGACTCAATCCAAATTTCCATTCACGCCTCAGCCCACTTGAAACTTCCCCTTAAATTTCAACAACATTGCTGAGGCTGTCCAACTGTATTAGCATAGCTTCTCAACATCGAGCGAAACTGGGGATCTTGTCTGAAACCCATCCATAGGTGCTTTAATCAAACGGAACTATATGGTTCCAGAGAACTTTTCAAGTAAACAGGGTGGTCCATTGATAGCGACCGGGCCAAATATCTCACGAAATAAGCGTCAAACGAAAAAACTACAAAGAACGAAACTTGTCTAGCTTGAAGGGAGAAACCAGATGGCGCTATAGTTGGCCCATTAGACGGCGCTGCCATAGGTCAAACGGATATCAACCGCGTTTTTAAAAAATAGAAACCCCCATTTTTTATTACATATACGTGTAGTACGTAATGAAATATGAATGTTTTAGTTGGACCACTTTTTCGCTTTGTGATAGATAGCTCTGTAATAGTCACAAACGTATAAGTACGTGGTATCACGTAACATTCCGCCAGTGCGGACGGTATTTGCTTCCTCATACATTACCTGTGTTAAAGTGGACCGTTTACCTATTGTGGAAAAGGTGGATATCGTGTTGATGTATGGCTATTGTGATCAAAATGCCCAAAGCGCGTGTGCTATGTTTGCTACTCGGTATCCTGGACGCCATCATTCAAGTGTCCGGAACGTTCGCCGGATAGTTACGTTATTTAAGAAAACAGGAAGTGTTCAGCCACATGTGAAACGTCAACCACGACCTGCAACAAATGATGATGCCCAAGTAGGTGTTTTAGCTGCTGTCGCGGCTAATCTGCACATCAGTAGCAGAAAAATTGCGCGAGAATCGGGAATCTCAAAAACGTCGGTGTTGAGAATGCTACCTCAACATCGATTGTACCCGTACCATATTTATATGAACCAGGAATTGCGTGGCGACGACTTTGAACGTCGTGTACAGTTCTGCCACTGGGCACAAGAGAGATTACGGGACGATGATAGATTTTATGCTCGTGTTCTATTTAGCGACGAAGCATCATTTACCAACAGCGGTAACGTAAACCGGCATAATATGCACTATTGGCCAACGGAAAATCCACGATGGCTGCGACAAGTGGAACATCAGCGACCTTGGCGGGTTAATGTATGGTGCGGCATTATGGGAGGAAGGATATTTGGCCCCCATTTCATCGATGTCAATCTAAATGGTGCAATGTATGCTGGTTTCCTACGTAGTGCTCTACCGATGTTACTACAAGATGTTTGACTACATGACAGAATGGCGATGTACTTCCAACATGATGGATGTCCGGCACATAGCTCGCGTGCGGTTGAAGCAGTATTGAATAGCATACTTCATTACAGGTGGATTGGTCGTCGAAGCACCATACCATGGTCCACACGTTCACAGTATCTGACATCTTCGGATTTCTTTCTGTGGGGAAGGTAGAAGGATATTTGCCATCGTGATCCACCGACAACTCCTGACAACATGCGTGAGCGCATTGTCAATGCATTTGCGAACATTACGGAAGACGAACTACTCGCAGTTGAGATGAATGTCGTTACACGTATTGCCAAATGCATTGAGGTTGATGGACATCATTTTGAGGATTTATTGCATTAATGTGGTATTTACAGGTAATCACGCTGTAACAGCATGCGTTCTCAGAAATGATAAGTTCAGAAAGGTACATGTATCACATTGGAACAACCGAAATAAAATGTTCAAACACACCTACGTTCTGTATTTTAAGTTAAAAAACCTACCTGTTACCAACTGTTCGTCTAAAATTGTGAGCGATATGTTTGTGACTATTACAGCGCCTTCTATCACAAAGCGAAAAAAAGTGGTCCAACTGAAACATTCATATTTCTTTATTAGCACACTGGACTCGCATTCGGGAGGACGACGGTTCAATCCCGTCTCCGGCCATCCTGATTTAGGTTTTCCGTGATTTCCCTAAATCGCTTCAGGCAAATGCCGGGATGGTTCCTTTGAAAGGGCACGGCCGATTTCCTTCCCCCATCCTTCCCTCACCCGAGCTTGCGCTCCGTCTCTAATGACCTCGTTGTCGACGGGACGTTAAACACTAATCTCCTCCTCCTCCTCCTCATATTTCTTTACGTTCTACACGAATATGTAATAAAAAATGGGGGTTGCTATTTTTAAAAAACGCAGTTGATATCCGTTTGACCTATGGCAGCGCCATCTAGCGGGCCAACCATAGCGCCATCTGGCTTCTCCCTTCAAGCTAGACAAGTTTCGTTTTTTGTAGTTTTTTCGTTTGACGGTTATTTAGTGAGATATTTGGCCCGGTCACGATCAATGGACCACCCTGTATATACACACTGAAGCGACGGAGAATTTGTATCAAGGTCAGGATTCGAACCCGCGTCTCCTGCTCAGTGGGCAGTTATGTTAACTACTACATCACCACTGCATACTGCCTTTGCATTACTGTACAATCTATCCTAGTGCACCTCCCTCCTCAATGCAAATTCTTATTTACGTCTCAGCCCATTTGGCATTCCCCATAAACACGGACAGCATTGGAGAGGCTCTCCAGGCGTATTGGAATAGTATCTCAGCATCCAGCCAAACGGGAATCCTGCCAGCAACCCAGGTATAGGTGCTATAATCAAATGAAACTATTGGTTCCAGAGATCTTTTCAGCTCTGAAACATCTATGATGTACGTATATATGCAAACGACGAATGAAAATTTGTACCAAAGTCAGGATTCGAACCCTGCGCACTAGACTGATATGCTAATCAGACAATACCGCACCGTCGCACAGTGGCTTTTCAGAACTAGGTGGACTACTCTAGCAGGCTTCGCTCCTCAATACAAATTCCTATATACACTCCTGGAAATTGAAATAAGAACACCGTGAATTCATTGTCCCAGGAAGGGGAAACTTTATTGACACATTCCTGGGGTCAGATACATCACATGATCACACTGACAGAACCACAGGCACATAGACATAGGCAACAGAGCATGCACAATGTCGGCACTAGTACAGTGTGTATCCACCTTTCGCAGCAATGCAGGCTGCAATTCTCCCATGGAGACGATCGTAGAGATGCTGGATGTAGTCCTGTGGAACGGCTTGCCATGCCATTTCCACCTGGCGCCTCAGTTGGACCAGCGTTCGTGCTGGACGTGCAGACCGCGTGAGACGACGCTTCATCCAGTCCCAAACACGCTCAATGGGGGACAGATCCGGAGATCTTGCTGGCCAGGGTAGTTGACTTACACCTTCTAGAGCACGTTAGGTGGCACGGGATACATGCGGACGTGCATTGTCCTGTTGGAACAGCAAGTTCCCTTGCCGGTCTAGGAATGGTAGAACGATGGGTTCGATGACGGTTTGGATGTACCGTGCACTATTCAGTGTCCCCTCGACGATCACCAGTGGTGTACGGCCAGTGTAGGAGATCGCTCCCCACACCATGATGCCGGGTGTTGGCCCTGTGTGCCTCGGTCGTATGCAGTCCTGATTGTGGCGCTCACCTGCACGGCGCCAAACACGCATACGACCATCATTGGCACCAAGGCAGAAGCGACTCTCATCGCTGAAGACGACACGTCTCCATTCGTCCTTCCATTCACGCCTGTCGCGACACCACTGGAGGCGGGCTGCACGATGTTGGGGCGTGAGCGGAAGACGGCCTAACGGTGTGCGGGACCGTAGCCCAGCTTCATGGAGACGGTTGCGAATGGTCCTCGCCGATACCCCAGGAGCAACAGTGTCCCTAATTTGCTGGGAAGTGGCGGTGCGGTCCCCAACGGCACTGCGTAGGATCCTACGGTCTTGGCGTGCATCCGTGCGTCGCTGCGGTCCGGTCCCAGGTCGACGGGCACGTGCACCTTCCGCCGACCACTGGCGACAACATCGATGTACTGTGGAGACCTCACGCCCCACGTGTTGAGCAATTCGGCGGTACGTCCACCCGGCCTCCCGCATTCCCATTATACGCCCTCGCTCAAAGTCCGTCAACTGCACATACGGTTCACGTCCACGCTGTCGCGGCATGCTACCAGTGTTAAAGACTGCGATGGAGCTCCGTATGCCACGGCAAACTGGCTGACACTGACGGCGGCGGTGCACAAATGCTGCGCAGCTAGCGCCATTCGACGGCCAACACCGCGGTTCCTGGTGTGTCCGCTGTGCCGTGCGTGTGATCATTGCTTGTACAGCCCTCTCGCAGTGTCCGGAGCAAGTATGGTGGGTCTGACACACCGGTGTCAATGTGTTCTTTTTTCCATTTCCAGGAGTGTAGTTTCATGCATTCCTATGGATGCATTTCAGGCAGTACCCCCATTTTGTTCGATGATGAGGTGCTGTTCCAATAGAGTTGGAGAGCCTCTGCTATGCTGGTAGAATTTAGAGGGATTGGCAAGTGGGCTGAGGCGTGAATGGGAATTTGGAGTGAGGAGGGAGGGATGGTAGGGTATTCGCCAGGATAGCCGAGGGCGCTAACGCGCTGCTTCCTGGGCTCGGGTAGGCACGCCAGCCCGATTTCGAATCCGCCCGGCATATTAACGACGAAGGCCGGTGTGCCGGCCAGCCTGGATGTGGTTTGTAGGCGGTTTTCCACACCGCGCTAGGTGAATACCGGGCTGGTCCCCACGTTCCGACTCAGTTGCACGAATCACCGACATCTGGCCATGCTGGCCCTATTCCCTGAATTACACTAGACGCAGACATCTGGGGTACACTAATTCAGTCCCGGGGGGTACGGGTTGGCGGCAGGAAGGGCATCCGGCCACCCCCTCATCCTAACCTTGCGAAATCCGTTCCTAACAATGTCGACCCTGCGTCAGTGCGGGACAAGGCACCAGTGAAAGAAAGAAAGAAAGGGAGGGAGGGGTGGTAGGGTAGAGGGTACAGCTATGCAAAGCCACTGTGCCAGAGTAGCATAGTGTTTAGCGCATCTGCCTAGTGATCAGAAGGCTCGAGTGTGAATCCCGGCCTTGGAACACATGTTCATTCGTCGCTTCAGTCTGCAGACATAAAGTTTTAAGTGTGGTACAAGAAAGAAGAAGTATTACGGTATCGAGAGGACGACAAATATAATAGCAGGCATAGATTTCGGAATATATGGTCTGAAATGTGTGCTTTATTAGAAACCACAGGTTTAGAACAACTTAAAAATTTAATAACAACTTATTGAACGTTATCTTACATCACAGTACGCACGTTCTGCACCTGTTTAACCATCCCGCCCTCATGTCTATACATGATGTGGCATGTCTTTTGCAACAAAGTCAAAATATCTATAGGAAATTTTAGGCCTAGATTCTAACACGAAAAAATTGTGTGTTCAGGTGAGAAAGGTGGCGTATGTTCATATTGCTGATTAGAGTTTGGATCTTTTTTGAGTTGCAGTAGGCGAGCATTGACTGACTACAAATTATTGTTAGAACCTACAGGAATTTGTATGCCAATGGGCAGGTGATTCTATTGCACGATGTGCTTTGCAAATTTGGTGTCTGTGTTTCCACTTATCAGTGCTTTAGGTGTTCAGAGCATCTTATTCTAAAATTTATGTTTGTCTTTCACGCTGAAGCTGTGTGACAGTCACTACAGGTACTGCGATATGTCTTTGTAGAATTTTTTTGGAAAGTGTGCGGCGTGTTTGTAACCACACTTTTCAATTATTTCGTGTATGTCACAGAACGTTTCCTTCTTCATGTCCTATAACCTCCTTGATCGAATAGATTGCAACCTATTTTCCTCGGTCCCGCCAAAGACTGAGGAAGGAGACGGACGTACTGGGGCCAAGCTGTCGGCCGATGCTGTCGGGCGACCTCTGGCGACCGGCGTCGGCGGCGCTGTGAGCCTCTGGGCGCCCCGGCACGGCCGACTGCGGAGTGTGGTGTCGGCGGCACCACCACGCCAGATGAGACGGGATTCCTCCGCCTAATCCGGTTCCGTCGGCCACTGGTTCCATTAGTGCGTCACACGTGGCCGTATCGTCATCTCTGTTTCGTACGCACGTGTCTGCGCGGACACGTCAGCGTTCGATGCTCTGCAAGTGTAATCTCGGTGCCGGCCGGTGTGGCCGTGCGGTTCTAAGCGCGTCAGTTTGGAACCGCGTGACCGCTACGGTCGCAGGTTCGAATCCTGCCTCGGGCATGGATGTGTGTGATGTCCTTAGGTTAGTTAGGTTTAAGTAGTTCTAAGTTCTAGGGGACTGATGACCTCAGTAGTTAGGTCCCACAGTGCTCAGAGCCATTTGAACCATTTTGTAATCTCGGTGAGCCGTCGCGTCCTTTTGCACAGGAGGCGTCCCGGCAGTTGTTTCACAGAAGGAGAGAGAGCTGCTGGGCAGCGGGCACTCAACTGATTACTGTGTCTTGGTTCACGAAGGGATTTGCTGATATATCCTCAGCCACAGACCGCAACGCTCATTTCCCGCTCTCGTCTACAGAGGTGTGCTCCTAGGTGTGGTCCTAGGTGTGGAGAGACTTATCTACATCTACATCCATACTCCGCAAGCCACCTGACGGTGTGTGACGGAGGGTACTTTGAGTACCTCTATCGGTTCTCCCTTCTATTCCAGTCTCGTATTGTTCGTGGAAAGAAAGATTGTCGGTATGCCTCTGTGTGGGCTCTAATCTCTCTGATTTTATCCTCATGGTCTCTTCGCGAGATATACGTAGGAGGGAGCAATATACTGCTTGACTCCTCGGTGAAGGTATGTTCTCGAAACTTCAACAAAAGCCCGTACCGAGCAATTGAGAGTCTCTCTTGCAGAGTGTTCCACTGGAGTTTATCTATCATCTCCGTAACGCTTTCGCGATTACTAAATGATCCTGCAACGAAGCGCGCTGCTGTCCGTTGGATCTTCTCTATCTCTTCTATCAACCCTATCTGGTACGTATCCCACACCGGTGAGCAGTATTCAAGCAGTGGGCGAACAAGTGTACTGTAACCTACTTCCTTTGTTTTCGGACTGCATTTCCTTAGGATTCTTCCAATGAATCTCAGTATGGAATCTGCTCTACCGACGATTAATTTTATATGGTCATTCCATTTCAAATCACTACTAACGCCTACTCCCACATAATTTATGGAATTAACTGCTTCCAGTTGTTGACCTGCTATGTTGTAGCTAAATGATAAAGTATCTTTCTTTCTATGTATTCGCAGCACATTACATTTGTCTACATTGAGAATTAATTGCCACTTCCTGCACCATACGTCAATTCGTTGCAGATCCTCCTGCATTTCACTACAATTTTCCATTGTTATTACCTTCGATATACTACAGTATCATCCGCAAAAAGCCTCAGTGAACTTCCAAAGTTATCCACAAGATCATTTATATATATTGTGAATAGCAACGGTCCTACGACACTCCCCTGCGGCACACCTGAAATCACTCTTACTTCGGAAGATTTCTCTCCATTGAGGATGACATGCTGCGTTCTGTTATCTAGGAACTCTTCAATCCAATCACACAATTTGTCTGATAGTCCATATGAACTAACAATTTATGCATAGCGCGCCCTTTTTTTAGCGTTTGTGGGCGACTTGCAGCAAGCAGGCATATTTATCAACGTACAGAAAAAAGTAAGCCACGGCACCGATCGCCGGCCGCTGTGGCCGAGCGATTCTAGGCGCTTCAGTCCGTTACCGCGCTGCTGCTACGGTCCCAGGTTCGAATACTACCTAGGGCATCGATGTGGGTGATGTCCTTAGGTTAGTTAGGTTTAAGTAGTTCTAAGTCTAGGGGACTGATGACCTCAGATGTTAAGTCCCATAGTGCTTAGAACTATTTGAACCATGGCACTGATCGAATCAGAGAAATGGATTTGGTTGGAGCAGCCGGAGCCCTGGCATTTGCTGACGATGTTATGGTTCTTGGTGACGCCTTCGAGCAAGTGTGTGCTGATACTTCCCGATTTCTCCGCAATGCGAAGAAAACTGGACTGGTGCTGAATGATGATAAAATCAGATATGTCGTTCTATCACGCCGGCAAGCTCTCCTTTCTTCCATTGTCTTTGCGCGGCATATCTTTGAACGAGTTCAAGAATTCAAGTGCCTAAGTTCTATGCTGCCAAGTAGAAGTGAAGTGACGAAAGGATTGCATCATCAACAAATTCAGACTGAAGGAGATGCGATAATCGTTTATCTACGATTATCGCACCTCCTTCAGTCTGAATTTATTCAGATAATTACTGACATCGTAGGAGTATAAGATCCAGCAGTATGGTTGTGAAACTTTGGCGACATCAGCAACAGCTCAAGATGCAATCTGTGCCTTCGAGAGTGAGGTACTTCGAAAGATATAAGGGCACTTCTACAACACCATGGAAAGTAAATGTGAGCGAAGAACAAAAGATCTGATGTTTGGAAAGCAACATATTGGCCGAATGGTACGTTACAAGAGTTTTCAGTGGTTTGGCCACGTCCTTCGCGCTAATACTTCCCTGACGAGATGAAAGGATCGAGTATTAACAATCCTCAAACAAATGGAGCCGACAGCGGTGGAAGATGAAGCTAGAGACCGCCAATGACGGACTACTACATTCAGTAGATATCTACTCTGTTGTGACTGACTGATTGACTTCTTTTTTAGTGTGCTTCTTTTAATGCGTTGTTTTACAATTTTTATATACAGGGTGGTCCATTGATCGTGACCGGGCCAAATATCTTACGAAAAGAGCGTCAAACGAAAAACCTACAAAGAGCGAAACTTATCTAGCTTGAAGGGGGAAACCAGATGACGCTATGGTTGGCCCGCTAGATGGCGCTGCCATAGGTCAAACGGATGTCAACTGCGTTTTTTTTAAAAATAGGAACACCCATTTTTATTATATATTGGTGTAGTACGTAAAGAAATATGAATGTTTTAGTTGGACCACTTTTTTCGCTTTGTGATAGATGGCGCTATGGTAGACACAAACGTATAACTACGTGGTATCCCGTAACATTCTGCCAGTGCGGACGGTATTTGATCTCCCGCCCCCGCCCCCCCCCCTTTCTCCCGAGGACTATCCATGCCGGTTCTAATCGATAATGTGTCTGAATATTTCCCTTGACTACTCATAAGAAAACTGCATGCCTTTAATGCTGGGCGTTGCGGTTCAGGCCTCCACCGCAGAGGTGTCAAAAGAAGGGGTGAAATGTGTAACACCCCACCCGTTCCTTGTCCGATTTTTGCGTGTGTTCGCCCCTGACAAACAACTTACAGAGACTTTGGGAGTGGAACTGTACGCAAAAATGGATAACGATAGATCTAAATGTGGTCCTGTCGCCCCTAATTAATCTGCGGTGGTAGTGTTGACGATAAATCACACCTATTTTTACTTCCAAACAGGAACGATCACGAACACTTACGGTGTTCAATGACATCAAACACATACATAAAAATAAAATAAAGCAAAGGAATTCAGGATCGACTACTGAAGGTAAAGGCTCTACTGAATCACAATAATTTTATTATAACTTTCAGATCAATGCTGAATAAAACACAGTGAACAATTTACAAATTATCCTCCTAACTGCCACTGGCAGTAACAGTATTGAAATCGGTCCAAAACGCGATCTCTTATAACATATATACGAAGAACCACTACACTCCAAAGTGTCGTGAAACCTCTGTGGAAACAGCAATTGTGATTGATCCAACTATTTAACGTTACTCCTAACACAGGCCGAAACGGGAGCGATCTCAATTCCTGTTGTAGCGGCGGTCTCCGACGGCAACGACGCGGCCGAGCGGTCGGCGTGTGGCGTCTCGGAAAGTACAATCCTACAGTATTCAAACACCAGACTGCTGTCCGTTAACTTCTCTAATTGCGAGAATGTTTCCGTCAGCAATGAGCTGGCGCGGCTAACGTCCCCTCAGAACGAAAGACCAAGAGGGGAGACGACTTGGCTACCGCCCTCTCAGTACGAGAGCCCAGAACGGAAGACCTCTACTGAGAGCCCAGCAAAATCGCTCTTCACCTTTGTTTTCTCACCTCAACTTTTACCAAGCGAATCACATCACTAGAAGCTCTCAAAATACCCAGTTTGCCAGTGCCTCCCAATGTACGGCCTGGGAACAGAACTCTTTTCCACCATTCTTTTATATTTCTACAAAATTTCACACGTAAACTCCGCCCTCGCTGGCTGGGTAGAACACAGCTGTGGGCAATAACACGTTTACTGGAAGTTTTCTCCCAAGACGCCACTCGAGATTTTCCCGGCAAGATTCCCCGTTGTAGCGAACACAGATTCTTGCATTGAAAGTTTGTTATTCGGAACTCCTGGCCTGCCCCACTTGAGTTACTCGAAGGCGTAAAATTAGTGGGACATAGGCGAGAGCACGCTCAGGAAAGCTCATCCAGCTATCCACTGCTCTGTTTCGGTAAACACTTGAACACCTGCAGCCGCACATCCTTCAGAGGTTGGCGACCACTGTGGCCTCTCTAAACGGATTACAGAAATCCCCCAGTTCACCATTCATACCATCGGGCTGTGGCCTTCGGCGGCTACGCGGGAACGTAGCCGAGCTCTGTCTCGCGTACCGCCTTTCCGCAAAATCTTATAATTACAAAATCGCGGAATTCTCTCATGCCGATGCGTTTTCACATAGATTTCCTACACCATAATTTAGAGTATTACTCCAAGAAAACTTAAAGTGTCACGTTAAATGGACTTATGTAAGGTGCAAAGCCGTTGCCACCTTACAAATGTATAAGTACATAAGAGGGGTTGTGACGAACTTCCCATCATCTGACACGTCCACGGTGGCGTCGGTCAGAATTGCGATGGAATTTGTAGCCAATGTGACATCACTACTCCACCTTACACGTCACATGAACTTCTTAGCTGTGGCCTTTTTTCACCTGTGTCCACACATTGCTCTTTGTAGCGTCGTCCAGCCCGAGGGTGAGATCCCAGTGCACCACGCTTTCGCACCAGTACAGAGGAAGGCTGTATGCGGCCTTGAGTCAAATTTCAAAGTTATGCCAGCAATGGGAGGCAGTTACGTGGTTTCAAGAAAGTGAACCTTCGTTTCTGTTATGCAGTATAGGAATGTTCTGTTGACTGGGGAAGGTATCCACAAAAGAAGCAAGCCGATGTTTAGCGATCGTCTACGAGACTCCTAGTGGGTAGAAGATGCACTCTGGGTATCATGTATAGCTACTACATATTATGGACACGTTAATGCTACTTCGAGATCGCGGTGCCATCTGTGCCAGATGGATTACGTGCCGCAGGTCGTACTGGTGCTGTTTGGGTCAAATATTAGCCTGTATTCCACGCTAACTAACAATAATTTACTACCTAAAATGTGCTACGTTCTAGTACACAGAGTAAGAGAAGCGTAAATGTTGTTTACTTTGTATATACTTTGTCTTTCGTAACTAATTTTTATTTAGCTTCTTAACCTTATCAAGTTGCTTTATGGATCTCTGGAGAGTTATAACATAAATATTTTCTTCAGTTCATTGTCCTCCTGCAGTATCCAGTCTTCATTTTTGTCGATGAACCAACGTTTGGCAGTCGGCATAAAAACTCTCTGATAAATTTGTAACATATTCTGTGCAATTAAATAGTCGGTAAACACTTGCAAATTTCCGAACCCAATTTTAAGAAATACCTTCAAATATACTTTATGGACATTGTATGAAGGATAAAGGTTTCTCTATTGAATTGTGAAAGAACTAAACGATATCTTATACGATCTGTGTGTGATGCCAATCACGCTCTTACTTAACAGACTGTAGTTTTATTTCTCCTATCTGGTGTAATTATAGATAGGCTGTTGGGCATGTTCTTTGGGACGCCAGACAATGAAACCACCTTGCGCACGTATTTATGCTTCAATATAGAATATACAATTGTATACAATTTCATTGGTATGTTTCTGTTTGTGTGATTTGTTACGATGTAAATAGTTCAGATTTTAAATTATAATCAGTCATAATCAATGTTTATGTCAACTGAAACCTGAGGAGTTCGTTTCATTACATTCATGATCTATAATTCAAGTTGTTCAAATGGCTCTAAGCACTATGGGACTAAACATCTGAGGTCATCAGTCTCCTAGACATAGAACTATTTAAACCTAACTAACCTAAGGACATCACACACATCCATGCCCGAGGCAGGATTCGAACCTGCGACCGTAGCAGCAGCGCGGTTCCGGACTGAAGCGCCTAGAACCGCTCGGTCACTGCAGCCGGCGATTTATCATTGACCTGTAATGTACATCCATATCTTATATACAATAATTTCCTGAAATGTTTTTTTTCTATAATTGTAAAAACTCTTGGTCTCACATACAAAGTGGTTGACTTCCGTCTCTAGCTTTCAATGTTTGCGGTATAACTTTTTTTATTTAACGACTGTGTTACTTAATCGTTCACTTATGGATTTAATGGCGACCCGACGGTAAAACTCACTCACTTTCACTAGGAATTTGGTTTGTCACTTGCAGTTTGTTGGTTAGAAAACTGGTTCAAATGGCTCTGAGCACTATGCGACTTCACTTCTGAGGTCAGCAGTCGCCTAGAACTTAGAACTAATTAAACCTAACTAACCTAAGGGCATCACACACACCCATGCCCGAGGCAGGATTCGAACCTGCAACCGTAGCGGTCACGCGGTTCCAGACTGAAGCGCCTAGAACCGCACGGCCACACCGGCTGGCTGTTGGTTAGAGGAATGGCACGTAATATTGCATCTTAATATGGAATTATGTCATTGTCTTACTTGGATGACAAGCTCATTGCTTGTAACTACTATCTACAGATGTCTTTATATATTATTATCATACTGAAATACACACACACACACACACACACACACACACACACACACATATATATATATATATATATATATATATATATATATATATATATATATATATATATATTACAGGACATCATTTTTACGATGTACGATTTATTTGGTTCCCATGTGTCGTGATGTGGCGTCATCTAGACTCGTTCTCCTTATGACACACTTATTGTATTTTTCGTTACTTTCGTCTGTCTATATTTCATATGTTTTTTTCTGTTTTTGTTGTTTAGTCTTCCAATGATGTCAGGTGCAAAACCCGAAACCGGTAAAGAATAAAGGTGACTGTGTGTAGCCGGTGGTCATAAAAATGCTTTTGTTCAAAGTACTACCGGTTCGTCTAAAACCTTAACTATTTTAAGATAAAGATATGCAGAAGTGTTCCCAGTTCATAAATTTATTCATATTCAGTACTCGCCATTCAGATGTTCCACCCTTTAAATATCTTAAAACATATCTAATCTTTTGCAAACGTCCCATGTTCTGAGAAAACTGAGAAAACCCCGTCAAATGATCTTTAAAAAGTGTTAGGTGTTGGTCTCCTACAGGTACAAACTTCAAGAACTGATCTGACATACCATTGCCATTGTTATTTCTGCCAGACTGACGAACTGCGTGGAAAGCTGATCCCTCCTTATCAAACACCGTGTTCCCCCACACGTTAACCCTATTATCACGGCAGGTCCTGTTACTCAGACTTCGTAAGCCACAATTATCGTTACCAGTATGATTCTTTCTCGACCACTCTCTAAGGTCGTTCTCTGCTGTGGATTAGGATTCTCTTTAATTATTACCCTCTAAAGCTTTAAACTTATTTGCAAGAAGGCGTTCGCAACGAGTTTGCATTCGCTCAAAACATTTAGACATATCTACACGTAACGTCAGAAAGATCATCCTCTAAGGATTACTTTATATTTTCGTTTTGTGATTAATAAACACCTTTTTCTTGCTGCAAATGACTTGAGTGTTTCAAAGTCACGTATAGACTTTTAACGCTATCCTTCAAATCGTATTTTAGGGATTGATATTCCTTAATATGGGTGTTAACTTTTTCTTTTCAGTTGTGATATTTTATCATATCGAGGCCTGTATTTTCCACTATTTTATGTCGAAGTTAATGTTCAAACCGAATTACTCTCTCTTCTATTCCATCATTAGTCTATGGAATCTTTGATTGTCTGTGTGAATATCCAACAGCTTATTATCAGTCTTTAACAAACTACTATCATGTTGTTCAAATTTATAATCCTGCCTTCAAATCAGTCTCCTGTTGATCAAATCTACGATCTTAATCAGTCTTCCGCTGGCCGGTCGTGCTATTCTGTTCGTTAATGTTACATTTTAAATGCAATAAGAATTCCTTCAAAGTTTCATACTTGCCCCTCTCCATTTTGAAAACTGATCACTAGAAACCTTTCCTCACCATGTTATAACGAGGCGTCTTCCAAAACTAATGTCCGTGGCCAATATTTAACTAATGGTGGGCCTGAATGAACTTCCACGCATGCAGTGCTGTCTACCGGCTCTCTACGAAACTACTGCAGTGTAGGTTTGATTTAGTAGTCGTTTGCCGCTCGGTGGGAGCAGATCGCAATGGCCGAGACAGTCGTAGATTCTGCCAGTTGTGAAGTGTGCGCCGTGATTGGAGTTTTACTGACAAAGGGATCTTCAGCCGTTCGAATCCATCGTGAGGTATGCCTAGGCTATGGATCTGAAATAATGAGTGACAAAAAACTTCGAAAATGGCGTCGAGAATTTCAAAACGGCCGCACAAATGTTCACGACGAACGGCGGAGTGATAGGTCTAGTATTCGGACCGATGACACCGTTGATCAAGTGAACCAGAAACCTCGAGGTGATCGGCGATTGACGATTAGTGGTCTGGCCAATGAATACCAAAATGTCATTCGAGCCTCAATTTGACGGAACAGCTTATATATCACAAACTCTGTGTAAGGTGGGTTCCAGAAATGCTCACTGATCAGCACAAACAGCAAACAAAGAAGGCGTCCTGCACGACAGTTTCTGGAGCGCTACAGACTAGATGGAAATTATTTGTTTCCCACATTGTTACAGGCGAAGAGACGTGGATATCGTACATCAAAGCAGTATCGAAACAAGAGTCAATGCCGCGGCGCCATTCAAGTGTACCCAAACCAAGAAACTTAAAGCAATATCCGTTCTCAAATCGGAAAACGACGACTACCTTTTTTTCTACTCAAAGAGTGTCCTTTTGATAGATTGCATGGACTGTGGATCAACAAATACAGATGTCGTCTTCTGTGAAACGCCAATCAAACCGAGAAGTGGGATCCAAAATCGACGCCGCGGGAAACTGTCGTCTGCTACAATCCTCCTTCAGGACAACGCACGCTCTCACACCGCTGCTAAAACCAAGGAGAAGATTTGAGATTTCCGTTGGGAACTTTTTGAACATCCTCCGTACAGTCTCGACCTTGCACCAAGCTTCTATTTGAGAAAGTGGCTGGGTGGACATCGATTTGAAAACGACGATGAATTCAAGGCTGGTGTTACCATATGGTTCAATTCCCAGGCGACAGACCTCTGTGCAAAGGAATTAATAACGCTCGTCCAGCGCTCCAGATAGTGTACAAGTGTGAACGACGAGTATGTGGAAAAATAAAGTAGGTATGTAGATAAATATTACTGTTAATGAAAACCTTTTCTCATGACTGTATTTTATATTACTAAATGGACCTCAGTTTTGGAATACGCCTCGTATTAACGCTTCCCACACAGTTACCACTAGACACAGTCTAAAATCCTTACACTTACTAAAACGTAATCACTCCCCAGCAGAACATCTTACAGGATGTGTGGCTGTCTACTGGTATCGGCGGACAATGCGTCGGCGTCTGTGGCAGCGTCGACGGCGACGTCGTGGGCGGCGTTGGAGGCGGCGTCAGTTATGGTGCGGGTGGCTAGTGGGGTGGCAACGGTTGGGGAGGCGGCACCAGCAGCTGCTACTACGGTAACGGCTGCAGCGGTCGATGAAGTGGCACCGACTGCGAGTTCAGCTGTGTCGACAGCTGGTAGTGGACTGCGGAACTGGTGAAGCCCACTGGTTTTATCTAGGTTAATCAGAAATATTCCCTTTCATTACTATCTTTCTTCTCTGATCTATATGTATATCTACAAGACCACTCTGCAATTCACAATTAAGTGCCTGGCAGAGTGTAAATCGAACCACCTTCAAACCATATCTCTATCGTTCCATTCTCGAACATTGTGCTGAAAAAACAAGCACTTAAATCTTTCCGTGCGAGCATTAATTTCTGTCATTTTATAACGATGATCATTTCTCTCTACGTGAAATATTTTCGCATTCGGAGGAGAAAGCTGGCGATAGAAATTTCGTGAAAATACCTCGCCGCAACAGAAAACGCCTCAACTCGCGGGTCATATCCATGAAATTGTCTCCACTATTTCGCGATAATACTCGTACAAAACGAGCTATCCTTCTTCGAACTGCCGGCCTGAGTGACCGAGCGGTTCTAGGCACTACAGTCTGGAACCGCGCGACCGCTACGGTCGCAGATTCGAATCCTGCCTCGGGCATGGATGTGTGTGATGTCGTTAGGTTAGTTAGGTTTAAGTAGTTCTAAGTTCTAGGGGACTGATGGCCTCAGAAGTTAGGTCCCATAGTGCTCTGAGCCATCTGAGCCATTCTTCGAACTTTTTCGATGTCCTCCGTCAGTCCTATCATACGGATACCGTACTGCGCAGTAACATGCCAGAAAGAGGACGGACAGATGTGTAGGTAGTCTGTTTAGGTAAATCCATTGTATGTTTTCAGTATTCTGTGAATAAAATGTAGTCCATGGTTCACTTTCCTTACAACGTCATCTGTGTGATCGTTCCAATTTAAGTTGTTCGTAATTCTAATCCCTGGAATTTAGTTGATATGCAACATATATTGTGTAAGCGAAATTTAACCCATTCTTTTCAGTACTCATGTGAATGACGCCGCACTTATCGTTACTTGGAGCCAACTGCCACTTTTTCGCACCATATAGATGTCGTGTCTAAATCATTTTGCAGTTGGTTTTGAACTTGTAATGACTTTACTACAAGGTAAATGACAGCATCATTTGCAGACAATCTAAGAAGGCTGTTCAGATTGTCTCCTAGATCGTTTATATAGATTAGGAACAGCAAAGAACCTGTAATACTTTCTTGGGGAACGCCAGGTATGACTTCTGTTTTACTCGATGGCTTCCTGTCAATTACTACGAACTTCCCGAGCGAGGAGGCGCAGTAGTTACCACACTGGACTCGCATTCGGTAGGACGACGATTGAAACCCGCGTCCGGCCATCCTGATTTAGGTTTTCCTTGACTTCCCTAAATCACTTCAAGCAAATGCTGCAATGGTTCCCTTGAAAGGGATCGATGACCTCGCTGTTTGGTCCCCTCCCTCGAATCAACCAACTAACCAACTACGAACTGCGATCTCTCTAACAAGAAATCACGAATGCAATGGCAGAACTGAGACGATACTCCGTAGGCAAGCAATTTGATTAGAAGTCGCTTCTGAGGAACGGTCTCAAAAACCTTCAGGCCGCGCGGGGTAGCCTTGTCACGGTCCGTGCGGCTCCCAACGTCGGAGGTTCGAGTCCTCCCTCGGGCAAGAGCAAGAGTGCGTGTGTTGTCCATAGCATAACTTAGTCTAAGTTAGATTAAGTAGTGTGTAGGCTGAGGGACCGATGACCTCAGTAGTTTGGTCCGATAAGACCATACCACAAATTTCCAATTTCCAAAAAAAAACCTTTGGGAAATGTAGCAATATGGAATCAATATAGCATCCCCAGTCGATAGTGATCATTAATTAGTGCAAATAAAAAGCTAGTCGTGTTTCAGAAGAACGAAGAACCCTTGTTGACTATTTGACAAAAGATCGTTTTCTTCACGGTCAGTCATAATGTTAGAAAATAGTATACGCTTCAAAACCGTACTGCAGATGGACGTCAATGATATGGTTTTGTAATTCAGCAGATTATTCCTATTTTATTTCTTAAGTATTGGTGCGACCTGTCTTTAGGTACGGATCTTTCGTCGAGCGAGCAGTTGCGTAAGATTGCGAAGTAAAGGGTTATCGCGAATCGGCATACTCTGAAAGGAACCAGATTGGTACACAATTTAGACAGGAGGACTTGCCTTTATTAAGTGATTTAAGCTGCTTCGCTATGAAGCTGATCTCTATTAAGGTACTCATGTTGGCAGCTGTTCTTGATTCTAATTACTTATTTCGCTCAGCCTTGGTGAACGCATTTCAGAGAACCTTACTGAATAACTCTGCCTTAGTGGCACTGTTTGCTACAGTTCTTTTCCGTCTTATCACCGCCTTGTCGAATAGGACGATATACGTATACGTGTGGTGTCGGTGTGCCGTAAATTTTACGTATTATATTTTGTCTCCTCCAAGTCTGTTGAAAACTACATAACAAGAAAAGACTATCAATCAAAGTTCTATGTTGTCGACTTTATTTTTAAAATTCTTCAGTGGCTGGTAATATTAATTTCCATTTTTATACTGCAAATTTCGCTTTGTACAGCGTGATAAGGAAAAGATAAGAATATACGTAGAGCTGGGATGACGGCCGTGAAAAACATCAAATACGTGTCGCCAATAGCTTTCACTCAATCGACGCTGAGCATAGAACAGTTCAAAAATAATATATCGAACTCTTCTTTCTTAAAATTGTCTTCATGTGCCTAAATAATTCAACAATCTTTTGTCGCATGTCCCACAGTGTCCTCTTCAGGCTACAACGTAATAAAAAATTAAAATATCCGTATATTGTTCTGATAAAATTAATTTCCATGTTCTTCATAAAATTCAATATTCAAATTCATAGCAACTATTGCTTTAGCTTTCAGTGTCAATAAAATTTGTTGATGTTATGAGCTGTACACATTAGAATGAACAATCCTATCGTATAAACTGGACTCACCTCTATCCAATTCCGTTAACATAACGCAACGATTATTGGATATAGGTTACATATTTTACGCCGAAACCTACTGTTTCTTGTTACCCAGATATGTTGTGGTGCCGGCCGGGGTGGCCGAGCGGTTCTAGGCGCTACAGTCTGGAACCGCGAGACCGCTACGGTCGCAGGTTCGAATCCTGCCTCGGGCATGGATGTGTGTGATGTCCTTAGGTTAGTTAGGTTAAGTAGTTCTAAGTTCTAGGAGCCTGATGACCTTAGAAGTTAAGTCCCATAGTGCTCAGAGCCATATGAACCATATGTTGTGGTACCTCTGCGCCATCATCAGTGGGTTTTATTTATTGGAAAAGTGAACATATTTTAGGTTGTAACTGACCGAACAAAATAACGCCTCAAGACAATTTTTGTTCGTTTTTATCCTCACCTTGATTTTACATTATAAGGTTTTTCAAGACCATCTTTATTGAGTTCTACACTAATAGCTTGTATCTGCAAACCAAACTATGTAACTGTGAATTTTATCAGCGACTTAACACCTCCCTTGAGTAATAACAAATATTTATGCAAAACATTTCGTCACACGAATGTTGTAGTGGACTGACAAGACAGCCAGTCCACAGTGACGGGTAACCGAAAGGCACGCGTTTACACACGCCGGCAGGCGTTAGGTCTGAGACAGGATACGTAATGAATGCTATAAAGAAAAGTACGTAGCTGCGGGAATACTTAACTTTAATCCATCATTTGTATACAGCATTCTTGATGATACAAGTGAGACTCTCTCTAGAAATGGTTAATGGCGCCTTGCTAGGTCGTAGCCATGGACTTAGCTGAAGGCCATTCTAACTATCTCTCGCGCAAATGAGAGAAAGGCTTCGTCAGTGTAGTCGCTAGCAAAGTCGTCGTACAACTGGGGCGAGTGCTAGTCAGTCTCTCTCGACCTGCCGTGTGGTGGCGCTCGGTCTGCGATCACTGACAGTGGCGACACGCGGGTCCGACATGTACTAATGGACCGCGGCCGATTTAAAGCCACCACCTAGCAAGTGTGGTGTCTGGCGGTGACACCACAAATGTCACGTTTTTAAAAATTAAGGGAGGTGTTAACTCGCTGATAAAATTCACAGAGTACAAATGGTCCTGCAAAACCTCATAATGCAAAATCAAGGTAAGAACAAAAATGAACAAAACCTCTCTTTAGGCCTCATTTTGTTAGATCAGTTACAATCTAAGATATGTTCACTTTCTACTGTTTTACGATACATAAAATCCACTGACGATTGTACAGGGTTGCCGAAACATGTTTTTGTAACAAGAAAAACAGCGTATTGCATAAAATGAGGAACCTATATCCAATAACTTCAACTGCAAAGTTGGAAAAAGTACAAGAGCTGTAAATACAAAAGATGAATATAAAGTAATGATTTATGATAAAATTCTGGTGGAAAAACAGGGACAACAAGTGTCCGTAGCTGTGCAGGGCGATGGCTTCGGTGTGTTACAGCTCGCGATCAGACGTTCGACAGTGAGGCCGGTGTGCAAAGGCGGAACGCACTCTCCCCAATATCACCCGCAACACGAAAAGCAGAAAAATACCATTTTTGTGCACACATAACAAACACATATTTGTATTTCATATTATTAATTAATTGTTCGATAAAAGCTGCTTTGTGGCAGTATTTGATTTCATCGGACTAGATTCGGGCCTTGTCCATCATCAGCAGTGTCTTACATGTAATGTTATCTAGCGCATCCCAGTGACAATATTTCGTAATGTTTATGTAATGTAGTAATACGATTGTATGACCGACATTCATGTATATGTAACTAGCATAATGAATTTTTTAAGAAGTATATGCATTTGTCATTGATACAGTAGAGAACATGACATATGAGATACCGTTCATGATGGGCAATCCCCGAAATTAGCCGGTTGAAATAAAATACTTCCGCAACGCAGCTTTTGTGGAACAATTAATTAATTAACATGACATATTTACAATTTCTACAAGCTCCAGAGCATCAACGTACAAGATATACGTATTTTAAAACTACAGCATGTTACGGAAGGGGGGAGGTAGTGAAGAGACGGTAGCAGTGGCAGCTCCCCCCCCCCCCTCATCCTTGCCGCAGGACCCCAAACCAAACCCTGTGATAGATCACGTACAAAGATAAATAAATGGGCTGCTTTATCAAAGCCCTGAAGAATACTGCAGAAGCTCTGCTTTATGTTAGAATACGGCGTGGAAAAGAAATTCAATCATGAGAACTTCGGAACGTGTTTAGTGTGAGGATATTTGCTTATTTATTTACTGTCGCTTAACAGTTGAAGTTTTGGCGACACGTTTCTCTAAGATGAAGCTCAACATATTTCACATTTCTGGTTGTAGCGTTGGACCGTTACATAGACTGTAGTTGCCTGGCGAATGCGGCAGTGGGCGTTGGCGCGTTGAGTTTAGTGTCAGGAAAACGGGGAGCGGTGGTGGCAGGCGGGCATGCAGATGAGCCGCGCCGGATGCGTGTGAATGTGAATGTGAACGTGAACGTGGACGTGACGGCGCGGCCTTGCCTGCACCAGCTGACGAGTACCGCTGCTGCGGCCAAACCTGCGGGTCCCGCCGCACTACACAACACCTTGAAACATGACGCCGCTGGCTAATTTTATAACGTTGGTTTCTTTGTTGTTACTGACTACTAAAATATCCACCAGTAAAGCTTTACAAAATTTAGAAGCAGATTTTACAAGCGTAAAAAAAAATCTATAAAATTAGCATACATACTGTAACGGAACATATTAAAGGCTTTACTGTTCCGAAGTATGCGATACCCTCCAAATTCAACCAGTTTAACGAGTATTTATGATTATAGAAAAGTTATTGTGTATGTTAACAATGATTGCATAACATGTCTGCATAAACAGTCAACCCATTAAATTATACTGAGTAACTGACCCACACAAAAGTTTACATCACTTGATCACTGATACAGCAAATGTCATCATGTAAAAACACTAAGTTCATCTTAAATAATTAATATGAAGTACGAAAAATAGTGGCCAACTTAGGTATTTTGGATCTCCTTAAATAAAAATCACCCAGTGAAACCTATTTGTTCACTAGGAGCGTTTTCACTCAGTATTCACGTAAGCAATCCTATTTTAGACGAAAACCAATGTAATTCTTAATAATTCATGTTATTTACTTATTTATGCAAATTAGAGAAGTCAGTTGACAAACTTCTAAAAAACGGCCTTTTTGTGACAGAGAATTATTCTGTCAAGTCAACAAATCTGTCTGTCATTTTAATAACATGTTAAATTATGTCACTCGATGCAAATTAATAACTTTTCTGCACAAATTATGATAACAGATGTACATGTGACTTATAAACTATATCTCTTTTTAGTAGTTCTTTGACAATGTTATAAATACAAGCTGCAAGAAGGGTCGGCAGGCAGTCGGAATGTCACTTTGGTAAAGTGTGTTTGTGTGTTATTGTTTGAGGTGGATAAACAATGCAAAGATCATGTAACGGAAGTACTACTTGGTGTTGAGTCATGGTCTTTGGTGGACAGTGGAATTAAGATGGCCACCAGAATAATAAATATTTGAAGTTTACATATTTGTTGGTTTCGCTCGTTCTTTATCATCAAAAGCACATAAAAAACACGGGACCTCATGTTTTTAAACCTAGACAACCAGATGTAGAGCCAGCATCAGCATCGAGAGAAAGCAGCGATCCAGCAAGTAGCAGCGATTACCACAACACAATGCATTTTAATGGCGCCAACCTAACATCAAGTGCTAACAAGCTCCGTAAATGGGAGTGAGATAGTGCGATTATAGCAATTAGCAATATCTACGACCAGGCGACCATTACAATACGCACACCACTCTTCATTAATTTTCAAGATAAAAAAAAACTACTTTGTTTCTTGGTATATACTTCAGGTGTACGGTAATAGTAGCAACAAAAAATAAAAGGTCGTTATAAAATCAGGCAATTTCGGAACAATGTTTTCTTTCAGAAAATTCATACGGACTGAACCCATGAGAAGGGAAATTACAAAATACCTTACATGCAGACTTATTTTTAGCTCCACGTTTCTTTTTTAAATCTACCACTTTTAATGTCATTATTCTGTGAAGGAAACTAGCAAAGTAATTGTCATTTAGTCGTTAAGAAACAACTTTTTACTGTATTCATGTTAAAGCTCCAACCTTGTAATGTAAAAACACTTAACGCAGTGGTGAACGAGCATATGTATACACTAGTCGTAAAACTCTGACGCCAGTGATCTTAAACGTGAATGAGGGACATCGTATTTTGAAACACTTCGATGGTAATCATTTTCTCTTGTTGAAGATCAGCCGATCAGGTCTATACGGATGGCGAAACAAGTCCGATTTTAAACCATCAGTATCAGTATTCACCGGAGGAAGAAAATATATTTTTGATGCCATTTAGGAAACCTAACATCGTCATCTCGTAAACTGTACGCAGTTACAAAAGAATCAGAAGCTCATACCTTGATAATACGAGTGATCTGTTTTTCTAAGCCAAATGTCTACTATTACTGTAACCAGCATAACTACTAGATTATTTGGTACTGGAAGTTCAGCTTCTGCATAGTCTAATAAAAGAATTCGCTTATATAACAGTTGCAAACGGTGTCTTGATAATTTCGCATATTCTCCAGAGTTTATGTCGCCAAAACTGGAATTATAAAATAGTGGAAGACACAAGCGCACACACACAATCCTTAGATGCACTTGGTTTTATAACAACTTCCAGTAAAATCAGCTTTTCTATCAATTTCTATTACGGAGCTAAAAACGTGCTAAGTTCTATGGGCGGACGTAACATGAGAATGTGTTTAGATGTATGTTCTGCTGGCGAAACTTTCATTTAATTGAGATGGTCAAAAGAGTGCCCATTTTCCGGATTGAAAATGGAGAAAGCAACCACCAGAAAATACCCAACATAAGCAGCCACAAGACTTGTCGAACAGGAAGCTCATTTACATAGACAGTCGAGATTCTCCACACCCGAAAATGACAAGTTTGTAATAACATATTATTTGTAATGATAAATAAGTAATCCAGAATGTAAATGGACAATACTAAGAAATCCAAAACTGGAAGCAAAATACAAATCATTCATACACCCAATCGTATACAAACAGGAACAAGGACATATATCAATGGTAATCCAAATAGTGTAAAGAAACGTCATTTCAACTAACTTCTAAAATAAAAGAGCTTCATGTTTAATATATGCAGAACTCACTCAGCCGCATAAGACAATTTAAGTTAACAGCCTCAAAATACAAAAAACAAGTGACAACTGAGACTGATACATATGCTAGAACACAATGACTTGGCTATCATTTCAGCTTACATTCTTTTAATGTTTTAATCAGTCGCAGTAAGATTCTAACAGATTAGTTATAAAAATTTTCTTCCTTTTTAAATATTTCTCGACCTATTTATATTAATGGAAGATTTATTCGCTATCAAGAAGAGAAGTTTTATTTCGTAAAGTTATACTTCTAGTAAAAGAAGAATTTAATTTACTTCATAAAGAAATACCGTATTCCTTTATTAATACAATTCTGTAAGAACATTGGTAATATTTATGTTCTGAGAGAAAAAGGGGTTGGGTGCCAGACTATGGATCCAAAAAAAAAAAAAAAAAAAAAAAAAGTGGTTCAAATGGCTCTGAGCACTATGGGACTTAACTTCTGAGGTCATCAGTCCCCTAGAACTTAGAACTACTTAAACCTAACTAACCTAAGGACATCACACACATCCATGCCCGAGGCAGGATTCGAACCTGCGACTGTAGCGGTCGCGCGGTTCCAGACTGTAGCGCCTAGAACCGCTCGGCCACTCCGGCCGGTCTATGGATCCAAATGTCTCGCGTTCGATCACCAATCTTTTTTAGGAGTTGTATCTATAACTTACCACCTCTTCCACCTGTAGCAATGTTAACTTACGACAAAGACGATGAGTTGCGCCGTCTTTCGGAATACAAGTTAAACTATGGTGGCCGCTGTAACTGGCTGGATAAGTAAGTTCAGATTTGTAAGGAAGGCAATTGGCCTACCACCTGCGTTAGGATCATGCCCAGTAAAGCACTGGCTGCTTTGCTCCACAATCTCTCCATATGTGTGACACAATCTCATCAACTTGGTTTTTTGAAAAAGTCTTTAGCATTAAATGATAATTTTTTAAGTTTGTCATTACTGTTTCTGATCTGAGGTCGAAATATCAACCGTGTAAATGAGGCTGAAAACACAATACTGTCTCTGTAGACATGAGGGATTCTGAAATGTTGCTGTGGTCGTCAGTTCGAAGACTGTCTGGGCGCAGATTTTCACGTTACTCTATCTGGTGCAAGCTCCTTCATCCCCGAGTAGCTATTGCAGATTATATGCCTTTGAACAAGCTTACTGCTTACTCTATTAGTTTTCGCCCCCACACTTCCCTTCAGTACTAAACTGAGGGCCTAGGGATGTGTCCTACCAATCAATCCCTTCTTTTAGTCAAGTTGTGCCATGTACTCAAGCGTCAGTTCTATTCAAATCCTTTACCTTCAGAAAATACTTCCTAAGACTTAAATATTTCTATTTTTCATTTTAAAAAAGGCTTCTCTTGCTCTTATCAGTCTGCAGTCTATATCCTCTCTGTACTTTGGCCATCATCAGCTATTTTGCTGCCCAAGTAGCTGAACTCGACCGCTAATTTTAGAATCTCATTCACTAGTCTAATTTCATCGACATTACCTGATTTCAATCGACTACATTCCATTACCTTTGTATTATTTTCCTTGACGTTATAACCTCTTTTCAAGACATTGTCCATTGTGTTCAACTGCTGTTGCAACTCCTTACAATGTCATCGGCAAACCTCAAAGTTTTTATTCCTGCTACCTGAATTTTAGTTCCCTTTCCAAATTTCTCCTTTCTTACCTTTACTGCTTATTCGGTGCACAAGCTGAATAACATCGAGGACAGACTACTCCCTTATCTCAATCCGTCCTTAACCACAGCCAGTGTCTGTAAACGCAAATGCCACCAGTGACGAGAAGACTGGGCATAAATTGCCTCATAGCACAAACATAAGAAACCCACTACACCATAGTAGTGTACACAACACTGAATGTGTCGAATGCGATTGTTTTTACATAGTTCTGATAGGGAAGTCATTTGAGATCATATTCAAGGAACACATGACAGCATTAAGGAATTAAAGAATACCTTACCGGTAGTCACACACCTGCATGAAACAAACCACAATTTTAATAACAGAAGTATCAGATTTCTCCATATCTATCACAAAAGCAGTAAACTAGACATTTTAAAAACATCTGAACGATGCAAACACCAAAGGAAACAACCAGAGTGCGTCCTAATCGGCAAAAGTATCAACATCTGCAAAATTATCCTACCTGTATTTTCCAGTAGCCTCATAATTAAATTCTCATGTACACAAAAACAAACAGACAAACAAACAAACACACACACACACACACACACACACTCACGCACTGTCTCTTTGTCTATCTCTGCCTCTCTCACACACACACATACACACAGACACACACACTTTACAATTGACTGGGCTAACTCACAAAATCCAACAGATCATTCAACACACCATACATTTCATATTATTAAGAGTATTTCTGTCTGTAGGTAATAGTGAAATCATAATCCTTTTATTTCGTCAGGCACTGCCTACTTATTACAAGTAATAGGTATAACCTTAACTACCCAAAGCTCTCTAATAATCAAAATTGCGATCTCACTCAAACAATGCTTAGATACAGGATGTAGAAGATGTAATCTTAACAACACACAGCTCTGTCACATAAAAACTGTGTTTCTCTTCTCTCATTCATCTCACCCTCTATTTCTCAACCTCGTCCTCACAAAAACACACACACACACACTCGTGCGCCTCAAACTACCAATGAAACATGTAAAAAGTTGATTGTTAAATTTTGCCACTGTTGGGAAAATCATTATGGTCTTTACACTTCAGGTTTCTAACATGCCATATGCTTACTGAAATGTGTATAGTCTGTTCATCTACTCAATCAAAGATTTCCACAATATTTGGAGACGCATTCCAAAATATTTTTTTTGTTTCATTATATAGGGTGTATCGTAGTTGTAAATCGGAGCTTGCTCCAACTAAGGTTGACAACCTTCGAAAGTCAAAAATGGAAAGGTCTTTTAGGAAAAAAATTCCACCGTCCTTCTCAAAAAGGCAGGAAAAGGCTACATCGGATTCGGCGGGTAGTTAACTAGAAGACAGCAACAAATCGGAGCGTTTGCAACCATCAAAATTCACACTAAAACACAAAAAGAAGATTAAACATGAGTAGATAAATTATATAGCAACACACAAAATAAACTCACTACTCGACCGGAAAATTCAAGGAGCTCACAGATGAACTAAATAAACAAAAAATTTTAATAACAGGGATCCAAGAAATGAGAACCACCACAGAGGACCCATTCGAATCACAAGCATACAGAATTTATAATGGGAAACCAGGACCGAGGGCAATGAAACAATGTCCCCAATTTGGAACAGGGTTTTTAGTAAACATAAAAATAATAGATTCAGTAACGGATTTCCAAGCAGTTTCACCAAGAATTGCGACTCTAAGCTTTAAAACAATGAATAAAACCAATACAATAATAAATTCTCATTGCCCAACAAATGAAAAAAATTTTCTAACAAAAACAAAGGAAGAGGTAGATAAATTTTGGGACCTTCTAGAACAAACTGTGAACAGAGTAAATAAAAAGAATGTAAAAATCTTATTGGGAGATTTCAATGCTCAGTTGGGAAAAGAAAGGAAATATAAAGATATAATTGGAAAATGGAGTCCACATATATTTACGAACAAAAACGGTCAAAGACTTGTAGAACTCTGCAGAGAACACAACCTTATATCTAAATCAACACACTTTAAGAGGAAGCCAAGTAAACTTAAAACATGGAAACATCCAGACTGGAGGAAGGGGGAGTGGCAGCTAGACCATGTCTGTAAGGACAAAAATTTTCATAACGAGATCCACAATGTTAAAGCACTGAGAGGAGTAGACATAGGTTCAGAGCATTATATAGTTAAAATTAAAATCAAATTTGCCGGCCGAAGTGGCCGTGCGGTTAAAGGCGCTGCAGTCTGGAACCGCAAGACCGCTACGGTCGCAGGTTCGAATCCTGCCTCGGGCATGGATGTTTGTGATGTCCTTAGGTTAGTTAGGTTTAACTAGTTCTAAGTTCTAGGGGACTAATGACCTCAGCAGTTGAGTCCCATAGTGCTCAGAGCCATTTGAACCATTTTTTAAAATCAAATTTACTCTGTTAAAGAAGAGGACTGGAAAAACTAATAAAATAAAAAGGAGGTTTGACCCACATCAGCTAATTAAAAATAATAAATACCAACAAATAACACAAACCATCAAATTAACAGATGATCTAGAACAACTAGTGCCTAATCTTAAAAAGAAGCAGAGAATCTAGCTCCCTTGAACCCACGAAGGAAACATGCATGGTGGACATCAGAATGTGACAAATTTCACGAAGATAGACACCAAGCATGGTTAAAACTGAAGAAAATGCCATCAACCTAAAAAATGAAAGAAAAAAATTCACACAAAATATTAGAAGAATCAAGAGAGGATTCCATAAAGATATTGTAAACTCTATAGAAGGTAATTATCATAAAACCAACTCCAGGAACTACTATAAAATCTTTGGGAAACAACTACAACAATATGAGGCCCCTAAATTAATACTGAAAGATGAAGATGGAAGAATAACGCACAGTAACAAGGAAAATGCAGAAATCATGGCAAAAGCATTTAACGAACTTCTGAATTGCGAGGAACCCAAAGAACCCTTAAAAATCAACATAAATACCCCATTAAAAACCAAACCTAACAAACTAGACCCTACTTCCAACAAGTAGAAAAATTCTTAAAGAACAAAAAAATTATAAGGCATGTGGAAAAGATCACGTTTTTGTTGATATGTGGAAATATGCAAGTGACGCTGTCAAGACCTCCTTACACATGGCTCTAAGAAAAATTTGGGTAACAGAACGATTCCCCGAACACTGGACCACAGCTATCACCCACCCACTACACAAAAAGAGAGAGAAGAGCAACCCAGACAACTACAGAGGAATCTCTCTCCTAGATTGCACATACAAAATTCTATCCAAGATTCTATATGAAAGAATCAAGGAGCAATTAGAACAAGAGTTAGGGGAATATCAGGGAGGTTCCATACCTTGGAGAACCTGTGCAGAGCAGATAATTAGTTTAAAATTGATTATGGCATACTAAAAGAAACGGAACAAACATCTGGCAATAACATTTGTAGATTTTAAGAAGGCATATGACTGTCTCCACAGACCTTCAGTATTAAAAATTTTAAGAAATCTAGGACTCCATCCAAAACTAATTAAAATATTACAACTCACTCTAACCAACACCAAATCAAAAGTGAAGTGTAGAGGAGAAATTTCGGAACCATTCCTCATAAAAACAGGCTTAAGACAAGGTGACTGCCTATCACCATTACTGTTCAACTGTGCACTGCAATACATTATGAGAGAATGGTACAAGGACAATCCAAAGATGATAAGAATTGGAAGTGCAAAAGACGATATTAGCTTAAACTACTTGGGATTCGCTGATGATCTTGCTGTCCTAGCCAACACCGTTCAAGAAGCCAGGCAACAAGTAAAATCACTACAAGAAATAGCAGAGAAAGTAGGCCTTAGAATATCATTTGAAAAAATGGAGATTATGCTAACTGATCCACCACTTGCAAACAACATTACAATAGGAAAACAGGAAATCAAAATTGTTGATAAATTTAAATATTTAGGCGAAATAATAACACACAATCTAAATGAGAAGCCATCATGGCAAAATAAAATAAAAAAAAACTGAACTACGCTAATTACATTACCAAAACTACATACAACAAAAAAAGCCTATCTATAGATGCAAAATTAAAAAACTATAAAACAGATACAGAACCAGAAATAACGTATGCAGCTGAAACTATCTTCAAAACAACTAATACAGCAGAAATTAACAGAATACTAAATACAGAAAGAAGAATAATTGGGACATGTATAAATAAACACTATAAAATAAATAGACATTGGAAAATACATCAAATGAAACAGTATATAAGAAAATAGAACCAGTCATGAGCACGATCAGGAAGAAACGCATCTCATTCTTTGTACATCTGATGAGAACTCCAGAAAACATAATTAGTAAGAAAATAATACAAAAATTGTAGCAAGAGCGACATTAAATGGATCACAGAAATTAAGGAAGATATAAAAGAACTCCAAATTACAGTAGATGACGTAAAAAACAAGACAGAGAAAATCAGAATACTGCAAGATCTGCAAACCAGACTACAAATGAAAATCAATAAAAGGAGTACAGGAATAGTGGTCTCAGATGAAGAAAGAAAGAAAATATCTGAAAGAATGAAGAAATATTGGGCAGACAGAAGAGCAAAACACCTTTCATATAAGAATAGACTCCAATAATTACACTCCTGGAAATGGAAAAAAGAACACATTGACACCGGTGTGTCAGACCCACCATACTTGCTCCGGACACTGCGAGAGGGCTGTACAAGCAATGATCACACGCACGGCACAGCGGACACACCAGGAACCGCCGTGTTGGCCGTCGAATGGCGCTAGCTGCGCAGCATTTGTGCACCGCTGCCGTCAGTGTCAGCCAGTTTGCCGTGGCATACGGAGCTCCATCGCAGTCTTTAACACTGGAAGCATGCCGCGACAGCGTGGACGTGAACCGTATGTGCAGTTGACGGACTTTGAGCGAGGGCGTATAGTGGGCATGCGGGAGGCCGGGTGGACGTACCGCCGAATTGCTCAACACGTGGGGCGTGAGGTCTTCACAGTACATCGATGTTGTCGCCAGTGGTCGGCGGAAGGTGCACGTGCCCGTCGACCTGGGACCGGACCGCAGCGACGCACGGATGCACGCCAAGACCGTAGGATCCTACGCAGTGCCGTAGGGGACCGCACCGCCACTTCCCAGCAAATTAGGGACACTGTTGCTCCTGGGGTATCGGCGAGGACCATTCGCAACCGTCTCCATGAAGCTGGGCTACGGTCCCGCACACCGTTAGGCCGTCTTCCGCTCACGCCCCAACATCGTGCAGCCCGCCTCCAGTGGTGTCGCGACAGGCGTGAATGGAGGGACGAATGGAGACGTGTCGTCTTGAGCGATGGGAGTCGCTTCTGCCTTGGTGCCAATGATGGTTGTATGCGTGTTTGGCGCCGTGCAGGTGAGCGCCACAATCAGGACTGCATACGACCGAGGCACACAGGGCCAACACCCGGCATCATGGTGTGGGGAGCGATCTCCTACACTGGCCGTACACCACTGGTGATCGTCGAGGGGACACTGAATAGTGCACGGTACATCCAAACCGTCGTTCTACCATTCCTAGACCGGCAAGGGAACTTGCTGTTCCAACAGGACAATGCACGTCCGCATGTATCCCGTGCCACCCAACGTGCTCTATAAGGTGTAAGTCAACTACCCTGGCCAGCAAGATCTCCGGATCTGTCCCCCATTGAGCATGTTTGGGACTGGATGAAGCGTCGTCTCACGCGGTCTGCACGTCCAGCACGAACGCTGGTCCAACTGAGGCGCCAGGTGGAAATGGCATGGCAAGCCGTTCCACAGGACTACATCCAGCATCTCTACGATCGTCTGCATGGGAGAATAGCAGCCTGCATTGCTGCGAAAGGTGGATATACACTGTACTAGTGCCGACATTGTGCATGCTCTGTTGCCTGTGTCTATGTGCCTGTGGTTCTGTCAGTGTGATCATGTGATGTATCTGACCCCAGGAATGTGTCAATAAAGTTTCCCCTTCCTGGGACAATGAATTCACGGTGTTCTTATTTCAATTTCCAGGAGTGTATATTACCTAAATATCATATCAAGTTATTGTTGAGCCAAATTGTATCCCTCTGTAACAACTTGTTTACAATTTTGTATTTTTGACTAGAGTGGTGCAATGAAGATCATAAAATAAATAATAATAATAATAATAATAGGGTGTATCGAAAGGTATGTTACAAGACGCGGTGGTTGCAAGATAAGTATCATGTGAGCATATTGCGCTGATAAACTTATATTCGGAAACGTTTTGTTTGCGTGCTAGCGTCTCTGAAATGTGGAGGAGAACTTAGGCAGTTTGGATAACACAATCTAGGCAAGGGGTGAAGGGGACAATGAACATTACTGTCAGAAAACACTAGTTTAATTCACTTGCAGAAGGTGCTCAACTGACTAGTACAACTTCAATAAATTTTGTGCACAGACTGACGATTTCTTGCCAAATCCTTGGAAAGATTCCCGACATATCACGGATGACTCCCGCTGCTGATTGTACCTCCAGAAATGAAAATCCAGTGGTGTCAGGTCTGGTGAGCGAGGGGACCAGGCTGTTGTGACTCCAAGTCCAATCAATGTGTTACCAAAGGTGTCATTCAAGTGGTCACGTACCACACTGCCAAAGTGTGCTAGAGCGCCATCCCGCTGGAATCGTATGGTCACTCATCCAACTACCTGGGTAAGATTTTTTGTAGAAATACAAGATAATTGGGACCATCAAAAAGCACGGGGCGTGAGGTGCAGGCCTATGACAGGGTCACGAATGAAAAAAAAAAAAGGTTCAAATGGCTCTGCGCACTATGAGACTTAACATCTATGGTCATGAATGAATGAGACCTGCCGAAATGTTAACAGCAAAGCGACGTTGCTGGCCTTGGATATGCAGACCGTGAGGATTTTCTTCTATCCGAACATTGTTGTTTCTGGAGTTGAACAAGCCGTCTCTGGTAAATGTGCACTGCTCAGAAAAGAGGATACAACGTAGGAAGTAAGGATCCTGCCTGATTTATCCGAGCAGCCATCAGCAAAAGTCGAAACGTCAAAAGACATCCTGAATCATCGCATGAACCTTCTGGATTCTGTAAGACTAAGTTGCTCATCGTTCAGAACTTGCCACACTGACACGTGGTCCATCCATGGTGTATCTACAGTACGAGTGCTCGTAGGAGGAAGCTCTGCAAAACGCTGACGTGCAGTTTCTTTAAAATCAGATGTACTACATGCCCAAGGGCATCCAATGAAGTGACCATTAGGAAGTAAGCTGCCCATTTCAAATAAACGCCTCCCCTGACTTGCAAACAGAGTGTGGTCTGGGTGACGTCTGTTGCGGTAACATTCTTCGTAGAGCTGGCAAGCCCCTCTTGCATTCCTTTGTGCTATTCTGTACACGCGAATCATGTCGATATACTTTGCGGTTGTTTACGCGACCGCCATTGTTCATTCCCAAATGACTCTGAGCACTACGGGACTCAACTGCTGAGGTCATTAGTCCCCTAGAACTTAGAACTAGTTAAACCTAACTAACCTAAGGACATCACAAACATCCATGCCCGAGGCAGGATTCGAACCTGCGACCGTAGCGGTCTTGCGGTTCCAGACTGCAGCGCCTTTAACCGCACGGCCACTTCGGCCGGCTGTTCATTCCCATTTTACGATAGCCACACGAACGACTGAAAACTACATACAGTATGAAATTACTCTACCATTGTCTACGTAAGACTGTAGAATGCTGTGGGTGTCACGTAACAAAGGAATCATTACCACACGTAAACCCTCCGACTTTATAGTGCATACAGTGTACCTTCTTCTGCATATCTGTGTTGGTCCCGTTCAGGATCTCCAACGCGTCAACAGCTTCAGAGCTGCTGCAGTTTACACTTCCTGCTTGTCTCCTTGCCTAGCTTCTGGGGTCCAAACAGCCTGCGTCGTCCTGCACGTTTCAGAGACGCTAGCCTGACAAAATAAGGGAAGCACCAAGAAGGGGACGAGGAAACGAAATAAAACTTCACGAAATGAGAGGGTATGAGATGTTACTACAGTGATCATGAAATCAAGCCAGATTTTCAAAGAACTTGACAGTATGAGCTCACTTATCAGTATGACGTTGCCCTCCCCCCTCCCCTACCCACCCAAGTCTGGCCCAGATAAATTTGATGATTCGATTGGAGAGGGTGTATAAAGTCGTTGTTATCCTCTCCTGAGGTACGATGGTCCACAACTATTGTAAATGGTGCTTAATATCCAGGATAACGGTACTGGGACCGAGTTGACGCCCGAGCTGGTCCCACTGAAGTGCTATCGGAAACAGACCTGGGAAACATCCTGGCCACTGGAGTACCTCAACATCAAGAAGACAGTTCACAGAGACAAGTGCGATACGTTGGTGCGAAATTTCTCCTGTAAAAAAAATGGCACTGCAGTACTGTCACATGAGAGGTGAAACATGAGGATACAAGATGGCCATAGTACCATAGTGCCTTCAGTGTTCCCTCAGTCAGTACCAACCATGATCTGAAGTCATACCCGACGACAGCCCACACCATTAGGGCAGGACTAACACCGCTGTGCCTCTCCAAAACATTGGAAGAATGGGACCCCTCCCCAGGTCACCGCCGTACTCACCAGCGGTGCTAACCTGGGACTGTGCAGAACCGCTATTCGTAGCTGAACACAATGTGACGCTGTTTATCAGCAGGCCACGCTTCCCAGTCACGGTATCACTCCAAACGCAGTGGTTTGTGTTACAGTGTTAACGGCAGCACACGCAAAGGGACGATAATTTCTCAAACAGCGCAATACACTGGTTCGACAGCTACCTCAAAAACAGAAGTCAACAAGTCATTTGTGGGTCGGAAAAGTCATCATGGAAAAACGTGCGCTCCGGAGTTCCCCAAGGCTCCGTCCTTGGTCCATTATTCTTCTCATTGTACATTAATGATATTTCTCCAGTGATTCACTCCTGCAACTACCATCTATATGCCGACGACATCCAACTGTACATAAGTGCAAGCCCCAAGAACATTGCTGACGCAGTAGCGAGTATGAACACAGATCTTTGCTCTGTTTCTCGATGGTCACAGAACCTAGGTCTGAAACTAAACCCCAAGAAATCCCAGGTCATACTTATATCCCATCCAAAGTTAATCAGTCGGTACTTTCGCGAAACAGTCCCTCAAATACTCCTCAATGGTACCCAACTACCATACCAAAAAACAGTAAAAGACCTTGGAATAATCTTGGATGAACACCTAAACTGGGAAGAACAAACAGTCACAGCTTGCCGGAAATCGCTCTCCTCCCTACATGCAATTCAAAAATTTAGAAAAATATTTCCAACCCATGTTAAACAAAAATTAGTCCAAACACTAGTCTTGCCTAATCTTTACTACTGTGATGTAGTTCAACACGGCACAAATAGTGAAAATTCGAGATGCCTCGAGCTAGTGATGAATGCTTGCGTTAGATACGTATGCAATATACGGTTGTATGATCATATCAGTCCTTCATACTCCCAGCTAGGTTGGATACGCCCACATAAGGCACGCGATCTCCACACGATGTGCTTACTTCATCGATTTCTTAGCCACTGGTGCCCCCAATACTTATCTTCTCACATTAAACACCTATCATCATTCCACAACCGCAATACCAGATCGGATACGTCTAGCCTCTTGGCTGTACCTTTACATAACACAAAATCTTTCTCCATGTCATTTTCCATCTCAGCCATACGACTATGGAACGCGCTCCCCTGTGATCTGCGTCTTATTCAGAACCACTTAACATTCAAGAGGGAACTCAAGACTTACATATTAGGGACGGTATAGCCACCATTGTTGTGCCCCTCTCATCTTTTTCTTTCTCCTCTCCATCATAGCTTCGAATTTTACCATTCTATTTCTCTTCCTCTAACCTATCTACCTCTTCTATATCTCTTTCACCCCATTCTATCGTCTTATGTCTCTGCTTGATGAGAATAACTCACAAGCTGCGAGAATATAACGAGAAAATTCCCAACTAGCAATAGGACTGACATTCATAAAAAAAATATGTTTACTTTCATATACATAGTCATTATTATTATTATTATTATTCTTGATTGTTATAATTATTTTTTGATTGTTATAATTATCATTGTACTACTTTTATAATCTCTATTTTTTTTCTTTAACATTAATACTGTATAACATGTTATATGCCCTTAATGTTCTGTAGAAACTGAAATTTGTTGAATCTGAGTATGCCTGGTTAGGTGTAAGAGAGGGCCTGAAGGCCCTAATCTTGCCAGGTAAAATAAATGCATAAATAAAATAAATAATTTCCTAGTCTGGCTGTTGCTAGTCTCCAACGAATGGTGCGGAACGACACGGTATTGTGCAGGGAGCCCATTACTAGTCCTCAGATGGCACGTGCAGATGCGAAGGGGCAGCGGTGTGCTGGGTGCACGTTACACCGATCTTCCTAGTGGCTATCAGACGGGGTCGTCCGGACCTTTGACGATTATGCATGCCCTCATGTTGCCATGCAGTTGCAGGCTTTCAAATATAAAATGAAATGATGGTGAGGCCCTCAACTACGTACCCTCAGACTTAGAGTTCAAATATTAAAAGTTGTGGCTGGTTTCGTTGTCTAGGGGCTGGGATAAGTAGTTGCCGCATTACAAGCCAAATACTGCTGAGTCTACAGTATACAATATGAATATACCCATGAATCGAATGACCAAAGGTTCCTATCACTCCGCAATCGCGATTTTTGAATGTTATACAGAAATTTATAAATGAAAGATTGCAGTTAAGTAAATTCTGTAGGTACTATTTTAACGACTTTAAATGATGGGTATGATAGCAGAAGTACCTTTAAGAATGTCCTTTATTATTGTAAAACACTTTTTGGTGTCGATGGTACAGCAATTACATAAAATGTAAGTTGAATAACAGGGAAACAATAGATTACTATTACACGTAATTAGTTATGAACAACAACATAGCTCGTGAGATATTCACTTCTTAACGCATACTATGTCTTCACTGCAGAAGCCACGGAAATCTCACAAGAGCACGAGTCGGCACTCCGAAATATTTCTATCTTCCGCCACCACGCGCAAACTGCTCCACTCTCCAAGTCTTTTCCGTATGTGTGTGTCCGTCCAGGACTCTCTCGTGACTTCTCCCATACTGTCCAGAACTCCCCTGACCTCTCTTGAAACGATCCTCCTCCCCCACTTCCACGTGTCCTTTTTGGAACGATTGCTGTGATTGGCTAGAGCACTCCCGCCATGTCTTCAAGCCAACGCATACTCACAAACATAATGAAACAAGAGTTTGTTTGTGTGGCCATCCTCCGCAGCAAGCATATCAATACTTGTTTTGCAAATCAAACTGCCTTTTCCTGTTGCTAGTTATTTTATTAATCCCATACGCGTTTCGCCTTCTCCTTTTCTAAGGCATAATCAGTGGGATCTACACTCCTGGAAATTGAAATAAGAACACCGTGAATTCATTGTCCCAGGAAGGGGAAACTTTATTGACACATTCCTGGGGTCAGATACATCACATGATCACACTGACAGAACCACAGGCAAGAGAGCATGCACAATGTCGGCACTAGTACAGTGTATATCCACCTTTCGCAGCAATGCAGGCTGCTATTCTCCCATGGAGACGATCGTAGAGATGCTGGATGTAGTCCTGTGGAACGGCTTGCCATGCCATTTCCACCTGGCGCCTCAGTTGGACCAGCGTTCGTGCTGGACGTGCACACCGCGTGAGACGACGCTTCATCCAGTCCCAAACATGCTCAATTGGGGACAGATCCGGAGATCTTGCTGGCCAGGGTAGTTGACTTTCACCTTCTAGAGCACGTTGGGTGGCACGAGATACATGCGGACGTGCATTGTCCTGTTGGAACAGCAAGTTCCCTAGCCGGTCTAGGAATGGTAGAACGATGGGTTCGATGACGGTTTGGATGTACCGTGCACTATTCAGTGTCCCCTCGACGATCACCAGTGGTGTACGGCCAGTGTAGGAGATCGCTCCCCACACCATGATGCCGGGTGTTGTCCCTGTGTGCCTCGGTCGTATGCAGTCCTGATTGTGGCGCTCACCTGCACGGCGCCAAACACTCATACGACCATCATTGGCACCAAGGCAGAAGCGACTCTCATCGCTGAAGACGACACGTCTCCATTCGTCCCTCCATTCACGCCTGTCGCGACACCACTGGAGGCGGGCTGCACGATGTTGGGGCGTGAGCGGAAGACGGCCTAACGGTGTGCGGGACCGTAGCCCAGCTTCATGGAGACGGTTGCGAATGGTCCTCGCCGATACCCCAGGAGCAACAGTGTCCCTAATTTGCTGGGAAGTGGCGGTGCGGTCCCCTACGGCACTCCGTAGGATCCTACGGTCTTGGCGTGCATCCGTGCGTCGCTGCGGTCCGGTCCCAGGTCGACGGGCACGTGCACCTTCCGCCGACCACTGGCGACAACATCGATGTACTGTGGAGACCTCACGCCCCACGTGTTGAGCAATTCGGCGGTACGTCCACCCGACCTCCCGCATGCCCACTATACGCCCTCGCTCAAAGTCCGTCAACTGCACATACGGTTCACGTCCACGCTGTCGCGGCATGCTACCAGTGTTAAAGACTGCGATGGAGCTCCGTATGCCACGGCAAACTGGCTGACACTGACGGCGGCGGTGCACAAATGCTGCGCAGCTAGCGCCATTCGACGGCCAACACCGCGGTTCCTGGTGTGTCCGCTGCGCCGTGCGTGTGATCATTGCTTGTACAGCTCTCTCGCAGTGTCCGGAGCAAGTATGGTGGGTCTGACACACCGGTGTCAATGTGTTCTTTTTTCCATTTCCAGGAGTGTATAATGATACAGTTTTGTTAGTTACTATTAATTTCTATACGAACTGTGAAATGTCTGCCACTAAGGTTTCACAAAGTGCGCCATATTTGTCACTCCCGGCATGTCTCCTTCATCGACACAGCGTCACCATCGAATTCCCAGCCACGCGTCGGCTGGACCACTTGCTGGGGCTACCCCTCTTGCTCAGCTAACGTTCAGCACCACGTGGTTACTGCTGGGCCCTGGCTTGCCGAGCGGTCCGTTCGACCGCGCCAACTCCGAACTTAGAATATTTTCAGGGCGCCACAATTCCACAACTCGCCACTTAGCTCACACAGTACGGCATTGGGCTACCGTCACATATGAATGCCCTACAAATCTGGACCTTGCGTGATTCAACCAGCAGGCCGAATGGAAACTCACTATTAGGCCCCTTTAAAATTCTTGTCATTTGCTGATAACACTGTCTGACTCGAAAACGTGACGACTCCGTCTCCTTCATAGTGATCAATCAACATCTGAAGCTGTTCCCGCTGCTTGTATGCTACCAAACCTGGGAACAACAGTAAACACGCCTATGCTGACCACGAACAACATTAATGGACTCTCATAGACGTTCTACCAATCACGGAGAATTGCAACTCTAATCACACACATACCCATCAGTGGTGTGTGCGTATAAAAAGTTGCATTGTCGTCAGACCATGTTTTCTGCGTGCTTCACTTTTTTGTCGGGCTGTGTAGATTCTGGAAGCCCTCTTTTCTCCTTTCTGTGTTTACAAAATGCGATGACTCATTTGATGTAATACATGCGAAAAAAAGCCTGTGACCACTTGAGGTACTTTTATTTTTATTATTACATTTACATTTTAGTTCATCCTTTGAAACAAAGACCTCCCCACAAATTTTAAGCCATGTATTGAAATAGCGTTTTTTGTCCTCTTCCACTAAACTGTGCCGCAGATTACTCCAGAGTCATAACACAACACATACACCCATCGTCATCATTTTGTACAGTCTTTTTGTGTGGGACATAAGTCTCTGTATCGTCTCTTGTCTTCTCACCACTTCTCCGTCTCCATCTTCATCCAGGTTTACCCTTTCTTCTGAGAGCAGTGCTTCACTCTTTTAAGCAATCTGTGTCCTCAACTTCCTCTTGCTTTTTTTGTCTTCCGCTTCATTTCATATATCTTTCCGGGTATCCTCTCCTCCCATACTCGCTTAATATGTCCATTCCATTTAAGCCTTGATTCATCTATCCTATGCTGTAGTGTAGATTCAGAAGGATGTAGGCTGCAGTAGGTACTGGGAGATGAAGAAGCTTGCACAGGATAGAGTAGCATGGAGAGCTGCATCAAACCAGTCTCAGGACTGAAGACCACAACAAGAACAACATGCTGTAGTGGCTCACCCTTCAGTAATTCTCCGATCCTCTCATTTCTTAAACTATCCATCTTTATCACTCCATCATTTCATCTCATCAGCTTTTATTTTTCTTCTTTCTCCTCCCATCATTTTCCCTTTCTCTTCCGATCATATCCCAGGTCTTCACAAAAAGGAAGGGTATGGTTTACAGGATGTGTGATCAGGATAAATATCTACAGAATGACAGAAAACAGCAGAAAGGGCAAAAGTAAAGATAGGAAGTGGGTCGTTGAACTCAGAAAGGATGGGTCTGAATTGGGGATCAAATTGGAAGGGAAGGAAAATAGGAGGAGGAAGCAGACACCGACCAATTTGCCAGAGGTCAACGTCAGAGAACGCTATCGGAAAAGGACGAGTCGCCAGTGTGAAGCAGACTAGAGAAGAGGACTCTGAAGATCTCGCAAAAAGAGTGAGACAACAGGACAGAAAACATGAAGAGGGTCTGGGAGGACAAGAAGAAAATGCAGTCCGTGACGAGATCTATAGAGGCCGAAACACAAGAATAAGACGAAGAAGGACAGGGAATGAACTTTTACATTTGGGGCAAGCAAGACAGTAACTCAACACTGAAGGAAGAAAAAAGAGTAAAAATGACCTGAGGCGCTTTTCGTAAACTAAGTAGAGTTTTGAAAATTAAGCTACCGATAGGTGCGGGAAGGTTAGTTCAAAAGCAGCATGTATTACCAGTTCTGCGATGATGATGGAAGGCAGCTCAAGGTACGTTTCTATTACTACAAATCTGTCCTGCAATATGTTACGTGTCATGTGCCGACAGGTGTGCCCGATATTCGTTGAAATGGAATCAATCTGCAACACGTTGCGACACAAGTGTTAGCAGAAATGTCCCTAGCGACTGCAACACTCAACATGGCTCCAACTTGTGCCACCAGCAATGGAAACAGCGCAGCGTGACCACGGAATTGGCTGTAATCGCAATCCAAACCCTGCGAGTATAATCTGAAAGGTGCTTTCTTGTTTGGAGTTGCGGTATTTCAGTCTTGTGTTGGTGATAGTGTTTGTGTTGCCATGGAATGGTCTAAGTGGCGAAACCTACTGAACTATATGAACCGGAGGCAGTGCCATAGATCAAAACAAATCCAAGCCGTAATAATTCCAACAACATGTCTGACTTTATGCAAATAAGCACAGCTTGCCGTTTCGGGTTGCAGCAACGTTGCTATTTGGAGAACTCTAAATACTCTGCTCGTTATTCCGAAGACATTTTCAGTTGCCCTGCTAGCTGTTGAATGTCTACAGTTAAAAGCTCTTTCAATTGAACCTTTACGATGTCTTGCCACAAACGGTGTCATAGCACGCTCTGAAACAGCAAATGCATCGCCAGCAACTATTGCAAAGGGCATGTCCAGGTCTCTTTCTGGTGAAAGCCGTTTAGGTGGTATTTGCAGCCCATTTTACTCAACAGCAGCGTGTAAGTCTGTGTCTAAAAATAAACCTGCATCACACTCACGTCCTTGCACGTCAACATAAACAAACTGCACTCTGTGTCTCACAACGCCGTGAGCACAATTCTGAGAGTTCCTTTGTAATTGTAGTATAAACTACCGCTGTCTACTGGACGTTGGAGAAAAACGTACTTTCCATAAAGTGCGCCATTGCAACATCATACCTTTCTGTTTCATTGTTTGGTAACTAAAAAGTAAGGTACTGTTGTTAATATATTTTACAAGTATAAAAAAACTATTCATTTCTTTAATTCCAATTTTCACCACACAGTAAAACTCTGCAATTGTTAAAAAGCATAAAAAATATAAGCCAGTGGGAATACATATACTCCTAGTTCTTATATTTATTTATAATAATGGTTGCGTATTGCTATAATTCCTTTGCTCTTCCTCTCCTCTTTTTTTTTTTTTTTTTTAATCTCTGCACGATGCGCCCCAAACAGGCGTTGAAGAGAACAACCCTGACGACCCACCTACACAAGATACAAGTAATAACAGGGAGGCTGAAAAAAACATAGATAATGTAATATCAGAACCTGCTTCTGTACCAGTTCCATTCACTAACTCAACACAAAAATCAGCACCTATCCACAAAAAACGCCAGAACAAACGTTCTCCACCGGATTCAAAATATTCTGCGCTTGAAAAAATAAAATTGAACCACGCAAGCGATGTGTTCACATCAAGAATAAAAGCAGGGATGAGGATGTATGTTTTTGGAGAGTATGTACATGAGTCATTAAAAAAGATTCAATATAGGAAAACTAAGGCTTGGGTTCCCCACAGCATTTCAATCACACTTTATAAAGCTGAATTATTTCATCCCAGATTTATAATTTATGTTGGTTCACAACGAGCAGTTGAATATCGTGCTCTTCGTGTGTATACTCAGCCTATTCCCAGCAACTCGTCCGCTTGTAATTCTCAGTAAATTAGTCCACAGGGTTCCTACCCTCCTCCTCAAACAAACAGCAGCGAGCCTCAGTATCGCCCCGTGCAAGAATAAATAAATCAAGAAGGTTAAAAGTGAACAAGAGCAGTCACAACCGCACGAAACTTCTTTCTTTATGAGGTTACCGCTTTCTGTCTGTTTTAGACCATCTTCAGACCTCACACCATGATAACAGACAGTGGCTGTGAACGGGGCAGGCGTTACGACTCCATAAACGCTAAATACTCAGTTTCTTGTGCTTGTGACTGTTCATGTTCACTTTTAAGTAAAAAAAGGAAAAACCCTGTACACCAACAGAAATGTTCTCAAAAGTCACTAAATCGACTTATAATTTATTTCCTCAATATTAACGTTGATGTTGACCTAATTTTAGGAACTGTATGGAACCTCACTTGATAAAGACAAGTTAAAACTTTATTGTCCGCCTGCCCTGCAAGCGGGCCCGGGTTCGATTCCCGACAGCGTAGGAGATTTTCTCCGCTCGGAGACTGGGTGTTGTGTTGTCCACATCACCATTACGTCCTCATCACCGGCGCGCAAATCGCCCAATGTGGCGTCGAACGAAATAAGACTTGCTCTTGGCGGCCGAACTTCCCCAAGTAGGGGCGTCCCGGCCAACGATTCCATACGCTGATTTCATTTTCCGCCACTTTATTAAATTTAACAGTTATGAATAAATCATTTTGTAAAGAAATTTTCTTGTTACCAGTTCTTACCTTAATGTAAACCCTCAAAGCTGCAACAATGTGCTTGCGTGCATCGAGTATTAATTCTGAAATGGCAGATTTGGAGATTCTTTGTATGTACATTAAAGAACTATAGCTATCGTCGGTCGCAAAGAAACGAAAAGTAGTCGCTATCATATCACCATATGATATTGCTCCTCCACATTTCCTGTTTTTTGAAATATCTGCTCCAACAAATCACTTGCCATCATTCGAACAAAATTCTCGCATACACTTTGGAGACGTAAGCCTTGCATTAACGAGTTACAGGCTCCTTTTGAATGTCTTCTCGCTCGAAAGCTTCTAATCCACCGTCTTGGTCGTTTTCGCCTTCTTATAGTGATTGATGGTATGCTTCCGCCATTACCACAAAAGTTGCAGGAGGTGAACTGTCCATAATCGGTCAAAATCGACAGAAACACTGGAAAACACTGCATTCCATACATTGTACGAACCGACTTGCCCTCCAGACTTCTATCAAAATGTTGCATATGTCACAGGTAACTGGAAACAGTAGACAAAATGACACGCAACGAGCGCCCATCACGTGTTGCGCAATATGTGCCTGGAACTTGTCAGGATGGAAATGTACCTGACTAAATAAAACATGAGAACGAGAGACCAATAGCATGGCAGTAACCTCGGAAGTGCAGACACAATAGACAGAAGTTGCAGTACCCACCACCCACGGCAATCTGTTCTCAGGCCACCAGCGGCTTCTTCATTAGTTCCGCTGCTAGGGATAATTTTCTCATGCACCGTGCTGCGCATTTCTCTGCCTTTCGACACCTCTTTTAGATGAGATCACAAGCCTGCCGACCTCTTGTGTATCTACATGAGAACCACGTTGTTCTTAAAATGACAGAATGTGCACAGTTTTGTTTTTCAGCCAGCGTAGCTTTCAAGGTCGTTCTATTTAGAAGCTGTCACGCACCAGCTCACATACCTAGTAATTAACAGTAGTTAAATTTGCACGCTTATTTTCGTACCATTTAATATTTCTTTGGGTCTGAGACAAAAGAACTTCTAAAGTACTAAAATCAGTCCATTAATCCCGCTGACGTTGACACCCTTGTTTGGATTTTTTTAAAGCATTGAACTAATTAAAACGTATATTAAAAGACATTAAATCTGTAACTGTGGTGGGCCACTCGGAAGGCATGGGAACATACGTAAGGGACGTAAACGCAAGAGTATTCATAGTCTAAGAGTACGCAGTTTAAGTCTTTCTGTGTTGGCTGCTCTTGACGGGAAACACACTAGCTAGCTTTCGTAGCAGTCTGTACTGAGATAAAGAAAAGACGTTAGCTATCGTTCCTCTGTACTTTCTCAATATTAGGTTTAAGAAAGCGTTTGTACTAGACTCGAATGCAACACACGGAGCTCATAAGTCAAGCAGTTTTAACCAAATAGTCAATGCAGCTCCATTTTTTGCATTGGGTTTTAAGTCTAGGTGACGAAACTGGAGTTAAGATGAGTGAGTATAATAACGCGGCTGGAGGCGGTAGTTCTAGAATTCAGTGCCCGTTTGTGACATGCCCTCTGCCACCATTGTTGTCTTGTTGTTCTCTTAAATAAATATTTCATTGTCAAAAACTGAGTTAATAATTAATTTTACAAGAGAAAACATTTTGCCATTGTTACATCATATTTATTATGTAATTGTGCATGTTTTTGTAAATTTTTCTTTCGTGAAAGCATATTTTTTGCGTATATTATTATGACTTTTAGGTCATAAATATCCTAGCTCTGTCAGTGTACTGTCGTAAATTTTACATAACGTGCCTGTCTGTTATAGATGCATCATGTAGATATCGTAAAATGCACTAATTGTAGACTTTGTAACATAGTTTTATTGACTAAAGACTTATATATGATCTTTTAAATATTTTGTGATAAGCCAATAGTACACGAATAGTCAATAGCTAACCACGGGATAGCTCTTATATGCAGGTTGACCCATTTACACTGAGAAGTCCCAATTACAGTTTGTCCAGAAGGAAAATAAACAATGTATCAAGCAAATGTTGTTTACCTACATTAACCAGCACTACTGCCTTTTTTGTAACTGGGTTCGTAGCGAAGATACGTTCATTAGTATGTGTTCTTTAAATAGCACCCCATAGTTCTTATTCACTCCGCTTCTGCAAGATTTTCAAAAGCGTATTACATTGTATCAATCACGTACATATGACGTCATTAAAAATGTAACACAAAATTTGCTGTGACTCTTGCGTAATAGCACACTGTGCAGGTACCTGGGGTAACGCAACTGCCCCACTTGCTGGAGTTGAGAGTAAACAAATTGAAACACAACGGAAATGGATACTGGTCATTCAATAAAACGTCTTCATTAGAAGGTTTGTATGAGTCCCATGTACATCAACGTAGAGAAGGTAGAAATGCTGTTCAACTATGGAGATTGTAAGTTAACATGAGAGTAACTGCAATAATGTTTTCTTATGTAGAAATCAGGTATATATGGTATAGCACAGGAGAATATTTGAACGATGTGTTTCAAACTTTTGTCTTCAAATTTAATGCATTCATAGTAAACTTGTTACACAAATTTCTTTCCGATGCTGGCTTACTAATATTAAGTTAATACGCTTCTCAATCTAAATGTGATTAAATGTAAACTGTTTTCATACAAATAACACATTTTATCAAATGGAAGAACAGAAGCTATTTTTTCGTGCTTAGCTGCTTTGGCTTTTTGATGTCCAGGCTAGAGTTTCTTACATATAGACAAGCAGCCCTACTTTTTCTGATTTTTTAAGCATCCTAGAACTCATCGAATCTTAAATGAATTCTGTTCCAGTTAAAGTTGGTAATATAGTAAGATTTAATATATAGTGCCTAATTGCAAAGTTTCCAGGATACAAATAAATGTAAAGCCGTTATAAACTCGCAGGCTGATTGGCACACCATGGTGGTACACTAGGCATGGTCCTACAAGGAGTTGTATGCCGTTGCCTTCCTCCTACCTTTGAACTGAAGTACCCAGGGGGACGAGCCACAGTGCAACTTGGTATTTTCCACATTTACAAACATTGCCAGAAGTGATAAATTTGTACTTTCTCAATTTTCAAACGGTAAACACAATGACTTCGTGAGCAAAATATCTCCAAAGGTGTTGAAACTACCTACTTTTATACAGGCACTTCCTATGTAGTCCATTTTCTCCACTTTTTACAGTTGAGTTTAAGGTAAAGAATACAGGATACCTAAGATACATAGTAAAGCACAATATGGATCAAGTAGCTTTGTGTACCATAAAAAGATAAGAATAAGGGCTTCATGACATGTTTTGTACAAAACTCTTTTCAATGAATTATTGAGCAGACAAAATTAACTTCAGAGTCAGTTATTTTGGTATTATAACAATGGGAAATCAATTAAAAGTTTTATACGAATTTTATATACGAGTACAAAACTAGCTTATTTTGAAGGTTTATGTATATAAATACAAATACATGGTGTTCCAGGAGGAATGATCTAAATTCAGGGATATCACAGGAACGAACGTACGCACTTTAGAGTGCATGTTTGCTGCACTTTTTGCTTCCAGTGATCGTTGCTGTCATATCTCTTAATACTGACGATTCCTCCTGAAACATCAGCGGCGTGTTTAAGAAATTTTTATTCCATAAATGTCTTGTCTGTAGTCCTCCATATTTATGAAAAAAAAACCTTAATTTGAAAAAAAAAACCTCTCTCACAATCGTAACTGCCTACAGCTTGGTGCAATACCAGTAAGATAGTTTTAGTAACTTCTCAGAAAAAGTTTTTCGCCGCCCACATGAGTTTCACAATCTGGTATTTTTATTTTAATCAGAAGCTTGTTTTTCGATACTGTTTTCTATACATGCAATGAGCTCGTTCATCCACCTGTTAAATGGAGATAAAAGTAAAACTGAATTTTTAGTGCTGTTCAGTAGAGTTCGCTGTGTCTCCAGTCGTGAACGAGACAACGCATACACTTGGCTACACACTTCAGTATGCCATCAGGCAGCGAAGGGTCGTCTCAGATTTAGCCCATTTGAGACCAGCCCACCACCTACCAAACGGTCGAGGAAAACTCTCAGGCTCGCCGGTGTACCAGACAAAACGGCTATTAATCTAGCACGTGGATTCGATCTGGTTCTGGCTCACCTCCCAATCTCGAAAGCTAGGGCGCTGCACAGTAGGAGGAGTAGGTCGAAAAACATCAACTGATGACTGATACCTACAAATTATGACTCAAAGACAGCCCGTAGAAAATGCATTCGAAATGCGCGCTACCTTTTGGGAAGCAGCTGAGAGGACTTTATCGAACCAGAGAGTATGTAACCGTCTCTCCACGATCAGTTTGACCTCTAGAGAGCGTTGTCCGTTACGAACAACACTGCTACTCTTCCCCGTCACCTTCAAATACAGGGTGATTCAAAAAGAATACCACAACTTTAGGAATTTAAAACTCTGCAACGACAAAAGGCAGAGCTAAGCACTATCTGTCGGCGAATTAAGGGAGCTATAAAGTTTCATTTAGTTGTACATTTGTTCGCTTGAGGCGCTGTTGACTAGGCGTCAGCGTCAGTTGATGCTAAGATGGCGACCGCTCAACAGAAAGCTTTTTGTGTTATTGAGTATGTCTGTATATGGGGCACTGAGAATGCGCGGGAAACAACTCAGTATGAACGTGACTCGCCTAAGGTGAACGTTTTCTGTGCCATTTCAGCCAATAAAGTTTTTGGTCCCTATTTCTTCGAAGGTGCTACTGTAACTGGACTACAATATCTGGAGATGTTACAGAATTGGCTGTTCCCTCAGCTCGAACAAGAAGCACAACAATTCATATTTCAGCAGGATGGAGCGTCACCACATTGGCACTTATCTGTCCGTAACTACCTGAACGTCAACTACCCGAGGCGATGGATCGGCCGCCAGGCAGCCCGTGACAGAGCACTTCATCACTGGCCTCCAAGAAGCCCTGATCTTACCCCCTGCGATTTTTTCTTATGGGGGTATGTTAAGGATATGGTGTTTCGGCCACCTCTCCCAGCCACCATTGATGATTTGAAACGAGAAATAACAGCAGCTATCCAATCTGTTACGCCTGATATACTACAGAGAGTGTGGAACGAGTTGGAGTATCGGGTTGATATTGCTCGAGTGTGTGGAGGGGGCCATATTGAACATCTCTGAACTTGTTTTTGAGTGAAAAAAAACCTTTTTAAATACTCTTTGTAATGATGTATAACAGAAGGTTATATTATGTTTCTTTCATTAAACACACATTTTTAAAGTTGTGGTATTCTTTTTGAATCACCCTGTATTATGCTGCGCGTAGGAGTTTGGAATTGAAACTGGATAAGTGGTGTTGGGTTCTCATTACTGACAAGTGTTCTGTAGCGTCCCGGAGCTGACGTGACGTGGTCGGGAGGTCGAGCGAAGAGTGAGCGAGAGTGGTTCAGTACATGCCTGGAGGCGTCACTGTTACGTGTAATAACATGTATTGGTCGAGCAGGGTTTACAAAAGTATAACTGTCTTAGAGCTACAGACGGCAACCTGACGTGGGTGCATATGCCGCGAAGAATGCTCTTGCCTCATCAGTGAGATGTGAAGTCGCCACCACAGTCAGTGCCATGGCTGCTTGTTGTGCTCGCGACGGCAGGGGGGAGCAAGGAAGGTGTGGCCACCCAGACAACTGTGATGACCTAGTGCGACTACCACCTCAGCATAGTCGAAGACAGACCCTCATGCGCCAGATGGAGACTGCCGACTGTGGTCTAGGATGCCGGTTGTCGTCAGTAATAGGCTGCAGTCACCCAACAGGGATCGACTAAGACTGCAGCAGATGCTCACGAGTCGGCCAGATGGTGGCACGGATGTGCCTCGTTTTCGTCAGTGTAAAGATGGCAACTTGCAGATCGTCCCCAGTGACCCAGTAGTGGTGGAGGTCTGGCTGCTCATCAGTCTTCTCATCTGTGGTCTCCCAGAAGGCATCAGTGCCAGACCACGGCTATGGCATGCATCAGGTGGCTGTCTCTCAGAGCTGAAGTTGGGTTGGGATGTTGTGGGGGAGGAGACCAGACAGCGAGGCCATCGGTATCATCGGATTAGGGAAAGACGGGGAAGGACTGACTAGCTGTGCCCATTCAAAAGAACCATCCCGGCATTTGCCTGGACCGATTTAGGGAAATCAGGATGGCCGGACGCAGGATTGAACCGTAGTCCTTCCGAATCCGAGTCTAGTGTCCTAACCACTGCGCCACCTCGCTCGGTGGAGCTGAAGTCAGCAAGCAAATAGCTGGCTGCCCAGCGTCGATTAGCATGTCTCAAACTGTCATTTGCTCTGATTCCGGTGGCAAGGACAGACTGGCTGCAGAACAGAACGTGTTTTTGAACTCCAAAAGCCTCTCTGTTTAACGGATTGAGCCTCCTTCTATGACATAGTGGCTGTGATTTTATGAGTGCATTTGTCCCCAATTATCGGACACGTCAGTGCTCGATACTTCGCCGTGGTAATTTCAATGCTGATTCAGTGTCGCAGACCCGTGTTTTTCCTGAGTGAGTTTGTAGCGGCTCTCGGTTGGTGAAGTTACATAGTGTTACCTCACCATGCCCTGTTAAGTACCACAGCAGTGCTTGCATTTCTGTCTGACTGTTCTGAGCTCTGCTGCACCTGTGATATGCCGTGTTGATATAATAATTGGCGCACCAGCCTAGCGCTAACTTACTCTGTTGTATGCTCGCCTCTTTGAACCTTAACAAAATATTAAGCCTACCCAGTAAAATTATTCTGCTATGCAAGTGCGAGTTGCTTGGTACGTGGGTATGAAGGAAGCCACGTACCAATGCAGAGTTCTTTAGTCCCAAAGGTTCAGTGAGGTTTTGCGTAAGGTGCGTTTTGGATCGGTATGTTATACAGAATCAGGACAGGATCCTTCAACATATCGTCCAGCCTCATAGACGACGTTTCGGTGACGTATTCGTCTTTCAAGACACTTTTGTAAGAGAGCACCAGTCAACTTTGTGAATACCGGCTGATCATACTCGAGACCAGTTTAAAACACGTCAACCCAGGGATCCTCCTCATACTCTGTATTTTACCGTGACCATCGATGATTATTGCGTGTGTTGTTTATTCCATGTCGTGAAAACTGGGCTTCATCAGTGAATAGTATGTATGGCAGCAAATGACTATTCGCAATTACCCTGTGACAGAATTGAAGTCGTTGGGCATCGTCGCCAAAGTGGAGATTTTGGACACGCTGTATGTGAAATGGATACAGGTTTTCCGCATGTAATGTTTCCCATACACGTGTCTGTGTGACATCGATACGCAGGGACATTCTTCGTATGCTCGTACCGGGACATCGCTCAACGATAATTTCTTCCTGTTCTTGCGAAGTTTGTTGAAGTGCACGCTCGGACAAAAATGTCTACTTGGAAGAGAGCCTATTGTACGCAAAGTGATAAACACTTTGGTAAACACTCTGCGATTAGGTAATCGTTGAGTCGGAAAGCGCCTGTGGTATTCTTCTCTTGCAGCGGTAGCACTACCGTCGCAGAAGCCATAAACATACACCATATCTGCGTATTCCTCATTACTGTAGACGTGCGGCATTGTTAGCGGCGCTTGTACGAACACAGTTAACACCATACACTACACAACTAACCGATTCGTCGCCGGTACACTACACAATGCGGTTTACACGGCACAACTACGCAAACAACGGGTGATTGTACCACGAACTACGTACGTCACGTGACCATAATACGTGGTAGGTTGCATAGCGTAAACATGGCATCTACCCATGCATTATTTGCAAGAAAATCACGTTACGGTCCAGTTGTATTGCGTGTACGTTCACGTTGCGCTTATCAATTTTGCAGAACTAAAGTTCCTTTCAGTACCCATACCTTCCTAACGACGCATTTGCAGACCTATGTTCATACAAAATTTTTGATTCGGAATTGCTTATCTATCACTGTTTAAAATATTGACCTTTCCTCCCCAAACATCCTGTATGTGTATGCCAGTAAGATCGTATGGCGACAAGAACTGCCGCGAGTTTATTGGATTGTAGCTCAAATGGTATGTTGATCAGAATGGGTAGCTGCTATTGGATGACATGGTGTTTTGCATGTTCTTATATGTAAGCATGATCCTGTAATTTCCTAGTATTTTATCACTGAAGGTGGATATCGATATCTGAAATCCAGCTATGTAAGAGCAAGAAAAACTACTGGGATTGCGACTAAGTGCTGTGTGCCTCTCCTTCCTTACAGTCTACAATCGCTGGGCACAAGAGTTGTTGCAAGGTGACGCAACGGATACCTTGAAGACAGGGCGCGGCCCCCAGTTTTTACATATGAGAAATGCAGCAGCTACTGTCCAAATTACCAACTATGCGAATGGGGGTGCTGTGCCCAGTGCTCTCAATGGAACCACCAATGTGTCGGAGTGTCTCTCTCTACTGCCACATCAAGAAGAGCCGCAACGGTGGTCGCTGTGTTGACAATCCGTGGTGCTCCAGACGTAACTGACAACCCCATTTCCTCTCTCAAGGTACGTGACGTGACTGTAATGCCAGAGTAAACAACAATTCTGTCCTCTCTCGTGGAAGTCGCAACCGACAATTTTTGCTGGTACACGTTTCTCCTTCCTACACAAGGCATAATACGATCTGCTCACAAAAAACCAACCTTCCAATGAAATTTCTGCCTGAGAAATCCGCTGTGTAATATTTCCGCATGTGCAGATGCAGACTGCGTTATTGTTACCTACTTTGCATGTTTGCTAGGAAATGATAATGTATATAAATAAAAGTGTAAATGTTCGTTTGTCCAAACTCGTTAATCTCCGAAAGTTCTTGACCAATTACTTTGAAATTTTGACACAACATTGCTTTCCAATGCTCAAGTGTTTTTATATACCTACTGGAACGCCATCTTTATGTGTGTAATACACTGTAATAAAAGGGGAAACATTATAAAAATGTAAATGTTGGTTTGTTAAAGATCATTAATCTCCCAAAGTTCTTGACCAATTTCTTTGAAATAAAGGCGTGTTTTACACACACACACACACACACACACACACACATATATATATATATATATATATATATATATATATATATATATATATATATATGATCAAAAGTATCCGGACACTAGGCTGAAAATTACTTACAAGATCGTGGCGCCCCCCATCGGTAATGCTGGAATTCAATATGGTGTTGGTCCACTCCTAGCCTTGATGACAGTTTCCACTCTCGCAGGCATGCGTTTCATCAGTTGCTGGAAGGTTCCTTGGGGAATGGCAACCCATTCTTCACGGAGTGCTGCACTGAGGAGAGGTATCGATGTCAGTCGGTGAGGCCTGGCACGAATTCGGCATTCCAAAACATCCCAAAGGTGTTCTACAGGATTCAAGTCAGGACTCTGTGCAGGCCAGTCCATTACAGGGATGTTATTGCCGTGTAACCACTCCGCCACAGCCCGTGCAGTATGAACAGGTGCTCGATAGTGTTGAAAGATGCAATCGCCATCCCCAAATTGGTATACAACTGTCGAAAGCAAAAAGGTGCTTAAAACATCAATGTAGGCTTGTGCTGTGACAGTGCCACGCAAAACAACTACGGGTGCAAGCTCCCTCCATGAAAAACACGACCACATCATAACACCACCGCCTCCGCATTTTACTGTTTTCACTACTCACGCTGGCAGATGACGTTCACCGAGCATTCGCCATAACCACACCCTGCCACCAGATCGCCGCATTGTGTACCGTGGTTTGTCACAGCACACGACGTTTTTCCACTGTTAAACCGTTCAATGTTTACGTTCTTTGTACCAAGTGAGGCGTCGTTTGGCATTTACCGGCGTGATGTCTGGCTTATGAGCAGCGGCTCAACCATGGAATCCAAGTTTTCTCACTTCCCGCCTAACTGTCTTAGTACTTGCATTGGATCCTGATGCAGTTTGTAACTCCTGTGTGATGATCTGGGTAGTTGTCTGACTGTTACACATTACGACCCTCTTCAACTGTCAGCTGTCTCTGTCAGTCAACAGACGAGGTAGGTCTATACACTTTTGTGCTGTACGTGTCCCTTCACGTTTCCACTTCACTATCACATCGGAAACAGTGGACCTACGGATTTTTAGGAGTCTGGAAATCTCGCGTACGGACGTATGATACAAGTGACACCCAATCATCTGACCACGTTCGAAGTCCGCGAGTTTCGCAAAGCGATTCTGCTCTCTCACGACGTCTAATGACTACCGAGGCCGGTCATATAGAGTTCTTGGCCATAGTGAAACGTTGTTAGCAGACGAAATGTATTTATGGCTTAATCGTTGATGGTTAGAATGTTATTACAGAATCTGTATTTCCAACAATAATAAACAAGGCTGAAAGTCAGAGAGAGAGGGGGGGAAAGAGGAGATAGACGGCGGAATGGGAGGAAATGGACATAGAAAATGGGAAGGTGGGGACGTACACGGAGAGCGGGCTGGAGGAGATGGAAAGACAGGGAGAGGAGATGGCAGAGAAAAGGGAGGGGAGATGATGGTGAGAGAGGGGGGGGGAGAGGGGGGCAGGAGGAGAGGGGATGGAGGGAGATACTGCTGTGTTAGGTTATGTTGTTTATTACAGCAGGCCTATTTCAACATGATTGCCATCTTGAGATTATCTGTGGTAAGTAAATAGCTTGGTACAATATTTCAGAGTTTCAAGTAGATAATGTAACCTATTATAGAATTACATTTTGCTACGTACATCAGGTGATCTTAAGATCCATGTGACAACGATGTCTCAATTGCTGTCACACTGCTTTATAAATGTGCGCTTTTGATGCTGATTGTGCTAAAGCAGAGATTAAATTTTTGTTGGAATAGTTATTAATATAATTCTAGAATTATAAAAGTTTATTTTATATTGAAGTCTCGTGGCAGCTATATTGACAATTGAGTGAGCGATGTTACATGGTTACTTACAGTTTACTTGTTTGTTATTGTCTACGTCCTATCTTTGTTTTTATCAGCTATATCATCTATATTATACTGCCTGTATGATTCGTATTTATGTGGTTCTACGATCCTATGTAATTTAATCTAATTCTATAAAAACAAATGGATTAAATTACGTATTATCGTGGCACCACATACACACCAAAATTTTTACTTAGAGTGGCTCGTTTCGTTTGCCTCGTGTATACAAACAGCTTCTTCCCAAAACACAAAGCAGGAAGCAGTGCAGCCGTTATGGTTTCTTTGTCGCCATGTCAACGTTTGAACTACTAAAGTGCGATATTTCTCACGCTATCTTCAGATGCAAGAACACAGGGGGAGAACTGCTCTACGTCAGTAAATGAAAGAAAGTTTCTCTCCCTCTGTCCTAAAACGGGAGCCTACTGTGTGACATTATTCAGGCCGTAGAAACGGCCTTCCCTAAGTTGATATCGGCAGCCCAGGTTGGCCCGCGTTGCTAAGGCGGGGCGTGGGAAAGAAGTAAAAGCGAGATGGATTTTCCGGCGCATAAATATTCTTCCGCAAGGTCTTCGGGCGGCGGTATCGAACGTGGCACTCCACCATCGCTTGTGGAGGCCAATTTGGCTTGACTGTGAAAAGGAAAGGCTGCCATTATACACAAACCCATCCGCGTGGCTTCAGTTACTGTAATCTACTGACAACGTAAGACTTTTCATAACTAGGTGAGTAATATTTCGTTCAACTACGCATAGCAGGGTGCTGACGAGCATTTACACTCTTGAAGGGATCAAACAACAGCATCCTGTATTTCCAAAGACGTGTATACTTTATTCTAAATCCAAAAAGTTAGTGTATGACAACAGAGTCTGAGAGTCATCGCGTGCGTTTCAGATATAAGGCGTGCTGAAAATTAATGCCTCCGAATTTTTATGTAAAAACTCTTGCTTATTTTTAAATAAAACGAACTTCATTAATATTTCACTTCTTCATTCTTCGTGTTTACATATTTATTTTTTAACATAGTCATCATAGCGACGAACGCATTTGTTCCAACGAGACACCAATTTCTTGATCTCGAAACTGTAGAATGTTTGCCTTGTTAACGGAGCTACAACTTCACCTCTGCTTGCACCGCTTCATCACTGTCAAGGTGAAGCTCTCGAAGTCGTTCCGATTAGTTTTGGAACTATATGAAGATCAGAACTGTATGGAGGATTGTCGATGACAATGAACAAAAGGAAATTAGCATCATGTTAATACCGTCAGCTGCCGACGGGCGTTGACATATATCAACGAAGACAGGTGAAAATGTGTGCCCCGACCGGAACTCGAACCCGGGATCTCCTGCTTACATGGCAGAAGCTCTATCCATATTTTTTTTTAAATCTCATTTTGTTCGTTTTCGTTTGTTGTATCTGCTCGGGCGGACGTCGCTAGACACCCGTTTCAGTTCGTCGTTGATCCATTAACTCAGTTTATTTATTACAGAGGGCAGCTAGCCCTCTGACCGAACACGCTGAGCTACCGTGCCGGCTATATCCATCTGCGCCACCGAGGGCACAGAGCATAGTGCGACTGCAGGGACTATCTGGCGCACGCCTCCCGCGAGACCCACTTCTCACCTTGTATGTCCCCACACTACATACGTAGTGTCCCACCCCAACACACTCATTACTCGTGGAAGACATTCTTTCCAAGTACCGTAAGAGTTCGGGGAATATGTGTGCATCCGCACAGAAGAAGAAGGTCATGGCCGGTATTGCCAGAACTATATACACTCCTGGAAATGGAAAAAAGAACACATTGACACCGCTGTGTCAGACCCACCATACTTGCTCCGGACACTGCGAGAGAGCTGTACAAGCAATGATCACACGCACGGCACAGCGGACACACCAGGAACCGCGGTGTTGGCCGTCGAATGCCGCTAGCTGCGCAGCATTTGTGCACCGCCGCCGTCAGTGTCAGCCAGTTTGCCGTGGCATACGGAGCTCCATTGCAGTCTTTAACACTGGTAGCATGCCGCGACAGCGTGGACGTGAACCGTATGTGCAGTTGACGGACTTTGAGCGAGGGCGTATAGTGGGCATGCGGGAGGCCGGGTGGACGTACCGCCGAATTGCTCAACACGTGGGGCGTGAGGTCTCCACAGTACATCGATGTTGTCGCCAGTGGTCGGCGGAAGGTGCACGTGCCCGTCGACCTGGGACCGGACCGCAGCGACGCACGGATGCACGCCAAGACCGTAGGATCCTACGCAGTGCCGTAGGGGACCGCACCGCCACTTCCCAGCAAATTAGGGACACTGTTGCTCCTGGGGTATCGGCGAGGACCATTCGCAACCGTCTCCATGAAGCTGGGCTACGGTCCCGCACACCGTTAGGCCGTCTTCCGCTCACGCCCCAACATCGTGCAGCCCGCCTCCAGTGGTGTCGCGACAGGCGTGAATGGAGGGACGAATGGAGACGTGTCGTCTTCAGCGATGAGAGTCGCTTCTGCCTTGGTGCCAATGATGGTCGTATGCGTGTTTGGCGCCGTGCAGGTGAGCGCCACAATCAGGACTGCATACGACCGAGGCACACAGGGCCAACACCCGGCATCATGGTGTGGGGAGCGATCTCCTACACTGGCCGTACATCACTGGTGATCGTCGAGGGGACACTGAATAGTGCACGGTACATCCAAACCGTCATCGAACCCATCGTTCTACCATTCCTAGACCGGCAAGGGAACTTGCTGTTCCAACAGGACAATGCACGTCCGCATGTATCCCGTGCCACCCAACGTGCTCTAGAAGGTGTAAGTCAACTACCCTGGCCAGCAATATCTCCGGATCTGTCCCCCATTGAGTATGTTTGGGACTGGACGAAGCGTCGTCTCACGCGGTCTGCACGTCCAGCACGAACGCTGGTCCAACTGAGGCGCCAGGTGGAAATGGCATGGCAAGCCGTTCCACAGGACTACATCCAGCATCTCTACGATCGTCTCCATGGGAGAATAGCAGCCTGCATTGCTGCGAAAGGTGGATATACGCTGTACTAGTGCCGACATTGTGCATGCTCTGTTGCCTGTGTCTATGTGCCTGTGGTTCTGTCAGTGTGATCATGTGATGTATCTGACCCTAGGAATGTGTCAATAAAGTTTCCCCTTCCTGGGACAATGAATTCACGGTGTTCTTATTTCAATTTCCAGGAGTGTATATCGTTTATCGTTTCACTCCCTGAGGAGTACGTGGAACCATTACTACTCAGCCCTGGCTTTCTTGTTCTTCTTAGCTCCCCAAAACTTCCTAATCATTTCACTATGGGCCTGTCTTCGTTCTTGCGTCGATGCCTTTTTTAGGTTTCAAATTCCTTGGTGCTGGTTTTTTGGATACCAAGTTATGCGTATTAATGTTCTTCTTATACGTATTCTGTGTAGCTATCAGTGGGTCAATACATATTTCTATGATGTCACTTTGAGTGTCTAACAGCCAGCATACTTTGGATTGGCGGGTTCCGATGTGGTAGATTTTGTTGGTCAAGAGAGACTCGTCGTTTCGTGCCATATTACCTTAAAATTCCACACGTCTTTTCTGTGCAACTGAAGTGAACCGTTCTTTTAGCGCACACAATTTTTCTGTGCCTTCGCGCAGCCATACATCGTCTTGAATTTTGGATCCAAATAATTTCTCAGTATTTATCGTCCTAATTTTCCATGTCTTTGACGCTGGTACTTAGTAATGCCTCCGTTGAATTACATGGTATAGCGTAATACATGGAACTAAACTGTATCTTTTTGCTTGCTGGAGTCAAGTGCAGCGTCATTCCATATGAAGAGTGCGTTTAATTAACTACACGTAAGATAATTTACTTCCCTAACATAATACGCAGATCGCACTTACAATCTTAAAAGATAAGAGTAAGTCGGATATGGAACAAAAAAATATGTAGTGTTTGACTCGGCGACAACATTTTGAACAAAAAATACATGGAATAGTGCTCGTGAATCTCTGCTGAAAAGAAGGACGCAGTGTAAAATCCTCTCTCATCGAACTGTTCGCTAATATCCATTGTTTAATCTTCCAAACACCTAGCACTATATTAAGCAGTGGTAATACGATATATAGGTAATGTAGGCATTTTCTCAGACGCAGTGTTCGGCAGCTCCGTTGTGCTCTTTGATAGAACCAGGTTAGCTAAATGACGCTACGTGAACTCACCACAGCTATTTACTGTGACCAATTACACTTGACGACCCATGAGTCGGTGCACGCAAAGCAGAGATACCTGAGTGTGCAAATCCCACACTACTGTTTTTTTTTTCAAATTAACTTGGGCAGTGAGCTACGTAAAATAATCACACATAATTAGTTTCGCCCTCTGCCGTGCAGTAGATGTAAGGAGCAGCTTCTACTATTACTCATACAAACCACCTCGCCACGTGGGAGAACTAGAGCCCAAACCTCGCAACAGGCTTTGTCGCTGCTGTATTTGACAGAAAGTAGGAGGCGTATTATCACTCTAAAAATGGTTAAAATGGTTCTGAGCACTATGGGACTTAACATCTGAGGTCATCAGTTCCCTAGAACTTAGAACTACTTAAACCTAACTAACCTAAGGACATCACACACATCCATGCCCGAGGCAGTATTCGAACCTGCGACCGTAGCGGTCGCGCGGTTCCGGACTGAAACGCCTAGAACCGCTCGGCCACATCGGCCGGCTATTTTCACTCTCTGTTACATAAAGCTGGTGTCGAGGCAAGCAATTACGGTACGGCAGAAACAGCAGCATTCTCAGATAAATGAGCAACAGTCGCGGTTCTAAGATGCCGGAGCGGTACCGCATTCCAGCTGACTGGGGTTCGATCACAAGGGCGCCCTTTCACGTTGAGTTCCGAGATAGCGTATTTAGATCAGTTAAGGCGATTATTGGACATTACTCAAGAAAATAAAACAAGTGCTCCTCGTAAAGGCAGCTATTTTCTAGTTGGTACTCGGAGACAAGACTTAACTCAGGCATTATTAATTCAAGGAAGCAACGGAAAAGTGATTTAACCCAGTTTCGCCTTAAGAACTCCGCGACAGTTGTACTAGGAGACTGCATACTTAAATAATGCGACACCAATCACACTTTATATTCAGGAAACTTCATTTCGTGAAATTTCATCTCTCGGTTTTAAACGTATGTGTGCTCCCTGCCGCCGTTGACTAAGCAGCTGCAGCAGCAAGTCGTATACTCCTAGCTCACTCATTTGTTACATAGTTTAATTCTTAATTTCTTTGCGTGTTTTTGGTACTTGCATTGTTTAATTCATAAATTTCGGGCGTATTATAGTATTTGAGAGTTGTAGCATCGCGTTTTAGTACCTGAATAGTGTAAATTCGCGTAGTCGTCTGTCATCTGTTTTTGTTTTGAACGGCCAGTGTCGGTTGGTCAGTCAGTGTGCTCTCTGCCGCCGTTGGATAAGCAGCTGCAGCAGCAAGTCGTATACTCCTAGCTCACTCATTTGTTACATAGTTTAATTCTTAATTTCTTTGCGTGTTTTTGGTACTTGCATTGTTTAATTCATAAATTTCGGGCGTATTATAGTATTTGAGAGTTGTAGCATCGCGTTTTAGTACTCGAATAGTGTTAAATCGCGTAGTCTCCTTCCGCCGCCGAGCAGTGTGTCAGCAGTGCACAAGTGGCAGCATTACTGCATTTACTAGGCAATCTTGTATTTTAATAACCGTTTCAATTTTGTGTCGTTTTGTTTGCGCTCTCTGTAGATTAGTTCAGACGTTCTTTGCACAGCAGTTTTTAGCATGGATAGGGACTGCAACTGCTGTGTTCGGATGCAGGCTGAGTTGGCATCCCTTCGCTCCCAGCTTCAGGCAGTGTTGGCTTCGGTCACACAGCTTGAGGGTGTTGCCAATGGGCATCACTGTGGGGGTCCGGATGGGGGTTTGTCGGGGACGGCCAGCTCGTCCCACGCATCCCCCCATCGGACTACGACTGCCCACATTGAGGCTGATCCCTCACCTGTGGTAGAGTGGGAGGTCGTCTCAAGGTGTGGCAGGGGGCGAAAGACATTCCGGAGGGCTGAACGGAAGGCCTCTCCAGTTTGTCTGACGAACCGGTTTCAGGCTCTGTCTCAGGCTGATACTGATCTTCGGCCTGACATGGCTGCTTGTCCTGTTCCAGAGGTTGCCCCTCAGTCTGCAAGATCCGGGCAGTCGCAGAGGGTGGGCTTACTGGTAGTTGGGAGCTCCAACGTCAGGCGCGTAATGGGGCCCCTTAGGGATATGGCAGCAAGGGAGGGGAAGAAAACCAAAGTGCACTCCGTGTGCATACCGGGGGGAGTCATTCCAGATGTGGAAAGGGTCCTTCCGGATGCCATGAAGGGTACAGGGTGCACCCATCTGCAGGTGGTCGCTCATGTCGGCACCAATGATGTGTGTCGCTATGGATCGAAGGAAATCCTCTCTGGCTTCCGGCGGCTATCTGATTTGGTGAAGACTGCCAGTCTCGCTAGCGGGATGAAAGCAGAGCTCACCATCTGCAGCATCGTCGACAGGACTGACTGCGGACCTTTGGTACAGAGCCGAGTGGAGGGTCTGAATCAGAGGCTGAGACGGTTCTGCGACCGTGTGGGCTGCAGATTCCTCGACTTGCGCCATAGGGTGGTGGGGTTTCGGGTTCCGCTGGATAGGTCAGGAGTCCACTACACGCAACAAGCGGCTACACGGGTAGCAGGGGTTGTGTGGCGTGGGTTGGGCGGTTTTTTAGGTTAGATGGCCTCGGGCAAGTGCAGAAAGGGCAACAGCCTCAACGGGTGCGGGGCAAAGTCAGGACATGCGGGGACCAAGCAGTAATCGGTATTGTAATTGTAAACTGTCGAAGCTGCGTTGGTAAAGTACAGGAACTTCAAGCACTGATAGAAAGCACCGAAGCTGAAATCGTTATAGGTACAGAAAGCTGGCTGAAGCCAGAGATAAATTCTGCCGAAATTTTTACAAAGGCACAGACGGTGTTTAGAAAGGATAGATTGCATGCAACCGGTGGTGGAGTGTTCGTCGCTGTTAGTAGTAGTTTATCCTGTAGTGAAGTAGAAGTGGATAGTTCCTGTGAATTATTATGGGTGGAGGTTACACTCAACAACCGAGCTAGGTTAATAATTGGCTCCTTTTACCGACCTCCCGATTCAGCAGCATTAGTGGCAGAACAACTGAGAGAAAATTTGGAATACATTTCACATAAATTTTCTCAGCATGTTATAGTCTTAGGTGGAGATTTCAATTTACCAGATATAGACTGGGACACTCAGATGTTTAGGACGGGTGGTAGGGACAGAGCATCGAGCGACATTATACTGAGTGCACTATCCGAAAATTACCTCGAGCAATTAAACAGAGAACCGACTCGTGGAGATAACATCTTGGACCTGCTGATAACAAACAGACCCGAACTTTTCGACTCTGTATATGCAGAACAGGGAATCAGTGATCATAAGGCCGTTGCAGCATCCCTGAATATGGAAGTTAATAGGAATATAAAAAAAGGGAGGAAGGTTTATCTGTTAGCAAGAGCAATAGAAGGCAGATGTCAGACTACCTAACAGATCAGAACGAAAATTTCTGTTCCGACACTGACAATGTTGAGTGTTCATGGAAAAAGTTCAAGGCAATCGTAAAATGCGTTTTAGACAGGTACGTGCCGAGTAAAACTGTGAGGGACGGGAAAAACCCACCGTGGAACAACAACAAAGTTAGGAAACTACTGCGAAAGCAAAGAGAGCTTCACTCCAAGTTTAAACGCAGCCAAAACCTCTCAGACAAACAGAAGCTAAACGATGTCAAAGTTAGCGTAAGGAGGGCTATGCGTGAAGCGTTCAGTGAATTCGAAAGTAAAATTCTATGTACCGACTTGACAGAAAATCCTAGGAAGTTCTGGTCTTACGTTAAATCAGTAAGTGGCTCGAAACAGCATATCCAGACACTCCGGGATGATGACGGCGTTGAAACAGAGGATGACACGCGTAAAGCTGAAATACTAAACACCTTTTTCCAAAGCTGTTTCACAGAGGAAGACCGCACTGCAGTTCCTTCTCTAAATCCTCGCACAAACGAAAAAATGGCTAACATCGAAATAAGTGTCCAAGGAATAGAAAAGCAACTGGAATCACTCAACAGAGGAAAGTCCACTGGACCTGACGGGATACCAATTCGATTCTACACAGAGTACGCGAAAGAACTTGCCCCCCTTCTAACAGCCGTGTACCGCAAGTCTCTAGAGGAACAGAAGGTTCCAAATGATTGGAAAAGAGCACAGGTAGTCCCAGTCTTCAAGAAGGGTCGTCGAGCAGATGCGCAAAACTATAGACCTATATCTCTGACGTCGATCTGTTGTAGAATTTTAGAACATGTTTTTTGCTCGAGTATCATGTCGTTTTTGGAAACTCAGAATCTACTATGTAGGAATCAACATGGATTCCGGAAACAGCGATCGTGTGAAACCCAACTCGCTTTATTTGTTCATGAGACCCAGAAAATATTAGATACAGGCTCCCAGGTAGATGCTATTTTTCTTGACTTCCGGAAGGCGTTCGATACAGTTCCGCACTGTCGCCTGATAAACAAAGTAAGAGCCTACGGAATATCAGACCAGCTGTGTGGCTGGATTGAAGAGTTTTTAGCAAACAGAACACAGCATGTTGTTATCAACGGAGAGACGTCTACAGACATTAAAGTAACCTCTGGCGTGCCACAGGGGAGTGTTATGGGACCATTGCTTTTCACAATATATATAAATGACCTAGTAGATAGTGTCGGAAGTTCCATGCGGCTTTTCGCGGATGATGCTGTAGTATACAGAGAAGTTGCAGCATTAGAAAATTGTAGCGAAATGCAGGAAGATCTGCAGCGGATAGGCACTTGGTGCAGGGAGTGGCAACTGACCCTTAACATAGACAAATGTGATGTATTGCGAATATATAGAAAGAAGGATCCTTTATTGTATGATTATATGATAGCGGAACAAACACTGGTAGCAGTTACTTCTGTAAAATATCTGGGAGTATGCGTGCGGAACGATTTGAAGTGGAATGATCATATAAAATTAATTGTTGGTAAGGCGGGTACCAAGTTGAGATTCATTGGGAGAGTCCTTAGAAAATGTAGTCCATCAACAAAGGAGGTGGCTTACAAAACACTCGTTCGACCTATACTTGAGTATTGCTTATCAGTGTGGGATCCGTACCAGATCGGGTTGACGGAGGAGATAGAGAAGATCCAAAGAAGAGCGGCGCGTTTCGTCACAGGGTTATTTGGTAACCGTGATAGCGTTACGGAGATGTTTAACAAACTCAAGTGGCAGACTCTGCAAGAGAGGCGCTCTGCATCGCGGTGTAGCTTGCTCGCCAGGTTTCGAGAGGGTGCGTTTCTGGATGAGGTATCGAATATATTGCTTCCCCCTACTTATACCTCCCGAGGAGATCACGAATGTAAAATTAGAGAGATTAGAGCGCGCACAGAGGCTTTCAGACAGTCGTTCTTCCCGCGAACCATACGCGACTGGAACAGGAAAGGGAGATAATGACAGTGGCACGTAAAGTGCCCTCCGCCACACACCGTTGGGTGGCTTGCGGAGTATAAATGTAGATGTAGATGTAGATGTAGTTGTGCAGCACTGCCCGGGGAAAGAACAATGTTTTCTTGACATAAATTGGCAAAACATGTTCTCTAATTCTTTCGAAACATGAATATTCTTGTAACCTTGTGGACCAATAACAAAATACAACAACGTGCTCCATAAATCATAGCAAGCATAGGTATAATGGAAATTTATAAGTTCATAAATGACAACTGTTTCAGTTTCTGTCCGTGTCACACAGCTCCGCGAGTCAAAATCTAAACAATTCCTCCTACCGTCATATATAATTCCTCATTGGTTTCAATCAAAAATGCCTCAAAAGAATTCTTTTATATGCACCCGTTAATAAACAGTCACTCGCTTAGTCACAGAGGACAGAAATGATTCCCCTAGAATAATTCGAAATATACATCAATTCTGGCACGTCATCGTAAGCCGTCGACGAAAAATGAAGTTATGTCATAACAGAGATCTTTATATTTCTATAAAAAAAACTTAACAACAGAATACTTCTGTAACACACACGTCAGCAATCCGAAACTGAAGTCGGTGACTATCTGGAAGTCCATAATCATCTCTCTGATTACCAACACCTATAATCACGCACACATTCACCTTAGGAAAGCCACAAGCCCGATAGAGACCAAGGCGACTTGCAACAAATTTTTCCGAGCCTGTGAACATGTTGCTGGATTTTCCGCACAAGTCCCTGTCGGGCTTTTCCTCCGATTCTACCATCACTTTTCAATGGCTGTAGTTTCCTCAATTTGAGCATTTATTGCCTTCCTCGAACCTCCATCAAGTAGAAAGATTGCAGTTCCTGGAATACTGGGCACTCCTACTGGTCGCGGTTGTAACTGAGCCAGAATACAGTGAAGCTGAAGTCACACCTCTGACTGGCTGAAAGGTCAAAATGTTAAATAGTTTTATAGAACTGTTATGAAATCAAGAAAATCAAGAAGTTAGTGCGGAACGCTCTTCGACAGTAGAATTCACATGCGGGACAGACCACCGGGTGGTCATTTTCGGCGGTTTTCCATTTTCTTACGACAAAAGCTGTGATCCACGAGGATAGTACTTTAACAGGTGCAGATAGTTATCGTAAAACAGCGATAAAGCTCCCTTTCGCCGCCGCAGAGTGGTATCAGCGACTCTAATGACCGAAGGTTCTTGATCATCCAGTCTTGTGTACATCACGGAACTAAACAGATTGCTGTAGGAGCTACTGGTCGGAGAAACGAACTAGGTGAGGCATGCTGAACTGTGTGTTCCTCACAGTTCGATTCCTCTCCCTCTTAATGTCGCTTGCAGCGTTAATTTCTATTCCCGCCACGCGCCAGCTTTGTTTACTAGCGATTCCTAAGGGGCGCTGTGTGCTCTTTGCGGTGCGGTTCCTCGTTGCACGCGCAGCAGGGGGTGACGGGAAGGCCGGCAGGGGGGAGTGGTCGCGGGTAGTGCGACCGTTGTGGACGCTCTATGCCTAGTGTGGACGTGGCCTCGATAAGGTTACTGGCGTCAGGACGTAAGAGTGGTGTCTGATTCAAGACGTTTGGGAAATTCTATCAGTTCTGTTTCCTCTATGTTGCCGGTGTGGAAGCAAGACTGTGTCCCGGTACCGGTAGCTATTCATGGGAGTGTGCATCAGTCAAAGTAAGACCGATCATACACCTTTGTTTAGCAGTGGTTGACATTCACATTCCGCTAAAACGGTTTTTCAGTAACCCGGCCATACAGCCGAAGTTATTCGTCGTGATTACTGTTGACTGTTCCTATTAGACGCTTTAGTATTCTCTTCCATTTCTTCCGCTGTGTGCTGTTGAGTTCTTTCCAGTGTTAATATTGAGCCCAATGTATTAGAAATGAATTCTTGTTTCTTGTGGTTGAGTCGTGGGTTTGTTTGAATCGATAACCAGGACGTCCCATACCACTCACGAATCACGTCAAGCAACCAAAATAATGTGACTTAAATTTGCATTTGTGTAACTTGTTTATTCAGTTTCTATGAGGTTTTAGTTAATTAGTTGAATAACTATTTTATACTTTAAATTATATAAAACTTGGTCCTCCCGTGAAATGGGGTTTTGACATGCGATGTTCTCTTTTTTTTTGGGGGGGGGGGGGTTCTGGTCAAGTCCACGTTATGTCATCTTAATGGTCTGTTAAGCATTCGCAACAGTCATATGGGGTATATCTAATTTACTACTTCTGTTAATTAATAGTAATTTTTTTCAGTTCATTCCAATCCTCTCATTTCCTGAGTCAGTACAAGGTCTTCTATTTTCTACCCTTATTCTAGAAGTGTGAATGCCCGTAATCTGCAAAGATTTGTTGGCGGGTCTCTTCCTATACGCCGTTACAGATGTCCAGCTCTTGGTGGCTGTTACGATTTCTATCGTGACTTGTTTGTTCTTCAGCCAATCGCTTCAATTAATGAGTTTACACTTTGTGGAGGTCAATCTTACCCTTTCTTTATGATGTGTTGGCAGAAGAGCCAACACCGTATAGCTAGAGGAGGCCGAAATGCACGCGTTAAAGCTCACGCAGGCTGGCGTGAGGTCTGGAAAATGACAAGGAATTATAGTAGCCAAAAATAGTACATAGCTTCTGGAATACTTAACTTTAATCCATAATTGGTGTACATCTCTCGTTACTGTACATGCTTCATTAGATACATAGCAAAGGATAAATGGCGCCTTGCTAGGTCGTAGCAAATGACGTAGCTGAAGGCTATGCTACCTATCGTCTCGGCAAATGAGAGCGTAATTGTCAGTGTAGCTTCGCTAGCAAAGTCGGCTGTACAACTGGGGCGAGTGCTAGGACGTCTCACTAGACCTGCCGTGTGGCGGCGCTCGGTCTGCAATCACTGACAGTGGCGACACGCGGGTCCGACGTATACTAACGGACCGCGGCCGATTTAAAGGCTACCACCTAGCAAGTGTGGTGTCTGGCGGTGACACCACACTTTACATGCCTCAGCCTTAGGGAGGGATTTAATTCGTCATGGTAGTTTTAGGCCAGCGCTGGTCCATTAGGATTCCTTTCATTTTATGATAGTTTTATATAGCCCTAGAGAGTAACTTATTGTGGTCGAGTTTATTACATTGATTTTACATGGCCGGTGTGATCCCAAAGTGATGGTTTTAAGAATAATTTGTAACCCCTAATTTGTAACCCCTTTTATATGCTGAATTGTTCAAGGTGAAACAGAGTTGTGTTAGAAGCCTATTTATATACATTCATGATATCTTTAAATTTACTGTGTTATTTCCATGATTTAATGTTTATGCCCCTTTTAATGGATGCTAGATTTATCCTGTCTTATTTAGTGTTTAAGTAAGCCCACTGAAATATCACTCTCAAATTAAACTAGCTGATCCGGTTTCCTATAACACGTAAACTTGCTTAGTTCTCTGTGTTCTACGATTTATCTCGTCGAAAAGTGTTTCAGTGCTAATATGTATACCAGTCAAATCTGAACTAAGTTGTTCTCCAGTTTAACTGTTTATTCCCTAATTTTTGTGGAATTTAAAGATTCTAAATTTGCAACCCTTGTGTAAATTGTCAGTATAGTTGTTGTCAGTATAGCTGTGACCTACCTATCAATTGCAACACGTAATTGTTGGTGTTTTAACTGGTTGTGTTGCAATAAATGCAAACTTAAAGTGAAGCTTGTGGGTGATTCATATTCTGCGGTTCCTCATCCTCAGTAATGCTAGAATTATTTTTTTTTTTTTAATTAAAGCTCGTGTTAAGATTTTTCGGTGAGTTACTGGGAGAAAAGAAAAGGAGGCGCTACACATGCTAAGCTGGAAATAAACTTTTGTTTCTAAAGAAACTGTAGTCAGTTTTTCCATTATTAAAATTTACAGTTATTGTCTTAAATTTCATTTTTCTAGATTCCGATATTGTGCAAGGATCGAGGGAAAACTGTTTTTCAACCGAATTTCTACAAGTTTCATTACACTACGTGAGTCGTATTCCATGGAATCCTCAGATAGGAGTCTCTGCAATACAGAGGGAAGGATGTACATTTTACTGAAGTGGCGTACCACAAATTAATTCAGCTTTATCAAAGATTACGCACTCATCAATGGAATGCAAGGTCTTGTCCTACAGAGCGTTCTTTCCCTTAGCCTTAAACGTCACTCCACCATACACCTGAAATTACGAGGGCGTGCTGAAAAGCAATGCCTCCTAATTTTGTATTGTTTTCTCATTATCGGTTGCGGTATTACATGTCATGCACATTACTCGGTCGACTTTTCCGCTTCGCTGACGCAAGTTTCAACCCTCCGCCGCTAGAGGGCTCCGAGTTGTAGCATGTGACGCAGCGCTGTGCAACGTAACCACGCCGGTGCGTGAGAAACAGCGCGCTGTAATACGTCAGAAAACTGAAAGCACGGATTTGCAGAGTTTATCCACACATGGAGCACCCTCTCCTTCAGCATGGAAATCCCAGATCACACGAGCACTGTGACATCTTCAACAACCCGATGCCATTTGTCCACTGTCAACGATCAGCCTCCATACTCTCCCGACTTGGCTCCATCCGATTTTCATCTGTTTCCAAACCTTAAAGCACATCTTCGAGGACATAATGAAGCGGTGCAAGCAGAGTTGAGGTTGTGGCTCCGTCAAAAAAGTCAAACATTCTACAGTGACGGTATCAACAAAACGGTCTACCGTTGGGAAAACCATTCGTCGCCAGTGTGACTATATTGAGAAACAAATATGTAGAATTAAGAATAAAGATATAGAATGTTAATAAAGTGTTTTTATTTAAAAAGCTTCAGGAGTTTTGACATAAAGAATTCGGAAGCACTACTTTTAAACCGGCTTCATAATTGTGTTGTGGCAATTTGCTGAATGCATGTGTACTCATGTATCTGACATCTAATAGTGGTCAGCACTTGATGTTTAGTAGAGACCCTTTATGGTGTTAATATTATTACTTTCATGCACTGTATTATTTTTTAAACAAGAGAAACACTTGCATTTACAAAGATAATTATGTAACACATTCGTTGTAAAACAGTTGTGTAGACAACAAGTTGCATTTTTTAAAAATGTATCCTCAGGGTTGTTCTAAGGTTATAATGCCTACATCACATTTGTGAATTCTGAAAATACACTCCTGGAAATTGAAATAAGAACACCGTGAATTCATTGTCCCAGGAAGGGGAAACTTTACTGACACATTCCTGGGGTCAGATACATCACATGATCACACTGACAGAACCACAGGCACATAGACACAGGCAACAGAGCATGCACAATGTCGGCACTAGTACAGTGTATATCCACCTTTCGCAGCAATGCAGGCTGCTATTCTCCCATGGAGACGATCGTAGAGATGCTGGATGTAGTCCTGTGGAACAGCTTGCCATGCCATTTCCACCTGGCGCCTCAGTTGGACCAGCGTTCGTGCTGGACGTGCAGACCGCGTGAGACGACGCTTCATCCAGTCCCAAACATGCTCAATGGGGGACAGATCCGGAGATCTTGCTGGCCAGGGTAGTTGACTTACACCTTCTAGAGCACGTTGGGTGGCACGGGATACATGCGGACGTGCATTGTCCTGTTGGAACAGCAAGTTCCCTTGCCGGTCTAGGAATGGTAGAACGATGGGTTCGATGACGGTTTGGATGTACCGTGCACTATTCAGTGTCCCCTCGACGATCACCAGTGGTGTACGGCCAGTGTAGGAGATCGCTCCCCACACCATGATGCCGGGTGTTGGCCCTGTGTGCCTCGGTCGTATGCAGTCCTGATTGTGGCGCTCACCTGCACGGCGCCAAACACGCATACGACCATCATTGGCACCAAGGCAGAAGCGACTCTCATCGCTGAAGACGACACGTCTCCATTCGTCCCTCCATTCACGCCTGTCGCGACACCACTGGAGGCGGGCTGCACGATGTTGGGGCATGAGCGGAAGACGGCCTAACGGTGTGCGGGACCGTAGCCCAGCTTCATGGGGACGGTTGCGAATGGTCCTCGCCGATACCCCAGGAGCAACAGTGTCCCTAATTTGCTGGGAAGTGGCGGTGCGGTCCCCTACGGCACTGCGTAGGATCCTACGGTCTTGGCGTGCATCCGTGCGTCGCTGCGGTCCGGTCCCAGGTCGACGGGCACGTGCACCTTCCGCCGACCACTGGCGACAACATCGATGTACTGTGGAGACCTCACGCCCCACGTGTTGAGCAATTCGGCGGTACGTCCACCCGGCCTCCCGCATGCCCACTATACGCCCTCGCTCAAAGTCCGTCAACTGCACATACGGTTCACGTCCACGCTGTCGCGGCATGCTACCAGTGTTAAAGACTGCGATGGAGCTCCGTATGCCACGGCAAACTGGCTGACACTGACGGCGGCGGTGCACAAATGCTGCGCAGCTAGCGCCATTCGACGGCCAACACCGCGGTTCCTGGTGTGTCCGCTGTGCCGTGCGTGTGATCATTGCTTGTACAGCCCTCTCGCAGTGTCCGGAGCAAGTATGGTGGGTCTGACACACCGGTGTCAATGTGTTCTTTTTTCCATTTCCAGGAGTGTATTATGCCTGCCAATGGATTTTCCTCAAGAAATCATTCATTAAATTAACATCGAACAGTAACAGGTACAACGTTCTAATTTCTTCACTTTTAAATCACCAACAGCTGTAATTATGATGCGTACTGAAAATGTAGCTGAACTAAGCCGTTTCACTAATTTTATGGTAAAACTTTTGCTATTACAGCTGTAACATATCTTTAGTTCCACTGGAACTACCTACTTCTAGCATTTAATGATTCACATGGACTATTTTATAGTATTGTACGTGTAGTTCTGTGAGAAGTACTGCATTGGATGGCTCATATCAGTGTTGCTATTTAACCTTGTAACACGGGTCAGAGCGAGGCTGACAACCTTTATCAAAGACATAGATGGACAACAAGTAGATCAGGGTCGGCCGAGTAGTGTTTATTTCACCGATGGAGGCGTTATTATGTCACGTATGGCGAGTCGCGCAAAGCCTGGATTAAATGGAAATCTCTATCGCAACGACAGCAGAAGAAAAGAAAGAACTTTTTATACTATGCGACGTTGAGATACTACATTGTTCCTTTACTTGTTTACGTACATTCCTTAGAAAAAAAAGGTCGTGTTCAAAGTTTCCTGCCTACGAGAATACAACATGAATTTGGCCCTGTTCTATAATCTTCTTAAACAAGTGTAAACTGATTAAATCCATAAATTTAGTATTAATCTCTTTATGTAACCAAAGTGATCCCTGTGCGTTAATAATCTGCCTAATAACGCCATTCATGAAATGGATCCTGTGCGTTGATAATTGTCGTAGACAAATGATCCTGACCTCGCAACGTAATTGCTCGGAAAGGCGATGTTTGCTGCTCTCTGTGTGACAGCTACAAATTTCTAGCTGCAGTTGCTGAGGGCTTAATGCAAAGCTCCAGACAATAAGTAAACTATTTTATATACATACTGAGTGAGACACACATTAAATAAAAATGAGTTGGATCGAGGATGTGGATAGTGCTCTTAGATGAAATATTTCTTTAACAAATTGTTTTTAAATTATCCGATATATTATTACTTGTATGAAATTCCGGAATCTTTCACATGGAGAGACATACCATGTACTGCTTGGGAATGTAATGTAGTAGTTTCCCGTTACATTCCACATAGGCAGTAGAATGCCCAGCCTAAAATCAGCCACTCACCATGAGTCAGACGCTGTCTGTAGCCGCCCTTCTGGGGTTCAGTCGCTACTTGTACTCTTTTTGTACTCAAAGAGAAAAAGTGCCTCTTCCGCCAGCTCCACCGTACCCAAGTCCATCTTCTCCGCCTTCGCTGCCGTTGAGGTCTTCACCAGAAAGTAAGGATAAGGATTGGAAATGAAAGTCAGAAGGAAGCAGCATTGGTCGAGGTGTTAGACAAGGTTGCTGCCTTTCCCCACTGTTGTTTAACGTATACCTTGAAGAGATTATTGCGAAAAGTTTAGATGGGAAAAGAGGAATATGTATTGGTGGAAAGAGAATAGAATGTATAAGATTTGCTGATGACATGGTATTAGTGGCAGAAAGTGAGCGGACAATGAATAACATGCTCAAAGATCTAAATGAAGCTTGTGTGGAATATGGGATGCAAATAAACACAGCAAAAACAAAGAGTATGGTCATCAGTACAAGGCGCAAATTGTCCAATATTAAAATAGGACAATCTATCATTAGCCAAGTAAGTGAATTTAAATATATCGGAAGCACAATAACTGAAGACTTGAGACGTCACCAGGAGGTGAAAACTCGAACTGACATAGCGAAGGAGGCATACAACAGAAAGAGGAGACTCTTATGTGGCAAATTAGATAAAGGACTAAGGAAAAGGCTTGGCAAATGTTTTGCCTGGAGTGTGGCACTATATGGGACAGAAACATGGACACTGAGACGAGAGGATGAAAAAAGGTTAGAAGCATTTGAGATGTGGATGTGGAGGAGAATGGAGAGAATAAGCTGGATGGAAAGAGTGAGTAATGAAAGAATATTGGAAATGGTTGGTGAGAGAAGATGTCTGCTGAAGGTTGTAAGAGAAAGGAAAAAGAACTGGTTGGGACATTCATTGAGAAGGGAGTGCTTGCTAGTAGATGCTTTGGAAGGATTGGTTTGTGGGAGAAGACTGAGAGGAAGAAGGAGATACAAGGTGACAGACGACATAAAGGGTAGAGGAAATTATGCAGACCTGAAGAGGATGGCAGAAGACCGGACAGCCTGGAGAACTACCATGTGAAAACCTGCCTTTAGGCAGAACACTGATGATGATGATGATGATGTATGAAATTCATGTTGCGACGCTCATTAACATTGACAAAGGGCAACATTGATATCAAATTCTTACTCTCACAAATGTTACCGAGCGAGGTGGCGCAGTGGTTAGCACACTGGACTCGCATTCGGGGAGGACGACGGGTCAATCCGGCGTCCGGCCACCCTGATTTAGGTTTTCCGTGATTTCCCTAAATCGCTTCAGGCAAATGCCGGAATGGTTCCTTTGAAAGGGCACAGCCGACTTCCTTTATAATTCGATGAGACCGATGACCTCGCAGTTTGGTCTCCTCCTCAAATCAACCCAACCCCTCTCACAAATGTTAGACAAACACTTAATAAACATGAAAAATATCTTACAGTGAAAATTATTCAATCTTTAACGAGACACTTAAAGTTCCCTGATATGGACGTCTGATTCAACAGTTGTTCCAAACTACGCACGACTGCAATGCAGCTAAATGAAAACTATTACCTTCATTTCTCTTCACATGCTTTTCTAATCTCATTACGTCTTATTTCATTCTAAATTACTAATCGAAAAAAATGGCTCTGAGCACTATGGGACTTAACTTCTGAGGTCATCAGTCTCCCAGAACTTAGAACTACTTAAACCTAACTAACCTAAGAACATCACACACATCCACGCCCGAGGCAGGATTCGAACCTGCGACCGTAGCGGTCGCGCGGTTCCAGACTGTAACGCCTAGAACCGCTCGGCCACACCGGCCGGCTTACTAATCGAATCTTCTCCTCTGTTTCATAATATTCAAACACAAATCGCAGGAGAGCTTCTGTGAAGTTTGGAAAGTAGGGGACAAGGTACTGGAAGAAGTAAAGCTGTGAGGACAGGGCGTGAGTCGTACATGGATAGCTCAGATGGTAGCCGGCACGGTAACTAAGTGTGTTCGGTCAGAGGGTTAGCTGCCCTCTGTAATAAAAAAACTGATTTAATGGAACACCGACGAACTGAAGTGAATATCTTGCGACGTCCACCCTGAGCAGATACAACGAACGAAAACGAGCAAAAATCGCCGGCACGATAGCTCAGCGTGTTCAGTCAGAGGGTTAGCTGCCTTCCGTAATAAAAAAACTGAGTTAATCGATCAACAACGAACTTAAACGGATGTCTTACGATGTCCGCCTCGACCAGATGAACGAACAAAAGCGAAAAAACTGGAATTTTTAAAAAAATGTAGAGCACTTGCCCACCAAAGCAAAGGTCCCGAATTCGAGTCTCGGTCCGGCACACAGTTTTAATCTGCTAGGAAGTTTCATATCAGCGCACACTCCGCTGCAGAGCGAAAATCTCATTCTGGAAATATCCCCCAGCCTGTGGCTGAGCCATGTCTCCGTAATATCCTTTCAATCTGCCAGGAAGTTTCATATCCTCGCACACTCCACTGCAGAGTGAAAATCTCATTCTAGAAATCATTTTACTTAAACATAGATTCACTTAACTTTACGTCTACATTGCCACGTGTCCTCCGCTCGGCGTCTGTCTCACAACTCCTCTAACAGAGAACTCACGCGCTCCCCGCTGCCAGGCCGCGATGACAAAACAAGCATATCGTCCAGCGACACAACTACTCTGACCAAAGCTTGCGCACGAGTAATAAGCAATTCAAAACTGTCGCTTAGCGTTTGAGATATCCATTCCAGAAATGCAAATAACAAACTCCCAATAGACCTGTTCCAGTGTGTAGGCAGAGAACAGCCACGCGAATTGCGATATGGTTACTTTTGAGTCAGAGATACCAGCAGATTATCGAGCGGAGATGAAAGAAATGTTAGTTGTAGAAGGTTCCAATTTCAGGAAGATGTCGGGCCATTTAAGGACAACGGTGTTGCAAGACAAGGAAGGCTGAAAGACTGGGGTTTGACGTACCGTCAACGAGGTCATCAGAGACAAGCACATTGTCGGGTTGGGGAAGGGAGGTGGGGGGGAGGGGGAAGGCAGGGTCAAAGGAACGACTTCGGAATTCACCTTAACCGATCTAGGGAAATCAGGGAGAGCCTAAATACGTATGGTCGGACCGGGATTTGCACAGGCGCCGCCCCCCCCCCCCCCTCCCCGAGTAGGTATCTAGTGTCTTACCACTGCGCCAGATATCTCCGCTATGTTACAAGAGCAGAATACACTGTCAAGTCACATTGACTTAACGACCTGTCAAAAGTGTGAATAACCACCTGTTACAGTGTGGACCGCTGTGGGACGTGTAGAAAGAGCCCATGAGCTTCTGGACCATGCCGCTCCAGTGCCGTGGTCAGCTGCGTGCTGTAGCGACGACCACTGTGTCCAGGTGGCATGGTGGTCAGCGTGCGTGCGGGAGACCTGGGCTCGAATCCCAGTGCGGCAAAAAATTTTCAATTTTCCTCATTGATGTAAATCAGCGTCCACTAGCATCTACATGTCACTAATTGCTTTGTGTCTAGGTTCCTCGGATGAGGATCCTAGACCCAAATAGTCCGATCGAGGTGGTCCACAGGTCACAGATTCTCGATTGGGTTTAAATCTGGGGAGTTTGGTGGCCAGAGGAGTATAAGAAACTCATCCTGAAGCTCTTCGAGCCATGCACATACACTGCGAGTTGTGTGACGCGTTACATTTTCCTGCTGGTTGATGTCACCGTGCCGAAAAAAGCATACATGTAGGGGGCACATGGTCCCCAAGGATAGATGCATGATTGTGTCGACCCACTGCACCTTTCAGAATGACTAGTGCACCCAGGAGATGCCACGAAAACATTCCCCAGACCATAACGCTCTCTCCTCTTGCCTCAACCCTTCCGACGATTGTTGCAGGATTTCATATATTTCACTTCGTACACGCCAAAGGCCATCTGTCCAATGGAGTACAAAATGTGATTCATCTGAAAAGGCTACCTGTCACCGATCGGAAGATGTCCACTGGTGGCGTTAGCGTGCAAACTCCAGCCTTCGCCGCCGATGGACAGCAGTCAGCATGGGTGCGTGAACCAGGTGCCCGCACCGGAGGCCTGTACGCAGCGACGTTCACGGAACGGTCGTTGAGTGAGACACTGTTGGTAAAGAGTGTTCAACTTCGGCAACTTTGACAATTACATCTTAAAGTTACATCTTAGTCTTGTTTACCTGCTTTGTACTGCCTTAACAGATATGACATAACAATGGTCTAACAACTTCTAGCACTGCATTTGACTATGGAGTGAAAGCCGAAAACTATGTAGCACGGCCGGCCGCTGTGGCTGAGCGGTTCTAGGCGCTTCAGTCCGAAACCGCGCTGCTGCTACGGTTGCAGGTTCGAATCCTGCCTCGGGCATGGATGTGAATGATGTCTTTAGGTTGGTTAGATTTAAGTAGTTCCAAGTCTGGGGGACTGACGACTTCAGATGTTAAGTCCCATAGTGGTTAGAGCCATTTGAACCATTAATATAGTACAGGAGATAAAGTAGTAATACACAGTCAAATGGCGATTTACTCTTCGTTTTTTTTTTTAAAAAAAAGAAAAGCACGCTGTTTGCAGGCCGTTGGTTCATCTGGCTGGTCTGTTGCTCAACGGTTCCACGTCTATTCTCCCGTACACATATCGCAACCGTCGTTAATCCCTGTCACCTGTAGCCCGTGGTGCACCAGGTTTGCCTCGGCATCGGTTTTGGATAGCGCCATTTTACCATGCACGGTATTCGTTAACCAAGACGGCACGCGAGCAGTTCACAGTCTAAGCCGTTTCGCAAATGGTTCCACGCTTGGCCCGAGAGCCAACGACCATGCCCTTTTGGACGTAAGAGGAATCGCTCCGTTTCGGCATTACGACAACTACTACACTGTTTTCAGCGTACCCTCCCCCTCCACCCCCCTTCTCCACCCACGCGCTTTATATACCCTCCACTATTAGTGATGCCATATGTCGTCTGTGAGTCGTTAATGCGCACTGACGTCGGACGTAGGCGGTAGTCACATTAATGTGACTGGACAGTGCAAGTCCCACGCGCTAGGACGAATCACCTGTTAAGTAAGAAAAGGCTCTACCATGAGCAACCGCAAGTTTGTTCCAGATTATCGTGTCTCACGTTGCCATCAACAACGTGATCGTCCGATTTCTAAGACTATTTTCAATTCATCTTCAAGATCATCTTAATTGTCGAAGACAGGAAGCCTGACAGCTATTAATCTGGTAGAATATGTCAGGCTTCTATGTTATGGGCCGGGTGGAGGACTTAAAATTAGACTACATGCTTCCTACCGACACGGAGCGCAGATTTCTCGAACCTGTGCCGCAGAGCGGAGCTTGTAGCGTTGCCTACTGTGTGGTTTGCATATGGACCGTTTTTAAATTAGGCAAGGCTCCAACATTCACTGGTGATGCCCAGTCATTCCAGAAAAGCCAATTAAAACTGATGAGTGATGATGCGCTGAAAACGAGCAAAGGCCAGTAATTAACTATGTGAACAACGCGTCGCAAAGTCACAGAACTCATCTCACTCCAACAAAGCAGTCGAACGTTCCTAAGGGATGGTTGACTATTGGGATAAAAAAATGAGAAAACTTTCTTTTACCTAGAAGGCAGATCTGCTTTATCGGGAGGTGCAGAAATATTTAGGACTAACAAATTTGCATATAAATCTGATTGGGAATTTATATGATCGTGAGTAATACCCATGAGAGGGCTTAGATTCATAATTTTCTGTTTCTACTGGCAACCACATACATCAGTCTTGGAGTAATTTGAAGACGGCCTTATTTCCATAGCCAGAAATACGTAGATCATATGATAGTTGCAAGTGCAGTACATGATTTTCATTCCCTTCGTATCTGCAACGATAACTAAGATACATTAATCGCGGTAAAGATAAGTAGGCTTGTAAACTAATGCTGGAAATGTTATTATCAAAAATCTCAAATCTGATCTCAAATAAACGAGAAGCTTAAACTAGTCAAAAATGAGAAACGGACATCCGGATTCAAGGTTCGCGCGTGAATGGTTTTATTGACTGACTATATCTGAAATCTAGACGCCACCTTTTCTCACTTCAGTTTTTACAAAGTGATGACGTCTGTGGTGCAACACGACAGAGAAAGGAACCTGAGACCACTGGAGACAGCGCCACAGGTTATCCCAATGTCGTAAACACAACACGTGCATGTACTGATTCACATAAATCCATGATAAAATGAATTGCGACTGGCAGCAGCAAACATACGGCTTCAGTCGGAAGGCTACCACAAAGAGCGCGGTGGATAAACCGAGTGAAAATACACTCCTGGAAATGGAAAAAAGAACACATTGACACCGGTGTATCAGACCCACCATACTTGCTCCGGACACTGCGAGAGGGCTGTACAAGCAATGATCACACGCACGGCACAGCGGACACACCAGGAACCGCGGTGTTGGCCGTCGAATGGCGCTAGCTGCGCAGCATTTGTGCACCGCCGCCGTCAGTGTCAGCCAGTTTGCCGTGGCATACGGAGCTCCATCGCAGTCTTTAACACTGGTAGCATGCCGCGACAGCGTGGACGTGAACCGTATGTGCAGTTGACGGACTTTGAGCGAGGGCGTATAGTGGGCATGCGGGAGGCCGGGTGGACGTACCGCCCAATTGCTCAACACGTGGGGCGTGAGGTCTCCACAGTACATCGATGTTGTCGCCAGTGGTCGGCGGAAGGTACACGTGCCCGTCGACCTGGGACCGGACCGCAGCGACGCACGGATGCACGCCAAGACCGTAGGATCCTACGCAGTGCCGTAGGGGACCGCACCGCCACTTCCCAGCGAATTAGGGACACTTTTGCTCCTGGGGTATCGCCGAGGACCATTTGCAACCGTCTCCATGAAGCTGGGCTACGGTCCCGCACACCGTTAGGCCGTCTTCCGCTCACGCCCCAACATCGTGCAGCCCGCCTCCAGTGGTGTCGCGACAGGCGTGAATGGAGGGACGAATGGAGACGTGTCGTCTTCAGCGATGAGAGTCGCTTCTGCCTTGGTGCCAATGATGGTCGTATGCGTGTTTGGAGCCGTGCAGGTGAGCGCCACAATCAGGACTGCATACGACTGAGGCACACAGGGCCAACACCCGGCATCATGGTGTGGGGAGCGATCTCCTACACTGGCCGTACACCACTGGTGATCGTCGAGGGGACACTGAATAGTGCACGGTACATCCAAACCGTCATCGAACCCATCGTTCTACCATTCCTAGACCGGCAAGGGAACTTGCTGTTCCAACAGGACAATGCACGTCCGCATGTATCCCGTGCCACCCAACGTGCTCTAGAAGGTGTAAGTCAACTACCCTGGCCAGCAAGATCTCCGGATCTGTCCCCCATTGAGCATGTTTGGGACTGGATGAAGCGTCGTCTCACGCGGTCTGCACTTCCAGCACGAACGCTGATCCAACTGAGGCGCCAGGTGGAAATGGCATGGCAGCCGTTCCACAGGACTACATCCAGCATCTCTACGATCGTCTCCATGGGAGAATAGCAGCCTGCATTGCTGCGAAAGGTGGATATACACTGTACTAGTGCCGACATTGTGCATGCTCTGTTGCCTGTGTCTATGTGCCTGTGGTTCTGTCAGTGTGATCATGTGATGTATCTGACCCCAGGAATGTGTCAATAAAGTTTCCCCTTCCTGGGACAATGAATTCACGGTGTTCGTATTTCAATTTCCAGGAGTGTAGTAGTTTCCACCTAATACCTGTGAAATACAGGGTGTCCGGAAATAACGTATACGCTCTTTGAAACAGAGTATCTCTTTAATTAAAGGAGAGAGAAATACAATTTTTATGGGTAATAATTTAGAAGGCGGTGAAAAACATAACAACGCTTTCTTTTGATGAATTCTTCTCGGGTTATCAGCCGAATGGTGATGTCGTCTTGTCGCAACGTTTCAATGAGTTTCGTACCCATCACTTCGTCAGAAGATGATGGGTACGAAACTCACTGAAACGTTGCGACAAGACGACAGCACCACTCGGCTGATAACCCGATAAGAATTCATGGGTGGAATACGCCGAGAAAGACTGCAATCGCAACGCTTTCTTTTGTTTCAGGGTTGTCAGCAAACATGGCGATATCGTTTGAACAACGGAAATGCGTGCTAAAGTGTTTCTGGAAAACAGAGAATGTGAGTGCTGTACGCCGACGTTGGAAAGTTGAATGTGGGCCACGACCTCCGACTACAGTAACAATTACAAGACTCAGAGATAAGTTTGAAGTAGAAGGAATGGTGCACGATATGAAGAAGGGACATAGCGGACGAAAGAGAAGTTCAACAGGCTACACACGATCCCCGAAGAAATGTATGAGGCAATGCTCTCGTGAGACTGGGATCTGCAGAAGCAGCGTTCATAGAATTTTGCGGTCTCAGAATTTTAAGCCTTACATTCCAAGACTTCTCCATGCTCTTAACGAGGATGATCCTGAAAGGCGAAGCTACTTTTGTGAGTGGTTCATTAACAGATATGAAGAACAGCAACGTTTCTAAGAACTGAAAGGTGGCTACACTGAGCCACAGCGCCAGAAATCGCGCCAGAGAGTATTGTTCCGCCGCCTCCACTGGCAGTGATTATTGAGACGTAGCGGCAAGCAGTTCTTGCCGAGAAGTTGTGGTGGACACTGCTTGTCGCTGAAGTTGGAGTGAGATGGGGTAGTAGTGAGTGTTTGTTCCATGTTTCATGCAGCTATTTGATGGGAGAGATAGCAGATGTTATTCTAATGGAGACATTGTAATGATCAGAGTGCATTTCGTCAATATAAATTAAGGTAACAAACTACTTTTATTTTTCTCTCTCATTATTTCAGTGACCTAAATAATGCATCACTACAGGTTCAGTCAACAAAGCATCTGGCTTGTGTTCTTGTATTAGAGTGTAATTTTGGTTTTCTTGCACAATTATAGTATTTCTAATTTTCTTTTATCACGTCAGTATAATTGGTATTTAAAAATTCTTGTCCTGTTGAAGAAGAACCGTGCCAGATGTGCGTTGAGTCATACTACCACATACAGAACAGCTACACTTGCGCTTTGTTGGTTTCGTAGGTTTTATAGTTGCTGGGGACTTAATTAATTAATTGTATTAACTGAAATTTTCATTTCATTCTTTGTGGTTGTTCTATGCAGTCAGATTGCGTACTAAAACTAGTCAGGGCCAGCCGTTTACGAGACTTGCGTAATCGGACTTACAGCTACTAAAAATATTTGCATTCATTTTTTTTTTTTAATTAAGCCACCATGCAGAACGAATTCTTTGGTCAGATGAAGCGACGTTTAAACTTGATGGAACAATTAAACGCCGTAACTGCGTGTACTAGGCCAGGGAGAATCCATACGTAACTGAACAAGGGCATGTTAATCTACCACGAGTAACAGTATGGCGTGGTCTGACTTCTAGAGGGTTAATCGGGCCGTACTTCTTTGACAACACTCTCACGGGCGACTCGTACTTGGAAATGTTGTAAATGATAACTCCTGGTCTTAGCGTAGTGTTTGGAAATGAAGATTATTACTGTCAGCAGGATGGAGTGCCATCTCACCGTCACCTGGATCTGAGGTCATTTCTCAATCGTACATTCCCTGCCAGATGGACAGGACGAAGAGGGAGTGTGGAGTATCCCGCCCGATCTCCAGATTTAACTCCTCTAGACTTCTTTCTGTGGAGTACTCTCAAGAACACAGTTTACACTGCGAGACCACACACACTGGATGATCTTAGAGAGCAAATTGAGCAAGCCTGTGACGCTATTCCGTTGGAAACAATAAAGTTGGCATGTCGCTCAGTCGTAAGTCGTGGTCGACGGTGTATTGCGATGGACGGACACCAGTTTGAACATTTACCACCTTAAGTCGAACCATGAGACACCTAATACCGCTAAAATTGTTTTTCTAACCCCTTTCATTAAAGAGACGTTCAGTTTCAAACCTTTTGGGACACCCTGTGTATTTCATATTAAGCTATGGAACGTCAACGGCTGGTTCAAATATTACGAAGAAAATCAGACGATAGAACTGCTTTTCATCAAGATAAAATAATTACTCTTCACCTATGTTCATAGGGAAAATGTGTCGTAAGTTTGCGACCAGTTTTCTTTAGTAGGAAGGAAATTCGAGCAGTTTATTTCCTTTATTGATACGAAATCACAAGAGGTACAACATTCAATAAAATAATAATCCCTCTAAGAGACGGACTGAGAGTGCGAGTTTCAAACTTACTGGGACGTACACGCTGCATATGTTGTTGGGAGCACCCAATTATTTGGTGTAAAAGAATATTTGGCAGCCAAGACCGTCTTTTGTAATATTTTTATTATAATTTTATTTCCTCAATGGCCGGTTTCGACAGAATCTAGCTGTCATCTGCTATTTATTAACATTATTTCCAGAAGATGACAGTTAGACTCCATCGAAACCGGTCATTGGCGAAATAAAAAATATTACAAAACGCGATCTTAGCTTACAAATATCCTTATTTGTTGGGACAAGTGTAGAAGAGTGTTTGAAAGCTCAAACACCTTATAAACCGCACTCTGAAAAGATGTGTGCCAAGTATAGCAATATAAGGCGATAAAAGTTCACCTAGGAGAATGTTGAAAAGCCAGAGTGTTTCTGCGAAGCAGAAATTAGACAAAAACTAAAAGCAGCTCACACAAGTGCAAGCAAGAGCTAAGCGTGAATTGTAGTCGAAAGATCTTATAGAAAATTCTAGGAACTCGTGGTTTTATTTCAGAAAATTGTAGGAATTTGGGGTTTTATGTAAAGTCGATTAACGGGTCAAAATCATACATCAAGAGCCTCGTGATGTAAACACAGAAGACAAGAGACAGAAATCCGAAATTTTTAAGCCAACGTTCGAAACTGCGTTCATTCAAGAGTAACCTACCACCACAACGAGTCTACTCACTTTGACACTGATGTACTAAGTTCTGATCGCCGCGCATACTCGCCAATGAACTGATACTGAAATAAGCACCTCTGCAGTTAAAAACAACAAAAAACTGGTTCAAATGGCTCTGAGCACTATGGGACTTAACTTCTGAGGTCATCAGTCCCCTAGAACTTAGAATTACTTAAACCTAACTTAACCTAAGGACATCACACATCCATGCCCGAGGCAGGATACGAACCTGCGACCGTAGCGGTCGCGCGGTTCCAGACTGTAGCGCCTAGAACCGCTCGGCCACCACAGCCAGCTAAAAACAGCAGATATCAGACAAATTGAACGAGGTGCGCCAACGATATTCTTAGATTTTACTCTGAGGGCTGTTCTTTCTCTAGCTCACAGTTATCGACAAAAGTTCGCGCACTGAATGGTCCCGCATGAACAGAAAACAGCGCAGTTGAACCAAGTTTTCAAAAAGTGTGAGAGAACAGTTGCAGAAAACTTCAGATTAATATTCCCAACGTCTGTCTATTGTAAGATGAAAGTATATTCTAGACTTGGTCGTCTACACAAAAAAAAACTAGAATTCTACGTGATCAGCGGGGACCCAGGAAACACAAGTCGCCTGAAACACAGCACCCGTTTCCCAAGCTTGATACAAGTGACAGGAGCAGGGGAACAGGCAGATACGGTCTGCTTACGTTCCAGAATGGCATTCTATACTATGTGGCATTGTCGACTGATAAAATACGACTGTAAGGGATATATTTGCAAATATTTGACTGGATCGAAGATATAACCTGGTCGTTATGCTGATCGGTAAACATTTCACAAAAATGAAATTAACTTCGGACGTTTTTCATGGAAACATAGTAGCACCGCTAATGCAGGTGATTGTAAGGGGATATAGAGAGTGGTTTTCCTTAGTTGTACTGGCTATCTACTCTCCTTAATTATTAATAAACGCAGTATGAATCACATAAACAAGAGAAAGAACCCAACAGTATTTGCGTAAGCCTTATTGATTAACTTACATCGTTGTAATATTTGGGGGACTACGAAGCCATACGAAATGAAATGACTATACGAATTCAGTATTAGGGAAGGCGAACTGAGTATTTAGATTTGTTGGAATTATTACGGGAAATCGCAAACTGAAACGAGATTAGTGCTGTCTACACGGATGATCCAAAACGTTATGACCAACGTCCGCTGCCAGATAGGATATTGCCTTAGTGGCCCCGCAGGCATGTGACGCGGTAAAAAGCATATAAACGAGGTGCTGAAGAATGGGGAATCATTCTAGAGACGATAAGTGCCCCAAACAGGGTAAACCACCGACATTAGCGGCATCATGTTTGTTTTATGGGCATTAGACCGTGGACCAAGGCATAGCTTTCTGTCAAACGTTTTGCCTTCCGTTGCTGGAGACATCATCATAGGCTATGACAACTCAGAAAGCAGTTACAATCTCAGTAAAACGAACTGTTTTAACGTATGTCAGACACTTCGCTCAGTGGTAGAGGAGACAAAATAAGCGAACATGTGTCTTAGCTTATCCGTAGATCCTTGACTGTTTCTGAGAAAACGACGGTCAAAGTTTTCGAGGTACTTTATGAGCATTTTACCGAGTAAACAGTGCGACCTAAGCGGTGGCACAGTGGCTAGCGTCGCAGATTCACACTTCTGTGCAGATGCATAATTTTCTGTTTCTACTGGCAACCACATACATCTTCGAAAATTTGAAGACGGCCTTATTTCCATAGTTAGAAATACCTAGATCATATGATAGTTTCTGGATATGGAACTTGCCGTGGACGTCGGGAATGAAGTTGCGCATCACTCAGCCTATTGTGCACATTTGAGTCGTAACACGACGTCCTGTGGCTGCACGAAAAGCATTATTGAACATGGTGGCGCTGCTGTCAGCGTTCCTCCGAGCCATAATCCACAGTTATCGGTCATCCACTGCAGTAGTAGCCCTTTGGCTGCCTGAGCGAGGCATGTCGTCGACAATTCCTGTCTCTCTGTATCTTCTCCACGTCCGAACAACATCGTTTTGGTTCACTGCGAGACGCCTGGACACTTCTCTTGTTGAGAGCCCTTCCTGGCACAAATTAACAATGCGAACGCGATCGAACCGCGGTATTGACCGTCTAGGCATGGTTGAACTACAGACATCATGACCCGTGTACCTCCTTCCTGGTGGAATGACTGGAACTGATCGGCTATCGAACCCCCTCCGCCTAATAAAATGGTTCAAATGGCTCTGAGCACTATGGGACTCAACTGCTGTGGTCATAAGTCCCCTAGAACTTAGAACTACTTAAACCTCACTAACCTAAGGACAGCACACAACACCCAGCCATCACGAGGCAGAGAAAATCCCTGACCCCGCCGGGAATCGAACCCGGAAACCCGGGCGTGGGAAGCGAGAACGCTACCGCACGACCACGAGATGCGGGCCCTCCGCCTAATAGGCGCTGCTCATGCATGGTTGTTTACATATTTGAGCGGATTTAGTGACATCTCTGAAGAGTCAAAGGGACTGTATCTGTGATACAATATCCACAGTCAACGTGTATCTTCAGTAGTTCTGGGAATCGGGGTGATGCAAAACTTTTTTTTTTTTATTTGTGTACTTACTGAGACAGGAATATTGTAAGATGCGCTTAATGTTATTCGTAGTTGGTGAATTCGGCTTCGTTCCACAGGAGCAGAGGGGAAGTAGCGAGGCCATTGTGAGGATTAGAGGATGTGACAGAAGGAATGTTTTACTATTTGTCTTCTAGGACTGACAACTCACGGCTATGCGAGACTCATATTGATCAGCTGCAATGGTATAAATTTTGACAGAGAAGTAATACGGATTTCTGAACGTGCAATTCACAGACGCTTATCTTCAAATGTAGTAAATATGTGTAACTGGAAATACGAAAAGAAATTAAACGTATTGTAATACAATGCAGAGATCAGAAGAAGAACGACATTAAAATATTTTGTAAATATTTGTGATCGTATTATATTGCATAATGCATTTAAATATAAGCGCAGTGGCTGTTATTAGTCAGGTAACCATCCACTCACACAGACAACACAATTATTTTCAGGCAATTACAGTGACAGAAATATGAGGTCGCTGAAGGGGGCAGCAATGTGAAAAAGAAAGCAAATGATACGAAGTGTTGTGAATGGTGCCGACTTTTACGATCAGTACAGTATTTGGGGGCCGACGGCCGATTTACTGCGCCCTTACTACAACTAGTCTACTGCGGTCTCATAACATACCTCTGTCCGCCCCTCCGCCCTCTTTGACAGGGTCGTTGGTAGAATGAGGGTGATGTCTTATGCTGGAAGACTTTCGGCCGGCAATGCTGATTATTAATCGAAATTTAAGCGGGGACGGGTTTCGAACCCGGGACCGAGGACGTCATGGAGGGCTGAAATGCTGTTGTAGGGGAAGGAGTAGAAGAAAAGGTTACAGAAAAATATGGGCTTGAGACAAGGAATGAGAGGGGAAAAAGACTAATTGAGTTCTGTAAGAAATTTTAGCTAGTAATAGCGAATATCTGCTTAAGAATCACAAGAGGAGGAGGTATACCTGGAAAAGGGCAGGTGATACGGGAAGATTTCAGTTAGATTACATCATGGTCAGGCAGAGATTCAGAAATAATATACTGGATTGTAAGGCATACCCAGTAGCACATATAGACCCAGATCACAATGTAGTAGTGATGAAGAGTTGGCTGAAGTTTAAGACATTAGTCAGGAAGAGTCAATATGCAAAGTAGTGGGATACGGAAGTACTAAGGAATGACGAGAGACTCTTGAAGTTCTCTAAGGCTACAGAGACAACAGTAAGTAATAGCTCAGTAGCCAGTACAGTTGAAGAGGAATGGACATCTCTAAAAAGAGCAATCACAAAAGTAGTAAAGAGAAACATAGGTACAAAGAATGTAACTGCAAGGAAATCATGAGTAACAGAAGAAATACTTAAGCTGATCGATGAAAGAAGAAAGTATAAAAATATTCAGCGAAATTCAGGAATACATAAATACAAGTCGCTGAGGAATGAAGCTAAGACGAAATGGCTACATGGAATAAGTGAAGAAATCTAGAAAGAAATGATGGTTGGAAAAACTGACTCAACATATAGGAAAGTCAAAACAACCTTCGGTGAAATTAAAGGCAAGGGTGGTAACATTAAGAGCGCAACGGGAATTCCTCTCTTAAATGCAGGGAGAGAGTGGATAGATGGACGGAGTGCATTGAAGAGTTGTATGAGGGGAAAGATTTGTCTGTAGATAGAAGAAGAAACAGGAATCGATTTAGAAGAGTTATTGGATCCAGTATTAGACTCAGAATTTAAGAAAGCTTTGGAGGACTTAAGATCAAATCAGGCAGAATGGATAGACAATTCCATCAGAATTTCTAAAATATTTGGGGGAAGTGGCAACAAAACGACTATTCGCGTTGGTATGTAGAATGTATGAGTCTGGCGACATACCATCTGACTTTCGGAAAAATATCATCCACACAATTCCGAATCCTGTAAGAGCTGACAAGTGTGAGAATTATCGCACTATCAACTTAACAGCTCATGCATCTAAGTTACTTACAAGAATAATATGCAGAAAAACGGAAAATAAAACTGAGGATGTATTAGATGACGATCTGTTTGGCTTTAGGAAAGGTAAAGGCAATTATGACGTTGCGGCTTGTGGGGGCGGCGGGTGGAATATAATTGTTATTTAAATGTTCCTATTATTTATCTATTGCTGTTGTTTGCTGTTCTAAACACTGGCTCTCTAACTACAATATTGGCAACCAGAAAGTGATTAGCAAAACGTGAATTAGAATTCCTAGTGCCCACTTCACCTGAGAAATACATTTATAGCTACAGCTTATAGCTCTGAGGAATTAGGAGATTGTCTGGGATTCATAATAAAAAAAGATTCTCTCTCAAATGTTCACTATATTCTGAAAGTCACAGACCAAAAAGAATCCACACAATCCAACTACCAGAGCAGTTCAGAGTCTAATGCGCTGATGCAACTATAACTGTTCAAATTAAATGTTTAAGTGAATGCTCGCCATAATTTGATTATAATGTTCATCAAATGCCACGCTAAATAATGGTAGAATGTCTGTCCGGCGGCGGCACGTGAAAATATGACATACGCAAACTGAAGATAGATCACTAAAGTCATCCCAGAAATAACACTTCACTCGAAAACGATTTCATGGTTACGCGTATCCCGAGTAACTTATTACGGCATCCGAGGGTGTTTATACCAATGATACCGACGCGACGCGACTCCCGGCACAGGTGGTGTGCTAATCAGTGTCTGGAGAGAACTGGGGCCTTTTCTCTCGCGCAGCGTTCTTATATATACAGCCGCGGTGCGGACGGCTAAGGGAACGCCTGATCAAATCCGCTCTCCCGACTAGCCGCTGGGCTAGTAATGCACAACTTTAAGTTATCGAATAAATTATTGCTTCCTTTGCTGATGGCCGATGAAGCTCTCAATTTAAATGTGCAATCAGCACATAGGTAAGTAATCATAATAAAAGTCTGACGTGGCCAAGTCAAATATTTTAGGCGAGAGAATTAATTTAATTACACTACATGCAGTAGACGAGCTCTGAACTTGCCCTTTGGAGATACGCTATCGCTATAGTTTTATTGTTATTCAGTTGAAACTTCTCACATCTTTATGATTATAGCGTATCTCACATCTACTTAAATTTAAACATCCCAGCCTTATTTATTCGCCTACTTAATCTATCTTGCTTCCTTAATTTTTAAAACAAAAACCAGAAAATCAGGAATTTCAACTAAAATTTTAATTGGTGAGATCCAGAATACTGTTTCTACTAAATTATTATGAAAAAGGAATCTAACTATAAATTTTTAAGTTTCTAGCTCTTTTCTGTTGCACCAATGGTTTTTACAGAAAAACGTCCAAATTTCGAAAATGGTTAAAGTTATTGAACTGATATTCAACACATATTGATTTAGTATTACTCCTGACATGCTAGAAACGTTTCAGGTTATTTACTTGATTTTTAAAGTATTGCGGAACATTTATGACGTCAGTGCTAGTTACAGCGGACTAGGCTGGCACACAATGGAAAGACTGATGTGAATTTTATACGGCGTGAGTAGGCTGCTTCCCTACATCATCCTCTACTTAATTTTTTTTGAATGTAAATGGAAAAAAAATTAATTACAAAAAGGGAAGCAAGAGTACAGCTTAACTCCCTATGAAAATTAAAACTGAAATGTAAACAAATAGAAATATTAAAAGAAAACTTATTACCTACTTCAATTATTTAAATTGCTGGCATGTTCACTGCCTCTTAATCAACATTATCACTCAAAATTTAAGCAAAATCAATGAAACACTTTAGCATACATATTGCCGTAGACAGACAAATACCTAAAATATGTAAAATTATGAAAATCTTAAATCCATTAAATACGTTTTTACATACACAAATTCAAAGAAAATAACACAGTTATTCATGATACATAAACAGATAATTATATCTTAGCAGTCTTTTCTAAACCTGAAAGAAAATTTCACAAATCATGACAATTTCATTTTTACAAGTGTGGTTGTAGCCGCTTTGGTTGGCGTTCTACACTTCCATTCACAAGGGTAGAGGAGGGGAAGTTGCTATGGTGTGCATCCTTCACGTTCACTCTAAATTACATGGGGAAAGGGCAGGGGTCACTGTGAGTTGTGTCCAAGTCACTCCACGCTTTCACGCAGCTACCAGGCTGCCATTATCTGGTTTGTCCTGTAGAACAAACAAAAAGAGTGCCTCAGACTCTGTGTACTTAATATCTAAGGGTGGGTCACAATGAAATGGGGATATATACATTTTATCTTTCAACATGTTGCTGGAACAAAGTTAATAGAACTTTTTCAATTTTACTCTTGCAGTTACTTAACTGTCATAAAATCGATAAACAAATGGCTCAAAACGCTGTTAGTCATGTACTAGAGAAAATTTTTGATCAAGGCATACAATCGTGAATCCTATTTAATCTCAATTTATTATTTCTGGGCCGGAACACTGAACCAATGCTCGATACATTCCTGACAAATCTGTATTTTATTTGCTTAACTGACTCATCTTCGATTCCCTTATTCTTAGAGATAGTATGAGTATATTTGATTAGTGGTTCTCTTCTCAGTTTCTTTGCACATGTGAGTAACTTGTGGTAATAGTACAGTTCTGAGTGTTCAAAACACACTACATTTAGTTGACTACTAAATCCACTTATTGGTCCTCTGCTGCTGTGTCAGTTCCACATCTGCAATTATGTACTTACATCATCGAAATGTATTTATGCTCAGCTATAAATAATGTTTCATGTCTGCCATTATGTTACTCAATTATGTTGCTAGTGTATGTACTTATTTAACATTCACTCTATTAACATTTAATGCATAGGATAGCACATTTATTTCATATCTATAGTGTATTGCAGCTGATCAGTTTGCTCACGTGGCAATCCATTTCCACTTGATTGGATGCTGAAACCACAGGTAGTCTCTCTCGACCTACCACTAAAGTGCATTAAGTAATTATGGACGAGCGTAATGCTAAATTCCTTAAACCTATAGGACACCATGAGCTTCTCTGTTTCATCTAACATAAGGGTAACTATGGTCGCATTCACGCCTCCAACTGATAACCTCAATACGTGTAGGTGTGTCCTGGCACACACTACACCAAATAACGGCCAGCTCCAACCTTATAAATATTTCAAGGACGTGTCCTTCACGTCTCAACCACAAACACTGTTCAATTCTATTACACTGTCATTCCTTGCTACACAAGGTGAGTTCATTTTTACAACTTATCTGCATATTTTTCATTACACTAAGCAATCTCTTTTACTATTAATTAGTTAGCTCTACAACATACAATAGGTTTCACTGCCACTTCAGATCCTGCTTGTACACGAATTTGTATATCTTTTTAAATTACTGTTGGTGGGCCATTTCCAATAAAACAACAACTTTGTACTTATAATATACCTGTTACTCAAATACCTTTGTATCTTAATAACATCATACTTCTCTATTGTTTATGTCACTGTTAGGTTTGTCACATTTGGTATTTTCTTCACTAATCGGTGGATAGAATGGTTACAGAACTCATGGCTTGATAGCCATGACGGAAAATTTTTGTATTGCAAAGAAGGAGTCGAAACTTTGGTGGATAGGAAAGATGAAGAATGAGTGAGACCTGAAAAGGAAAGAAGATCTCACACAGCTGGGACTGCACAGCTGCCACACTGTGTAGAGGTTACAGAACAACCTCCTCCCTACAGAATTCATTCATTATCTATGAACTTCTTTAGGTCGATCACGTTCCTGAGACCGAATAGCTTTTTACTCTTAGCGTACTCTAGCCTATATGCATTGGCATGTGGTTTTCCTATGATCCTGAAAGGTCCTTGGTATTTACTAAGATTAACACCTTCGTCCCAATATCTCCTATTTTTCAGAACTCGTATAGGCAGCTCCCAAATTTCATCACTAGTTACTACATGTTTATCAATAAAAGGTACCATAATTACTCCGGTTATCGGCAAGACCATTTTTAACTGGCTTCTTTCAAAGTCCACAACACTCTGATATTTTGACAAGAAATCTATGCCAATTAAAACCTCAATACTGAGATTGTTTACAATTAAGCATGGATGATCAATTAAATTACCATTAATATCAAAGGGCAGCAAAGCTTCTTGCTTTACCGTTTTTGACACCTTGCCAGTAGCACCACTTATTCTTAGTCCTGATACCCTCGTTACTGTAAGCTTGTCTTTACCAGGTAATGCATCAAAGAAGGGCTGAGACGCACTCACCTCACTTCCACTGTCTAAGAGACAACGTACATTGATACCCAACATATTCACTATTATTATAGGATGGCTTATTATAGTTTGTACAGGTGGTTCCTCAAACTCATCCAATAGTTCCTTTTGGATTTGTCTCAAACTAAAGTGATCGACATCTGTCTTCATTACATTTAGGTCAAAGTGTGTAGGGGTTTCCTGAATTACATTTTCAGCTGCCTTTTCAAGTCGGCCTATTAATTTTAAATCGAAACACCGCACGATTCCATTACATTTAGTTTGCTGAACATGACCCAAATTACTGTAGTCTGAGCGATTCTGCACCTCCAGACCGGGCATAACACTAGTTACAGCTAAACCACTTTCACTATTATCGTCGGGTTCCTTGTCAAGTGACAACTGGTCACAGCTACTGGGTTCATCGACCCCCAACAGGCTATCCTCTACATTCTCACTTACCTCCTTTCTTAAATCTATTAGTACAGTATCAATATCCTGCACAGGCACTTTAGATAAGAGCACATCATCCTCATCGTAAATATAAACATGATTTTCTTCTGCTTCTTCACCTGACAATTCAGTATTTTGTAGCTCTTCCCAGCATTACACTGCTGCGCCTTCTCTTCCTCTTCCCACTTAGAAAGCGTCTCTAACACGGTATCTATCAAATACTGTGAGTGATCTAATATTTCTACTGTATCCTTAGATGCTACCGACCCCTCATCCACATGTTCAGTCTGAGTATTCTGATCTGTCTTACCAATTACTGTAATTACTGGCTTAGGAAAAGTAACCGCCTGGTGAGCGCCAGTGTCCTCATAGACGGGAACTAGTTTTCCTGCCTCGGCCTACTATTGTTTCCTTTATTTCCATTATAGTTAACTGGCATAGCATTGCTTTCTACACTGTTGTTTACCAATTTTGTTCTGAACGAAATTACTATTATTTCGATGCCATTGTTGAATTATTTCTCCAATTCCTACCTCTCTTAGGATGGCGAACACCTACTGTTCTGATGTTTACATTGCCATTCTGCTCGTTCTTAAAATTACTACTAGTGTTATTACCATTTCTGTTATTACGTGCTTGCTCCTCATTGGCAGCAACACGCTCTACACGTTCCAAATACTCAATGAAACGATCAAGATTGTCTCTGGGGGCAGATATAATTCTAGTTTGCCAGTACCATGGGAGTTTGGCTTCAAGACCTAGTATTATCATTTCAGGTTTTAGCTTTTCGGCCAAATGTGACAAACGTGAGATCCATGACCTGGGAAACTCTTTACTAGATTCCTTGCCTACATTGAAGCGTTTTCCACTCCAAAATTCTCTCAACACTTCATTTTGCTTATTGCTAGACCAATACTCATTAATGAAAGCTGTTTTAAATTCCGCTAATGTTTTACACTTCAACATAACATCAGCTGACCAACGCATGGCGTCATCTGCGAAATGGCTTCTAATATATGAGATTTTCTCTCGTTCAGAAGAAGTTGGTGGAATCACATCTTCAAAATCGTTCCAGAAATCTAGCGGGTGGATATTTTTATCTGGATCGAACCGCAAGAACTGCCGACACCCGATAAAAGCGGCTTTTGCAGCTACAATTTGTTGCATACTACCATTACCAGAAGTTACTGAAGCTACTGTACTCTCAATGTTAGCAATGTTAGTACTAACATTTTCTATTCTCATTTCAACATTATCTACTCTTTGCACAATATGAGTAGTATCAGTTTTGATTGCGTCTACTTCTGCTTGACATATGTTTACTTTTATATTAACATCTTTAAACCTATCTGAGCACAGTTCAGATTCCGCCTCGATCTTTTCTGTTAACTTGTGCTCTAGCTTCGCATCTTCCATTTGGGAGTCTCTGCGAACCTCAGCAACTTCGGATTTTACTGTTTTATACATTTCAGAAAATTGTTGAGCAACCTTTTTCTTAATATCCTCATGGTTGTAATCAATTTTATAATTCAAACTGTCCAGATCCTCCTTCAACTTATTGCAACCAGCCTTGAAGGTATTGTCCATTACCTCCAATCGTTTATTAAAATTAGTTTGGCTGGCCACAGTGTCATACTTCAATTCAGCATTACTGGTAGCTATTGCTTGTAATATAACATTTAAATCAATAGCCCCAGTGTCTTTGGGTTGCTCACTAGCTGGTTTTTTTATCACACTCAGGTGACGAAAAACTAGCTCCAATACCAGAATCATCAGAACGAAATGAAACATGTGATTGATCAGTCATATCTAACTTATCCTTGTTAAACTCTACCACCTCTGATGACTGTTTCGTTTTTAACTCATCAGATAAACTATCATCCAATAAATTAAGAATTTATATTTTCTGCTTTTCTACAGGGGTCTCTATTATTGAATCATTGCCCCTTTTCACACTACTGTCAGGAGACAATACTTCATATTTCACTTTAACATTACTATTTTCATGCATATTTACACTTGAACCATTGTCTGGATTTACAGTTCCCTCAACAGACATAGGTTCTGATTTAAGTTTAACCTCAGTTTCTTCTGGCGGTTCCAAGGGCCGACAGTCTTTTAGTGCAGGTTAGTAAAAATTTTAACAGCTTTTCACTTAACTTAGTTCCTTCTGCACGACGTATGGCGTTTCCGGCGCGGCGTACCAGGATTACTGATGTGACGCGGCGCATTGAACTGCAGACTGCTGTGTGGCCCGCAACTGCAGGCGCGGCTCCGGTTGCTCCGGCCGACGACTGTGGTGAGGCGAAACGTGAACATTACTGTCGACAACCGCCAACCCTCACGCATGATGTTTTCCCCGACAGCGATGGCATCTTCCGTCGGGATAACTGTGTATCTCACAAGGACAAAATTAAGTTACAATTGTTTGAGCAACGTGATATGAACTGACGGTGATGTCTTGGCCACGAAATTCCTCTGGTCTGCAGCCAATTGTCCAAGTCCGGCACGCTATATGGCGCTAGCTCGGCGGCCACAAACCACCCGTGACCTGTGCTAAGGAAACTGGTGCCACGTAAGTCTCGAGACCTACTGAGGAATTGTCGAATCAATGCCAAACAGATTGACCGACGTGCTGCGTTCCGAAGGTGTACCAATACGCCCTTAAACGGTTATTGGTATTGTTCTGACTCTTCAGTGTTTTTTAAGGTGCTGCTCGAATGTTTGGCCTCCAACATCCTGTCAGTCTGAAAAAAGTAGCTCAGAACACTTTACTAGTATCGTAACAAATCTGACCCGTGTGGTGCTTCGATACGAAAACAAAAGCGTGATATCATTTGTTTGCCTGTGTTGCTAAGAAAAAGCCTCCTTCCCCTCCCCCAGGTGGCATGCGCGCTCTCTACCGGACCGACGTAACGACAGCGCGCATGAGCGCACACATCCTCGGTCATTTTGCACCGGTAACTGCACGATGGCCGTCCTCGAACAAGTGTTACGAGTCATGTGGCACATAAGGCTGTGAGCATCTGTCGAAGGGGAATATCACTTGGAACGGCCGTGTGAATCTCTATTCTACCAAATTACGTGCTCGGATTTGAAGAGACGGCCTTCTTGTGTTTACAGAATTCATGGGGGAAGTGGAATTACTGTTCAACTCGTTTGGTGAGCACTGTAGTGCGTAGACTGTACGAACAGTTAGTCGGAGTTCTTCGCCGTACTGCAGAATACTTTATACTATGTGTGTTATATTGTTTTAGGTTTGAGTAACGCCGATTTTATTTTAAGAGTTACCAATACGAATTTGGTTAAACTACACTGCAAAAACTGTTTATGCCACAGTTATTCCTTTTATTAGGTTGGAATGCTGATGATAACATATTTGTGCTGGTTTAGGGAACTTAATTTTGTATTCGGGATTAATACGCAACTACATCACACGCCGTAAGCCACCTAACGGTGTGTGACAGAAGGTAATTCCGGTACCACTGACTGATCCCTCCTTCCCTGTTCCACTCATGAATGGCGCGTGGGAAGAATGATTGTCGGTAAGCCTCTGTATTAGCTCTAATTTCTCGAATTTTCTTTTAGTGACTATTTCGCGAGATGTATATCGCGGGAAGTAATATGTTCTCTGACTCTACCCGTAAAGTGTTCTCTTGAAATTTCAGTAGCAACCCTCTCCACGATGCACAACGTTCCTCTTGTAACTTGTTTCGCTGGAGTTTGTTGAACATCTCTGAAGCGCTCTAGTCCCGACTAAACGATCACTGATGAAACGAGCCGCTCTTCGGTGGACCTTCTCTGTCTATTCTATCAATTCTACTTGGTGACAACCTAGAATAGATAGGAGACGAGGCGCTGGCAGAATTGAAGCTGTGAGGACGGGTCGTGAGTCGTGCTAGGATATCTCAGATGGTAGAGCACTTGCCCGCGAAAGGCAAAGGTCCCGAGTTTGAGTCTTGGTCTGACACTCAGCTTTAATCTGCCAGGAAGTTTCATATCAGACTACACTCCGCTGCAGAGTGAAAATTTCATTGTGGAACCCAGATAGATGAACAATACTCAAAATCGGCCGAACAAGCGCCTTGTAAGCCATGTCATTCAGGGATGGGTTAAATTCCCTTAAGATTCTTCCTGTGACTCTCAGTCTGACATATGGTTTTCCCATTATTTCCTTTATCTGGTCATTGCAATTAAGGTCGACACCGGTTCCAACAATTTGTCATCAACAGAGTAGTTGTACAGTGATGGATTTCTTTTCGTATGTATGTGCAATTTTTTTACATTTCTTTCAGGGTCAACTGTCAGAGCTTACATCATTCATCAATCCTCTGCGAATCGATACTGTTTTCTGCCGTTGTTAATTTCTTACGGGAAGCTGCATCATATGCGAAGAGTCTTGAGGAGCTTCCGACGCTTTCTACTAGATCATTATACACACTGTAAACAGTGAAGGTCCTGTTGCTTTAGAATTTCCCAACGGGCTTGTTGTAAATATGGTTCTCAGGAGAGATGTTGTATGTCAAAATTCCACTATATTTCGCTGGCGCAACTGATCGATATCTTCGGGTGCGGTGAACTCACTGCCCAGGCGGTGACGGAAGCCTCCTGTTTATGGAAATCAGCGCAGAAACGCACCAAATTTCAGTGATAAATAGCGCAGATACACCGATCGGCAGCGAGAGAGACAGCTACTCCACTTGTCGGACGATGAATACACGCGCAGAGGCTTTTCACTCATACTGCCCCCTGCCGTATGCCGCCCCAGCGCCCTCTGCGGAAGCTTCCTGCCGAAATACGTGTCCGCGTTGGCGCGTACTCGTCATCGCCGTTGTCAACCAAATATGCATGTCACACCAAATCGTCATCCCACGTATTACCAACGGTTCTCCTTTCTGTTCGCTGGAACATGGCAGCGCTGAATCCCATGGTGTGCTGAGTTGGCATCCTGTGTCCCTGTTAAGCAAATTAGTCGAGCTGTGAATTTCCACTGCTTCTTTAATAGTTCTGTCCCAGTACGAAGACTTCGACGACAGAATTTCTGTGTTTTTGTTTTCCACGCAAAGTTCTGTACTGAGGCAACGCTATGCCACTGCAGATTTCTCTACCTGGTCCAGACGTGTGTGTCGTCAATGTTCGACAAATCTGCCCTCCAAGATGCTACAAATTTATCCATTGTATGAATCCTGCAGCTACGGGGACTCTTAGACGCCTGACCTTCTTAAACCAAGTTTATCTTTCACTGAGCCTAAAAGAGCTCTGAGTTTCGTCGGCCGACAAAATACGACTTTAACTTTTTGTTTCTCCAATAATCTTCCAATTTTCGAAAAAACATCGCCGACGTATGGCAAAACGACCATTCCTCTTTGTTCATCTCTTTCTTCCAGCATCTCACTTTCTCTAGCTCAAGACGGCCATAAGGCACGTCGAATCTCCCGTTCACAATATCCTCATCCCCCTTCCCCCACCTTCTTTTTTTCCTGGAACACATCCACACCCTGTACATCACCCACCGACCCGACCCCCCTCCCCCCGAACACCCTTTCTCACCACCCCCAGCCAATTGCTACACCTTTACCGTTGTCCCGGCCTCTTTCCATCTCCACACCCTCCACCTCCTTTCCCAACACAACTTGCAGCACCTACCCCTCTGGATGATGAGCTTCGGCCTTACATCTACCACTCCCACCAACTCTAACCCTACCTTCCTCCCTCCCACCCCGCCTTACCCCTTTCCCTGAGCGTTTTTCCTCCCTTCTCCATTCCTCTCCCTTTCCAGTGCATCCCTTCTGTGTCTCTGCACTCCATCCTGACTTGCTTTCCCTCTCCATCTCCCACCCTCCCCATTTTCTGCCCCTTTGTGCAAACCCTGCCCCATTTTCTTTTCATCCCGCCCCCTCCCCCGCTGCACCTTGCTCACCCCTCTTTCTCCCTCCTCTAAGGCCTCTCTCTCGGCAGGTCCCTCCCGGAAGTTTTTATTCTTTATTGTGTGTGCTTCATCTCTTACAGTGGTTTTATAGTGACTTTGTTCTGAAGTGTTTTAATACTGTGGCCAACTTTTAACCTGTGCATTTGACTTCAGTGTATTTTATGTGCTCTACAAATCGCCAACTGTGTCTTTTAACCTCATGTCAACTTTTAAAACTGTCCCACAACGAACGTGTCAGTGTATATTTTAACTCCCATTATTTCCAATTATACTGTTTTTATGTCCCCCTTTTTATCGCCTTTATAAGTATAGTTTTTCCCTTGTATTGACTGTGATGTCTCTCGGCTGAAGAGCGACGGATTGTCCCACTACCAGCCCTCCCCTGCCCGTATGGGGCAGGGGAATGAAATAATAATTAAAAAAAGAGCTTGAGTATCATCGAGGCCCCCCGATGACTGGATCCAACAAAAACCAATACCTTTCGCAGGGCCACGGGCTACAAGCTCTCAAGGTAGTACTTCGGCTCACTTCAAACATACATAAACACACACACACACACAAAATACACACGCACGCACACAGGCACACAGTCTAAGCGGAGCCCTCGTCGCACCTGAAGATGGTCAGTTGCGCTGACGAAATATTGTGGAATTTTGACGGCGACATCCTACGTCCCGCTCAAGAACCATATTTACAGTAACGGTCCTATCACATTTTCCTAGAGGGTGCTCCGGAAATTACTCTTCCACCTGCCGATTTTGTTCCGTTAAGGCCTATGTGTCGAGTTTTGTTTGCGAGAAGTCTTGGCTCCAGCCGCAAATTTGGTCCGATATTCGGTAAGTCCGTATTTGTTTCATTAAACGGCGGTGCAGAAGTCAAAGAACAAGGCATCAACCGCAGCGACTTTGTCTATAGTGCTCCGAATCTCATGGAGGAAAAGAGCTAGTTGAATTTCGCAAAATCTCTGTTTTGCGGAATCGATGTTGATTTTCACAGAGGAGATTTTCGTTCTCCAAAAACGTCACGATTCTTTGACATAAAACATGTTCCATAATTCTGCAACAGGTTGACGTTAACGGCATAGTCCTATAATTATGGGAATCGATCCCGTGACCCTTCTTGGAAACGGGACTGACCTGCGCATTTTTCTAGTCGCTACGTACCATCCTAGAAGAGGAGAAAGTTCTTTTGCATAATCTTTGTCGAATCTTGTAACCATCTCATCTGGTCCTGATGCCTTTCCACCAATAGACAGTTGCAGTTGGTTTTCTATTCTGCGATCGGCTGTCTCAATATCTGCCATTTCGGTGTTCGTACGATGAAAGGTGGGACCGATACAATTTAAGAACTCCGAATTGAGTATTTCGACCTTCTCTCTATTATCTTCTGTTTCGGTGCCAGCTCAATTTTAGTACCCACATGGGTGTTGTTGTTTAAATTTCGTTTATAGATGTAGCCTGAGTTATCGCAACGTAACATCCTCTCTTGGCTGATATTTACATTCATCTTAATAACCTATTTGGCTATTTTAATGAAACAACCACTGTCTATTTTTGGGAGTTCAGATATTTCTCCTCTTACAAAATAGTTCAAATGGGTCTCAGCACTACAGGACTTAACATCTGAGGTCATTAGTCCCCTAGACTTAGAACTATTTAAACCTAACTAACCTAAGGACATCACACACATCCATGCCTGAGGCAGGATTTGAACCTGCAACCGTAGCAGCAGCGCGGTTCCGGACGGAAGCGCCTAGAACCGCTCGGCCACCGCAGCCGGCTTTTTCCGCTTTAACTAAAGTTATATTTCATATTGCCAATGGTTAGTCATTTCCTCTTCTGGTGTGCTGTGCTTACACCTGTTAATTGATGTGTTAACTAAACTTTCAGGTGATTGATGTAGTTGTCTTTTGAGCATGTGTTAACTGAACTGGACTAGTGGTAACTGAATCCACACTGCGCTTTATCCAATTTTTTCTGAGATGGAAGGTCTCTGGTCTGTTACGGTTTCAAATCTCAGCTGTAAATTGCTCAAATTTCAAATACTAAATCTTTATTGCTGAGTTTCTTGTATTCATCTGAGTCTGTCAGATTTCATTTGTTTAAAAAAATTACCTGCTAAATAAACTAATAAAGTCTTTCTGGGGAACGTGTTATGTTATAGTGCCGTTGCAACTTACCATTCCCACCTCCTCGGTTGCTTAAGTATTCAAAAATCGTTATTCGAAAAATTAACTAAGATACTAAGAAATTAAATGAGAAGCATTTAAAGAAAGGAACGTTCATCTCGCGAAATCCTGTTGAATAAATCCAGGAAACTGATATTAGAGCTACAACATTCTACTGCGTCGAACGTAGATTTCAGGTTGGGATGGTGGAAACAAGAGAGACTAGAGCGAGAACTTGGTAGTATAGTTAGTCACTTCTGTCTCGCTCCATCTACACCTACATCTACATTTATACTCCGCAAGCCACCCAACGGTGTGTGGCGGAGGGCACTTCACGTGCCACTGTCATTACCTCCCTTTCCTGTGCCATTCGCGTATGGTTCGCGGGAAGAACGACTGCCGGAAAGCCTCCGTGCGCGCTCGAATCTCTCTAATTTTACATTCGTGATCTCCTCGGGAGGTATAAGCAGGGGGAAGCGATATATTCGATACCTCATCCAGATACGCACCCTCTCGAAACCTGGACAGCAAGCTACACCGCGATTCAGAGCGCCTCTCTTGCAGAGTCTGCCACTTGAGTTTGCTATACATCTCCGTAACGCTATCACGCTTACCAAATAACCCTGTGACGAAACGCGCCGCTCTTCTTTGGATCCTCTCTATCTCCTGTCAACCCACCTGGTACGGATCCCACACTGTTGAGCAATACTTAAGTACAGGCCGAACGAGTGTTTTGTAAGTCACCTCGCTTGTTGATGGACTACATTTTCTAAGGACTCTCCCAATGAATCTCAACCTGGCACCCGCCTTACCAACAATTAATTTTATATGATCATTCCACTTCAGATCGTTCCGTACGCATACTCCCAGATATTTTACAGAAGTAACTGCTACCAGTGTTTGTTCCGATATCATATAATCATACAATAAAGGATCCTTCTTTCTATGTATTCGCAATACATTACATTTGTCTATGTTAAGGGTCAGTTGCCACTCCCTGCACCAAGTGTCTATCCGATGCAGATCTTCCTGCATTTCACTGCAATTTTCTAATGCTGCAACTTCTCTGTCTACTACCACATCATCCGAGAAAAGCCGCATGGAACTTCCGACACTATCTAGTAGGTCATTTATATGTATTGTGAAAAGCAATGGTCCCATAACACTCCCCTGTGGCACGCCAGAGGTTACTTTAACGTCTGTAGACGTCTCTCCATTGAGAACAAGATGCTGTGTTCTGTTTGCTAAAAACTCTTCAATCCAGCCACACAGCTGGTCTGATATTCCGTAGGCTCTTACTTTGTTTATCAGGCGACAGTGCGGAACTGTATCGAACGCCTTCCGGAAGTCAAGGAAAATGGCATCTACCTGGGAGCCTGTATCTAATATTTTCTGGGTCTCATGAACAAATAAAGCGAGTTGGGTCTCACACGATCGCTGTTTCCGGAATCCATGTTGATTCCCCCAGAGTAGATTCTGGGTTTCCAGAAATGACTGGACACGCGAGCAAAAAACATGTTCTAAAATTCTACAACAGCGAATGCGAGTGCAGAAGTATAGTACTTAGTATAGTACTTAGCCAATATCAGCCCGAAGTACGTTTCTCACGTAAGGTAATGTAGATGTATAGTTGGTTACCTGTGGAGTATACAAGCGGATCTATATCGGCAACCACCAGCGTTCACTCGCTGCTTTTCTAGATTGTTTTCGTTACATAGGGCAGTTTGGATAATCAGGGATGGAGCACGGAAAGGTCAGAAGACTTGGCGTAGGAAATTAGCAGATCTGAGACAAGATTGAGCGCCTAAGCAAACAGCTCGCTGCTTGTTTGGTTTTGTGCACGGCGTGCAGCGGTGCGTTGCGTAACGAGACTAGTCTGCGGTGTGCAGTTCCCAGGGCGCTGCAGCCCGCCGCGGGCGGTTCCTGCTCGCCGACTGCATTTCGCGTGCGATTTGCGCCACGCAGGTACACTCCTGGAAATGGAAAAAAGAACACATTGACACCGGTGTGTCAGACCCACCATACTTGCTCCGGACACTGCGAGAGGGCTGTACAAGCAATGATCACACGCACGGCACAGCGGACACACCAGGAACCGCGGTGTTGGCCGTCGAATGGCGCTAGCTGCGCAGCATTTGTGCACCGCCGCCGTCAGTGTCAGCCAGTTTGCCGTGGCATACGGAGCTCCATCGCAGTCTTTAACACTGGTAGCATGCCGCGACAGCGTGGACGTGAACCGTATGTGCAGTTGACGGACTTTGAGCGAAGGCGTATAGTGGGCATGCGGGAGGCCGGGTGGACGTACCGCCGAATTGCTCAACACGTGGGGCGTGAGGTCTCCACAGTACATCGATGTTGTCGCCAGTGGTCGGCGGAAGGTGCACGTGCCCGTCGACCTGGGACCGGACTGCAGCGACGCACGGATGCACGCCAAGACCGTAGGATCCTACGCAGTGCCGTAGGGGACCGCACCGCCACTTCCCAGCAAATTAGGGACACTGTTGCTCCTGGGGTATCGGCGAGGACCATTCGCAACCGTCTCCATGAAGCTGGGCTACGGTCCCGCACACCGTTAGGCCGTCTTCCGCTCACGCCCCAACATCGTGCAGCCCGCCTCCAGTGGTGTCGCGACAGGCGTGAATGGAGGGACGAATGGAGACGTGTCGTCTTCAGCGATGAGAGTCGCTTCTGTCTTGGTGCCAATGATGGTCGTATGCGTGTTTGGCGCCGTGCAGGTGAGCGCCACAATCAGGACTGCATACGACCGAGGCACACAGGGCCAACACCCGGCATCATGGTGTGGGGAGCGATCTCCTACACTGGCCGTACACCACTGGTGATCGTCGAGGGGACACTGAATAGTGCACGGTACATCCAAACCGTCATCGAACCCATTCCTAGACCGGCAAGGGAACTTGCTGTTCCAACAGGACAATGCACGTCCGCATGTATCCCGTGCCACCCAACGTGCTCTAGAAGGTGTAAGTCAACTACCCTGGCCAGCAAGATCTCCGGATCTGTCCCCCATTGAGCATGTTTGGGACTGGATGAAGCGTCGTCTCACGCGGTCTGCACGTCCAGCACGAACGCTGGTCCATGAGGCGCCAGGTGGAAATGGCATGGCAAGCCGTTCCACAGGACTACATCGAGCATCTCTACGATCGTCTCCATGGGATTACATTGCTGCAAAAGGTGGATATACACTGTACTAGTGCCGACATTGTGCATGCTCTGTTGCCTGTGTCTATGTGCCTGTGGTTCTGTCAGTGTGATCATGTAATGTATCTGACCCCAGGAATGTGTCAATAAAGTTTCCCCTTCCTGGGACAATGAATTCACGGTGTTCTTATTTCAATTTCCAGGAGTGTATTTCGATCGCACAGAGACGACGAAGATGAAGGTAGTCACACTGCGTAGAAACTAACTAAACTTTTGAGCTGGCCGAGTTTAAAAATCACTTGTGTGAGAACGTGTATTTTGCTTTTCGTGGCAGTAAAAAAGCACCTGAGATACATTCCCAAAAAAGGAACACTCTTCAGGACAGTGCGATGAAATCTGGCGTTAATGGACTGTAGCAGCAGACGACGGAAGCGAATGCCCTTTGCTAACTGCACGACAGCGCCTGCAGCGCTTCGCCTGGGCGCGTGACCATATCGCTTGAACCCTGGACGACTGGAAAACCGTGTCCTGGTCAATGAGTCCCGATTTCAGTTGGTAAGAGCTGATGTTACGGTTCGAGTATGGCGCAGACCCCACGAACCCATGGACCAAAGTCGTCAGCAAAGTACCGTGCAAGCTGGAGGTGACTCAATAATGGCGTCGGCTGTGTTTACATGGAATGGACTGGGTTCTCTGATCCAGCTGAACCGATCAGTGACTGGAAATGGTTATGTTCGGCTACTGGCATACCATATGTAGCCATTCATGGACTTCATGTTCGCAAGCACGAGGGTGAGTCAAATGAAAACCTTAAACATTTTTCTAAATATTATTTATTGTGCAGAAGTGCTACCAGGCTGTATCACTTTTCAACATAATCTCCACCACGCTCAATGCAAGTCCTCCAGCGTTTACAAAGTGCATAAATGCCTTTAGAAAAAATTCTTTTGGTAGTCCGCGCAACCACTCATGCACCACGTGGCGTACCTCTTCATCAGAATGGAACTTCTTTCCCCCCATTGCGTCTTTGAGTGGTCCAAACATATAGAAACCACTTGGGGCAAGGTCTGGTGAGTATGGTGGATAAGGAAGCCACTCAAAATGCAGGTCTGTGTTTGTTGCAACTGTTGTACGGGCAGTGTGAAGCCTTGCATTGTCATGTTGCAAAAGTACACCTGCTGACAGCAATCCACGATACTTTGATTTAATTGCAAGCCGCAGATGATTTTTTAGGAGATCTGTGTATGATGCACTGGTGACAGTGGTCCTTCTAGGCATGTAATGCTCCAAAATGACGCCTTTTTCGTCCCAAAAGAGAGTCAGCATAACCTTCCCTGCTGATGGTTCAAATGGCTCTGAGCACTATGGGACTTAACATCTGTGGTCATCAGTCCCCTAGAACTTAGAACTACTTAAACCTAACTAACCTAAGGACATCACACACATCCATGCCCGAGGCAGGATTCGAACCTGCGACTGTAGCAGTCCCGCGGTTCCGGACTGCAGCGCCAGAACCGCACGGCCACCGCGGCCGGCTAATTTCAATTGGTTTCACACCTTCACTACCCAAAAACCGAATAACAGACGCTGCTCTTCCCTGGTGCAAGTCGCAAGTGGGGCGGCCGTCTTCATAGTGGTACTGCAACGGGATGTGTGCATCTGCACTATGCTGCCACCTACAGGCCATTCTGCACGCTGTTTGTAGCACGCTTACCAACTTACAGGATAAAGGCGTGAAATTTCGATTTTTATTAGAAATTTAATGTTTTCATTTGACTCACCCTCGTATGTCACCGGACCACAGTTCTTCACCATTGGTTTGAAATGCTTTCTGGTCAATTCAAGCGAATGATTTGGCCACACAGATCGCCCGGCATGAAGTCAATCGAACACTTATGGAACTTAATGGACAGGTGAGTTCGTGCACAAAATGCTGCACCGGGAACACTTTCGCAATTATGGGCGGCTATAGAGACAGCATGACTCAAAATTCCTGCAGGGGACTTCCAACGATTTGTTGAGTCCATGCCACGCCTACTTTCTGCACGACACCGGGCAAAAGGAGGTCCGACACGACGTTATGAGGTATCCGACGAGTTTTGCCACCTTAGTCTACAAGCTGACTGGTCCTTGCGTGAACAACAAATCCGACACAGTCAGCGAGCGCAAAGGTACAGCAGCTAAACGACAAGAAGCTGAATAAGGCAAGACAGAAAGGAAAATACACTCCACCATGAAAAAAATGTAACAGAAATACTGAGTTCCCGCACTCAGGCAGAAACGACTGAAATAAACAACACTTTTTCATTGAAAAAGTACTACATATAGCTCAAACGTACTTTTTCACGACTGCATCTCGCTGAAGGGCAACCAAGTAACGTCGCAAGCAAATCGCACCTGAAAGTGGACCCACAGAGTAGGAAATAGTGTATGACAACAAAATGCAAATGTTTATGACCGACGACTGTCTTTCTAGAACGACTTTTCATTCTGTAGTGGAGTGTACTCTAGTCTAAAAGCTCTTGACAGATTATAACTGTTCTCCAGACAGGGACTCGAACGCCAGTCCTTACCTTTCGTGGACATGATCTTAGCAATAGAGCCATCCAAATACAACTTATAACCTGTCCTCAAAACTGCGCATCTGCCAATAACTTTCTCCTACCATTCATTTCGCCGCGATATCCTTTCTCCCAGAAATGCAGGTCCCGTAAGGCATGAAGAACTACAGTGAAGTTTGGAAGGTGGGAATGTAGGATAGAGGTGGGAACAGAAGTATAGCAGTGAGGTTGGGTCGTGATGACTATGTTTATTGTACCGGCCGTATACCTATACCGCTGTATGAAGATAAGTCGTTGTTTAACGTTGTTAACATACAAAAGGGAAACATTGTTACCAAAAATCTTGAAAAGTTCTTGATCGATTTCCTTCAAACTTTTGTACGATACTCGAATGAACAATCGTACGGACACATATTTTTTGTCGTATTTAGTACATAAATATTTATTTACCATAGAAAGAGGAGACGTTTTTAGGAACAAATCTCGGAAAGTTCTTTACTGATTTACTTCAGATTTTTACACGGTACTCTAATGAACATTCGGATGGACATACACTATGTATTTTTTTTAACTACAGTGACACATTTTCTATTACAACAGAGTGCGAGACGAAAAATGCTGTGAAAATTTGCGCTTTTGATTGATTTATCGCAGCCAGTTTCAACTACAATAGGAGGGCATGTAAATCATTAGATAAATTGTTTCTCCTGTATATGTTCTTTTTCCATCTATACATTTTCAAACTAGAATTGCATATACAACAATGTTCTGTTTTGTTTTTTTCCTCTCGGTTTTACAGACAACAGAAAAGTTGTATTTGTGGCTTATCGACTTACAAGTAGAATACTACTTCGGAACCTGAATCATCCGAAACTTTGTAGTCCTACCCATTCACAGATTAAAACTGTGCGAAATACCGTCATTGAAGCTGTTATCCTCACATATGCAGCAGGTGGAGAGATATTTCTCATACCCTGTGTACCAATGATCCCAACCAATTTACTCATTCATTTTAGCGACTCCTAATCCCAATCAAGTTTTCGTTTGCAATAAACAAAAAATAAGTCGCAAGGTCAGAGACAGTCTTAATAGTTCAAAGGAGGAGAGGGGGGAATAGCGTAAAGAGAGGGGGGAGGAGAAGGACATGGACAAAGAGAGGGAGGAGGAAGAGATATGCTGACAAAAGGTGGTAAGGAGTTTACGATGTATATCCTGTTACCATAGAAAATCGCAAGACCAAAAAATAGTTAATGTAGAGTAATGAAATTTTGGGAGTATATTTCTCTGCGTGACATATTTAAGTGATTAACATTACAAGAGCGGAGGTTAATGTAAGTCATTGCCAATGTGAAATGGTCCTACATTAATAATCGGTATAACCGTCAGAATGTTGAATGCAAACATATATGCATCGTGTTATTCAGGAGCCGAATGTCAGTTTGTGGGGTTAACGACCATGGCTCTTACAATTGGTCGGTCAATACACGAACGGTTAATGCTGTATGTGGATGACGCTTGAGGTGTCGTCCGATGATGTCCCACATGTGCGGCGACTGGTGACTGAGCAGGCTAAGGCAACATGTTGACACTCTGTAGAGCATATTGGGTTGCAACAGCGCTATGTAGACGAGAGATACCCTGTTGGAAAACGCCCTCTGTAATGCTGTTCATGAATGGCAGCACGAGTCGAATCACCAGACTGACGTATGAATTTCCAGTCAAGTTGAGCGGGATAACCAGGAGAGTGTTGCTGCTGCCATACGTAGTCGCATCCCAGACCATAACCCCAGGTGTAGGTCCAATGTATCTAGCACACAGACAGGTTGGTTGCAGGTCCTAAACTGCCCTCCTTCTAACCAACACACGGACATCACTGGGACCGAGGCAGAGCCAGATTTCATCACAAAACACAACAGACCTCCGTCCTGTCCTCCAATAAGCTCTCGCTCGACACCACTGAAATCACAAATGACGGTGGTTTGGGCTCAGTGGAGTGCACGCTACAGAGCGTCTGCATCGGAACTGTCTCTGAGGTAATCTACACTCCTGGAAATGGAAAAAAGAACACATTGACACCGGTGTGTCAGACCCACCATACTTGCTCCGGACACTGCGAGAGGGCTGTACAAGCAATGATCACACGCACGGCACAGCGGACACACCAGGAACCGCGGTGTTGGCCGTCGAATGGCGCTAGCTGCGCAGCATTTGTGCACCGCCGCCGTCAGTGTCAGCCAGTTTGCCGTGGCATACGGAGCTCCATCGCAGTCTTTAACACTGGTAGCATGCCGCGACAGCGTGGACGTGAACCGTATGTGCAGTTGACGGACTTTGAGCGAGGGCGTATAGTGGGCATGCGGGAGGCCGGGTGGACGTACCGCCGAATTGCTCAACACGTGGGGCGTGAGGTCTCCACAGTACATCGATGTTGTCGCCAGTGGTCGGCGGAAGGTGCACGTGCCCGTCGACCTGGGACCGGACCGCAGCGACGCACGGATGCACGCCAAGACCGTAGGATCCTACGCAGTGCCGTAGGGGGCTGCACCGCCACTTCCCAGCAAATTAGGGACACTGTTGCTCCTGGGGTATCGGCGAGGACCATTCGCAACCGTCTCCATGAAGCTGGGCTACGGTCCCGCACACCGTTAGGCCGTCTTCCGCTCACGCCCCAACATCGCGCAGCCCGCCTCCAGTGGTGTCGCGACAGGCGTGAATGGAGGGACGAATGGAGACGTGTCGTCTTCAGCGATGAGAGTCGCTTCTGCCTTGGTGCCAATGATGTTCGTATGCGTGTTTGGCGCCGTGCAGGTGAGCGCCACAATCAGGACTGCATACGACCGAGGCACACAGGGCCAACACCCGGCATCATGGTGTGGGGAGCGATCTCCTACACTGGCCGTACACCACTGGTGATCGTCGAGGGGACACTGAATAGTGCACGGTACATCCAAACCGTCATCGAACCCATCGCTCTGCCATTCCTAGACCGGCAAGGGAACTTGCTGTTCCAACAGGACAATGCACGTCCGCATGTATCCCGTGCCACCCAACGTGCTCTAGAAGGTGTAAGTCAACTACCCTGGCCAGCAAGATCTCCGGATCTGTCCCCCATTGAGCATGTTTGGGACTGGATGAAGCGTCGTCTCACGCGGTCTGCACGTCCAGCACGAACGCTGGTCCAACTGAGGCGCCAGGTGGAAATGGCATGGCAAGCCGTTCCACAGGACTACACCCAGCATCTCTACGATCGTCTCCATGGGAGAATAGCAGCCTGCATTGCTGCGAAAGGTGGATATACACTGTACTAGTGCCGACATTGTGCATGCTCTGTTGCCTGTGTCTATGTGCCTGTGGTTCTGTCAGTGTGATCATGTGATGTATCTGACCGCAGGAATGTGTCAATAAAGTTTCCCCTTCCTGGGACAATGAATTCACGGTGTTCTTATTTCAATTTCCAGGAGTGTATTTGTAACAGTTCGTCGTATCACTGTGGTGCCAAATGCAGCTCGAATTGCTGCTGCATATGCAGTACGATGCGCCAGAGCCGCATGCCAAACACGTTGGTCTTACCTCTCGGTAGTGCCACGTGGCCGTCCACAGCCCGGTCTTCTTGCGAACGTACATTCTCGTGACCGCCGCTGCCAGCGATCATGTACAGTGGGTACATTCCTGCCAAGTGTTTCCCAGGATCGCAGTAGGAACATCCAGCTTCTCGTAGCCCTATTACACGACCTAATTCATACTCAATGATGTGTTAACAACTGTGTCTTTGTCGTCTTAAAGATATTTTTGACTAACATCAACTAACCACATCCAATATCAAAGGTAACTAACGCTCACGACCGTTACAGAGTGTATTTAAAGCAAATGCGATTAGCATTCTCATAGAGGCGCCGCTAGTGCCACTCTTATGCGATTGGTGCGAAGTCTGAACAGAAATCATCTTTCACATGTAGAAACACGCCAACCATATTTTGTTTATGTCCCACAACTCCAGATTTTTTTCCGTCAGTGTACATCCAATCCCAATACATTTTTAGCAACTGAGAAGCACTGTTGTTAGTATTTAAGGGTCCATTCAAAAATGGTTCAAATGGCTCTGAGCGCTATGGGACTCAACTGCTGTGGTCATAAGTCCCCTAGAACTTAGAACTACTTAAACCTAACTAACCTAAGGACAGCACACAACACCCAGCCATCACGAGGCAGAGAAAATCCCTGACCCCGCCGGGAATCGAACCCGGGAATCCGGGCGTGGGAAGCGAGAACGCTACCGCACGACTACGAGATGCGAGCAAGGGTCCATTCCCCTCAGTCAGCTTCAAGAAATCGATTTTTCGTTCTATTACTTTTTTAAGCTTCAAATGAGTAGTATACAGGGACAAAGTTACGCATCATTGAGTTGCGGCGCGCAGGGGCTCTCTGCGGCGCCCCAGAGACCAGATGCGAATGTGAGGAACGGTCGGCACACTCGGCGAAATGTTTGACGGTGCACACGAATGCTAGTTGGTACGGGCTATCTGGCAGTTTGCTCGAAAACACATCAATTGTGGCTCGAGAACCATTGAAATATAGTGCTCTATGGCATTTTGAAAATGCTAGAAATCGTGGGTGTCGATATTGGACAGCACGCAGAAACATTTGTCCTCGATCACTACGGGATCGCCAACAGGAGACTCACCGTCGCGCGCTGCACAGCTCCCGCGGAACACTGGGCTCAGGAAACACGCAGGAACTGTGGATGGTTTCGAGTTCGTGGAAGGACTTGTGCGCGCTGCCGGGATAGAAGTTGGCTGTCAGTATGAAAATTTATACATAAATTCATTTTCAGTATCATGGAAATTACACTTTTATCTTCAAACGCATATTTCTCGATGTAGTGTTTCTCGAGCTAACGGCTTGGATTGCAAGCACACTACTTTAATGTTTCTGAAATTTGGCTGAATTAGTCCTCTGGCCTGTCCGCAAGGAGAAGTAAGCTATTTTTACGTATTTCAATTTATTCGTTAGTTACTGCAATACAAATGACCAAACACGACAAAAGTACATTTTTCTTTCAAATTTCCGCCATTTTATTATTTTTTTTTTCAACTTTCAAAAAAACTATACTATTACTTCGTGAGAAATATCCTATAGATTAAGAATATTGGTTGTCTTTTTAATTTCAGATAATATTTACAGACTGCAGAACATCCGTCACGAACACACACGTCATTTTGACACAGGAACTATAACTCCCCGATTGGGGGGGGGGGGGGGGGCTTAGTGATGATTGAATCTCTTATAAAAAATCAGGAAATTATGTCCAAGAATCAATAAAATAAAAGCAAAACGTAAAACTAGCTTATTGCATAAATTGACTGAGGAGAATGAACTGCATGGGGCTTGATATTGTACTCCTAGCCAACAATGTTCAAGAAACCTGGCAACAACTTAAATCACTACAAGAAATAACACAGAAAATTAGCCTCACAATGTCATTTGAAAAAAACAAAGATTATGCTAAAAGACCCTTCACTTGCAAAAAAAAATTACAATGCAAGAATAAGAAATCAAAATTCTTGATAAATTTATTTATTTAGATGAAACCATAACATACAATCTACATGAGAAACCATCATGGCAAAATAAAATAAAAAATTTAGCAAAGCAAATTACTTTTCCAAAAACACATAAAACAAAAAAGCCTAGCCATAGACGCAAATTTATGATAAAAGAGTTACACAAACAGAAATAACTTACGCAGCTGAAACCATCTTCAAAACAACTAAAGCAGCAGAAATTTGCAAAATGGTAAAGGTAGAAGCAAAAATAATTAGAATATGCATAAATAAACAATATCAAGTAAATGGCCATTGGAGAATAGCTTCAAATGAAACAGTTTACAAGAAAATAGAACCAGTAATGAGCACGATCAGGAAGAAATGTATCTCATTCTTTGGACATCTGATGAGAACACTAGAAAACAGAATTAATAAAGGAGTAACTGAAAAATTGTGGAACAGTAAGAGCGTCATTAAATGGATCACATACGTTCAGGAAGATATAAGAGAACTCCAAATTACAGCAGATGACCCAAAAAACCAAAACAGACGAAACAAATACACTGCAAAGACACACAATTGAGACTACAAAAGATAAAAAGAAAGACTGCAGGAAGAGTGATCTCAGACGAAAAAAGAAGGAAAACATCTGACAGAATGAAGAAGTATTGGGCACACAGAAGAACAAAACACCTTTCATATAATGATAAATTATAATAATCCTCGTATAACCACTGTAATATTGAATTGTCTTACTGAATTATTATTGAACTGTATTGCATTATTGAATAACAACAACTTGTGTAACTGACTAGAGTGGTACAATAATGTCCATGAAATAAAAAAATTGAATAAATAACATAACAGTTAAATTAGCAGCTATGAATTGTGGCCGAAATTAAATGAAGCTCTTGGCGTTTCTGTAACGGTATTGCTAATTTCGCGAACAGTACAGTGCAAGACTAGGATGATGCCAAGATGAGTCGGATTCTCTGTCTCGGAATATCCTCGGTTGTCCTCCGTGCGCAAGGTGAAACGCCTGATTTAGAAATGATGTGTGCGCCCTGCTGGGAACCGCGGAAACGCACGCAGGCGGCAGCAGCAGTGCGGCCTTTGCCGGCGGGCGCGCGTGAGTCTCACACGACACGCACAAGGCCCCGCTCATATCGGAGAGGCTCGCCATATCGGAATGCCGGGGAAAGCCCAAGGCGGCCGGCCGAATATCTTCCTGGTACGGGAAACCCGCGGCGAGCGAGCTGCAGCCGCGCGGCCTTGCAGCTGTTGCCGCGGTTCCTACTCCGCACGCCCAAAACACGCTCTCTCTCTCTACAGACGCCGAGGGGATCCACTAGTCAGCCCTCTAGGTATTCACATTTCAGTGTATTATCACGCGCGCGCGCGCCTCATTTTTCCGTCCGTTGAGTCCAAATGGAGCATACAGTAGCTTCGTCACGGTTGTAAAAATTGACTCGCTATCGTTTGGCATTTTTCCCGACGTTTCGCAACCTAAGTGGATCAGGTGACTTCATTCTGTACGGCCTTGTGTCAGGTCGGGTTGATGTTCCGGTCTCGTGGTCGTGCGGTAGCGTTCTCGCTTCCCACGCCCGGGTTCCCGGGTTCGATTCCCGGCGGGGTCAGGGATTTTCTCTGCCTCGTGATGGCTGGGTGTTGTGTGATGTCCTTAGGTTAGTTAGGTTCAAGTAGTTCTAAGTTCTAGGGGACTGATGACCTAAGATGTTAAGTCCCATAGTGCTCAGAGCCATCTGAACCATCTTGATGTTCCGGTTACAGTGTACTGCGTCTACCCAGCACTTGCCTTGCTCGACCCCTAGACGCCCCACCGACCTCTATCGTGCAACATCTTCTTGGGCTGTTTTGGTCAATAACATACTTCCCAAACTTGCACACTTTACGTAATAATCACCGTGTTTTTCATTATCAGATGTCAAACCACCAAAGAATAGAGGCTGCACCTTCCTTTATTGTCAGTACTGGACAAAACAGGTAACAAAACTGATTTTGTTCTATCAGGAACAAAAATAAAGAAGAGAAACACATTTCTGCTTGACAATAACACAAACAACAAAGAAAACCAAAACCTTACAAAAGAGTCCTCTGCAAACACTACAGTTGCTTCTCACTTTCACCTTGCACAACACGTTGTTTATGAAGCAATTGGCTCTCCTCGTAATTGGAGGCACTTTTGAACGCGATTACGCGTACTCCTTAGCAAAGCGTACAGACAGTCGTGTGGGTTATTGTCCCATTTGCCTACAACGACCTCTAAGACGCCCAGTAAAGTCTCTGGTGGATGCGGACGATTGCAAACTGCTCGTTTTAGCATGGCCCATGCATTCTCAATGCAGCTGAGATATGGAGAAAATGGCGACCAATCCATCCGACTGATTCTACGGTCCACCCTTTTTTCTTTTTTCAAAACCTTATTTGAAGGCGTTCACGAGATTGTGACGACGTGAGACGTGAATCCCGCTCCAATATGTTAGTCAAATAGAGCCACAATGTGTGCAAGTATGTCGCCCCGATGCTTCACACTAGTGTATTGGCACAAGGACTGTCCTCCGGTCGTACATGATTCCACCCCAAAACATGACTGAACCGCCTTGATAACGGCGGCGGTTTGCAGCAGAGTCAGGGTGTAAGCATTGTCCTCCTTGTCTCCACATACGAGTATTAGTATTGTCAGGGCGGAGACTGATATTGGTCTCATCAGAATAGAGCATACTAGTGGTTTCGTGCCAAAGCGACACGATCCCCTCCCAAACCAGCTGTAGAGGAGGCGTCTTGAGAGATCTTCTGGCGTGTAATCCCTGCTCATGGCGCCTATTTCGTATCGTCTGTGTTGACACTTGCACTTCTGTAGCTGTTTGGAATTGTCGCCGCAGCATGGCATTAAGGGTTTGTGCTTGCTGTTATACACAGATATCGCTCCTTCACACCTACAGCTTTTCTTCCGCAGTCACTACTGTGTCGATCCTGAACTAATCCTGTCTCTAGAAACTTATTTCATATTCTACAGACATCACTTTGACTCACAGAGATATAAGCTGCTAGGATCGTACATTACTGTTGTCCGAACCTTTCTGAAGCAACAGAACTGTCGTAATGTTTCAGGTGACACTATTGTCATAGACTGCACATACCGCCCCCTCACGGTAGCAACATTCACTGTTTCCTCTAGAATTACATTACAAAAACATATGTATTGTTACCATAACATATTTCTCGATCAGCCGGCCGAAGTGGCCGCGCGGTTCTGGCGCTGCAGTCCGGAACCGCGAGACCGCTACGGTCGCAGGTTCGAATCCTGCCTCGGGCATGGATGTGTGTGATGTCCTTAGGTTAGTTAGGTTTAACTAGTTCTAAGTTCTAGGGGACTAATGACCTCAGCAGTTGAGTCCCATAGTGCTCAGAGCCATTTGAACCATTTTTATTTCTCGATCACAAAAGTCAGTAGTAGATTTTCGGCAATATACTACATTTATTTTGACCATTGTATAAAAACTGTTTATTTGTGAAATTCGCATCACAACTCTTTTCTACACGACGGCAAGATAATACTATTTCGGGATGACAGTGACGGACTTTCATGGTTTAAGTAAAAAAAAATTTTTTTTGGCCTATAGACGTTACATACTTATAGATCTTTCTTGAAGACAAAACATTTCCATAGCCACAAATTTTTTTAGACTTCGGAACATGTGGACGTCAGAACGTTCACGTCCCTCAATTTTCTAATGCCAAAGTATCTTCGTTGTCTTGGTGCAACATAAAAATTCTTTCGTAACAAAGACTCTTTATGTATTTTCACCGATCTGGTTCGAAAAACTTGCGTAACATTTGATACAATTGTTGTATCCTTTGCATGGTAATCAGTAAGAATCGGTCCTAGCATTTCTAAAAAAATTGTTTTGACATTTCTTTCTGGTTATCGTTCGTCAAATAAGGTACCCATCTTCAACAGAGCATTGTCACAGCTAACAGTTCATGTAAAATCTAACGCAGTCTTTCTTCTTAAATGATCATCCACCATCATAACGCGCACCTTGTTCTTGTCTTAATCTGTGATACTCTCGAGACTTCATTAATAAGAATCATTTTTAACAATAGTACGGCAAGTTGAATTCAGCCATCCACTTCTTAATTGTTGAAGTAGCAGTCTCTTTGTAAACCATAGTCCGCAGCTCGTGGTCGTGCGGTAGCGTTCTCGCTTCCCGCACCCGGGTTCGATTCCCGGCGGGGTCAGGGATTTTCTCTGTCTCGTGATGACTGGGTGTTGTGTGATGTCCTTAGGTTAGTTATGTTTAAGTAGTTCTAAGTTCTAGGGGACTGATGACCATAGATGTTAAGTCCCATAGTGCTCAGAGCCATTTTTGTAAACCATAATTAATTTTGGACTAATTTCCTTTGAGGATCAAAGCAAGGAATTTTATGCCTGTCTGTTGCATCAAAGTACTTACGTGAACGAAGGATACACAACACGACTGCTTTAATAACACGTGTAAAAAAAGAAAAGAAGTTATTCCATTGACCACGTTGACACAAGGTGACAAGAGCTACATTGCTGCATAATGCGTAAGTCTGAGGCACCTCAGTGCAAGAACAAAAACTACGAGGGGTGTTCAATAAGTAAGGCAGCATTTATTTTCTAGGCCAATTAAAGTTGAAAAAAATTGGGAATTTGTTGTGGAACATTGTGGAATATTCTCGATCCAGCCCCTATAATTTCATAAAGTTTCGACAGGTGGGGGCGCAATACGTAGCCTGCGTAAAGGACATGCGTTCCAAGCAGAGCGCTGTCATTGAGTTCCAACCAGAGCATCACAAATATTCATTGGCGCTAGCACACCGTCTAGCAACAAGGTAGCGCTAACCTATACTGCCTCCCGCGTGCCGGCCGGCCGGCAGCACACCGCTGAGACCCCTGCAACACTGGAACGTGCAGACACTCTCATTCGAACTGATCGACGGGTCACAGCCAAAAAACTTGCTGCACAACATAACGTCTCTATTGGTAGTGCAATCACACTCGACCACCATATGCAATAAAGGGCCGTCAGTGCGGAGTTGCTTGCACGATACGAGGCTGCTCGTGACAGTTTTTTTGTCGAACATCGTCACAGGCGATTTAACATAACGGTAATCCATGGAGTGGCGCCAAACCATCTGTCGTTCGAAGGAAGTAGTTCGAAGAAGCACCCTCATCTGGCAAAGCCATGGCGGAGGTCTTCTGGAACGCTGGCGGGGTTGTTCTGTTTGTTGTTCTTCCACATGGCCCAATGATCACCTCTGTAATTTACTGTGCTACCCTTGGGAGATTGAGGAAACGATTTCAGAATGTTCGTCGTTACAAAAATGCAAACGAACTTCTCCATGACAACGCAAGGCCTCACTCAAGTCTGCACACCCGAGGGCAGCTCACAAAATTTCATTAGACAGTTCTTGGCTCAAATGGCTCTGAGCGCTATGAGACTTAACTTCTGCGGTCATCAGTCCCCTAGAACTTAGAACGGCTTAAACCTAACTAACCTAAGGACATCACACACATCCATGCCCGAGGCAGGATTCGAACCTGCGATTGTAGTGGTCGCGCGGTTCCAGACTGTAGCGCCTAGAACCGCTCGGCCACCCCAGCCGGCGTCAATGGTTCCTTCTGTCTCATGGTATTACAGTCTAGCCTTAGTTCTATTACCACTATTATTTATAAGGTTCCAGATCACCGTCATTCGATTTGATATATGTATATACACCCTCAGGTATGTATTAATTTAATTACGTATTGTTATCAGCAATAATTATTTAATACCTTCAGGTTTTTAATAAACGTTTACTAAGAGCTCTGAAATTCTTGGTGATTTACATGTTCTATGCATAATCTAAAGTTGCCTGTTTTTCAATTTCTATCATTGTGTATCCTTTATTGACTGCTACGTTTAATGAGAACTGCTTTCATTGTTGTATCTACCATGTATGGCCAGTTTACTGATTGAAACTGTCAAGTGCACAAGGCGGAGTGCATGTGCAGTCTTGGTGATAGACGCCAGCTCCTGATTGTAAATTGTCTGCACTAACATGCATTGTTATAAATTCTTAAGTGTCGCTTTGGTATGTGATTAATTCCTTGTATTTATCGTTAAGCCTCACACTAATAAGGCTGTGCATTTTTATTGTTCTAGTGCAGTACTGACTGCAAAAAATAGAAAATAAAATAAAATAATTTGTATGTTTAGAATGAATATTTTCTTGGCCTGACAATATTCACTTCCACCTCCTGATTAGCAGTTTTTCAGTGGTAACAGTGCACGATTGTCTGGATGTTGCCAGAAAGAGTTTTTAATAATTTGGATTTTGTGTATATTGTAAGATTTCTCTTTCTTTCGAGGGGGATGGTACTTTTATATTTGGGTTTTTGTTACGAGTAACGTTTGTCACTAGCTATAGAGACAAGGGCATACCCAGGACCTCGTGTCTTAAAGTAAAAGATTCATAATCAACCAACCGAGGGTAGTGCCCGCGATTTGTGAACACAACTCAGTGGTGCATTGGGATGCCCAGCGGAAGTAACAGCTGCGTACATTGGTAAAGTAGGTGCTGCCGTGTGTGCTCGTTCTGGCTTACTTGCTAGTGTGCAGGGAAACACTGAGTTCTTAGAATCGATGTGTTGGAGTGACAAGACATGTCACTTGATACTAGGGCGAATCTTTCCCAAGTGAGGTCAAAAGCAAAGCGTCAGTTGATGGCTTGATGAATGGTGATTGAACACAATTTAAGAAATTACATAATTCCATTTGGCCCATGATTCATCGCATTGGTAATTTATCTATTGAAACGGGACAAGAAATTGTGAAATTCTAGTGGTTCTCTGTTTGATTAGAGCAACATGCCGATATACACTGAAGAACTAAAGAAACTGGTATAGGCACGCGTATTCAAGTACAGAGATATGTAAGAAGGCCAAATACGACGCTGCGGTCGGGAACACCTATATAAGAAAACAAGTGTCTGGAGCAGTTGTTAGACCTGTTAATGCTGCTACAATAGCAGGTTACAAGGAGTTAAGTGTGTTACAGTCGGTGCACGATGGGACACAGCATCCCCGGGGTAGTGATGAAGTGAGGATTTTCCCGTACCACCATTTCACGAGTGTACCGTAAATATCAGGAAACCGGTAAAACTTCAAATCTCCGACATCCTACAAGAACAGGTCCAACGACGACTGAAGAGAATCGTTCAAAGTGACAGAAATGCAACCCTTCCGCAAATTGCTGTTGATTTCTATGCTGGGCTACCAACAAGTGTCAGAGTGCGAACCATTCAACGAAAAATCATCAACATGGGCTTTCGGAGCCGCAGGCCCATTCGTGTACTCTTGACTGCATGGCACAAAGCTTTACGCCTCGCCTGGGCCCGTCAGAACCGACATTGGACTGTTGATGACTGGAAACATGTCACCTGATCGGATGAGTCTCGTTTCAAATTGTATCGAGCGGATGGACGTGTACGGGTATGGACACAACATCATGAATCCATGGACCCTGAATATCAGCAGCAGTATGTTCAACCTAGTGGAGGCTCTGTAATGGTGAGGGGCGTATGCAGTTGGGAGTGACATGGGACTCCTGATAAGTCTCGATACAGGTGACACGTACGTAAACATCCTGTCTGATCACCTGCATCCACTCATGTCCATTGTGTGTTTCGACGGACTTGGGCAATTCCAGCAGGAGAATGCGACACCCCAGACGTCCAGAATTGCTACAGAGTGGCGCCAGGAACAGTCTTCTCAGTTTAAACACTTCCGCTGGCCACCAAAATCCCCTGACGTGAATATTATTGAGCATATCTGGGATGGCTTGCAACATGCTGTTCAGAAGAGATCTCCAACCCCTGATACTCTTACGGATTTGTGGATAACGCTGCAGGATTAACGGTGTCAGTTCCCTCCAGCACTACTTCAGACATTAGTCGAGTCCGTGCCACGTCGTGTAGCGGCTTTTCTGTGTGCTCGCGGAGGCCCTAAACGATATTACGCAGGTGCACCAGCTTCTTTGGCTCTTCAGTGTACTTTAAATTTCTCATTCAGTCATTTTTCAAGAAATACACTCCTGGAAATGGAAAAAAGAACACATTGACACCGGTGTGTCAGACCCACCATACTTGCTCCGGACACTGCGAGAGGGCTTACAAGCAATGATCACACGCACGGCACAGCGGACACACCAGGAACCGCGGTGTTGGCCGTCGAATGGCGCTAGCTGCGCAGCATTTGTGCACCGCCGCCGTCAGTATCAGCCAGTTTGCCGTGGCATACGGAGCTCCATCGCAGTCTTTAACACTGGTAGCATGCCGCGACAGCGTGGACGTGAACCGTGTGTGCAGTTGACGGACTTTGAGCGAGGGCGTATAGTGGGCATGCGGGAGGCCGGGTGGACGTACCGCCGAATTGCTCAACACGTGGGGCGTGAGGTCTCCACAGTACATCGATGTTGTCGCCAGTGGTCGGCGGAAGGTGCACGTGCCCGTCGACCTGGGACCGGACCGCAGCGACTCACGGATGCACGCCAAGACCGTAGGATCCTACGCAGTGCCGTAGGGGACCACACCGCCACTTCCCAGCAAATTAGGGACACTGTTGCTCCTGGGGTATCGGCGAGGACCATTCGCAACCGTCTCCATGAAGCTGGGCTACGGTCCCGCACACTGTTAGGCCGTCTTCCGCTCACGCCCCAACATCGTGCAGCCCGCCTCCAGTGGTGTCGCGACAGGCGTGAATGGAGGGACGAATGGAGACGTGTCGTCTTCAGCGATGAGAGTCGCTTCTGCCTTGGTGCCAATGATGGTCGTATGCGTGTTTGGCGCCGTGCAGGTGAGCGCCATAATCAGGACTGCATACGACCGAGGCACATAGGGCCAACACCCGGCATCATGGTGTGGGGAGCGATCTCCTACACTGGCCGTACACCACTGGTGATCGTCGAGGGGACACTGAATAGTGCACGGTACATCCAAACCGTCATCGAACCCATCGTTCTACCATTCCTAGACCGGCAAGGGAACCTGCTGTTCCAACAGGACAATGCACGTCCGCATGTATCCCGTGCCACCTAACGTGCTCTAGAAGGTGTAAGTCAACTACCCTGGCCAGCAAGATCTCCGGATCTGTCCCCCATTGAGCATGTTTGGGACTGGATGAAGCGTCGTCTCACACGGTCTGCACGTCCAGCACGAACGCTGGTCCAACTGAGGCGCCAGGTGGAAATGGCATGGCAAGCCGTTCCACAGGACTACATCCAGCATCTCTACGATCGTCTCCATGGGAGAATAGCAGCCTGCATTGCTGCGAAAGGTGGATATACACCGTACTAGTGCCGACATTGTGCATGCTCTATTGCCTGTGTCTATGTGCCTGTGGTTCTGTCAGTGTGATCATGTGATGTATCTGACCCCAGGAATGTGTCAATAAAGTTTCCCCTTCCTGCGACAATGAATTCACGGTGTTCTTATTTCAATTTCCAGGAGTGTATATCGGTTATCTACAGGTAGTTTTAGTAGAGCTGTTCCCGAGGATTCGCATAATGGTGGCACATTAAAAAAGACCTATGTGGAAATATTATTCAAGAGAGATTGTCCAGCAGGGTTAGGAACGAGCCGGCTAACCAGCCTTCTTTCCAGGTGCAGACTTGCAATGAGACACATAGAACAAATGAGAACAGCTACCTTTGCACTGTGTTTAAATGTCACTGAAGCACGTAGAACCTTGGCTGGACATACCTCTGAAGACGAGATCCTTCAGCGTTATGCAAAACTATGTACCAGTGTAATGGGTGATGATTTCATCCCACAAAGTGATTGAGCTCAATTACACACGAGGTACTACGGTATCATTAGCGCTCTCATACACCACTGTAGTTACATTAGTGATCAAAAGTATCCGGACACCTGGCTGAAAATTACTTACAAGATCGTGGCGCCCTCCATCGATAATGCTAGAATTCAGTATGGTGTTGGCCCACCCTTAGCCTTGATGACAGCTTCCACTCTCGCAGGCATACGTTCAATCAGGTGCTGGACAGTTTCTTGCAGCCCATTGTTCACGAAGTGCTGCACTGAGGGGAGGTATTGATGTCGGTCGTTGAGGACTGGCACGAAGGTCAGGATTCTTTGCAGGCCAGTCCATTACAGGGATGTTATTGTCGTGTAACCACTCCGCCACAGGCCGTGCATTGTAAACAGGTGCTCGATCGTGTTGAAAGATGCAATTGTCATCCCCGAATTGCTCTTCAACAGTGGGAAGTAAGAAGGTGCTTCAGACATCAATGTAGGCCTGTGCTGTGATAGAGCCACGCAAAAAAAACAAGGGGTGCAAGCACCCTCCTTGAGAAACATGAACACACCATAACACCACCGCCTCCGAATTTTACTGTTGGCGCTACACACGGTGGCAGATAATGTTCACTGGGCATTCGCCATACCTACGCGCTGCCACGGGATCACCACATTGTGTACCGTTATTCGTCACTCCATACAACGTTTTTCCACTGTTCAGTCGTCCAATGTTTACACTCCTTACAAAAAGTGAGGCGTCGTTTAGCATTTACCGTCGTGATATGTGGCTTATGAGCAGCTGCTCGAGCATGAAAGCCAAGTTTTCTCGCTTCCCGCCTGGCTGTCATAGTACTTGTAGTGGATCCTGATGCATTTTGGAATTCCTGTGTGATGGTCTGGATACATGTCTGCCTAGTACGCATTACTAGGCACAAGCTTTTACCGTACCGCCGTTGTTATCGACCCTCGGATCGTACAGGCTTTTGTTTGTTTGGTTAGTATAGCTCAGTGTCGGATAGACCGTCAGCGATAGAGCACCTCGTTTTCCTGCTCCTAAGAAGGCGAGTACGCCATTCGTTTGTTGTATATTTTTACGAGCTTCAAACGGGAGAGACTGCAGTAATGGATAGGAACTGTGATTGCTGTGTACAGATGCGAGCTGAGTTGGCGACTCTTCACTCACAGTTCCAGGCTGCATTGGCTTCCATCACACAGCTTGAGGCTGCTGCCAAGGGGCATCATTGAGGAGGACTGGACACAGGGATGCAAAAGACGTCGAGCACGACCCACGTGTCCCCCGATCGACCCACTGCTGTGGCCATCCCAGGTATTGCCTGCAGTGTGGTTGACCCCTCACCCATGGTCGAGTGGGAGATCATTACAAAGTCTGGCAGGCAGCGAAAAACTTTCCGAGGGGCCAATCGTAGGGCCACTCCAGTTCGTTTAACGAACAGGTTTCGGGCGTTATTTGTGGCTGTCGATGTCTCTGAGCCGCATGCAGTCGTCCACCCTGTTCCAGAGGAAGCTTCTCGGCCCGCAGGGTCTGGGCTTTCACAGAGGGTGGGTTTGCTGGTAGTTGGGCGCTCCATTGTTGGGCGTTTAATGGGACCCCTTAGGAACATAGATGCCAAGGAGGGAAGGTAGTGTGCACTCCGTGTGCATGCCGGGGGGGGGGGGGGGGGGGAAAGAGTCATTCCGGATGTGGAAAGGATGCTTCCAGATGCCATGAAGAGTACATGCTGCAGCCAACTGCAGGTGGTGGCTCATGTCGGTACCAATGACGTATGTCGCTTTGGATCGGAGGAGACTCACTCTGGTTTTGGGCAGCTAGCGGAAATGGTAAAGACTGCCAGTCTTGCTTGTGAGATTAAGGTGGAGCTCACCATCTGCAGCATCGTCGATAGAACCGACCCGACTGTGGCTCTGAGCACTATGGGACTCAACTGCTGTGGTCATAAGTCCCCTAGAACTTAGAACTACTTAAACCTAACTAACCTAAGGACAGCACACAACACCCAGCCATCACGAGGCAGAGAAAATCCCTGACCCCGCCGGGAATCGAACCCGGGAACCCGGGCGTGGGAAGCGAGAACGCTACCGCACGACCACGAGATGCGGGCAAACCCGACTGTGGTCCTTTGGTGCAGAGCCAAGTGGAGGCTCTGAATCAGAGGCTCAGGCGGTTCTGTGGCCATGTAGGCTGCAGATTACTTGAGTTGCGCCATCGGGTGGTGGGTTTCCGGGTTCTGCTTAATAGGTCAGGAGTCCACTACACATAGGAAGCGGCTACATGGGTAGCGGGGGATGTGTGAAAGGGACTGGACGGTTTTTTAGGTTAGAGGGTCTCAGGAAACCACAAAAAGAGCGTCTGTCTAAAATGGGGCAGGCAAAACACAGTAAGTTAGTTGTCGAAACGATCGTTATTGTAGTTGTATATAATCGTAGCTGTGTTGGGAAAGAACCAGAGCTCCAAACCCTAATACAAAGCACTAAATCTCAAATAGTTATAGGTGCAGAAAGCTGGAAATAAGTTCAGCAAAAATTTCTTCTAACGATCTAACAGTGCTCAGAAAGGATAGATTAAATAAAATTGGTGGTGGAGTGTTTATTGCTGTCTGAAGTAGTTGGCCTTGTAGTGAAATTGAAGTAGATAGTTCCTACGAAATAGTATGGGTAGAGGTTATACTTGACAATCGGACTAAACTATTAATTGAATAGTCTTACTGACGACCCCCCCCCCCCCCCCCCCCCGACTCAGAAGATATAGTTGCTGAACAGTTCAAAGAAAACTTGAGTCTCATTTCAAATAGGTACCCCACTCATACAATAATAGTCAGTGGTGACTTCAACCTACCCTCGATATGCTGGAAAAATTATACGTTTAAAGCCGGCAGTAGGCATAAAACGTCATCCGAAATTGTACTGAATGCTTTCTCAGAAAATTATTTTGAACAATTAGTTCATGAGCCCACTCGAAGCGTAAATGTTTGCGAAAGCATACTTGACCTCTTAGCAACAAATAATCCTGGACAAATAGTGAGTATCGTGACGAATACAGGGATTAGCGACCACAAGGCAGTAGCTGCTAGGCTGAATACAGTAACTCCTAGAACCATCAAAAAGAAACGCAAAGTATATCTATTTAAAAAAGATGATAAAAATGCTCTTAACGACTTTTTAAGAGACAGTCTTCACTCCTTCCGGTCTGACCATGTAAGTGTAGAAAAGTTGTGGAATGTTTTCAGAGAGATAGTATCAACGGCAATTGAGAGATATATACCACATAAATTAATAAGTGATGGGCTGATCCCCCATGGTACACAAAACGGGTCAAATTGCTGTTGCAGAAGCAACGAAAAAAAGCATGCTAAGTTTAAAAGAACACAAAATCCCGAAGATTGGCAAAGTTTTGCAGAAGTTCGAAATATAGCGCGTGCTTCAATGCGAGATGCTTTTAATAATTTCCACAACGAAAATCTGTCTCGGAATGTGGCAGAAAACCGAAAGAGATTCTGGTCATCATCAAGCACACCAGTGGCAACACGCAATCAATACCTTCACTGCGTGATAACAACGGTGAAGTCACTGATGACAGTGCCATTAAAGCAGAGTTAATAAACACGATTTTCCGAAACTCCTTCACCAAAGAAGACGAAGTAAATATTCCTGAATTCCAATCAAGAACAACTGTCAAGATGAGAAACATAGAAATAGATATCCCTGGTGTCGCAAAGCAGCTGAATTCACTTAATAAAGGTAAGACCTCCGGTCCAGACTGTATACCAGTCAGGTTCCTTTCAGAGTATGCTGATGCGATAGCTCCATATTTAGTAATTAATACAACTACTCGCTCACAGTAAGATCCGTGCCTAAAAACTGGAAAATTGCTCAAATCACACCAATAGCCAAAAAGTTGGAGTAATCCGTTGAATTACAGGCCCATATCACTAACGTCGATTTGCAGTAGGGTTTTGGAACATATACTGTATCCGAACATTATGAAGTACCTCGAAGAAAACGATTTATTGACACGTAGTCAGTACGGATTCAGAAAACGTCGTTCTTGGTTAACACAACTAGCTCTTTACATTCATGAAGTAATGAGCGCTATCGGCAGGGGATGTCAAATTGATTCCATATTTTTAGATTTCCAGAAGGCTTTCCACACCGTTCCTCACAAGCGTCTTCTAACCAAACTGCGTGCCTATGGAATATCGCCTCAGTTGAGCGACTGGATTCGTGATTTCCTATCAGAAAGGTCACAGTTCGAAGTAATAGACGGAAAGTCATCCGAGTAAAATAGAAATAATATCCGGCGTTCCACAAGGAAGTGTTATAGGCCCTATATTGTTCCTGATCTACACTCCTGGAAATGGAAATAAGAACACCGTGAATTCATTGTCCCAGGAAGGGGAAACTTTATTGACACATTCCTGGGGTCAGATACATCACATGATCACACTGACTGAACCACAGGCACATAGACACAGGCAACAGAGCATGCACAATGTCGGCACTAGTACAGTGTATATCCACCTTTCGCAGCAATGCAGGCTGCTATTATCCCATGGAGACGATCGTAGAGATGCTGGATGTAGTCCTGTGGAACGGCTTGCCATGCCATTTCCACCTGGCGCCTCAGTTGGACCAACGTTCGTGCTGGACGTACAGACCGCGTGAGACGACGCTTCATCCAGTCCCAAACATGCTCAATGGGGGACAGATCCGGAGATCTTGCTGGCCAGGGTAGTTGACTTACACCTTCTAGAGCACGTTGGGTGGCACGGGATACATGCGGACGTGCATTGTCCTGTTGGAACAGCAAGTTCCCTTGCCGGTCTAGGAATGGTAGAACGATGGGTTCGATGACGGTTTGGATGTACCGTGCACTATTCAGTGTCCCCTCGACGATCACCAGTGGTGTACGGCCAGTGTAGGAGATCGCTCCCCACACCATGATGCCGGGTGTTGGCCCTGTGTGCCTCGGTCGTATGCAGTCCTGATTGTGGCGCTCACCTGCACGGCGCCAAACACGCATACGACCATCATTGGCACCAAGGCAGAAGCGACTCTCATCGCTGAAGACGACACGTCTCCATTCGTCCCTCCATTCACGCCTGTCGCGTCACCACTGGAGGCGGGCTGCACGATGTTGGGGCGTGAGCGGAAGACGGCCTAACGGTGTGCGGGACCGTAGCCCAGCTTCATGGAGACGGTTGCGAATGGTCCTCGCCGATACCCCAGGAGCAACAGTGTCCCTAATTTGCTGGGAAGTGGCGGAGCGGTCTCCTACGGCACTGCGTAGGATCCTACGGTCTTGGCGTGCATCCGTGCGTCGCTGCGGTCCGGTCCCAGGTCGACGGGCACGTGCACCTTCCGCCGACCGCTGGCGACAACATCGATATACTGTGGAGACCTCACGCCCCACGTGTTGAGCAATTCGGCGGTACGTCCACCCGGCCTCCCGCATGCCCACTATACGCCCTCGCTCAAAGTCCGTCAACTGCACATACGGTTCACGTCCACGCTGTCGCGGCATGCTACCAGTGTTAAAGACTGCGATGGAGCTCCGTATGCCACGGCAAACTGGCTGACACTGACGGCGGCGGTGCACAAATGCTGCGCAGCTAGCGCCATTCGACGGCCAACACTGCGGTTCCTGGTGTGTCCGCTGTGCCGTGCGTGTGATCATTGCTTGTACAGCCCTCTCGCAGTGTCCGGAGCAAGTATGGTGGGTCTGACACACCGGTGTCAATGTGTTCTTTTTTCCATTTCCAGGAGTGTATATTAACGACATAGGAGACAATCTCAGTAGCCGTCTTAGATTGTTTGCAGATGATGCTGTCATTTATCGTCTTGTAAAGCCATCAGATGACCAAAACGAATTGCAAAATGATATAGCTATCTGTATGGTGTTAAAAGTGGCAACTGACCCTGAATAAAGAAAAGTGTGAAGTTATTCACATGAGTACTAAAAGAAATCCGCTAATTTCGATTACGCGATAAGTCACACAAATCTGAAGGATGTAAATTCAACTACATACTTAGGGATTACAGTTACAACTAACCTAAATCAGAATGATCACATAGGAAATGTTGTGGGTAGAGCCAACCAAGGACTGCGATTCATTGGCAGAACACTTAGAAGGTGCAACAAGTCTACTAAAGAGACTGCTTACACCACGCTTGTCCGCCCTATTCTGGAGCATTGCTGTGCGTTGTGGGATCCGCATCAGATGGGACTGACGGATGACATCGAAAAAGTACAAAGAAGGGCAGCTCGTTTTGTATTATCGCGAAGTAGGAGAGATAGTGCCACAGCCATGATACGTGAATTCGAGTGGCAATCATTAAAACAAAGGCGTTTTTCGTTGCGACGGGATGTTCTCATTAAATTTCAATCACCAGCTTTCTCCTCCGATTGCAAAAACATTCTGTTGGCACCCGCCTACACAGGGAGAAACGATCATCACGATAAAATAAGAGAAATCAGTAATCGCACAGAAAAATTTAAGTGCTCGTCATTTCCGCGCGCCGTTCGAGAGTGAAACGGTAGAGAGACAGCTTGAAGGTGGTTCATTGAACACTCTGACAGGCATTTTATTGTCAATAGCAGAGTAATCATGTAGATGTACGACTCTCTTCAGCTGTCGGCGGTCTCTGTCAGTCAATAGACGACGTCGGCCTGTACGCTTCACTTTCCCACTTCACTATCACATCGGAAACAGTGTACCTAGGAATGTTTAGGAGTGTGGAAATCTCAAGTACAGACGTATGACCCAGGTGACACGCAATCCCCTGACCACGTTCGAAATCCGTGAGTTCCGCGGAGCGCCCCATTCTGTTCTCTCACAGTGTCTAATGACTACTGAGGTTGCTGATGTGGAGTACCTGGCAACACAATGCACCTAATATGAAAAACGTATGTTTTTGGCTGTGTCCGGATACTTTTGACCACATAGTGTATGTGCTGCTATTGTTGCTTAGGACTATCATGTTCTGCCTTGAAGTGGGTTCTGCTATGATAAACTATTAAGACCATTACGTACATCTGAAACATGTTTTATGTTAGAACTTCTTTTTGTCTTTGGCTCTGTTTCTCCACTTTCGTATACATCGTGTCATGTTTTCTATATTTTGGCAACGTAATGTTTTCAGGTATCTTTCCTTGTGACGCGTGTCGCTTAATCTGAAGGTTACTTAAAAGTAAAGTGTATTTCACCCCCTCGTACTTACCACAATATTAAACTGGGCATAATTTCCTACAACGTAAGGACATTGCCCATTCTTTCATATCATTCGCTTTGCTGTCTGTAACTTTAGTGCTTTCTCAACCTTTTCTCATGCTTACTACTAAGAGCGTTCACAACAATAACTGTCATGTTTATAAAACTGCGAATATTTACGAGAGGAACAGGAAGAATTTGTGGCACAAAAAGAAAAATTCAGACATCAAACATGCACATACTTTTATTTCTAAAGTAACAATATTGCTCTCATATGATAAACCTGTGGGCACAGCTGCAAAAAATTTGTACCTTAACATTTAAGTTCTTACAAAAAAAACTGCCCACTCTACTTTTCATGCCAAGATATTTGGTTCGAATGCAGTAGGATATTTGTGCTGTTCCACAGTTTGCTACTGCACTGTGGTGTCCAGCTTACACGATTAAATGAAAAATATGTATTTTTGACGGAGATATAATCGAACATAATTTTTGAATTAATTACAGACTAAAATTCTTAGCTTTCTTACAGTTGGCAAACTTCACTTATTTCGCTCCTCCTTTCAATGGAGATTAAAAGTTACATTTTGAGTAAGTTGTCAAATCTTCTAGTAAAATTTGTTTGAAAAGTGAGCACAATATGAAATAAACTGGAGGAATTAAAAAAAACAGTTTCTATACGCTGCATACGTACCAAAACAGTAAGGCAGTTAATACGAGTTATATGAGCGTCAATAATAGACGCTGGTAAATGCTGCAGAGGGGCAGTGTAATATTACACTCGTGTATCACAGTTTCGACACAGTTAAAAAACAACTAATACTGACACTTAGATACAAAAATGAAATAGTTAGCACACCGAACTGACAACAACGAGGTGGATTTAATTACATGCTAACTGATTTGAGGAATATACGGAGTCAGAGATCTACTCATATTAACAAAATAACAGTAGGAACTAATTGTGTGTAGATCTTAGAACACGATACAAAATTCCAGTCATGGTAAGATAAAGGCATCAAACGCGGACAATGAGAAATACTTTTTGTATCAATAAAAACATCATAAGCGCACATATAATTATCAACTGACAAAATACTGTGAAACACCCACAGAAAAGTACAATACCACTGAAAAATAAGTACACGTGAAAGTTTAGAAGCAGCTATCGTTGGCCCAATTTTAAATCGCACTCTTTTTGTATTTTATTACTAAAAGTATTGGTAACGTTAGATATAAAAATAAATGCCACCCTGTGGGGTGACGTCAGCAGCACCCTTGGAGAACTTGGAACTGAGCATCGGCGGGCCGGCGTACGCCGGCACCTGGTCGGCAGAAGCGGCGGCGGCGGCGGCGACTAGCCGAGGCCCACGTCCAGCGACATCATCACCAGGAAGCCCGCCATGGCGCCCCACGACGCTAGCTTGCCGTTGCCACTGCAACACGGATCACCATTTCTGCTTACTCCAAAGGCTGCGTCCACTGTTATCTCAGATCAACATATTAAAAGCCGAACATAATAAATTTCCTTTGGAGAGACAGGCTTCCATCTACAAAACAATAAGGATTTAGAAATCATGACTCGTGCGAAATTCAACTTGTCCTTTTCTCGCATGTTATCCCGCGAATCCTGGACGAAAGGGAAGAAGCACACTCCATATTCTTAGGTTGCCAGAAAGTTGTGGACACAGTGCATCACTGTAGACTGTTAAAAAAGGTCCGAGTATACGACACAGGATCTCAGGTATACTGAGGTGATAAAAGTCATGTGATACCTCCTAATATCTTGTCTGCCCTCCTTTCGCCCAGCGTATTGCAGCAACTCGACGTAGCAGGTACTCAACAGCTCGTTGGAGCTGCAGAAATATTGAGCCATGCTGCCTGTAGAGCCTTCATAATTGCGAAATTGTTAACAGTGCAGGATTTTGTGCACGAACTGATCTCTCGATTATGTCCTATAAATCGGGATTCATGAAGGGCTATATGGGTGGCCAAACTATTCGCTCGAACTGTCCAGAATGTACTTAAAGCCAATCGTGATAGGTTCATTAAGTTCATGAATGGCTGCAAATGGTCTTCAACTAGCCGAAAACAACCATTTAGTCAATGGGTGTCACTGGACCAAAGAACATAGCCCACATCAGTATGGAGCCACCAACAGCATGCACAGTAACTTGTTGACAGTTTGCGTCAACGGCTTCGTGCGGTCTGCGCCACTTTCGTAGCCTACTATCAGTTGTTACCAACTGGAATCGGGGCTCACCTGACCAGACCACAGTTTTCCAGTCGTCTAGCGCCCAATCCATATGGTCACGAGCCCAGGACAGGCGTTGCAGGCGATGTCGTGCTGTTAGCAAAGGAACTAGCGTCGGTCGTCTGCTGCCGTAGCCTATTAACGCCAAATTTTGCCGCACTGTCCTCACGGGAACGTTCGTACTACGTCCCACACTCATTTTTAGGGTTATTTCACGCAGTGTTGCTTGTCGTTTAGCACTGACAACTCTACGCAACTGCCGCTGCCACTGCGTTGTCCGCGATGAGAGGTAATGTCTGTAATTTGGTATTTTCGGCACAATTTTGATACTGTGGATCTCGCAGTTCCCAAATATAATGTCCCGTGCGTCTAGCTCCACTTACTATTCCGCGTTCGAAGTCTGAATTCCCGTTTTGCGGCCATAATCACATCAGAAACCTTTTCACATAAATCACCTGAGTAAAAATGACAGCTTCGCCAATACTTGGCCCTTTTATAGCTTTTGTACGCGACACTACAGCCGTAAGTATACGCGCATTTCGCCATCCCATGACTTTTGTTACCTCACTGTATGTGAATGGGTTTAAGACTTCTTCAGCGATAGAACCCAACACGTTGCTCTGGACGGCGAGTGTTCAAAAATGTCTCAAATGGCTCTGAGCACCATGGGACTTAACATCTGAGGTCATCAGTCCCCTAGAACTTAGAGCTACTTAAACCTAACTAAACTAAGGACATCACACACATCCACGTCCGAGGCAGTATTCGAACCTGCGACCGCTCGGCCACTTCGGCCGGCGGCGAGTGTTCATCGGAGACACAGGTATTGTCAAGAATGTCCCAAGGAAGTGTGATACGACCGCTCTTGTTCTCTCTACACAAAACAATCTGACGGATAGCGTGAACAGAGACTGTTCGTTGACGTCTTTGTGTGCCTGAAGGAGATAACAGGATGCTGGACAGAAATTCTACTTGGTGTGATGAAAGGAGGTTTCCTCTAAATGTGGAAAAATTATAGTTAATTCAGGTGAATAGGAATAACAACACTGTAATTTTCGAACTCAATTTAGTGGTGTGCTGCGAAAACTGAGTTTCCACCAGCATACAGAATGTTCAAATAACTTAGGGGAATGCAGCTGGGCGACGTCTTCAAATGCACAAATGCAGCAAGAAGATTAATAAGCAACGGGAGACGTCGCATTACTTTTTTTTTGACAAGGGAGGGACCAAGATTCTATGTAGAATTTCAGCAAAAACCTCCATCTCTATTCACATTATCACTTGCTAATTTCAAATTTCAACAGCTTCCTTAGTAACACTATCGTAATAGCTCAAGTGCATACCACGAGCTCCATAGGACGACCGATGCTAAGGCAATGTTCTGCAGTAGCAGATCTGCTGAGCTGTTGCAAGCGCGTGTGACACTCCATACAGCGGTCCCCTTAGTTATAAATGGTCTGACTAATACATGACTTGCCAAAAATGCAAGGAAAGCGATAACACCCACCTTACGGAAACCAAGACCATTCTTTACGGATCCTAAATGGCCCTAACCTCAGATACTGGCTGAAAAACATAGTTTACATCATATTTACGCAAAATGTGACCAGTCCTGTTGGAAATGCTTCCTGCGTAAGACAAAAACGTACCAGACTTTGATGTCACCTCGCTATTATCATCACTCACCCGGTGTACGGTTGGTCGATGGAGCAACGCACAACACATGTCTGATCTATCTTTCGCTATATCCATTCTAACGAAGGGTGAGGGTAACTCATCTGACAAGTTTTCAGGACCTGAAATGACGTGTGATCCGTGAACCAAGGTACAAAGTACCCGGCTGAGCCGGATGGTGACAACTATCAGCCTACAGATATCAGTCAGTGTTTGCTGGCTTCGTATCACCGGCATGTCGTAAGGTGCTATGAAACTTCTTCCTGATCAACACATCAAGCAAGAGAAGGCAGCCATCCTTTTGCATCCCCATCGTGAAACGATTATTCGGATGGACTGAAATCAATTTAACCGTTTAAATACTTTCTACAATGAGGCCAAACAACAAAATTATCTTTAATGCCGACGACTCAAAGGCACGTTCCTCGTAGTCTTTCATAAACAAATTAGCAATAATAGGTGAAACCGGGCTTCCCATTGCAACCCTATCTGTCTGTCCAGAGTACTGGCCACTGAATTAAAAGTAAGTGGAAATCAACGATACGACGTCGTCCGGGTGTTTTTCCGTAAGTTACTTTAACACTTTATTCGCCATAAAAATTAGGTCTTCACACTGTTTACCTCTACGGGAAAGACATACATCGTTACTTTCGGAGACTGGATAAACACCGCAATGGTAGTGTAAGATTTCAATGTGAATTCGCGTTTTTGTTGAGTTGTCGTAATCAAAATGTACTTCAAAAGCTGTGCATCACTTTAATCTCCTGTCGCGAGTAGCATTAATCAACGCACTCGTTCAGCTCTTGTTCGAGGAAGGATCCGTTACACTCGCCGAGATTGTTTGAGTGCGTGTGCGCGCACGCGTGTGAGAAAGACAACGTAAAAGGTTCAGCAGTCTTCAACGCGAAGATACTGCAGTGCTGCACTACATACGGCTCTACTGCAAACGATTGCCCTTGTCTTCCTCTGACCCGGATCCACAATGCAACATTACTTTTTCACACTGATAAATGACTGTTCGGGATGAAAGAATCTGTAAGTGACAGACAATTCTAGTAGTAGTAGTAGCAGTAGTAGTATGACACTCATTTAGTAATCGTATGCTTGGTGTCTTCATTCTTTATCCTGTTACTACCACTGTTTTCCAACCTGTTCTTCAATACATTATTACCATTGTACGCAACGATTTTTCTTTTTTTTCTATTGTCTTCTGCATTCTCGTCTGCAATTTACTTGGTCGTCTGCAAACACTATGCTTCCTACTCCTACTTTGTCATTTCTTCCCATAACGTGAAAATAGGCGTCACCATAGCCCACTAACAAGAAATCAACACCGAATGTTCAACGTGCATGTCGGCGTGCTAACGACAGGGACGTAGAAATTATGTCACCGGCTGGTATGACACGTAACTCACTCCCTCTTGCTAATTCGCACCCATCACCTACATTCTAGTATCCGTAGGAAATAGAACCACGAAAGTGAAACTATACCCACTGAGGTATTATTCTATAAATAGAGGCAATGGAATGGAGAGCGGCGCTCACTGCACATTCCCTAGAGTCGCGTTGACATCTGAATTTAATTACTTTCTTTTGGAGTGTCCGTACTGTAATTTGGAATTCCGCATTCTGCGTGTCTCTACTTCACCAATTAACACTGCTGATTAATACCAGTCCTACGAAAAGTGATTACCCCCTCGCAGTTTTAATATGCCTCAATGTAAGGGTCTCGCGTTATTTTCAAAAATAAGTAAAATTATAATGAAGTAGTGGGATCCTTTGACGTCTACAGTGCTTTACTAGGCATAGGCATCTTGTAGGCGGTATGCTCTTAGCTTTCCTTGATTAGACAGTCACAGAACACAAGGGTTTGCGTGAAGTTCTGAACCATATTAAACTTAATTTTTTATATTGGTATTCACAAATTTATACGGGTGAACGTCACAAGTGCCAATAAAAAAATTTAGAACTAACGGGAGATCGAATCCCAGACGTTTTATTTTGTTATCTTACGCTTAAAATGCATAATCATCAAGACACGAAAGAAAAAGTTTTAAGGCGGAAATTTAACTTTTCAGAATTGATTGTCGATTTGAAAATCTTTAGAACTTATAATAAAAAAGTTTTACTACGAACTGCCTCGGTGGCTGAGTGGATGTACCCGAAAAAACGAACACCTATATCTTTCCGAGCCAGCTCTGACTTCCTTTATTTTATTATGGTGATCGTTTCTCCCAATTTTGGTCGGCGTCAATAAAATATTTTCGCTTTCGGAAGAGGAAGGTGGTGATTGAAATTTCGTGATAAAATTCCGCAGCAACGAAAACCGCCTTTGTTTAAAAATCCTGTATCATTTCAGTGACTCTCTCCTCTATTTCGCAACAATACAAAACTTTTTCGATGTACTCCGTCAATCCTATCTAGTAAGATTCCCACACCGTGCAGCAGTATTCTATAAGAGGACGGACAAGTGTAGTGTACGCAGTCTCTTTAGTAGATCTGTTACATTTTCCAAGTGTCCTGCGAATAAAATCAGTGTATTCTTTCCAATTTAAGATAATCGTAATTGTAATTCCTAGGTATTTAGTTGGACTTACGGCCTTTACATTTGACTGATTTATCGTGTAATCGAAGTTTAACGGATTCCTTTTAGCACTCATGAGGATGACCTCACACTTTTCGTTATTTAGGGTCAACTGCCAATTTTCACACCATTCAGATATATTTTCTAAAATGTTTTGATATTTCTTTTGATCTTCTCATGAGTTTACTAGACGATAAAAGACAGCATCATCTGCAAACACGCTAAGACGGCTGCTTAGATTGTCTCCCAAATCGCTTATATAGATAAGGAACTGCTTCTGTGTCTAGGTCTGGGTCAGAACCACAAGGATAAACACTTTAGTCAAAACAACTACTCATGAATCAAGAGCAATGTTGGCAAAGTTAATGAAAGTTTCCTTTCTTCTGGTTTGTGTTGACCACCTGCTTACCTTCTTTTCTACTAGAGTACTATCGTCAGCTGCTTAAAGACGAGAACTACCGCAAGTGTAATTCAGCGTGAGTAGCTTGATCAACATGATCCTTCGGTTTTGTTGAAATTTAGGTTGCAATCGGAATACCTTACCACCCAATTTGGGGAGCTTTTTTCATAAGCCATTTTCTCTAATTGCCCATACCTATGAGCAATTATAAATTGGTGGTGATCTTGGAATGGGTCACAAAATGGAATTAGACCGCGTAAAAGAAGCTCAAATAAAACAATTTTAGTGTGTTTATTAATAAACTAAATATAAATTATTCTTTTACGAAACCATGTGTAATATTCAAAAGCCAGTCTCCTGCCTAATAATGTTCGTTTTACCAGAGGCTCTTGATTAACATACAACACTTTTTCAATATTCTCAAAGGATTCATCATATCTTAGTCCAAATCTGTTACTCGAGAAATCGCAGCATGCATCTCTGTTACATACAGCATAAACAGATTAATTATCCTGATACGTTCTCACTGTACTCGCCTATCACTGTTATGCTTGAGCTCGTCTTCAGACTGGCACTCTTGACTGCCGCAGTCACCAGAGTGCGTAACCTCATGTAATGCTTCCACACTGCTGCTGGTTTTAGATTTCCACAGTCTTTTGACATTTTTAAACAAGGCTCTTTAGTTTCAATTCCAAGTACAAAATTAATTCAATAAACTAATAATTCAGGTAACCCAAGTTTTATACAACACGGGGTGCAGAGGGTATCTGTGTACAAGTTTGTCACAACACCCCATACACACACACACACACACACACACACACACACACACACACACACACACACCAGGAAAGTATGTGGATGTTGGAAATTTTTCATTACCGGTAATATAAGTAGAAAGAGTTACACAGATTCTGCAGAACTGACACGTCTTCGAAAAAAACTTATTTTAATCCGTCGTGGTGAGTGCTTTGTTTGCAGATGGGAATTCCAGACACACTTAAGGAACACTGTGGACGTGGACTCACGCCTCCCTCCCTCCCACCCACCTGCCCCCCCCCCCCCCCACACACACACACACACCTTCTGGCACAGATGGTCTAATCTGAAACGTGCCCGTGCCGCCTTGGTGATTTCTACGGGAAACATGGAACCCATAGATCTGCAACCAAGGCACCAGGCTTTGGCACCACAAAGCAAACTGAGTGTTCACATTAGGTGGCGAGTAGTTAGTTCTCCAAGGGGTAACATTACGTGTTTTCTTTATTAACTTTTAGTTACAGATAGACAGCAGTAAAGAAAACGAAGAAAAAAGGACTAGTGTAGTCCAAGTGTCTGAAGAAGCACCCCATAGGGCTTAGCCTCCTCAGGTGGACGGGATACAAGCATTCCGCAGGAGATAGCACATCTCGTGCCCGCTACGTGGGGAATGTGAGTCCTAATGCTGCGGAGAATCATAGGAACTGTCTGGTCTGCAGCCAACGAGAGAGAAATTTCCGAAGTGCTGAAGGCTACAGCGAAGAAGCGAATGTTTGATTCGCAGGCTTGCATGAGAAGTTCGTCGATAAACAACATGGTTTTATATTTTCTCTAGCTCGAGAAAGTCTGCTAAAAGTTGTGGAATGTAGGAGGAATGAGGGCTTCCCTGGTCTAAACTTGAAGGAAAAGGACACCCTAGGGCGAGAAGGGAGCCATCAACTACGAGAAATGTGTTAACGCAGTAGACCCTCGCAAGCGACTACCTATACCACCCAACAATCTACTTCCCAAGTAGCAACAGTTGACATGAGACCTGAAACCCAACCAGCGTGCCACTATAATTTCATCTCACCCTAGTAAGTCTCAGTTTTATATAGGTAATAAATCGCACAATTATAGCAATTCAGAAAGTTATGTTCGCTTTATACCTTTTTCCAAATTACAGCGATTCAAAAAGGTGTGTTTGCCTTTATAACTATTTAAAACTACGGTGTGTACCTCAAGCGCCTCCCAACCTTCATCTAGACTACATAATCGCAAATTAAGACTTGAACAAACTGGGTCGGTAGTCGAGCATCCTCGTTCAGGAAGACGAAAGTCTGGTATTACAGGAGAGAATATTAATGTTGTAGCGCAATGTTTTGTGCAATTATATACTGCATATCAAAGGAATGCGTCAAGGAACATGCCCACAAACGATTCAGAAAATGCTAAAACTGAGCTTATACAAGCCTACTTTACTTCAAGTGCTACATGAAAATGACCCAGACAGGCTTATGGAATACTGAGAGTTGTACACAATCCGACACGAAGCCTATCCCAAGTTTTACAAGAGCATTCTTCGAAGCAACTTCTAAGGCGAAGCGCAGAGTGTATTCTAGGATTGCCGGCCGGAGTGCCCGAGCGGTTCTAGGCGCTACAGTCTGGAAGCGCGCGACCGCAACGCTCGCAGGTTCGAATCCTGCCTCGGGCATGGATGTGTGTGATGTCCTCAGGTTAGTTAGGTTTAGGTAGTTCTAAGTTCTAAGGGACTGATGACATCAGAAGTTAAGTCCCATAGTGCTCAGTGCCATTTGAACCACCTTCTAGGATTCTACAATAGAGACAGAGTTTAACTCTGCTGGCGTGAGCGTATGGGCAGGTATTCTCAGCGGTGAGCTGACTGCGCTTTATTTTTTGAACGGTACTGTCCATTCCGTAAATTACTAAATATATCTGACGAAGTGTTGTTAGAACTAGAAAATAGTCCAATATTTGAACATCTGCAGCCAGCTAAGGAGAAACTGATATGGCAACAAGATGGAGTACCCTCACCTTGTGGAGTTATTATGGGAGAATTTCTAAATAAAAATTTTGATGAATGGAATGGCAGACGGAGTACTAATTAAACACGTCCACGGTTTCGATATATCACACCCAGTCTGGAGTTTAAAAAAAAAGGAGGTTTGTGTTAAGACTAAAAAAACTGAGCATATTTAGGGCAAATCCAATAGAAATTTGAAATCTACTGATCCGGAAGACTTGCGAATAATTTGTAAATCACTGTTCAAAATACGCAGTGCTTGCTTAGAACAGCATCCAAATCACCTTCTTCAGTATCTTCTGTATTTTCAATGAAAGTTATGTTGTTGTTGTTGTTGTTGTTGTTGTTGTCGTGGTCTTCCGTCCAGAGACTGGTTTGATGCAGCTCTCCATGCTACGCTATCCTGTGCAAGCTTCTTCATCTCCCAGTACCTACTGCAACTTACATCCTTCTGAATCTGTTTAGTGTATTCATCTCTTGGTCTCCCTCTACGATTTTTCCCTACACGCTGCCCTCCAATACTAAATTGGCGATCCTTTGATGTCTCAGAATATGCCCTACCAACTGATCCCTTCTTCTAGTCACGTTGTGCCACAAATTTCTCTTCTCCCCAATTCTATTCAGTACTTCCTCATTAGTTATGTGATCTACCCATCTAATCTTCAGCATTCTTCTGTAGCACCACTATTCGAAAGCTTCTATTCTCTTTTTGTCTAAACTATTTATCGTCCACGTTTCACTTCCATACATGGCTACACTCCATACAAATACTTTCAGAAACGACTTCCTGACATTTAAATCTATACTCGATGTTAACAAATTTTTCTTCTTCAGAAACACTTTCCTTGCCATTGCCAGTCTACATTTTATGTCCTCTCTACTTCGACCATCATCAGTTATTTTGCTCCCCAAATAGCAAAACTCCTTTACTACTTTCAGTGTCCCATTTGCTAATCTAATTCCCTCAGTACAACCGACTTAATTCGACTACATTCCATTATCCTGCTTTTGCTTTTGTTGATGTACATCTTATATCTTCCTTTCAAGTCACTGTCCATTCCGTTCAGCTGCTCTTCCAGGTCCTTTGCTGTCTCTGACAGAATTACAATTTCATCGGCTAACCTCAAAGTTTTTATTTCTTCTCCGTGGATTTTAATTCCTACTCCGAATTTTTCTTTTGTTTCTTTTACTGCTTGCTCAATATACAGACTGAATAACATCGGGGAAAGGCTACAACCCTGTCTCACTCCCTTCCCAACCACTGCTTCCCTTACAAGCCCGCATGCCATCTGGTTTCTGTACAATTTGTAAATAGCCTTTCGCTCCCTGTATTTTACCCCTGCCACCTTCAGAATTTGAAAGACAGTATTCCAATCCACATCGTCAAAAGCTTTCTCTAAGTCTACAAATGCTAGAAACGTAGGTTTGCCTTTCCTTAATCTATTTTCTAAGATAAGTCGTAGGGTCAGTATTGCCTCGCGTGTTCCATCATTTTTAAGGAATCCAAACTGATCTTACTCGAGGTCGGCTTCTACCAGTTTTTCCATTCGTCTGTAAAGAATTCATGTTAGTATTTTGCAGCCGTGGCTTATTAAACTGATAATTAGGTACTTTTCACATCTGATGAACGTTCTATGTTGAAAACAAATTTGCATTTTCATTTGTTTAGTACTATTTCAACAAAGGCATTTTTGACATCTGACTTACGGCCCACACTCTACACCTGCGCAATTTCATAAATAAATCATTAGTTTTTTCAAAAAAAAAAAAAAATAAAATGGTTCAAATGGCTCTGAGCACTATGGGACTTAACATCTATGGTCATCAGTCCCCTAGAACTTAGAACTACTTAAACCTAACTAACCTAAGGACAGCACACAACACCCAGCCATCATGAGGCAGAGAAAATCCCTGACCCCGCCGGGAATCGAACCCGGGAACCCGGGAGTTTTTTCCAAATCCGGGTTGGTAGTTTACGTGTTATTAAAGCCCACTGAATGATAAGTAAGAGTTTTGGTTTGTTACATTTGGATAGGCGCATCCCCTCGCTTGAAGACTGTCGCGAACAGTGGCTTCGCTCTCGAACCGCCAGCGACAAGTGGCCTACGGCAGAGCACAGTGCCAGATGAGCGGCTGCTGCGTGGGTCCCGTTAAAGCTGCGAGCATTACCGCGAATGGGAGCAGCCGGTGCGACGGTGCGTCGCGCACGCCTAACAAGTTGCGTGAGGCCGCCTCGGCACGCGGGCCGCCTCGCAACAACTGCATTAACCTGCGCGTACAGCGACCGCCGGCTTCTGGGAATCATCTGGGTGCGGCGCAGAGCGGGCACGCACTTTGGTGCGCGGGCATAGCCAGCGCAGCGCACTCACTTCCCGTTTCCTCGGCGCTCTGACGTACCGCCTACAGCGACGTCAATACAGATTCGGCACTGGTTCAGTGGCAGCAGCACATGGAAGCAGTTGACAACACAATGTGTTCCCTGATGAATGGTAAATACAGTCGGTTACAAAGTAACACACGTGGCACTGTAACTCCGCAATGGTAAGAAAGCGTTCTATGGAAATGAAACTGTCGAAGTAGAAACATAAATGTTTTGCCTTATAATGTAAACGTTATTTTTGCTCCTTGCTGTTTCAGGTACACCACCACGGATAATCACCGTGATACCCCATTACGAAAACAAAAATGGCTCTGAGCACTATGGGACTTAACATCTATGGTCATCAGTCCCCTAGAACTTAGAACTACTTAAACCTAACTAACCTAAGGACATCACACACATCCATGCCCGAGGAAGGATTCGAACCTGCGACCGTAGCAGTCGCGCGGTTCCGGACTGAGCGCCTAGAACCGCTAGACCACCGCGGCCGGCTTACGAAAACATATAGGACGCGAATTCACGTACAAATTAGGAGATAATTGACCAAATGTTGCTAATCTACGTCCACCACAATGAATGTAAATAATGTACTCCGATGCTCCGGAGACTTCGGCATGGGGCCTGCAGCATCGAAGATCACTGACGTTCACGGAGATGGTGCTGCCACCACAACAGAAGGGAACAGACATCTCACTGAGGAAATCACCCAGGTTGACATGTACAATTACATGCACAAAAATATCTGTGTGGTTCGAAACTAGTCAACTGACCCTAAATAATGGAAACTGTGAGATCATCCACATGAGTGCTAAAAGGACTCCATTAAACTTCGGTTACACTATAAATCAATCAAATACGAGGGCCGTAAAAATTCAACTATATAGCTAGCATTAAACTGGAACGAAAGCGCAGAAAATGTTGTGGAGAAGGCGAACCAAAGACTGCGTTTTATTGGCACAACACTTAGAAGATGCAACAGATCGACTGAAGAGACTGCCTACACTACATCTGTCTGTCCTCTTTAGGAGTACTCTTGTTCTCTTTTGGAGTTCAATCCAGGAAATTCAAAGAAGAGCAGCGCGCTTTGTACAATCGAGAAATGGGGAGATAGTGTAATGGACACTGTACAGGATTTGGGGGGTGGGGTGGGGGGGAATCATTAAAGCAAAGGCGTTTTTCGTCACGACGCTATCTTCTCACGAAATTTCAATCTTAATTTTCTGCTCCGAATGCGATAATATTTTGTTGACTACGGCCTGGATAGGGAGACACGATCATCATAATCAAAGATGGTAAATCAGAGCTCGCACGGAACGACATCGGTCTTCGTTTTTTCCACGCGCTGTTCAAGAGTGGAAGAACAGAGAATTATTGTGGTTCGACGAACCCTCTGCTTGGTACTTAAGTGTGACTTGCAGAGTAGTAATATAGTTGTCGATGTATAAGAATCCGTATTAACGATGATGCAATAATTAGGATAAAGACAAGAAAGCGCCACACGGTTCTTGATAAGGGAAGTAGTACAAGTCGGGAAAAGCCTATGCGATGAAACTTTGCTGTTTCATTTTGATTCGGTGAGCAAAAGATTATAGATTGATTGGATACATTCGCAGTCTCCATGTTGTAAGGACGACGATTTCCTAGGTGACGCCACAAATACAAAGCGACAGTTTTTTCTTTTCACTATTACAAAAAAATGACTTCCACGAATGTGGAACTATTATAATCCGAGAACATTGTTCGTGTGGTATCCGTAACGACACAAACCATCGCCTCACAGATGCTGCATTATGGCAGGGTGCACTGACATGTTGATACACATGAACATTGTTTCCAAACTGTTCCTTTACTGCACCCAGCACACAACGCTGTAAAATGCGTTCATACCCTTTTGTATTTAGCTTTTTCATAATGATAATAGTAACGAATCACGCCACACCCTTTGGCAATCGCACTCAGAAATTTAGAGAGAATGTTACTTATCACTACTATCTTACCTGATCGCAAGTATTCGAAAGCTATATTAAACTCTGAATCTAGTACTGGATCCCCTATGGCTTCAATATCGACTGATGTTTCTTCCTCAATCATTGGACAAATCCTCCCCATCGTCAAGGCCTTTAACGTACTCTTTTCACCTATCCGCTCTCTCCTCTGCGTTTAACAGAGAACAGTGCACTCTTAATGTTGACGCCCTTGCTTTTAATTTTACCGAAGGCTGTTTTAACTTTTTTATATATTGAATACGTACTTCCAGCAACGTTTTTTTCGGTTTCTAAACATTTATCCTGGAGACGTTTATCCTTGTCTTCCCCACACACTAACTATTTCCTTCATTAGTAAGTAACCTACATTTCTGTATTCTGGAATTTCCCTCAACATTTCTGCACTTTTGTCCATCAACTTAAACAGTATTTTCCTTACATGAGGTTTCTTCGCAGCTACCTTGCTTGTACCAATGTCTGTCCGTTCAATTTCTGTGATTGCCCTTTGGGAGTTGTCCAGTCCTCTTCAACTCAACAGCCTACTGTGTAATTCATTATCTTAGCATATCTCTCAGAAAATTTCAAACACATCTCATCATTCCTCACAAGGGAACATCCCCATTGCACCCCCCTCAGATTTAGTTATAAGTTGGCACAATGGATAGGCCTTGAAAAACTGAACACAGATCAATCGAGAAAACAGGAAGAAGTTGTGTGGAACTATGAAAAAATAAGCAAAATATACAAACTGGGTCGTCCATGCGTAAGATAGGCAATATTAAGGGCAATGTGAGGCGAGGAGCGCCCTGGTCCCGTGGTTAGCGTGAACAGCTGCGGAACGAGAGGTCGTTGGTTCAAATCTGCCCTCCACTGAAAATTTTGCTTTCTTTATTTCCGCAAAGTTATGATCTGTCCGTTCGTTCATTGACGTCTCTGTTCACTGTAATAAGTTTAGTGTCTGTGTTTTGCGACCGCACCGCAAAACCGTGTGATTAGTTGACGAAAGGACGTGCCTCTCCAATGGGAACCGAAAACATTTAATCGCAAGGTCATAGGTCAACCGATTCCTCCACAGGAAAACACGTCTGATATTTTGTATACGACACTGGTGACAGCATGTGCGTCACGTGACAGGAATATGTTGTCGACCCACCTAACTAGTACACTTGGCGAATGGGTGAAAAGTTTCTTCTACCTTGCCCGATTTAGGTTTTCTTGTGGATGTAATAATCACTCCAAAAAACGTGATGAAAACATAAGAGTTTTTCACATAAACTGAAAATAAAAAGTTAAAATTTTCGGTCGAGGGAAGATTTGAACCAAGGGCCTCTCGTTCCGCAGCTGTTCACGCTAACCACGGGACCACGGAGCTCCTCGCCTCACATGGCCCTTAATATTGCCTATCTTACGCATGGACGACCCAGTTTGTATATTTTGCTTATTTTTTCATAGTTCCACACAACTTCTTCCTGTTTTCTCGATTGATCTGTGTTCAGTTTTTCAAGGCCTATCCACTGTGCCAACTTATAACTAAATCTGAGGGGGGTGCGATGGGGATGTTCCCTTGTCAGTACTTCTGTATCCCACTTCCTTCCACACTGATTCTTCCGCACGATTCTCAAACATCATTCTACTTTTCATCGTCACCAAATAGTGATCTGCTCCTGTGTATGCCTTACAATCCGATATCTGACTTTCATACCTCTATCTGATCATGATGTACTCCAGCTGGACTCTTTCCATACATACAGACCTTTTCCAAGCATACGTCCTCCTCAGCTTACTCGGTATTACTAGATGAAATTTATGGGAGAACTTTCTACTCTCACACACGGAGCGAGATGGTGGAATGATCAGCACACTGGACTCGCATTCGGCAGGACGGCGGTTCAAATTTGCGTTCGGCCGTCCAAATTTTCGTTTTCCGTGAGTTCGCTAAAGCGCTCCTGGCAAATTCCGGAATGGTTGCTTTGAAAGGGAAAACCGGTTCCTTTCCCCAACGTTGAAACAAAAATCTGCAACTGCTATACGAAAGGATGCGTTGTTAAAAAGAAGTCTACGGATACTAGTCACCGTATGCTGTCTCGATTGTACAAGGGGTGGGATTCTTCCTACAAGTGGGTCATGGGACATGAAGAATGTGTAGTGTAGGGGAGAAAATGGCAGCAAAATGAAAATAAAATTGGAAATGTAGACAGCTCAAGGTGTTTTTGATTTGACTTTTATATTGAGCAGCCGAGGTCCCGCAACCATACTGTACAAAAATGGACTTACAGAAGACGCAAGATTTCGAGTTAAAAATTAAACTCCGCCCAAACAGGTTATGAAGGCCCAACGGTACCGACCGGCCGCCTTGTCTTCCTCCGCCCACAGGCGTCACTGGATGCGGATAGGGAGGGGCATGTGGTCGGGACACCGCTCTCCCGACGTGTGTCAGTTTACGACACTGGAGCCGCTGCTTCTCAATGAAGTACCTCCTCAGTTTGCCTCGCAAGGGCTGATTGCACCTAGCTTGCCAACAGCGCTCGGCAGACCGGATCGTCACCCATCCAAGTGCTAGCCCAGCCCGACAGCACTTAACTTCGGTGATCTGAAGGGAACCGGTGTTACCACTGCGGCAAGGCCGTTGGCAAAACTTCGTTTTCACGGCTTTAACCACACATAAAAACCACCTCCAGGTGGCAAACAGCTACGTTATTTCATTCGAGATCTTCTCCTCCCAGATACGTGAGCACGCATTACACCGTAATCCTCCCCCATAAAATCGGGAACACACTTGAGACTTCTTTTCAGTTTTCCATACTGGTAACGAACTGTACCCAACGCTGAGGATCGCTCATAGTAATTCCGTGTGGCTCAACGCTCTGGACATGACTTCGCAGAGTTGCATGTCCCTGACCTACCCTTCCCAGAAAAATGCTCGTGTCGGAGCACAAAAAAGGCGAAGGTGCTCCTCTTTAAAAGACTCTTGACAGAAAAGTGGGAATCAGATGCCTCTGTCCTCAATCCACCTTCCTCGCCAAACATTTTGGCATGCGAATATATTCGCACTCTTTTGACACATCCTTTTACACCGTGTCTCTTTGTAGCGAAGCCTTTATAAAAATCAGCATCTCCCTCTCACGTCACTGTCTATATATAAGTCTATCCCACTGTCTCGTTTTTCACCCACTGGTATTTTCTCCTGTCTGTCTCTCGCAGTGCCACTGTCTCCCCCTCTGCCACTTTCAATGTGTGTCTCTCCCACCAAGCGGGATAGCGCATTGGTTAGCACACATGATTTATATTCGTGAGGATGACGGTTCAAACCCACATTCGGCCATAATGATTTAGGTTTTCCGTCACTTCCCTACATCATTATGGCAAATGCCTCGATGGTTCCTTCGAAGGGCACGACCGCTTTCCTTCACCATCCGTCCGTAACCAAAGATTGTGCTCCGACCCTAATGTTCTCGTTGTCGACGGGACGTTAAACACTAATCTCCATCTCCTTCTTCTTCAATGTCCCACTGCCGTTGTCTTTGTCTCATTCTTCTTCTCTCCCATTACCACTGTTTCTTTCTTTCTCGCTTACAGTTGGCCGTCTTTTTCTTCAACCAAAACTGACTCCTCCCCACACATGTCCTTGGGGATAGTTTGCTCAGGGTTTTCCTCCAATCACAGAAAAAATTTAACACTTGGGTATAGGGGAATAAACAAATTGGGAAAATTTTTCCGTGTTTAAGATTCGCTGCTTTTGGGGCAGGGAGGGAGGGGTGGGGCGTCCAGATCCTCTACCCCAATGTATTGTCTTCACTCATCTCTCCTTTTTTATCTCTCTGTCTGTGTCCATTTGCTCCCACTGGCGTTTTCTCCTGACTCTCCCGTTGCCACCGTCTTCTTCTCTGAATGTTTCTCTGTCCCACTGCTATTTTCTATGTCCCATTCTTAATCTCTCCCATTACCAATGTCTCTTTCTTTTTCGCATAAAGTCTGCTATCTTTCTCTTCAACCACCATTGTCTGCCCTCCACACATGTCCCTGGGAATGGTTTGCTTAGAGTTTTCACCCACAGACCGAGAAACTTTAACATGTGGGTATAGGGGATGGGGGAAAGAGGGTAAATTTTCCCCCTTGGGAGGGAGTCCAGATCCTCTAAGCCTATAAATGGTCTCCACTCATCTCTCGTTTTTGTTTCGACTGTCTCCTCTCTCCTTTGCTCCCACTGTTACTACTTCCATCCATTTCTTTTTCTCTTTTACTGCCTCTATCTTTCACTGACCATCACTATCTCCTCTCTCTTTCGCTCCAATTGCTAAGTCTACGTCCATTTCCCCCTCTCTCAGCTCTCTCTCCAACTGTCACTTTCAATCTCCCACCATCACTGTCTCCTCTCCTATTCTCCCAATGGCACTGTCTCCTCTCTCTTCCACCATCACCGTGCTTCTGCTACTCTCTTTCAGTAGAAAAAGCGTGAATGTGTTCGCTAGCCAAATTTTTGGTGAGGAGGAAGGCGGAATGAGTTTTGAGGCCGCTGGTTCCCCACATTTCTGTCAGTGTCTTTTGAAGAGGAGCACATTGGCCTTTTTTGTTCTTCGACAAGAGCATTTTCAGCTGATTCCCTTCATTTCCCTCTTACAGCAGTGTGTGCTGCTTCCACACACATCAAGAAAAGTTTTGCATCACCTCAGTTCCGAGAGTTCCGGAACTTGTACAGAAAATTGGAATAGAGATCAACATAAACATTATTTCCAGCCTTTTTATTGCTCATGAAAGCCACACATTGCATGTTGTACCACCATTCGTCCTGGCATATTATCCACAAGTTAATCAAGGCACTGTTGGTTCATATTGTCCCACTCCTCAACAGCGATTCGACGTAGATCCCTCAGAGTGATTGGTGGGTCATGTCGACCATACACAGCCCTTTTCGATCTATCCCTGGCATGTTCGATAGGGTTCATGTCTGGAGAACATGCTGTCCACTTTAGTCGAGCGATGTCGTTATCCCGAAGGAATTCATTCACAAGATGTGCACGATGGGGGCGCGAATTTTCGTCCATGAAGACGAACGCCTCATCAATATGCTGCCGATATGGTTGCACTATCGGTCGGAGGATGGCATTCAAGTATCGTACATCCGTTACGGCGTCTGCCATGACCGCCAGCGGCGTACGTCGACCCCACATAATGCCACCCCAAAACAGCAGGGAACCTCCACCTTGCTGCACTCACTGGACAGTGTGTCTAAGGCGTTCAGCCTGACCGGGTTTCCTCCAAACACGACTCCGACGATTGTCTGGTTGAAGGCATATTCGATACTCATCGGTGAAGAGAACGTGATGCCAATCCTGAGCGGTCCATTCGGCATGTTGTTGGGCTCATCTGTACCGCGCTGCATGATGTCGTGGTTGCAAAGATGGACCTCGTCATGGATGTCGGGAGTGAAGTTGCGCATCATGCAGCCTATTGTGCACAGTTTGAGTCGTAATACAACGTCCTGTGGCTGCACGAAAAGCATTATTCAACATGGTGGCGATGCTGTCAGGGTTCCTCCGAGACCTAATCCGTAGGTAGCGATCATCCACTGCAGTAGTAGCCCTTTGGCGGCCTGAGCGAGGCATGTCATCGACAGTTCCTGTCTCTCTGTATCTCCTCCTTGTCCGAACAACATCGCTTTGGTTCACTCCGAGACGCCTGGACACTTACCTTGTTGAGAGCCCTTCCTGGCACAAAGTAACAATGCGGACGGAATCGAATCGTGGTATTGACCGTCTAGGCATGGTTGAACTACAGACCACACGAGTCATGGACCTCCTCCCTGGTGGAATGACTGGAACTGATCGGCTATGACCCCCTCAGTCTAATAGGCGCTGTTCATGCATGGTTGTTTACATCTTTGGGCGAGTTTAGTGACATCTCTGAACAATCAAAGGGACTGTGTCTGTGATACACTAACTCAATCTTCACGAGTTCTGGGAACCGGGTTGATGCAAAATTTGTTTTATAAATGTATAAGACGAATTCTGTACGTCAGTAAAGGTTTGACAGTTTATTTCTATACTTTGGCACATTTATGTACGTTGACGCTTATGAACAACCAGTAAGTAACCATAATATGAAGTAAAAAAAAAAAAAAAAAAAAATCACCTCCAATCCAATGCAAGTTTAATTTATACTTCTTGACATAAAAATGCACTTTTCTGAGCTACACCTACAGTGCATCTAATAAAGCTGTGTCTGATTTGCAAATAAGAAAAAATGTCATATGACAAAATAAATTATTTTGTAAGGCGCTTTTGCCGCCAAGTGGCAGCATCGATTAATTTCCAGGTCAAGACAGCCTGTATAGCAGTGAGGTGTACATTATACTGAGACGCTACTTTCATTAGCTCTGTAAGAAGAACTATCTATTGAAATGAAATTACATTACAGCGCGTCATGAAGTTTTATTGGTGAAAAAATAGCGACTAAAAACACAGTTTTGGTGACCTCAGAACCCTTGCCATGTACTCACTACGTCAGTTAAAACTGACCGCATATTACTGCGTAAGTACAGTAACTCTGAACCTCTAGATCCCAGTAACGATTAGGAAAAACTTTCGAAGTTTCCCGAGAACATCAACCTAAGAACATGCGATAATAATTTCGACGTAAATAGAAATTATAGAAGTGGCCACCCCAATAATGGTACTTTCGGTACCCAAAAACCATGTTTTGTTCGCGATTTTCTAAGGAACTGCTAATGAACTAATCATGCTTTGAGAAGCCGTATAAGGCTCAACCTAGACCACACCTAATGCAAAAGAACCATCCGGGTTGCTCAATTTGCCTGTGCTCTAGGAAGAGTGTAATGTTTAAATACGCCGGCCGGTGTGGCCGCGCGGTTCTAGGCGCTTCAGTCCGGAACCGCGCAGCTGCTACGGTCGCAGGTTCGAATCCTGCCTCGGACATGGCTGTGTGTGATGTCCTTAGGTTAGTTAGGTTGATGTAGTTCTAAGTCTAGTGGACTGATGACCTTTAAATTTTGACTGTGTACTATACGATAGCTACAGTATGAGGTGTGGATATAAAATAATGGAAGAATTGACGAAAAAATTTTTATTTTAAAAACACACATATTCATTGTCACACTCAATATACGAACCCCCCCACCGTCACAACAACGCTCCACGGGAATTCTTAGTGATGGAAACAGTGCTGGAAATGTTCCTCTGTGAGCTTCTTGAAGGCGCGTGTCGCTATTTCTTTCATTTCTTCAGCGAACTGAAATCCTTTTCCCTTTAATACAGATAGGGACCTTGGGCAATAGATGAAAGTCAGATGGTGCTAGGTCAGGTGAATAAGGTGGGTGGTGTAACACTAGGATACTGTAGTTCGCTAGAAACGTCTTAACATACAATTCGATATGGGCTGGTGTGTTGTCTTGATGCAGAACCCATGAGTTGCTATTCCACAATTCGGGTAGGTCTTTTTATTGCGTGGATAATTTTCAACACGTACTCGTACATCCCTTTATCAAAGAATGAGAATATCTCCTAGAAATGTGGCGAATGCCTGTGTTACATCTATACATATCGCAAGTCATTGTAGAGTGCCTGGCCAAGAGTAACTAGAACTCAAGTACACGATTTTTCTGTCCTCTTCCACTCGCACTCTCAGCGAGGAGAAAATGACAATACATATGTCTCTATATCTTTTATCTTCTTCTCATACTCCCTACAAGAAATATACGACGGAGCAAGTACAATTGTTGCGGTCCTCCTTTACAGGTTCTGCGGAGTTACCGAACACAGTATTGCGAGAAGAACGTCAGCTTTCTTCCAAAGATTCCCATTACGTCTCCCGAACGTCTACAGCTAATGGGCTAGCAGTAAGTCTCTGAATTTGCTCCACTTCTGCTATCGCACCTATTTCGAAGATTTTCAACCGCTCGAGAAGTACTCCAGAATTGTGTCTTGCGTCCGGCTTCCTTAACAGACATGATGCATCATTGAAAAAAAAAATTCCCAATACGTTCCACTTCACGATTTTATAACTTCGTTCCGTTTCATATAACTTCGTATAATTACCTCTAGATATTTAAACGATATAACGAGCTCTCAAAGTCCTCCGATAACCTTGTAATCGGGCTCTTTTTTCTTTGTTAGGGCAATGTTGATTCGTTGAAGGACTGGCGGAAAGGAACAGCCTCAACTACAGATTAATTCTGTGACTGAACTGAAAATGTGGAACTTTCCTCCCCATTTATATTCCCAGGTCGAAAACTATTTCCACCATCAGCATCGAGCGTCAGGATATCACCGGGGCAATTCTGTAACTTTGGCGATACACATTCTTCGACGAAGAACTTTTCGTACATTATAGTTCGAGTTCACTCATTCTACACTCGCAGCGCGAATAGTTTAAGTCAGACACATTCTTATTTTTAAATGGGAATTCTTCAAAAATATTCAACTAATAGGATAATTTCTCCGCTAATACAACCGTCTGTATGATCTTCCCTCAAATATTAACGCTGGAAGTGTCTGAACTGTTCCGAACCGCGGTATTGCTGTCACGAATTGCTCACTGACCTGCATTCATCCTCTGACGTCAAGCTCGGCACTTTTACTATAAACAACCGAATTTCAGAGGCGACAGAGACATTGAAAATCCTTAAAGTCAGCCGGCCGTTGGTGGCCGAGCGGTTCTAGGCGCTTCAGTCTGGAACCGCGCGACCGCTACAGTCGCAGGTTCGAATCCTTCCTCGGGCATGGATGTGTGTGATGCCCTTAGGTTAGTTAGGTTTAAGTAGTTCTAAGTTCTAGGGGACTGATGACCTTAGATGTTAAGTCCCATAGTTCTCAGAGCCTTAAAGTCAGTTGCGCCACAGTGTGACATTCTTTCCACAAGCCACGCTTTGGCTGCGTGAACTGCATTCCTTGAGTAAGTTCCACCTTCACCTTGGGCTGGTCGGATTTGACTTTATATTCGATAAGTTCTTTTCCTGACCAGTTCAACACTCGCGTCATACAACTTGCACGCTACGTGTAACAGCTGCACAAGTTTCATGTTTAGCTAAATGCTCGGAATTTCAGACCGCTAGGTATTACGCTTGAATTCTTAGTTTTGGTGAAGGCTTATAATCGTTGATATCTTATTGTACATTTATACAGCCAACGACTGTACGAGTGTTCCATCATCGGTTGTGTTGCTGCAGTCCTCCTTTATTTACTGATTCTGATCTTGATTCTACAATACTAAACCACTGCAAAATGATCTAGAGGATAATCAACAGGGAAGTTGTTATCATATTTAGAAATCTTTCCTACAGTAGCAGCTCTGTCTCAGTCTCAGTTCCCCCCCCCCCCCTCTCTCTCTCTCTCTTTTCCAGGCAAAATCACTGTGCGATTTGCATTCCTTTCTCGAAACTGTTACTTTTTAATGTCTTAAGTGCACAACAAATTCAAAAGTGGATATTGTTTTTTATCCTTGTTTATATATCGTAAACATTAGTGTGTGGAGTCAATTTGCACTGCACTTTGGCACACTAAGATCACATATCCGATAGACTTTAATTCCTTTTGTTCAATATTTAATACGAGCCTCTTATGTATTCTGAGAGTAACATTACGCTTCCTCTATAAGAGGAAGTGTGTAGCAGGAATCCAACTGAGTACGCTTGTGCACAGCGTTTCCCAAATCTGAGCCTTTGAGAAGGCCACTATATTTGCCGGCAATGTAAAATTAGTTTGCATCGGTCACCGTCGCCTCTTCTTTGTATACTGATTTTCTAAGTGACCAAACTACAAAAAATTCTTCGTGATTTGAACGGCTGCATAGGTAACGGACGAACCAAAAAAGATCGGCTCTGTGAGTTTATGTGACACAATAGGGTGTAAATACTGGAATGAGTTTATCAATTTTTTAAAGCAACGAGCATTAAATATTTCAGCAAGACGATTTCTGATAACTTTGAAGATTTCAAAATGACCTTGAGTCGCAAGACTCTTTAACGAGAGTTGGTTTTTGAGGTTCTACAGGCACTTACGAGAGAAACCTTGCTCTCTTTCAATTTTTTACAGTAGAAGTTGTTCGTTGTAGGTCGCTGGAACAACGAAGTGCAATTAGAAAAAAGTGGATGTCATTCCTGTTTTCAGAACGGGTCGGAGAGATTCACATAATTATAGGCCAATATCGCTGACGTAAGTCTCTTGTGAAATTATGAATCCTGTCTTCAGGTCACGCTTTATGACTTTTTGGAGAATGGAAATGTCCTATGCAAAACTCGGACCAAAGATACTGCGAAATTCATCTTCCTCCGCTCACATACGATATCAGCGCTAAAGACAAAGCCGCCCATGTTGATGCCGTATGGCTGGACTCCCAGAAGGCAGTCGATACAGTTCCGTACTATTGTTTAGTGAAAAAATACACGAGCTTATCGCGTCTCGGGCCAGATTTGTTATTGGACTTCCCTGCAGACAAAACTATTCTCGTCGTTCTTAAATGGGACAAAACTGGCATAAGTAAAGGGAGTACCCCAAGGAAGTGTGATAACAGCGCTATTGTTTAGATTTAATACTAATGATCTAGTGGATACCTTGGGAGGCTCCGTGAGTTACTCCGGGAAGACATTTTTGTCTATAGAATAGTTGCAACGCCAGAAGGCTGAAGCAGAGGTTAGACCACTGTTGCAGTGACTGGCAGTTGGCTTTGAACGCAGATACATGTAACGCACAGCGCATAAATAGGCGAAAATATCCATTGTTGTTTTATTGCACTATATTGCACTACTGACGACAAATCACTGGAACCATTAACTACCGTAAAATAACTAGGATTAGCCATTCAGGGTACACATAAAACTAACTGTGGGAAAAGCAGATGCCAAGCAGAGATTAATTGAAAGAATCTTAAGGAAATGTTATTAATGTCCGAAAGAAGTGACTTACAAACTATCTGCAAGCTCGAATCTTGCGAATTTCTCATAATAAAAGAGAGAAGATCCAACAAAGAGCGGTACGCTTTGTTACGGGATCGTTTGGTAAACGATGGACCGTTACGGCGATCCTCAACAAATTCCACTGGCAAACACTAAGATGGTGGGGTCATGTTACACGCATGGGAGAAGCAAGGTTACCCAAGAGACTCATGGGTTCAGCAGTAGAGGGTAGGAGGAGTCGGGGCAGACCAAGAAGAAGGTACCTGGATTCGATTAAGAATTATTTTGAAGTAATAGGTTTAACATCAGAAGAGGCACCAATGTTAGCATTGAATAGGGGATCACGGAGGAATTTTATAAGGGGGGCTATGCTCCAGACTGAAAGCTACAAGGCAAAATCAGTCTTAAATGATGATGATGATGAACACTAAGGGATGCGTTATGCATCACGTAGATGCCTACTGTTGGACGCTGAAGAGCACACCATCCAAGAAGAGTCGGACACCATATTACTATTTCGTGAAACGACTAGCACGAGACAAGAGAAATTAGAGCTGAGACGCAGGTTTATTGACAGTCGTTCTTCCCACGTAAAATTTGTGAATGGAACAAGAAAAAGACAGTGGTACCAGAAGTACCCTCGGCCATATGCCTAGAGGTGACTCACTGACTATACGTGTACGAGTAGTGTGGGAGTGCGGGCAGATATGAGGAGACGTTGACGTGATGAAGTGCCAGAACCATTGGTCCACATGCCGAAAGTCGGGCAGTGTGCGCTTCTCTGTCGCCGGAACTGTTCTACGCACTTTCATGGAGGCAGGAACATGAAGACCGAACCAGGAATGAATTAATGCATGTGTTCCTCAAAGATTAGTCCTAGCTCAGTTTACAGCATGAGTATCGTCCGAGGTACAGTGATAATTAGCACAACAGAGCTACAATGTGCAAAGAAATCAGGGCGCACGTACTTTCACATCGTCATTGGCGGTCAGAATAACGTTGTCAACGCACAGAGAAAGAAAAATGAGACGTTCAGTTGGTCCACACGTCCTGTTCAGGGATGTCATACCTGCCTTTCATAAAAATTGCTCTGAGGAATGAACTTCGGATCTCCATGTCAAATACAGCCCACGTAGTGTACATCCAGACCTTCCTGGTCTTTCGCAGAAATGGGATCGATTGCCAATAGACCTCTTGAACCATACCACTCAGAGACTTCCACGTCGCTGTATAACATATCAAAATAATATCACGATATAAGATAACTGAAGTATTTATGTAGTAGGAAGTTGCGGTAAGGTAAGTTTTCGCGCGAATTGTTATCGCTGTCGCCAATCTTTAGTCCTCCAACTTCTTAAGAAAAATGCGCGTACGTATAATATCTTTCCCGCTTTCCCGCTTTGATCTGTGAAGCAAAATAAAAGACTATCTGACTTTCACTGCTAAATCCAGGCATACTGAACACGAAAGTATTGAATTTAACTGCACGAATTCAATTAACGTGCTCTACTGAATGTTAACTGGACGTAGAAATCTCAATATACCACCACTGACGAGACCCACGCGCTTTATTGAATTACGGTTAGAATATAGAAATTTTTAATGTCCTCTGTTTTTGTTCCATGTAATTGCATCGCTGATCAGTACGGAATTTTTGCCGGCTCATGTTAAAGCATTGAGAGCTTGCGACTGTGGAATTTGTTTCTAATTTTCTACTATATTTTCAAAATTAAATAATACGCATTAACCATTAACTGGGCAACATTATCAAGCACTGCACAACTGTTCGATATTCAGCCAGACACGTCTATAAGGCAAGTTTAAAGGTAATCTAAGAAGTAGTAAACGAAACAGTATACAAAATCACTCTTCAATTCTTGTTGGGCACATTTATGTATACAACACAGTAAAATCGGATTTCTAGTATTTTCCAATTGGTAAATGTTAAAAATACTTGAATAAAAGACAGTGTAATTAGCATTCAGTTGTAGGTAGCAGGAATAATACTAGAACTGCCATTAACATCGAGCAGCTACGGAGTTAGGAGTCACCATTTGCCCTAATTCTCTTCCGATGGCCCTTTTTTTTCCTGGACGCGCCTTTGTGCTGTTTCTATTGTTACTGTCTTAACAGGGTCAGCTTCTGACGGAAGATAGCCTTCTTTTTGATGGTTGTGGCCTTTCCTTGATCCTTCGAAATGAATAGTGATTTAGGCATAAGAGGCGACTCAAGCTCGAGTGATTTCCTCAGAACAGCCGGAGCTTACATCACCCATTGCAGAGAGACTTGTACAAGTCTTCGCAGGAAACAGCATCTTGCAGAAGAAAATCAGTAAATGGCAGTAGGAAACGGCCAAAGAAAACGCCTACACTCTACTCTGGATCCTAATAGGGTTGAAAGGCCTAAATGTTAAATAATTTTTTAATATCTTTTTGTGTGGGATCTAAAATTTAAAAACCTCTCTCACACCGGCCTGATTTAGCTTCACTGATCAGGATAGTAAAAACATGTGTATATTAAGGGAATTTTCATTGACAAAGCAGGCTTATCACATTCACACAGTTCAATACTGTTCTATCCTGATTAAATTGAGCTTAACTTAAATTCCGTAAGGCAGTGAAGCAATTTCGAAGTCTCGGTGCGACGAAAATTGTCAGTCGATCTCCTGGAAACATTTGTAATAGTTATTAACTTTCGGTGACCACATGGGGAAGACCGGAGATCTGCTGGTAAGACCGTGTTAGCCTATTTATTTGAAGTGACTGGATATCTTGAGCATACAAAACGGCAGGTTCGTCCAGTGTAAATCAGACGTTCCCCACTGATCCCGTGCAACACAGCGCAGTAAGCAGACACAGTCAATAATAATCAGTTAAATAATACGCGAACACACTTACTTTAGTTTAGTTCATGTATTAAATTCCTTCTCATCCAGAATCTCATCAAGATGGCGACTAGCTCAACAATACATAAATATACATCCTTCTTTCACGACTAATCGGCAAGAAGTCCTCTATTCTTTTCATAAGAGAAAACATAGATAGCAGAGAAGCTATTCCATGGAGTAAATGGACGCTCCAAGCAATAATTGGGCTTGAAACTACTTTGCATTGATAATCGGTAAGATATTTCGAGATATGTACTGAGTTATATTATTTATAAAATTTCTGAAAATATCGCGGAGACCGCTGCAAGAGACATTACATTGCCCCTCGCAGCGAGGAAAGTTGATATGTATCCACTTTGCGAGCTAACTATTGGCTTAGCTAACTCGTTAGAATTTGTGGAACATACGTTCCTATAAACTTTAAGAAGTTAGTAAGATTTTTTTATTACAAGAATTGAAAGAGATTTTGTATCTTCGTTACTAGATACCTAGTTGTTGCTTTCACGTGTACTGGGGCATACCCGCATCCCACGTACACCACCACGGAAGATTGACTTATATAGTTGTTAATCAGGTCTACCTATTCAGAAACTGGCCTTCACAGGGAAACCCCGGAAAACCTGGAGGCTTAGACCCCAACTAGGTATCACAGATGATAGGAAAGACAGAATAATTTAGAAATATGAGAGATATTCTAGAATTCATAGGAAAGATAAAATCTGCCTCATAGCCAAAAAAAAAAAAAAATCTTTACACATGCAAATTTTTTACAATCTTCTGAAAAATTTTCTTCATCGATGTCTTCCTGAACTGCGGTGAAACTGATCGAACAGGAACATGGGACACTTGCTTTCTCCGTAATATTAATGAGAGCACTGCGAATTTTTTCTTCCCATGACATTTTGGTGTCCTCGAGTTTAGGCAAGTTATCTACCCAAAAGTTTCTTTCGTTATCTCTGAACATCAGTTCATTCGGGGTAAAGTTTGAAGGACTATGAGGTAAATTATTATAAATCTGCTCAAACTCTGTCAAATAGTTTATCCAGGTAGTTCGTTTATCATGACAGTACGTTCTCATGAATCTGTTTAGTTCTCGAAAAACCCGTTCAATTAAATTCCCTTGTGGATGATAGCAAGATGTAAGTATCTGTTTTATTCCTAGTTGTGATACTAATTTTCTCCATAAATATCCAGTAAATATCTTCGCATTGTCGGAGATTATAGATTTTGGAATCCCTCATGAGGAATGTAGTCATTTACAAACTTTACTGCGGCAGCTCTTGCAGTTGCTGATTTTATAGGATATAGTTTAACATATTTTGTAAACACATCACAGAATCCAATAATGTACTTAACACCACCTCTGGCTCTAGGAAGTTGTCCACAGATATCACATGATATAAGTGATCTTGGTGCTTCAGGTATTATTGAGTGAAGCGCAATTTTATTTCCCTTGTTGTCCGGCTTAGCCTTTTGACAGAGAATACATTTCTGTATGACTTGTGCACTTTTCGCCTTATATTTGGGAAGTAACAATAATATCTAATCTTATTAGCACACTTTACAACACCAACATGACCCCATGTCAAATGTGTAAACCAAATTAATCGTTCTTCATATTCTTCGGGTATGCAGACACACCACTTTGGATTCTCAGCCTTCCCAGATTTAAAAAATAAAATATTATTCACAAGCTGGTAGTATTCCAAATTGACCATAGGATTTTGATGATTGAATTGTCGTATTATAGCATTCCATCGTCGATCCTTCTTCTGAAGCTGAGCCATTGTCTTACATAAATGAATATTATATAACTTGTAATTATTTTCTTGAAGAAGAAGCACTGGAGGTGTTATTCCTTCTGGAGATCTTGACAACGCGTCAGCTATAATATTTTCTTTTCTGGCTACATGAATAATTTGAAACTGATATTCTTGCAGCGCCAGCGTCCACCTTGACAAGCGAGGATGCAGCAACTTACAAGTTTGTAAAAAGGGCTAGTGACTGGTGGTCACAATAAACGGCTATCCTTGAGCCATATACATAATAATTAAACCTTTTCAAAGACCAAATAACTGCTAAAGCTTCCAATTCCGTAGTGGTATATGCTCTTTCACAGGTGGATAAAACTCTGCTAGCAAATGCAATTGGACAAAAGGTTTTTACACCATCGATGTACCTAATTTGAAATAAACAAGATCCTAATCCCACATCTGATGAATCAGTGGCTAAACAGAATCCGACATTCATATCAGGGTGGTATAATAACATTCATATCAGGGTGGTATAATTACAATTTCTTGGAGAGGTTTGGAGCCCACTAAATCGTGGAGTCGGCCGGCAGCCCTCGTAGAGCGTAGAAGCCGTGTGCTCTCTGGGACGGAGTCCGGGTTTGTCTTACTGTACCTCACAAGTCGGGAGAAGGTGATCCTCCGTTGTCAGCCGTGTTATTTCTTGCAGTAAAAAGAACTGAGAGATTTCAAAGGTGCGTTCCTGTGCGCGGCTGAGAATTTCTGGTTTGTTCATACCGGTTTTGTAGGCGAGTGCTGCCGTTTACACGTGTTCTTCCGCTCAATAGGCAGAGACCTCAAACTAGGTTGTGGAACCCGGTGGTTAGCCCGGTGAACTGGAGTGACTTGGCCATATTTTCATTGAAGCCAATAAACTACATGCGATTCCATGAAAATCTGTGTTTGGTACCTTTAGTGGCAATCTTTCCCTTTTAAATCCGAACTTATTTCGGTGATGTGATGACTATCGGCGGGAAATGCTAGCAGCCACTAGAACTGTTGGCGGTGAACATATTCCAGTTGTGTGGTTGGACCTCTGAGTCATTCTGAAAGTAGTTAGATAGTTACATACTGTAGCTCTACATTATTGACTTTGGAGTTGTGAGAAGTTAAATCCAACCTTGCACATCAAAGTGAGGCTGGCGCCCATTATTTGAACTGATTTTAATTTCGCAGCAGAGCAGAGAATTAATCTGGGTCCGCCAATAAATGTTTCCGATTACATCTGCGGAGCAGTGCGTCGCTTAATTTATGTCGCGCGCCGCACATCAACAGTGCGAAGTTGAATGATTTCGCTCAACGTTACGGAACTTCCGACGTACGGAACAAAGCAGCATGATTTAGGCACTGCTGTATGCAGATTTCTTGTCATTAAGCTTTACCTAGTTTTGAATTTCCCCAGCTTCCTGTTGAGGAAACAACCTCTGATGCACCATAATTGACTTTGGGACACAGGTGTAGTAAGTAGTTTTTCCAGTCTAGTGGAAGCTTACGGAAGATGCGCGAGTGGCTGCTGCGAATTCAGAAATCGAGACACACACTCTCACTCTCTCTCTCTCTCTCTCTCTCTCTCTCTCTCTCTCTCTCTCTCTCTCTCTGTGTGTGTGTGTGTGTGTGTGTGTGTGTGTGTGTGTGTGGCCTGGTGCTTCTATTATATACGGATGACGCGATGTATCAGGAATTGCGAGATTTTGCGCATAGTAACGGCGCGGCGCTTGTCCAGAGGGTGGGTCCCGCGTGCTGCTCTCTGTGGCTGTGCAGGGAGCAGGCAGGCCAGTCTCTCTGGCGCTTCGCCACGACTGCGGCACGATGTCTTTATTTCTGGACAACTGCGGGTAGATTTGCCCACACAACACTCACTACCTACCCTCAACACCATTTCTCTGCAGAGCAAGCGAGGGGAAGCTCTCGGCATTCCTTGCACGAAAGCCGATAACCGACCATGTGCCAGTGAGTCTATGTGGTATGTTTTCTAGATTCATCGACACTGAATACGCGTACTGTTCCAAATTTCAGTTAACTGACTGCATTCGTCCGCATATGAGAGTCATATGTAGTCGATGTACCAGGGTATTCAGAAACGAATTTCCACTTGGCTACTAAGAAAAAGCTAACAATTTACTGGCACAATTATCGTAACAGTGGACGAGCTTCCGAAAGGCTCGTCGTCGAAATATGTCATTAGTTGGTCGGTACTCTAACCATGATTCCAAAGCCTCTTGAAGTAAGCACATCATCTGCGGAAATACGAACGGTACATTTTTTTATATATTGGGTGAGAGGTAGTCACGAATAGCACAATGAAATTTTTTTATTTTTCCTACGAAACTTTCAATTTTGGCCTTTTGCAACTCGAACAATACCAGTCATGCTAGTCATCTGCATTTTCTGTTTATTACAACGAAAGTCCTCACTTCAAAAAGGTCGTGATTTTACTGCTAGTCATCTGACTCTGGCTCAGCTGCATGTACACTAGATTTTCACGATCTAAAGCCCGCAATATTTCCAATGTAGATCTTATTGTTCTAAGAAAAACATCTACATGTACTAGATCTCATCATCAGTCAACCATGGACCTTAAGAGGGAACGGCTGGTGCACACATTTTAATTTGTTTGATTTTAAATGGGGGCGCTCGGTGCGGGTGAAGCTAATGTCCAGAAGAAGCATGTTTTGTGACAAGTGTCTACCCTTAATGTGAACAGGTCGTTTCCTTTCCTCAGAAGGAGTTGTAGGTAGCACTTGCGATGAACCGCTTCCTCATCCTGATGATATAATGATATAAATAAGCAATACCAATTGCCTCACTAATACACTAGTTCGTAGTTTGATAAAACATCTGTCGTCACTTTACAAATGAAACTGTTCAAAGAAGACTCTTTTTCATTCTAAAATTTTGTTAGGCGCCAATGTTGATGATGGTGATTGGAGAGAGTGCGCGGGGGGGGGGGGGGGGGGGGGGGGAGTACTAGCTACTCGTAATACTTGATTGCGCTCAGGGGTAATGGCCTCCGAAGGCTTGAGAACCGCTGCTCTACGGGCTACGTATGTTCACTTTCGTCTCAGACTTCCCGATGACGTCGGGAGGTGAGTTCACGGGGGAAAACACTGTCACAAGGGAGAACTTTCCACACGAGTACTATCAATGGGAGAAATGGAATAATCAATTAGGGAGTCCGTGTCTGAGACAAAAGCTAATCATTCTGTGCCTCAGAGCTGACTTGCTGAAAGGACTTCATGCTTATCGATTTCCAGAGTTGCTTCGAGATCGAGTGACAAGAGTCGATCGGGTAGCTCCTGGGCGTAGGAGGCGAATCAGGAACCCTTTTGACGCAGAGATGCCGTTTTGCAGTGTTACCTGTATTTGAAATCGGATGTTAGTCACCTATAGCGAAAGACTACGCTACTCGTCATGTGTGCAACGCTTAGAAGAATTTCTAAGTGCGTTGCTATGTGCAGGCGGTGAAATCTGCCGAGGCTCACTTTTTTCAAATTTTTGTTGGAGAATATTGACGCTTAGTGTGTGCCACGTGGTCCGTCAAGCGGCTTTTGCCTTGCGTTGTGAAGCTATTAGCTAGCTGTAGGATGACAGAAGCAACTGAGTTCCTACTGCCTGGTGTCATAATTTATCTTTACTCTATTCAGTTCATTTCATACATGTAGAATTAACTATTAATATTCCTTATGTACGTTTGCTATGTTGCAGATGACCAGTCTGTTTATTGCTCAATGTCCAGGATATTGTAGGATACATTAATAATTAATTATTGGTTATTTCCTACAATCAGCCTTTGTGTTGTGTTTATAAGTCATTTGATCAGACGCCCTTACCTCACACTTGAAGTTGAAACAGAAATTAGCAGTTTCAGGTACCTTCTTTACTTACAGCAGCTTCAACTAGCACGTATTTCCAAGTCAGGTGCAAGATTTGCTGTCGAACATTGCTTACTGCTCCCACAGACAGTATTTCCTTCTTTTGGAGCTCCCTGGTATATTGTAGGCATGTAAAGAAGTTGACTGATGCCGCAGTGTGCCCTTGATTTCTGAGTAGCACTTGAGATGAAGGACAATATACCAGTACGGCACGAATTATGTGATTCAGAATATAGTTTCTGATTGTAAGTAACTGCTCATCGACGGTTATATTTTTTCTCTGGCACTAACAATTATGATAATTTCGTATGAGTTTCATCTAATACGACGTAGGAATGAATTTATCATTTCTTTGGCCAGCCTGTTCGACAGGATTATTCATCAAAATGGGGTAATTTGGTAAGTTATTGTAAGCTGTCCTCACTATAGCGCTCTTCATTCATGTAGTATCCCAAATGGGCGACCCAAGACCTTCCAGAGAGGTACATTAGTACAAAGTGGAGAACGCAGTCCTAAATCTACATGGATACTTTGAAAATCACACTTAAGTGCTTGGCACAGGGTTCATCGAACCACCTTCACAATAATTCTGTATTATTCTAATCTCGAACAGCGCGCGGAAAAAACGAACACCAATATCATTCCGCACGAGCTCTGATTTCCCTTATTTTGATATGATTATCGTTTCTCCCTATGTACGTCGGCGTCAGTAAAATCTTTTCGCATTCGGAAGAGAAAGTTGGTGATTAAAATTTCGTGAGAAGATTTCGCCGCAACGAAAAACACATTTGTTTTAATAGCGTCCATCCCAAAACCTGCATTATGTCCGTGAAACACTCTCCCCTATTTCGCGATAATACAAAACAAGCTGCTCTTCTTTGAACTTTCAGTGTGTACTCTGGTAACCCTATCTGCTAAAGATCAGACACCGTGCAGCAGTACTCCAAAAGGGTTCGGACAAACGTAGTGTAGGCAGTCTCATTAGTAGATCTGTTACATTTTCTACGTTTTCTGCCAATACAAGAGAATCTTCGGTTTGCCTTCCCCACAACATTTTTATGTGCTCTTTCGAATTTAAATTGTACGTAATTGTAAGTCCTAGGTATTTAGTTGAATTTAGGGCATTTAATATGACAGATTTATCGTGTAACCGAAGTTTTTCGGATTACTTTTAGCACTCACGTGGATATCCTCACACTTCTCATTATTTAGGTTCAACTGCAAATTTACGCACAATTCAGATATATTTCTAAATCGTTTCGTAATTTGTTTTCATCTTCTGATGAGTTTACTGGACGATAAACGACAGCATCATCTGCTAACAACCCAAGCCGCTCTCCCCCTTTACTATTCCAGTCGTGAATAGTTCGCGGGAAGAACGATTGCCGGTAAGCCTGCGTGCGGGCTCGAATCTAATTTTGTCCTTCTGCCTTTACGCAAGACATTCGTAGAAGACTCATCTAGGAACGCACGCTCTCGGAAATAACAATAATCAACTACATGATAAACAACGCCTCTCTTGCAGCATCTGACGCTGGAACTGGTGGATCATCTCAGTGACACTTTCATGCTTACTAAATGAATCTGTAACGAAACACACTACTCTTCTCTGCATGCTCTCTATTTCCTCGATCAGTCAGATCTAGTTCGGATCTCATACTGCCGAGAAGTATTCAAGTACTGGTCGAACGAATGTTTTGTAATCTACTTCCTTTCTTGAGTGATTAAATTTTCTGAGGATTCTTGCAATGAATCTACCTAGCATCTTCCTTACTCGAGATTAATTTAATCTTGTCACTCCATTTCAAATCGCTCTGTACGTATACTCCTAGGTATTTCCTGAAAGTAACTGCTTCCAGTAATTGTTCTGAAATTGTGTGATCACCCAATAAAGGGTCTTTCTGTCTACGTATTCGTAATACTCTATATTTGCTTATGTTGAGGGACAATTGCCTCTCCTTGCACCCAAAGCGTGTTTGACTGTCAAGTAGGAGGTACATGGAACAAAAAAAAATATTGATTGGCTGTTTCGTGTTTAATGGTCGAGAAAATACAAACATCAAAAAAAGTTTTGTATCACCTCGGTTCCGAGAGTTCCCGGACCTGTACAGAAAATTGGAATAGAGATCAATATAAACATTAATTCAGCACTTTTTATTGCACATGGAAACCACACATTGCATGTTGTACAACCATACAGCGAGACCTTCAGACGTGATGGTCCAGATTGCTGTAGCCACCGGTACCTCTAATACCCAGTAGCACGTCCTCTTGCACTGATGCACGCCTGTATTCATCGTGGCATACTATCTACAAGTTCATCAAGGCACTGTTGGTCCAGACTGTCCCATTCCTCAACGTCAATCCGGCGTAGATCCCTCAGAGTGGTAGGTGGGTCCTGTCGTCCATAAACAGCCCTTTTCGATCAATCCCAGGCATGTTCGATAGGGTTCATGTCTGGAGAACATGCTGGCCACTGTACTCGAGCGATGTCGTTATTCTGAAGGAAGTCATTCACATAATGTGCACGATGGGGGAGGGGGGGGGCAAATTGTCGTCCATGAAGACGAATGCCTCGCCAATATGCTGCCGATATGGTTGCACTATAGGTCAGAGGTTGGCACTCACGCATCGTACAGCCGTCACGGCGCCTTCCATGAGCGCCAGCGGCGTACGTCGGCCCCACATAATGCCACCCCAAAACAGCAGGAAACCTTCACCTTGTTGCACTTGCTGGACAGTGGGTCTAAGGCGTTCAGCCTGATCGGGTTGCCTCCAAACACGTCTCCGACGATTGTCTGGTTGAAGGCATATGCGACACTCATCGGTGAAGAGAACGTGATATCAATCTTGAGCGGTCCATTCGGCATGTTGTTGGACCCATCTGTACCGCGCTGCTTGGTGTCGTGGTTGAAAGAAATGGACCTCGCCATGGACGTCGGGAGTGAAGTTGCGCATCATGCAGCCTACTGCGCACAGTTTTAGTCGAAACACGAAGTCCTGTGGCTGCACGAAAACTATTATTCAACATGATTGCGTTGCTGTCTGAGTTCCTCCGAGTCATAATCAGAGGGTAGTGGTCATCCACTGCAGTAGTAGCCCTGGGGCGGCCTGAGCGAGGCATGTCATCGACAGTTCCTGTCTCTCTGTGTCTCCTCCATGTCCGAACAATATCGCTTTAGTTCATTCCGAGACGGCTGGACACTTACCTTGTTGAGAGCCCTTCCTGGCACAAAGGAACAATGCGGACGTGATCGAACCGCGGTATTGACCGTCTAGGCATGGTTGAACTACAGACAACACCAACCGTGTACCTTCTTCCTGGTGGAATGACTGGAAATGATCAGCTGTCGGACCCCCTCCGTCTAACAGGCGCTGCTCATGTATGGTTGTTTACACCTTTGGGCGGGTTTAGTGACATCTCTGAACAAAGGGACTGTGTTTGTGATTCAATATCCACAGTCAACGCCTATCTTCAGGAGTTCTGGGAACCGGGGTGATGTAAAACTTTTTTTGACGTTTGTACAAGGTCATCATGACTGGGAGAGCATGCATATATATACTGCTCTCCAATGACCCTATATACATATGTGTGTGTATTTTGTAACGATGCAAGACTAAACATTATCTTTATTAACAGAATTACTAAACTTCGATCAGGTAATTTTTTCTGAAGCAGCGGTCCGCTGACATTTAAAACGGCGCTGTATGAGGAACGCCCTTATATAGACGCTCATGCCATTTACCGGTGCAATAACGCAATCTGGTTGTAAAAACCGGTTGGTTACGAATCACCGTAACATGCTGCCACCTCTTGGCGGAAATGGCAAATAACCTACGTTATACATTTAGTAAACTGTATTCAGCAACAATTAAACATATTATGTTCTGTTTATTTTGTTAAAAAGTTTAGTGTATTAAAACGACTTTAAAAGTACGTGTTGTGTATTACCAAGTAACGGCTTCAGAAATAAGTAATAAATATTAGGGGAATTCCCGCATATTAATCTGAGTGGCGGTAACCCGCCCTTTTTGAGAAGAGAGAGCTCTTGAACAAAGATTGTCGAAGTAGTCTGTAGTAATGTGACACAGTGCATGTGTGCGGTGTTAGCATGGTGAAAATAGAGCACTGATACGGTTAGCCTCGGATGACTGCTTAGTGACAATAGTGTTTAATAAAAAGTGCAACTAAACTGTGATACGGAAGAAGAGGTTTGCTCTGACTTATTGTGGAGTAAATAGCCAGTAATATTATAGATCAAGGGGCTCTCCACGCTGCAAGAGACGTATTGCTGGCTATACGAGGGTTGGAACTTAAATAGTGACAACTATTTATTCATAACCGATACGAAAGAGTTACATGTTTGTACCTTTTACTCTACCGCACCATCGCCGGCCGCAGTGGCCGTGCGGTTAAAGGCGCTGCGGTCTGGAACCGCAAGACCGCTACGGTCGCAGGTTCGAATCCTGCCTCGGGCATGGATGTTTATGATGTCCTTAGGTTAGTTAGGTTTAACTAGTTCTAAGTTCTAGGGGACTAATGACCTCAGAAGTTGAGTCCCATAGTGCTCAGAGCCATTTGAACCATTTTCTACCGCACCATCAACAGAACAGGCTCTGCTAACGGTATACTACGTCTTCCACATCGCTAGCAGCGGGTACTACACACCGCTGGTGACTACTTTGAAGGACAGTAACAGGTGCAAACATAGAACTCTTTTGTATCGGTTGTGAATAAATAGTTACCACTATTTAAGTTCCAACCCTGTGTAACTGAAGATCCTGTAGCATTCAGAGCCGCAAATACTCAGTTGTCACTTCAAATTTCAGTAGCATTTGTTAAAGAGGCCTGGACATAGCTAGTCATCAACTAAAATGCAACAGTTTCATTTGGTCTTTACTACAACATGTAAAGTCGTATTTTGTCTGAGCTACAAGTAAAAATTAGACTTGGAGTAGGAAAGCCATATTAGCAAAACGTGTAAAAGCCATGACTAAATGGAATTGCAAGTTGAGTAATACTTTTTAAAGCAATGCCTATCTAGTGTGTTTATTTATGTATTTAAAAATCAGCTTCCTTATAGTTCCAATGCATTAAACCAAAGATTTTTACAGTGATAGAAGCTGGTAATTATTTAAACATAAAATCTTTCGCCGACTTACACTGAGCTTTCATATAAAGATTATAAATCAGCCAAATTTCGTAATGGACGCTGTGTATCGCTGTTACTGTTGAGAAGAAGGCACCAGAAGTTAAACTGAAACTAATACTCCTTTTCGTCAGAAAACGGTGGTGGCTTTGGTACTTTGCAAGTCGAAACCAGTGGCGTCTGACGAAATCTGAGCTTGTGATAATAAAAGTGAGGTACAGTTAATAACTGAGCCTGACCGCATAATTTATGATTGCATTTTGCTAAGTGACTTAAGCTTTTTCATACCTTGTCTGAAATATTTTTATAATATGAACGTTAAATATTTTACAACCACAGTAGGTAAGTGTCTTCAAAGCGTGTCAGGCTACTCATAAACGTTTATTATGTTAATTTCAATGGCACGTGCTGTGCTGTTTAAAGTAATTGCATATGTGCGAATATAGGCACATTCATATTAGGTATTCCTGCGAATTTAAGTGCTCCACGTTGAGTTAACATCCTGTCCGATCGTCACCTCAAAGGCGTTAACATTATAATTACCAAGTTTCCTTTAAGATCCTTTACTGTTACCGTCGTTTTACTATCATTTAAACTAATTGGTGTGGTAGACTGCAAACTCTCACAGACAAATGAGAGTAATCAGCCATCACATGGCTGAGTATCTAATGCACGTGACTGTCTCCCGTAATTTACGAGTCCAACTGCCACACTCTGGTAAAAAAGCAATTGTTACACCCTACTTAGAATAAAATAAATTGAACCGAACGGGGACGTCGCAGAGTGTTGGATCTCCTTTCATATGTACAAGTTGACCCAGATAAACATATTCTGTAACCCTTCCCACTGATATACTACTGAGAATGCACACAACAGGCCTTCTTTCAAATAATTACTAGGGCCAGCTCTTGATCTCCCACTCCGTTCTGTCTCTACCCGTGGAACGTTGACCGGAGCTGCTGAGACAATTTCAGGAACTGCAGCAGCAACTGCATTTTCCTACCATCTACTGTACATCTTCATCATCATGTTTATCCATACTTGTCTCTGCCACAAAACTATTATTTTAATTACGTTAACTGCCGAATCAGTGTGGGTAATGAACTAAGATACGCACGATCCCTTTACAAGCAATCACACTGGCGGAACACAAAGGACGAGCGTACCTCATACAAAGAAAATAATAAGGATACGTAGTGCTGAAACGTAGCAAGTGGAAATATGCACTCGTCGTGATTACTACTTGCAAACACACCACTGTTCGATTATTCGGCACAACTTCCAATTCAGTATTTCGTTATTTACCGAAAAGCAATACTCTTTACTGATAATTCGCAGCACAAATTACAGAAGTGTTAATCTGACGCTTCATACTGGTCTTATGAGATTTTTCAGAACACGAAATATTTTATTAATTTCAATTATAATGACGAATATAATTATGTTTCATGTAAATTGGTTTAACTGTGCGAACGTGGACTAAAATGTCACATAAAAGCGTAGGCTAAGTGCAACTTTGGAACAGTCCACCATGGTAGCGTTAGAAGCAGCCTCGCTCACCTCCTCGACAGTGACCTGCATAAGCGGGACTCGAGACAAAGTGTGTCTGCAAGCAGCGCGTGGGAAAACGCGAAGCGCAGGCCAGCCAGCCGCGCGTGCCTCGGAAGTTTGGCAACCTTCCACGCCGGCATTTAAACTTTAAATGCCCGACCGAGGCTTTAAACAGCGCATTACTCATATGCAAACTGTGTCTGCTGTCCGTATCGTGACAGAGCATCGCGGCCCGTTGCCCAGGGGCTGTACAGGCGTGTCGCTCCCCCGTCTTCAGACCTCGCCTAAGCGGGTCTGAATCTGCAAGCTCTCGCATACTGTACTTTCTTCACTACACTAGTTCGTTCATCATATGAGAAAGAGATTTCTTCAGTTGACGAAAAACGTTTGCAGGTGCCCTTACGGTATTCAAGAGCAAACTTAAAAACTTCTACGACTGAAAGCCTTTAATGAGAAAAACGCCTAATGATAGGAAGCTTTTTTAAGCAATTTCACATTACGAAGCAACTATAAAGAAAATTTACACAAGAAAGGCGAGAATTTTGAACCTATGAGCCAACTGTTCAAACTGTGGACGATTTATAACAAAATAGTACAAAAATCATGTAATTCCCAAACGAATCGAGGCGAGGGTTCTGAAGAGCAGTTATAAAATTCGGATTTAAAATGAGACAGGGATTTTACGCTTTTCTTGAACCTGACTCGACAGACGGTAGAGTTATGGGTATTTGAACCTGCGTGTTAAATTTCTAGAGGTGGAATTTCTGTGAGTCTCTATAGCTGGACTTTATGGGTTGATTTTCCCCAAAAAGCTTATCCTGAATAGCTCAAGTGACCAACAAGCCGTCTTAACTGGTTTGAGTCTGCGAAGCTAGATAGCTTACGTGTTAGAGATTTCCCAATGAAGTCGAATATTCTCCTAGTATCATTACGTTAGAAAAGGTATTGTGAGACGTCCTGGCAATGGCTAGCAGTTGCCCAGTAAGTACAGTTACCGGGAAAGGATGCCCATGATAATCGACGCATTTGAGCGTAAGGTCAATCCTCCTGTACATCAACACTGGCTGGCTGAGAGGCCGCAACGTTAGAACAGTTTAGTCGGCTGTTGGGAGCTAGGGAAATAAGCAAGTCCACTGGTTGCCCTTCTGGCTGTAGAATATTGAATTGTGGGCCACATGAGACGGGGCGTCCTCTGTTAACGTTTATAACTCCTAATTTCATAAGTCTGTTACACACAGGTATTCTTCTAGTATAAAATGTTAGACGATATCTCAACTGAGTCCCCGTAAGCGGGCGTGGACTTATGAGCACCTTTTGTACCTTTCTTTACGCCACCGAGTCTCAACCTGTGGGGCGCGCATCCCCCTATGGTGCGGGGCGTGACACCATTAAATGGGGGGCGAGACATTATCGAAAAGAAAAAAAATATGAATTCAAAAAATGAACACTTTACAGAAAGAAATGCGGAGCAAAATATATTCTGACAAAATAAAAAATTAAAATTTACAAAAAAAAACCAACTTTATTAGTACTGCGCAATCCATTTAATAAGCGTACTGGCTTGCAGAGCAAAGTTTCTCGAAGAAGGGTTTACTATTGGAAATAGTCACTCTGGAGTACTTTGTACAAAATGTTCAAATGTGTGTGAAATCTTATGGGACTTAACTGTTAAGGTCATCAGCCCTAAGCTTACACACTACTTAACCTAAATTATCCTAAGGACAAACACACACACCCATGCCCGAGGGAGGACTCGAACCTCCGCCGGGACCAGCCGCACAGTCCATGACTGCAGCGCCTGAGACCGCTCGGCTAATCCCGCGCGGCTACTGCTCGCTCTCTCACAGTTAGCGCGCAAAAATACTCCTGAAGGTCATTCCATATCCAAAGTAGTAGTCTTCATGACTCCACGGCGAAGGGCGAAATAAAAAGACAGTTTAGTAACAAATCGCTCTTTGGATTCTGGTCAGGTTGGAATGATGAGTTTTCTACACTGGAAACAAGGGCATTTCGTATACTACTGCCATTTTCAACATCCTACCTTTGCGAAAAGTCTTCACAGACTTCATGGCAAGTGGATATATGTATCAGTGCACATATTTTTGTTAGTGACTGAGGACAGCGTACTGAACAACATTACAGCAGTATTTACTTCATTTGCAAACTACTGCTACAATAGTATCTCTTTAGGTTGGTTAATACTCCACTTACATGTTGGAAGAGCAAGTCACTGATGCGTATTTTCCCCTGGCCGGCAGGTCAGCTGCTTAAGTATGGAAAAGTGAAATAGTTAATCTACACTGACTGGCATAGTCCTTTCAGTGCTGCTGTTACGACCGTGCGCAAAAACATATGGTAATGACGTGTTTGCTAGAAGACTGTTAGACGCAGAAGAAAAAAAAAACACACACACACACACACACACACACACACACTGAACTTATACCCCTAAACTCTGTATATACAGGACGGTCAGAAACAGCCTGAAATGCTTGTAAGGGTGTTGCAGGGGAGGTTGCGCTGAGAAATAGTTGTTAGTAAAAAAAACTGATACGCTGCGACTTTTCCGAGTTATCTAGGATTGAAGTTAGTCTATCAGGTCACTATGCCCCAAATTTAAACACTTGCTCGCCATAAGAAATGCGGTAATGCACAGACATCTGTGGGTCCACGAATTACCTCTTATTCAAATGCTCATTACTAGTTAAAACGTGCCTTTTTCGGATTGGCTAGCCAGTGAATACGTTTAATCAAAAGTATCTAATAGACGACGTTTAATTGAAGTCAACAAATTGCACTGTTTCCATGGAATTTGTAAGTGTTTTGGTGTGGATCTCCACATATGCAGCTTTGATATGTTACCTTGTTGTGTCGGCGAGAAGATTTCTTCGCAAGGTACAAGGAACCAGATGAACGTGGTGTATTAACTTATCAGTTTACTTTCGCCTGTTTAGTAGTCCAATGTATGGGCATGAACCGCATCCACAACGATTGAAGCCAAGGAAGAGCTTCCTTAGGACATCAATGGAACTTAGAATCACTGTTGAAAAGGGTAGGTTACAACTGTGGAGGGCTGCGACCTACATTCTCCCTTCTTGGAAAAAGAGTTCAAAAAAAATGTGTGAATTCCTAAGGAACCAAACTGCTTAGGGTATCGGTCCCTAGACTTACGCACTACTTAAACAAACTTAAACTAACTTATACCAAGAGCAAACACACACCCATGCTCGAGGGAGGACTCGAACCTCCAGCGGGAGGGGCCGCGCAGTCCGTGACATGACGCCTCAAACCGTATGGCCACACCGCGCGGTGGAAAAGAGAATTGTTGAAGCTTTACCCCCAGACCATGACGGGGAATGGGCAACTTGAAAGTCCCTGAATAGACTGAGATCCGGAGTTGGAAGATCGAAAGTTAACTAGGCTAGATGGGGATACACTAATCCAAATGATATTCGGTGTGACTGTGAAGAACAGACAGTTCGGCATATGCTTCGGTGTCGATTGTGCCCAGTCTCCTGTACAGAAGATAATCTTCAACAAGCAACATGTTAATAATCAAAGAGTAGCAACTATACGATGCCCTGTAGTTCAACTACTTCAAGATCTTTGACCAGTGTTGCACGTGTGAAGTCCGTAGCGGTAGAGCTTTGGTGTCGCCGTAAATTATTTGTCTTGATACTAATTCCCTGTCTTAAGATAAAACAGCACAAATATAATTCTCAAAACACGTCTTATTTTTTGTGTGGTTTGTAAGTTTGTAATGTATGTCCACATGATAGCTGAGAAAGTCTGTCAGTGTCGGAGTTTTGTTCCATATTAGTAGTGCACCTACAGTCCAGCTATCGAAGTGTAGCTGTTATTTTTCGCGTTTAGGCATAGTTTCCAGTCTGACTGTAGCCCACCTGTAATGTTTATGGTTTACTTTGAGGTTCTATTTATGAGGCTAGTTCTCCTAGTATAATTCCAAACATGTGTGTGGTCTGTACATATGACAGGGTAAGGTAGTGGTCTGCACTAACTTATTCTGTTGGCAATATGGAGCCGTTCTTTGCTTTATTTTGTACAGCCTCTCTCCGTTGTGATCACTTCATTCACCACGCTTGATATTTAATCTAGACGAGGTTTTTCATGTGGTTTTTCATTATTGTTTTGTATATGTCTTTTTCTCAGCTTTGTTTCTATGTAACTCAGTTCGGTATAGTATTTGCAAACATCATGCAGCTCAGGATTAACACAGCCCACGTTAACTGGAGGAGACAACCCGTGGGGACTCAAGTTACAAAAAGTTCTGTCATGATTCCACTCTGATTACTCCGCAGTATAAGGGGCGTTCAAAAAGAAAGGCACAAGTAATAAAAATAGCTAAACACTGCGATTGAACTTCTTGGATTTCTAATCCCCTATCTATACGACATAGGGTAGCAGTTTTAAAACAAATTGTAAAAATGCTCTGTTTCCACAAACGCCAGATAGACAGGACTTCAATTTTATGTGTAGCATCTTTAGTTAGGGGTAAAACTGCTCCAACATGGTACAATTTTCTGAGCACATACTGTTATCAAATTCATTTCTTTAGATCCTATCAAAGACCCTTATATTATGGTCTTTCAGAGTCCCTCATAAGACGTATAGTATTATTTGCGGACTTATAACTATTAGTTCTACTTGATATGGCGTCAGGTGCATTCCACGATACTCAGCCTGAATCGTCTCCTCTAATCAGAGTATGTCCATGTAGTCACTATGGGGACCTAAGAACATTAGTTTAAATCTCTTCTTGATAATACTTGCTCCACTAGAGTATCGAATATTTTCAGTTCTTAAGCTTGTCTAAAATTTCAGGAGCAGTTTTTCCGTCGCAACTGCGAACAAGATTACTGACAGAGGGAAGCCTTGTCGCACACTTTGTTTTACTGGCATGGGTGTAATAGAAGTTGTCCACTTAGTTTTATTTTTGAAAGCGTTCCGTAGGTGCATTTACATGCTATAGCAATCTCGCGTTAAAATCCATCTTCTTCAATATTCTTAGTAAAAAGCCATGACTGGTCCTATTAAAATTTTCCCCAAGTCTAAAAACGCCACAAGTAATTTAAATTTACGTAACCAGGTTAAAAATATCCAGCCTCTGCAATTACATAAATATTCGTCATTTTTGTATGGTCTACTAGGTGGCTTGATACAGGACTACGATTTTCTTTAACAGTTTTTCAATCATTTATTTACTACCCTTGTCAGTAATTTAAAATCTTCGTTAAAGTACAATAATTAAACGGAAATCTACCATTTGGTTCTTTTGCGACAACTTCGAACGGCAAATTAAATATTCTGACACTTCTGAGGCCTACAACGACATAGATGATGAACACCTTGTTAATCTCACTATTAGAATGAACGAAATCACAGTCGCTTCTGTTTTTGTCATAATGTGAACACATATTCCTTCTCTCCTCTCTCCTTTTTTTACTAACTGGTTTGATGCGGCCCGCCACGAATTACTCATCTCAGAGTAGCACTTGCAACCTACGTTCTCAATTATTTGCTGGATGTATTCCAATTTCTGTCTTCCTCTACAGTTCTTGCCATTTAAGCTCCCTTTAGTACCATGGAAGTCATTCCCAGATGTCTTAACAGATGTCCGATCATCCTGTACCTCCTCCTCGTCAGTGTTTTCCATATATTTCTTCCCTCTCCGATTCTGCGCTGGACTTCCTCATTCCTTACCTTATCAGTCCCCCTAACTTTCAGCATTCGTCTGTTGCACCACATCTCCAATGCTTCGATTCTTTTCGGTTCCGATTTTCCCACAGTTCATGTTTCACTACCATACAATGCTGTACTCCAAACCTACATTCTCAAAAATTTCTTCCTCAAATTAAGGCCAATGTTTGATACCGGAAGACTTCTCTTGGTTAGGAGTGCTCTTTTTGCCAATGCTAGTCTGCTTTTGATGTCCTCCGTCTGTCGCTGCGTATTTTGCTGCCTAGCCAGTAGAATTCCGTAACTTCTCTCCTTACTTTCGTCTTTCTTCGAGTTACTCTCAATTCATAACCTGTATTGATTAGACCGTTCATTTCATTCAGCATTTCCTGCAATTCTTCCTTACTTTCACTCAGGATAGCAATGTCATCAGCGAATGGTATCATTGATATCCTTTCAGCTTGAATTTTAATTCCACTCCTGAACCTTACTTTTATTTCCGTCATTGTTTCTTCGATACACCGATTGAACAGTAGGGGCGAAAGACTACATTCCTGTCTTACACCCTTTTGAATCCGAGCACTTCGTTTTTGGTCGTCCGCTCTTATTATTCCCTTTTGACTCCTGTGCATATTTTATATTACCCTTGTCTCCCTATTGCTTACCCCTATTTTTCTCAGAATTTCGAACGTCTTGCACCATTTTAATCTGTAGAATGCTTTTTCCAGGTCGACAAATTCTATGAACGGGTCATGATTTTTCCTTAGCCTTGCTTCCATTATCAATCGCAACGTCACAATCGCTTCTCTGGTGCCTCTACGTTTCCTAAAGCCAAACTGACCGTCATCTAACACATCCTCAATTTTCTTTTCCATTCTTCCCTGTCAGCTCCTGCAGTCTTCGGAATTGTGTGAATGGTATTTTTCCGAAAGTCAGATGGTATGTCGCCAGAGTCATACATTCTAGATACCAACGCGAACAGTCGTTATGTTGCCACTTCCCCAATGATTTCAGGAATTCTGATAGAATGTTGTCTATCCATTCTGGCTGATTTGATTATAAGTCCTCCAAAGCTCTCTTAAATTCTGATTCTATTACTGGTTCCCAGAACTCTTCTATATCGACTCCCGTTTTTTCTTCTATCGATCAGACAAACCTTCCCCCACAAAGAACCCTTCAATGCACCCTTTCCATTTGTCTGTTCTCTCCTCTGCACTTAAAAGTGAAATTCCCGTTGTACTTTTAATGTTACCATCCTTGCTTTTAATATCACCGAAGGCTGTTTTGACTTTGCTGTATGCTGAATCAGTCCTTCCAACAATGATTTATTTTTCGATTTCTTCACATTTTTCATGCAGTCATTTCGTCTTAGCTTCCCGGCACTTCCTATTCATTTTAATCCTCAGCAACTTGTATTTCTGTATTCCTGAATTTCTCTGAACATTTTTGTACTTTCTTTTTTCATTGATCAATTGAAGTATTTCTTCTGTTATCTATGGTATCTTCGCAGTTACCTTCTTTGTACCTATGTTTTCCTTTCCTATTTCTGTGAGGGCCCCTTTTTGAGATGTCCATTGCTTGTCAACTGTACTGCCTACTGAGCTATTCCTTATTGCTGTATATAGCCTTAGAGAACTTCAAGCGTATCTCGTCATCCCTCAGTACTTCTGTATCCCATTTCTTCACGTACTTATTTTTCCTGACTAATTTCTTTAACTTCAGTCTACTCTTCATCACTACTACATTGTGACCTGAGTCTATATCTGCTCCTGGGTACACCTTACAATCCAATATCTGATTTCGGAATCTCTGCCTGACCATGATGTAATCTAACTGGAATCTTCCCTATCACCCAGCCTTTTCCAAGTATACCTCCTCCTCTTGTGATTCTTGAACAGTATATTCGATATTACTGGTTGAAATTTATTACAGAACTCAATAAGTTTTTCTCCTCTCACATTTCTTATCCCAAAACCGTATTCTCCTGTAACCTTTTTTTCCTTTTTTCTACTCCTTCGCCTACAATTGCATTCCAGCGCCCCATGACTATTAGATTTTCATCTCCCTTTACGTACTGTATTTTTACTCTTTGATATCTTCATATACTTTCTCTATCTTTTCATCTTCAGCTTGTAACATCGGCATGTATACGTGAACTATCGATGTCGGTGTTGGTTTGATGTCGATTGTGATAAGAACAACCTGTCACTAAACTGTTCACAGTAACTCACTCTCTGCCCTACCTTCCTTTTCATAACGCAACCTACTCCCTTTATACCATTTTCCCCTGCTGTTGATATTACCCTATATTCATGTGGCCAGAAATCCTTGTCTTCTTTCCATTTCACTTCACTGACCCCTACTATATCCAAACTGAGCCTTTGTATTTCCCTTTTCAGATTTTCTCCACGCTCCACGCGCCGACTTGTAGAGCGTTATCCTTTCGTTGGTTATTCAATCTTTTTCTCATTGGCACCTCCCCCTTGGCAGACCCCTTCTGGAGATGCGAATGGGGGCTATTCTCGATGCTTTTGCCAATGGAGAGATCATCATGACACCTTTTCAGTTACAGGCCACATGTCCTGTGGATACACGTTATGTGTCTTTAATGCAGCGGTTTCCATTGCCTTCTCCATCCTCATGCCGTTGATCATTGCTGATTCTTCCACTTTTAGGGCAGTTTCCCACCCACAGGGCGAGAGAGTACCCTAAACCTCTGTCCGCTCCTCCACCCCCTTTGGCAAGGCCGTTGGCGCAATGAGGGTGACTTCTTCTGCCGGAAGTCTTCGGTCGCCAATGCTCATTATTAATCAAAATTTAAGTCCAAACAACCAATCAAGCACTTCAGTAAGTTCAGGCCATTCAAATTCATAAATCCATAGGAGATAGTTATACAAGTCGGCGATCATTCAGAACACTTACAGACAGGATTTGTATAAGTCGCAAAGTGTTTATTATTCTTTATGGCGCGTTTAAGCCATAGCCTTCATCAGACGAAAATAAAAAAAAAGTTCAAATGTGTGTGAAATCTTATGGAACTTAACTGCTAAGGTCATCAGTCCCTAAGCTTACACACTACTTAACCTAAATTATCCTAAGGACAAACACACACACATCCATACCCGAGGGAGGACTCGAACCTCCGCCGGGACGAGCCGCACAGTCCATGACTGCAGCGCCTGAGACCGCTCGGCTAATCCCGCGCGGCACGAAAATAAAATCTGAACTTCAGGTACAATGTATCCCGGCAAGAACTATACATCACAGCACAATGACTGTGGTGCTTGTCACTGTAATTAGCAACACAGCTGCTGATGTGTTGGATTGCACCTATGCTTCAGGTTTTATTTTCATCTGATGATGGTTATGGCTGAAACGGGTTGCAAGGAATATTAAACAGATTGCAGACAAATTTTGCTTGTAAACGCCTTCAAATATTTTTGTGTAAATCAGCAGAGCAGTAAGTCGCGTACATTGTCTCGTGCAACAGACATCTCTTAAAGCCGTCCTCAGACGGGAGGAGGCAGCTAATGCTGACGTGCACGCAAACAAGACATCCAACCTCACGAGCTGGTTAAAGTGACGTTTGCGCTCTCAGAGCTCTCCAGCGGCCTTTGCCGGCTTTATTTGGCAAACCACATAGTTTCTTTATGTAAATGGACGCACGGAAAATAGCTTCGTTAACTGTTGGCGTTTTTCGAAGCAGAGCGGAGAAAATCACGAAGAAGATTCTGACTCATCGACAGCGAATTGCTGACAGAGGAACACTACATAATGCCGAACGACGATCTGCGATACATACTAGCAGAAGTTATTCGTTAAGTCAATTGACTTTTAACCCCATTTTCGGTTTTAAGTTGAATATAGTTCTAATGTCAGTTTATGAATGCATAATATCCATATTTTCGATGTCGCATTGACTACCATCACTCTGAAGTAACGTGCTTCACGACATAGATTCCAAGATCGAGATTCGTTTCGTAATTTAATTTTTTCGAAGCTGCTTACGATAACTGAAAAAGATATTTACCGGCAACATATCAACATGAGCCAGTTTAGAAACCCAAAGATTTATATTTTACAAATCCTTTCACCCCCCCCCCCCCCCCCCAATGAACCATGGACCTTGCCGTTGGTGGGGAGGCTTGCGTGCCTCAGCGATACAGATAGCCGTACCGTAGGTACAACCACAACGGAGGGGTATCTGTTGAGAGGCCAGACAAACGTGTGGTTCCTGAAGAGGGGCAGCAGCCTTTTCAGTAGTTGCAAGGGCAACAGTCTGGATGATTAACTGATCTGGCCTTGTAACAATAACCAAAACGGCCTTGCTGTGCTGGTACTGCGAACGGCTGAAAGCGATACCGATAGCCGTACCGTAGGTACAACCACAACGGAGGGGTATCTGTTGAGAGGCCAGACAAACGTGTGGTTCCTGAAGAGGGGCAGCAGCCTTTTCAGTAGTTGCAAGGGCAACAGTCTGGATGATTGACTGATCTGGCCTTGTAACAATAACCAAAACGGCCTTGCTGTGCTGGTACTGCGAACGGCTGAAAGCAAGGGGAAACTACGGCCATAATTTTTCCCGAGGGCATGCAGCTTTACTGTATGATTAAATGATGATGGCGTCCTCTTGGGTAAAATATTCCGGAGGTAAAATAGTCCCCCATTCGGTTCTCCGGGCGGGGACTACTCAAGAGGATGTCGATATCAGGAGAAAGAAAACTGGCGTTCTACAGATCGGAGCGTGGAATGTCAGATCCCTTAATCGCCCATTTAAAAAGGGAAATGGATAGGTTAAAGTTAGATATAGTGGGAATTAGTGAAGTTCGGTGGCAGGGGGAACAAGACTTCTGGTCAGGTGACTACAGGGTTATAAACACAAAGTCAAATAGGGGTAATGCAGGAGTAGGTTTAATAATGAATAGGAAAATAGGAATGCGGGTAAGCTACTACAAACAGTATAGTGAACGCATTACTGTGGCCAAGACAGATACGAAGCCCACGCCTACTACAGTAGTACAAGTTTATATGCCTACCAGCTCTGCAGATTACGAAGAAATTCATGAAATGTATGATGATATAAAAGAAATTATCCAGATAGTGAAGGGAGACGAAAATTTAATAGTCATGGGTGACTGGAATTCGAGTGTAGGAAAAGGGAGAGAAGGAAACGCAGTAGGTGAATATGGATTGGGGCTAAGAAATGAAAGAGGAAGCCACCTGGTAGAATTTTGCACAGAGCACAACTTAATCATAGCTAACACTTGGTCTAAGAACCATGATAGAAGGTTGTATACATGGAAGAACCCTGGAGATACTAAAAGGTATCAGATAGATTATGTAATGGTAAGACAGAGATTTAGGAACCAGTTTTTAAATTGTAAGACATTTCCAGGGGCAAATGTGGACTCTGACGACAATCTATTGGTTATGACCTGTAGATTAAAACTGAAGAAACTGCAAAAAGGTGGGAATTTAAGGAGATGGGACCTGGATAAACTGAAAGAACCAGGGGTTGTACAGAATTTCAGGGAGAGCATAAGGGAACAATTGACAGGAATGGGGGAAAGAAATACGGTAGAAGAAGAATGGGTAGCTTTGAGGGATGAAGTAGTGAAGGCAGCAGAGGATCAAGTAGGTAAAAACACGAGGGCTAGTAGAAATCCTTGGGTAACAGAAGAAATATTGAATTTAATTGATGAAAGGAGAAAATATAAAAATGCAGTAAATGAAGCAGGCAAAAAGCAATACAAACGTCTCAAAAATGAGATCAACAGGAAGTGCAAAATGGCTAAGAAGGGATGGCTAGAGGACAAATGTAAGGATGTAGAGGCTTATCTCACTAGGGGTAAGATAGATACTGCCTACAGGAAAATTAAAGAGACCTTTGGAGATAAGAGTACCACTTGTATGAACACCAAGAGCTCAGATGGAAACCCAGTTCTAAGCAAAGAAGGGAAAGCAGAAAGGTGGAAGGAGTATATAGAGGTTCTATACAAGGGCGATGTACTTGAGGACAATATTATGGAAATGGGAGAGGATGTAGATGAAGATGAAATGGGAGATACGATACTGCGTGAAGAGTTTGACAGAGCACTGAAAGACCTGAGTCGAAACAAGGCCACCGGAGTAGACAACATTCCATGGGAACTACTGACGGCCTTGGGAGAGCCAGTCCTGACAAAACTCTACCATGTGGTGAGCAAGATGTTTGAAACAGGCGAAATACCCTCAGACTTCAATAAGAATATAATAATTCCAATCCCAAAGAAAGCAGGTGTTGACAGATGTGAAAATTACCGAACAATCAGTTTAATAAGTCCCAGCTGCAAAATACACTCCTGGAAATGGAAAAAAGAACACATTGACACCGGTGTGTCAGACCCACCATACTTGCTCCGGACACTGCGAGACGGCTGTACAAGCAATGATCACACGCACGGCACAGCGGACACACCAGGAACCGCGGTGTTGGCCGTCGAATGGCGCTAGCTGCGCAGCATTTGTGCACCGCCGCCGTCAGTGTCAGCCAGTTTGCCGTGGCATACGGAGCTCCATCGCAGTCTTTAACACTGGTAGCATGCCGCGACAGCGTGGACGTGAACCGTATGTGCAGTTGACGGACTTTGAGCGAGGGCGTATAGTGGGCATGCGGGAGGCCGGGTGGACGTACCGCCGAATTGCTCAACACGTGGGGCGTGAGGTCTCCACAGTACATCGATGTTGTCGCCAGTGGTCAGCGGAAGGTGCACGTGCCCGTCGACCTGGGACCGGACCGCAGCGACGCACGGATGCACGCCAAGACTGTAGGATCTTACGCAGTGCCGTAGGGGACCGCACCGCCACTTCCCAGCAAATTAGGGACACTGTTGCTCCTGGGGTATCGGCGAGGACCATTCGCAACCGTCTCCATGAAGCTGGGCTACGGTCCCGCACACCGTTAGGCCGTCTTCCGTTCACGCCCCAACATCGTGCAGCCCGCCTCCAGTGGTGTCGCGACAGGCGTGAATGGAGGGACGAATGGAGACGTGTCGTCTTCAGCGATGAGAGTCGCTTCTGCCTTGGTGCCAATGATGGTCGTATGCGTGTTTGGCGCCGTGCAGGTGAGCGCCACAATCAGGACTGCATACGACCGAGGCACACAGGGCCAACACCCGGCATCATGGTGTGGGGAGCGATCTCCTACACTGGCCGTACACCACTGGTGATCGTCGAGGGGACACTGAATAGTGCACGGTACATCCAAACCGTCATCGAACACATCGTTCTACCATTCCTAGACCGGCAAGGGAACTTGCTGTTCCAACAGGACAACGCACGTCCGCATGTATCCCGTGCCACCCAACGTGCTCTAGAAGGTGTAAGTCAACTACCCTGGCCAGCAAGATCTCCGGATCTGTCCCCCATTGAGCATGTTTGGGACTGGATGAAGCGTCGTCTCACGCGGTCTGCACGTACAGCACGAACGCTGGTCCAACTGAGGCGCCAGGTGGAAATGGCATGGCAAGCCGTTCCACAGGACTACATCCAGCATCTCTACGATCGTCTCCATGGGAGAATAGCAGCCTGCATTGCTGCGAAAGGTGGATATACACTGTACTAGTGCCGACATTGAGCATGCTCTGTTGCCTGTGTCTATGTGCCTGTGGTTCTGTCAGTGTGATCATGTGATGTATCTGACCCCAGGAATGTGTCAATAAAGTTTCCCCTTCCTGGGACAATGAATTCACGGTGTTCTTATTTCAATTTCCAGGAGTGTACTAACACGAATTCTTTACAGACGAATGGAAAAACTAGTAGAAGCCGACCTCGGGGAAGATCAGTTTGGATTCCGTAGAAATACTGGAACACGTGAGGCAATATTGACCTTACGACTTATCTTAGAAGAAAGATTAAGGAAAGGCAAACTTACGTTTCTAGCATTTGTAGACTTAGAGAAAGCTTTTGACAATGTTGACTGGAATACTCTCTTTCAAATCCTAAAGGTGGCAGGGGTAAAATACAGGGAGCGAAAGGCTATTTACAATTTGTACAGAAACCAGATGGCAGTTATAAGAGTCGAGGGACATGAAAGGGAAGCAGTGGTTGGGAAGGGAGTAAGACAGGGTTGTAGCCTCTCCCCGATGTTATTTAATCTGTATATTGAGCAAGCAGTAAAGGAAACAAAAGAAAAATTCGGAGTAGGTATTAAAATCCATGGAGAAGAAATAAAAACTTTGAGGTTCGCCGATGACATTGTAAGGACTTGGAAGAGCAGTTGAACGGAATGGATGGTGTCTTGAAGGGAGGATATAAGATGAACATCAACAAAAGCAAAACGAGGATAATGGAATGTAGCCGAATTAAGTCGGGTGATGTTGAGGGTATTAGATTAGGAAATGAGACACTTAAAGTAGTAAAGGAGTTTTGCTATTTGGGGAGCAAAATAACTGATGATGGTCGAAGTAGAGAGGATATAAAATGTAGACTGGCAATGGCAAGGAAAGCGTTTCTGAAGAAGAGAAATTTGTTAACATCGAGTATAGATTTAAGCGTCAGGAAGTCATTTCTGAAAGTATTTGTATGGAGTGTAGCCATGTATGGAAGTGAAACATGGACGGTAAATAGTTTGGACAAGAAGAGAATAGAAGTTTTCGAAATGTGGTGCTACAGAAGAATGCTGAAGATTAGATGGGTAGATCACATAACTAATGAGGAAGTACTGAATAGGATTGGGGAGAAGAGAAGTTTGTGGCACAACTTGACCAGAAGAAGGGATTGGTTGGTAGGACATGTTCTGAGGCATCAAGGGATCACGAATTTAGTATTGGAGGGCAGCGTGGAGGGTAAAAATCGTAGAGGGAGACCAAGAGATGAATACACTAAGCAGATTCAGAAGGATGTAGGTTGCAGTAGGTACTGGGAGATGAAGAAGCCTGCACAGGATAGAGTAGCATGGAGAGCTGCATCAAACCAGTCTCAGGACTGAAGACCACAACAACAACAACAACAACAACAACAACAAATCCTTTCAGTGTATAACTTGTGTTTATGTTCAGACACAGACCGGCAACCACGTTAAGATTTCTGGCCACTTGGGAAACATTCCAGTGGAGTCGTTGGCCTTTGCAATAAGAATTGCAGCAAATACATTATTTATGATAAATAATATTGACTTTTGAGATAATACTTCTATTAAAAGAATATGAAAGACATAGACTCTTTCAGAAGACAAAAGGTGAAAAAGGAAAATAACTGGAAAGACGTGGACGCGTGCCCGCTACCTTTCTCTTCACAACCCACGTGCTCACAACGCTCCAACTGTGCTACAGTTTCGACATTGCAGCTGGATCTCCGTATATGGAGGAGGAGAGGAGGCGGAGGAGATTAGTGTTTATCGTCCTGTTGACAACCACAACGTGGTCATTAGAGACGGACAGAAGCTCGGATTAGGGAAGGATGGAGAAGGAAATCGGCCGTGCCCTTCTGAAGAAACCAACCTTGCATTTGCCTTAAGCGATTTAGGGAAATCTCGGAAGACCTAAATCAGGATGGCTGGACGCGGGATTGAACCGTCGTCCTCCCGAATCCGTATATGGCATACATTATCAAAAGTCTGTATCTACAAATGTCATTATTTTATATTTAATATGCAAACTGTACCAAAAGGACGGGTTTTTAGAGACCGTTATATTGCCGCAGCATTGAAACAGTACACTTTTGTAGCACAAAATGTATAACACTAAAAACATCAACTACAGGCAGCCTTTACGTGCGAATATGTAATTTCCTGTCATTTCATAATAACAAATCGTAGCTAAAATGACGCGTTTTCGGGCGATCCTTAATTTTCTGATGCTCTGAAACAGCTTATATTCATATAACGTTCTCTATGACAAAAAAGACGCACTAAATATGATGTTTAATGCCATACGATATGGCGGCTCGTATGTTCTGCTTGTGACGTAAAACTATGTCGCATCTCAGGGCCAAGTTTCTCTCCAAGAGGCAAAAATCTGACAAGCCAGATTCTTTATTTCACGCTCCGCAATGTAATAGAACATGGGAGTCGACGTTGATACTTCACCTTCTCCTCGTCCACGTGTTCTCACGCCTCGTGAGAGGACGGCTTAATGCCGTTCTTAGTGAAACGTTTCTGAACGAGAGCTGGTCGAGTCTTGTGCGATCTCAATGTGGAATTCAACGTTCGACAGCATTCCGAAGCGTGCAAGACTGAATAAGAAGTGTCAGGTTGTGATTTGTGAAGGGAACAGTCGGCAGTGGGATGCAAGATTGCCTTCTCCGTCACAAGCAGAACTTAAGACGCCTTATTGGATTATGTAGTTTGCAGCTGAAGCACATATTTTGTAGGTTTTATATTATAACTTACAACCTACGAATTTTACAAATGGTTCAAATGGCTCTGAGCACTATGGGACTTAACATCTGAGGTCATCAGTCCCCTAGAACTTAGAACTACTTAAACCTAACTAAACTAAGGACATCACACACATCCATGCTCGAGGCAGGATTCGAACCTGCGACCGTAGCAGTCCCACGGTTCCGGACTGCAGCGCCTAGAACCGCACGGCCACCGCGGCCGGCACGAATTTTACAGCTCGGGGCGAAAGACACCTTTGGTGGTAGTGGAGCTGAGCTGCTAGTGGTCAGGATGGCCTGCAGTTCACCAGCCTTGGTGCGGTTGCAGAACGTGCTAGGCTGGTATCGGTGGATAGTCGACGTCCCGTCGTGAAAACAGCATGTACAGATAACACTTTATTCCACATCAGAATACATCAGCTGCCGACAACGCCCCCAAGCCACAGCCGGACTCCGGCCAGCAAGCGGCCTCTCGTCACAGCCAGCGGCGGCGTGGCCCTAGGCAGGGGGCGGCGGCCGGGCGAGGCGACACAGCCGTCACTCCAGCAGTCTTTATGGGGTACTGAATCTGGCCCCACAGCATGCCGGTGCAGGCAGCCGAGCCGGCTGGTGCGAATACACAGCTCAGTGCGAGGAGCACCGTGGCCCGCAGAATCAGACTGTGGAAACCAGCACGGACAGAGGCGGCTGACTGCGGACAGCAAAAGAGTTGGCCTGCACAGGCGACGAACAGCAGCAGTTAGCCCATACAGGCGACAGCGGCTGGGCACCTAGGTGGTATCTCAAAGTGCGCGGCCAGTAATAGATGGAAGTTAGACAGAAGGTGGCCCGCCGGTTGTAGCGCACATCTGGACTTAGGGCGGGGTGCCACTGTTGGGCAACCACAAAATCAGTGCTTCAGTTTTTCAATTGTGTCAGCCACTTCACAGCCCTGGTTCTGTTGTTACGGAGTAGTAGTTGCTCCTTTCAGGACTGATGGTACTTCTGCAATGTCACTATAACCTGAATACGGCTTTTTTCGAATGAACAGCTTTTCACTCCTTGGCGCTGAGGTTCCTCGCATCACCCTTGGTATGACATCTCCTGTAAGTCGATCACAGAAGTCTGCTGCGAAAACATTTCGTTTTCGGAACGATGTGCTGTAACAAAAACATGGAAAACGTCGCACTGCTGGTTAAAGAATTTTCGTATTCGGCTGGTTTCATATTACAAATTCGCGTGAAACGAAAGGCAATGACGCATTGAAGATTTATCAAAAACGCTTCTTTCTGGTGCGATTTATTATAATTAAAATCACATATCAGCAGTTAGAGCCTTTAGGATTACGTAACGTCAACGATATAGACAAATCTGTGAACACGAGTACACTGCAGCGCAGTGGATAGAGGCGCGAATTTTTGATGTCGAATGTAGTTGGTTCGCATCCTTCTATTTCCAAAGGCCTTTTTATTCAGCTTCATGTTTTCTGAAATATTCCACGGCTTTCTTATTAATTTAATAGAAGTATAGTATGTAATACTCGGTGTTATTTGTACATAAGACCGCTCTCTCTCAGGAGTGAGTCTGCCCGATTGCATAAACATCCTAGTGAACACAGACCAACGAATTGCAAGTTGCTTCCTGCGCCACTGCCTTATGGATCGCAATTCAATATTCAATTTTTCATGGAAAAACTTTCCACATCATGGGATATGTAATTCATTTACAAATACTGTGTATGACTGTACATCGCGCTACTTGCAGCAGGAAATTTTGCACTTTCTCATTTAAACTCTTTTATTTCCAAAGTTCCTAAAATTCTGGTACTGAATAGAAGCAGTGATCTAATAAGAATACACTTAGTTTTACTAAAACGTGATAGTGATTAAATAATTTTTTCTTCTGGGCAAGATTGTTGTAAATTTGTATTGCACTATTTGTAGGGGAAGTTTTTAAATTTGATGTGCTTGCTGACTGGACGTGGAACCTCCCCTTTTACTTTGTAGCCTATGTAGGGACGTAACGTGCGTTTTAATAGAGTTTCAGTACCAATTTTACGCCTTCTATTTTCGTAAACAAACTGTATGATTTCCGAGTCCCAATTACTACGAGGGTAATCCCAAAAGTAAGGTATCCTATTTTTTTATAAGCACATAGACCTGTTTATTTCTACAATGATTTACATCAGCTTACAGCTCGAACATTTACCTATTTTTCGACATAATCATCATTTCTGTCGATGCACTTTTGTAGACATTGTGGCAATTTTTGTATGCCCATGTCATACCAGTTCGCCTCCATGCTGTTCAGAAAGTTATGAACCTCTTCTTTCGGAGCTGAATCGCTTTCCAGCCAAACGTTCTTTTAACCTAGGGAACAGGTGGTAGTCACTGGGCGCCAAGTCCGGGCTATAGGATGGGTGGGTGATTGTGTTCCACTGAAACTGTTGCAGAAGAGCAACGGTTTGCCGAGCGATGTGTGGGCGAGCGTCACGGAGAATGGGTACGCCGTTGCTCACCATTCCTCTTCTCCGGTTCCGAATTGCCCGTTTGAGTTTTTCAGAGTCTCACAGTACCTGTCAGTGTTAACTGTGGTCCCAGCGATTCAGCTACGACGAGGAGGTGAAAGAAGAGGTTCATAACTTTCTGAACGGCATGGCGGCGAGCTGGTATAACATGGGCATACAAAAACTGCCACAGCGTCTACAAAAATGCATTTACAGAAATGGCGATTATGTCAAAAAATATCTAAATGTTCAATCTGTAAACTGATGTAAACCATTGTAGAAATAAACAGGTCTATGTACTTATAAAAAAATAGGAGACCTTACTTTTGGGATTACCCTCGTATATACAGATCTTAAAAGAGATCTGCTTCCACTTCAATCATTTTATGATGTATATGTCAGAAAATAAGTTAGCTATCGGTACATACATATTTGTGAAAAATTAATCAAGAATAATTCTTGAGACTATGACCTGAAAACAGTATATCCTGGCGGCACTGGTAGAAGAGATTCAAGGCAATAATTTGAAGTACCGAGCTGTGCATGGAATAGCAACTACGTACACACATAAGAATGCTAACCTAATAAGATATTGTATACAGGTAAAGGAATGTGTGACCTGTTGTTTCGGGAGTAGTGGATCAATAACAATGTGACACGACCGCACTGCGTCCACAAGCACGTTTTGTGCAATTCACTGAACTTCAGTGAGGTCCTATTGTCGGCCTGCAGAAGACTGTACTGTCCTTGCGAAGAATTGTCAAACATTTTGAACGTAAAATCTATTAAAGACACTGCCTACATTACACTTGTCCGCCCTCTTTTGGAGTACAGCTGGGCGGTGTGGGATCCTTACCAGAAAGGATTAACGGAGTACATACAGAAAGTCCACAGAAGAGCAGCACGTTGTTTACTGTCGAGAAATAAGGGATAGAGTGTCACGGACATGGTACAGGATTTGGGATAGACATCATTAAAACAAAGGCGTTCCTCGTTGCGGCTGGATCTTCTCACGAAATTTCAGTCACCAACATTCTCCTCCGAATGCTAAAATATTTTGTAGACGCCGACTTACATTGGGAAAAACGATCATCACAATAACATAAGGGAAATCAGAGTTCGTACAAAAAGATACAGGTGTTCGTTTTTTCCGTGCGCTGTTCGAGAGTGGAATTATTGTGAAAGTGGTTCGATGAACCCTCTGCCAGGCACTTACGTGTGGTTTGCAGAGTATCGATGTAGATGAAGATGTCAGCTATGTATCCGAGTCGATAATGAACGTCCAAGCTCTAATAGCACATGTTCATCGACCTGGTGCCATTAATAAACATTCTTGGCTGCAGCCATGTGTTAAAATCGAGGGCATTCAAATTTTCAAAACATCAAAAGAGTTAAAATCAACCTCACGCATAACAGCTCACTTCAGTTGCCCATCAGGACTCGCTTACGTGTGTTCTGTTCTGAAAACTGCTGTGTAAACTAATGTACACTACTGGCCATTAAAAATTGCTACACCAAGAAAAAACGCAGATGATAAACGGGTATTCACAGGACAAATATATTATACTAGAACTGACACGTGGTTACATTTTCACACAATTTCGGTGCATAGATCCTGAGAAATCAGTACCCAGAACAACCACCTCTGACCGTAATAACGGCCTTGATACGCCTGGGCATTGAGTCAAACAGAGCTTGGATGGCGTATACAGGTACAGTTGGCCATGCAGCTTCAACACGATACCACAGTTCATCAAGAGTAGTGACAGGCGTATTGTGACGAGCCAGTTCCTCGGCCACCATTGACCAGACGTTTTCAATTGGTGAAAGATCTGGAGAATGTGCTGGCCAGGGCAGCAATCGAACGTTTTCTGTATCCAGAAAGGCCCGTACAGGACCTGCAACAAGCGGTCGTGCATTATCCTGCTAAAATGTAGCGTTTCGCAGGGATCGAATGAAGGGTAGAGCCACGGGTCGTAACACATCTGAAATGTAACGTCCACTGTCCAAAGTGCCATCAATGCGAACAAGAGGTGACCGAGACGTGTAACCAATGGCACCCCATACCGTCACGCCGGGTGATACGCCAGTATGGCGTGACGAATACACGCTTCCAATGTGCGTTCACCGCGATGTCGTCAAACACGGATGCGACCATCATGATGCTGTAAATAGAACCTGGATTCATCCGAAAACATGACGTTTTACCATTCGTGCACCCAGGTTCGTCGTTGAGCAGACCATCGCAGGCGCTCCTGTCTGTGATGCAGCGTCAAGGGTAACAGCAGACATGGTCTCCGAGCTGATAGTCCATGCTGTTGCAAACGTCGTCGTCGAACTGTTCGTGCAGATGGTTGTTGTCTTGCAAACGTCCCCATCTGTAGACTCACGGATCGAGACGTGGCTGCACGATCCGTTACAGCCATGTGGATAAGATGCCTGTCATCTCGACTGCTAGTCATACGAGGCCGTTGGGATCCAGCACGGCGTTCCGTATTACCCTCCTGAACCCACCGAGTCCATATTCTGCTAACAGTCATTGGATCTCGACCAACGTGAGCAGCAATGTTGCTATACGATAAACTGCAATCGCGATAGGCTACGATCCGACCGTTATCAAAGTCGGAAACGTGATGGTACGCATTTCTCCTCCTTACACGAGGCATCACAACAACGTTTCACCAGGCAAAGGCGGTCAACTGCTGTTTGTGTATGAGAAATCGGCTGGAAACTTTCCTCATGTCAGCACGTTGTAGGTGTCGCCACCTACGCCAACCTTGTGTGAATGCTCTGAAAAGGTAATCATTTGCATATCACAGCATCTTCTTCCTGTCGGTTAAATTTCGCGTCTGCAGCACGTCATCTTCGTGGTGTAGCAATTTTAATGGCCAGTAGTGTAGATTAAGAGAGGACCCAGGCAAGATACACATGCAATGGAAGAGACAGTGGCTTTCATTACAGATCAAAATTTCGTATCTAATAATTCAAGATGCACCTTCTGCAAGGCACAAGGACTACACACTGGCTGGTTCCCTCGCCCGAGCAGGAAGTTATGCATCAAGAGACGGTGCACTATTCGTAGGCACGCGAGAAGTACATCGTCTAGCACAACAGGCCGAAAGTAGGTACGCCTTGATCAAGTAGTTGGCTTCACCAACCGTCCCTCGTCGCCCGTACGTTGCAGTCAAACTTACTCCAATCAATAATTCAGTCTGCATCTCAACATGTACAATAACAGTGAGCTGAGCGACAAATGTTTTATATTAATCTTGCTACCTGTGCTACTTTGTTCTCTCAATTACCGTGTGTCCTGGTAGACAGCAGGGTGATAGCTACTTCCTCAACCTTTTAACACTGCTATGTTAATGCGACGTAGGACCCGAAGAGCACTCAGAGAGCTGGGACAGGTGAGAAATTTTAGTGAATGAATACGTGCTATGTGCTCCCCCCCCCCCCCCCATAACGAATACATGTTTTATTTTAAAAAATGAATCTCGATGACACCCTCATAAAAAGTCACAGAGCAACCAAAAGTATTTCATCCGTAAAAATTACTATGCAGTTCCATTGTTCATTTAAAATATCATAATACATCGAGTTAAATCATACCTAACTGTACATTCGTCTTGTAGTTCAGTAATTTACAAAAGCTGCGCGCTTCTTCTGTAGCCAAAGCGCTAATCGGTTTCAGTCCTCGGTTAGGTTGCAATTTCTTCAAGATCAAGTTACACTCATGGGCTCCACGCATAGCACAAATACCCTAATTGGTTGTGACGGAAAAAAGCAGACGTACTTGTATGTACTGAAGTTACCAGCGTGCACTCAACATTAAAACAAAACTGAATATGGTTCGTATAAATGCTAACCAAGGCATTATTCACTTTATAACCACCCTCGCAAGTATTTAAATATAACTGGTAAGCCACGTACAACAAGCCATAGTTGCGGGCGTTAAGAAATAAATATGTAGACACAAAGAATAAAGATGTAGCATGTTAAAAACGTCTGCTGTTAGGACGAAATATATTATGAAAACATGGAGTGGGGGGAAAGAAATGAAAGAGGAAGCCGCCTGGCAGAATTCTGCGCAGAGCATAGTTTAATCATCGCTAACATTCGGTTTAAGAATCATAAATGAAGATTACATGTGTGGAAGAGACCTGGATACAGTAGAAGGTTTCAGGCTGATTGATAATAGTAAGATAGAGATTTCGAAACCAGATTTTAAGCTGTAAGACATTTCCAGGAGCAGATGAGGACCATTACCATGATTTACTGATTATGAACTGCAGATTAAAACTTAATAAATTCCAAAACAATAGGAAATTCAGGAAATCATACCTGTATAAATTGGAAGAATTGAAGGCTGTCAAGTACCAAAGGGAGCATTTGGCAACGTTGGATTCAAATAGGGGTAGCTTTAGGAGATGAACTAATCTGTAGGAGATCAACTAGGGAAGCCAGCAGAGGATTACATAGGTAATAAAACAAGCCATAGTAGAAATGCCTGTAGCACACAAGACATATTGCATTTCATTAACGAAAGGAGAAAACATTAAAATGCAGAAAATGAAGAAGGCGAATTGGAATATAGGCAACTAAAAAATGAAACTGCCATACTGTGCAAAATAGTTAAGCAACAATGGCTAGATGATAAATGTAATGCTGTAGAAGCACGTATAACTAGCGGAAAAATAGATGTCGCCTACAGGAAACTTAAAGAGACCTTTGGAGAAAACAGAAGCAGTTGCATGATTATCAAGAGCTATGACAATAGGCCAGTGTTGAGCAAAAAAGGGAAAGCTGATACGAGGGTGGAATTTGTACTGAGTTTATATACGTGAAAAAAACTTGAAAGTACACTCCTGGAAATTGAAATAAGAACACCGTGAATTCATTGTCCCAGGAAGGGGAAACTTTATTGACACATTCCTGGGGTCAGATACATCACATGATCACACTGACAGAACCACAGGCACATAGACACAGGCAACAGAGCATGCACAATGTCGGCACTAGTACAGTGTATATCCACCTTTCGCAGCAATGCAGGCTGCTATTCTCCCATGGAGACGATCGTAGAGATGCTGGATGTAGTCCTGTGGAACGGCTTGCCATGCCATTTCCACCTGGCGCCTCAGTTGGACCAGCGTTCGTGCTGGACGTGCAGACCGCGTGAGACGACGCTTCATCCAGTCCCAAACATGCTCAATGGGGGACAGATCCGGAGATCTTGCTGGCCAGGGTAGTTGACTTACACCTTCTAGAGCACGTTGGGTGGCACGGGATACAGGCGGACGTGCATTGTCCTGTTGGAACAGCAAGTTCCCTTGCCGGTCTAGGAATGGTAGAACGATGGGTTCGATGACGGTTTGGATGTACCGTGCACTATTCAGTGTCCCCTCGACGATCACCAGTGGTGTACGGCCAGTGTAGGAGATCGCTCCCCACACCATGATGCCGGGTGTTGGCCCTGTGTGCCTCGGTCGTATGCAGTCCTGATTGTGGCGCTCACCTGCACGGCGCCAAACACGCATACGACCATCATTGGCACCAAGGCAGAAGCGACTCTCATCGCTGAAGACGACACGTCTCCATTCGTCCCTCCATTCACGCCTGTCGCGACACCACTGGAGGCGGGCTGCACGATGTTGGGGCGTGAGCGGAAGACGGCCTAACGGTGTGCGGGACCGTAGCCCAGCTTCATGGAGACGGTTGCGAATGGTCCTCGCCGATACCCCAGGAGCAACAGTGTCCCTAATTTGCTGGGAAGTGGCGGTGCGGTCCCCTACGGCACTGCGTAGGATCCTACGGTCTTGGCGTGCATCCGTGCGTCGCTGCGGTCCGGTCCCAGGTCGACGGGCACGTGCACCTTCCGCCGACCACTGGCGACAACATCGATGTACTGTGGAGACCTCACGCCCCACGTGTTGAGCAATTCGGCGGTACGTCCACCCGGCCTCCCGCATGCCCACTATACGCCCTCGCTCAAAGTCCGTCAACGGCACATACGGTTCACGTCCACGCTGTCGCGGTATGCTACCAGTGTTCAAGACTGCGATGGAGCTCCGTATGCCACGGCAAACTGGCTGACACTGACGGCGGCGGTGCACAAATGCTGCGCAGCTAGCGCCATTCGACGGCCAACACCGCGGTTCCTGGTGTGTCCGCTGTGCCGTGCGTGTGATCATTGCTTGTACAGCCCTCTCGCAGTGTCCGGAGCAAGTATGGTGGGTCTGACACACCGGTGTCAATGTGTTCTTTTTTCCATTTCCAGGAGTGTATTATAGAAAGAAGACATAAAGTGGAAGATGGTGAGACGACAGAAATGATACTGCCAAAAGCACTTGACAGAGCACTGGAAGACCGAAGTGAAAAAAGATCAGCTTGGGTTCCGGAGAAATGTAGGGAAACACACGCAAGGCAATACTGGCTTTACAACTCATATTAGGTGATAAGTTAAGGAAAAGCATCTGTAGACAGAGAAGGCTTTTAACAGTGTTGACTGGATTACACTCTTTAACATTCTGAAGATAACAAGGATAAACTAAAGGGAGCGAAAAGTTTCTTACAGCTTGTACTGGAACGAGACCGCAGTTACAGGCGTGGAAGGACATGAAAGAGAAGCAGTGGTTAAGATGGGCAGTGAGACTGGGTTGCATCCCATCCCAGATACTCGATGTGTACATTGAGCAAGCAGTAAAAGAAATCAAGGAGAAATTTGGAAAAGGAATTAAATATCTGGGAGAAGAAATCAAAAAAAATGATGTTTGCCAACAGCATTGTAATTCAGTACGAGAAGGCAGAGGTCATGGAAGAAAAGTTGAACGGAATAGATATTGTCTTGATAAGATGTTATACGATGAACATCATGAAAAGTAAAACAACGATACCGGAATATAGTTGAATTAAATCAGGCGATGCTGAGGGAATTAGATTAGTAAACGAGACACTAAAAGCGGTAGAAGAGATTTGTTATTTGGACAGAAAAATAACTGATGATGATCGAGGTAGAGGGGATATAAAATGCAAACTAGCAATGGCAAAAAATGCGTTCTGAAGAAGAGAAATTCGTTAACATTTAATACGAATTTAAGTCTTAGGAACTCTTCTCTGAAGTCATTTGCCTGGAGTGTCGTTCTGTAGCGAAGTTAAACGTGGACGATAAGCAGTTCAGGCAACAAGAAAATAGAAACTTTTAAAAAGTGGTGCTACAGAAGAATGCTGAAGATCAGATGGATAGATTGAGTAACTAAGGAGGGGTAAAGAATCAAATTTGGGGCAAAAGAAATTTATAGCACAACTTCACTAAAAGAGCTGTTCGATTGAGAGGACTCATTATGAGGCGTCAAGGAATCATCGACTTAGTAATGGAGGGAAATATGAAGGGTAAAAATTATGGAGGGAGATCAAAGCTTGAACGCAATTAGAAACTGATGTTGGTTGCACAAGTTAAGTACAGGTGCAGAGCCTCAGACGGGATTTACTAGCATGGAGGGTTGAATCCAACCAGTCTTCGGACTGAAGACGATGTCGACAAGAACAACATCATCATCCCGTTTTTGGGTTCAGTGAATGTAACGGAAGAGCGGCACAACGACAATACGCTAAACTGATGCCGCAACGATGGCAGCCACATCACAGTACGTTTGCATCTCAGGGTTGTTTCCTTTTTCTGTGTTTTCTCCTTTTTGGCGATTGCACATTACTTGCTTTTTCAGTCTTGTGAAGGTATTTTCACACAGATGAATGCGATTGCACATTACACACTTTTTCAGTCTTGTGAAGGTATTTCAGACACATGAATGTAATTGGAGTATCAAACCGTGAATATACAGGAATATACAGGAATAGTCATCGGTCATAATTTTAAAATGTTCTTCAGATCCCATATGTACCGCTCTTGTAGGGATTGCGAAGATTAAGTAAGAATAATTACAACGCACAGGGAGGCATTTAAGTAACCAATCTTCCCGCGCGCTCCATACGCTATTGGTACAGTAAGAAACTCTTAACGCGGATGTATGTGAATGTCAACGTGGTGCAAACTGCGCAAAATTCTACAATGGTCATCAACCACGCAAAATCTTTCCCATTAAATGTTTGCTTGTCTATATCCTGTCACTGAAGTCTCAGTTTTATAAACATTATATGGTGACATTTACAAGAGATTATGTCTGAAACAACGTGCGCGCTGTAGTGGACTTTGTAGAGTTTGTGAAACAACAGGGCGGAGCCGAATTCTGTGAGAAAGTCTTTCAGATTTCATGTTTGATACGGTTGGTATGCTGTCAGTTTCGACTCAAAGAACATCGGTCTTCAGCAGTTGCTTCTTTTGATTTGTTATCCCAATTACCTTTGTAACTAAACAGCACTGACTGTACTCGCATACTACTACAAATGCATTAAGTACGGACTCTATTCCATGCTTATGAAGAAAAATTTTTTCTTTGTTTCATGAGTGTCGATGTTGACAACGCAGTTAACAGTCCTGTAATGCCATATCATTCGTTTCGTTTATATGACTGTCCGTCCCCCACTGAGGGCGACATTCTAAAACTACAAGTTATCACCAGTCAAATTTATCACACACAATCTGATCAGCGTAGGAACAGTCATGCAAACACGCCATTTGATACTGTATATTTAACGTGATCAACGGCTAGCAACTGATTCTTAGTTTGTTCACTAAACATTCATACGAGGGTTAGGCGAAAAGTTTTTACCAGAACTTCAGAAAAAAATTATTTACAATATAACTGTAACAACTTTTTAAAATATTCTCCATTAGCACTTAAACATTTTTCCGTCCTTTGAAAATACGTCAAAAATGTCTCAGTCAAATTTTCTTTAGGAAACTCTCTTAGGGTACTGTCTTATGCTGCGACAGCCTCTTCATCGGATAAAAAATTCTGTCCAGGGAATAAGAAGAAGTTACGCGGGGCGAGGACAGGTGAATAAGGTGAGTGCGATAATACTGGCACTTTTTACTTTCTCCAAGAACCCCTTTGTTCTGGCAGGTGTGTATGCTGAGGCATCGTCATGATGCAGAAGAAGGCGCCCACTCATCGACAATGAGTGCTGTGACCTCCATGTGAAGATGGCTTTCGACAGACATTCAGTCACATGAGTATGCTACATGTGGCCGAGATCACAGATGTGAGATGAACCATCTTGGTGAAGAAAGTGAACATCTTCTTCCCAGAACTCCTACTTCTCCGAAATTTCGTGCGTACTTCCTCACCTGGGAAGCACCATACTAAAGACTATCTCTTCATTTCGGTGTGATCATGAACCATTATTTCGTCACCTGCGACTATTTTGTCTGTGTCCTTTGACGCCTTTCGTTGAGTTTCTCGAGCCTAAAATGAAACCAATCGCCTCTTGTGTGGTTTGGGCCTTCTGTCATGCGGCACCCAACAGGAAAAATGTTGGTTAGGCCTAAATTATCGTCAACGATGGTCTACACTACAGTCGACCCAACATTTACAATCTCTTCAGTTCTGAAAAAGTGAGAAGAGGATCATCTTCCATAATCTTCTGTAGAGGATCAATGATTTCTTGGATAACTGCCGTTGCTGGGCGACTGGGACGAAGTTCATCTCCAAGAGATTCCTGACCCTTTGGAATTTCACGAAACCAATTTCCAGTGGTGGTCCTAGAAGGGAGCAAACTCACCAAAACCGGAAGAATGGCAGAGAAGTCTGGCATTTCTCTGCATTGAACTTCTTTTTGTAGTCATAATATTTCACTGCATGAAAATCACGTATCTACCGTGCACTGTGTCTGACGAAGCGTCTTCATTCACCGTTCGCAGCAAAGTTGGAAATCTAGTGGTGGGGGAACCGCCATGCGCACGACCCAAAGTCGAAAAACAACGCTCTTTGAAACTGAATTAGTCCCATTGTCGTCAGACTTCCGGTAGAAGATTTGTTAAAAATCTTCGGCTTAGCCTTCGTATAATGAAACGCTATTTCCGGAAGAAACTTCCCGTATGGGATCGAATCTCACTTAGTGAATATCAAGCCTCCAAACAAATTTTTTGTCTAATTTTCTGCCTTTTCCTTCGTCAGTTTTCTGCAAAATCTACGCTGCACAACCGTAGGTGATCGTGGGGCGAAATAGAAATAGACAGCGTATATAATTCTACATTTAGTTAACTAATGACGTCAACTCTTAGTATCCTTTCCGAACCGATCACAGGTTTTCTATGCAGGGACCTAGTAAGCAGTAGTCCGTAATTTCAATATACTGAAGTGACAGAAGGCATGGGATAGCGATATGCACATACACAGATGACGGTAAAATCGCTTACACAAGGTATGAAAGGCCGGTGGATTGGCGGAGCTGTCGTTTGTACTCAGGTGATTACGGCCGCAAAACGAGAATTAACAGTCTCTGAATGCGGGTGGTAGTTGGGAGTTAGACGCATGGGACATTCTATTTCGAAAATAGTTAGGGAAGTCTATATTCCGAGATCCACAATGTCAAGAGTGTACAGAGAACACCAAATTTCAGGCATTACCTCTCACCACCGACAACGGAGTAGCAGACGACCTCCACTTAACGACCGAGAGCAGCGAAGTTTGCGCCAAGTTGTTAGCACTAACAGACAAGCCTGAAATAACCTAGGAAATCAATGCAGAACGTACGACGAATGTATCCGTTAGGACAGTGAAGTGAAATTTGACGTTAATAGGTCATGGCAGCAGACGAGCGGTGCGAGTGCCTTCGCTAACAACACGACATCGTCTGCAGCGCCTCTCCGGGGATCGTGACCATATCCGTTGGACGCTAGATGACTGGAAAACCGTGGCGTGGTGAGATGACAACCAAGTTTCAATTGGTAAGAGCTGATGGTAGGGTTTGAGTGTTGCGTAGACTCCACAAAGTCATGGACCCAAGTTGTCAAGCTGGCGGTGGCTCCATAATGGTGTGTGCTGTGTTCAAATGGGGCGGACTGGATCCTGTGGTCCAACTGAGCCGATCGTTGACTGGAAGTCGTTATGATCAGCTACTTGGAGACCATTTGCAGCCATTTATGGACTTCAAGTTCCCAAACAACAATGACCAATGCCACGGGGCCATAATTGTTCGCGACTGGTTTGGATGACATTCTCGACAATTCGAGTGAATAATGTGCCACTGAAATCGCCAGCTGCTGGCATCGAGCTCTTATGGTGCAATCGTGAGGTCAGCTCGCGCACAAAATCATGCACGTAACACTTATGCAGTTACGGAAGGCTACAGTGGCAGTATGGCAGTATGTCTCAATATTTCTGCAGGGGACTTCCAACGACCTGTTGAGTCCGTGCCACGTCCAGTTGCTGCACTACGCCGGGCAAAAGGTGATCGGACATGATATGGGAGGTATGCCATGACTTTTGTCACCTCAGTGTATTTTCTCTTTGCTTTCTAGAGTAAGTATGCAGATGTATCTGTTATGCTGTAAGAAGCGACGGAAGACGACGGGTCGCTTACGACAAAATGACAAAATAACAAAATAATCAGAAAAAACGACATCGAAAATTTCGTCGCTGCAGTTGGCGTCGAGCCTGTATGTGTGTGGCAGATGACAGGGCCTTGCACTTTTGCCGCCCCGAGGCGCGGCCGGCCCGCATGCAGCCGGGCGCGGGTGCGGGCAGAGCGCGGGCCGTGTCCTTGAGGACGGCCGCGCGTGGAGGCTGGGGCACGGCTCGCTGCCGGGACCCGGGAGGAGGCAAACAAACAGCGGCGAGCCGGGAGCGGAGCGCGCGGCGGCGGCGGCAGCGGGAGCGGGACGGGAGCGACATTCCAGGCTGGCCCGCGTTGCCAAGCCGGCCGCGGCGGCTAGGGCTGCCGGATTCCTGGCGGCTGCCTTCCTTATAGGGCGCACGCCCGCGTGCCTCGCCGCCGCCGCCGCTCTTCTACCTGCGATTCCGCCGCCGCCACCGCCGCAGGCGCGGCCCGTCCGTTCGCACCCGCACACGCGCTTCCCGAGGGGCGTGCGCGCTCTTCTCAAAGCGAGCGCGCGCCGCGCCTTGCCGTGTCGCCTAATTAACTGTGACGGCTGGCAGAGGCGTCGCGCAGCGTGCGATCTCGTGCGGCTGCCGTGCACCACCTACGGAGATTCCTTACTGTCGCCTCTTTTATTTCGTCCCTGTAAGCGCTGCAGGACGCCGCTTCCGTAATACACTTAACATATACCATTATCGACAAAAATACCATCATATGAAGTACCAAACAACATCTGAAACTGAATTCAGGATTTCTTCTTACGGAGGACGCAGATATTCTCTACAATGGAGATTCAGCAACAGGTGTACTAGTGGGTTATAATCAAAGTGCAGCTACTCACGGAGGTCCTGTGTGGGCTGTAATTATCGTTTGGCAGTGAAACTGCTTAGATATGCCATGCTTTATGCCGAGCCGATTTACGCTGGAAAACACATTAGTTCCAATAGTGCTCACGAGGTCCAAATCTGGTTCTATACACTGGTTGTATTACGGAATGGCATCCACGGTGTCATTTGATAAGCCATAAAGACAGTGAACAGTATGGCTATCGAGAAGAGAGAATGACCGCTGTCAGTGAAACCGTTTTACGTTCAAATGGGTCAAATGGCTCTGAGAACTATGGGACTTCACTTCTGAGGTCATCAGTCCCCTAGAACTTAGAACTACTTAAACCTAACTAACCTAAGGACATCACACACATCCATGCCCGACGCAGGATTCGAACCTGCGACCGTAGCGGTCGCTCGGTTACAGACTGAAGCGCCTAGAACCGCTCGGCCACACTGGCCGGCCAGTTCATGCAGTAAGACGTTTCACAAAGATCGGTGTGACACGGCAACGTGTCAGCAAGACAACGTGTCTGGTTCCAGACTGTAGCGCCTAGCCATTTTACGTGAACGGCAATAATTTCAGTGCTGCATTGAGAGAGTATCGTCGGCTGAGACGTCTGAGGAGAGGCCCGAAGTTATTAAATATAATGAAATTCCAAAACACGGCTGAGCTTGGTGTGGCACCTGGAAGAGGAAGGCGTCCTATCCCGGTGGAAGTTATTGACGAGGTTGCTGTCACTGTAACTGACCACGCAGCACGTGCACTGGGTAGTACTAGTGCTCGAGCAGTGTCATCCCATGGTCGAGACCACGGTACGCTTTGCGGTCTATTTTACACTGGCATCTGTACAAGAGCGGACGATGCAGCAACTGAAATCTCATTATCCTCAGCAACCTACTGATTTGTCTTTGGATTCTGGTACGGATCGAAGTTGATGACACGTGGCCTGTCAATATTCTGTGGAGTGACGAGGCATATTTCACACTACAGGATGCAGTGAATACAAAGAACTGCCGAATATGAATTGTGCACCAAGAGTCATTGCACTCGCCTTATGCGATTGTGTGGTATCGATTCACACCCACTTTTGCTCTCGGTCCGTTCTTCTTTGAGAGGGCTTGCGTCTGCACGTTATCGAGACCACCTTGTACAGCATGTGATTCCTGCTTTGAAAGAGCGCAACTGTGCGCAAACCATTGTTTTCATACACGACGAGGCAATACCTCGTGTCGCTCGCCAAATGAAAGATCTGCTTAATGAAACCTTCCAAGAACACGTTATCTCCAGAGGTTTTCCAGCTGCATAGCTGGCAATATTACCTAATCTAAATCCATGTGACTTTTGGCTCTGGGGACATCTACAACAACGAGTACACGTTCACTCTCTACCTGATCTGAACGCCAGTATACGGGAACTCGTCGCTCACATTCCACCCGAGCTGCTGCAACCAATTGCTGATCAAGTCGTATAACGAGTGCAGCATCTCGTCGGCGTCTCCAGTGCTCATACTGAACACAAACTTTATAACCGGCGATGTACAATAAAATCAACATTATATCTTTCTCAATTGTCTGATCTTTCCTGGCCACGTCCCGTTTCTAGCCCATTAAACATGGAAATATTTCTATACGTCCTTCTTCCATTCACAGCGCCAGATTTGCATGTAATGGCCAAAATTGTAACTAATTTTTTCCAGCGTATATCGGTTCCGCATCAACACATCATAATGGTTCAAATGGCTCTAAGCACTATGGGACTTAACATCTGAGGCCATCAGTCCCCTAGACTTACAACTACTTAAACCTAACTACCTAAGGCCATCACACACATCCATGCCCGAGGCAGGATTCGAACCTGCGACCGTAGCAGCAGCGCGGTTCCGGACTGAAGCGCCTAGAACCGCTCTACAACAGTGGCCGGCGGTAATTGCAGGCGCAAGAGTCTGGATGACTGACTGTTCTGACAATGTAACATTAGCAGACATTTCTTAAAACTGTATTGGATTGCGAACGGCTGGAAGCATGCAGCTCTACTTTATGGCTAAATGACTTTGATGGCATCAACAATATTCTGTTAGTAACACAATCTCGTATTTGGATCTCCGGGTGTGACTATTCTGGAGCTTGTCGTCGTCAGGGAAAAACAAAACTGGCCTCCTGTGGGTCGGAGCATGGAATGTTAGATACCTTAGACGGATATGTCGGTTAATGAATTTCAAATTGAGGTTAGATATACAGGCAATTAGTGGAGTGTGGTCGCTGGAAGAACAAGACTTTTAATACGGTCAGTATGAAGTAATCAACACAGAATCAGATAAGCGTAATAAAGGAATGTCCGTAATGATGCATAAGTAAACAGAAATGTAGTAAGAGGCTATGAATAGCAGAGGGAATGCATTATCATAGCAAGATAGCCACCATGCGAAAACCTGCAGCATTAGTACAAATGGTTCAAATGGCTCTGAGCACTATGCGACTTAACATCTGTAGTCATCAGTCCCCTAGAACTACTTAAACCTAACTAACCTAAGGACATCACACACATCCATGCCTGAGGCAAGATTCGAACCTGCGACAGTAGCGGTCACGCGGTTCCAGACTGAAGCGCCTAGAACCGCACGGCCACACCGGCCGACAGCATTAGTACAAGCTCATATGCATTCTGCCTCTGCAGATCATGAAGAGATTCAAAGAATGTATGATGACCTAAAAGAAATTATTCAGGTCGTTAAAGGAGACGAAAATTTGTGATGGATGACTGGAATTCGGTAGTACGAAATGAAAAATAACGAAAAATAGTACCAATTGGACTCGGGTATAAGAATGAAAGGGGGAGTCGCCTGATACGAGGACTGCACTGCGAATAATTTAGCAATTGCTAGTATCCGGGTTAAGAACCACGAAGAAAGATTGTATACATGGAAGTGCCTGTAGAAGCCGGAATGTTTCAGAGAGAATATGTATTGGCAACACAAAGATTCCGAAACCATTGACAGATGTGGAGTGTGACCGGAACTTAACGCTTACTAGCTGCCGAGTAAAAATGAAGAAATTGCAGAGAAGTAAGAAATTAAGAAGATGAGTCTTGTATAAACTGAAAGAACCAGAAGTTGTCAAGAGTTTCAAAATGAGCATTAGGCAACGTTGGACTGAAACACGGGAAAGAACTACATCAGCCGGCCGCGGTGGTCTAGCGGTTCTGGCGCTGCAGTCCGGAACCGCGGGACTGCTACGGTCGCAGGTTCGAATCCTGCCTCGGGCATGGGTGTGTGTGATGTCCTTCGGTTAGTTAGGTTTAAGTAGTTCTAAGTTCTAGGGGACTTATGACCTAAGATGTTGAGTCCCATAGTGCTCAGAGCCAGCCAACTACATCAGAAGACGAATAGGAAGATTAGAGATGTGAAAAAGTGAAGACAGAAAAGGTTCAACTAAGCAAAAACCCAAAACTCATTAGAACTCCGTGGATAACGCAAGAGACGACAGGAGAAAATATAAAAATGTAGCAAATGAAGCAAGCAACAGGAAATACAGATGCCTAAAAATGGCATCGGCAGTAAGCGCAAAATATCTCAGCACGTATGTCTAGACGACATACGCAAGGCATTGTAACATGCTTGTCTAGGAAACATAAAGGAGACTTTTCAAGGAAAAGAGAAACAGAAAATAAAACGAATGTATGGAAGGGCTATGCAAGGGAAATGAACTTGCAGACAATATTGTGGAAAGAAGTAGAGGAATTAGATGAGATTGGAGAGAACCTGCGAGAAGAATTTGACAGATCACTGAAGCACTTGAGTCGAAATAAGGCTCTTACAGCAGACTGCTTATTCCCAGAATTATTGAAATCCTTGGGTGAGCTAGCCACGACAAAATTGTTCCACGTGATATAGAAGATATCGAGGCAGCCGAAATACCCTCAGACTTCGAGATGAATGTAATAATTCAAATTCTGAAAAATTCAGGTACTGACTGGTGTGAATATTACAGAACTGTCAGTTTAATAGAAGTAAGTCATGGTTATAAAATACTAACACAAATAATTTACAAAAGAATGGAAAAACAAGTATTGCCAATCTCGGAGAAGTCACCCGGCAAGGTGGCGCAGCGGTTAGCATACTGGACTCGCATTCGGAAGGACGACGGTTCAAATCCGCGTCCAGCTATCTAGATTTACGTTTTCCGTGATTTGCAGAGATGATACCTTTCAAAGGGCACGGACAATTTCCTTTCCCATCCTTGAAACAATCCGAGCATCTGCTCCAATGACCTAATTGCCGACGGAACGATAAATACTAATTTTCCGTTCTTCCTTCCTTCGGAGAAGATCAGCTTCGGTTCCACAGAAATGTAAGAAAATACTAACTCTATGACTTATGTTGGGAGACAGGTTTAGAAAACCAAGTTCTAAGCTTAAAGTATATCCTTTGACAAAAAAAAAAGACGCATTACGAAGGAATTATGCGAATGGGACGGAAATCTGCAAATGTGACGTAGATGTACAATCGATTACAATTCCAGAAAAAATTATGTATTCACGAGAAAGAGCCTCACAAATTGAGCAAGTCAATAATGCGTTGGTGCACCTATGGCCCTTATGCAAGCGATTATTCGGCTTAGCATTGACCGGTAGGGTCTTTCTATGTCCTCTTGAGGCATATCGTGCCAAATTCTATCCAACTGACGCGTAAGATCCAGAGTTGATTGGAGGGCTCGGCCCAAAATGCTCCAAACAGATCTGCCGACCCAGCTGGCCAAGGTAGGTTTCGGCAAGCATCAAAACACGCAGCAGAAACTCTCATCGTGTGCAAGCGGGCATTATCTTGATTAAATGTAAGCCCAGGATGGCATGCCACGAAGGGCAACGAAACGGGACATAGAATATCGTCGACTTTCCTCTGAGCTGTAAGGTTGCTGCGGATGAAAACCAAAGCGATCTTTGGGACCTGGCATCTAACTGACTGGAGAAGAATTATCGTCAGTTGATGAGTCCCGCTTCAAACTGAGCCCCGCGGAAGGACGAAGGCGTATCTGGAGACGCCCCAGAGAGCGGTAGGGCATCTTGGTCAGCATGGTCACCGGACCTCTCTCCAACTGAGAACGTTTGGAGCATTATGGGCAGTGCCCTCCAACCAGCCCGGGGTTTTTAAGATCTAATGCGCCAGCTGGAGAGAATTTGGCACGATATCTCTCAGGAGGACATCCAACAACTCTGTCAATCAATGGCACGTCGAATAACTGCCTGCGTTAGGGCCAGAGTCGAACCAACACGTTATTGAATTGCTCAAATTGTGAAGCTCTTCGTCTTGAATAAATTCTCAATTTTTCTGAAACAGTAATCATTTGTTTGTCTGTATATGTATGTCACATCTACCGACTTCGTCACATTCGTATAATTCCTTCGTGTTGCGACTTTTCCTTCTCTTTTTTTTCTTTCTTTCTTAGAGTGTATTTACCGGTTGGTTCGTTTGTCGATTTAGAAAAAGCTTTTGGCAGTGCTGACTGAACTACCGATTTGAATTTCTCAAGGAAGTAGGGATAAAACATAGAATTTGAAGGAGTTCTTGTACTAAAACCTGACTGCAGCTATAAGAGTAAAGAACATGAAAGGGAACCAGTGGCTGAGAACAAAGTACGACGGGGTTATAGCTCATCCTCGATGTTATTCCATCAGTCCACTGACTAAGTAGTGAAGCGTGCGGTAGCGTTCTCGCTTCCCACGCCCGGGTTCCCGGGTTCGATTCCCGGCGGGGTCAGGGATTTTCTCTGCCTCGTGATGGCTGGGTGTTGTGTGCTGTCCTTAGGTTAGTTAGGTTTAAGTAGTTCTAAGTTCTAGGGGACTGATGACCGTAGCAGTTAAGTCCCATAGTGCTCAGAGCCATTTTGAACTAAGTAGTGAAGGAAACAAAGGAAAATTTTGCAATGGGATTTGTGGTTCAGTGATAATAAATTAATATTTTGTCGATGATAATGTAACTAGCAGAGACGGCACAGTACTTGGAAGGGCAGTTTGATGGATTGGGTACTGACGTAAAAAGAGGTGATGGGGTGAACATCAACCAAAATAAAACAAGGGTAATTGGAATGTAGTCCAATAAAATCAGGCGATTCTGAGAGTAAAAATTGTAGATGAGTTTTGTTACTTGGACAGCAAAATAGGTGATGATAGTCGAAGTAAGGAGGGCATAAAATGCGGACTGGCAACAGCAAGATGCACCCTTTCCGAAAAAAAGAGTATGAAAATTTAAGTGTTACAAGTCTCTTCGGGAGGTATTTATGTGGAATGTACCATTAAACGACAGTGAAACATGGATGATAAACAGTGGAAGAAAGAAGAGAATAGAAGCTTTTGCAACGTGGTGCTATCTAAGAATGTTGAAAATTAGACAATAGATCGAATAACTAATGAGGAGGCAATAAACCTAACTGAAGAGAAACGTATAGCATAACTTGACTAAAAGAAGGAATCTTTTGATAGAGCACATACTGAGGCATCAAGGATCCGTCAGTTTCGTAACGGAGGGAAGTTGGGTGAAGCGTACAAATTTTACAGGGAGACCAAGACTCGAATACAGCTACCTGGTTCAAATGGTTGGAAGTTGTAGCAGTTATTCGGAAACTAAGAAAGTTGCATAGCATAGACTACCATGGAGAGCTGCATGGAATCAGTGTTCGGACTGAACACCACAACAACCTGAAAAGAGCTGCACAAGCATCCAATCAGTTCTTGATAAAGATTCAACGCGCTAAGAAGACGGGACGGACAATTTGGCAAATTGCTTTAAACGTTGAGCAATGTAAAACTATGCACTTCACAAAACGCAGAACATGAGTATCCTATGACTACAACATCAAGGAGTCACCAATGGAATCAGTACCAACATAGAAATACTTGGATGTACACATTTGTAAAGATATGAAATGGAATGTTCACGCAGGCTCAGTCGTAGGTAAGGCAGATGGTAGACTTCGCTTTATTGACAGGATACTGGGAAAATACAGCCATTTTACAAAGGAGACTGTTTTCAGATCACTTGTGCTTCCCATCTTAGAATACTGCTTACATGTGCGGGACCTGTACCAAACAGGACTGTAGCAGGGGTATTACACATATATCAAGAAGGATGGCTCGAATGGCCACAGGCTTATTTGGCTCACGAGACAGCGTCATGAAAATACTGAAGAATCTGAATTGGCAGATTAGTTAATATGTGCACCGTGAATTTCAATTATTTGATCACGTAGCGGGACGATGTTTTTTGTAGGCGACGTGGCATATTCTTCATCTATTCCCGTAATACGTCGTTTACACACTCCTGCTTTTCTGGGCGATCTTGCAGGAGCTCCTCCAATGAAGCTGTTTGGATGTTGCCGCCCTGTCTCGAGGTATCGTCAAACCTTCTTTTATGCGGAGGTCAATGGATCGAGTGCGACGTGGGGGCAAGAGATCGGGCTTTAAATGTGGTCTTCATACCTATGTACACAACATAATGAAATTCGTAGAAAAAAGTATACTATAGTTTAATTTTATACGTATCCTCTTAAATATTTATAAAATATGACCAAGACTTCCCAAAACAATACAGTAGCGAGATCGCTGTGCCACAGAATTGGTTCAAATGGCTCTGAGCACTATGGGACTTAACATCTGAGGTCATCATTCCCCTAGAACTTAGAACTACTTAAACCTAACTAACCTAAAGACATCACACACATCCATACCCGAGGCAGGATTCGAACCTGCGGCAGTAGCAGCCGCTCGGTTCCGGACTGAAGCTCCTACAACCGCTCGGTCACGGCGGCCGGCGACAGAATTAGTAAACCTCAAAACTATACAAATGAAATGATATTCGGTTTCGATTTCTACTGCAAATTCTAAAAGGTCGACGTATTTGGACCAAATTTACTTTTCTTTTGGAACTATTGTTGACAGATCTTTATTAATTATAGTTCCGAAAGTGGCCATCAAATAATCGCTAAAATAAAGGGCACGGCTCACAAAGTTCCCTATTAGTCACGCCTCCGTGGTACTTTAGAACATGGCACTCTGTTTCGATCTGATGGTAAATAAGTGGGCGACTTCTTGTGACATAGACTCTAGAAGGGTTACTAATACACGATAGCTCAATGGTCGCCTATGGTACGTTGGGTTTGGGCACAACGGAATCCATTGTCTACAACTCCTTCTAGACAGCATTCCAAACAATAAGAAACGAGAGGCAGAATTCCACCTTCACGTCCCTATACTTTTCAATGAGCAACTTAAAATTTAGAAGCGATGAGATGGCGCAATGTTCTGCTGGAAACACACGTCACCAGCGCAGACAAACACGCCGGGGTTCAGATCCGCTGGTGTGTGGCTGCACAGTCCGCTGATGGAGAACAGCTGACATAGCATGGGTCCCATTTGATGTCACACAAGGTGCCCCTACGAGGACACTACTACCAGTCTGAGCTGCACCATTGCTCTTTATTCGATTGCGGCCTGCCGTCGGCATGTCTAAAAGCGTACTTTTGGTCATTACACCTCATCTGACGTATGCTGACAGCGTTCCTGATTTCCATGCTATGTCGCGTGGTGGTACAGTGATCTCTGTATTTCTTAGTAATGGCATGATTATGGTAGGTAAGGATGTTGTTTAGCAATGTCGTCTGCTGACCTGTAGCCCGTCTTCGTCTAAACGTTTTTGCAGTCTGCACTTTCCGATACGGCTCCAGTCATGCGAACGGTTTGGCCATAGCATCTCATACTGGTGGAGGTACTGTGGCCTGAACCGGAGTAATCACAGCGAATTCTTAATATTTAAGATGGCAAATGGTGAAAAACTTGGTATCTATACTACTTTGATGATGAAAGCCGAATAACTGTTGTTCTTGTGTTGCCGCTACCAAGTAATACGTGACAATATATACTTCTGTATTCCAATGAGGTACACGTAGTTGGCGCTTTCTGAATAATCTAGTGTTAATGTTGTGTGTTCTTTAAACTGCGTCTCGCAAGGTTTCAGAATCTGGCCTAAAAGGTTAGCTGGGAAACTATTACAGTCCAGTTTGTACATGCCACTATTTTCTAGTTTAATACATGGTATGAAATAATGGCGTGTGACGAGGGCTTCCAGTCGGGGAGACCGCTCGTCTTTCGATTTGACGCCACTTCGGCGACTTGCGCGTCGATGGGGATGAAATGATGATGATTAGGACAACACAACACCCAGTCCCCGAGCGGAGAAAATCTCCGACCCAGCCGGGAATCGAATCCGGGCCCTTAGGATTGACAGTCCGTCGCACTGACCAATCGGCTTCCGTGGGCGGACATGGTATGAAATGAGATACATGTAAACAACAGTATCAGAAGTTGCCTGTTGTATTTAAGGAAATTTTAAGGAAAGTAGATCTATATGAGTTATATACCTCAATACCGTCATTTGCGACAGTAATAAAAGTGTCATAAGACCAAAGGCGTTTCACTTTTTTTTAAAGCATTATTTGACCACTGAAGATGCTTTAAAATACGAAATAAGTCTGGTTTTATTGAGGATTTTTGGAATTTTAAGAGGGTAAATTTTTTTCAGCTTCCAATCGGTCGCGAAACGGAAACTACAGTGAAAATCAAAATTTTTTATTCGCAACGATTAGCTACACAGTGCACCTATTTCTCAACACAGTCGCGGCTTCGACTTAGACATTTGTCGCAGTGTGGTAGCAACTTCTCAATGGCCTCGTCACAGAAGCACGCCGTCTGTGATTTTTGCCGATTCCCTAAGCTGGTCTGCAGCTCGTTGTTCGTGGAAATGCTGTCCTCATAGCCAACGGCTCACGTGGGCGAAGAGATGAAAATCAGAGGAAGCGAAGTCCGGACTCTACGGTGGATGATCAAACATTTCCCATAGGAAACGCTGCAGGAGCGCCTTCGTTGGACCTGCGGTACGCGGCCAAGATTTGTTGTGGGGTAGGAAACGCATGACTGTTATCTTATGTGGGCTGCATGAGATCAGGTGAAACTTCTCAGCATGACTTAACACTTGGCGGAAAACTTCATTTTCTAGGTATCTTTACGTGCTCACTGTGCACTTAGAACTGAAAAGTGGCGTGTGACGCGACAGACCAGCATAACAGAGACACTTCGCAACAAATCTGCACAAAGCTTCCCTGGATTTTCACAGTGTTTTTAATTTCGCGAGCGATCAGAGGCTTTGAAGAAAAGAGTTCTCGTACAAAACATGATTCGCTGGCACAGATCTGTAACGTTTTTTTCGTTATTTTCCTGAACTGTTTACCTATCAATTCGCTATCACAAATAACCGTGTTTCCAACTACTGTTGCAATACATCACTTCCTGGCCACCCACGTGCGTTAACCTTGTTTCACTTTGTAGCCGCCTCGGCCATTTTCCCCTCGCAGGGGGGGGGAGGGGGTTTCTGTTCGCCTAAAGTTTCCCTAGTCCTGGTAAATGTGATGGCTGGAGTCTACATGACGCCTGCTGCAGAAAGAGTTCCAAATCTCCTGTCAGAGGGCAGACCTTTCAGGAACGCTGTAAGCAGGAGTAGGGAAATAGCCAATTACGTAGCTGAATGGAACGGGTTTAGTGAACAAGATTAGAGTTAATTCGGGTAAATAAATTTCACTGCTTTCTGTGGAAATCTGAGAGAGATGGTCTTTTGAGTGACCTTTTTCCTGTTGGCACTGCCGGCCGGAGTGGCCGAGCGGTTCTAGGCGCTTCAGTCTGGAACCGCGCGGCCGGTACGGTCGCAGGCTCGAATCCTGCCTCGGGCTTGGATGTGTGTGATGTCCATAAGTTAGTTAGGTTTAAGTAGTTCTAAGTTCTAGGGGACTGATGACCTCAGATGTTAAGTCCCATAGTGTTCAGAGCCTGTTGCCACTGAACTGTGTTCCCATCTGATTGTAATGGTAATTATCAACTGCAATTGCTATTAGCCAGTTGGTGATTTACCCAACTGTTAGCGGTGAAGCTTTCCAATCTAATGGTCGGATCTTATCCATTATGGATGAGGAACACTGCGACTGCCATAAAAAAGGTTTCTTGAAATAACTTCAACCAGTCGCCTTTTGCTTCGTTTGTCACTTTTTTGTTATACCATTACCGGTTTCGAACCGCCATGGGATTATCGTCAGATGGTATATATTTATTAATTGTCTGCAGCTGTGTGGGAGTCGCATAGGTGTGGCAAGTTGTATAAACGAAACATTTAAGAACAGAGTGTGGCAAGAATTACTCGCATTATAAGATAGATTCTGTTACTTTACTTAAAGTGATTAGTATCCGTTGGTTCGATGTTGGTGTACACAGTATTCTGGAAAGCATAATGAATGTTTTCCAGTGACGTTAACTGTACTGCACTTTACACACATAGCCACAGGTAACACGTTCCACATCAGACTGCTGCAGACAATTAATAAATATGTACCATCTGATGACGAATCGGTAGGCGGCCCGAGCCGGTAATGGAATAAAAGCTTTGAAGAACAAAACAAAAGGCGACTGGCTGCGGTAATTTCAAGAAACCTTTACCTGAAAGTACTTAGCAAGCAAGGAGTTTTTTAAATTATTGGCTCTGGAGATGTGGGTATTTAAGACTCTGGCGACCAAGCCCGAGCATCGCTAGGGCTACAATGCTGTGTTCGAAAGACTGTACCCGAGTATGGCTCGGGTCAGTTTTTCTCGGTGTGCGAGCCACCTATCGCTTGAAAACTAGACTAACAGTATACGGACGTCTCGCTACTTGTCCTTTGATAGGCGCTGCCTTCTGTTGTTGATTTCGAGAATTATTTCGAGAAAGATACTGCGAACGTAACAGCTGCTGTCGCGAATGACTGAGCCAATATGAAATAGCGTTGACATAATGTCGTGCGTGTACTCGTTGGATTTCGCAGTTTGCTGGAATTCTGCTGCAAATGCATCATGTTTGTTGAGTGAGCACGAAAGCCCAAGAAAACAAATTACTCAGTAATCACCTTGCAATTTTTAAGGATAATTATTATACTTTTTGTTATTATTTTAAAATCTGTGATCTATCAAAGAACTAAAGTAAACAAGAAATATAAATCTTGAAGTTTGATTTTGTTTTTAGTTTGTATTACTGTCGCAAGTTTATGAATTACATAACTGCCAATAACTCTGTGAATAATGGCATAAATGGCCATTTTCTAGGCCCGACATTCTTCTGAATGGCAGGTCTTCAAAGTGTTAACCCTGTCTCGCGGGCCAAAGTGAGGCTGGCGACCCTTATTTAATCTGACTGGGTAGTGTGGCGCGTAGATGATTAACCCGGATCCGCGAACGTTTCCTGTGAAATCCACAGAGCAGTACGTCGCGCCATTGGTCTTGCGCGCCGCACATTGCCAAGACGGCGAGGATTAAGGCCGCCACAACGAGCGCGACTTCGCGCGGTATCCCGAAAGCTTCGAGTACGGAGTAAAGGAACGTTTCGTGTTATTTCCTATTCGTGATTCACCTAAAAGTTGCAGGTTTCTGCTTGCAAGGAGACGACTTTACAATTACACATGAACCTTTTCTGTGTAAGTGAACAATCCATTCCGTTGCTAAATGGTGACGGTTTCTGGCGCATTGTGGTATGTCTAAGACCCATCACCGGTTTCAATAACAACGAAGATTTCGGCGAAGAAGAAACATATTCGTCTAGGGCACAAAATAAATGCAGATAATGAAATTTTGGGATAAACACTGTGGGGCAAATGGTCCACATTTTACATACGGTTACAGTTTTGATCTTTGACCATAGGACTTTCTTTTTGACACCATAAACAAATTCCAGGTTCGCCAACGCTTCAATTACGTCGAATGAGTGGCATTCTTTGTGCGCAGGTCTTTATTTAATTATTTATTAAATTTAAAAAGGAATTTGTTGAATAATGTATACAGAAGGAAAAATCAAGAATTCAGTGGTATTATCTCACACATTTTCTTGATACTTGGTGTCACAGGTTATTGATACTACCTCTGCAGTCCACATCTGGGCAAACCGACTTTAAAGAACGATTATGTAGGCGCCTCACGCTGAATTTCACACGAACGGTAAGTTACCCTGGAGCGTCCATTATTGCGGTGCAGGAAAAATGAACTGTGTGTGGTTCTGTATTAAAAGAGCCTATCCGCTGTCCTCAACCAGTAGACAAATTGGAACATTATAACACTATACTTGCACTAGTCTCCTACAGTTAAGCGTTACAGAGAAAAGAGGAAAATATAAGAATGAGCGGTGCTCAATCATCTAAAAGACTCTCGAGGTACTCTTACTAACAGAAACTGTGCTATTTGTATAGGAAAGAAGTCCTCCCTAGCGTACAACCACAGGATTCAAAGATAAGACACAGCCTCTAAAGAATCATTTCTGGACCGCGACGATCGGAGAGCCCGGTCGCTACTGTGAGTGATACTGCCAGTTTCCGTGTGTCCTTGGGATTGCGTCATTCACTCCGGCTAATGGATGTTTGTCTTGACCGATTAGGTGGTCTGCCAACACGAAGGTGTCTCTCACAGAATGGCTGGTGTTTCCTGGTACGCTTTGGGCACAAACTCCGGAAAGTGTCGGGAGGGAGCAGCACTTGACAGATGTACTTTGGGCGTTGGCAGAAAACGACCAATCGCAGTGACACCTTTCTGCTCTGGAGGCTGTTGGTCGAAATATTGGCATGTGAAAATAAATTTGTGGAGCTGTTGGGCAGCTCGCGAAATCGAGGGGTCGGTTGGTGGCACCAGGAGGTGACTTGAGCTCTCTGAGGCGGAGATAACCTGGAAGCGTATTTCGGAAGTGAGTTGTCAGGGAGCAGTAAGACTGTTCTCTAGATGTGGAAAGTTCCGAAGGTGCGCCCGAAGTGTGTTCCCTTTCGCTCGCGTCGGAAATGTCTTAATGCTGTGCTGGTTCTCGAGGTGTGTGTTGATGTTAGAGAGCGTACACGGACACTTAAGTAAGATACCGCCTAACAGAATGGGGCGCAACAGGCTAGCTGGATGCATTGTGTCACTAACGAAGCGTACTTGGCTAGGATTATTAGAAGAAGAATAAATTGCGTTTTGGTCCAACAGAAATTGGAAGCGTGGAGTATTCGTATAAGTGTTTACCGTCTTTGACATACACTGTGTGGTCTACAGAAGAAATGGGAGAAACTGTTTGGTGACGGTGTAGTCACTATTTGCGGTGTTTGTTGTACAAACCAGTGGTCGGGCTTGGAGGCTTTTGAAGGCAGTCAGATGGCTTCAGGACATTAAATAACGGTATATCGTAAGTAACTGTTTTAACCCTGACTCGCGGGTCTAAGCGAGGCTGCCACCCTTATCTGGCTTTACAGCGTAGGTGTAGCAGGGCCTAGGAATTATCCAGAACCGCCTACAAACGGCTGCGAGGAAGTCTACGGAGCAAAAAGTCGCGCGATTCGTGTCGCGCACCGCACTCTGCTAAGAGTGCGTGGACTCTGGCCGCGGCCGCGACAGGACTTCATTTACCAGAAGCTGCAGAAGCACCGAGACGACGGACGAGGAGGAAAGTTTCAAGTTGACCTTAGATAAATAATTTCTATGTCAAACTGTTGTGAATAGACAATATTCTCTTTGGTACAAACACGCCATTTAAACCATGTTTTCTAGGGCAGAATTCGTGGACGCCTTGAAGCAGTCGGGACATAGACCCGAGCTTCAGCAGTGTCACATGTGCCATAGTTACTTCAAGATTTCGCCAGAAGCTCAAAGAAAAAGAAAAATGGCGAAATTTAATAGATTCTAAAGACCTATTCTCTGAGAAGCGTGCATCTACTTAGGAGTCGCAGTTTCCTGACACATTATGTATAATAATATCAACGCATTTGGTATATTTATTAGATGTCTTGCAGTGTGTGTGTGTGTGTGTGTGTGTGTGTGTGTGTGTGTGTAAGAGAGAGAGAGAGAGAGAGAGAGAGAGAGAGAGAGAGAGAGAGAACCTTTCACAGCAGTACAGAGAACAGCCTGTTTATGGCGCAGTCGGAATTGTCCAAGCAGGACTACGAATGAACGAAGGAGTGATCTCTTTACAAACGAAAGAAGTTTCAGTTTCCAGAATAATTCTTGTCATAATATTTCTGGAGAGGGTGTGATTGCTGATAAAAATCTAGTGTGGTGGTGACTGCGCCAATAGGTGGGTGTTGGAGGTTTATCGTCTACTGGTCGCATGGAGCTCCATATCTTTGTTGATGGTTGGGGCAATAGTGTTGACGTTAAGAGATACAGCATCAGAAAACGTCTCGGTTGCATTCGGAATTTCGACACGCTAACCAATCACCTACAGATCTCCGTATACCGGTTACTTAGAAATAGCGTCGACTGCCAACAGAGTTCTTGAAGCACCTCATACAGAGCATGCCACGACGCTGGTGAACTTTTTAATCATAAATGAGTAACTTCGTTTTTGGAAATATGCTTACATGGTCTGGAGATTGTCGCGTCAGATGTCTTTGGTGGTTAAGCTTTAACTTGTTATGAAATAATAGCGCTGCACTGTTTAGGGAATCAACTTTTACTTCTTACGTATGCTTAGTTTTTAGAAACTTGTGGACATGATTATTGAAGCTGGTATGTGCTTGACTCCCTCTGACATCAGAAGCCGTTTACCCATCACTTACAAGAGGACAACAGGTTTATTTCTAATTCGAAACATATACCTCACAAATAGACAAATTTCCTCCACTCTCCATGTGTAGATTGCCAAATGGGAAGCACTTTAGGCATCTGCCACTTACGTACATGACGCAGGGAACTCACACACCTACGAAGACCACTCGAACTAATGACAAAAGCGGTCCATTTCAGGGTTTCTTTCCTTTCTACATTAGCTTCGGCAAAACTTGATCTCGTATCGTATTCCTATCTAGACAAACGCCAAAGATGTGAAGCAATGAGAAGCACGGAAAACGCCGGTTACATTGTAAATGCATGCTTTCCCAACAGCGAATCAAGGTGTATCGTATTCCTATCTAGACAAACGCCAAAGATGTGAAGCAATGAGAAGCACGGAAAACGCCGGTTACATTGTAAATGCATGCTTTCCCAACAGCGAATCAAGGTAGCCAAAGTTATGTTTGGGGCACAACAGATCGTACTGAAGTGCGAGTGGGCCACTGTTGCACGACTAATTCACAAGCGCACAAAGAAAGATGAATGCGACTTGTCGGACAGTAGAAAGAATGGTATCGTAGCACCTATTTAAATCTTCCTCTCTATCAGTCAATACGAGCATGATCTGGCAACTAGCTTAAGACCATTCCCAGAACTCGTAATGGCGATGTCTAGACGTCCAGACGGGATCGACCTCGATTTTGACTTGCATTAGGAACAATGAATTTCGGAAGTGCCTCACGTTTTACGTAGTGACGCCCAAGTTAACCAATTTTATATTAAAAATTAATAAAGTCTGCATCTTGTCGTCTTACTCTTCATATTACTCGTCATCTTCCCCATTAGCACCGCAGTTTTATTTACAGCATTTTAAAGGCAGGATAGCATTTAAACAGAAGTGCCCCTAGACATTCGCAAGGGAGTGGCCAGGGGAGGGAGGGGCAAGAGGCGGCAGTTGCCCCCTCCTGGAATCAGGATACAGGCTTTTTAGTCATTACAGAATTCTCACAAGTTTCTAGCAGTGATTATCAGCGACTCTACTGAACTGCAAGTTTAACACTGCTGAGCCCAACGGGAAATATACTCTGACTTCAGCACTCATTATACATCTTTGTTTTTTTGGTTGTCTCGCCGTTGACAGAAAATTACGCATATTCCTAGAGGTCTTCACCAGGGTCTGGGACCATCTTAAACTCTATGTGGTGCAACACAGAGCCAAGTGCAATCACAGTTCATTTGGTTCATCACGGTTCATTTGGCCTGAAAGCACAATAATATGACAAACTGAAGGAACGAGGATTTCCTTGGTTCAGTCCTAAGCTGTTAAAGTCGCCCGCATCTCGTGGTCGTGCGGTAGCGTTCTCGCTTCCCACGCCCGGGTTCCCGGGTTCGATTCCCGGCGGGGTCAGAGATTTTCTCTGCCTCGTGATGGCTGGGTGTTGTGTGCTGTCCTTAGGTTAGTTAGGTTTAAGTAGTTCTAAGTTCTAGGGGACTGATGACCATAGATGTTAAGTCCCATAGTGCTCAGAGCCATTTGAACCATTTTTTTTTGTTAAAGTCGGTTATACCAGCCAGTTTGAGAGTGGCTTTGTGAGACTTCCTACATTAATCCATTCGAATCCCGCTCCTTGGAAAAAAAGTAACTTTGAAAACACATTCTATACAACTTTAGTTATGGCAGTCAATACTAAAAATAACAAGCATGAAAGTAATGCAATTAATCCATTAAGATAATCAGATGTCAAGTTTCGTAAGCAAACAAACTGCTTGTGATGTTATCAAAGTTGAAGAAGTGTTTTTTTGTTTTTTATTTTTTTAAAGTTTATTTCCAGCTTCTTCACCTCACTTTAACTTTTGCTGATATCCAACACGGTTTTCTCAGTCATTCTGTATTTTTTATATTTCCGAATTTGGAATTTCAGTGCCAATCTAACACCGTTAGAATATAACAAATTTTTTTGAATATTTTCTACCACTATTTCGTATGTGATTAGCTACCGTGGATGTAATCATACGAGACATAATTTCAGACTACTGAATGTCAGAAGATATCACTTCTGCAAGCTGTAACATGTCACTCGTGGCTGCGACGTGAACATCTGAAGAAAAGTATCCATTTTTGTAGAACACAGAAGTTCAAAAGGCACTGCGCCCTGTTTCCCCACAAACGGTTCTTGAAGAGCTACAAGAAGAAACGCAAAAGGTTGCACATTTGCCGTATGTTGGTCCGATATCTGCCAAAATCAGCAGAATTCTCATCAAACATAACATTAAAAGCATGTTCCACGCACCCAACCAAGATTAAGGCTCTGCTAGGGAGTGTGCAGGATGACCTGCGTTTACGGAAACCGGGCGTTTACCACGTACCGTGTGAATGTGGTATGGCATACATCGGCCAGACGACCAGGACCGTTGACATCAGGCGCAAATAGCACCAAAGGCACACCAGACCGAGACAGGCTACCAAGTCAGCGATTGCCGACCATTGTTTAGAACTCGGTCATTCTATGAAGTATAATGATACCAAGATTTTAACACAAACACCGAGATACTGTGACAGCGTCATCAAAGAATGTATTGAGATTAAGGTCGCAGAGAATCTCATTAGCCGGGACACCGGTTTCCAGCTGAGCACGGCTTGGAACCCAGCATTCGATCTTCTGAAGACGCAACGTACGCAGCATCCAGACGACAAGAGAGACAAGTATAAAGATGAAATTAGAGATAACAGCCCAGTACATGTAACAAAGGACGTACGTGAAATGGTACCTCAGACAACAGACACAGTACCTGCAATAACATTGCAGCCACTCCTGGGGGGCAAGAACTTCGGACGGGACGCCTAACACGGCACACCACGTTAACAGAACGTCCTAACTGACAGAAGGACTCAAATGACGACAATCGGAAGATAAAACGTCTAGCACAGCTTGGACGCCATTCAGAACTTAATTCAGCTACACTGACAACGGATAATAACCACAAAGTATGCGCACAGCGTTCGGAACAGCCGCGACTAGAAGAAAACGCGACAGCCGTTGCTACTGGTCGGCACACACCGCGGACTGAGCGCCAGGCGCGGCGCAGACCGCAAAAGGGAACGCCTAGCACAACGTAGGCATAAATACCGGACTCCTTCCATACTGGAATGAGGACGCACGCACTTCGTTACCGTCGCTCGCCTACGCCACTAGCCGATCGCAATGTCCGGACGTAGGAAAGGAGGAAGAGGCAAGATTGCTGCCGCTGTCAAGCTCCTGCTAAAGGCAGTCGGGAGCAACGGTTGCGGCAACAAGAATAAGAAGCGGAAGCCCCTGGCACAATTACAATGTTATAAGTGTCAGAAGAGGGGACGGCGCGGTAGCGTGTGTGAAGTGCGGGAAGCCGCACGATACACGCAACTGCGACAAAGCGATGGGCACCGCCGCCGCGTGTGTGAATTGCGGCGGAAGTCATGGAAGCGGCAGAAAGGGGTCACCACACATGAAGAGGTGGCCCAAGAAGACAAAGTGGACACCCCGTCCTCCTATTCAAGCAGGGGAAGCGGGCCGCGGCCGGCGGAACTCGACGAGATGCGTCGCGAGGTGTCTCGCACGACACCTGAAGAGTCGCCGACCCCCGCCAGTATGGGGGTAGACGCGGAAACGCAAACGACCGTCTCCCTGGCCGACGCGGAAACGCAGTCTGCTAGGGAGGTGGACATGGAGTCGGGAACACCCGCCGACAGCAAGAAGACAGCCCCCGTTCGAAACGGAAGACGACGGAAGAGACGCCCATGGACACCGAGGGAGAAGAAGACGAGCCTTCGAGTGCCTGCCCCTTCCCAACAAGAATTGTTGGAGGAAGGTACTCACCAAGATTGCAGACTCCCTTCGAGATGGCAGCTATCCCCACCATGGAAATCCGTATCCCTTCACGGAAACCGATATCCCTCCCCTCCCACACAAGCCCTATTCATTCCACTGGGGTTGTGAACCCCTAAACCAGAAGATCAAAGGGAGGGAACTCGTCCGGCGTGCGGATCTGGAGCTAATAAACTGCTACCCTACCTTCACCGACGCGGATAGAGGTACATGACGGAACGAGCCGTCCTGTACATCAAACAGAGCTCGCCGCCAGTGGACCACTCCCGTATGACCAAAATAAGAGATCGGACAGCCAGAAAACAAGAAGAAGAAAAAGAACAAGAAGCCACAGACGTCTGGCCGTTAATTCTTTGTTCCACATAACCTAGAGGTCCAACCAGAACCAGAGGAAGAACAACCCAACCACTCAGGAATAGAGGAGGAACAGCTTCTCACAGCTTAAACTCATACGACTTGGGCCAGGGATAAGGTCCATCATTTTAGCGTCAGCATCACACTGGAATCAGTATCGGACAGCACCTGAAGAAGACTGCGAGTCAAGCATTTGAAATATCGTGCAAGAAAGACGCGAATTACAGGCAGAAACAACATGACAACCATGAATTTGTTTAAATTTCAAGAAGTCCACGAATTATGTTTTTCCTTTTCGGCCGGGCCTGGAGCATAGCATACGTCATAATATGACTATTAAATACATTGGTGTCGCTGTTACTTAGTGTGAGCACACATATCCATATGTCATAAAACAACATAGTCTGTAGACACTCATGTTCATTAGCCAGCACTAGTCACACATGCACTAAACTGCAGCGGCAGATTACTGTTTACAGGCTACTGATATCCGTTTTGGCGCGTAAACGGATTACATATATTGTAATGGTACTCCAAACAGAGCAAAACAATGCTCATCAATGTATTTAATAGTAATGACAACGACATATGAATGTGTCAGCTCATTTTAGGTTGTCATGGCCTAATGGCCATATCATGTAAGTAACATGCTTATGCAATTGCATTTTTCATTCTGTGTAATCGGCCGAATATCAAGATACACAACGATTTTGTTAAATAATTTAAGAACATTCTGTATATTTCAGCTTCACTTGATAATGGCCTAAGGGCGATATTGCAATCGTGAAATAAAGAAAGTGTTACAGTCACTGGCGTAAATATGTCTTTTATAAAGTTAATTCACTGATGCAGCGGGGGTGGGTGTCTATTGCGACTAGACGTTAGTATATATGTAAACCGACCTTTACGAACAACTTTTATAAACGTAGGAGGACTCACCAACTTTAATATCTACAGGTTTACTTGAGAATAGCGCTATAGCCGAAACAAGCTTGTAGAAAGGAAGAAGGATTACTAATTAAACTATATGCAGCTTGACTAGAATAATTCATTGCAAAATGTCATTAATTTTCTTCTTTTTTTCTAAGTCCACTCAGCAATTCTAGGCAGAAAACGCGGTTAAATTTCTAAATAGCTGAAATAAATTCGTACTGCGCATCGGCTTGGAAACAGAAACCGATGAACAACATCGATTTGAGTCTTGAGGCGGACAGCGACAGTCTGAGCATATTAATAAGCTTATTTGCTACGCGCTTACTTCATGATTAGCCACAAAACTGGCCTACAACTCTCTCTTGTCTCTCAATTATTTCGGCGCAATTGACTTATGATGTACCCAGGATATGAGCTAATGAGATTTCTCACATTAGTTTTGCAGTGAATAATGAAAGAGTTTTTAAGTTTCACGACAAATAGCTCTGGGCATACTTGTTACTATCAAATATGCATTGTGTGTTCCGGCATTCTTCAAACTGACATTTAACCGATTCGTATGTCTGTTTCGAGGGACAGATACACTCTTGAGTCCGTTCTCTATTATTTTTGTTTACTGCGAGCCATATGCATTTCTTAAGCCAGTCATTTTAAGTAAGTATTCGGCTATCGGCGAAAACCAGTTCTCCTTTTGCCATAAGTCGCTTTACTCATTGCGTCACTCATGCAAGATGAGTTTTTTTTGCCTCCGTTTGTCACTGGCAGTACGGAACAGCTGGCAAGAACTCGTGTAAGGTAGAAGCGGGGACGGCATAGAACAAGCGAGCCAGGGCAGGGCATACCTGGAGTGTGCCTCGGGCACTATGTCGTCCAGCACAACGTAGACCATGGCGCCGGCGGCGAAGGAGAGCGCGTACGGCAGCAGCGGCCGCGCGATGCCCACCGTGGCGGCGCCGACCACGCCGAAGATGGGCTCCACCACGCCGCTCAGCTGGCCGTACCTGCAGACACACACGGTCGCGGCCTGCGTGTACTCGCCGATCAGGCACCCCCAAACAGCAGCTCCCAAAAGCGGATCTTAATCACTGAGTGTCGAGAGAACGGTAATAAGTAATGACAACTACCAGTCCACACCCTACAGGCAAGCTACCTAATCCGATATACTGCACTGCAAAACGACTTGTCTCTAAAATATAATTAATGTGTCCACTGGTTTTATGTCAGCAGGTAGGCAGCACCATTTCAGGAGTGCTCTGCGCTTTTGCCATATTTCTACCTCCCATGACATCACGCACTGTTACCAGAGCTCCACCCCCTACGACATAGGACAATTGCCCAACGTATAAAATGGCGAAAAATTCAAAATAGCACAATTGTAGGGTCCTCTCCCCCTTCTACCTATGACGTTACTGTGAATGTAGGACTGTTGTCCGACATACAAATTGGTGGGAAATTAAAAGATCCGAGATGATGCTTTGTCCTGCTGAAATTCGAGGTGGCAACATAGTTGACACATTTTTTGGGTTTTTCCCTGGCGTCACTCACCTGACACAAAGGATGTTCATTACCTCTGAAGGTCCAAGCCTCTCTGTTAGACAAAGGATACTGCCCGTTAGACAAATCATACCAGCCTGGCACTGGATATGTAAAACTGTTTTTCATCTTACAGGTAGCAACTATTCTGCACTCCTACAATCAGTGACATGAAAAACCGCTTATCCTCAAGCTACTTTTCACTCAGACATCATGGATCTGCCACTCATTGTTGCAAGTCACTTATTCTAAGTAAAGAAATAAAGATGACCACCAGGTTTTCCCCTGACATCACATATCGCCTACCACAAGTTGAAGTCCAGCTGTATTAAGTTTAAGCAACTTCCGACCACCCAAATGATATCACAGCCTAAGCAACTGTCACCCTAAGTTTGTATATATATGGCTTGTCCTAATTTTAAATCCAAATTAGCTACGCTTAAGCAACTGCTGGGAACTGGGTAGTAGTAGCAATTGCATCTTCCTTTAAATGACAACCATGACAGGGAGAGGCCTCTTTCCACAATCGCAAAGTTCACAATCGCCGGACAGACCAAGAAATCCGCGCCGCCGCCTTGCCACTGTCCGTCGCCGCGGGATTAGCCGAGCGGTCTCCGGCGCTGCAGTCATGGACTGTGCGGCTGGTCCCGGCGGAGGTTCGAGTCCTCCCTCGGGCATGGGTGTGTGTGTTTGTCCTTAGGATAATTTAGGTTAAGTAGTGTGTAAGCTTAGGTACTGATGACCTTAGCAGTTAAGTCCCATAAGATTTCACACACGTTTGAACACTCCGTCAGCAGTAACAGGCTGATTGTAAGAACCAACGGGGACGCACCACTGTTAGCAGTCAGAGAGGGCCACCCGGCCATCAGACACCAAAGTATGCCCCTGTCCAGCGACTATGTGTCGACTGACGTAAGCCGTGTAACCACAGCACCTCGCCCGTCGCCCGCTGCTCGAACGATACCGGAGCTGGGCAACCTTGCGGAGACCATAGACTCAGGTGCCCCCACAGACACTGACTCTTTATTTAGATTCCGATACCGCAGGACTGTAAATGGCAGGGTATTCAAAATTCTATGAAGTAGTTCCAATCCCCACCACTACTAGCTTATTTTCGACAGCATTGCACACAAACCCATATTAAAATAGTGGGGAAATATAAAATGACCATCTGTTTACGAAATTACGTTACATTCCGGCTCAGTGATTGTGGGTTTTTCAATCATTCAGACAGAATTCATAACAGGCCTGAAAAAAAAAACAGAGAATAGACGTCAGTTAAATGTATTTCTTGGAGAGCAACATAGGTGGTAGAACAGTTACCATTTAAAATGTGTAGTTCGACATGTGACAGTACTATCCATTGAATTATTACGCTGAGTGTTCCCATTTCTGCTACAGACTCATAACCACAACAACTAGGAAACAAAGATCCACACTTAACAGTATTTCTAACGGATATTCGTGTCAGTATACACATCAGATGTTTCCACAGGATTTCTAAAAAAATTCAGGCGAATGCAGATGTGACTCCCTCAACAACAGCATGTGTGGAGTGAATAATCCCTGTAAAATCTGAAAGGAGTACTGTGATATATCACATACTCCTGTTTCCTAGCAATGCGGAATATACACACTGCATAGTGCATACATACAGCGGAAGAGTACAGTCCGTCTCCTCCTATGCTGTCCCGACAACACTGACTTTTGGGCCGAAACCAGCTAATATAGTACCGAAATCAATGAAATGAGTATCAACCATTAAGGAAAACACGCTATTTGCAAGGAACTCTTCAGTCCAATCATAAACCTTACATGATATTCCATATTTTGCTGCTGTGGTGACATATTGGAATTGCATTCTACCCTCACCAGAGATCGGGGAACATAACCATTACGTTCCAACACATACTTGACAACATCATCGAAGAACAGTTTAAAATATGTCTGCCAAAGATAGAGTCCCATCACAACACATACTGCACAGTACAAGACGTAGAGGTCAACGCCACTTGGATGCTTTAGAGTTACCTGGCAGAGAAGACCTAATGCATGAAGGGACATAATTGTTCTCCCACTGCTTCATTTGCGAGTGGAATAGGAAAGGGAACAACTAGCAGCGATATAAGATATACTTCACAATGTGTAGTGTGAAGGCTTGCAGAGTACATTTATTCATAGTCACTTCCCTATGATTTGTAGGTTAGCTGAAGCAGCTTGAAAGTTTTCACTTCGTGATATTCTTCAGCTTAGAATAATACGATAATTTTAGATTAGCTGTCCTTTAAATTCCAGTCATGTGTCCTACAAATAGAAAGCGATCTAGTATCAGGCGATCCTAAACTATTTCACATATAAATTATCATTGTTTTGCGTTGTACATTGGACATCGAACATATCCAGCGAATTTCTTATGGTACTGACTTCTGTGGCTTAACATCAAGTGAATCTATAACCTCAATGTTATCGCAAGGAAGATGAACATAGGTATGTCTCACAAAATATATCACTGAGTGATATATTTTGTTTTCGAAGAGAATCACCAAGAAAGTTACGCTGCAGTTCCTCTAGAAATGCTGCAAATAGTATGAGAATCTTTGATGATGTATCTTTCAAATTTCTGTAAGTCTCGAGGGTGGTACTTCATCTCAACTACATAGGTTTTTCAAACAGGCTTGTTAGCAGTTATATTTTTAAAAAAGGCTTATTTTGCTCGTTAAGTGTGTTTTTAGTTCAAATACCCAAATTTCGTGTGTGTTTGCATAACTGTCAGGCACAATCCTACATTTTAATAATTAACTAGTGTGTGTGTGTGTCCGCCGTCTTTAGTATGAATAGGGACTGTAACAGCTGCATTCAGATGCGAGCCGAGTTCGTGACCCTTCGCTCAAAGCTCCAGGTAATACAGGTTTTGGTCACACAGCTAGAAGCCTCTTGCCTGTTGCCAATGCGCATCACTTATGGGGACTGGATATGCGGATCCAAGGGACGTACATCACGTCATTTGTATCCCAGTACTGTGGCCGCCCTGATTACTGCCTGCACTGAAGTTAACCTGTCACGTGGTGGAGTGGGATCATTCCAAGCAGTGGCAGGGATCAAAATATATTCTGGTTGGACGATCGAAGGGCCCCGCCGGTTCGTCTGACAAACAGGTTTCAAGCGCTATCTGTACCTGACAAAGATCCTGAACCAAATGCAATCGCTTGCTCTGTTTCAGGGGAAGCCTCTTGGCCTGCAAGATCTGGGCAGAGAGTAGGATTACTGGTAGTTGCGAGATAAAAAGTTAGACATGAAACGGGGCGCCTTAGGGATATGGCTGCCAAGGAGGGGAAGCAGTCCAGTGCGTACTCTGTGTGCATACTTCACAGAGTCACCCCAGAGGCGGAACGCATGCTTCCGGATGTCATGAAGGGCACAGGGTGCAGCCAACCGCAGGGGGTGGCTCATTTCGTTACAACGATGTGTTTCTCTTTGGATTGGAAAAGATACTCTCTAGTTTCAGGTATCTCAAGAGGTAAAAACTGCAAGTCCTGCTTGCAAGATGAAGGCAGAGCTTACCAACAGTAGCACTGTCATCAGGACCAAATGTGGACCTTTGGTACAAAGCCGAGTGGAGGATCTGAAGCATAGGATCAGACAGTTCTGCGAGCACGAGGCTGTAGACTTCTCAATTTGCGCCACAGTGTCGTGGGTTTTCGGGTTCCGCTAAACAGGTCACGGACTCGTTAAACACAGAAAGTGGCCACGCTGGTAGCGGGAGCTGTGTAGAGAAAAAGGCAGTTTTTTTAGGTTAGAGGATCTCGGAAAATAACACAAAGGGCATCAGCCTAAAAGGGGTGTATGGCAACCACAGGACGAGGGTAGATCTCTAGCAAAAATCGGTACTGCAGTTGTAAATTGTCGAAGCTGTGTTGAGAAAAGCCATAGCTCCAAGTGTTATAGGCACTGAAAGCTGGCTAAAGTCGGCGATAAGCAGAGCCGAATTTTTGAAGGACCTAACGGCGTTCAAAAAGGCCAGAATAAATATAGTTGGTGGTCCAGTGTTTATTGCTGTTAGAAGTAGTTTACCTTGTAGTAAAATCGAAATTGATAGTTCCTTTGAGTTACTATAACATTTCTATTCACAAAAGCAGATAAAAATTCGCTTTACGTTTCGTAAGAGACAGTATAGGAGAGAGATATACCAAATAAATTAATAAGCAATGATTCTGGAAACCTATGGTACACAAAATAGTTCGGAACACTAATGCAGAAGCCACGAAAAAAGCATGTGAAATTTAAAAGAACGGAGGATCTCCAGCACTGACAATGCTTTACTGAAGCTCGAAATTTAGCGCGAAATTGAAAGTGAGAGGCTTTTAATAATTTGCACAATTAAAATCTTTCTCGACATCTGCATAAAATCCAATGAGATTCTGTTCTTATGTAAATTATACCAGCGACAAGACACACTCGGTAACTTCATGATAGCAACGGTAATGTTACTGATGACAATACCACTAAAGCAAAGTTACTACACACGGGTTACCGCAATGCGTTCACCACAGAACACCAAGCCACTGTTCCAGAAATCGAACCAAGAACAGCTGCAAACATGAGTTACTTACAAGTAGATATCCTCGGAGTTGTGAAGCAACTACAATCATAGAGTAAAGGCAAATCCTACGATCTTGACTGTATACCAATTAGCTTCCTTGCTCAGTATGCTGATATAATAGTTCCATCCTTAACAGTCACAAACAACCGCTCGGTCGACGAAAGATCCATACTTACAGACTGGAAAGTTGCACAGGTCACACCAAACTGAATACAGGACACAGGAGTAATTCGTTGAATTACAGAACCATACCACGAACGATTTGAAGTAGGATTTTGGAGCATATGCTGTGTTCGAACACTGTGAATTACCTCGAAGAAAACTATCTGTTGATAAATAGTAAGCACGGATCCAGAAAATATCGTTCTTATGAAACACAACTATCTCTTTATCAACATGAAGTAATGAGTACTATCGACAAGGGATCTCAAATTGGTTCCGCATCTCTAGATTTCCAAAATTCTTTTGAAACCGTGCCTCACAAGCAACTTCTAATAAAATTGTGTGCCTCTGGAGCAGCTGTACGACAGGATTTGTAATTTCCTGTCATAAATGTCTCAGTTCACAGAACTGACGGAAAATCACTGTGTAAAACAGAAGTGGTATCTGGTGTTCGAAGGAAGTGTTATTGGCCATCTGCTGTACACGATCTTTATAAAATGTTTAGGTGATAATTTTAGTAGCCCGCTTACATTGTTCGCAGATTTGCTGTTGAAGAGCAATTTGGGGATGGCGATTGCATTTTTCAATATTATCAAGCACCTGTTCGCAATGCACGGCCCGTGGCGGAGTTGTTACACAAAAATAACATCCCTGTAAAGGACTGGCCTGCACAGAGTCCTGACCTGAAACCTATAGAACATCTTTGGGATGTTTTGGAACGCCGACTTCGTGCCAGGCCTCACCGACCGACATCAATACCTCTCCTCAGTGCAGCACTCCGTGGAGAATAGGCTGTCATTCCCCTAGAAAACTTCCAGCGCCTGATTGAACGTATGACGTATGCCTGCGAGAGTGGGAGCTGTCATCAAGGATAAGAGTGGGCCAAGACCATACTGAATTCCAGCATTACCGATGAAGGGCACAACGAACTTGTACGCCTTTTTCAGCTAGGTATCCGGATACTTTTGATCACATAGTGTATGCCATCATTTGTTTTCTTGCGCGTAGTACCACAGTGTCTTAGGAAGAGAGACGTAATCGTCTTATAAGCGACCAGCTATTAAAAACAGGATCGTAACGATCATGTTACTGTCACCCTGCATAAAAATGTTCAAATGTGTATGAAATCTTATGGGACTTAACTGCTAAGGTCATCAGTTCCTAAGCTTACACACTACTTAACCTAAATTATCCTAAGGACAAACACACACACCCATGCCCGAGGGAGGACTCGAACCTCCGCCGGGACCAGCCGCACAGTCCATCACTGCAGCGCCATAGACCGCTCGGCTAATCCCGCGCGGCACCCTGCATAAAAAAGCGGTCTTGGTTCTACAGGAGCACACATACAATTATCGTTAATGATATCCATGTTAAGAACTAAACATCTTCTATAAAGAGGCGTATGGTATTGCTTCTGAATTAAGTGGTCTTCCACATAAATACTGCGATATTTAATGTAGACGGTGATCGCGGCTGACAGACTGGAAGTCTGCGTCGCCAGCGGTGTAAGGTCGGAATAAAATCATCCTCCTCAGCAAATTTAGAAAGTTATTCGGCTAAGGAATGTAGTATTAAGCCTATATTTGCATTTCTCTCATGCTGCTGCTAGATATTTCCCACGCTAACTAACAGTATTTGTAAAGCATTCTATCTTAATATCATGTAGACAGTGTAACAGAGGTTCTGCGATATATCCATGGGGTTACAAGCGTGTGAGGATGATGGCTGCTTCAGAATGATCACATACAACAGATGACGTGCTATGTGAGGAATTACTCAAAAAGTGCAGCGCTAGATTGAAGCCATAAGAATTGCACACAATCCTATGAGCAATAAACCAACTTTTCAAATTTATAGTGTTACGTTTTCTGGTAGAAATGCTGTCTGCGATTTGGAATCAAGGCTGTCCAATCAACCACATACTTGCGTTGGATGCTATGGAGATATCCTTTAACGAGGAATGCGAATCATATAATCGTAATGAGTCACCTTCTTCGACTCTATGTGCTAAGGACTGCATACAGCAAAACAACAATATTGTTTTAGAGAGTCCCTTCTTCTGTATCCCACCTGGACAGGCGGCGCGTGGGTCTGCTCCTGGGAACTGCTTCTGTAACATACGCCGAGAGTGAAGGAAGTGAGTAGGAGCAGGAGAGGTGAAGCACTTCGGAACTGCATGTTACTTCAACATTTTTAATAGAGTCAAGAACACAAGTAAATATCAAATGCATACGTAACTTTGGCTAGGATCGGCAAATAGGTGTGAAGCCGTAGTCAACGTCTAATCCTGTGAAGTTAGGATGACTGTTCTGTATAATCTCAAAGCTAACAAATACTCGTTGCTGTCCAAACTTTAACTGAACGTAACTAATACAAAAGTCTCAATAGGAAGCAAGCCCACTCGGTAGTAGAAGAGATATTTTCAGGCCGTCTGCTCTTGATGAAAATGGGCCAGAAATCAAGACGGCACTTGCTGAGCTCCACAATGTCGGCCAGAGGGCGCGGTGCTCGGCCTAGTTAGTCTTCTCTCGTAGTGCCAACTTACGAAAGCGTGCACCTACTTTGTGGCATCGTAACTATCGACGCCACACCTTCTGCATCTTGTAATTGTCCCTCAGTCTCTGTCGCGCTCTGCCTGTAGCTTTGTGCTTGTGATCATTCCAATCTAAGTCGGAAATGAGTGGAAATTGGAGAATGCTGTATGTACCACTTCCTGCATCCAGTGAAGAAACAAGGGGAGCTGAGTTAATGCGATAGCATAATGTTTTTACCACTTGTTGAAAATGGGAACATGTTGTTGCAGCTCTGCCAACTTTGTACAATATGTAAGGCCAGTGCCAAACGAATCTTTCTCCTGCACCACAAAGTAGTACAAAAGACAATACGAGCAGTTATAGTGGTGTTTCTCTTTGGGAAAATTAGTAAGACTCCACATCACAGAGGAACTGGAAGAAGGACGACTATTCTGCTACTGCATTGCGGTGTGTTTCCTAACTACATACAGGTACTGCTTGCTGTCTGAAGGAGATCTGCCTCCGCAGGGTGCATTCATGTCTGTCATCCAAACATTTTCTCTATCCTCATTATTATGTACCACCCTACAAAGAGCAGCTGCGAACTATAACATCTTCGCTAACGTTCCCCAGAAGAAAACTCAATAAGATATTCAAGTATCCCTCTTTTCAAGTATTTTGAAAACAAATACCATGTGTTTGCTGACGCTGAGCATATGTGGCGATGCTATTAAATATGCAGGTACTTGTCCACTGGATCAAGTGGGCAGCGATCCAAGTCGCTTGTGCAGACCGTTGTAAAGTTTTGTCGCCTGTACTGTAGAAGGAGCATATCCTACAGACTATCACAAGGAGAAGGTTCTTGTGTTGTTGTTTCATAAGCAGTTGGGTACATTGGTTTTTTACTGTAACACATCCAAGTTGTGTATTAATACAGCTTTGTACACCATCCGGATATTATTGCATGGTGTAAACTATAGTGCTTGCACAACACACTGGATGGTTGAAATAAAAGACAGAGGTGGTGTTTCTTATTGACTGGAAGGTGGATGACATCGCAACATATGTTAAGTAAAAGAGTTTGCAGCATTGTGGAGCATTTCCAAATACCTGTCCAAAGGTGATGACCTCTATATTTAATCTCATCTTTTACAATTAGAGGGTAGCAGATGAATCAATATGGCGAGTGCTCGCGCTGGCAGTACTGATAACATACAAATTCCAACAATTCCAGTAATCCTCGACACCCTCCACCACTGGGCGGTCCTCTCCATTGTGCAAAGTCCAGCTGCAGACCTGGTGCAATCGCTAAGACTCGTGTTACATGGCGGCAACTAGCAGTGTGTGACATTGGCCTGGGGCGCTGCTTGTGGACATTAGAACATACGCAAATGGGACATGCAAGCGTTTCAACGATTTCCGATATCTAGCCATGACTACTACTACTACTACTACTACTACTACTACAACTGTACTACTACTACCAACTTGATCGTGGTTTAAGTGTCATTTTAATTGCTTCTCAATACATCCCAGGCAACTCTGTCTTGCAGTGGTTCTGTCTTGCAGTGGTATTTGTTGTGGTTGTCTCTATACTGTCAAGCAGTAGGCCCTTCCTCCTCGTTCCAAATACAGTGTACAGAACAAATTTAGTGCTTTAAAAACCCAATCACAACGTCAAATTCCCGACTGATCACATTATTGTTTCCAATAGTGGTATTGCAAGCAGGCATTTGTCCAGCCCCTCCCAAAAATTGTTTGAGGACACAGCATGCAACTGAGCTGAAATTTGAAATTTTCAGCTACTTCCAATGTAATAGACTTCCTACCAAATAACATAACTATGCTAGTATCCACCAATAGGAGGTACGGGAAAAAAATTCCGGAAGGAGGAAGAGTAGGGTCTGGAAACCAGGCTGTTGTGGGACCGAATCCCACCAAATATACCAGTCGTATGGCTCAAATGGCTCTGAGCACTATGGGACTTAACATCTGAGGTCATCAGTCCCCTAGAACTTAGAACTACTTAAACCTGACTAACCGAAGGACATCACACAAATCCATGCCTGAGGCAGGATTCGAACCTGCGACCGTAGCAGCCGCGCGGTTCCGGACTGAAGCGTCTAGAACCGCTCGGCCACCGCGGCCGGCTCCATGTACTCTTCACGATGTGAATAGTGCGAGATAAATTACGCTACTTACTAACCCGCAGATTTAATCGGAAACATTTACTGGCGGACCCAGGTTAATTCTCTGCTCTGCTACGCCGTCAAAACGGTTTAAATAAAGGTTGCCAGGATGTGAGACTGGGGTAAACTTCTCACCCAGTCTCACAGCCTGGCAACACAATAAACTACAAAGCAATCCAACTGTTTTCAGTAACTTTCCGAGTTTCGACGTTAACACCTTACTCCATGTTTCCAAGCAAAGAAATTAATTTATTGGCTTACATTAATCTTTGACAAGTCTATCTCGTTCACTAAAACATGCCCGTCTATTTAGCTACTTGGCTGCACAACCTGATACGTCTTTCCCTATCGAGCATTTGATGCTCATTAAAAGGCAACAGCAGCCTTGAAAAACGGGAAATGGAATTCACGCCCACTCACGGGAACGCATTTTCGAATGTCTTCGGTACCGGAAAAGTAACATCGTGATCACGAAGGTTCACTAACTCTCAACTTCCGAGATGAAAACCGCTTCAGAGGAGAAGTCGACCCCCCCCCTCCCCCCGCCAGGGTCCACACCCATTAACTTGCCACGTCAGTCCTGCAAGGCGTTAGCGATTTAGAGAGCCGCTAATCCGCTCCTGAACATCCTTGTCTTTCAGTCTATGAGACTCAGAAGACAAATACAGGGAATTTTATCGGTCATTTTCTGCCAGCGCTAATAACTACAAATACATGCTCCTTGGTAAAATCACTCGCCTTTTTACCAGCCTGTTATAGTTTCCTCTAAATCCATTTAGTAAGACTAGGGAAACACTAGCCCTTTATCTACAGGATCCATCTCCAGAACACCGACGTGGCTTTGACAACAGGAAGAGCACACAGGTGCGGCTGGGAAATGATACTTTACAAGGTCAGGCGTTAGGGAAAGGTCCGGTAGTATCAGACAGTGGACTGTATCGGACAACAGTTATTTCTTAAGTGCTACTTCACTCTGAAACATGGAGGAACAAAGCCATTTATGTGATTACTAATCACACACCAATGCGTTTCGGAGTGTCAACAAATTATTTTGTTTCTAGAGAGTTTTTCGGTGGGTTTTGTTTGCAAGTAAATAATGTTAATTTTTTTCCAGGCGACTGCCAACAGCATCGATATACTTGGAGAAATGTATGTTAAACATTGTGCTACCTTACAATTACATTTATTCGCAATCGGTTTCGATCACTGGTCGTCATCACAGTGGAAACATACTGTGACAAAAAATGGTTCAAATGGCGCTGAGCACTATGGGACTTAACAGCTATGGTCATCAGTCCCCTAGAAGTTAGAACTACTTAAACCTAACTAACCTAAGGACAGCACACAACACCCAGCCATCACGAGGCAGAGAAAATCCCTGACCCCGCCGGGAATCGAACCCGGGAACCCGGGCGTGGGAAGCGAGAACGCTACCGCACGACCACGAGATGCGGGCATACTGTGAGAACTTCACATGTCATACATGCCGCTTAACAAGAAAAGATGCCATAGCTGACTTGCAAACGTCAGAAAAAGATACTTCGCGCAATAATACCGGCTTAAGAAAGCAGAAAACATGGTATATGGTTACAAGGCCAGAAGAGGCGATGCGTGCGATGTTGTACTGTTAGCAAAGGCACTCGCGTCGGCCATCTGCTGCCATAGCCCATTACCGTCACATTTTGCCGCACTGTCCTAGCGGTTACGTTCGTCGTACGTCCCACACTGATTTCTGCGGTTATTTTGCGCAATTTTGCTTGTCTGTTAGCACTGACAACTTTACGCAAACTTCGCTGCTCTCCGCGCGCGTTAAGTGAAGGCCGTCGTGACTGCGTTGGCCGTGGTGAGATGTAATGCCTAAAATTTAGTATTCTCGGCACACTCTTGACAAAGTGGATCTCGGAATATTGAATTCCCCAAGGATTTTGGAAATGGTGTGTCTCATGCGTCTAGCTCCAAGTGTCATTTCGCTTTCAAAGCCTCTTAATTCCCGTCGTGCGCCAATAATCACGTCGGAAACCTTCTGACACGAATTATCTAACAAGGGAACCTCCCCATCCATCACCCCCCCCCCCCCCCCTCAGATTTAGTTATAAGTTGGCACAGTGGATAGGCCTTGAAAAACTGAACACAGATCAATCGAGAAAACAGGAAGAAATTGTGTGGAACTATGAAAAAATAAGCAAAATATACAAACTTAGTAGTCCATGCACAAGATAGGCAACATCAAGGATAATGTGAGCTCAGGAGCGCCGTGGTCCCGCGGTTAGCGTGAGCAGCTGCGGAACTAGAGATCCTTGGTTCAAGTTTTCCCTCGAGTGAAAAGTTTAATTTTTTATTTTCAGACAATTATTATCTATCCGTCCGTCCGTCCGATGCGAGGTAACTGCGCCGTAGTATGGGGACGCTACACCTAAACAAACATCGAAACTGTTGCATTCATTTGTTGCAGTTTATGTGACAAACTCTTATGTTTTCATCACTATTTTGGGAGTGATTATCACATCCACAAGAAAACCTAAATCGGGCAAGGTAGAAGAATCTTTTTACCCATTCGCCAAGTGTACAAGTTAGGTTGGTCGACAACATATTCCTGTCATGTGACGCACGTGCCGTCACCAATGTCGTATAGAATATATAAGAAGTGTTTTCCTGTGAAGGAATCGGTTGACCTATGACCTTGCGATCAAATGTTTTCGGTTCCCATTGGAGAGGCACGTACTTTTGCCTACTAATCGCGCGGTTTTGCGGTGCGGTCGCAAAACACAGACACTAAACTTATTACAGTGAACAGAGACGTCAATGGGCGAACGGACAGATCATAACTTTGCGAAAATAAAGAAAGTAAACTTTTCATTCAAGGGAAGACTTGAACCATGGACCTCTCGTTCCACAGCTGCTCACGCTAACCACGGGACCACGGCGCTCCTGAGCCCACACTCTTCTTGATGTTGCATATCTTGCACATGGACTACTCATTTTGTATAGCCGGCCGGTGTGGCCGTGCGGTTCTAAGCGCTTCAGTTTGGAACCGCGTGACCGCTACGGTTGCAGGTTCGAATCCTGTCTCGGGCATGGATGTGTGTCATGTCCTTAGGTTAGTTAGGTTTAAGTAGTTCTAAGTTCTAGGGGACTGATGACCTTAGAAGTTAAGTCCCATAGTGCTCAGAGCCATTTGAACCATTTTGTATATTTTGCTTTTTTTTTTCATAGTTCCACACAACTTCTTCCTGTTTTCTCGATTGATCTGTGTTCAGTTTTTCAAGGCCTATCCACTGTGCCAACTTATAACTGAATCTGAGGGGGGTTGCGATGGGGAGGTTCCCTTGCAAGTACAAATGAAAGGTCCGCCATTTCACCGCCCTTACATACGTTGGGCGACACTAATGCCATTTGTATACGTGCATATAGCTGTCACCTCAGTTAATACAGGAACAATTTTAAATCTCCACGAGTTGGTAGATGGCGGAAGGCTGTTCCGGCGCGATACGGTAGAAATTAAGCCCGCATAAACTGTTCAGTGTACGGGATGTTGGAATACAACCTAACGATAAAATCCCGTTCCCGAGCAAAAGTGGCGGCGAACTGGCATGTCGAGGGGAGGGACGGACTGAGACGATAGTAAGTGAGAGGGCGCAGAGGCGAGTAAAAATAGCGAGCAGTGAGCGGGGAGCGGTAGGAAGCGGAAGAGGCGCCGGCCGCGCGGGAGGATGTGGCGATGCGTGGTATTTATAGCGAGCGGCCGGCTCATTCAGCGCTCGCCGGGCCGCTCCATTCATAGGCGGCCGCTTCCGCCACGGCGTGGCGCGCCGCTGTCACGCACCACACCGCACCGCACCGCACCAGCCGGCTGCGGGTAAAGTGTGATGGCACAGCTTCTGTTCACGATATAGGGTGTCTCCGTAAGAGTCGTCAGGCACATTTTCTCTGGTGTTTCGGCAGACATTTGCAGTTTGGTTTTTGCGTTGTGTAGCTGATCTCAGCCCGAACAAATAGTGCGACGCCCACTCTCGACGAAGAGCGTCGGTTTGTTTCCTGAAACTGACAAAATGAGTGTTAAAGCGGAATTTTATGTGCCCATCCGATAGCGGTCCCACATTAGTCTAGTGCGACATTCGTTTTGTCGATGTGTATTAACATGGACAGTAAAACACGAAGAGTAACAAGTACTCCATCAGCGACAGCACTGCCCTGGCCCGCGCTGTCTGCTACCGCCAAGCATACAGCGCTACTCAGTCGCTGCTGGATTGCTTTTTATTCTTCGTGCTTTATTGTCCCGGTTTATACCTAACGATAAAAGAAATATCGGACTAATTTGGGAGCGCTCTATCCAATGGACACGTAAAATTCCGATTCAACAATATTTTTTTCTGTAATGGAAAACAAACCTACGCTTTACTCTTGACAATGGCCGTCGCATAAAGGCCGTGAAGAGCACTAATTTTTGTGCTGAATCCAGCTACACAATGCAAAAATGAAACTGCAAATACACTATGTGATCAAAAGTATCCAGACACAGCCAAAACATACGTTTTTCATATTAAGTGCATTGTGCTTTCACCTACTGCCAGGTACTCCATATCAGCGACCTCAGTAGTCATTAGACATCGTGAAAGAACATAATGGGGCGCTCAGCGGAACTCACGGACTTCGAATGTGGTCAGGTGATTGGTGTCACTTGCGTCATAAGTCTGTATGCGAGATTTCCACACTCCAGAACATCCCTAGCTCCACTGTTTCCGATGTGATAGTGAAGTGCAAACGCGAAGGAACACGTACAGCACAAAAGCGTACAGGCTGACCTCGTCTATTGACTGACAGAGACCCCCGACTGTTTAAGAGGGTCGTAATGTGCAGTAGGCAGACATATATCCATACCATCACACAGGAATTCCAAACTGCATCAGGATCCACTGCAAGTACTATGACAGTTAGGCGGGAGCTGAGAAAACTTGGATTTCATGGTCGAGCGGCTGCTCATACGCCACATATCACATCGGTATACGCCAAACGACGCCTCGCTTGGTGTAAGGAGCATAAACATTTGACGATTGAACAGTGGAAAAATGTTGTGTGGAGTGACGAAACGCGGCACACAATGATGTGATACGATGGCAGGGTGTGGGTAAGGCGAATGCCCGGTGAACGTCATCTGCCAGCGTGTGTAGTGCCAACAGTAAAATTGGGGAGCGGTGATGTTATGGTGTGGTCGTGTTTCTCATGGAGGGTCCTTGCACCCCTTGTTGTTTTGCGTGGCACTATCACAGCACAGGCCTACATAGACGTTTTAAGTACCTTCTTGATTCCCACTGTTGAAGAGCAATTTTGGGATGCCGATTGCATCTTTCGACACGATCGAGCACCTGTTCGTAATGTACGGCCTGTGGCGGAGTGATTACACAACAATAACATGCCCGTAATGGATTGGCCTGCATAGAGTGCTGACCTGAATCCTACAGAACACCTTTCGGATGTTTTGGAACGCCGACTTCGTGCTAGGCCTCACCGACTGACATCGCTACCTCTCCTCAGTGTAGCACTCCGTGAGTAATGGGCTGCCATTCCCCAAGAAACCTTCCAGCCTCTGATTGAACGTATGCCTGCAAGAGTGGAAGTTGTCATCAAGGCTAAGGGTGGGCCAACACCATATTGAATTCCAGCATACTGATGGGGGGCGCCACGAACTTTTAAGTCATTTTCAGCCAGGTGTCCGGATACTTTTGATCACATAGTGTATCTGCCGAAACACCAGAGAAATGCACCTGATGAATCTTAGGGGAGGCAGCCGGTAAACGTAAACGACCTCGCAGATGCTGTGAGCTGCAATCTGCGACTGCTGGAGGTGCTGTAGTGACGCGAAAGTGATCTTTTTGAACCACTGTAGGAGCATAATGGACGACTTGGATACAATGTCTATTTGGTGTGAAGAAATGCAGCTTGCTCCAAATGTAGAAAAATGTAACTTAATGTAGATGAGTAGGAGAAACAATCCTGTAATTTTGGAATATAGCATTACCACTGCGCAGCTTAACACAGTGACGTCGATTAAATATCTACTCGTAACGTTGCAGAGAGAAAAATGGTATGAAACGAGCACGTCAGGTCTGCTGTAGAGAAGACGAATGGTTTACTTCGGTTTACTGGTAAAGTCCTAGAAAGCTGTAGCTCATCTACAAGGTGGTCAGAAACAGCCTGAAAAGCTTGCAAGGGTGCTGCTGGATAGGCTGTGCTGAGAAATAATTCTTATGAAAATTCGATACGAAGCGCCGTTTGCGAGTTGATTAGCTCTGAAGTTAGCGAATCAGGTCGTTACACGCGCTAATTTAAACGGCTCGCCAGGCACAAATAAGGGAATAGCAGACATTGGCTGCATGGGGTATTGATTTAAATCAGTGTGTAAAGTTCAAACTTTGTGGTGGACCGCGATTCGAGCCCGGGTCTCCTGCTTACTAGGCTGATGCACTGCCACTGTGCCATTCGGACACAATGGTCATCGAAACTGCAGAGACTACTCTAGCATGCCTCCCGTCAGACCCAAATTCTCAACTTCTACCACACACTACTGATGTAATAGCGCCAGTCCATTATACTCATTACTCGCGGCATTTCGCCCATTCCATTAAGAGATCAGCCTGGTGTGCACCCGCACTGAAGAGATCATTGGCCGTCCTCGCCTTAATTATATATATGTGGTGCCCGTTTGTTCGAACATGTCCTACAGAACAGACACCACAAACATACAACAATTAGTATCAGTTGTTCTCATAGCGCAGATGACACCGCACGTGACTGCTCAGGCTTTGGCTCGCATTCGATCCTTACTACCGTCCCATGTCCAAGTTTTGTATAGCTTTCTTGTTCAGTTTAAGAAACCAAACGAAACAAACGTTTGGCGACAGCCGCTCTAGCGAACCGCTTGCATTTGCGTGCGGAACAGTCTGATAGGCCAACTTCAATGCTAATTAACTCGGGAACGGCGAAACATATAGAATTTTCTTTAACAGTTATTTCTCAGTACAACCTTGCCTGCAACAACCTTACAAGGTTTTCAGACTGCTTCTGACCACCCTGTATAAACGAGACTGCGTACTGAACACTTGTGCGACACATTCTTTGGTCCTGAGTATTTGGGGTTTCCATCACGTCGGATTAAAAAAAAGACATCGAAGCAATTCACAAGCGCGCTGCTAGATTTGTTATAAGTAGGTTGAATCAAAACGCGAGTGTAACGGAAATACTACTTGAACTCTAAAGGGAATCCTCGCAGGACATAAAGACCTTGTTTTCGCTATACAATGCTGAGAAAGTTGACTGAAACGGTGTTTGCGGTAGACTGCAGAACGATCCTACTGCTACCAACATACAGGTACATTTAGCGTACGGATCGCGAGGGTAACGTAAATCGCGACTCGTACAGAAACATCTAGACAGTCGTTTTTATAACGAATGTATTAAAAATCCTAGGTCAAGATCGCAAAAATATCTTTACTGATAACTAGTTTCATCTCATTGACAAGCCATCTTCACATCAATATAAAATTATTATTTATCAGCCATCAGGCATTACACGTCGTCATAATCCCTTGAGCTGCATCGCTATTATTTAATTGTACGACCGTACATACTACAGTAAAATGTTGTCACTGGTTATACAAATGTTTACGACACTGGCCATTTATCATCCAGTGTTCACACTGCCAGGCTTCCGTGTTAATACAAACTGATTGACATGGGTAACGTTACATAGTCCATATGTAGATGTAAACAAGACGTACCAGTCGCAATGCCAGCTACAGGTAGTTCTTTGTTCCTGGTGTATGTTGACATGTGACAATAAGTCTCCCAACGCATCCCGCAAGTTCTCGATGGGATTTATGTCGGGAGAAGGGGTGGGCCAGTCTATTCGCCGAATACCCTCCCGTTCCTCCTACGCTCTTCGATGGGGTCGAGCATTATCATCCACAAGAATGACTGCAGCCCTGAAAAGACGCAGAAGAGGGAGGAGTCCATTGTCACAATAACGTTGAAAGGTGAATGTACCGTATTAAAAGATTTGGAGGCCTGTATGTTCATCCAACATTATGCCAACCCACCATAATATTTATTCCTCCAAAACGATCATACTGGACAATGTTCTTGGGTGCATTACGTATTCCCATCTCTCGCCATGGGACGGAAACTATTGCACCCAGCAACAGAACACGAGCGATTTAGTGTACCTGTGTTATGCTGTGGGGATGTATAAGGTTGCCTGTGCATTCGGCCCTGCTTTCATTTTTATGGACGACAAAGCGCGGCCGCTGCGAAATGCGCGGGCTGAGGGGCACTTGGAACGACAGGATATTCAGCGAATGGACTGGCCTTCTCGTACCCCGTATTAAATCCTACCGAGCACGTGTGGCATACCTTGGAAAGACGTATTGTAGCACGTCCACATGCACCAACGATCTTCCAGCAGTTGTCAACCGCGCTGTTGGAGGAATGGATCACGAAACTCCTTACCAAACTTGTGGTACGTTCCCTCCTACCATCGTTATCGTCGTGAAGTGCCGTTTCCTATATAAATTACTTTAGATACAACAACTGAACATAAGAGGCTCAGACTGTAAACATGTTGAAAATCTTCATTCCCATTATTAGCTATGTGATAACATTGCTAACATCTCGCCATAAAAACACTGTGCACTAATATTTTAAGAAGTAACCATAATGAATTCACCATGAGGCTATCTTGAATCGGAGAATAGAGTGTGTCGAAAAATCAAAACATTGTGCTCCTGGAGCGTTTTTCGATGACTTGATACGAGAGAGAGGCACTATGTTCTAGTGCAGTGGATTCCATCCTACGCAGCCTATTCCAATTTTTTGTGTACACTTGACCACAAGGGAGACGAAATATGGTGAGTCGTGAAATAAAAACATTTTTGCAGCCAGAAAGCTTGAACAGTATGTAAGGCTCGTGAGTATTTTCACAAATAATTACAAAACACAATCAGTTGAAAGCACCAGTTATCGGAAAAGAGCACTAAAGGAGCCTGTCCCAAAGAAGAGTCGGTCTACTACAGTGCGAGCAATAATGTAAAGGTCGATCAAATAGTTTCCGTTCGAAGACTGTACAGTCCAGAGTAGGTATGCCAATCAGGCAATATCGTCGTGAGTATTTGACGTACCAGGTTGGAGATACGAGTTAGGTAAGATACCGTATCCTGCTACGTGGAGAAATCCGTAACTGCCTACTGCATATCCTCGTCTGACAGGAATTGTCGAACCTTCCTGGCCTTTTTCAAGAGACCGAAGATGTGATGATCGTATGGGTTGAGATCAGGACTATAGAGCGGATGCTCGAGTTCTCCCACTTGAGTGGTCCGTAATGCACGAGGCTGGCCTGCCAGACTGACTTCCACGGTACTTACCACAGCAACCGACAACGGTGGTTTTCGACAGTCATGCTGTGCCGTACACATTCATCAATGTCCGACGGATGTTCACCGGCGTTTGTTCTTCGGCAGCCAAGAAAAGAAAAACAACACGTTAGTCCTGTTTGGAAGTGTTTGGTAATAACGTCACCATAGTTCGCGTTTCCGCATTTACAGCATGCATGTCAGAAAGACACGAATGCCGATCTAGTCCTTGCCTACATGTCAGAGCTTATATACACCCTTCGGAGGCAGGATAAGTTGCTTATACGCTGCGGCAAGGCCCTCAAACGAAAACCTTTTGATCGCCCCTTATATATCCCCAAGTGCTTCAAGAACCAAGCCTTCGATGCACGGTTGCTACTCTAAAGCAGTTGTCACCAGAAATAACGCTTCACGGTGATAACGATGGTAGATGGAGCAAAAAGCAAGAACCTCTGACAAGAAATTACCATACGGTACATCTATCATTCGGACTGAATCAGTCTTGGTATAGAGCCTGGAGCAGATCTGTGATGGCTAGGCTGGTAACGCCCTTAAAGGAAGACTCCAAGTGACGCACCTCTGTGAGAGTTTTTTTGCCTACCACCCAGCGCATCCTTCCGTATGAGGTAGGTGCAAGCGCATTGTAAGGGTACGTGCGCTACGGCAGGGCAGGATGTGTCCGCTGGTGGGAGAGGGGCGTGTGGGGACCGAGGGGAGGGCGACACTGCACCGGAAGTGGAGCCCCGCTGTTTCCTTCCTGGCTGCGCGGGCTGCGTTGCGGTGTACGCCAACTCACTACGAGTACATCGCTCTCCTGCCCGCTACGTCCAGCCGCGCACAAGTCAAAGTCAATACTTTTCTTACCGTAGCACCTTCAACACCACTGGTAATATGCGAAAAAAACGGTAGAGCTGACGTCGGGAAACATCTCCTTCATTTTTGTTTCTACATCTACACGATCACTCTGCAATTCACAATAAACTACCTGCAAGAGGGTTCGTCGAAACGCCTTCAAGCTAAAACTTCCTGGCAGATTAAAACTGTGTGCCGGACCGAGACTCGAACTTGGGACCATTGCCTTCGCAGCAGAGCTTCTGTGAAGTTTGGAAGATAGGAGACGAGATACTGGCAGAATTAAAGCTGTGAGGACGGGTCGTGACTCGTGCTTAGGTAGCTCAGCTGGTAGAGCACTTGCCCGCGTAAGGCAAAGGTCCCGAGTTCGAATCTCGGTCCCGCACACAGTTTTAATCTGACAGGAAGTTTCGTATCAGCGTACACACCACTGCTGAATGAAAATTTCATTCCGCCTTCAAGCTATTTCTCTACCGTTCCACTTTCGAACAGCGCGTTGCAAAAACGAACACTTAAACCTTCCGCGCGAGCTCTGATTTCTCTTATTTTATGATAATGTTCATAGTATCTACGCAGGTGCCAACAAAATATTATGGCAATTGGAGGAGAAAGTTGGTGACTGAAATTTCGTGAAAAGATGCTGCCGCAACGAAAATTGCCTTTGTTTCAATTACTGCCACCTCAACTCGCGTATCATATCAGTCGCACTCTCTCCCTTATTTCACTGTTATTCAAAAGAAGTTGATCTTCTTTGAAATTTTTCCATGTTTCCTGTGAATCCTACTGACGCGAATTCAACACCTGACAGCAATACTTCAGAACACGACGGACAGGCGTAATGTAAGCAGTCTCTTTAGTAGGCATGTTGCATTTTCTAACTGTTCTGCCAATAAGTCTCAGTGTTTGGTTCGCTTTCCCCACAACATTATGTACGTGATTATTTAAGTTATACGTAATTGCAGTCCCTAAGTATTTAGTTGAATTCACAGTCTTTAGATTGTGTGATTTATCGTGTAACCGAAATTTAGCGGAATCCTTTTAGTACTTATGTAGATGAGTTCACACCTTTCCTCCTTTCATTATTGAGAGTCACCTGCCACTTTTCACACGATCTTGACTAAATCATAGGTTTTGATAATCTGGTGACTTTGCAAGACGGTAAATGACATCATCTGCAAAAAATCTAAGAGGGCTGTTCAGATCGTCTCCTATGTCGCTGAAATAGCAGAGTGTCTATAACACTTTCTTGTGGAACACCAGATGTTATTTCTGTTTTACTCGAAGGTTTTCGGGCAATTACTACGAACTGTGGCTTTTCTGACAGGAAATCACGAATCCTGTCGCACAACTAATAATAATTTCACTTGTTTTGCAAATGAAACTGCCTTTTCCTGCTGCTAGTTATTTTATTTATCCCATACGCGTTTCGCCTTCTCCTGTTCTAAGGCATCATCAGTGGGATCCATAATGATACAGTTTTGTTAGTTATAGATTATCATTTTTTGTAAAAATGTAATTACTTACGATTTGCTGATATGCGTTTCCTCACATCTGGTCTGGAGGTCGCACTACCACTTTTATCACTGTTTTATATTCAAATCTTTGTGTTTTCGCCATCCACATACTGTTCACCATGTTTCTCACTCTTTTTTGTGGTGGACTATCGTTCTTCTGTCACTCGATTCAACTATATCGTCGTACACTGCTTTTCACAGGGTAATTATTGCGACTCCATTACGTGTTTCATCGTCTTTGGTATGTTTACCTATTTGTTGCCAACCTAACGAAGTATATGTTCGTTACTAACTTCTGTTTATGATTTTTATACCGTATGTGTGCGTATGAGTGAGAAAGAGGGGGGGGGATAGAGCCGAAATTATTTTTTTTGGGTGGGGGTGGCGGTTGTATTAGCTGTTTCAGGAGCCTTAGCAAATATTTTTGTAAACCACATTGAACAGATCATTTTCACGAAAATAGTAGCAAAAGAATACAATATATTATACTGGTTGAGGTATATGGATGACATCCTTTGCTTAATAGATGAACCACAAACAAAAATTGAAAAACTGCATACTGACATCAACAGGGTACATAAAAATATAAAATTCACAATTGAAAGAGAACAGAACAACCAAATTAACTTTCTGGATATAACAATCAAAAAAGAAGACATTAAGCATATGTTTGAAATTTACCGTAAACCCACAGCAACGGACATTATCATTCCCCAAACCTCGAACCACCCACACGCACAAAAGGAAGCAGCACTTCGACACATGCTCCATAGACTCAACACAGTACCACTCAGCAAAGAAAGCTATCAAAGAGAACTGGACATAATAATGCAGATAGCACAAAATAATGGTTATAATAATGACACAGTCACAAAGCTAAACAACAAAATTAAAAGTAAAATAAAAGCAGAAAGCTCCAAACGACAGATAACAACACAACAGAACCAAACACAAACACGCAGTCCCATTACAACTACACGGGATAGTCAGAAAAAGATGAAAGAAAACACAAGATGCTACACAATGACATACAAACACAAACTCTCCCATAAAATTACCAACATTTGTAAAAGACAGGGAATAAACATAGCATACACAACAGACAATTCATACAAAAATACACCCCAAAACTGACAAAAAAAGAGACATATACCAGAAAGCTGGTATATACCAGTTACAGTGTAACACTTGTGAAGGCACATACGTAGGGCAAACAGGGAGAACATTTGATGTCAGATATAAGGAACACATGAGAGAACGGAAATATGGGACAAACCACTCCACATTTGCAGAACACCTAAGAGAAAATGACCACAAACCAACCACTGGAGAAGATGACATGAGAATAACTAGAATCAACAATAAAAAGCACCTTCTGACCATTCAAGAAAATTACCTCATACATAAACCCAAAGCAGAGGGGAAAATCCTGTTGAATGACCAAGTACACATGCCAAACAATTCATTATTTACACTTATATATAAAATAATAGAATAACGTTCGCAGAATGGATAAATAAAATAATACTGTCCAATGTAATAATAATAGAACCCAACATCTTTACACTCACTCATCCATGACCCCTCACCAGAATACTGAAACGCAAAGTCAAAACAGCTGTCACCAAAGTTTTCAGCCACTCGCTAACAGCTAATACAACCCCCCCACCCCAACCACAAAAAAAAAAAATTCGGCCCTATTTCCCCCCCCCCCTCACACGTACGCACACACACGGTATAAACTTTATAAATAGAAGTTAGTAACGAACATATACTTCGTAAGGCTAGCAACAAATACGTAAACATACCAAAGACGATGAAACACGTAATGGAGTCGCATTAATTACGCTGTGAAAAGAAGTGTACGACGAAATAGTTGTATCGAGTGACAGAAGAACTATAGTCCACCACAAAAACGAGTGAGAAACATGGTGAACAGTGTGTGGATGGCGAAAACACAAAGATGTGAATATAGAACAGTGATAAAAGTGGTAGTGCGACCTCCAGACCAGATGTGAGGAAGCGCAGATCAGCAAATCGTAAGTAATTACATTTTTAAAAAAATCGCGAAGTGAACTGTTTCTACATCTACATCTACATTTATACTCCGCAAGCCACCCAACGGTGTGTGGCCGAGGGCACTTTACGTGCCACTGTCATTACCTCCCTTTCCTGTTCCAGTCGCGTATGGTTCGCGGGAAGAACGACTGTCTGAAAGCCCCCGTGCGCGCTATAATCTCTCTAATTTTACATTCGTGATCTCCTCGGGAGGTATAAGTAGGGGGAAGCAATATATTCGATACCTCATCCAGAAACGCACCCTCTCGAAACCTGGCGAGCAAGCTACATCGCGATGCAGAGCGCCTCTCTTGCAGAGTCTGCCACTTGAGTTTGTTAAACATCTCCGTAACGCTATCACGGTTACCAAATAATTCTGTGACGAAACGCGCCGCTCTCCTTTGGATCTTCTCTATCTCCTCCGTCAACCCGATCTGGTACGGATCCCACACTGATGAGCAATACTCAAGTATATGTCAAACGAGTGTTTTGTAAGCCACCTCCTTTGTTGATGGACTACATTTTCTAAGGACTCTCCCAATGAATCTCAACCTGGTACCGCCTTACCAACAATTAACTTTATATGATCATTCCACTTCAAATCGTTCCGCACGCATACTCCCAGATATTTTACAGAAGTAACTGCTACCAGTGTTTGTTCCGCTATCATATAATCATACAATAAAGGATCCTTCTTTCTATGTATTCGCAATACATTACATTTGTCTATGTTAAGGGTCAGTTGCCACTCCCTGCACCAAGTGCCTATCCGCTGCAGATCTTCCTGCATTTCGCTACAATTTTCTAATGCTGCAACTTCTCTGTATACTACAGCATCATCCGCGAAAAGCCGCATGGAACTTCCGACACTATCTACTAGGTCATTTATATATATTGTGAAAAGCAATGGTCCCATAACACTCCCTTGTGGCATGCCAGAGGTTACTTTAACGTCTGTAGACGTCTCTTCATTGAGAACAACATGCTCTGTTCTGTTTGCTGAAAACTCTTCTATCCAGCCACACAGCTGGTCTGATATTCCGTAGGCTCTTACTTTGTTTATCAGGCGACAGTGTGGAACTGTATCGAACGCCTTCCGGAAGTCAAGAAAAATAGCATCTACCTGGGAGCCTGTATCTAATATTTTCTGGGTCTCATGAACAAATAAAGCGAGTTGGGTCACACACGATCGCTGTTTCCGGAATCCATGTTGATTCCTACATAGTAGATTGTGGGTTTCCAAAAACGACATGACACTCGAGCAAAAAACATGTTCTAAAATTCTACAACAGATCGACGTCAGAGATATAGGTCTATAGTTTTGCGCATCTGATCGACGACCCTTTTTGAAGACTGGGACTACCTGTGCTCTTTTCCAATGATTTGGAACCTTCCGTTCCTCTAGAGACTTGAGGTACACGGCTGTTAGAAGGGGGGCAAGTTCTTTCGCGTACTCTGTGTAGAATCGAATTAGTATCCCGTCAGGTCCAGTGGACTTTCCTCTGTTGAGTGATTCCAGTTGCTTTTCTATTCCTTGGACACTTATTTCGATGTCAGCCATTTTTTCGTTTGTGCGAGGATTTAGAGAAGGAACTGCAGTGCGGTCTTCCTCTGTGAAACAGCTTTGGAAAAAGGTGTTTAGTATTTCAGCTTTACGCGTGTCATCCTCTGTTTCAATGCCTTCATCATCCCGGAGTGTCTGGATATGCTGTTTCGAGCCATTTACTGATTTAACGTAAGACCAGAACTTCCTAGGATTTTCTATCAAGTCGGTACATAGAATTTTACTTTCGAATTCATTGACCGCTTCACGCATAGCCCTCCTTACGCTAACTTTGACATCGTTTAGCTTCTGTTTGTCTGAGAGGTTTTGGCTGCGTTTAAACTTGGAGTGAAGCTCTCTTTGCTTTCTTAGTAGTTTCCTAACTTTGTTGGGCCGGCCAAAGTGGCCGCGCGGTTCTGGCGCTGCAGTCTGGAACCGCGAGACCGCTACGGTCGCAGGTTCGAATCCTGCCTCGGGCATGGATGTGTGTGATGTCCTTAGGTTAGTTAGGTTTAACTCGTTCTAAGTTCTAGGGGACTAATGACCTCAGCAGTTGAGTCCCATAGTGCTCAGAGCCATTTGAACCTAACTTTGTTGTTGTTCCACGGTGGGTTTTTCCCGTCCCTCACAGTTTTACTCGGCACGTACCTGTCTAAAACGCATTTTACGATTGCCTTGAACTTTTTCCATAAACACTCAACATTGTCAGTGTCGGAACAGAAATTTTCGTTCTGATCTGTTAGGTAGTCTGAAATCTGCCTTCTATTACTCTTGCTAAACAGATAAACCTTCCTCCGTTTTTTTATATTCCTATTAACTTCCATATTCAGGGATGCTGCAACGGCCTTATGATCACTGCTTCCCTGTTCTGCACATACAGAGTCGAAAAGTTCGGGTCTGTTTGTTATCAGTAGGTCCAAGATGTTATCTCCACGAGTCGGTTCTCTGTTTAATTGCTCGAGGTAATTTTCGGATAGTGCACTCAGTATAATGTCACTCGATGCTCTGTCCCTACCACCCGTCCTAAACATCTGAGTGTCCCAGTCTATATCTGGTAAATTGAAATCTCCACCTAAGACTATAACATGCTGAGAAAATTTATGTGAAATGTATTCCAAATTTTCTCTCAGTTGTTCTGCCACTAATGCTACTGAGTCGGGAGGTCGGTAAAAGGAGCCAATTATTAACCTAGCTCGGTTGTTGAGTGTAACCTCCACCCATAATAATTCACAGGAACTATCCACTTCTACTTCACTACAGGATAAACTACTACTAACAGCGACGAACACTCCACCACCGGTTGCATGGGATCTATCCTTTCTAAACACCGTCTGTACCTTTGTAAAAATTTCGGCAGAATTTATCTCTGGCTTCAGCCAGGTTTCTGTACCTATCTATAACTAACAAAATTGTATCATTATAGAGCCGGCCGTGTGGCCGTGCGGTTCTAGGCGCTACAGTCTGGAACCGCGTGACCGCTACGGTCGCAGGTTCGAACCCTGCCTCGGGCATGGATGTGTGTGATGTCCTTAGGTTAGTTAGGTTTAAGTAGTTCTAAGTGACTGATGACCACAGATGTTAAGTCCCATAGGGCTCAGAGCCATTTGAACCATTTTTTTTAAATAAACACTATGGAACAAAGACAGAACAATACATGAAAGTTCTACATACAGCACCTACAGGAAGATTGCTCGATGTACTACAGGAAACTGAAATCTTTAGTAGGTGCTTTAATTGAACAGTGTGAGTATAACCAGAATGAGTATTTTAACATTTTTCACGCTGCTCTGATTGTTTGATGTTGAGTGGTAAAAAGTGAAACATCGATATGCTTAAACAAGTGTGATTCTGACGTTTGGTGCTTCGTGTGAAGACGGGAAAACAGCGAGACTGTTTCCGTGTGGTCTCTTCTGCACTAGTCCAACGTACGTAGGCGACTGATATTAGCAAGACAGAGAGCCCCAGAAGGAAGCGACCTCTGGTGGCTGCCATGAACTCATCGGTGGCGCAACGTCCCCTCTCTGGCTTATGTGCATTATTCAGTTGCTGAATCCTCTCCTAACCTAAGTTAATCTGCCAATATTGATTTTCCAGAATATTTTGTTTAGCTTTGTTTTAATATTATAAATTTAATAACGTAATTGTGCATACATTGTTACCCCATAACAGACGTACATTTGTCTATCACAGAGAACACCAAAGTTTTACTGACGTGTTATATTCTGTGACGATATTTTATGATGTGTTCACTGCCACTTTTTTCTTTTTATATTGTGCGTGTTGTAAGCAGATAGAACTTTTTATGTACAATACTTTTTCTGTGTCCTCTTCTGTTTGTTTTAGATCTGAAACTGATTGCTAGCACAATTGAAACAAGTCATATCATTTATAAACTCGCTATCTACACGAAGTTTAAGATCTTTAAGTTAAAGATCTTTAAGAATGCTGGGTACCACCCGCGATAATTGCAGTGTAAAGCTGTTTCAGTTTATCTCAGAGTGCTACCATTCGCTTACTAACGTAAGCGTTAAATACGACACTGCGAGGCACTGCGTCCTTGGGTGGACTTCTGTATCGCTGCCTCCGGTTGGATGAGGTCATCAAGAGTTAAACGGGACATCCTTAATCCCCATTGGAAGGTGCTAGTGAGTATCTCATTTATAGGAATCCACACCGAAAAACTGTTCACCATTCGTTCCATGTAGTTCGTTAAAGCAGCAGTTAAATAATTATTTTGAGATGCAGAATCTTTCCTCGTAAAATGCTGGGACAGTTTCCTCCACGTCAGATTTTACTGAACACATCGAGCACCTTCTTCTTGGACCCTCAGTTAAGATAGGGAAACACGGCCCTTGTGTAGCGTCATTGGCGACTCATCCAGCGTATTCTAATTTCCACATGGTAAATGGACAGCTAAACGATTTCTATTTGGCGCAACCGAGGTCTCACACCCTACTTTTTGTACTGTTTCAAAAAGCAGGGGCTAGCACATCACTATATTCCTTGGACAAATCAGTACGAAGTGATATTTGACTTACCAGAAACTACGCAGAGTCGAGAAGCCAGTGGCCCTGAGGGGAAGACTAACAGCCAAGCCCTCTGGGAAGTTCTGAATGGCGATGCCGATGGCGAGGTTCCTGCACACAGAAGGTAACATTCAGTATTAATGGATGCTTGGCAGTTCATTCTTCAATTTTACCTCTTCTTCTATAAGGATTTTGCTTTTGTCTAACTTACACCCCATTCAAATGCAGTGCATGAGACAGGGTCGATGAAACGTAATGTATTAACTATTGCCGAGCAGTTGATACACTCAATCGAGGTGAACAATTAGAAATGCTGTAAATACCTGACTTTGTCAGAAGGATAGCGTTCTCTATGTAAAAAGAGCTTCCAAAATGGAAAATTTATTGCGCAGATCACAGCTGATACATATCCTGACTTTATAACTATGCTCTAACTAGTAATCAAGACATGTATCAACTGCCATCTGGGGTATTATAACTTTTATTTTGGAAGCTTTTTACACATTAAATTAGAAATGCATTTAAGGGAAATAATAAGGCGAGAAACATAGACAACTTTCCAGTTCATTTTAGTAATATATTTATACCTTCTGCATTTAGTGCAGATGGACTCCAACAGAAAACAGAACGGCTTAAATTCAGTTACAAGAATACTAAGGTAATTTATAATCAACTAATTGAGAAGAAAATATTATTAATGAACGATGAAATCAATAAATGTTAATGAGTGTTATGTTTTGGGCAAATCAAGACAACTGAATGGAAAGCAAAAGAAATAGAGTGAAAATGGGATGCAATGCTTTTGGTAAACTAAACATTGTTTATCAGCTGACGATACGTATTAAGTCGATGTTCAATACTGCTTTGTTACTTTTTGTAAAGATTGTGATTCGACGGATGGCCGCGAGCATTTTCCGGAATTCGGGGAGACGCGCCGGCTTCCTATCGAACCCGCCCTGGGGTTAACGACGACGCCATAGTGTTGGCCAGACCGGATGTGGTTTTCCACATCCAACTATGTGAATAACGGGATGGTGCCTACGGGACGCCTCAGTTACACAATTTGCAAACATTTCGAAAACTTTCTTACACTTACACATAGGATAACAGTAGACGTAGATACGTGGGGTACACAAATACCAACCCGAGTGGAATGTGGGGGGCGGGGCGTGGGGGCCGCTGAAGTGGGAGAGGGGGGGGGGAATTGGCGCTGGATTGGCATCCGGCACCCTCTACCGCGAAAATCGCCAAAACCAGATTAACAAACTGACTCCTATGGAGATACGGAATAAGCCATGGAAAACAAAGAAATAGAATAGTATTGACACCACCATGCGACATATAGTTTACATTATTACCGAATTTCGCATAAACCATCATTAAATTATGTTTAACAAAACGAAAAAAACCGCTCATGCGATTACGTCATTGTCACTGTGCACACAGGTATGTCGAACATGTGCTAACGACAGGCTGACAGCGTCCTATTTTTATGTGGGCACGAGGCACCGTCGTTGTTGTTGTTGTGGTCTTCAGTCCTGAGACTGGTTTGATGCAGCTCTCCATGCTACTCTATCCTGTGCAAGCTTCTTCATCTCCCAGTACCTACTGCAACCTACATCCTTCTGAATCTGCTTAGTGTATTCATCTCTTGGTCTCCCCCTACGATTTTTACCCTCCACGCTGCCCTCCAATACTAAATTCGTGATCCCTTGATGCCTCAGAACATGTCCTACCAACCGATCCCTTCTTCTGGTCAAGTTGTGCCACAAACTTCTCTTCTCCCCAATCCTATTCAATACTTCCTCATTAGTTATGTGATCTACCTATCTAATCTTCAACATTCTTCTTAGCACCACATTTCGAAAGCTTCTATTCTCTTCTTGTCCAAACCGTTAGCGGTAATGTACGTCGTACAAGTGTCGGCCCACAAATATTACAACGGTTGGGACACAGTGTCTCGGGCACTGGCCACCGATAACTTCGCAAGCTTTCAATCTCAAGTAGCGCCACAGGGGAACAGTCTGCAGAGATCATGGAACAGTATTAGCTTTATTATCTGCTAAATGGGCTACCATGATAAAAACGGATGTCTACATCTACATTCTACATCTACATTTATACTCCGCAAGCCACCCAACGGTGTGTGGCGGAGGGCACTTTACGTGCCACTGTCATTATCTCCCTTTCCTGTTCCAGTCGCGTATGGTTCGCGGGAAGAACGACTGTCTGAAAGCCTCTGTGCGCGCTCTAATCTCTCTAATTTTACATTCGTGATCTCCTCGGGAGATCTTTGTGTAATTATTATAAATTGACGAATTTGTAATATTCGACTTTTTCACCTGGTCAGTAGCGCTTTCCACCGGCGATAACTGGTGTCCACGCAAATATAGGATGTTCTCAGCATATCTTTTACACCTGTTCATGGTACCTATGAATACAGTGACACTGACGATACATGTTATCAGGACCATCCAGAATTACATTCTGTGGCCTTAAAAACAGCGATATGTATTGTTGCAGTCTCATTACTTTGTTCCTCATGTTGCTTAACAGCATCTAATGACGGCTTAGGCCAAAATGGGTAGTATTATTTACTGTATTTGACACGGTGAAATCTAGTCTAAAAATTAAAAATAAACCGAGTTTTCAAAATTAAGCTTGCAACTCAGCTAGGATAAATGCTTGACTTAGGTCGGTCAGACATTGACTTCCAATGCAAAAACTCTCTATAAACTAAAGCTTGCTCCTTAGCGGTCAATAAAAGGGTGGTTGGTAAAGTTAGAAAACACTTGGGAGCCCTATGGATGACTACATCGTTTCTTCGCGTGGCCAATAATACAGACTACGAAAAATTAGTACTACTTATTCGATCTCCTTTGGTATAAGTACCTGAATAGCTCCGAATCTCTCACAACACGGTACAGTGCAGCCCTCATAGCTTGACATTCACTTTCCTTGGCCAGAACCGTATCTATATGTGTATCATACATCACGTCTTACGTACATAACCTGACTGAGATTCAACCATTAGTGACTGAGAACAAGTTGAACCTCGCTACAACTATGTTTACTGATCTCTAGATGAAGTGTACGAGAATGGAGAAGTGGATAGGCGGCAAAACACACGAAGGAAACATACTGATATTCGCTTTAACTGTTCCGGGGAGAAACATGGAACTCTAGCGTCATCATGAAAGAAAAGCCTATAAATATCCTCCAAAACGGTTCGCTGAGCTTAAGTAAAGTGATTGGTACAGCATGAAATAAAGCTACTTTACACGAACAAAAAGGAAAAACGAAAAGCAAAAAGTCACGTCTATTTACTACACTATACAAGTCCAGTCACGTCAATGTGAGCACCTGTCAAAAGCCACGATAGCCTACTTTTGCGGCGCGGGCCGCTGCGAGATGTCCAGACATAGAGTCAATGAGGTTCTGGAAGGTACCGACAAGGTATGTGGAACCATACCGACTACAATTCCGCGGCTAGCTGCGTTAGGTTCCTCTGTTGAGGATATATTGCGTGAAGAGGCCGACGAGGTAGTCCAATAGACTCTCTATTGTATTTAAACCTAGGAAATTTGCTGGCCAGGGGAGTACTGTAAACTAAGCCTGATGGTGTTCGAACCAAGCACTTACACTGCGTGTTGTGTGACACGTTGCATTGTCCTGCTGGTAGATATCATCGTGCCGAGGAAAACAAAAACTGCATGCAGCGTTGGACATGGTCTTCTAGGATAGACGCCTACTTGTGTTGATCCACTGTGCCTTCCAGAATGACGAGATCACCCAGTAAGTGCCATGAAAACATTCGTCACAGCATAACGCTGCTTCTTTCGGCCTGCGTCCTTCCAACGGCCGTCTGTCAGATGGACCATAAAACATGATTCATCTGCAATGGCCACGTTCCGCCACACAGTGGTCGTCCAGTTGCGGTATTGGCGTGCCAATTCCAGCCTTCGTCGCTAAAGAACAGCAGTCAGCCAGGCACCTGCTGAGGAGGCCCATACGCAGCAACGGTCGCTGAGGAGACACTGTTGCTAGCTCTCTGGTTTACCTGTCGGGTCTGTTGCTCAACAGCTGCACATCTTCGCAGCCGTCGCTCACCCCTGTCATCTACGGCCCGCGGTGCACCACAGTTACATCGGCGTCGGTTTTGAATAGTGCGATTTTGCCATGCACGGTATACTTCAATCATGGCGGTATGCCAACAGTTTATAAGTTTACCCCATAACGGATGAATCTCAGGCAGGTTATGCATACTGGGTGAATCACTTAAATTTGCACCGCACATACTGCGGAAACTGAAAGTGCTATTTATGTGTGGTTTTCACAGAATAGATTGGTAGTCAGAGGCTCGTATTGTTACCCAATGAACAGATAGCAATAATACTTTGAAAGTGTATTTTTGTGCAAAAATATACTTTTTTAAATGGAACAATGACTATTGACAACAACAGACTACAAGAAGAGCAAATCAGAATGACAGTGGCGTTTGTTCCAGGATTCTAGTGAGAGTCATTTACGAGATACTGGTATTTGGAGAAGTTTACACGCCGACACTTGTTTGCACCACTCAACCTGCGAAATTGCTAGATATGATGTTGTCATATTTGCTTACAGTGTGCTAGTATGTGCTGCATTGCTACATGCTAGTCAGTTAGCGTGTGACAGTCCAAGCAGTAGATCGTGAGTGGACGATGGAACTTAGCAATGCAGAAAAAGCCTTCATGCCTATAGTGCTTGAAGAGTGTACGAAGAAAGCAGTTCGTTCTTGTACGGGGTATATGGAAGGATATCCCAATACATGTCGATCTTCTGGACTATTATTTATCGACCTCTTCTAACAGTTATGCGAAAGTGGTAGTGTAACACCTAGACAATATAACAACAAGGAACAAGTGACAACACAAGAGGGGGAAATTAATGTTCTTCTAGCTGTTGCAGTTGATCCCAACGTTAGCTCCCGAGCACGAGGTAGTGGCATGAGTCTGGCAAGGGTCCTAAGATTCTCCATCGACGTAAGTCCCAAGCCTATCACATCTCTCTCTAGCAAGGCCTGCATTGAAACGATTATTAGAATCGTGTTAACTTCTGTACATGGGAATTAAGACAGGATACTACAGACTTATCATGTATCTTGTTTCGTGATGAAGCCACATTCACCAATCGTGACCACGTAAATCGCCGGGCGAAACATGCACTACTGGTCGGTTGACAATTCTCGTTGGCGTCGTCAGGTAGAACGTCAGCATACGTGGAGTGTAAACGAGTCGTGTGGGGTTTTGAATCATCAGCTCACTGGCCCATTTTTCATAGATGCAACACTTAACCCGCACAAGTATCGCAGCCTCCTAACAGACCATTTTCCATGAATGCTAGAAGAGGTTCCCCTTCAGACCAGGAGGAACCTGTGGTACCAATACGATGTCTGTCCAGGCCGTAGTGCACGGAGTACTACAGCATGTCTTCACGAATTGTTTCCAAATCGTTGGATTGGACGCAGAGGACTTGTACCTTGCCAGCGCGTTCCCCCGATTTGACACCTGTAGGCTATTTTCTGTGGGGGAAACTGAGAGATGCTGTCTAGAAGGACATGCCAACTACATCCCATTATATCCAATGACGTACTACAGCAGCCTACTCGGGCGTCTCCACAGAAATGCTAGGAAGTGTGTAGCAGTCGTTCCATACCAGGCTGGAAGCGTGTATAGCTGCTCCCAGTGGTCACTTTGAACACAACAACAAATGGTCAGTTCTCTCGTTATTAGTCGGAATCCACATATCTAGTGTATACACTTGTTCTTTAGTGTGCGCTACCACAGATATTGTACAAGTGTTGGCGTGGGAACTTTTCAAAATACAGAATCTCGTAAACGACTCGCACTAGAATCCTGCAACAAACACCACTGATATTCTAATTTACCGTACTTTTAGTTTGTTGAAGTCAATCTGCACTGTTACATTTCAAGAAGTGTACGTTTGCACACAAAATACACTTCTAAGTAATATAACAATCTGTTTACTGGCACACAGTACGAGCCTCTGACTGTTACGACTTCCTTTGCCCGCTGTGTGATTCTTTAGTGGATACAGGAGCGAGGAACAGAGGCCGTTCATGAACGGAGAATTCAGATATTAATTTATTCCACATCTAATATCACATAGCTAAAATAATACATAACTTCGTTGCTGTATTTGCAGCGCCAGTTTCTAACAGAAGATTTGGAAGTAGAAATATATACGGATACAAAATATTTATAAATCTGTCACTCTTCAATACAATGTCTATTCCGAAGATGTCGAGGTCTGATCACTATTAAAGTCTCTCAATGTTATTCAATTTGCAGACGCACAAAATGGACATAGTGCATGAATATTCAAACTTAAGCACACACGCCACTAAAGCTCCGGAGACCGGATGCTTATATATCATTCGCAGCGTCGTAATCGTTCGTGGCAGCGTCGTCGTGCCGCGGTGGCGGCTGTAGGAAACGCGGCTGCGTTTGCTCTGAAATATGAATCGCGTATTTTAAAACGCGGCTCACTGGACTACAGCCGATACCGCGCTGACTACCAGTCCATTTTGTGAAAACCGTACATCAATAGCGCCTTCCATTACCGCAATATTTGCGGTGGAAGTTTTACGTACTCACCCTGTTTAAGAAGTGATATATGGTATATGAATAGGCATGATACTGCCAAGGAACTGAGTGTCCAGCGATAAGGGCTGCACTCTTGGCCCGAAAACAAATGAACATGCTCTTTCGAACGTTCTATAAATCGCTCCGTTTCCGCATTACGACAAACACTGCACTATTTTCCGCGTCCCACGGCATGCTTTATATTCCCTTCACTGCTAGTGATACCACCTGCTACCTGCGAGTAGTTATTGTACGTTGACGTCGTGCATAGGCGCTGGTCATACTAATGTGGGTGGACCGTGTAAACTGCTGAAAGCAGTTCTGTATGACCTTCATGACCTGCATAGGTTTTTCTTAATCGGTATACTATTACAGGACGACAAGAAATTTCGTCGTACAGCTAAAAATGGAGTTGGTGAAGTTACCCTACATTATCGGTGCAGGCAGTAAAGCGCGTTGGATTCCCACGAACGGAACAACACAGTTTGTATACATTGTTCAGTGTGTAAACGCGCCTCGAAAAGTCGCTTGCCGGTAGGTGAACCTAAAATAATGAAGCGCTCCCTGCGAGTGATCGCCGGCGGCCGACATCACTAGCTGATGACAGCTACCTATAAATGACGGCCCTTAGGTACCCCGGAGAGAAGGCAACAGAACTGTGATGCCGTTTCGGAGGCAACTGAGAGCGTTGCACACATGGACCAATTTAACTTCTAGGCGCTCATTATGAATACCAATATAGCTCCTCTCTATCCCCCCAGCGCCGTGGCACCCAAAGGAGGTAGTCGCAGAGGAGACGGGAGGCGGCTCGGAACCGATGCACACCTCAGTCACGCAGTCCCACGGGTTAACAGGGAGGTAAGACTTATCATGTAGGGACCATGGGCACGTTCCAGCAGACCCAAAGGTCTACGTCCAGAAGAAGTATCCTCTGGACCAATTCAGTCTTGCAAACAACGGCATGTACAACAAGAAAATAATCGTGGATATCTCGACTTGAGAATAACTCTGCCTCGCCTCTCACTTCGAAATCCCTCCCATCTTGACATGAATAGAATTGGATCAGGTGGAGGTTACTCAACCGTCTTTGCTCAACAGTCTTCATTCTGGAGTTGGAAGATCCAGAAATGGCACTTCCCTGTGAATACTATCAACTGTGACTGCAGAGAACCACTGACCACGGAGCACTTACTGGATTGTCAACTACACCCTCTGTCTTGCGCAGAACAACATCTGCTTGCGACGCCAGGAGGAACTGAACTTGCAAGATTTTGGTTAAGAGTACTGCAGCTTGGTAATTCTTTGTTTCATTTGTTTGCAATGGTAATTATTTCGGACTGTATTTGTTCTGTGACTCGAACAAATACAAAATGTATTTAAATCTTTTCGCCGCTACGGAGGACAAATCGAGGACTATGTAATATTACAAAAAGACTCTCCAAAACTAATATCCAGTCCTACATTCAACATGCGTTCATCTTTGGAGGCCATCATGTGACCATCATCTGAACGCTTTCCTCCTGGAAGCAATAATCTGCAGACTGAAATGACCTGCTGTATCCGCTCAAGTGACACCAACTGACAATGCTTGGGACCAGTCGAAAACTGCAGTGCCTCACCGCAGCGGCCTTCATAACACACTGGATGAACTCATAAAAGCCACTGCCGAAGAATGGGACAGGTTTCAGCAGCAATGTCCTAACCCGACGGCGTGGCAAGGAGGATCGAAGCATGTCATACTGCAAGGGATATAGCAACAAAGCACTGAATGTCAGCCAGCAGCAGATATTGCCTTCGTAGATGAGAAAAGATTTTCAGTTTCGAACAAACTGCATTTACGTTGCTTGTTATTTTGAGTAAAGTAATCCATATACACTCCTGGAAATTGAAATAAGAACACCGTGAATTCATTGTCCCAGGAAGGGGAAACTTTATTGACACATTCCTGGGGTCAGATACATCACATGATCCCACTGACAGAACCACAGGCACATAGACACAGGCAACAGAGCATGCACAATGTCGGCACTAGTACAGTGTATATCCACCTTTCGCAGCAATGCAGGCTGCTATTCTCCCATGGAGACGATCGTAGAGATGCTGGATGTAGTCCTGTGGAACGGTTTTCCATGCCATTTCCACCTGGCGCCTCAGTGGGACCAGCGTTCGTGCTGGACGTGCAGACCGCGTGAGACGACGCTTCATCCAGTCCCAAACATGCTCAATGGGGGACAGATCCGGAGATCTTGCTGGCCAGGGTAGTTGACTTACACCTTCTAGAGCACGTTGGGTGGCACGGGATACATGCGGACGTGCATTGTCCTGTTGGAACAGCAAGTTCCCTTGCCGGTCTAGGAATGGTAGAACGATGGGTTCGATGACGGTTTGGATGTACCGTGCACTATTCAGTGTCCCCTCGACGATCACCAGTGGTGTACGGCCAGTGTAGGAGATCGCTCCCCACACCATGATGCCGGGTGTTGGCGCTGTGTGCCTCGGTCGTATGCAGTCCTGATTGTGGCGCTCACCTGCACGGCGCCAAACACGCATACGACCATCATTGGCACCAAGGCAGAAGCGACTCTCATCGCTGAAGACGACACGTCTCCATTCGTCCCTCCATTCACGCCTGTCGCGACACCACTGGAGGCGGGCTGCACGATGTTGGGGCGTGAGCGGAAGACGGCCTAACGGTGTGCGGGACCGTAGCCCAGCTTCATGGAGACGGTTGCGAATGGTCCTCGCCGATACCCCAGGAGCAACAGTGTCCCTAATTTGCTGGGAAGTGGCGGTGCGGTCCCCTACGGCACTGCGTAGGATCCTACGGTCTTGGCGTGCATCCGTGCGTCGCTGCGGTCCGGTCCCAGGTCGACGGGCACGTGCACCTTCCGCCGACCACTGGCGACAACATCGATGTACTGTGGAGACCTCACGCCCCACGTGTTGAGCAATTCGGCGGTACGTCCACCCGGCCTCCCGCATGCCCACTATACGCCCTCGCTCAAAGTCCGTCAACTGCACATACGGTTCACGTCCACGCTGTCGCGGCGTGCTACCAGTGTTAAAGACTGCGATGAAGCTCCGTATGCCACGACAAACTGGCTGACACTGACGGCGGCGGTGCACAAATGCTGCGCAACTAGCGCCATTCGACGGCCAACACCGCGGTTCCTGGTGTGTCCGCTGTGCCGTGCGTGTGATCATTGCTTGTACAGCCCTCTCGCAGTGTCCGGAGCAAGTATGGTGGGTCTGACACACCGGTGTCAATGTGTTCTTTTTTCCATTTCCAGGAGTGTACGTACACAGGTATGCAGGGAGCGCAACCTTTTTTGATCAGCTTTTAATATTTCGTCTTTCGCGAGAGACGTGGTCGCTCGCTATAGCAGCAATGCCAAGGAGAACTAAAGATACTTGCTCTTGTTGTTGTGAAAAGCACATTTTCGCAAGAGATGACCATTCGTGTTAAGACAAAATGGAATTAATTTGTATAGAGCCAGTGCACCTGCTGTGTGAACAACTGGAAGTGGAAAACAGGAGTAATAGTGATTTTCTGTCAGAGTTCTGGGCGTCTCACTCAGAAAATGCACGAATATAGATCCTCAGGTGATGCCAACAATAGCGACACGAGCCTGCGCCCCTCGAACCGTTGCAGTACTCGAAGCTAGTAACAGGGAGACGGGCGGGGCCTCCTCCTGCTCCGGTCACCCGAAATTTGCGAATGCGCCAGACGCCAGACAGTTCCGGGAGAAAGTCACCCGCCGGTCCACGGCGCGCGCTCAGCGGCGGCCGCCGCGCCGCCACTCTGTCTGCTCTCGGTCTCCTCGCCGGGCATCCACTGTGCTGGGCTGTGACGACACAACATAACTATGCGATCAAGATCCAATTTCAGACTGGCGGCTGGCTCAGAGCGCTCACACCTTGGCAACCGAAGGACCCTACCAGCCCTTTGTCATTATTTCTACTTCCTTGTGCCAAACTCTAAACATTGTTTTCCTGCGGACTCTTACGTCCACGGTATTTGATTGTAAGGCTGATAGTCTCTTTCATTATCTTTCCCTCTGAACAATCGTATTTTGCAAAAATTGTCTTTAATCCTGAAGCTCTTATCAGGTTTTCAACAAGTTCTACATCAACGTGCTATAGCCGGCCCGTGTGGCCGAGCGGTTCTAGGCGCTTCAGTGTGGAACCGCGCGAGCGCTACGGTCGCAGGTTCGAATCCTGCCTCGGGCATGGATGTGTGTGATGTCCTTAGGTTACTTACATATAAGTAGTTCTAAGTTCTAGGGGCCTGACGACCTTCGATGTTAAGTCCCAGAGTGCTCAGAGCCATTTGAACCATCAACGTGCTATAAATACCATTCACTTTCCATATTGGGCATGAAACATGGTGTTAATATCAACGAAATTTTGTTTTTGTCACAGTGCGCAATTATGGAAGGCTAGAATCATTTTCACTCAGTAACAGTTTTGTTTATGTCTGGTTCAAAAACACCTGGGAGGACGACTGCTGTTCAAGCACGTTAACTTACTTCTGCAACAACCGGTTGGGAAAGGAATGTGGAAATCCCCTCACAACTCTGCCGTCTTACAGTTAACACACTGTACATGAATCGTCAGCGTTCACTGCAATGGTAGCAAACTTTGTGTAACGTTTCAGTTATGTGATTTATTGAAACAAGTTGCATTACACTTTACTGCTAGGATAGGTTCCCATCAGTGACACCATTATCTTGAAAATACCAATGAATAGGGACAAAGTGTGCAATCTCACGACTACGCAATTGAGTTCTAAGAACACTTATTATCTGGAGGAAATCAGGGAGTGCTCCACGAACACCGGCAGCCAGCACAGTCTGCCGGAACCGCCAACAGCTGCCACCTGCCTGAACCGAACATTGCAAACGGTATGAGGTCCACAACTATAGCAGTATTCTTCGTACAGGTCACCAAGAATACACAGGCCGTTAATTCACGATAACAGTAGACAAAAAACACTGAGGGAGATGCCACACTGAAAGGCGTCCACTATTGTCTTCAAATGTATCGAATCTGATAACACACAAACGAAGAGAACGCGATATGTGAAATTATCCCACTTTGTACGCTAAATGTCTCAATGTCGTCATAGAGGACTTAAAAGTGTACACAAAAATTGTCATCGGCAGACGTAAATACTAGAAATTTCTTTGGCGGGTACATGGTGCATGAATGGAGATACGTCGATCTCTATTTCTGTTATACTGTGGTACCTCCAAATGCAATTGGCAGGATGATATAATTCTCATTGCGGAAAGCATTTTTCAGTAGCAGAAGTCATACTAAATATTGTGGACTTGAAAGCAACCTTCGCATTACTACTTGTTTTGACGCTGGTGCCATTAAGGATTATTTCCTTTATGTGGAAGATAATTTCATAGTCATCATGGAGCTCAACTGGTGAACGACGTGCAAACAGCTGAGAGCGTCACTTCAACACAGTGCTGAATGTACACCATGAACCCTACTGAACATTCATTGATCTGATTCGCTTGGAAGACATGCACCCCAGAATACCCCAAGCAAGAGACTGCTCTCTTCGACAAGTGTTAAAAATTCCCAAGAAATCCCTCAACTATCTCAATGAATTCAGTCACACAACGCGAAGTAGTGATTGTTATCTGCGGTGAATATCTGATTGATTAGAAGACCTTAATTAGATACATAATAGCACTGAGATGCAAGTTGTTATAAACATTACTTTTGCGTTTTCGTAATTCAAACTCAAAAAATGGAATGGTAAGCACATTTACAAATTTACGAAGAAGCCATTTCGGTGGTTTGAATTTTTTTTAAAAAATCAAGATATTAGTCCTGAGGCGAACGTTAACATTAATAAGTTCCACAAAACTGTGGATACCCCAGATGATATTCAATTTGTATACAGAACAAGCAGTAAAAGAGACAAAACAGAAATTTGGAAAGGGCATCAAAGTCTACGAAGAAGATATCAAAAGTTTAAGATTTGTATTGATATTTCAACTCTCTCAGAAGCAGCAAAAGACTTGGCATATCGGCTGAAGGAAGTGGAAAAATCCTGAAAAGAGGTTCTAAGATGAACATCAATAACAGTAAAAAAAAGGGGGGATAATGGAATGCAGCAAGGGGTCTGATTCGGAAAGCACACTCTGACAATAATAGATGATATTTTGTTATTTGGGTAGCAGAATAACTAATAATGGCATGAGTGAAGTGAATATAAATTTTGGAGTAACAATATAAAGCTTTACCAGAAAAGAGAATTATGTTAATATCGAATACAAATTTAAGTGTCAGGAAGCTTCTTCCCAAGCTGTTTGTTTGGAGCCCAGCATTATATGGAAGTGAAACGTGGCCAGTTAATAGAACAGGCATCAAAAGAATAGAATATATAGTAAGGGGACGGTATATAAGACTGTTCAAGATTAGATGGGCAGGAAAATTTGGAAATTTGTGGTAAGTTATGTGGGACCAAACTACTGAGATCGTCAGCCCTAAGCTTGCACACTACTTAATCTAACTTAAACTAACTTACGCTAAGGACAACACAGAAAACCATACCCGAGGGAGGACTCGAACCTCCGACAGGGGCAGCCGCGCGAACCGTGACAAGGCGCCAGACCACGCGGCTACCCTGCGCGGCTGATGGGTAGACTGGGTGACGAATGGCGAGGTATAAAAACTCATAAGATCGGATCAATTAGAAGATCGGCTTGCACGCCACTGTGCTTTACTACGCGTCGTCCTATTTGAGATGACGTGCACTTTTTGTCACCGATGTCTGAACTGGCTAACCTAGCTAGTTGCAGAGGGATCCGAATCACGGTGCAACTCGACATTGGCAGAGATGAAAGAAGTGATTCGCGATAGACAAAAACCACAGGACTGGCCAGAGGCCAGACTCTGGAGCTTTTGTTCCGCAGTACAGGACAAAACGAACGAGCCACCGGCCACACAATGAAGAGTTTTATTATGATACAGGCTGTGCTGAACAATTTCTCTCGCTTACAACTTATATTTATTGAAGCGGGATTTCAAAGAAAGCTTAAAACCTTTATGCATTCATTGATTTATCAGCCGCCTGTGACACTGCCTGGCGAGCAGGCATGATCTATACATTACTTCGTGCGATCCTATGCAAACCAATTGCTCGTTTGCTAAATGACATGCTGAATGAAGAACATTTCAAGTTATCATGAGGTCCAACGTAAGCTCACTACGAAAACTCAAGAACGGCCAGCCACAAGGATCGTTACTTGCACCATTCCTATTCAGCCTAAATGTCGCAGACATGACAGAGACGAGATCTGAAAAGCACGGCTACGCTGATGACTGGGCACTAGCAACAAGATGTAGCTCATTTAAAGAATCAGGAGGTCCTTACAGCCGACATGGAAAAGTTAGGAAGGTACTGCCGAAAACGGCGCCTCCAACCAGACGCCAGCAAAACAGAGGTTACATGTTTTCATCTGACCAACAAACTTGCCAAAAGGAAGCTTCTAATATAGTTTGAGAACACATGGCTTACTCACAATAAAACACCAAAATATCTTTGTGTGACACTCGACAGAACTCTCACATTTAAAGAGCACACAACAAAATTAGCAGAGAAATTAAAATCGAGGAACAATATTATACAAAAACTCTTGTGAAACAACGCGGGAAGCATCAGCCTCTCTCTTACGCTCATCTGCTCTGAGCCTTGTCTTCTCAATTGCTGAATACTGTACGCCAGTGGGGCTATATAGTCCCCACACTCAAACAATTTAGGCTTAACTCAATAACACAGTGAGAATGATCGAAGGAATCATCAAACCTACCCCTACGGAATGGCTCCCAGTCCGGAACCATATACCACCGCCAAACTTGCGTCGTATGAACCGCACTCACGAGTGAGTATAAGAAGATCTTGAGCAACAAAAACCTACCAGCACATCAGGACATTGAATACGCCACCCATAGCCGTCTTCGATCCATAAAGCCACCTATCGGAACGGCAATTACAGCTACATAGGAAAATTTCAGGCCGCGCGGGATTAGCCGAGCGGTCAGGGGCGCTGCAGTCATGGACTGTGCGGCTGGTCCCGGCGGAGGTTCGAGTCCTCCCTCGGGCATGGATGTGCGTGCTTGTCCTTAGGATAATTTAGGTTAAGTAGTGTGTAAGCTTAGGGACTGATGACCTTAGAAGGTAAGTCCCATAAGATTTCACATACATTTGAACCTTTTTGAAAATTTCAGCTTGACTAAAGCCTGACGTCAACAATGGATCACAAAGCAGAGTAATGAATTTCATGTATTACCCAAAAGCCTCCGGGTTTTGAGTTACCACGTAAAACTGGTCAACTCTAAACAGAATACGGACCCAACATGATAGATGTGCCTATTTCCTGCATAAGTGGGGCAAGAAATCGGCGCCCTTCTGCGAATGTGGTGAAATCGAAAGTACAAAACACATCACAGAATAATTCTCTCGGACAGCTTTTGAAGGGAAACCTGAAAATTTCCTGATGGCGACTCCAGAACCAATGGCCTATATAAATATGTTAGATGTTTGTTCATAACTATAATTATTTCAATTTTAACTAACCGTATTGTCGTTTGTGTCTTACTGCCATCGCTAATTAAATAAGTAATAATGATACACGATCCAATGACGTTAATGTGACCATAATCTATGCTCTACGTCAACGAGCAATAACCACTCACAGACGGCAGGTCTGTTCGGCCGAAGGAGTGAGCATTACGGTCTGTGGAATGTTTTCGTTGCATTCACTGAGTGACTTCGTCATTCTGGAAGACACAATAAACACACGTATGCATCTATCACAAGCAGTGGAGGGTGTGTAAAGCATGTCGGGGGATGCGGAAAATAGTGCAGTCGTTGTAGCAACGCGGAAGTGGACCGATTTATCCGATGCACAAAAGAGCAAAATATGTAAATTGTTCCGTGATGCCATGGTTAAGGTGATGTGTATGAGCTTATACTCGTGCAAGTGTTGAACAACTAACCGCCCCGAAGAGCCAAGGCGCTACCAACAGCATCTCCTCAACGACCTTCAGCGAACGTTGCTGCGTATGGGCCTCTGCAGCAGGTACCAGGGTCATGCACCCATGCTGGCTGCTGTTTATCGGCGACAAAGGCTGGAATCATATGAAGACAGTATCTGTTCTTTCGGACATGTCCGAAAGAACAGATAGTTAAGGCTAACCGGCCATTGACCTTCCTCTTCTGTACTGGATGCACACGCATTTCCCGAACTCTTACGTGACTCGGTACGATTGTCTACCGCGAGTAATGAGTGTAATGGGCAGGAGCACTACGAATGTGGTGTGTGGACATTAAGTTGGGAATGTGGGTCTCACGGGGAGCGTGCAAGGGATAAGTCCCTGTAGTCGTACGATCCTCTGTGCCCTCGGTGGCTCAGATGGATAGAGCGTCTGCCATGTAAGCAGGAGATCCCGGGTTCGAGTCCCGGTCATGGCACACATTTTCAACTGTCCCCATTGATGTATATCAGCGCCTGTCGATAGCTTAGGGTCTTGATTTAATTATCATTTCAATGCTGGAATTTGCACGCTAATGCCGGAACTGGACTTCCACTGGGTGGCGACAGCTGGCCTTTTCAGACGAATCACGTTTTACGCTCCATCGGACACACACCCGTTGGCGTGTACGGTGTGAAACGTGTGGAATCAAACAACCTCCAACAACCGTCGGCCGAAGGAGTGAGCATTACGGTCTGTGGAATGTTTTCGTTGCATTCACCGAGTGACTTCGTCATTCTGGAAGACACAATGAACACATGTATGCATCTATCCTTGGGGACCATGTACACCATTACAAGCAGTTAGTTTCTTTTCGGCTTACAATACTCCCCTGTATAGATAATCTGTGGCATCACCTCTATCGGGTCGTACGCTCCATGGATCCCGAACCGAGAAACTTACGCAGCTCGCCATGGCATAGGAGTCGTCATGGCTTCACATCCGTCTCAGTTCCTTCCAGAACGTCACTCACCTCTCGCGGTGGTAGGTCCAGCAAAAGGTGATTATTCGGGGTTCTGACAGGTGGTCACTTTAATGCGACTAGACAGTGTATAATCTGATTAAATAAACGGATCGATCGATAAGACACATCCTGACGCTTGGATTAGTTGATTTCGTAATGAGGGAAGTGTGGCAAGTAACAAATGTGGAGGGTGAATAAAGTAAGCAGGCTGAAACAAACGCTGGTTGCACTTTTTGTGCAGAGATGAAGAGGCCTGCATGGACAGACTAGACTTGGTAGCTCCATCCAAGCAACACGAACAACAACAAGATGTTACTGTAACACCTGCATGGTGTGCAGTACCCAATTATGAACCATACTGACAGCAATTGCAGAGCTCTTAAACGCTATAATTCTGTATATTACTCTGAAAATTGTCTCCCTTGTACGACGAGAGGGAAAATTAAAAGCATGGGTTTTCGCGGTGGGTGATATCACGTGCGATCGGCTAACTGTTTTGATCGGTGTGTAAGTGATAGCGTGACCGGTGACGGCGCGCGTTATATAAAAGAAAGCCGAGCCGGCAAAGCGTGCCGCACAGCGAGCCGAGTACTTTCCCTCGCCAACGTGTTTGATTAAACGAAGCACAAATGCAGGAAAGTGACGGGGAGCGCGCAGGTACCAGATAACACGTCAGATCAACTGCGAATGTGTGCCGCCGCGGCAAGAGTGTCTGCAAAAAGACGACGTGTCGCAAGCGGGCGGCGGGCAGCGGGCGGAGCCGCAGACACCGTGCCGACACACACACACACACACACACACACACACACACACACACACACACACACTAAACTCCGCGCAATAAGACAGTACGGTAGACTTGACAGTGTTGTGATGATATAATTCGTATAAGCTTCTCAACCAATTACTAAACATATATATTGTTTTGCAAGCTAAGGTCAGCAGCACCAGTCTTCAACATGCAAGATATCCATGCGTACCAGTCACTGACACTCATACGCAGCAGTCATTGACTGTTATCTAAAACATATTTCAAGATTTCTAAATCATTTTATTGTAATTAGAATACCAAAAATATGTGTCGAGTTAGGAAAAACTGTAATAAGCACTCTGCCTTTATTGCGACAGAATACAGACGAGTGCAATGTCATATGAAATACATGACCATCATCAAAGAATGTAAGTCACTGGATTTCTTGTTCAATTATCCAAGGCAGGAACATATTTGGCATGAACTCATGGAATGTGGGACCACATAGCCAACCACTTTCAGACCGTCCAATCTCTCATGTTCTTGGTATGCTGTCAGCTATTGTGCCACGAATTCTCTTATATTAAAAAACAATCATACGAGTAACAAGCTTACCAACAGCATTTGCTGTTACAAATACAGTCAGATTATATTTCTCATCATTTGTAACAATGTATAAAGCTTTATTCCTCCTATAAGAGTATCTGATCGCTTTTACCTCTTCAGGTTGAAAATATTTTAGAAATGCAGTTTCATCTCAGCAGAAAACTCTAATAGGGTCATTTTTTAGAATTGTTTCTTTCAAACGCTGTTCTATTCCTGCAAACCTGTAACGAATTGGTTGTTCAGTGGCATTATCACGGGGATTTATCAAGTTTATTGTCATTCATTTAGAACAAGATGACTTTTCATCAACGATGTATGCTATTTTCTGATTGGTCTTTCATTATTAAATGGGTTTTGTCCTCTCATTTTACTTATTATTTGCTGCACACTGCCCGGCAAAATTGCTCAAGTTACTTGATAGTGCACTTTTACAGTTGTCAAACGCCACTGGACTAGAATATATTCTTCATCCACAGTCAGGGTAGTGGAGTGACGAGTTACATGATTTGATACTTCGGCCATTTACTTTGTAACGTAAAGGAACTCTTGGCTCACCGAACTCTTTGGCTGCAGTAGCCACTGGGTGTTCCCGCCACGATAGTTTCTATAGGCCTAGCTTTTGTTATTTGGTTAAGCTTGTAGTCTCACTTGGGCCCTATACATGGTAGAAGATGCTCCAGTTATTAGCATCCTGTTGTTTCAGCGTTTGACACAATGCCAAAACTGGAGCTACGACTCATAGAAACCAAGGCCGGCCGTTGTGGCCGAGAGGTTCTAGGCGCTTGTCTGGAACCGCGCGATCGCTACGGTCGCAGGTTCGAATCCTGCCTCGGGCATGGATGTGTGTGATGTCTTTAGGCTAGTTAGGTTTAAGTAGTTCTAAGTTGAGGGGACTGATGACCTCCGCTTTAAAGTCCCATAGTGATTAGAGCCATTTCAACCATTGGAATCCCGGTTCGACACAAAATTTCAACTTTCCCCGTCGATTTAAATGAATACCCACTTGTAACCAATGTCTGTAATTCCTTTCAATTTCTTTTATGTAAAACGCTTTAGGCGTTTTCACATAAAAACTTCAGAGGCATTACTTTTCAGCAAGCTGCCGTACAACAGCTTGTATCCGAGGATAAAAGGTCAATTTATCGAGAACTGACAGCACTGTATGTGAAACACAGTATTTCTTACGTTAGTATGTTCTATATCATAAAGTTCGCCAGATAAACGCATGAAAATATCTATTAACATTCAGAAACAGTTTCGTTGCTTGTAAGCTTACACATTTACGGCAGTCCCAGGTAAAATTCCAAAAAGCCCATCGGCGACTTTAATGGACTTTGCTGTTCTCAGAGAACTGTCTCTCTCCTATCTCAGTGCGTCTCTGCGTTTTTTTATGTGGCATATCATGCAAGCGCCTTTCTTTTGTACATTTCTGAATCCACCCATGAATGGAAGAATGTGGTGAGGCTTCATCACGGTGCAAGCACATTCCATTCCATGTGGCCAATGGAACGTCCTCTAGTTGTTCAACTACCGTAATTTCAAAAAGTTAGAAAAATTCAAGTGAAAGTTTTGTCATTCATTCTTTCAAATTTATACGAACGTCAACAGAAATTTCAAATTGTTTCTGCCGTTCCATGAAGGTTGTCCTACGACCTCCGATAGCCGGACTGTGTTTAATTCTATTCTGTGTAAGTGTAGCTTCGGCAATAAGCAATATTAACAGAAGGCGAGTAACTATTAATTATTCACTAGTGAAAAAATTTAAGTCCCCACAACGTGAATTGTAGGTCCCAAGATGATGGATACAAATATTTTACAATGGTCGCCAAATATTTTTTCGTGGAACTTCGAGATGTACAAAAAGCCGTAGCATGGCATGTTAAAGTGACCTTGACATAAACATGTAGGATTTTCACCCTACACTTTGATAATTCAGTACTCCTCATCTATAACATCGAAAACGTTGCGGTTTTATGTTAAAAATGCAAAAGTTACGTAAAGCTGCACTATAAATTGTATTTATCTACAACAGTTAATTATTGTATCAATTTGTCTACGAGGTGAATTTTTGATGCATCTTTAGTTTTTGGTACTGTCATTTGAGGCATCACACGTGAAATCGCTCGAACTGTAGCGAAGTTGTCTCAACAACCATAGAGTATAGTATGCCTCAAATGTTGTAGCTTGGAGTATAACTGATGAAATAATTACAATATATTTCACATACTCATTATACCACGTGAAATAAACTGTTGTTATCTAATCATTATATTACAGTTACAAGGCAGCAAAGATATTCTGAGCGCACACATTCGTCACAAAGGTGAGTGGTGAGCAAGATAGACTTCATCCCGCGCTAGTGGTAAAAGAAAAGTAAAGTACATGAATGTTTTCAGTCTTAGGAACCAAATTTTCTTCTTCAAACGACCACTTTTTGTTGCTCAGATTACGTTCCCGGCTCTTACACCGTTATTCATTTTAGCCGCAGAGTAGTTGCTCGCCCTTGTAACGTATTCGAGTAGTTGTGTTTGGCTTTCAATGTGTTCTATATTTATTTTGTAAGATCTACTAAGCATATTATACTTTTCTTGCTAATACAGCGTTCAAGAGCTTTTGCAAATATTTATAAGCGTGCTGTCGTTTACCATAACTATGGACCCACTGTCTGCTCTATTCGTGACTACGAAATCACGGTAGGCTACTTCATTCTCTCCTGTTTCTACTCGATGCTGGGATAGGTAGTGTTTATATGATTAAATGATTAACATGTTGTACATCGAGCATCCTTTTAATTTGAACCGTAAAACAGAGTTTAAAATCTCCTCCCAGTCATCCAGATTTAGGTTTTCGGTTAATTCTTTAAATAGGTTAACGCAAATGCCGGGATGGTTCATTTGGAAAGTACATGCAAGAATTCTTTCTCAATTCTGCCACAATTCCCGCTTCTATTTCGTCTATAACAACCTCATCGACGACAGACATTAAACCCAAATCATTATTCCTTCCTTTTTGATTTGATCGTTAACCAACGATCGAACGATCTTGCCGTATAAATTTACACACTTTTAAATACAAATTTTACTAACAGAGCTACAGTTTCCCCGTATCATTGACTGAAATATGTATTTTATTTCTTACGCAAGTATACTCCAACTTAGAGTGCAACACAAATCTACAGAATAATAATCGTTACCAGATAAACTTCTAAAAGAATATACTGCTAAATCTAATATGAAACTGGGTGAAATTGCATTCAAAAGGCCGACCACAAATCTAGAAACTAAAAAGACAATAAATACACAAATGAGGTGCGATCCTATTACGAACTGCACATTAAACTCTCTGTCACCACACGGTTTTATCAGTGCATGTCTCCCAGTTTTTGATCCTGTCGTTGATGGGAATGAAAATTCAGTAAAATGATGTAAAAACATTGTGTGTGTATAGTGGACAACCGGTAGTCCGACGTATGCTTTTTGCATCTGGTAAGAGCAAGACTTCATTCCTGAAGCAGCTGCTGGTTTCAACATTCTCTCGCCTGTCTAGATTTTCGACATAAAGTTATGAACAACATATTTTCGGAATAAACACTAACTCTGCTATGATTCTAAAACAAAATGTCCGTTTTATAGTTAAATTACTCAAAATGCATGCAATGGCAGTGCTTTGCAAGCAAAAGATAAGCTTGAGTGAAACAACACTGTGCGCGAGAACACACAAACCACACATGCAGAGCTTTACACCACACATGCAGAGCTTTACTCTATTGCGCTGATAGAATTGCAAAATCGATAGGTAGGAAGATATGAAAGCAGGAAGCACAACATAACACTTGCAGTAACCACCAGTAAACAGCGTTAGGAGCCCAAAATAAGAAAGCCTGACTGTATCGTTTTAGTAAAAACACCGATGAAGGCTGTAAATTATTAACGATTACGGATTATCCTTAACGCTTTGTGTGTGTGTGTGTGTGTGTGTGTGTGTGTGTGTGTGTGGCCGCGCGCGCGCACGTGTGTGTGAATTCCTAAGGGATGAAACTGCTGAGATCATCGGTCCCTACACTACACATTACTTAAACTAACTTATGCTAAGAACAACACACACACCCAAGCCCGAGGGAAGACTCGAACCTCCGGCAGGAGAGACCGCGCAATCCGTGACATGGCGCCTATAACCGCGAGGCAACGCTCATTGTATCTTACATTCAGAGAGACATTTATCAGAACGCGCGTATCATAGGGCACAGTTTCCTTTTTTTAGTAACACATATGTACGTAACCGAATTCGTTATTGTTAACAGAGAATGCCGTTATTTAACGATGCCAAATGGGCCTCGGAGCGTACATTTCGTAGTGTCATAATGAAGACCCGCAAAGTGACAAAGCGACCCCAAGACTGTGTGTTTTACCATGAATATCCTGAGTGGTGGACGCTGAGGCATAGCCATCGTCCACGAAATTCCGCCTCCCTACCTACTAGAGATGCGGACTGTTGCCCACAAGCAGCCACACAGCAAACTAACGGAATGTTCTGGGGAGAGACACATGCAGATTTACACGTTCACAATAAACTAACACCAATAGTCATTAAACTACAGGAAAATAGCTTTATAGAGAATGGAAGGCAGAAGAACCAAGTCTTCATGCAGCACTGTCAACATACCTTCGTGCTTAGTAGCGACATCCAATGGAGTTACCGTACCAGGTGGTGAGGACTTAACCTTCATTTTACGTATTTACATTAGACAAAACCGCCTAATTCGTTGTCCATAGTATTCTGAACCAGCCTGTATGCGAGGGCTATTCGGAAAGTAAGGAACGTTTGGTCGCGAAATGGAAACCATAATCAAACTCAGAACTGTTTCATCTGCAACAGGTAGCTACATCTTCCAGATACTTCTCTGCATAGTCGCCGCTCCCATTTAGACATCTGTCGTAGCTTTGTACCAACTTTCCAATACTCTCTCCCCACAGAAGGCAGCCTCCTGTGCTTTCCGACAATTTTCTACGCTGGAATGCAGTTCGTGGTCGGTGCCAAAATGTTATCTTCATAGCAAGTGGTTCATTTGAGCAGAGATGAAAATCAGAGGGAACGAAGACCGGGCTGTATGGTGGGTGACCAAACACTTCCCAAGGGAAACACTGCAGGAGCGTCCTCATTGCCCATGCATTGTGTGGCCAAAATTTGTCATGAAGAAGGAACTGCATGGCAGTTACGTTGTGTGGGGTTGCATGCCACCATGCGAAAGCTCTCGGCAGGCACACATTCTTTGGGGGGGGAGAGACTATTTACTAGGCATCTTCACGCACTCACAGTGCGCTCAGAGCTGAGAACAGCGATGTAGCGCTATCTACGGACAAACTAGACACTGCCCAACTCATATACGCAAAGTTTCATCAGATTTTCACTGTGGTTTCCATTTCGCGACCGATCACCTCTTATTTTCCGAATAGCCCTCTTACCTTCTGCCTTCGTATGATGCTTCATGAAATCTATTTTGTACTTCAGTTAACCGTGAGGAGGCTATTTTTGCATGTGTCGTTTCGCAGTCCAAAATAATGGTTGTATATGTGACTCACTTCAGATATTCTCATTTCTGATGTCCAGATCTCAACAGTTCTCATGAACTGCATTCCAGCTACTGTATTATCAACGCGTGACCAGCCTCTTCCGTAGTAGCTACCTCACTTATCAGTCCTAGTCTACTGTGAAATACACCGAAGCGCCCAGGAAACCGATGAAGGCACACGTATTCATAAACAGGCATATGTTAATTTCAAAATACAGAGGGGCGGTTGGCAACGCCTATATAAGACAACAAGTGTCTGGCGCAGTTGTTAGATCGGTTTCTGCTGCTACAATGGCAGGTTATCAAGATTTAAATGAGTTTCAACGTGTTGTTATAGCCGGCGCACGAACGATGGAACACAGCATCTCCGATGTAGCGATGAACTGGTGATTTTCCCTTACCACCATTTCACGAGTGTACCGTATCAGGAATCCGGTAAAACTTCAAATCTCCGACATCGCTGCGGCCGGAAAAAAAGATCCTGCAAGAACGGGACCAACGACGACTGAAGAGAATCGTTCAACGTTTCAGAAGTGCAACCCTTCCGCACACTGCTGCAGATTTGAGCAAGTATATGCGTGCGAACTATCCAACGAAACATCGTCGATATGGGCTTTCGGGGCCGAAGGCCCACTCTTGTACCCTTGATGACACGATACAAAGCTTTACGCCTCGTCTGGGCCCGTCAACACCGACACTGGACTGTTGATGACTTGAAATATGTTGTGTGGTCGGACGAGCCTCGTTTCTAATTGTATCGAGCGGATGGACGTGTACGGATATGGAGACAACCTCATGAATCCATGGACCCATGGGCCTTGCATGTCAGCAGGGGACTGTTCAAGCTGGTGGAAGGTCTGTAATGGTGTGGGGCGTGTGCAGCTGGGAGTGATATGGGACCCCTGATATGTGTCGATAAGGCTCTGTCAGGTGACACATACGTAAGCATCTGTCTGATCACCTGCATCCATTCATGTCCATTGTGCATTCCGACGGACTTGTGAAATTCCAGCAAGGCAATGCGACACCCGTACGTCCAGAAGTGCTACAGAGTGGCTCCAGGAACACTCTTCTGATTTTAAACACTTCCACTGGCCACCAAACTACCCAGACATAAACATTATTGAACATATCTGGGATGCCTTGCAACGTGCTGTTCAGAAGAGATCTCCACCCCTTCGTACTCTTGTGGATTTATGGACAGCCCTGCAGGATTCATGGTGTCGATTCCCTCCACCACTGCTTCAGACATCAGTCGAGTCCATACCACGTCGTCTTGCGGCACTACTGCTTGCTCACGGGGGACGTACGCGATATTAGGCAGGTGTAACAGTTTCTTTGGGTCTTCAGTATTATCTACACACACACACACACACACACACACACACACACACACACACAGGGTGTTACAAAAAGGTACGGCCAAACTTTCAGGAAACATTCCTCACACACAAATAAAGAAAAGATGTTATGTGGACATTTGTACGGAAACGCTTAATTTCCATGTTAGAGCTCATTTTAGTTTCGTTAGGATGTTCTTCCACCTACGCTCAATGGAGCATGTTATCATGATTTCGTACGGGATACTCTACCTGTGCTACTAGAACATGTGCCTTTACAAGCACGACACATGTGGTTCGTGCACGATGGAGCTCCTGCACATTTCAGTCGAAGTGTTCGTACGCTTCTCAACAACAGATTCGGTGACCGATGGATTGGTAGAAGCGGACCAATTCCATGGCCTCCACGCTCTCCTGACCTCAACCCTCTTGACTTTCATTTATGGGGGCATTTGAAAGCTCTTGTCTACGCAACCCCGGTACCAAATGTAGAGACTCTTCGTGCTCGTACTGTGGACGGCTGTGATACAATACGCCATTCTCCAGGGCTGCATCAGCGCATCAGGGATTCCATGCGACGGACGGTGGATGCATGTATCCTCGCTAACGGAGGACATTTGGAACATGTCCTGTAACAAAGTGTTTGAAGTCACGCTGGTACGTTCTGTCGCTGTGTGTTTCCATTCCATGATTAATGTGATTTGAAGAGAAGTAATAAAATGACCTCTAACATGGAAAGTAAGCGTTTCCGGACACATGTCCACATAACATATTTTCTTTCTTTGTGTGTGAAGAATGTTTCCTGAAAGTTTGGCCGTACCTTTTTGTAACACCCTGTGTATATATATACACTCCTGGAAATGGAAAAAAGAACACATTGACACCGGTGTGTCAGACCCACCATACTTGCTCCGGACACTGCGAGAGGGCTGTACAAGCAATGATCACACGCACGGCACAGCGGACACACCAGGAACCACGGTGTTGGCCGTCGAATGGCGCTAGCTGCGCAGCATTTGTGCACCGCCGCCGTCAGTGTCAGCCAGTTTGCCGTGGCATACGGAGCTCCATCGCAGTCTTTAACACTGGTAGCATGCCGCGACAGCATGGACGTGAACCGTATGTGCAGTTGACGGACTTTGAGCGAGGGCGTATAGTGGGCATGCGGGAGGCCGGGTGGACGTACCGCCGAATTGCTCAACACGTGGGGCGTGAGGTCTCCACAGTACATCAATGTTGTTGCCAGTGGTCGGCGGAAGGTGCACGTGCCCGTCGACCTGGGACCGGACCGCAGCGACGCACGGATGCACACCAACACCGTAGGATCCTACGCAGTGCCGTAGGGGACCGCACCGCCACTTCCCAGCAAATTAGGGACACTGTTGCTCCTGGGGTATCGGCGAGGACCATTCGCAACCGTCTCCATGAAGCTGGGCTACGGTCCCGCACACCGTTAGGCCGTCTTCCGCTCACGCCCCAACATCGTGCAGCCCGCCTCCAGTGGTGTCGCGACAGGCGTGAATGGAGGGACGAATGGAGACGTGTCGTCTTCAGCGATGAGAGTCGCTTCTGCCTTGGTGCCAATGATGGTCGTATGCGTGTTTGGCGCCGTGCAGGTGAGCGCCACAATCAGGACTGCATACGACCGAGGCACACAGGGCCAACACCCAGCATCATGGTGTGGGGAGCGATCTCCTACACTGGCCGTACACCACTGGTGATCGTTGAGGGGACACTTAATAGTGCACGGTACATCCAAACCGTCATCGAACCCATCGTTCTACCATTCCTAGACCGGCAAGGGAACTTGCTGTTCCAACAGGACAATGCACGTCCGCATGTATCCCGTGCCACCCAACGTGCTCTAGAAGGTGTAAGTCAACTACCCTGGCCAGCAAGATCTCCGGATCTGTCCCCCATTGAGCATGTTTGGGACTGGATGAAGCGTCGTCTCACACGGTCTGCACGTCCAGCACGAACGCTGGTCCAACTGAGGCGCCAGGTGGAAATGGCATGGCAAGCCGTTCCACAGGACTACATCCAGCATCTCTACGATCGTCTCCATGGGAGAATAGCAGCCTGCATTGCTGCGAAAGGTGGATATACACTGTACTAGTGCCGACATTGTGCATGCTCTGTTGCCTGTGTCTATGTGCCTGTGGTTCTGTCAGTGTGATCATGTGATGTATCTGACCCCAGGAATGTGTCAATAAAGTTTCCCCTTCCTGGGACAATGAATTCACGGTGTTCTTATTTCAATTTCCAGGAGTGTAGTACTGGAAAGTAATGTCTCCTTTGTCAAAACTCCAAAAGCTTTTAAAATAAAACATACGTTACTGACATTCTGCATGTTTAATCTTCATGGCTACACGATTTCAGCCCTTCGCCGCAAGACAGCGCCGAACTGTAGCGCATAACACGGTAGTGTGTAGCGTAACTACAGTATGGCGGTCCGAGTTTCGAATTCGAAGAGTTCATCCATACATAAACCATCCACTTCATCAGCATGACAAGACCGCACCACATACGAGCGCTGCGACATCTGCTATCACCACCGCCTTAGGTTCACTGTCATCGAAGATTGTCCCTACAGTCCCGACTCGGCCACATCTGATTTTCATCCGTTTCCAAAACTTACAGAACACCTTCGACGACTTCACTTTGACAGTGATGAAGTTTTGCGAGCAGAGGTGAGATAGATGGTGGCTCTGTCTACAAACATTCTACAGGTCTTTCGCTCTTTCGCTGAGAGAAATGTGTTCGTCGCTAGGGTGACTAGGTTGGGATATAAAAATGCGGACATGAAGTATAGAGATGTAGACTGTTAATAATGTTTATTGTATTTTAAAAAGCTCTAAGAGTTTTCATATAAAAAATTCGGAGGAGTTACATTTCAGTACGCCGTCGTACTTTCAGTGATGATAGATTATGACGCTATATCTGCTAAGGAAAGTAATGAGAAGACTGAGTCCAGTTCTTCTATGAACAAGAAATGCTTTCCTATTTGTTTTCGCACAGGACTTCTGAGGAATGGCAAATCGAATACAGCACAAGCCATGTGGCCGCCATTGCAGAATGGAATTGGTTACCTGCAACTCATTTGTCAGAAATGCCAGTTTTAGTCTATTTGAGCGACAGGAGGAGAAATGTAGAGAAGAAGGCGGCCGCAGCGAGAAACTGTTCGTGAAACCTGGTGACGGTGAGGATGAATGGGCGCCGCGGCGGCAGAGCTGGAGGCCAGCGCGGCCGGTCCGGCGAGCGGGGAGAAAGAAAGTCTGCTAATTGGCACACGGTGCCGACAAACAGCGGCGCGCGCAATGGAGGGGGGCATAACCGGAGCTACCAGTCAGCTGGGCAGGGGCCGCGCCGCCGCCGCGGCAGACTGCGAGGCTCCACTGGGATGTCAACCGCTGCCTCCGGCGCGGCCGCCGCCGCAGTGACGTCACGCACAGCACGGCACACTTGCGCGCGCCTCACATCCGGGCCGGGCCTGGCGAGCGAGGCGAGCCAGCATCGGGCCACTTGCCGGCCGCCTGGTCGCGTGAGGCGCTGCGCGCTACCAGCCTCGCCTCGTTTCAACAAACTGCCCACTGCTCCCAGAAGGGATATGACAGGAGCGATCATGTGAAGCCAAAAACTTCATATGGACATGCGCCCTGTTCTTGATAGTTTCCTAGACAGAACATATTTAATGTGTATTGTTATTTATTTTCTGTATCACTCAACACACTGTGAGGTTTACACACGTACAACAGTTGGTAAATATTACAACATGCTTTCTACAAAGTATTAATTGAAAAATACGTACTTTCAAGACCTGCACCTCTAAGCATTATCGTACGCGTCACATTGCAGCTGTTGTGCAGTTCTCAATAAACGTTCGAATAGGCCATCGTCAACTTCAGTGCGTTTGTGCACTCTTGGGAAAACATGATGTGTTATCTGTCTGCCTGCCTCTGCACGTTTCCTAACGAGGACAGCAGCGGCCATAATGCGACCAAGCGGTTCATCTCGCGTAATCACCTTTAGTTTGTACACATGTCGGACTTCATCCAACCTCATAAACAAAAATATAGTGATGTAAGGATGGCGATGTTGGTGACGGCCAGTTAACTGTACTACCACGACCAATCCAACGATTAGGGCAAACTGCGGTTGAGACGTTAGCTCACACGGGTAAAATGTGGAGGGGGCTCCGTCATGAGAGGAAGTACAAGTGTTCAACAAACGAATTTTCCAAAAAAAGCAAGAAATTCTGTCGTGACACTCCCTCTTATAAAATGACTGGACCTATCAACATGTTCCCTATCATACTGCACCAAACATTGATCGAAAAACGAGCTTGGAAATTGGTTTCCATTGTAGCGTGTGAATTTTCCTACGATCATTAACGATGATTACGTGGGTTGTTGATTCCATTCCGCGCAAACATAGCTTCATCAATGAATAGTGTTAATGACTGCAAATGAAGACTAAGAAGTGTGACACTGTCGCCAATGTGAAGATCGTGGTCACGCTGTATGTAAAATGTGTACAAGTTTTCCTTATCGGGTGTTGGCCATAAAGGGTTCATGGGACATTGTTATAGGCAACAAGTTACCGTGTACTGGTAGTAGAACTACGCTGCACCATTCCAACAATGCGTTCCTGTTCCTGCAAACGTTGTTCGCAAAAATGGGAACTTGAAAGAATACTTGTTTCACTCAATGTGCTGAAAACTCGGGTAAACACTTTACGACAAGTAATTCGATGTGTCAAGAAGTGCCGACTACCATCGCAGAAACCTTAAACATACACTATATCTGCACATTCTTCATTGTTGTAGATGTGTCGCATCTTAACCAGCGCACGTACAAACACAGTACAGCAATGCTTCTCTCTGATGCACTGTCAACCCCTCGCACTACTTCATTCACAACGCGTCATGGAGAAGCACGTTAAATGGGCCGGTTTAATGGCAGAAAGGCATGCAGGGAAAAGAGGTTGAAAGCGATGAGGTCGGTTGGGCTAGAATAAAACGTCAAAGTGGTTGGTTGGGTAAGACACATACGTTCGTGCCACTAGCCCAGTAACAAATGTATATTAAATGTATTCCATCTCGGAAACCATTCGGAATAGGGCAAATGTCCACATGAAGTTTTCCGCTTCAAAGGAGCGTCCCTGTCATAAACCCGAGTATTCTCCATTCCTCCTGAGACGTCCTGTGCAGAACTTGAACAAAATATCACCGCCTTCCAACAAACTCCTTTCAGTAATACGAGTCACCTGTTACACAATGGTGTCCGTTTGGTCTCTCTCCGTGCCACCCAAAACGGTGAACTGAATTCCCCGCCAGAACGGTAGTGGCAGCAACATCGTGTTTACCTCAGAACAAAAAGAGAAGAATGTGCTGTCACACACTACACGTTTAATAACAGTTATACGATGAATAGCACCTTTGTCCACAATGCTTCTAGTGAAGTGCTACTTCGGCACGGTAATTTGTGTGAATCCACGCGTCATGTAAATAAACCACTGCTCCAATAAACTACGACGCTCCATTGTTTTTATTGTCTTGTTTCTCCTTCTAACTGTGGTTTGTCACCTACACTCGACCGTCGGTTTATCTGGCACTTTTAGAAACCCAAAACACCTAGATACAGTATTTTTTGAGCGTTCCTTTGCTAATCCTGATGCTCAGTTCTGTACGGTAACAGCAGTGAAGTTTTCACGGAATTAGTCACTCCTCTCCTCTCATTGTTATTGGTATCGTTAATGTCATTTATTGCGTATTGTCAATGGGAAATTTCTAACATTAACTTTTCAACTTCTTTTTTGATTTAGTTATCCGAATTAAGACATCGTCGACTTTCGCATCTTAAACAGTTCGAAAGCACTTTCCGCCGCCTCCGGTGCGTGCACCTGGCGGCGATACACTTACCCTGCCTACCGGATACACTAACACACGGAAACCAACCAGAGATTCATTTTAGTATAACCTCGAAAAAACTGAACTCGATCCTACTTACAGGTGTGAATCTTTGATTTATCAAGGTGAATAATGGGGATGTGGATTAACAGGACTGGCAGAGCCACAGACGTAATACCAGGAAGAGACCAAATTTGGCGTGATACGTAAATATATAGATTTACAAGTACTTCAGCACAACTCTCAAATGCTGTTCACTGAAATCGGAGGAAAAACATTTGGATTTCACAGTATAAAAAGCACATCAATTTAGAAAAATGTACGAAATAAAATATCTTACGATGGAAGTACAGATATGAGGGACAAAGAGACAAGAGACAGAAAGACAAAGAGAGGGGGCGGGGGGGGGGGGCCTGTAGAAATGGGAAACGACGGCCAGATACCTAGTCCACAGTTGGTGGCATTCGTAGCATCACCAACTACTTGCCCACTGAGGACCGGCTTTTCATCTTACACTCCCGTGAATACAAATAAAATTCAAGACTCGTTAACGTTCAACATCACTACCTACATTAGAGGGTCTTACTATTCCTCTGAATGTGTGGGCTTCCACTATAAGTCTTTCGCCAACATGCCGCCTAGCACTAGGTGCACTGTGATGGACATCGACTACACGACAATGTATGACTGCACCAGAAAATTGGCGAAATACAGTCTCAAACTTCCTGCTGAGCCATATTTTCTGAATCGGTGCCAGAAAAAAGTACACAGCATCCTGTCGTTATTGACACTATTTTCCCAGCCAAAAGGGATGTTTCTGAAAGAAAGAGGTCCCTTCTACCAGCATGTTTTGAGGGAACTTTGCACCTTTATTAGGCTGTCATGTTCTAGCTGGTCCTACCTGTGGACAGCATCCCACCAGAAGTATTTTCGTTTTTGTGATGTCGTCCTTCATACACAGGAACCTTCCTAAAGATCAAATGGTTCAAATGGCTCTGAGCACTATGGGACTCAACAGCTGTGGGCATCAGTCCCCTAGAACTTAGAACTACTTAAACCTAACTAACCTAAGGACATCACACACATCCATGCCCGAGGCAGGATTCGAACCTGCGACCGTAGCAGTCGCACGGTTCCGGACTGCGCGCCTAGAACCGCGAGACCACCGCGGCCGGCTCCTAAAGATCACTGACATCTAGATGAAAATTAATTATTACGAACTGAAAGGAATTATATCACAATAAAATCATCCAAAAATATTTCCGAACCTAATAACATGATGTTTCCGTCTCTCTACCACGCTCTCGTCTCAGGATACATACAAAATCGTTATGCAATTTTTTGAGTTTGTTGATTAGCATTTTCGACGTATAAAAAACTGTAGATTTCTATTTAATCAAATGAATTTGAATTTTTCTCATAAGATACTGATATTTACAAGCACACTACACAGTGTCACTCCTTGTACCCTCACGCCATTAATAACTTCAGTGACGTTAATGGCAAGTAATCGCTTGTATTCCAGGAGACGTTTGCAGCCGTCGCTTTCCTGCTTACATTGCGAGGTAGCTACACCCTCTACTTTGAACCGAAACACGGTTGTACCTTTCCAAACGATTGTTGATTATTGATTAGTTAGTTTCGACTACTGCCAGGACCCAGTATGCGTTGTAAAAAAAAAGCATATGGCAAGGCCGGGAGAGCGTGGAGGCCATGACACAGTTTCCTGTTTCAGAATTCATGAACGTCATGATCGACCATCGTGTTGGTAGATTAAGTGCACATTGCCGATCTCCAGTTGTGACATTTGCCCATTTTCCATCCTATCCAGCCGCACGTGTTGTTTAACGGTCTTTCCGCAGAAGAAAGAAGAGACAGTAAAATTTCAACCGTGAGAACGCATTAACTTTTGGTGAATTTCGAATATGCTCCACGATAACGTGGGCTTCTCTGTCCCCCATATTCGCATATTGTGCCTTTCACTGTGCTGTTCAGAAAAAAAAATGTTGCTTCAGCACTGAATATGGGTATCTCGTACAATCCATCCATCTGCGTACGTTGTCACAGCTGTGCTGAAAATTCAAAGCATCTGATTTTGTCATCGGGAGTTTGGGTTTGTAGGAAGTGCAAGCAGTAAGGCTTCAGTTTCAATCGTTGCCGTAAGATCTTCCTAACTCTTGGTTGTGGTATGTTCAGCTCTCTGCTTGCTCTATTCGTCGAGCTCCGTGGGCTACATGCGAAACTCGCCCGCATGTGGTCAACCGTTCCTTCACTCACTGCAGGCCGACCCGTTCATTTCCTCTTGCAGAGGTGTCCTGAAGCTTTAAACTGCCATCGCCGAATGGTGCTGGCAGTTGCTGGATCTTTGTTGAACTTCGTTTTGAAGCGTTGTTGCATTGTTACTGGAGACTGAGTGAGTGCATTTCAAGCACAACATACGCTTTCTCGGCGCCTGTCACCATCTTGTCTGACAGAAATCTAAAAGTGCAGCTGCAACAATACAAAACTTTTTTAGATTTTTCTATATGAGTGTTGGATGTGGCGACCATGTGTCAGTTAATGTAGCTACAGTGGATTAATGAAATCGTTTCAATTATTTGTAATAATCTTGTACTTCTTTGCTGATTTTCATAAATGGATCTTTATTTTATCTCCTGTAATAAGAAAACTTGTTTTCGACGTTTGCAGTAGTCGACCGACTTTAATTAAATCTATAACTATTAAATCAGTATGTGTGAAATGTATGTGCACAGATGCATAGTAAATAAACTTGACATCGAATATTTTTCTATGAAACTTCTTTAAAAAGTATTGTCCAATTCCGACGTAATACTGCGTGAGCAGAATTTTTTCTTAGCAGATCCAATTTCAATACTAGATCTTTTTGCTAGTGACACATACACCATATTCTTTCACAATATTGGTATTTCGTTTCGTTTTCCAAACACTGTCATTTGCGAGAAACGTTGAATAGGATCCATACGGATTTTGCAAGGTGCGTTTGAACGGAAAACTAAAGTTTTGTGAAGAAGACAAGAACTACAAAGAGTTCTCTTTTTCATGATCAGACCTCGTTATCGAAATCAGATTAACAACATTTTAACACCTGCAACTAGCACGTTATTGAGTTATCACAGCATTAGGCAGATAGTCGCTATTTCTATGCGACGTAAATTTTATAATATTTAGTCGAGACAACGAAATGTGATACAGTGATTTTCCTTGAATTGGTTCCCAGTAGATGCAGCTATCGATCATAGTAGTTGGAGTACAGGCTCATGTAAGTTCTGCCTCAACCTTCCTTTAAATTGGTGAAAGTTAATTATTCGTTGAACAAATACTGGATAGTATCATATTTAAACGATAGATGAACTTAGCCTTGATCAACAAATTGAAGGTCACTATTGTTAGTTCTTTAAATAGTTCTACTGTTGTAACTGAACTTAGTTAGTGTAGGCTATAGTTTTTTCAGTAAATGTAAACATTTTACCATGAGAGAGAAGTGTTGGCTTTGTCGTAGGTTTGTGAGTAGTGGGTTACAGTGTGAGATTTGTTCAAAGTATTTCTTTTGGGGGGGGGGGGGGATGCGGTGGGGAAGCCAGAGGTCATTCTAGCGAGATCCTCTCATGGAAATGGAGAATTTGTAGCAGAAATAAGTTGATGGTGGAGTAGGAGCTTAAGATCTGTGCCATTCAGGTGCAGCGACAAAACGCAAAGGAGGAACTAGATAGGTTGAGGAGGGTGAAGAGCGCTGGGGAATGAGAATGGCAGATGGTAAGAAGGCAGCTAGGAGGAGAAGATATTCAGACAGTTGTACTTTGCGTATAACCAATAGATGTAACGAACTGTCAGAGTTTAGTGGAAAGGAGCCTCTTGTAGCTGTAGGTGTAGGAAACATGCAGTAGTCCTCAAAGTCAGTTGCAAATTCTAACAGAAAGAAGAAGGTTCTGCTGCTAGATAGCTCGCATGGAAGAGGTGTGGGCCAGCGGATGCAGGAAGTGTTCGGGAGTAGGTCACCAGCATTGTGAAGCCTAGTGCAGTGTTGGCTCGGGTAACTGTTAACATAGGGAAGTTATGTAGGAATTTACGAAAGAGGATCAGGTAGTAATTGTGGGTGGAGCTGGGAACAGTCTTGATAGGAACGGGGAGTATGATGTAGGTGATGACCTGACTGATGGCACTAATGAGCACTTCGTGCAACTGTTTTAGCGTCATGATCGGCCTCATCTTAATGGTGCTGTTAGGCGCGTTAACATGGGGCTGGGGACGGTGCTGAAGGAGGGCATGGCTCACACTCACTTGAGTCTTTCAATAGATCGGCCTTCACTAGGCATGGCCTGCACCTCAATAGGCATGGGAAAGGGAGGCTGGCAAAGCTTATAGTGTAGTTGGTGGTGGGATCACTCATGCCAAAATTCCTGTAGTAGTTAGTGTCAGAGCAGCAGCACCTTTCTTAGACAGAAGTCAGCTGATACGTATCCTTGCCGTCTAACAAAGGAATCACCTTCAAAGGAGATTAGGTATCCAAGTAGTGAAGGAATTAGCATATTTCATCGAAATACAAGAGGTATTAGCGATAAAGTTAGTGAACTGCTTACAGATGTTGACTCTGATAATACGGGTATATTGGAGCACCACTTAATAATTTGACAATTCAGAGGCTTCCTTTATCAGGACAGATATTAGCTGGCTGTTTTTCAAAAATGGTTCAAATGGCTCTGAGCACTATGGGACTTAACATTTGTGGTCATCAGTTCCCTAGAACTTAGAACTACTTAAACCTAACTAACCTAAGGAAATCACACACATCCATGCCCGAGACAGGATTCGAACCTGCGACCGTCGTGGTCACGCGGTTCCAGACTGAAGCGCCTAGAACCGCACGGCCACACCAGCCGGCGCTGTTTTTCAAGCAGTTCTTTGCGGAGTGGGAGAGTGGCCATGGTCGTACAAACAGTATACCATTTGGGTCTGTCGACACATCACAGAACTGCACTGAACAGGAATTTAAATGTTGTGCAGGAACTGTTGAATTTAGTGGAACTAAATTGTTGTTCTTTATAAGTCCCTTTAACTTCAGAGCATTTCTGCTCAAGCCAGACATAGTTCTTGGTTCACTTTACAGGAAGTACCAAAAATTAGTTATATAGTGACTTCAATATTAATTTTGTATGTGATTGTGCAAGAAAAAGGATGTTGGAAGATCTCTAAATTCATATGTTCTAATACAGACTGTGTTATTTCCAACCACGGTGCAGGAGAATAGTAGCACAGCCACTGACCATATTTTTATTCATTCTTCATTACTTGATGGACATTCTGTTAGTAAAAGGGTGAATGGCCTTCCAGACCATGATGCACAAATTTTAACCCTAGAAGGTTTCTGTACTCATACAAATGTTACATGTAACTGCAGACTGCGTAGAAAAGCTAATCCAATGGCACCAGAGGGTTTTTTTTAAAATCTCGCGAAGGAACAAGAGTGGCAGGATGTTTATAGTTCCGATAATATAGATGAAAAATATAATGCTTTCCTTAACACATTTCTCACGCTCTTTAAAAGTTGATTTCCATTACTACACTCTAACAGGGTACTAGCCGTAAAAGGCAACCTGAGTGGCTAACTAATGGGATAAGGGTACCACGTAGAACAAAGAGGGAATTATATCAAAATGTCATAAGCAGTCACAATCGAGCTACATTAGCCCATTACAAACAGTATCGTAAGGTGCTTAAAATGTTACTACGATGGCAAAGAGTACGTGGTACGCAAATAGAATAGCTAATTCACAGGATAAAATTAAAACCATATGGTCAGTCATGAAGGAAGTGTCTGGTCGGCAGCGCAAGGTCGACTATATAAAGTCAGTGCGTAGTAAAAATGTTTCTCTCATTGAAAAGTCACATATATGTACAGTATTTAACAATCACTTTCTGAGCATTGATGCCGAATCAAATAAAATTTAGTTTCTACAGGGAATCATGTAATTCTCTCGGAAAATGCTTTTCCGAGACTGATGACTGAAATACTCTTTTGAGATACTAACAAGTGGGAGATTGAGTCAATAATTAAATCACTAAAAATTAAGGACTCTCATGGATATCATGGAGTTCCTAGCAGAATATTAAAGTACAGTGTTTCACATGTTAACCCTGTACTTAGCCATATTTGTAATTGTTTCTTTAAGAATGGTCAGTTTCCTGAACGATTAAAATACTAAGTAGTATTTCTATGCTATCAGTATTTGCTAAAGTTATTGAAAAGGCTGTGTATATAAGGATAATTGATCATTTTATATCACACGATTTGCTATCAAATGTACAGTTCGGCTTTAGAAGTCGTTTAACAACTGAAAATGCTATATTCTCTTTTCTCTGTGATGTACTGGATGGATTAGACAAAAGGTTTCGAACGCTAGGCGTATTTTTTGATTTAACTAAGGCGTTTGTTGTGTTGATCACAAAATACTGCTCCAGAAGTTGGACCATTACGGTATACGGAAAGTAGCTCACAATTGGTTCACTTCTACTTTAACAACAGACAGCAAAAGGTCATTATTCACAGTGTTGAGAATCGCTGTGATGTGGGGTCTGAGTGCAGTACAGCCAAATGGGGATGCCCCAGTGATCAGTGTTGGGGTCACTCCTGTTCCTTATTTATATAAATGATATACCCTTTAGTATTACGGGTAATTCTAAAATATTTCTGTTTGTCGATGACACTACCTTGGTAGTAAAGGATGTTCTGTGCAACACTGGTTCTGTTTAAAATACTGCAGTTCATGGCCAAAGTTCATGGCTTGTAGAAAGTAAACTAACATTAAACTCACAGTAAGACTCAGTTTTTATGGTTTATAACACATAATTCAACAAAACACGGTATTTTAATTTCACAGAATGGCCATATGATTAGTGAAACTGAACACTTCAAATTTCTAGTCGGTCAAATAAATAGTAAACTGTCGTGGAATGCCCACGTTCAGTATCTTGTTCAAAGACTTAATGCTACCATTTTTATTATTCGAACAGTCTCTGAAGTGACAGATCGACAAGAAAAGTAGTCTACTTCGCTTATTTTAATTCGCTTATTTTGGGATCTCTCTACCAATTCTCAAAGGATATTCTTGGTTCAGAAACGGGCAGTTCGGTCATTCCGTGGTGTAAGTTCGCGAACCTCTTGCCAACCCCTGTTCACTAGTCTGGGTATTCTAACAGCAGCTTCTCAATATATATTCTCCTTGCAGTCGTTTCTTGTTAACAATATCGGCTTATTCCCAAGAATTAGCAGCTTTCACTCAGTTGATACTACGCACAAATCTAATCTGCATTTGGATCGCACTTCCTTGACACCTGTGCAAAAAGATGTGCAGTATGCTGGTGCATGCATTTTAAATAAGCTACCAAAAAACTTCGAAAATCTTGCCAGTAATCCACGTGCTTTCAAATAGACACTGAAGAGTTTCCTCATGGGTCACTGCTCCTATTCTGTCGAGGAGTTCCTTGAACTGCTAAGCTGATTGCTGAGTTATATTGTTGACTGCATTTACATAAACTTATGGCTTGCCTTTTTTTGGGTTCATAAACATTTTATTTTATCTGTTATTACTTTTATGTTACAATTTCATGTACTGATACGTTCCACGACCTTGGAGACTTGCTCCTCAATTTCGTACTACGGAATTAGAAGTGTAAAATAAAAAAATAAAACAAATTATAAGCTTTTTGTAACAATACACTCCCAGTGACGAAATAAACTGAAAAAAAAATCATTCATTCCATCTGCCTTTTTAAGTGTTACGCGTAGACTATATAACTCGACATCATGTTCCGTTTATCTTAGACATTTACGTATGATTGTTAACGTCCCAGAAAACGAAATCAGTAATACAATCCGACACACGTTGCTCTGTACATATTAGGATCAGTTGTTTACACATCGCCTTTTATTGCGTCACTGGCTGAACTGGATGAGCTCAAGTCTTGGGAGGTAATTAAGAAAAGGTATGTACTCTTGCTGCCCTATTGGGGCACTGTATTTCATTTCGTGACTTGGCGTGAATCCAATCGATCATCTTCAACGCTTTATGTGTTTCTATCCCCATAAGAATTCAGGATGTTTTTCAATGTCGAAAGATTGTCGTTCACAGTCGTTGATAGTTCTTACATAAACCCATTTGTCACAGCCCTTCCAAGTCGATAACTCTTCAAGATCGTCCAGTTAAGAATAATCGAGCAAGATTCAGCAAATCAGAAGATTAACAGGATTCGCTCTGAAGGTGTAGCATGTAAGTATGTGACGACGCTGTATATTTAGTGTTCACCTGAGAAAAACACAACCACGTGGATTTAAGCGCACAAAACTCAGCGTGAAAAAGCCAAGGCCAACTTGGAAAGATTTTCCGGCTTGACCGGTTCATGGCCTCGAGCCCTGATCAAAGCAGGTGAACACGATCGTAGCTGCACTTGTACAAGCATACATAATCTCATGAGTTCTTTAGTTACCAATACCTGACCACACAGACGTCTTCTAACACTGCGCGCTTCTACTGGAACAAGCTGGTATCCAGATCACTTGCACTGTTGTAGAAATGGCGTAGACGAAATGGAAAATTCCCACTTGCTCAGTGATAATGTTCATTTCAAAATTTGAACCCACCTGAACAAATTTTATGGTTCTTCTTAAAATTTTATATAACAGATAGGTGCAGTTAATTTTTTATGGCTGCTCTTCTGTTAAGAGTGTCACTTTTACTTAAATACCCATTGAATAATAAGAAACCAAAATATCTTCAGACGTTTTCCTTCTCTATTTCGACGGCAGAGGGGCGTCGGCTGATAGTGCTCAACATGCGACCAACTATGAATCACAATGTTTCGCTTAGGTAGAAGTATCTGCACTGACTGGTAATATTTTCTTGTTGAATGTACTCTCATCCTCACTACTGTGTCAATCAGTCAATACAATATAAGCAGCCATGTTAAACTCAGAAAAGGTCCTACACGGAAGCTAATAAAACCGGAAGTGTCGTCAGAGTCAGCTCGCATACCAAACAAACACATTTTTACCCCAAAATCTGATTTCTGCAGTTATCTTGGATGAATGCTACCGTGCTACCATTCTACCATGTGCACCCATCTGCAGGTGGTCGCTCATGTCGGCACCAATGATGTGTGTCGCTATGGATCGGAGGAAATCCTCTCTGGCTTCCGGCGGCTATCTGATTTGGTGAAGACTGCCAGTCTCGCTAGCGGGATGAAAGCAGAGCTCACCATCTGCAGCATCGTCGACAGGACTGACTGCGGACCTTTGGTACAGAGCCGAGTGGAGGGTCTGAATCAGAGGCTGAGACGGTTCTGCGACCATGTGGGCTGCAGATTCCTCGACTTGCGCCATAGGGTGGTGGGGTTTCGGGTTCCGCTGGATAGGTCAGGAGTCCACTACACGCAACAAGCGACTACACGGGTAGCAGGGGTTGTGTGGCGTGGGCTGGGCGGTTTTTTAGGTTAGATGGCCTCGGGCAAGTGCAGAAAGGGCAACAGCCTCAACGGGTGCGGGGCAAAGTCAGGACATGCGGGGACCAAGCAGCAATCGGTATTGTAATTGTAAACTGTCGAAGCTGCGATGGTAAAGTACCGGAACTTCAAGCGCTGATAGAAAGCACCGAAGCTGAAATCGTTATAGGTACAGAAAGCTGGCTGAAGCCAGAGATAAATTCTGCCGAAATTTTTACAAAGGCACAGACGGTGTTTAGAAAGGATAGATTGCATGCAACCGGTGGTGGAGTGTTCGTCGCTGTTAGTAGTAGTTTATCCTGTAGTGAAGTAGAAGTGGATAGTTCCTGTGAATTATTATGGGTGGAGGTTACACTCAACAACCGAGCTAGGTTAATAATTGGCTCCTTTTACCGACCCCCCGACTCAGCAGCATTAGTGGCAGAACAACTGAGAGAAAATTTGGAATACATTTCATATAAATTTTCTCAGCATGTTATAGTCTTAGGTGGAGATTTCAATTTACCAGATATAGACTGGGATACTCAGATGTTTAGGACGGGTGGTAGGGACAGAGCATCGAGTGACATTATACTGAGTGCACATCCGAAAATTACCTCGAGCAATTAAACAGAAAACCGACTCGTGGAGATAACATCTTGGACCTACTGATAACAAACAGACCCGAACTGTTCGACTCTGTATATGCAGAACAGGGAATCAGTGATCATAAGGCCGTTGCAGCATCCCTGAATATGGAAGTTAATAGGAATATAAAAAAAGGGAGGAAGGTTTATCTGTTTATCAAGAGTAATAGAAGGCAGATTTCAGACTACCTAACAGATCAGAACGAAAATTTCTGTTCCGACACTGACAATGTTGAGTGTTTATGGAAAAAGTTAAAAGCAATCGTAAAATGCGTTTTAGACAGGTACGTACCGAGTAAAACTGTGAGGGACGGGAAAAACCCACCGTGGAACAACAACAAAGTTAGGAAACTACTGCGAAAGCAAAGAGAGCTTCACTCCAAGTTTAAACGCAGCCAAAACCTCTCAGACAAACAGAAGCTAAACGATGTCAAAGTTAGCGTAAGGAGGGCTATGCGTGAAGCGTTCAGTGAATTCGAAAGTAAAATACTAGGTACCGACTTGACAGAAAATCCTAGGAAGTTCTGGTCTTACGTTAAATCAGTAAGTGGCTCGAAACATCATGTCCAGACACTCCGGGATGATGATGGCATTGAAACAGAGGATGACAAGCGTAAAGCTGAAATACTAAACACCTTTTTCCAAAGCTGTTTCACAGAGGAAGACCGCACTGCAGTTCCTTCTCTAAATCCTCGCACCAACGAAAAAATGGCTGACATCGAAATAAGTGTCCAAGGAATAGAAAAGCAACTGGAATCACTCAACAGAGGAAAGTCCACTGGACCTAACGGGATACCAATTCGATTCTACACAGAGTACGCGAAAGAACTTGCCCCCCTTCTAACAGCCGTGTACCGCAAGTCTCTAGAGGAACAGAAGGTTCCAAATGATTGGAAAAGAGCACAGGTAGTCCCAGTCTTCAAGAAGGGTCGTCGAGCAGATGCGCAAAACTATAGACCTATATCTCTGACGTCGAACTGTTGTAGAATTTTAGAACATGTCTTTTGCTCGAGTATCATGTCGTTTTTGGAAACTCAGAATCTGCTATGTAGGAATCAACATGGATTCCGGAAACAGCGATCGTGTGAAACCCAACTCGCTTTATTTGTTCATGAGACCCAGAAAATATTAGATACGGGCTCCCAGGTAGATGCTATTTTTCTTGACTTCCGGAAGGCGTTCGATACAGTTCCGCACTGTCGCCTGATAAACAAAGTAAGAGCCTACGGAATATCAGACCAGCTGTGTGGCTGGATTGAAGAGTTTTTAGCAAACAGAACACGGCATGTTGTTATCAACGGAGAGACGTCTACAGACGTTAAAGTAACCTCTGGCGTGCCACAGGGGAGTGTTATGGGACCATTGCTTTTCACAGTATATATAAATGACCTAGTAGATAGTGTCGGAAGTTCCATGCGGCGTTTCGCGGATGATGCTGTAGTATACAGAGAAGTTGCAGCATTAGAAAATTGTAGCGAAATGCAGGAAGATCTGCAGCGGATAGGCACTTGGTGCAGGGAGTGGTAACTGACCCTTAATATAGACAAATGTAATGTATTGCGAATACATAGAAAGAAGGATCCTTTATTGTATGATTATATGATAGCGGAACAAACACTGGTAGCAGTTACTTCTGTAAAATATCTGGGAGTATGCGTGCGGAACGATTTGAAGTGGAATGATCATATAAAATTAATTGTTGGTAAGGCGGTACCAGGTTGAGATTCATTGGGAGAGTCCTTAGAAAATGTAGTCCATCAACAAAGGAGGTGGCTTACAAAACACTCGTTCGACCTATACTTGAGTATTGCTCATCAGTGTGGGATCCGTACCAGTTCAGGTTGACGGAGGAGATAGAGAAGATCCAAAGAAGAGCGGCGCGTTTCGTCACAGGGTTATTTGGTAACCGTGATAGCGTTACGGAGATGTTTAACAAACTCAAGTGGCAGACTCTGCAAGAGAGGCGCTCTGCATCGCGGTGTAGCTTGCTCGCCAGGTTTCGAGAGGGTGCGTTTCTGGATGAGGTATCGAATATATTGCTTCCCCCTACTTATACCTCCCGAGGAGATCACGAATGTAAAATTAGAGAGATTAGAGCGCGCACAGAGGCTTTCAGACAGTCGTTCTTCCCGCGAACCATACGCGACTGGAACAGGAAAGGGAGGTAATGACAGTGGCACGTAAAGTGCCCTCCGCCACACACCGTTGGGTGGCTTGCGGAGTATAAATGTAGATGTAGATGTAGATGTAACGTCTTTTTTCCGCGTGTCTCGTGGGAAACTCAGTGTGGAGAAAACAGTGATGGAGTGACTAGGCAGCCCAAGCTGTACCTGTTGCGGCACACCGCTAACGCTCTCTCTTATTTCACTAGTGATATACACCGGACAACAAAAATTCTGCCTAAATAGGATATGAGGTAAACAAAACGACAAAAATGTAAGAAATCACGATAACTGAGCGTCAAGATTTAAGTGACTGACTGGAAATGTATTTGTTTAAGAAATACATGTGATTCATTGACAATGAAAATGATAGAGATACGGTAGATTCATAATGTTGTGCTCCCACTTAATTTGTGAGCTCTGGGTAGAATGTCGATGTTGAAAACATAACGCTTTTGAAGATGCCATTTGGACACTGCTGTCTACAGTTGAATCCTGCGAAGCCTCGGAGCACGCCAGACACTGATCGCTGTCTCAGAATAATAGACGGAAAACGAGGCCCCCAATCAACACTATGTCCGCACTTTTTTAAATGTATCTGTATTATTTTCTTCCATATCACACGTGAAGACCACGTTAAATAAAGTTTCACATCACTAACTTAATAACAGAGGCTACGCACTGCGATTTTTCAACTGTTGCCTGACAAATACCATAAACATCACTTAAGTCTCTACAGGCCAGAATTGACTCTTTAGCTCCGTTCACATTCCTAACTAGCTGTAGTAGCAGATTCATAACTATTGATTCTTAGCCAGCTGTACTACAGGGCCCACCCACTCTTTTGATGGGTGACGGTTTTTCTTTCTAAGTAACACTCATTTTCGCAGCAGGTACGCCTTGGTGTGATGGAAAGTTGATACCGATGTAGATGAAACGTTAAACTCCAATCATCGTTCCTATAAAGATAATTCGCTCTGTTGTCCCGATTAGCGCTGTATTTTCGAGCGATTGCTCACACAGATTGTGTCTTACGTTATACATAAGGCATCATTTCCTGTTCATTCCTAAATGGTGACAGATAGGGGGATCTGAAGATGTGAGCGATATGTGAAACATGCTCGTAATTGACTGATGGGGTAGTGGGTCTCTTATTAGCAAACATATATGCTGCCACAGGACTTCTAAATCATTTCCCAATGAATGTTTGTATGATTCCTCCGACAAGCTGGTCGTAACAGCAGGTGGCAATATGTACAACGTCCGTATGTGCAATCTTGGGGAAATGCTACAAGTCTGCTGGGCTGCAGGACATTGAAATATGTTCGACTGTAGTGAAATAGTTCTGATAATCGTCGAATTTAGAGTTATTCAAGATTATGAGGAGTTTGTTTTCATGAAGGATACTTTGAAATATTTCGGATGAAGTTTGGACTTATGAATATTCCATATAAAGTAGGAATTTGGTGGGGATTTGAACTATTTGTGTGCTCCAGAGTAGAGACTACATAACATTTCATCCTATAGATCTACATGTTTCAGCAAAAATAGCAACCAAGTACCCTCCAAAATTGTAACCAAGATGACTAACCCTAATGCAGTTTGCATGGTGAGCAATCCAAGAAAGCGACCCCGAGAGAAGTGGCACAGTCTCCATGGCTCTAAGTTTAGAATTCAATATGGCGATCGAAAATAGCGATCCATGATGCCACCAACTATGTAAGAATCCAATATGGCCATCCAAATGGTGTAATCTGGGGATACGGGTGCGGCCTGCAATGTTATCAGCCTAAAATAATTCCTCTACTTTCTGTAGTGCTGCAGTCGTCTACCTCATCACTCGTTCTAAGTGCCCAGGCTTACTAACCATCATGTGAACATGCCAATTGTACTCCGTACAGCTGGTCGTCATCAACACGAAGCGCCATTACGGATGCACCATCTCTCTAGACAGAAACAATGCGTCATACAGTCGATAGCAAGTATTAAATCATTACTCTCTCTCAATGTTCACTATTCGTTGTGTGTGTGTGTGTTTCTTATCGTTTTCTTTTATTTCACTCACAGCACAACAGCGTATCTGTCATACGACGCAATGCTTGATACATCTGAGCAGCAGCAGAAATCAAATCAGCACGCAGATTGACTACATGATCCAATTATATCAGAGCAGGACATAGAATTGATTCCACACTTTGAGTTTCGGATACATCCAACATAAACACCGATAGTCGAGCCATCAGCAGTGTGTATTGCACGTGGCACATCAGCCCAGAAGTAATTCAGCATGAGGAATTTTTTTCAGACTTTGATGTTTCACTATCACCAACGTCTGCACACCTTGCAGAGCAGCCTCCACGGTTTATTAAAACTATGAAAGTGGTGTTATTCGCTGCAACGTACAAGGTGAATGTGAGTGACAGCAAAGGCGTAGTTGTAGGTACCTCCTCAGATCGTGAGCAAAACGTAATGGTAATTTTTGAAAATCCACAAGTTAGTGATACGGCAGTAGTTCTTTCAGACTACGAATGCCGTCAGCTATGTCTGAATTCAGCACAAATACCTGCTACGTTCAACGCTCAGGCACCTTCAGTGTTACGTAAGGTCAAACGTCACATTGGCTGAGGAGGAAACAGGTGACACCAACATAAAAGGAACACAGAGGAAATGTGGCTTGTAAGTGTCGTTCACGAGTGACGAGTGCTGGTTAGTTTCAAAAATTAATGTCTTTCACAAACCAAGGGAAAATACGTATGCTGCTTCTTTATATGGATGGCAGAAGGTTTGTGGGGAGAACAGGTGAGCTGTATGTACAAAGGTTTGCCGACAGACGGTGTCCAACAAGAATGACAATTCAGCGAACGTGTAAAAACTGTTATTGAAAGGAAACTGGAATACTATTCAGAGGGAAAGGAGCAAGCCTGCAATGAGCGGAGCGAACGAAGTACATGTTCTGGCTACTGTTGCTCATTATCTGCCTTGTATCACTTCAGGAGCAAATTGCAGAAGACGTATAGAGTTTGGTCAGGCGGTACTGCTGCGACGACAGTACCACTGGTTCTTTCTTCAAAGAAATCTCTCTATCTCTGAAGCTACCTTTATAAATCATGGGAATCTGAAACCAAGATATCTGTATTCTTGGGAAGCTGGATGGGGCTGCAAGCAGCTGGGTGTGAACGCTTGGGCGGAATTATGGAAAGTACCACTTGAAATAGGTAGATGCATGTTGTATCAGCATGACGGGTGCCCGGTTCACTACTTGCTTGTGGCTAGGAAAGAGATCACTTAGCTCCGTCCTAGTTGCTGGATAAGACATGAAGGCATTATCAATCGGCACGTTCGCCCGATTTGACACCGCTGCACCTTTTTCTCTAGGGTAAACTCAAAGGCCAAGTCCATGCACAAGTTCTGACAATTCAAGACGATTTAAAACATCGCATGTTGCAGCATGTCTAATTGTATCGAAGGATTCTCTTCAGACTGTCGAATATCCTTGGACCAGCAGCTGCAAATGTGAATTGCAGTAGACAGTGGGCATTTCGAACACTTGATGACATGAATGGAGTTTTAAGGAAGTGTTTATGACCACGTTCTTTTAGGGTTTCCTTTTTGTTTCTTTTGTTTATTCGTTATCGCAATATGAATGTCTATTCCGGCACTAACCACATGACGCGAAGCTTTTATTTAACCATCTTTATAGCTTAATTTCCTGTTTTGCAAATTCATTCCATTCTTGACGTGCACCTTTCTTTCGGGCTCTGGCAGAAACAAAAGCAGAATTGTTATCGTAGTTAAGTGTGAATCATCCTTAGATACCTCATCCTTTGCCTGACAGTTGGTGTGTCGGTCCATTCCACATGTAGCCAAGTATGAATAGGATTAGAAATTGAACTTTTCCCCACTATTCCACATCTGTAATCAAACTCTATTAGATGCATCCAGCTGGAGCGTCCCATCAGCCTGGCACGTACTCCCGCATAAGATACCTGTTGGTTTCATGTTAAAATAAATAAAGCCTAAATCCTAAATATTGTAATACTTCCGAAACTACTGATCTAACTTTGAAAAGTTTAACTCTGTTGAATTTGTTTCTTTTAGAAGTACGATAATATCAGCGAAATTTACCGTAGTTCCATTTGAAAATGTGAACGCGATAACGATATCTGTATGATTATTATAGCTATAGAAAAATGAAACTATAAGTCATTTCGTCAAGACTTTCACAGTTCATTTGGGTGCAAATGGAATTACGATATCCTACACGGTTCAGGAAATATTTGAGAAGAACAGGTTGGCTGGTTCTCCCTGTGTGTTAACATAACTTACTTTCAAAGCTAATTTTGGTCATGAACCAGAACAGCGATCAAGAGCCATTATGGCCAAATTCACTGTCGTCTGCATGATAATGGTCTTCAGAGCCGCCTCAAGACGTTCAAGTGACTGATAAACTGTATACTGGAGGCCCGATCAGTTACGTAAACAAGAAGTCAGATAGAATATTAACGCTCATGACGATGCAGTTTCGGCCTGTTAGTTTCAGGGATTGACACTGAATCTAACATGACTGTAGCCATATTCTCTTCGCAAGCGAATCCTCCTTAAGATTGCAAAATGGTTTTTGTCACATGTTTGTCTGGAGGGCATGTCGTAACTGTTTCAGCGACACCAACGTTTTGGTAGGAGACCAGTTTGGTAATGGTGGTATCTTAGTGCACGGTCACAATATGTTGGATGGATCTAAATAATTTGTAGTTGGTGGGCTAAGTACTGATCTTAACGGCAGGGAGTACACAGATTACTGGCTTCCACTAGAGGTGAGACTTTACAGGGAGGCAGCAGTACAGTTTGTGGACAGCAACCCACATCCACCTGGTCAGGTGGATGAATTCTCGAGGTCAAGACAACCACCACAAGAACAGGTAAATGAGGTCGCAAGAAGAGAATAGGATAGAGAATATCTGGAATGCAGCCATTGCTGTTAACATTTCTAGTCCACCGTACAGTTTTTCTCCCCAGGAAAGGGAAAGGCTGCCGACAGAGCTCTTACATCAACGCAAAGAGAGCACGTCACGTTGTTGTTGAGCACGTGTAGCACTTACAAATAACTGTATTACATATTAACTGCTTTGTTTCTGTAGAAGAAACTTCTTCACTTTGAAGCAGGTATCATGCCTTCAAAATTTTTCTGTGCCCATGTTTTAATAAGTGTTATTTACGAAACGTTCATTAAGGATTAGTATCTTCTGTAACCCTTTCCTTCTTTATTTTCAGAAATGAGCTTTAATCTGTTGACTATGCGTAATGTTTGGACATTAAGACTAGTCTTCCTCGCATTCACAAGGTCTTCTAGCGGCTAACCTGAAGCGCCTTCGAGCACATGCGAATGACACGGACTTGGAGTCTGGCAGCCTGCAGTTTCCTCGTATCACTAACTCTATGGCTCGCCTTGCAACTTCTAAGAGTACTTACTCCGCTTTCCATATTCCAATTGCATGTTATCACAATCCGTCGATCACATATCTGCTAATTATGCATGGAGCTCTCATTCAGGAATTTAACACAGCAAACCGTGAAGCGGGATGTAACTGCCTTAACTTCTACGTGGGGCCATCGGAGTGAGTTCTTCAGTGCATACAAACATCTGCTTCTGCAGTACTTTGTACTTGACAACTGCTTTACAATTGCATGCATCGACTTCTAAATTTATTAAATTGTTAGAAAGAATTTTACGATAATGATAATAACTAACAAGGAACTAGTCACTTCAGAGATCAATCTGAAGTAGTTTCCTGATACATTTCCTCCTTTTTTGTGCAGTGTAAACATTGAGTGATCTAAGTGAGAACTCTTATAGGTGACGAGCAAGATCTTATACAAGTTTTTGGTATTTCCCATATAGTTTTAACGAGGTCAGAAATATTTAATATTCTATACCTCTGTGGTGAACAATAAAGATTCGTGAGAGAAAAATATTCGAAAAACATTTTACGCAGCTAGACAGGCGTCTAATATTTGGACAATTGGAACTAATTTGTATGACGTAATTGTACCATGATGAAATTTGAACGGAGGTAACAACCTCAGCTATGCTAAGTTGATATGGATTTTTCGTACTACAAAAGTTCTTTAGAAGAATTTTAAGTATGTATTAATATTTCGGGCTTTTGTAAACAATGAACAGAATATGTGCGTTTAGCACATTTAACAACTTAATAAATGTGTGTTTATCAAATCAGCAGAGACACAATGCGTCTGTAGTAAGTAACTGCTGTCAGCTGCAGTGTGCTAAACGACGTTTGTGTAGTTCTCAATGCAATTGCGCGGACTAGAGGCAGAAAAAAGACCATTCTGACTTTCAGCTAGCGCACATCCTTGATAACAGCGGGAGCAAGTGTATCAAATAACGATAGGATAGCAATGTCTCGAACACAGGAGCATCAATTATCGATAGTATGGTAATGACACGAGAAAACGTGTACAAGCTTTTACGGCAAGTACAACGTGTAACACGATTTAGTGTTTAACAACAATAGAAAAAAAAAACATTCGTCACTGATTAGTATCGCAGACCACTGGCAATGAATGTTACTAAAAACTGAGAAGTTAACCTTGCTCTCGTCACGTCAAAATTAAGCCAGGAACTCTGTCAACTCGTTTCTGTAACACCAGATTTATGCATCCTGCAGAGAATGGCCATCTGACCAGGTGGTAATTTCTGGCTATATAAACAAGAATGCGTTAGCACGAGGCAGAAGGTGCCGAAGCCATCCATTGTGTATTACTGACGCCTGCAAGAGAATATTATGCTACAATCAGTGACAATTCACCTGGATTACAGCGAAAACTGTGGTTTATATGTAGCGAGCACCCACAGAAATTTACACGTCGGACTGCAAACTTTGTAACGGTATAGTGAATACGTGCCATTTCATTAGCTTCAGTTTTATCTCACAACGGCGAAAATCAGTGGAAATTTCAGATGATAAATGTACAAATCATGCCAAGATGCCAACGGCCCAGACTGAAAAACGTCTATTTAACTACAACATATCGCTGGTCCGTCCTATCAGTCATCACTAGCTGTAATCACTTTCTTTCATTATGCTCTATGAACCGACGGATGAATACGGATGACAATTACTTACAAATCATGTTACTGTATGCCGTTACTACATGCTCATTTAATTAAAAAATGTAATATGGAGAAGGGATGGTTCGAACAGGAAACGAAATATACATGATTAGATGAGAGTGAATTTGCATAATTGACCTTGAGATTAGGGTTTAACTTCTCGTCGACGAAGAGGTCATTAGAGACGGGATGACCTGCGAAAGAGCCTATTAATGATTCTGAGCAGACTATGCAGAGTGCCGCTAGCGTCGGTAGCAGCGAACTGCTGGTTTCGTAGATCATGGATTAACGCTCCGTGCCAACGGCTCAAACACATTCACTATGTGTTAATTCTGGATGCATTCATTCATTTGCAAACCATTCTCTTTAAACTGAACAGTCGAGGATGAACACGACCAAAGACGATTGTGATGGCAGGACATTGTCCTTCGGACACATTTTATCATGTCAATGGTCAGCCAAGAGCTGCAGAGGTACGTACTACTTTAGCGTGGATTATGGAAGGAAAGGTAGTTGGCCGAGTCGTTGACCGATGACTTCCACTGCTAAGGACCTCTGTTACTCTAGAACAGAATTTGAAAGGGTTTTAGGTCAAAGCTACTTCGTTCAGCACACCGACTGATTATGATATATGCAAAAAGAACAAAAATTACCGGCATTATGCTCAGAGTCTTCACAGTGTACCAGGTTTCGCTTCTAGTCGCGACGTGTTAGTTCGCAAGTTACTTCGCCCATTGAACATAGAGGATAATAAAAATAAAACTGTCTAGCAACCTGTTTTCGGCATTTCGTGAAAACGTAATGTAAACAGCTAGACATTATTAGATACCGGGACAGATTCCAATTTCAATACCATTTGCAGACCAATTAGAATACATGAGAAGCGTATGTGAACGCACATAACAGCAATCTGTAACTGCCTGTTATTCAAGTCTGATACAAAAGCCGTCTAACCGAGAGAACATTAAGGACACAAAAGCAAATACGAAGAGTGCTACAGCCAAGCACAAGTTTCATATCATTTTATCAGCAGCGGGCAATTAAAACTCTACAATCGTAACTGGAAAGCTGTAGCAGTAGTGAGTGGTTTCCATGATTACTGTTTCAAAGCGATATGGTTTGAATACGGCTTTAGATTTACGCGCGAGGAGCGGGGTTACACTTCTAATATTCGTCGCCACTCCAGCGATGTGGAAACCGACTCAGAGAGATCGTTCCAACGGCGCTCGCGATTCCAGAAGTTGCGGTAAATACGTCACATGGAGCCCGCCGTCGATCCACTACACGGAACAAATACCCGGTACGGGAGCGAATCGGCAACAGAAGTAGGGAGATGGGCGGCACAAACGCAATTTTATTATCAAATTGATATACAAATTAATTAAATTGAACAATTAATTACCCCTTCCCAACCGCGCCCACCCCATCCCCAGATGACGTCATATGTTTTTTTTAGCCAGTATGTGGACTCTCGCACCCTCCCCTTCCCTCCCCCCTCCCCCCCACCTACTGTATTGGTGGGAACTTCGAATTGTGGCGGGAATTTCGAATTTTGGTGGGAATTTCATTGTCACAGGGCTGCGCTGACGTCCTACCCCACCTCCCACACGGGAACTGGCGTCGCATTAAAAAGGCGGTGCCCTTTCTGGGACTCGAACACTGGTCTTCTCGGAAGGAAAGGCCAAGTGCACGGATCCCCCCCCCCTCCCCCCCAACACAATTATACCACCAAAGGCACTTGAAATTGGCAGTATCCAATAGGAGCAGCATCCAATCACATCGTGGGTATAAAGCAGCCCCAACAGCTCTGCAGCCTCAATTGCAGTCAGTCAATCAGCATGAAGCGCCATCCGAGATCGTCCAGCGCCGCCCAGCCACAGCAGCAACATAATAGGAAGAAGCCGCGAAAGAGTGAGTACCCCCTGCTTAATGTCTGTGTTTACTGTTGTGTGAGGAAGGTGAGTCTTTGTGCTTCTATCATTGATTGTAACAGTTTTTCTTCTCTGCTCATTGGTGGATGCGACGCCCTCCAGCCTCAGTGACATGTTGCAGTCTGTCGGGACCTGCAGTGGCGGCAACATGCTGGGATCCTGTTGCGCACCTGGTCAGCTTGACGGAACAGGAGAATCAGCTGTTTTTGTTGGTTGAAGACACCCAGCCGGCCCTGACTCACTGAAGTGCACCGGGGGTCCTCATCAGCATGGCGCAAGTCGGTACTGAACATCATACAGGCCATCGCAGAGTATTCCAGTGATACTGCACGGAGAAAATGAAGAAGTAGTGGATAAGAAAACACCAATTAAGCCCTGCCCACCAATAGTGTTCACTTCAGTGTGTAACTTAACCGCTAGTGGTTCGAAGTACTTACATACTGGTACAGAAGCAACCATACAGAGCGGCGTGTTGTGATAGAGATCGAGAATGCAGCTAAAAGTGGTACAGTGAGGTTTACGGTTGTGGATTGGGATGAACTGTGTTGTGCAAAAGCTTACATCAAGCAGTAGTTGACCGTAGAGTATCATTCGAATCGTCCTCCTCCAGAGAGTTACTGTGCTGCTCTAACTCTGTCCATTACAACAGCGTACTATGACTCTGCACTCCATGTGAAAACAGGTTACACGTCCATTTATGTACAGTGGTGATGAGGACCCATACTTCGTCGAGCGTAGGGGACGATGCGGGAGACCCTACTGGGGGTGGATTGCCATTGCCTTCCTCCGACCTTAATGGGGATCAATGATGATGATGAACACGACACAACACCCATTCATCTCGAGGCAGGCAAATCTCTCACCCCGCCGGGAATCGAACCCGGGACCCCGTGCGCGGTAAGCGAGAACGCTACCGCAAGACCACGAGCTGCGGACTTATCTACACTCCACCGTTAAATATTGTTCAGTCTACAGACGGTGCTATCCACTGTGATGGAAAGAGTGAACAGATGGTTGCCTTTTGTTAAAGCTGTCTACAGAAACATTGCTGAATATCTGAGTACGATCAGTGTGCGTGTAGATGACTTCAAACAGTGGGTCAATACGGTCCCACGAAAACTAATGTATTGCCAATACGTTTGAGAGAAATACATGCTGAATTCTGCGCTTACAGGAAGACTTCATTTTCTATACTCTGTACTGGCGTTTAGATAAAGACAGAACCAGTTGGTGTAGTGAATTACTGAATAAAAATGTATACAACCATGTATGAGTTTTTTGTTTCTTACCTCTCATTATATTGCAAGTACTAAAACTACTGCCAGTATTTTGATTGCAAACATGCAACAGCAGAAAATTATATCATTTAACTAAATACTCTGTAAAAGCCCACTGCACGCCAGTATCTGACATAGTCGGTATCATGGAAGTGCATAGTGTTCATTATTTTCTATAAAAACCCATTCCAAGCCAGTACCTGATGTACTTGGTGTCATGGCAGCGTGGGTGAAGCATCAAGACTTGGTTGTAAGCGTCTGGAGCCGTGGCAGTGTGCAAGAAGAACGGAAAAAGAATGGCATAATCCTTCCCGACAACATACACGTAATAACTGTAGGTCCATCCAACTGTGCCAAGACAAATGTTCTCATGTCGCCTCTAACACATCCGGATGGAGTTCGCTTTGAGCATGTCTGTGTATTTTAAAAAACACTTTTCAGCCCAAATACCAACTACTACTGGAGATATAGCAGGGTGTAGATGGTGTGACATACATGACAGTCTGTGAGAGCTGTGATATCCCTCCACCGGAAAAAGTAAATCCAAAAACAGTGTTCATATTTGACAAAGTTGCTGTGGAAAACCAAGATCAAATTCGGCGATATTTCTGTTTCAGTCGCCTATGACTGTTGATATATTTTATCTAGGCTGTCATATTCCTGAGTCCCAAAACAGCTGGCAAACCTAATTATAGCACTCAAACAGGACGATCTCAATTTAAAACAGACTCATGTAGGAACCGATATGTCTTTCAATGATTTTGTAAAAGTATGTGCAGCTTGCTGGAAGCACTCACAGTATGGGTTTCTCGTTATTGATAAAACAAGAAAACTGAATGATGGCAGGTATAGACGGAACTTCCAGGAATTCCTATACATAAAGCCATACAAAGAGGTGAGTACATTGGTTCAAATGGCTCTGAGCACTATCCGACTTAACTTCTGAGGTCATCAGTCGCCTAGAACTTAGAACTAATTAAACCTAACTAACCCAAGGACATCACACTCATCCATGCCCGAGGCAGGACTCGAACCTGCGACCGTAGCGGTCGCTCGGTTACAGACTGTAGCGCCTAGAAACGCACGGCCACTCCGGCCGGCGAGTACATTGGTATATGCATCACCATGGATAAATTCGCACGCATGCCAGGAGCTCAGTTTGATAGAATGGGTGTGCATAGACAAAACATTCGCTTGTATATGGACGTGAAAATTCAAACTCTTGAACGTAAAACTGGAGACATACGCAAGGAATAGAGACGTATAGTCATAATCTTCCGAGACTGAACAATACACAGAATGATCGTGTTAATGTAATCGAGAAGAAAGTAAACAACTTAACTGACGGGGAAATAGCCGTTATTGAGAAGGTGACATTGTATGAACGGGTTATCGCAATTAAAAAGAAAGTAGGCGACTTAACTGAACGGAAAATAGCTGTTACCGAGAAGGGGGAGCAGCATAACAAGAAAAAGAGCGCATATATCAAACCTCACTGCACAGAAGTCCGATTAGTGATGTCTATTAGGCACGGAAAGCCATTGGCAAGAAGTTACAGTTGCTCAGGTTAGGGCATCTGAAGCAGGAACAGGCACTGCAAGAAACCTTTAAACCAGTTACTGGATCTCTCGATGAACTCTCAGCGAAATTCCACAATGACAATGGCGACGCTGTTGTCAATATCATTAACCATCACAGCGACGTTATGATAGACAAAACATTTGGCGTCAGTGGTGAAAAATCATACATGTTGCGCACACAGCCTATAACTTTAAATGAAAAAACAATACAGATCAGCGATAAACAGTTTCAAAGAACTCCCGGTCTACTGAACCTTATTTTCCTAAGACCCACAAATCTGAAAATTATTCGTGTAAAGATCTCGAAATGTATCGCGAAATATTGCTTTTGACTGATCTGCATAAGAATGCAAATAGCCACAGCTATGTGAAATGCAAATCCATTATAACACCTATAATGGATTGCGAAAAAAATAGCAGTGGTGATGCTATTGACATTCAGCATAAAACAGTGAGCAATCGACTCCCACAGTGTATATATTTATTATACAGGGTGTTACAAAAAGGTACGGCCAAACTTTCAGGAAACATTCCTCACACACAAAGAAAGAAAATATGTTATGTGGACATGTGTCCGGAAACGCTTACTTTCCATGTTAGAGCTCATTTCATTACTTCTCTTCAAATCACATTAATCATGGAATGGAAACACAGAGCGACAGAACGTACCAGCGTGACTTCAAACACTTTGTTACAGGTCATGTTCCAAATGTCCTCCGTTAGCGAAGATACATGCATCCACCCTCCGTCGCATGGAATCCCTGATGCGCTGATGCAAACCTGGAGAATGGCGTATTGTATCACAGCCGTCCACAATACGATCACGAAGAGTCTCTACATTTGGTACTGGGGTTGCGTAGACAAGAGCTTTCAAATACCCCCATAAATGAAAGTCAAGAGGGTTGAGGTCAGGAGAGCGTGGAGGCCATGGAATTGGTCCGCCTCTACCAAGCCATCGGTCACCGAATCTGTTGTTGAGAAGCGTACGAACACTTCGACTGAAATGTGCAGGAGCTCCATCGTGCATAAACCACATGTTGTGTCGTACTTGTAAAGGCACATGTTCTAGCAGCACAGGTAGAGTATCCCGTATGAAATCATGATAACGTGCTCCATTGAGCGTAGGTGGAAGAACTAAAATGAGCTCTACATGGAAATTAAGCGTTTCCGGACACATGTCCACATAACATCTTTTCTTTATTTGTGTGTGTGTGTGAGAGGGATGTTCCCTGAAAGTTTGGCCGTACCTTTTTATAACACCCTGTATATATATTACGACGACCCCAATGAGCTGCCGCTGGTGACACAGCCCATTCGAATGAAGTTGTTTCAACAATTTGTGAGCTTAGAGAGAGAGAGGTATCATCGAGTAAGTATGGAGAGTGTAGTTCTGGAACTGCCCAGACTAGCACGCAAAACATCCATCGAAGATATGTAATGATTGCCGGCCGCGGTGGTCTAGCGGTTCTGGCGCTGCAGTCCGGAACTGCGGGACTGCTACGGTCGCAGGTTCGAATCCTGCCTCGTGCATGGGTGTGTGTGATGTCCTTAGGTTAGTTAGGTTTAAGTAGTTCTAAGTTCTATGGGACTTATGACCTAAGATGTTGAGTCCCATAGTGCTCATAGCCATTTGAACCATATGTAATGATTAAAGGTTTGGACGACCTGCGGCAGACGGATCTTGTCGACATGAGAGAATATTCACGTGTGAATAACAGATTCAAATACATTTTAATGGTCATTGATACTTATTCTAAATATGCCTGGTCATTACCCGTGAAAGCGAAAACAGGTATGATGTCGCATATGTGTCTGAGGGATTGCTGCAGACGGGGGCAAATCGAAGCACAGGCAACCTTAAAACAGATCCTGTCAGCGAGTTTTACAATAGATATTTCAAGACTGTGATAGAGTGGTATGGAATACATGGCTACTTGATATTCGCCTAACTGCAGTAGAGTATTGTGGAATGTCTGAACAGAACAGCGAAAACACGAATGTGGATGCGATTCAATCTTCGTGGCTCACACAAACAGACAGATATTCAACCTGCAAGTAATTCCACAGAATAATAGAACCAAACACCGCACAATAAAAATGAGAACAATCGACTTTTGTGATAATAGACTTCTACATACAATATACAAATTTATAAAAATTTTACATCCGCGCAAACAGCAATTTAATGTAGATGATTTAGTAATTATTGCCGAACACAACATAACATTTGAGAAGTCATGAATGCCAAACTGGTCAACTGAGATATTCACAGTTTCCAAAAATCCTAAAACCTACCTCTTAAAGGACAGCAGTGGCGCTGAAATTGCAGGATGCTTTTACACATAAGAGTTATAGAAGAGTTCGGAACCAGATATGTATCTCATAGCAAAGGGGCATACAGCATCAAGGGAATTGAGCATTAGTTATATGGCTTCGTTTTCCCACTTCACAAAACAGATGGATCGGCATTGACGATGTGCAGACCACAACCATCTCAGTATTATAACATGCGTGATAGGAGATGCATTAAAGGAGGAGCTGGTATTCTCGACAAACTACCACTGAAATTACTCAATTCTGGATATAACTACTGTGGACCTGCAACAAAACTTCAAAACGACTGGCACGCGGTCGTAAGAGGATATGTCTGCCCGACAAAGCATGTATGGAACACAACAACGCATACACAGTATATAAAGGTCGTCATACGGCCGACTGAATTTTAGCTGATAAAGCTGAGGCAATAAGTGCAAGAAGAGACATTAGTAGAGGTCAATGCATTGCAGCATCTGCAGTTGAAAAAACTGAGTGTGGGAAAGATAAGTTGGGCTTGGGTGTGAAGAATTTCAGCCAAGCCATAAGCGCTGCACGTAGGGCGCCACAGGAGAAGATGACAATCACACGAGAAAAAAAGACCGAGTAAACCACCGAGGGTTCTACCAAAACCCAAGACATCGAGTGGACTTATGCCCTTCCTCATTCCTGCCTTAGCCAGTCTCTCAGCAGTGGGTCCACTGGCTGGGGATGGTGCGGCTCTTGCCGACACAGTCAACAACGCACAAAATTCTAAGAAGCAACTGCAGGAGGCACGAAGACGTAACCGCATTATGGTGGCAGCAGCCATCGGAAAAGGGCTGCACTTGAAACCATACAAGGAAACAAAAAAAAGGCCCCTAAATGTCTTACGAAACAGGACGCTTACAAATATAGATCTGCTTAAGTTTGTTATAAAGAAATTCAACATTCCGAGATTCCAAGGTGTGGTTATGTAGAATACATTACCAGAGACTTCGTGGAAATCAGGAGAATGCGGAATTGTGAATCTGCATGTAGCAGGAGGACCTGGAACTCACTGGGTAGCATATGTTAAAAAAGGAAATACAAAAACGTTTACTGTTTCATCTTGTTCGGTGACCTGCAACCCCCGAAGAATTATGATGATACTTCACAGGTAGAAGACATGTTTTCTACAATTTACGACGCTACCAAGAATTTAATACATTCCTGTATGGCCATCTATGCACCATGTTCCTACTGACGTTTACGATGACATATAAGGTCGGGTATTAAGCATCCATTCACCAGTTGATGTTTAGATGCAACGTCACACACTCTCACTTTAAAAAAACGATCGTCTGTATTCCGTGCGAATTACTTCCCACCAACTGATCGAAGCATTGGAGATTGGTATATCGCACTGATTAGACCGGAGACATGCAACAACATCCCAAATACCACAGAGGCTAACAATAATCTCCATCTGGAAATTAATGGTAAAAACAAAATTGTGGAAACTGAACCTTGCATACGATATTGACGACTAAGACGACGTTTTAAACAGTCAGGAAAAAGGATTGAGCTCCGAGCAAACATCAATACAGTTAAATCTGAAATGAGGACGGTGAATGCATCGATTGACTTTAAGCTGAAATGTTCAATAGGCCCACTACTGGGCTTCACAAACGGGCAGGATTCGATGATGGATCACAGTACATTTTACAAACCTGATCAAACATTGGATATTCTCACTGTCCGTACAATCCGTGCTCAGTGTAATATTGCAACAAACTCATACCTCAACGATAGATTGATTCATTCAATTTACGGATTCCTCCATCAGTTGGAAGAGGATATAAGATTGTTGAAACTCCTATCGACACTACATAATTTCCAGTGACAGTTCAGACACTGGACTATCTGGAGCTGCATACTGTGAATCATAATAACCAACTTGTTGATTTTCTTGGTGAGGAAATCATTGTATGACTACATCTAAGACAAGATGGGCTTAAAGTATAAAACCAGCGCACACAGTGCACTGCACACAGCACAGCACGTTGCAGCAGAACCGCAAGGTGATAACACATGCGAACTACAAGTTTCTTAAACCTGTAGGCTTGATACCTCGCATTGACATCGCCACTCAATATATGTCACCCAGTGGAATATAATGAGCGAATCATACGTCAGGAATACTTCTCGTATAAACCTTATGCTTCAACAACATTTAACAAGAACTATGACACTAGGATTGTCATCCAGCACAAAGACGCTTTAACACTTCCAAGCAAGAGTTTCATATATTTGTACGGATCATTTAAGACAAAGGATTGTAGTCATACAGTTGGATCAGAGCTTATATGTAATGCGTTGGCATTTCTGTTCCAGGAAATACGACATGAACTTCACGGGGTAGAGATTGATCATACACGTAATGCTGGCATAGCATCAACGCTTAAAACATAACACTCTTAGATCTGAATGGTTTAGGAAATGCAGGATGGTTCATAGACGAGCCCGTGGGCAGAAAGCAGAAGAGTACCACCGATTTACCGCATGCATATCTCTAAAAATGCTTATGGGGTACTTTGAGTGCATGCTCTGAATTATTATGAATGCTAAACAGGAGCTTACTCTGGTACTCATACGAGGTGCATTCAAGTTCTAAGGCCTCCGATTTTTTTTCTAATTAACTACTCACCCGAAATCGTTGAAACTGGCGTTACTTCTCGACGTAATCGCCCTGCAGACGTACACATTTTTCACAATGCTGACGCCATGATTCCATGGCAGCGGCCAAGGCTTCTTTAGGAGTCTGTTTTGACCACTGGAAAATCGCTGAGGCAATAGCAGCACGGCTGGTGAATGTGCAGCCACGGAGAGTGTCTTTCATTGTTGGAAAAAGCCAAAAGTCACTAGGAGCCAGGTCAGGTGAGTAGGGAGCATGAGGAATCACTTCAAAGTTGTTATCACGAAGAAACTGTTGCGTAACGTTAGCTCGATGTGCGGGTGCGTTGTCTTGGTGAAACAGCACATGCGCAACCCTTCCCGGACGTTTTTGTTGCAGTGCAGGAAGGAATTTGTTCTTCAAAACATTTTCGTAGGATGCACCTGTTACCGTAGTGCCCTTTGGAACGCAATGGGTAAGGATTACGCCCTCGCTGTCCCAGAACATGGACACCATCATTTTTTCAGTACTGGCGGTTACCCGAAATTTTTTTGGTGGCGGTGAATCTGTGTGCTTCTATTGAGCTGAGTGGCGCTTTGTTTCTGGATTGAAAAATGGCATCCACGTCTCATCCATTGTCACAACCGACGAAAAGAAAGTCCCATTCATGCTGTCGTTGCGCGTCAACATTGCTTGGCAACATGCCACACGGGCAGCCATGTGGTCGTCCGTCAGCATTCGTGGCACCCACCTGGATGACACTTTTCGCATTTTCAGGTCGTCATGCAGGATTGTGTGCACAGAACCCACAGAAATGCCAACTCTGGAGGCGATCTGTTCAACAGTCATTCGGCGATCCCCCAAAACAATTCTCTCCACTTTCTCGATCATGTCGTCAGACCGGCTTGTGCGAGCCCGTGGTTGTTTCGGATTGTTGTCACACGATGTTCTGCCTTCATTAAACTGTCGCACCCACGAACGCACTTTCGACACATCCATAACTCCATCACCACATGTCTCCTTCAACTGTCGATGAATTTCAGTTGGTTTTACACCACGCAAATTCAGAAAACGAATGATGGCACGCTGTTCAAGTAAGGAAAACGTCGCCATTTTATGTATTTAAAACAGTTCTCATTCTCGCCGCTGGCGGTAAAATTCCATCTTCCGTACGGTGCTGCCATCTCTGGGACGTATTGACGATGAACGCGTCCTCATTTTAAAACAATGCGCATGTTTCTATCTCTTTCCAGTCCGGAGAAAAAAATCGGAGGCCTTAGAACTTGAATGAACCTCGTACATTCATGGAGCTCTAGACGGGAATCAGACCATCATCAATAAAAGTATATGGAAAATACCACACATGACTGGCAAACGAGGAGCGTTTGAAGCTTTTATATGTTCTGAATACCGGTACATATCTGCCATTAACTTTCTACTCATGGAAGGTTTTGGGTACCCGGTTCTACTGACAGAAAGCAGACAAACATGGGCTATTAGAACCTCCGTGCAGCTGGAAATATCAAGATTCATTGTACTTGCATTCCAGACTAATAGGAAGGAGAATAAAGCAAATGATTCCACCATATTTGCCAAATGTAATTTAACTAATGTCAGAGCCTACTTGAATTCATAATTCTATCTGTATGACAATTTACTGCTATACAGTGGGATCCGAATGTACACAGTCTAGAATTTGACATGAATGCGGGGTTTCATGCTTCTTACTGCGAAGGTGTTGCAGAGGAAGGACGCGTACTCGGTCCGCGAAAATTCAAGGAGCTGGCACCAATCATTGTAATAGACTGTTCTATAAAGAATTGGATAATTAAATCAGGACCAAGAGACATAAGAATCGAATTTGAATCATCAACAAATTTCCCAGAACACAATGCAGCATAGGCTCTGGTTATACATAACCACGTGATTTACTGGTGTTGTGCAGCGTGCTGTATAAATGACCAAGTGCTGTGGTATACCCAGAGCATTTCACAAAGATTTGAACGTCACTGCCAACATTCCGGGTTTGTATGGTGATGAGTGTAAAAAATTCATATTTAAAGATGTTGCATTCATAGCATACACAAAATATGGAAGTATAGTAGAGACATTCTTAGCAAGTATTGCATCACAGACGTCTTTCAAAGATGTAAAATGTGCTAAAACAGGGAGGAGTGCAAATTGGCTAACACGTTCCTTTCGTGGACTCCACTGGGACGATCCTGGTATACTTTACAAGGAAATGCTGACGTCACTTGGCATATTTGATCATCCTCAGACCATCATCTAATTCAGAGGCTAAGAGTAGATCACATGGATGCAAAGAATCCTCAAGTTTACATGTATTCAAGACTTGAAATTCTATGTGTGCCCAACTATCCATCAGCTCAAGAAGAATAAAATGTGTGAAAATAGTGTCGTGTCTGCTTATGAAAATGTAAAATTACTATGAACTTGAATTAATGAAAATAAATGAATTTTTTACCTCACATTCTGTGTTTTTCTTTCTTTCTACCTACCTCCTATTTAGGTAGTATGGAGCGTTGTCCAGATCCTATGTCTGTAGGTTTGTTCACGCATAAGAGACATAATTTCAGCCATGTTTGCCGTATGTCTTTGGAAGCGGACACGGTCACGAGCCGCCTGTTCCCAAAAACCTACACATGAGACACGATAGGTGAAATCCCATCCAATCATTGCACATATTTTGTTTTCCTCCAGCTTAAATGTCACCTCCCTCATGTTTAAAACTAATATCTTGTAATCTTGCATAGTCTTACAAGGGTAGTAATTTGTGAAATAACGACGAAGTTATATGGTAACAAATAACAATTTTTATTCAGACATAAATATTCACAGTATAGTACAGGGTTACCATCCGCAAATCTTCTCGTTTTTACAAAACATGAAGTAATACTGCTTTTAAATTCACAGTTCTTGTTACTGTTTCAATTTTTTTTATTTACAGTTCTTGGTTTTACAAATAATAGAATTGGTTGAAAACTATTTTTACTTTACACTGTAATACTGATTACAGCCATTGCAGAGGTATAGTTTCTTTTATTCAAGAGCACGCACGCGCGCGCGCGCGCACACACACACATACACACGCCATACATCACAAAATACAATATTTACACTATGATAAAAAAGCCAACTATTAGGAACAAGCTCTCACTCAGCTAGTCTCTCTCTCTCTCTCATTCACACTGTCGGAGTCCCCCACACCCTGTCGCGCTTCACGTAAATAGTGCTAGTACAGGAGGGTTTCAATCCCGTCAGTACAAATGGCTCTTTTACCGTCATGAGGAGACAATATGACTTAAGATTGCAGCACAGCACCACAAACACCACCATACAGGCACTGCACCATGAGGTCTCAGGGCACAGCATGTCGCCCACCCTTAGCTCTCGTCTGGGTGGATCCATCTATTGTACGATAGGCATACATTTTGGATCTTAGACCTATCAACTCCACAATCAGTAATCCATGTGCCTCATCTTCCATTAACCCAATTAACCTTCTTGCTCTGAGGAATAGTAATGTAAGAATTATCGGCTGTGTATCCCAATGTGTCAGATTCATTACTGTGACACCTAATTACTTCATACGGATTGGTGTTCTTCATCCAATAGATGAAGCTATCTGTATCCGTATAAAGTTGAACTTCGTTTCAATGAAATAAGTTTTAGCAAACTCATAGTGGAAGTGGCACATGCGGAGTTGGGAAATGTCGTAAACTCTACTGAGACCTTTGACAATTCCACAGCAACAACGTTCACATTGAAAATAATGACCCTCTTAAAATTTGGTCTGGCGATGCTCTTTTTTACGCCCCACAGTTAATCCAATTCAGTCCTAATCAAAATATTGTGTTCATTTCTTACATTCTGCATTGTTTTACCAAAAATGGAATTATTCATCAATTTATAAAAATATTTTCCAAAATCACTAATTGTGCTCACCCTCTTTTCACTATTTAATTGAACACACTCTTTCAGCCAGGGTGACTGATCAAAGGAGATAGCCCGGGTGATTCTACCTAGTACAATCCAAAGCTGAGGCACTGCTGGAGATTACGATAATGAATTGCATATCTCTGCTTGTGTCCAACAGTGGTGATCAGCTTAGGGATAGTGCTTCCTCGTGAAACTTGTTGCTCTGGACATAACAGCAAGTCGCTTGTCTTTTCACACATACTAACAGGGTGTATGAGGTATACCTCCACCACATATCTTACATCAGAATCAGCCGCCAGACCCATCATTTTTCTGCCTAATCTCTCACATTAGTTTTAGGGCGTCCATTGAAACCCACCAACTGGCAGTAGCTGCATCGTGGCTTGCCCGTGTAAGTCATTCACATCCAAACATAGAATATAACTTGAATTGAGGGATGCACTCATCCCCACACCTAGACATGGATTATTTGCCCTGGCATGCCTATGGACACACTGGCAAAGTCTTTTACGGATCCCGCACTCAAAGAAAAGAGGCGTATCAGCATCAGTCAAAAGTTCGATGCTGCACTTCGTTTACTTGAGCATCGAGTCCCAGGACAACCCAGGTGCCGTGTAATAAAAGGCAGGGTCGAGAATGTATGTGGCCGTGCACACACCCTGGAACTTTTCAAAACACCTGCAAGCAAGTGCACATCAGCGTCCATGAATATGTTGAATATTCACCCAAATTTGGAATGAAAGTGACGTTACACATTCCCAGAGGTGAAGGAAATAGCCAGTTACTTTATGTAACTGATAAATAGTACATCCAGATAGCCTTCCATGAGGGCGCTATTCAGGTAAAACCCAACCAGACGCACTCTAACATAGTATGCGAAAACAGCAGCTGTTAAAGTGATGCAGTAAGCTAGTTAATAAATATACTGCTTCCGCTGAATGAAGAAGGCGGTCTGGCAGGAGAGCGCAGAACGAGCTGGTTGGGAAGCGTCGAACCAGAGACCCGGCGTCCCGTCAGCTAGCCGGTCGTAACGGGACCGTGCCGGGAGCGCGTGCCGCTGCCGGGGCGGATGGCCCGCGAGGAATGCGCCGCGGCGGCGGCAGCGGCGGGGCCCCTGGGAGCAGCAGCAGCAGCAGCAGCCGCCGCCACACGTGCCGCGCGGCGCGGCGAGGCGCGGGGAATCGCGGCCGCAATGTGACTTCCGGCCGGGAGCGCCGCCACGGCCGCCTCAATGAAGGGCTGACGTCACGGGCTGGGCCGCGGCATGAATGGCCCCGCCGTCTGCGACGCCCGGCCGCCGTCATCGACGCGGCGTAGGCGGCGCACGGCCGCTCGAGCCGAGCCGCGCCGCGCCACGGCAACGCTTCGGTATGCCTCCCTACAGTCATGAGCTCCCCTGCCCTCTAAACATCGCATTTATAGCCGACTGCTTGTGCCTCTTAACGGAAAATTAAGTCGTAAGTCGGTTTACATTGTTTCCTCGCTAAATAACATTGTTGCCAATGCTGATTTTTCTTCTCCGTACGACGCGTTTAGGTAAATAAGTCTAATTTTCAAGTGTTTTTCTCGGTACACTTCAGACAGGATGTTTGCGATGTGTGAACTGCTGCATTATTCCGGCGACCTTTTTGTACAGTAATATAATGTAATTTAATGTGACTGCCAGCAGCAAATGTTGTAACAAAGAAACAATCGTATTTACCACTGCAGAATACTAGAAGCATTCCATAATGGGTAAAATAAAAAGACTTGCTCAGTTGCGAGTAGGACTCGCGCACTGAGTCTCCCTACAAACTTTATATACGGTATATCTCGTCCATCCTGAGAATCGATAGTTAAAAGATTTTTTCCCGCTGACTATAAAGATACTGCAAGGTCGCATTAAATCTCTACAGTAGCTCCACAGACTAGTCCGGATAAACAAAACGAAGCGAGCAGGCGATTTCAGTTCATATAGGTAGAGAGAGAATATTTATTAAAACATTTTTTATTCACTAACTAAAACGTGATACAACTTACATTTTATGTTTGCATGCAGCAATGGTATGCTTTTGATGGATGATAAATGCAATGTACTTCAAATGGCGAACGACGTTTTTCTGTGACATAATTACAGTTTAACAAGTTTCTGATTTTTTTACTTTACTTGTACAGTGAAACCTTGCTTCTTGCCAAATTTCATGATTCTACGGCCAAATGGACGAGTTGTCAGTTTTCGAGTATCTAAATATGTGACACAAATGGTCGTATCTTTTCACTGAAGTGACTTCGAGCGCTTAAAATTTTTACACTTCAAACGGACCATAAACTTGAACTTGATATGTCCACCTGTTCCTGAGAAAAAGGGTTCTTAACAGTCAATCGGATAGAGAGAAAGGCGGACAATAAAGCGATCCTACAAAGGTTCCGTTCTTGCAGATTCTGGTACGGAACTCTAAAAAGTAGCATTTGAACCCTTTGAGCCCCTGAACCCTTTGAGCTCCAGTGGTTTTTGCCCCCAACCAGTGCCTATCGCGTGAAACCGCTGAAGCTATTGCAAGAAAGCGACTCCATGTGGTAGACTTAGGAACTTCTACGAATAGTGTAATGCAACAATCGCTCACAGCGTTCAAAGCAGCAATCGGCGCTGAGTGTTTACTACGTGATTGTATGAGATTTCTCTGCAAAATTTTGTTACATGATTTACTTGACGTGTGATTTTTGCAAAATAATCACACTGAGGACATCATTAACTGCGAAAGTGAGTACATGTTGAGTTATTGTAAGGTAAATTTGAGTTTGTACTACAGCTTTTATTAGTGTTTTCGACAGGAAACCACTGGGGCTGTATGTACTTTTATGATTGATTTTGTAATTGGATGTAGATTTATTAAGTTTTATGCCCATTTTTTGCTTGTTAGAACTATAATTAATTTTAGGCCTTACGTGTTTACGAAAATTTGAGAGGCGATACATCCGTCTGTTAGAAGAAGAAATTCCTAGTGATTTGGAGTCACAAACACCTGAGGCGGAAAAGTTACTTTGAAGATAGTTCTGTGAATGTTCTTCATCAACCAAGTATATCACTAACTTCAACTCCTTTCCTTCTCATTGACAACGCCGTTCATGATGAAGCTGATGACGACAGTGATGAGGGGCCTACCAACAAACTCATAAGTAAGACGGTTTACATCATACAAATTAGCTGCTGTGCATGACTTCTCTGCAGACGTCGGATGAAATGTCGATTCAAGCTATGTACCTCTCTGGATGTGTTTCTGAGCTTGTTTCCACAGGAAATAATGGCAGTTTCATAACTCTACGTCCCAGTGGTTGCAAAGTGAAAACTCAAACATAAAACAACCGTAAGTTTACTTTTTAAATTTCTTGTTGCATTCGTTGCTTACGAGGGCAATGAAGGTTAATCTTATGAAAAATTTCAAAATTGTATTTTTTTATGTTGATGGGACTCAACGCGTTAAGAAACCGATACCAGTCACAATCTGCTAATACTCTGCTTAAATATATTTTGCCATTTTTGTTTTAGAGGCATCTCTTCCGCAGGCACAGTTTTACATGTAACATAGACGTTCTTCCGTTAGTTGCAATTGTAGTAAAGTCTTATTTGAACTAGACGCGTATTGCTTTTATTTAAATCATCTTCATTGGTCTTTTTTTCGCTTCTACATTATTTCCATACGTGTGCGGTGCAATGTGCTCCAAATCGAACGTCTATGTAGAAGGAAGGAAGCTAAATTAGGGTCAAACATTCCGTCGACATCAACGTCATCAGGGAAGGCGCACAGCCTCGGATTGCGTCAAGGATGAATAAAGAAATCGGCCGTGCCCTCTCAGAGGAACCGTCCCAGCAGCTGCCTTGAAAGATTGAGGGAAATAACGGCAAACCTAAATCAGGATGGTCCGACGAGGAATTGAACCGTCGTCCTCCCGAATCCGAGTCCATTGTGCTAACTACTGCGCCACCTCGGCCGGTGTCGTGTAGGATGACAAATGAAAATGATGTAAGAGCCAAAAAGCAGACCACTACAGACGCTTTAAATAAAAGAAATACATTGTAAGTTCGTAGACTTCCATGGCAAGTGTGATTTTGAATAAAATAATTTTTGGTATTAGTGCGTGGCATTATAAAGCAGAAAGATGCGACGTAATACCCAAAATTATTTTATTCAAAACGAAATAATGCCTGGTCTAAATAAGACTTTATTGCACTCGTAAAAGGCGGAGTACCTCCCACATGCCTAGATTAACTGTTTCGAGGCCATTAAAGAGGCAGCATAAATTCACAATTTTTGTTCCCTTATCTAATTACAGTGTTTTCGCGTTAGCTGAGCAACGCCGGGAAACAAAAAGACGCACACTCTGCCATTCATAACGTTACTTTGTAACATACCAGTTCCGAACGGGGCCTGTTTGCTTTTTATGTGGCTATCGCGTACGCCAGATCCGGGTCTTGAACTAAAAGGCTTGTGGCCGGAGCCTACAACGCTGCTGATTGGGATTGGCTGCAAGGCCCTGTGAAATCAGGAAGTCAGCCGACAGTCCTCGTGGGAGCCAGGAGAGAGAGGAATGGGGGAGGAGGAGGGGGGAAAATTTTTGTTTTAAAGTGGTTATGATTTTAGGTAGTGATCTTTGGTGATCATCGAAGTTTCCGATACGGAAGTGTTTTCCCATGTGCGGACTTCGAATTTTGCTTATTTTTCTCCTGTTTTCGTCAGTGAGTGTTGCGGATTAGTGAGCGTGGACTTGCGCGGCAAAGAGAGGCCACAGGGAAGCAAGTGAAGCCAACAGCTAGCTGAGGTGGAGTTAGATAAAAGTAACAGACTTGGCTACAGTTGTTGTAGTAGTTGTTGTTGTGGTGGTGGTGGTCTTCAGTCCAGACATTGGTTTGATGCAGCTCTCCATGCTACTCTATCCTGTGCAAGCTTCTCCATCTCCCAGTACCTACTGCAACCTATATCCTTCTGAATCTGCTTAGTGTATTCATCTCTTGGTCTCCCTCTACGATTTTTACCCTCCACGCTGCCCTCCAATGCTAAATTTGTGATCCCTTGATGCCTCAGAACATGTCCTACCCGATCCCTTATTCTAGTCAAGTTGGGCCACAAATTTCTCTTCTCCCCAATTCTATTCATTACCTCTTCATTAGTTACGTGATATACCCATCTAATCTTCAGCTTTCTTCTGTAGCACCACATTTCGAAAGCTTCTATTCTCTTCTTGTCCAAACTATTTACCGTCCATGTTTCACTTCCATACATGGCTACACTCCATACAAATACTTTCAGAAACGACTTCCTGACACTATACTCGATGTTAACAAATTTCTCTTCTTCAGAAACGCTTTCCTTGCCATTGCCAGTCTACATTTTATATCCTCTCTACTTCGACCATCATGAGTTATTTTGCTTCCCAAATAGCAAAACTCATTTACTACTTTAAGTGTCTCATTACCTAATCTAATTCCCTCTGCATCACCCGACTTACTGTTACTACAGTTAACTGACACCACTCAAAATTTCGTTTAACACAGGCAGTTAAATGAAAACCTGACAGATGGAAAAAGTAAGTAAACTGTTTCTGATTTCAAAACTAGTCGCCGTAACTGTAATTACATTTATCCCACAGTGACACAAGATGGGCAATGCCTTCATGGAAACATTTTTGCGGTTGTCTATAGTACGATGACTGTACCCAGGAATGCACTTCTTCCTCCAAAGCAAATCGGCGGTCACGAATACCTTTCTCCTCGGCTCCAAAAATACGGAAATCGCATGGGGAGAGAGAGGAACTGTATGCAGGATGTGCAAGAGCTTCCCAGTGAAACTTCTGCAGTGTTGTCGAAATAACCTTTGCAACAAGTGAGTAGACTCACGTTGCAGAAGTTTCGCTGGGAAGTCCTCAAACGTGCTCCTTACAGTCCCTCCCTCTCCCCACGCGATTTCCATATTTTCGTGCGAGCCCCGAAACAAAACATTCGTGGCCGTCAATTCGCTGCGGACGAAGAGGGGTAACCGCAGACATTTTTCTATGAAGGCACTGACCGTCTTGTTCCACAGTGGGACAAATGCAGTAACAGTGGAATGCTTATCAAATGAGAAACAGTTTACTTACTTTTTCCCCCATCAGCCTCGTTTTCCTTTGACTGCGCCCTATATTTGAGGATAAATTTGAGAGTGATGTTTTAGTGTGACACACTACCTATTCCTATTTTATTGTTGTGGTGATTATCAGCTAGAGATGTGGATGTATGAACTTTGAGCGGTATACAAATTCTAGTTCAGTGGTCGAACCTCGGAATCTTTCCGAAAGTAGTTGGACTGTTAAGGGTTTTATTGGCATCGGAGTCGTGAGAACTTTAATGCTGACTCGTGGGTCAAAACGAGGCTGGTGACCTTATTTAAATTGATTTGATACTATAATAGAGCACAGGATTAACCTAGGACCGCCAATAAAGGTTTCCGATTAAATCCGTGTAGCAGAACGTTGCGAAATTTGTCTCGCGCGCAGCAATTCAGCAACAACGCATCTCATTGCACCATTTTTTTCTGTCCTGCAATACAATTAGGAACAGATTTCATTCTCTCAGCACAACTGATGAAATTAATCGTAACTGTTCATCTCCTCGGAAAGTCGTCATTCTGTTTTCCCGACAAATTCCACAGTCGACCGACTGTGCACAACACTTTACCACGAAATTTGTGTAACGAGCTCCATGATCCAATATTAGTGCACAGTGATGATAAGTGCACTGAATTACAGTGACGGAAAAAAATCGCAACACCAAGAAGGAGTTGTGAAACACAAGCGAAAGTTGGTAGGCGTGCTTATCCTTCTGAAAGATGATTATTCAGATATCGTGCCAATCGCATAACAGTAGTGCTAGTAATGTCACTTTGAGGATGCAATCAGGTTTGCGTTCAACACATGCTGTAAAGGTCGCGAGCGTTAGTAACATTCTAGAGTGGACGTGGTGAGTTGACGTTAGTCAAGAATGCCTTCAAGGCGACAAAGACTTCACACGTTATGTCACTGAGTTTCAACTCGAGCTTGTAATAGGCCTACGAGAAGCGGGACGTTCCTTTTGCGATATAGTAGAAAGACTTGGCCGGAATGTAGTCACTGTACACGATTGCTCGCAGCGGTGGTCACGAGAATGTACAGTCGCGAGAAGATCGGGCTCCAGTCAGCCACGTGGCACTAAAGAGAGGGAAGATCATCGTCTTCAGCATATGGCTCTGGCGCATCGTACGGCATCTGCAGCAGCAACTTGAGCAGCAATTGGAACCATAGTCACACAGCGCACCGTTAAAAATCGGTTACTTCAAGGAGAGCTCCAAGCCACACAACCTCTATCGTGCATTCCACTGACCCCAAAGCACCACCATTTGCGACTTCAGTGACGTCAAGCGAGAGTTCATGGGAGGGCAGGATGGAGATCTGTAGTGTTTGCTGACGAAAGCTTGTTCTGCCTTGGCGCCAGTGATGGTTGTGTGTTGGTTAGGAGGAGGCCGGTTTAGGGCCTGCAGCCAACCTGTCTGCGTGCTAGACACACTCGACTTATACGTGGAGTGCGATTTCGAAAGGCAGTAAGAACACTCTCGTCGTTATCCCACGCATCCTGACTGCAAATTTGTACGTCACTCTCTTGATTCGACCTGCTGTGCTGCCACTGACGAATAGCACGCCCAGGGTGTTTTCCAACGGTATGACGGTCACCCACATACCGCTGTTGTAACCCAACACGTTATATAATATCGAAAAGACCACCAGATCTGCTTCCAATCTAGCACATATAGGACGTCATCGGATTACGACTCCAGCGTCATCCAAAACCAGCATTCACAGTCCCTCTAATGACTCCATCCTGCACCTGCAAAATGCAATGCATGCACGTTTTGCATGCTTGCATTCAACATTCTTGCGGTTACACCGGTTTTTAAAGTATCAGCATTTCATATTTAAAATGCTTATCTCGCGCGTACATTAACCTGTGATCTTGCAATGTTAATCACTTAAATATGTACTTAGACAAAAGTATTCCCGAAATTTCATTAGTCAACACTGATTATTTTTGTGTTACGATTTTTCCGCCCTTGTACGAGGTGCATTCAAGTTCTAAGGCCTCCGATTTTTTTTCTAATTAACTACTCACCCGAAATCGTTGAAACTGGCGTTACTTCTCGACGTAATCGCCCTGCAGACGTACACTTTTTTCACAACGCTGACGCCATGATTCCATGGCAGCGGCGAAGGCTTCTTTAGGAGTCTGTTTTGACCACTGGAAAATCGCTGAGGCAATAGCAGCACGGCTGGTGAATGTGTGGCCACGGAGAGTGTCTTTCATTGTTGGAAAAAGCCAAAAGTCACTAGGAGCCAGGTCAGGTGAGTAGGGAGCATGAGGAATCACTTCAAAGTTGTTATCACGAAGAAACTGTTGCGTAACGTTAGCTCGATGTGCGGGTGCGCTGTCTTGGTGAAACAGCACATGCGCAGCCCTTCCCGGACGTTTTTGTTGCAGTGCAGGAAGGAATTTGTTCTTAAAAACATTTTCGTAGGATGCACCTGTTACCGTAGTGCCCTTTGGAACGCAATGGGTAAGGATTACGCCCTCGCTGTCCCAGAACATGGACACCATCATTTTTTCAGCACTGGCGGTTACCCGAAATTTTTTTGGTGGCGGTGAATCTGTGTGCTTCCATTGAGCTGACTGGCGCTTTGTTTCTGGATTGAAAAATGGCATCCACGTCTCATCCATTGTCACAACCGACGAAAAGAAAGTCCCATTCATGCTGTCGTTGCGCGTCAACATTGCTTGGCAACATGCCACACGGGCAGCCATGTGGTCGTCCGTCAGCATTTGTGGCACCCACCTGGATGACACTTTTCGCATTTTCAGGTCATCATGCAGGATTGTGTGCACAGAACCCACAGAAATGCCAACTCTGGAGACGATCTGTTCAACAGTCATTCGGCGATCCCCCAAAACAATTCTCTCCACTTTCTCGATCATGTCGTCAGACCGGCTTGTGTGAGCCCGAGGTTGTTTCGGTTTGTTGTCACACGATGTTCTGCCTTCATTAAACTGTCGAACCCACGAACGCACTTTCGACACATCCACAACTCCATCACCACATGTCTCCGTCAACTGTCGATGAATTTCAATTGGTTTCACACCACTCAAATTCAGAAAACGAATGATGGCACGCTGTTCAAGTAAGGAAAACGTCGCCATTTTATGTATTTAAAATAGTTCTCATTATCGCCGCTGGCGGTAAAATTCCATCTGCCGTACGGTGCTGCCATCTCTGAGACGTATTGACAATGAACGCGGCCTCATTTTAAAACAATGCAATGTTTCTATCTCTTTCCAGTCCGGAGAAAAAAAATTGGAGGCCATAGAACTTGAATGCACCTCGTATTTACTCACACGTTATTATAGGAAGGCAGAAATGCAGGTACATTAAACTGTGACGACTTGGTGGAGTAGAGTTTATTGGGACAGACACCTCTGACCGTGCTAGAATACGGAACGATACGGGCATATTCTCTCTCGCTCCTTCTTTCTTTCTTTTACGGAAACACTTCAACTACTCGAGATACGAGGGCGTGCTGAAAAGTAATGGCCCGAGAATTTTTTATTCTGTTCTCAATATCGGCTGACGTACGAGGGCAGTTCAATAAGTAATGCAACACATTTTTTTTCTGAAACAGGGGTTGTTTTTTTCAGCACTGAAATACACCAGGTTATTCCCCAATCTTTTAGCTACACAACACTATTTTTCAACGTAATCTCCATTCAATGCTACGGCCTTACGCCACCTTGAAATGAGGGCCTGTATGCCTGCACGGTACCATTCCACTGGTCGATGTCGGAGCCAACGTCGTACTGCATCAATAACTTCTTCATCATCCGTGTAGTGCCTCCCACGGATTGCGTCCTTGATTGGGCCAAACATATGGAAATCCGACGGTGCGAGATCAGGGCTGTAGGGTGCATGAGGAAGAACAGCCACTGAAGTTTTGTGAGCTCCTCTCGGGTGCGAAGACTTGTGTGAGGGCTTGCGTTGTCATGAAGAAGGAGAAGTTCGTTCAGATTTTTGTGCCTACGAACACGCTGAAGTCGTTTCTTCAATTTCTGAAGAGTAGCACAATACACTTCAGAGTTGATCGTTTGACCATGGGGAAGGACATCGAACAGAATAACCCCTTCAGCGTCCCAGAAGACTGTAACCATGACTTTACCGGCTGAGGGTATGGCTTTAAACTTTTTCTTGGTAGGGGAGTGGGTGTGGCGCCACTCCATTGATTGCCGTTTTGTTTCAGGTTCGAAGTGATGAACCCATGTTTCATCGCCTGTAACAATCTTTGACAAGAAATTGTCACCCTCAGCCACATGACGAGCAAGCAATTCCGCACAGATGGTTCTCCTTTGCTCTTTATGGTGTTCGGTTAGACAACGAGGGACCCAGCGGGAACAAACCTTTGAATATCCCAACTGGTGAACAATTGTGATAGCCCTACCAACAGAGATGTCAAGTTGAGCACTGAGTTGTTTGATGGTGATCCGTCGATCATCTCGAACGAGTGTGTTCGCACGCTCCGCCATTGCAGGAGTCACAGCTGTGCACGGCCGGCCCGCACGCGGGAGATCAGACAGTCTTGCTTGACCTTGCGGCGACGATGACACACGCTTTGCCCAACGACTCACCGTGCTTTTGTCCACTGCCAGATCACCGTAGACATTCTGCAAGCGCCTATGAATATCTGAGATGCCCTGGTTTTCCGCCAAAAGAAACTCGATCACTACCCGTTGTTTGCAACGCACATCCGTTACAGACGCCATTTTAACAGCTCCGTACAGCGCTGCCACCTGTCGGAAGTCAGTGAAACTATACGAGACGAAGCGGGAATGTTTGAAAATATTCCACAAGAAATTTCCGGTTTTTTCAACCAAAATTGGCCAAGAAAAAAAATGTGTTGCATTACTTATTGAACTGCCCTCGTATTACATGTGATGCAAATTACCCGGTCGTCTTTCCCGCTGACACACTAAAGCTGGGGCCTCCGAACTGTAGCGTGTAACGCGGCGGTGTGTAAAGTAACTATGTTGGAGCATGAGAAATAGCGTCTTCTAATAGAATTCGAAGAGTTGATCCATACTTGGAGCACACGCTCACTGTCCTTCAGTATGACAATGTCAAACGACATACGAGTGCTGCGACATCTGCAACACTCCGACGCCTTGGCTTTACTGTTACGGGTCATCCTGCATACAGTCCCGTCAGGGTAAAAAATCTAAAGAACACCTTCGAGGCCTTCACTTTGATCGTGACGAAGTGGTGCAAGCGATTTAAAAGGTGAATAACAAAATTACTGTCTGATCGACCTCTTCGTAGGAGGGAGCGCATTAGTTACGAGTGCAAGCTTTTTAATTCGCCAGTTAACCTGATCGGCAAACTACCTATACTCATCAATTGTGATCCGATTGATCGTCAACTCCTACGGCAGTATCCCAGATAACAAGAGGGAGCGTACTACTCGTAACTCTGATATTGTCGTCGGTTAATCGTGTCTGATGATTAGCTCTACCTAATTGCGTGGTTGTGTTTTTACATCACACGGGAAGTTACGTTTCAGTTTGCCGCTGCAGCCATGTATGGCTTCCATTGTTTCAAACAATGCACGATAGATTCTTATCCACTGTTCAATATATTCTGTTTACTCGTTTATTTATGTGGTTCCTAAGTAATGTTCTTTTCATCATCATATTAGCTGACAACGTAACCATACCACGTTCACACATGTATAGATGTATTTCGCGTAGATAAATCTCTAACGCTGAACTGCAAGCCTTTATTTGGGTGACAATTTACTTGTAGGGAACGTTGGCCGAAACATCCCAATCGAGGAGTTATACAGAGGTTAACAACACCCATTCCAACAAGCACAGCTAACGCGATCCGAATATCGCACGGCGACCTTTCAACTCGACCTGACCTATCCCGGCAGTAGTCGTGAGAACTAGATAAACATTTCCGCTCGAACAGTGCGTTCCTTGGAAGAAGGGTGGACGAAATCTGTCCCTCTCAGAGATATTTGATAGGATTTCTGTCTCCCCCTTCTCTCTCTCTCTCTCTCTCTCTCTCTCTCTCTCTCTCTCTCTCTCTCTCACACACACACACACACACACACACACACACACAGAGAGAGAGAGAGAGAGAGAGAGAGAGAGAGAGAGAGAGAGAGAGATCAGAGAGTGAAACAATTCATAAAACCGTTGCGTAATTTTCCTTGTAAAACATCGTTTCCAAGTTTTTCCGATAACTTGTAATTTAAGGTTGACGTGAAAGGGAACCGCACTGTTGAGTGGCATTTTCGAATTTTTGTGCTAATACACCGAGCGTTTCATTACAAGCAATTAACATTCTATGAGCATTGGGTGTAACGATACGTCTATAGTTTGTGAATTTTCTGCCACATAATGTACATACTGTATCACCGAGAAAGAAACTCTTTGAGATTGTTACAGTTTTGATATCGGTATCTTTGTATACATTTTCCCATGTGACAAAAACTGTTTGGTGCGTTTGTGGTGCTTTACACTATGTGGTTGCATATACGTAAAATAAGTGCTTCATATACTCTTCAGGATTTCGTAATCACGACCGAACAACATTGCAACACAATGACGCGCGATGTTCGTCGTTTGTGTTCAGTCGTTATTAGGAATAGCAATATTTAGATATGTCGTATTTAACATCGTGTTTGTTTTTTTGCTCCAGCGCACCACCACCCCAAGGAACTTTACCACAACGGTGAATGAAAACCGAAAACTAATGTACACATCGACAAACGTGTATCTAGACGTCAACAGCCGTTTGAAGACGAACATGGTGGTTCGGAACCGGTAACGGCGCTGTAAGCAAATAGCATTATCAATAGCGGTTGGTTGCTGTTTGCTTCTTTGCAATAATTAACCAGTGTTTCGTACTCGGGCGAGGTCTCAAAATGTCAGTTTTCGACAACATAACATTTAAAAAATACAGTATTTCTGTAATTCTTTGGTTCGTCGATTAGTTTCTTGCGCCTACGGTGATGTAATTACGTACTCGTGCCTGCCGCATTTCCTTTTGGTGGTCTCTAGTTCCTCATTTGCTTTAAAATGTTACCCTCCTGGCCATTTACTGCTGCGGCGACTCGTAAGACATTACAGGGTCATTCTGTGATGATGTTACTTTTAATAATTTTTCGTTGTTTTCAGGTAGCGGAACTCGGGGCAGAGAGAGATAGTGGAGCACAATGGGAATGTGCTGTTTTCTACACTGGAGAGTTCTACAATCTGTTGTAGTGACAGGTAAATACGTCTCCGAATGGAAGGGAAGATGCGACAGCCGTTTTGACTTTGTCTGGAGTGCGACTTGAAAGTGAACGGTTGTCCTTCACGTTTCCAGTTGCGTTTTTATAGCTTTTGATTAATTTCAACGCAACGTAAGCCGTTAGTTGTTAATTGAACGCCCTCAAATGTTTTGTAAACTCAACTCTCGACCGGGCGCGCCTGTGTATAAAGTGTGTCCACCCACAAATAACATTGTCTTACGCCGTTCCATTTTTGTTTTACATTTGTGGGCCCGCACCTATTCCATCATGACTGCTTCATCTAACGCAGTGCTATGATGTGTTGTCATATTCAACGTGAGCAGCAGTAATACGCAATAAATAGCGAGCTAGGTGAGAAAAAATTTACGAACCATTCAAGAAAATGATCCAGAATCCGAGCTCGCGGCACAATTCCACGATGAGGCAGTTGTCTACCAGATCATTGGCAACTGAATAAGCGGTTGGCTGCGACCTGCGCTGTTCAATGTTTCGAGTGGGTCGTTACTGTCGGTTAAGAACTATACGCGGCAACAGCGATATAATGAAAGTTTATTTTATTATTGTTTAATTAAACAATTATTTAGCTCACATAATGTAAGTTTACTGTATCACCTGAAGATGTGGCTTTTAGTGCTACGAAACCGGTAGTGATCCAATAATACAGAAGGAAATACAGCTGGAGCGGTTATTAATACCGCAGATATTTTATTATTGTTTAATTAAACTAAAAATAAACTGTGATTCTTCTCATACACATATTTACCTTGGTGACATAAAGACAGCTATTTTTTACATATGTACAAAGTACGCCGCGCGCCCGCTCGGTTACAAAAAACGGCTCGAGAGTCTAATTCATGCCATTCACTGCATTTCAATTACGTAACACGTTTAAACCTGTCCGTTATATGCTCCATAAAAATTGTTGATCTTAAATGTGTTCTTGGGGCGGAACGGGAGGCGGCAGAATGGGATAGCGTTGCGTTCTGTCCTTTCATTTTTTGACGGAAGTTGATTTCAAACTAAATATTTCTGTTTTTTCCTTACTTTTCCACATGGTGTGAACTTAAAATTGAACGGCTGAAAGACAGTGAGGGATATTTCAGCCCTTTTAGCTTCTGAAATGGGGGTTTTAGAAGCATCTACAGAATTTAACATACCCAAATCAACGTTGGACAGATACGTTCGTAAAGAATAATCCTACCTACAGAGTCGACAAATCGGCGTGGATATTTAACGTATTCACTGCAGAATAAGAAGACAACCTGAGAGCATAGATACCTGAAGCCAATGGCAGCTCTTCAGTCCAACGATGAAACAGCGCATTGTCAGATCATTAGTCTACCAACTAACACAAAGAATTGGCTTACCACACATATTTCACAAATAAAATTGTCTAGGTGTGTAGGACTATGTTACAGGATTTATTACTGGGCACCCCACGTTGTCTATCCGCAAGCCAGAAAATACATCTTATATACGAGTTATGGGATTCAATTAACAATAGTAACAGTAAAAGTAACTTGGTATTAAGCCCTAAAAATAATTGTACATTTTTCAAAATGACATGAAAATATTTTCCTGCTGTTAACGATTATTTGAAGATTCCATACTCCTTTAGTCTAAATTATTCAAGATGATGTTCCTAATAATTTCAACGGTTATACAATAATTTCACAAAAAATTGCCTTATACGTTTCTGCCTCGTGGATGAGGCAGAACGCGAATGTGCAAGCATTGCTTTGAACAAAAAATTGTAAAATATACATAACACACAGTTCTAAGTGATTTTCAAGTAAAGTACATCAGGTTATACTAAAAAGGTGACTTTTTATACCTGTAAGAAATGTCTTCTCGTGTTCCCTTAGTCTATAACAATTGTGAAGCATCAACTCGTTCCGCCCTGAGTTCCCCTCATGTATGCCGTCCTTGTATACATTGACATCCCCGTGGAACAGCGCCGTAGCATGGTAGCATGCTGCTGGAGGAACCAAAAAAATGGCGCAGACCACCGATAAAATGGGGTACGGTTGCGCCATTTTGCTGTGGGATATCTAGCGGCGTGCTGCGGCACTGTGATACCGAGATTTCGATGTATACAATGACTGCAGACATTTATTGAAACACAAACAAAAAATAATTACGTAACTGTATTTTTTCGATCTGATAATTAAAACTTTATGACTGTTTCTCATAAGGAACGGAAATTAAACTCTATAATGTCATTCACGTTAGTGAAGGAAAACCTACTCTTAAGTCTAATTTTACTTTACTAGCTTAATTTACTTTGCATTGTGTATGTGTTATTAAGTGTGAAAATACAAAATATTCAAAAGCGCTGGGATCTATATACCACCGCCGGCGACCATAGGATTTTTCGGAGAGTTAACGTGACATTCACCTCTGGTAAAGTTTTGTTTACATAAAAAATATTGTTACACCATGTAATTGTACAATGTCTGTGCTGACAAGTCACGTGAAACAATGTTTGGTGCGGTGTAAATTTTCATTTGTCGCCAATAAATAGTACAGCTGAACACGACTTAGATTAGCAAATAAAATTTCATAGTACTGTGACAGCGTTTGTTCGGTTTTCCGTTAAACGATGGCCCCTTACAGTTAATTTTGACAGCTGAATCAGAGCCCGCAAGAAGGGAGGGGCACCGCCAACAAGTAGTAAAGTTTGGAAAAGATTCACCAGATTTCAAAAGATAATATGCTCTACAACAATGAAGAGAAAAATTTGTTCCTGCCTAACTCAACGATGGATCGGCAAGAAGAGGCGTAGGGACATCGCATTGCACCGCTGGCCTCCAAGGTCTCCTGAGCCCACTGCGATTTTTCTATTTTTCTGTGACTGTTTGTGAGGGACTCCGTCATATGGTACTCATTCGAAAAACTGTGGGTGAAGTGCCACAACAACAGCGGTGATTGCAGTATCTGAAGACGAGCTCGCAGAACTGTGGAATGTTTTTGGTACGTCCGGTCTTGGCCACACTGAACATTTTTGAAAGGTAAACGAAGACTTCGATTCTAAACGTAATTGTAAGAAGTACCGCAAGGTTCTGTGTGTGTGTGTGTGTGTGTGTGTGTGTGTGTGTGTGTGTGTGTGTGTGTGCGTGTGTGCTTGTAGAAGATATACCTTTGTAAAATCCCTGTATTATTTTGTGATCTATGTTTGTGATAACGTCTTGGTCCTTTTCACATCGGTGGATGACGTCCAAGGTATCTTACGTTACATGTTATTTCTGACGCCATATCTGACACTTGCGTCATCGATGCTATGTGGTTACAAAGTTACGAAGTATATAGTCTATGAAGAGAGTTTATTAATCGTTAATTTTATCTTTGACTATTAAATGTGTACGTTTATCAATTATCGTAATTTAAAAATGGTTCAAATGGCTCTGAGCACTATGGGACTCAACATCTTAGGTCATAAGTCCCCTAGAACTTAGAACTACTTAAACCTAACTAACCTAAGGACATCACACACACCCATGCCCGAGGCAGGATTCGAACCTGCGACCGTAGCAGTCCCGCGGTTCCGGACTGCAGCGCCAGAACCGCTAGACCACCGCGGCCGGCTATCGTAATTTAAGAGTTTAGTTAAATTTTCTATATAGTTTAAAGTATGTTGGTCGTTTAGTACTTCTGTGGCTGCTTGATTGTGTGGATAAAAATATCTTCAGTCATATAGAAGACAAGGCCTTATGGAATGGGACGGATCTTTTTGAAACATGCAGTACTCCGATGCGCAAATCAGTCTTGGGGTGAAGGCGTTGAACACGACTGTCCTCGCCTCATCCAATACGTTTTGAACACGAGACCCCTGAACAAGTTACGAATATTGGCAGGAACGTCTCAGACCTGTACTGTGAAACAGCTATTGTGTTTCTTTCAAAACACAGACGGGAATGTGCTAAGACAGCGCCCACTGATCATTTTCGTCAGTGTTATCCAATGACGCAGCCCAGGAAGATGCGTCGGGCAATGTGATATTGGGTCACTTGTGAAAATGTCACGATCACAAGTTTCCAACGCCTCCGGTGCAGTTGCTGGGAAAAAAAGTGGGGCGCCAGTCGTCGCTAGAGGTTCCTCAGCCGACGGCGAAGTAGGTCAGAGAATCGCGACTGGCGCCTCGCGGCGTGCGCAGCTCACAGACACAATCTAGAACGGGCGCGGGTCTCCTCTTTTTTCGCCTTTTAATTAAAAAAGAAGAAAAAGAGAGGAAGTGGCGCCCGGTCGCGAGCAAAGTGGTATGCCACCGCGAGAGCGGTGCCGGGCCGATGGGAAAAGCGCGAGGCGCGGGGCTGCGCCGTGTCAGCGACCGCCACCCGCGCAGATACCGCAACAATGCGGCAGACGCAGACGAGGAATTCGGCGCGGCCGTCTGGGCGGCGCGCCGCAGACAGCGAGGGGCCCCAGCGGGGGCCGCAGGCGGCCGCGGCCGGCGCCCCTTTCCCACACTCCGCCGTCTGCGCGCCTCTCCCGGCTCCCTGCGCGCTCGCCGCTAAAATACTAACCACTGCACACATGCACATTGTTGTTGTTGTTGTTGTTGTTGTTGCTATTCTTATTATTACTGCGGTCTTCAACCCCAGGGCTGGTTTGTGCAGCTCTCCACGGTAATCCATCCTGCGAAGATCTCTTCATCTCCGAATAACTATTGCAATATGCATCCGTTTGCACTTTGTTACTCTACCAAACTTAGTCTCCCCACTGCAATTTTTGACCAACCCCCCTCTCCTCCTTTACCAAATGAACGATTCAGTGATGCCTCAGGTTACGTCTTTTCAACAGATCCCTCCTCTTAGTCAATTTGTGCCATAAATTTCTTTCCTCCCTAATTCGATTCAGTACCACTTCATTAGTCATCCGACCTCCCCCTCTAATCTTCAACATCCTTCTGTAGCACCGAATTTCAAATGCCTGTATTTGTTTCTTGTCTGAACTGTTTTTGATCGTACTCCACTTCCAGACAAACACTTCCAATAAAGACTTTAAATTCGATGTTAAAAAATATCCCTTTTTCCGAAAGGCCTTTTCTAGTTATTGCCAGTTTGCATTTTAAACCCACTTCTGCCATCGTCTGTAGTTTTTACTGCCTAAACAGGCAAATTACTTCTATTAGGAGATATCAAAAAGTTTCCCTTCAAAGACCGCATACTCCAGAATCGGAATTTCAACCAGCCAAAATCGCCGAGAGCACTGAGGCAATCATCCCGCCGACACACCAGGTTGAAGATACACGTTTGGTAAAACACCGTGTCCTGTTGCGTGAACACGTCCTTAACTGCCTGCTGGACATCCTCGTCCGACAGGAATCGTCGCCCTTCAAAGCCTTTTGAAAGGACCGAAGATGCGCTAATCGCGCGGGGGCAGATCTGGACTATGGGGCGGGTGCTCGAGTGTCTCCCATTTGAGTTGGCTCAATTTTTGCGTTATGGTGTTTTCGATATGGGGACGTGCGTTATCATGAAGCAGCAACATCTCTTGTCGCCCAGCACTCCACAGCGGTGGTTTTCGACAGACATGCTGCCCTATACATTCTTCGCTCTACGATGAATGGTCTACCGGTGTTCGGCAGCCAAGACAAAAATAACAGCACATTGTGCCTATTCGGACGCACTTGTTAATTACGCCGTCACAGTTTCATTTCCGCATTTACTGCAACCAAGTCGGAAAAGACGAATGTTACACTAACCCCTTAACTACATGTCGGTGCATATATACTCGCATAGGAGACACGCCACGTTGCATGTACGCTGTAGCAACGCCTTCAAACGGAAGCATTTTCATTGCCCTCTTTAAGTTTTCTTTTAGCGTGTTCCAAGCACCGACTAAATAACGTATGGAGTAAACCACAACAAAAGCTCATTCCATTCTCAACTACCCTCTCCTTTCATATCTTTCGACTGCTACAACTACAATAAGCTTTTCGTTCAAGCTGCTCATTTTATTACTGATCTGATGGAAAGTGTACTGCGGTCAACACAGTCAAAAGCTGTTTTTCAATCTACAAATGCCATAAAAGTGTTCTTGCGTTTTCTGAATCTATCTTCCAACGTACGTCGTCTGGGAGCATTGTCTCGCGTCTTCCTGGATCTCCCAGGAACCCAAATTGATCCTCTGTAAATTGCTCCAGTTAATAACTTGCAACAAACATTTCGGCAATTCTCACACCAGTCACCAGACGCCTTCTTTCTTATTGGGATTATTACGTTCTTCTTTGAGTCTGAGAATATTTTCCCTTGAAACATCCGTTCTCGGTACTCGCGTGTCGTCTCGCGAAATTACAATCGTAGCCTGGATCAGAATTCACAAACCCTGGGCAATCGGCCACATCCTAAATGTTTACGTGACGTACTGCGCTGCAGATTTAATCGGAGACGTCTACTGGTGGACACGGATCATTTTGTAAAATCAGTATAAGAGTTGCCAGCGTCGCTTTGGTCCGCGAGACATAGTTAAACCTCTCATTGCTCTAATATCAACAATCTAGCAATCCAACCAATTTCGAAACATTCCGAGATCTGACCACTGGAGTAGAGTATGTACACTTCTAGCAGTCCATACACCACCTCATAGCCGCTCCTAGCAACTTTCTCCGATAATCTCGACGACAACAACAATACAGGAATACAGTTCAAAGTCAAGAGGCTAAGAGTAACACAAAAACAACGTATTCAAATTTCCATCGAAAAGAATATAAATCACTGGCTTCGTCGAGCCAGTCTCGCTCATTAAACACCATCGCCCAGACAGTTATTTGGCTCTACCGTTTAATTTGAAGTCTCTGCCTACTGAGCGCTGCACACTCGCTAAACGAAACAGTCCCTGGGAAACCAGAATGCTTCAACCCGAGATCCACTTGTGGAATCCCACTGTTTTCTTTGCTGCAAGATGTAACTTGGCTGATCAGGAAGAACCATTTCACTCTCGACTTCACAAGCACACTACAAACACACCAACTCTGTCCTAGAGGGCACATGATGATAACACCACAGGAGGGCTTCCGGCTGGCTCCAAAGCAGTCCACGGAATTATTTAACATTTAGGCATTTTCAGGCAATCAGAATGAAGAGCAGAATGTCGACATTTTCACTGGGCGTTTTCTGCTACCGTGTCTACTCTTCTATAAGGTGCCGCTTTCTCTCAATCTTCGGGACTTTGTCTGCAACTAGTGTTGGAAAATACCTGCCGTCATGGGTACATTGTTCACCCTTGAAATTGGCCTAGCCGCCTCCGACCACCAACCTTTTACGAGTAGTAGGAAATGGCTGGCACATCATATTAAGGCGAACAAAAAACCCCTTCCCCGGAGCCCGAACCGAAACTGGCTGTAGGAACCACAATAGCAAACGCGACCAGCATATGGATGCTGACAAGAAATTGTGTTACATATGTGACGTGTATCTTCCATATCAGCTACAACATTTTCCTCCTGTATTTTTTTTTCTTTTTTTCAATGATCTTAATAATTCTGACGGAGTGTCGTCTACACCAGCTGCCTTGTTTCGATTAGGTCATTCTTCTCACTGTAACCTATCTCCCACTGTATCTTCAACCACTTTTCTATCCCCTTTCGATAATATTGTGTTCAACTTCCTTTCCTATATATAATTATCTTTCCACCTTTCTGCATTTTTCCGAGGCATTTTCATATTATCTCCTTTCATCATTTAAATATACCCGATGTTCTATCAAATGACTTCTACTGGGCCTTATAATTTTGCGTGGTTGTTTCCCGCTGTCTTCCCTATTTCATCTCTCGAAACTATCCATTCCTCTTCTGTTGTATTTCTTAGCCTTTTTTGTCAGTTGCTATTTAATGCTGCTTTTGAGACTATACACAACATATGGTTGTTACATCTCAGACAAGATTCATCTCCTTAACTATCCTTCTGCAGTTTCTTCAGCTTCAATCTGCATTTTCTAACCAAAAATTATTGACACAGACCACTCGTGAAAAAAGTTTTGCGTTTTAGACACTATTTTTTATGATCTTTCTGAAACCTTCCGATGTTCACAGGCCTATAATACTCAAACCAAGTGTTAGCAATAATAAAATTTAACTCTCAGCAAAATTCTACCTGACCGCTCTCCTCCGAGTCCAACGTTGTTCTACTATTTCACCTTCACTTCCTTTTCTTACAAATGAATTCCAGTCCTGCTATCACAATTAAATTTTCATACCATCTAACACTCTAGAAAACTTCTTTTCTCGTATAATAGATTTTTTACAATTTTTTCATCATCTGTGGAGCTAGTAGAAAAATATGCTTGTACCACTGGCTACGATGATCTGTTAGTATGTTATTCATACTAGTTTACTCGCATTCCTATTTTGATGCTGATGTTCTTTATTGGACCAACTCCTGCATTTCCCCTATGATTTTGTACTGATAACCCTGTACTCACCTGTTCACGCCCCTATTTATCGTACTTCACACATTCCTAATACACCTAACTTCAACGTATCCATTTCACTTTTCATGTTCTCTAACCTACCTACACTATTACGGGACTTAACAATTCACACTCCGACCCCTAGAACACCAGATTTTTATTTTTTATGACGCGAAAAGTTTTCTATACAGGTGTTGTGATAACAGCTCAATAACAAAACTGTTATATTAATGGGCACATTCCATTTTGGCGCTTGTCATTCTCCTCTGCGAGACATTATTTCATGAGATGCTTTAAACAGAAGCCCGTAATCCAAATTTTATGAATTATTTCAGATATTTTCTAATATATAACGCATGTGAAACATTTGGCTGAACTTTACTTCTGGCTATAAATCAATATGTAACAAAAATGAAAACATATTTCAGATTCTATTTGCAATAGCTCAAAAATGGTTCAAATGGCTCTGAGCACTATGGGACCCAACAGCTATGGTCATCAGTCCCCTAGAACTTAGAACTACTTAAACCTAACTAACCTAAGGACAGCACACAACACCCAGCCATCACGAGGCAGAGAAAATCCCTGACCCGCCGGGAATCGAACCCGGGAACCCGGGCGTGGGAAGCGAGAACGCTACCGCACGACCACGAGATGCGGGCTATTTGCAATAGCAGAAGGTCTTTAAATAACTGCTGTTATGGAGACGGTGCAAAGCAGTTTTACAACGAAAAAACAACGATACAGTTGCTTTGTTAAACTGATATATGTATGCAGCACGTGCCGTAACCGTAATATATTAAGAAGAATCATTTTACGCATCGGATGGTTCGCAAAGCACATATGCGTTCTACCGTTGAATGTGGCTCAGAATGAAAGCACGTGTGGCAGTGAAGCTTCTATCTTGCCTAACCACCACGTTGTGCAGTAATTGATAATGGTCTGTATCATTATTCGTGGTTGTGGGTCTTCCACCTGTGTGTTATCTGCGCTGGGATGTACTGTGATTGACGTCACACTGTCTATGCACCACTGCGGACATCAGTGGGATGATTCGTCTCAGAAGTTTTACATTTTCTTGTCGAGAAGATTCAAACGTAGCAACGAAACATGAACCATGACTCTAACGAAGCAGTCTTTTCTGAATTCTGGGATGCGACTGTTTCGACAGTATACTGTGAAAAGCCACAAATTTGTGGACTTTCAAGATACTCTTCGATCTTAAATACATGTAAAAATCGAAATATGGACAACTGATGGAAATTAATTGTTAAAATATGTATTACTCACTCTCACAATAACGGATAGTTGCTAAGATATTGTCCAGCTTAGTTAATTCCCAGTGGCGTAGGCTATTTTCTTTTTGAAACTCATTTCTCATGTCTTATTGGTTGTGTTTGTCCCTGTACTTCGTCCTGCGACTGCGATATTGCTGTCAGATATAGCACTTCTTACGTCAGCTATTCCGTACGTTTTGTTTCGAATTCGTGCTGGCATCAGAACACGATTAGTTGTCTTCAACGACGCACTGCGTCTGAAAAAAGTATCCAACAGATTTTCCAGCGACTTGCAGCCACGAAAATATTCGCAACACGGACAAGTGATCGCTGTAGAGCTCTCACTGTTAACATGTCAGATACGGAGAAGCGATTGTTGCCATGAGCAAGAGATGATTATGAAACAAGTGGTGGAAGATTGGAGCTGCTGAAGCCATGATGTGCATTCTTGCGTCGTCACTTCTGCACGAGAAATTACGTTATTCTCATTACTTTCAGCGTGTGCAAGCTTCCAGGCCTCAAAATAACCATGCCAGATCGTAGTTTAGCCAATAGATTCTAAGAGGGAGCGCCGAAGATTCGCAGTTCATAGTTAATATTTTATTTATGGATAAGGCAGGATTCACGCATATTGGGATAACAAATTACCATACCGACAATGTGTGGGCATATGCGAATCACAGAGCGTTAATGGATGCAGTGCATCAGGTTCGCTTTATTATGGGCATGAACTGTGGCTGAAAGACTCATAGGACCACCATTTTAGTGGAAAAATTAACAGGTATTGTTTATCATCAACTTATACGCGACAAAGTACCTCCGCTACTGGAGAACTTTACCGTTCTTGGAACACGTCGTATGTGGTTCATGCATGACAGGTCACAACTCCATTTTCTACGCGTCGTACGACACTTCCTAACCCAAACGTTTAATGAGCGATGGTCTAATAGATGAGGCCTTAATAATTACATTTACGACTTTGGGGAACTTTAAATGCATTGGTGTATCCTAGAGCTATCGACAAAGAGCACACATTACAGGATCGTGTGTCCTACAAATGTGAAGTAGACAGCCAGGAGTGTTCACACGAGTTCGTGGTTACTTGAAAAGGAGGGCTGAAGGATATTTAAGAATAAGTGATAATGACATCGAGCATCTCCAGTTCGCCCACTGCTTGAATACTGCTCAGCAGTGTGGGATCCGTACCAGATAGGGTTGATAGAAGATATAGAGAAGATCCAACGGAGAGCAGCGGGCTTCGTTACAGGATCATTTAGTAATCGCGAAAGCGTTACGGAGATGATAGATAAACTCCAGTGGAAGACTCTGCACGAGAGACGCTCAGTAGCTCGGTACGGGCTTTTGTCAAAGTTTCGAGAACATACCTTCACCGAAGAGTCAAGCAATATATTGCTCCCTCCTACGTGTATCTCGCGAAGAGACCATGAGGATAAAATCAGAGAGATTAGAGCCCACACAGAGGCATACCGACAATCCTTCTTTCCACGAACAATACGAGACTGGAATAGAAGGGAGAACCGATAGAGGTACTCAAGGTACCCTCCGCCACACACCGTCAGGTGGCTTGCGGAGTATGGATGTAGATGTAGAGTATCAAAGGGCAGAATTAACAACTACTGCTTCCACAATTTGTGTTTATACGACCTTACCGTCTATTTATAACCAGTCCAATTTCTTGTAAGAATAAGGCACACTTTTTTTTAACACCCTGTAGATCCATCCTCTTAAGTGTTAGACACAATTTACCTGACTCAAAGAAGGTATTTCTGTCAGGGATCACGGGAAGAAGGTTGTCTTATACAATCATGTCTCAAGATAGGGCGTTCCCTCACAAATATTTCTCATGTACACATATTTCTCATGTACGTGCCCCGTTCACGATTTTAATGTCAAGTGAAGACGATAGGTGAGCATCATACAGAATCATCGCTCTGCTAGGAAATCAACTTGTCAGAAAAGTCTAACTAAAAAGCGCAATGTGCCAGCCGCCACACATTCTTCTTAATTATGACAGTAGACTTCTTGCTACAACTAAGTTACAGATGTACAGAGTTAGGGTTCTCGATGGAGAGGCGATATGATTCGGCTTTCATTGGTGTGCTACCCTCCGAAACTCAATAATCACAGCAACGAATGCTCGATGTAAATAATACTGCCATGAGTCTATGAGACAGTGAGAGTGTGTTTCACAGAATTCAGCGAATATGATATTATGGTCTGATGGAATTTCTGCTGATTTGAACGCGGAAACATAAGATTTTGATCGATGACTAAATTACTGCAAGTATTTAGGAAAAACATTTTCAGCGATAACATGAATCCAACACTACGATAACAGTTTGAAACCGTACATTTCCTGTACCAGAATAATAACGGCGGTGACCACAAAGAAAGCGCTACATTGTGCAACACTGCTGCTTCTGGCCAGTGACAGAACGACTGCAGCCAACAGTGACCGCAGGAGAGCCAAGTACACAGTATAACATCAGGGGAACAATTTGTCCTGTATGCGTGAGTAACAGTTAAATTTGGGTAGGAGATGATTAAAACCAACAGATAATAATTCTGTCCAACGGCGGCGTCTTCCTTGAAGAACAGGTTGATTAGCAATGTTCCCACTAATAATAATTATATTCATGGGTTAACAAAACTTCGACCCTCCAGGTTCTTTCGTGGAGTTATTTTCAGCTCTTGCCAAATCCCTGCTGGCCCTACTCCGTGCTCGCCACAGGGGCGCCTACAGGGTAGGCACCCCGCACTGCATTCCGCGGCGGCCTCAAAGGAGCTGCCGGCACATCCATCGTGGTAACTGCTCCTCTGCATATTGGCCGGCGCCCCAGGCGTTCTCTAATTTACTGTGACCGTCCTTCTCAGCGAAGATAAACGACGCCTGAAACTTCCACAAAATTCGAAAACTACCGTCACATACATTGCAGGACAGAACGAAACGCAGCTTAGAATGCGGTGATCCAACCACGAATACACTGCTTGCTCACAGCAGTTGTGTTCACAGCAGCTGTGTTCACTTTTTTTTGTCGTCAATGCTTGATCAGTACAAATTAGCTTCCAGTAGAGACGAGGACGCAGTAGTCACTGCGTTTTATCCATTATAGAAATTTTGTACACAGGTCAGAGTGAGTAAAATGTAAATCTGTCATCAACCCGAAAATTAGTTTGAACAGCACAGTGCTTTACTGGGCACTGTTCTGTTGGGGGCCGTATGACATTGCCTTCCTCCGACCTCTGAAATAACTTACCCAGCCGGGTATACAGGGACCTACTGTTAAACGCGGACTCCAAAGCATGGTGTGACAGGTGATTTTTCACATTAACGAACTATGCTGGGCATAAAAGAAATGATAAGTCATGGTAAAATTCCTTGTACTGACCACGGATCGAACCTGAGATATTACTAGGAGACACAGACCAACAGATAAACGTAACAGGAACAGGTTGCTGTGGAAAATTTAATTCTGGCTAATCGAAATGCAGCTGGCTCTGAGCACTATGGGACTTAACATCTGAGGTCATCAGTCCCCTAGAACGTAGAACTACTTGAACCTAACTTACCTAAGGACATCACACACATCCATACCAGAGGCAGGATTCGAACATGCGACCGTAGCAGTCGCGCAGTTCCGGACTGAAGCGCCTAGAACCGATCGGCCACCGTGGCCGGCGAAATGCAGCTGGGCGTGAACTATGGCAGAGCGAATGGATAGTGGATGGACCAAGGAGGTCCACTGCTGGATTCCAAGAGTTAAGAAGAGAGTGACACGACAGTTTGATAATAAGTTTGCGCAAACGGTAAAGCTTTTCAATGGCAGTTATTCAACGCAATAAATAAAATTCCATGACGAAATTAAATAAATTCGGATAGCGGTCGCAACTGGGCACTGAAATGGATTCAATGGCGACAAGTGAAAATTTGTGCCAGATCGGGACTCGAACTCTGATTTATCGGTTTACGCGAGCGGTAGCCTTAACCTCTTCGGCTATTCGAACACCCTTTCGGTTTGACCCATATGTAAGCTTGTTGCTCACCTGACTCAGTCCGAAAGGACAACACACACACTATATATATATATATATATATATATATATATATATATATATATATATATATATATATATATATATATATATATACGGTTTGACGGCCAATAAGTTCACTTCGGTGCGGACGCATTCTCTCTCCTGAGCCCTTGTGGAAATCCAGCGTGATTTGGCAGGCGATTAGTATGGTGGGCAGGGGACGCTTAAGTAGTGTGTAACAAGTTGGGAATTTGGGTCGGACGTAAAGAGTGCTGGGACAGTCGAAGTGGTTAGGGCGGCCGCTAGCGTAAAGCGGAAAATCCGTGTTCGAGTCCCGCTCCGGCACAAATATTTGCTTGTTGCGATTGAATTCATTTCAGTGCCCAGTTGTGGCCGATGTCAGAATGTATTTAGTTTCGTCATGTATCTGTACAGCTGCGGGATAAAGAGTGGTGTCTGTTCTTGCAGACATGTCGAAAAGTACAAGCACCACGCGTATGTAAATAAGATTCCGAACTGTCACAATGTCTTCTACTAAAAGGTACCAGTTTCGGAGGATTAATGCTCCAGACAGATCTCAAAAGAATTACATAGCTGAAACATGAATTGCGGAAAGTCTGAATCAGTATGGGCGACTCGAGACTTAAACCGGCTTCTTCTGAATAAAAGAAAGTCTGCAGATCACTACTCCATCTACCAATGTAACAGACAGAAATCACATAAATTTGGAACACATTGGGCTTACATACGGTAAATTTCTTCTCTTGGTCATACTTTACATCCAGTTGAGAGTATCTAGACACAGCCATGTCTCACTAATGTCTCAATGTTAACAAAGTTTAGGCAGACGTCGTAGAGGAAAATGGTAAAAAATTTTGTTGGAAACGACAGTCGTTAGGAGTGAGTTTGATTCCTATGAGTAGAATAAGAAGTCCAACACCCGCCGTAACTTTAGACGTGGACTTCAACAATATGCATGAAACTTGACCCTCTGTCAGCTATGAATGACGGAGGAAAAAAATGAGTCGCAATGAATTATTTTTTCCTTCCCAAGATTTCAGAATCTCATCAGGTGAGTCACAGTTACACAGACAAATCTCTACAGCAGAATTTAATGCAACCAGTATAGGTTTTGCATGCCATAGCTTCTGTACCACTCGAAACACTACGTGAAAAAAATAAAAAGAAATTCCCACCATATATTCGGACAAAGAACGTTCATACTTCCTTCACTAACACTAAAGTGGAGAGTATTAGTTAACGTCTGAATTCTATAGCTGTCTGTAATGTCCATCAATATGTAAGTGGCTCTTTGTTCTCAACACTGATGGACTGCAGCCAAATAATGTCGTCCCTGGTTGCATTTATCCTGGTTCGCCTTGTTCTAACCTTCTTTGGTTACTTCCCTTCATAATAGAGTAGTTAGAAATACTAATGGCGTATATCAGCTCCCGATGCGAGTCTATGACAGACCGCTTCTTACCACGCTATCACACTTTTCAGGTGTTACGTGGACTAGCATAGCTGAATTCTGAAGTTGGTGTTGCGTGAAGTATTCTTTGTTATCAACGGTGAGTGTCTAAAGCAGGGGTTCCCAACAAAATTTTCTCGAGGACCCCCTCATCGAGCTAGATTGGTACTTTGTCATATTACAGTACCAAGTACCTAAAAAAGCCAAATTAAGAGTCTTTTTATACGTTTTCTATTTGTGGTATATAGAAAAAAATTGACATATTTGAAAAAATATTGAGCTTAAAACTTTTTCAATTTAGCCATCATTGTTAAATTTTTGATTTTTGCTCAAAATCTTTGTCTTCAAACCTGGATGTTTAGTATAACAGACTCCTTAAAAAATAACAATTGAGTATCATGCGAAATGTATTTAATATATTTTTTTATTCTAATAGCGTCTTGCGGACCCCTCTGGCATAGCTCGCGGACCCCTGGGGGTCCGCGGACCACCTGTTGGGAACCACTGGTCTAAAGGAATGGAAAGTATTACTGCAGAATGAGCGAAAGAAGACACTGCTCATACTCTCTGTTGATTTACTAATATTTATAAGTGCAGCTTCACGAGACTGTATTGTCGCAGAGATTCTGATTTTCGCTGTACATATTTTTACATAGTACTTCCAAATTTTCTATAAGGTGAAACAACCGTTTTGCAGCCATAAACATAATCTTGTATTACAGTGTCGCCTGTGAGAGACGTTCCCCACATATCTTGCGTGACCCGTTTCCGCAAGTGCCGTCCAGAAGCGTGGGAACGCGTGGCGCTTCATTCTTAATCCTGGCCCGGGAACGAGAACGGGGGGAGGGGGGGGGGGACAAACGGAGCGCGCGGCCGGCCGGATATCTACAGCGGGCCATTCCGACGTGACTCGAGTTCCTGGGCCACGTGGTGCAGTGGCAGGCATGCGGCGCTGACGTAATCCCTGGTTTCGCAAGAGTGATGAACGGACGGACGGCGCTCCACGTGGATGTCCTCTCCTGGAAGCAAGCCCCTTTCTGCCCAAAAAAGCCCATCCGTTCCGCTGGCGAGGCACGCTTCTGCACTTCCGTACCTTCTCTGCACATATTGTCACAGCTCTCTACAGTCTCCTCTTCTGCCTGCCACTTTATCGCTACAGTCACGTCAGGTTCGTGTAAATGGTAACTGCTTGCACGTTAATTTTCCTAACACGTATTCTAGTGTTGGGATGAAGAATCTTATGTGGGGACGGTTCTCGCAATCTTAAATGGGATTATTTGTCCGGCTGGCCGGAGTGGCCGAGCGGTTCTAGGCGCTACAATCTGGAACCGCGCGACCGCTACGGTAGCAGGTTCGAATCCTGCCTCGGGCATGGATGTGTGTGATGTCCTTAGGTTAGTTAGGTTTAAGTAGTTCTAAGTTCTAAGGGGACTGGTGGCCTCAGAAGTGAAGTTCCATAGTGCTCAGAGCCATTTGAACCATTATTTGTCCTTATATTCTATGCTTCCCTTTTTACTTAAAATTGAATTTAATGACAATCTCTGTAACCCTTTTGAACAGATTTTTTAAAAGAAGAGCTATGACTCATGTAGGTTTTCTTCTACTTTCTCTGCGTTATCAAGCAGCTGGCTCATTTTCAGATAGAGCCGGTTAAGAAATAAAAACATTAGTTTTTCTGCATACGTATCGTGTATCTATTAGAAATTGTTAGAGTGTCTCTTCCGAAAGTATTTGATTGCAGCATAGCCTTAAGGGCAGTAAAATATGTACGATGAACAGTACAGACGACAAAAGAATTGAAGTCACGGAATAATGCTGAATGTTGGATGAGTATATCGGATAACCTATGAAGAGCGCTGAATCGAAATGGGGAGGAAGAGAATTTTATGGCAAGACTAGAGTAAACGAAGGGATACGTTGGCAGGACACATGCTGAGACTTCAAGGAAAATGTCAGTTTGGGAGAGGGGGGAGGGGGGGGGGGAATTATAGGACCAAGGCTTGAATACAGGTAGCAAGCTCAAACTGCTGTGTCGTGCAGTAGTTATGCAGATATAAAAAAAAAGTTCCTTACGATAAATTAAAGGGCAGGGCTGTCTCAGAGCAGACTTCGAACTGATGACTACAACAGCAACGCAAGAGAACAGTGATTCACTTCAAAGAAGGTCGTATAATGATGCAAATTTACGTATAGCTCTGGTTGCTGTCAATAGCTACACCATTATCATCTGCGCTCTGTAGTGGCCTGAAGTAAAAAAAACTTTTACTTCAATCGGAAGTAAACGGTTACAGTAACAGGTTATTGCACCTAGGTACGAATTACACTGTGACAGCTTTTTGTCAAATTTCTTGTATCAACACGTGTTATAAAATTGTTGACGATGTAGTAGGGTACTTTTATCACAGCTTTTATAAAGGTTAGAGTTTGATAACGAGATGATATTACTTTTAAGATATTACGAAACATAGTTTTAGTTTAACCCTTAGCACTCCCTCTGCTTTGTCACTATTTGTATTGTCCAATACTTACACACGGAAAACTAAAGTATGAATTTAACCTGTGTTTACAGCATTTAGATATCCAACTTATATCATTTATCTCAAGCTAAAATGAACACGAAAGAACAGGTTCCAGACGCTAAATAAAAATCATGAGATGACTGGTGAGGTTTTATTTGCACACTAAATCATTACGTGGCTCTACCCGGTAACTGAATCAGTCCAATCTCTTAGAACACACAAGCCAGAGAAAATGAGCTCTGCTATCTTTAGTTCATTCTAAAAGTAGTGTTCTAATAGTTCTTTTCCATTACATTTGAATTGAAACGTCACCAGTCTAGCGACATGGGTATCTGTATTTTCGTGAATAATATCGGACGTTAGTTACTTTTAAATGTCGACACCGTGAAATCCTTACCGCCACACCTAGCAGCGACATGTCACGACTTATCAGTCACCATAGGGACTGGGAGAAGTTATTAATTAGGCACTAATATAGTTCCTTTTGATTACTGTTGCATTTAACCCTTCTCAACCCTCAGCATGGTTGAAATACTTTCACTCATTCCACAGTTTAGGTAATTTTAAAGTTTCACCTTCTTGCCATTGCTAAAACCTTTCTTAGCGATGCTCGGGCGAGACACGCCCCATTTTCTAAATGGTAAGTAATGCCCGGTTGAAATTGCTGCCCGTTGGTTAGGTTTAAGTAGTTCTATGTTCTAGGGGACTGATGACCTTAGAAGTTAAGTCCCATAGTGCTCAGAGCCATTTGAACCAACACACACACACACACACACACACACACATTTTGTATTATTATTATTTGCGCTGAGGCACTGCAGTCACGCACGGTATTCGGCCTCTCTGAGCAATCCTTCCGAGATTCCACAATTTATTTTTTCTCCGTCGTGTCTCTATCTTCAGCAGTTTACCCGTACTTTCTTTGTGACTTCCTTCTCTGACCTAGCAGTCTGGTTGTGTATCTTGTCTCACAAGGAACACATTGAGTGCGAGGTCGCCAAATACCAATGATGTTTACGGCATTAGACGCCCGACATACTGTCTACCATTCAACCACAATATTGGCTGCCTGCGGCAGTAAGGAGCGGGACTGCAGGTATCCAATGGTGAGCACAGCTTGAGGCTACGGAGTTTAGCTCAACTGCTTAGTCGACGAGTAACTCAAAATAGTGCTATAGTGTTAGTGGTGTTGATACAAAGCACAGCAATGGCAACGATAAATAAAGCAAACATTCCAGAATGAGATTTTACTCTGCAGCGGAGTGCGCGCTGATATGAAACTTTCTGGAAGATTAAAACTGTGTGCCGGACCGAGACTCGAACTCGGGACCTTTGCCTTTCGCGGGCAAGTGCTCTACCAACTGAGCTACCCAAGCACGACTCACGCCCCGTCCTCTCAGCTTTACTTCTGCCAGTACCTCGTCTCCTACCTTCCAAACTTTACAAAAGCTATTCTTCGAACCTTGCAGAACTAGCACTCACGGAAGAAAGGATATTGCGGAGACTTGGCTTAGCCACAGATGGGGGATTCGCAGAAGAGCTTCTGCCAAGTTTCTAAGATAGGAGACGCGGTACTGGCAGAAATGAAGCTGTGAGGTGTCGTGAGTCGCGCTTGTGTAGCTCAGTCTGTAGAACACTTGCCCGCGAAATGCAAAGGTCCCGAGTTCGAGTCTCAACCGGCACACAGTTTTAATCTGGCAGTAAGTTTCAAAGCAAATATTGCATTATATTTGTTTTGCAAATAAAAACCGCCTTTTCTTGCTGCACTGTATTTTATTTTTTCCAGACGCGTTTCGCCTTTTTTTATTTTCAAGATATCTTCAATGGGGTCTAGAACGACAGAGTTTTATTTTGATATGTGTATCATTCTACATTCCACTGACGTTGTCTTAAAAATCCCGTCTCCAGTGAAACACTATCCTTTACAATCTTTGTTCAAGGAAAGGGTATTAAACATAATAACTTGCGTGGGAGATCGTCTGCAGCACAGTAAAAATTAATAATTATGAACACATTTCGAATAAGTCCGCAGCAACATGAACGTGTAGCGTATAAGAAAAATTGCGGGTATTCAATGGCGGACAATGCACACTTGTTACAAAAACAAATGTCTGTGCGTTTCAAGGAAGCTCGATACACTTTACGGGATATGCATGACAGCGACGTTAAGCACATCGAACTGCGCGCGACATGGATTACAGTGATTCAAAGCGAAGCAGTGGATGATTGCATAACTTCAAGCAGTGCTACAGAATTGGAAGAAACAAGATAAAAAAATTCCAAACAAAGTGTCAACTTGACGACGCACAGAAAACTGGAATCAGCCTCAAAATTTGCAGTTCAGATAAACAAACTTATCCCATCAGGATGGCAAAGTGTCTGGAAAGTTATTTATTGTGCTGCGTGAAGTTAGAGATGCTCTGCGTCCTTCTTGTGTGCGTGATCTTGCAAGGGCAGTAGGGAATGTTTACGTCACAGCAAGGAAGAGTGGGGAAAATGGGCGTAAAAGAACTACAACTATGGTATGAGCACTGCTTTTGGCCAATAGCTGGTCAAAATAACTTGCTTTTGTTTGATTCCTGGTTTGATTTATACAAAAATCATACTCCTTTAGAGCAAAATATCCCTCCTGAAAGGTATTTCGCATTGAAGTTCATATCACCTGGAACCACCGAACAAATTCAGCCTCTGGAAGTTTGTTTTTTTCCGTGCCTATAAAACATATTACCGCACAATCTGCAGCTACGCCTTAAAGGAAAGCCAGTTTCACCTTAAGCTCCAAGACAGACTTCCTCACATTCGGTTGCATGTCGTCACATTCCATTAGTTCTCATAACCCCGTTACACTAATATGATTCTATATGTATTCTTTAAGGGTGGATATCCAGCTGAACGTCCTGCACGGTTTGTAACTACCAAAAAGTTCGCCTTAGATCTAGATAGTGCGAACCTTTCTGATCCCTGTAGCGCGCATTTTTCACTCGGTGTTCATGAAGCAAGCTAATGATTTGTTCTGAACATTCCTTGAGTGTGAAGTGTGATAAACACATCCCATAGAAAGCTGATTCCTGCACCTCCCGGACACTCATTTTCTGTCACCCTCCTGGAGCACATCGTGAATCTTTAGCAGCTAATATTTTCCTGTGACAGCAGTTAGCACAACACTTTCAAATGAGCCTTACTGAAGGCTGAACTTGCGACCTAAAATTCAAGGGGTTCCTTGTCAGTATATGATTGTTTTCAATTACTACTGGATCGATTTATGCTTTTTCTAAATCAAGTTTGACTTCTGTGATATATTGCGTTTTTGACTTGACCCCTCGTATGTATGTCAGAATTACGTTGGTGGGTCTTGTTGGTAATACGCTGCCGATTTGTCCACAGAAATATAACCGTTTTATTGCATTTGCTGCTAGGTCTGACATTATCTCTATGACTTTCCTCGAAACCAATCCGTATCTTTCTTCTGTCAGCTATGAACTGAGAATTTTTCTCATAAAATTTCTTTCACCCTTTGCTTTCCATACCGCCAATCACCGAGTCTCACCATGGCAAACAAACGTTTCTAAACATCCAAATGGCACAAATGATAATCGAGAACTAATTGAACAACATTTCAATAACTGCAGTCTATTGTAGATAAGCAGCAGTGTTTCTCGACTGTGCGAGACCGGGTCAAACATCAAACTGCAGGGGGAGCGTCTGTTAAAACTCAGTTTTTGAAAATAGCCAAAGTCGCAATGACCGTTTTCAAAAACTTAACTGACTAAATTCCAGAACAACATTTGTCTAGCAGATATTAAAATGTATCCAAACAACACCATTTTAAGACAGCCTGAATAGACCAATACTTCGCGCAACATGTATAAATTTTCTAATGTTTTCTTTCTCACTTTTTTGTTATCTATCTAACAAAGTTGTCGTCGTTTATTCCGCGCCAGGCAGCGTCCCCTTTTTAAGCTTTTTACTGCAGTATCATATGTGCCAATTACACTGGCACTGATACGCAGATCTGCAGCCTACATCAAAGTGAAGTAGTTTTCACGTTTTGTGAGAATTCAAATGAGACTCATCTTTTTAAAAATTACAAACAGAAACATTATCTGTTGTACGCCCACTGTTGAGGAATAAATATCGGTAAATACTGGCTAGAGCTGCGTAAAAAGCATGGTTCCTGACCGTGTATAATTCACGGTAAGAGTTAACGCAACACGAGGAAAACGAAGCGCGAACGGAATAAGCAGACTCCCATTTTCCTTGAGACAATAGCGGGGCGTAATGGCTTTATTCGCAGAGATGAAGAGGTACGGCTGGTCAAGCAAACGGTGTGCTGGCTATTTTACGCGTTGTTCACGGACCATAGTGGGGCGAGTGGGCGTGCCCGCTTGGTGCCGCAGGCTGACGAGGGCTCGCCCGCCGCTGTTATACATGCCACGTTTGTGGATGTCTTCACTGAGTCCTGGGACCGTCCTGCCTGGGTTGCAGTTCTTACGCAAGCACAAAATTGTGTAGCAAATACAGAACATTACATTCAGGGCGCTAAATTAGCTTCTCTATACTTGCTTCTTGGTGGCAAATTAAGCCGAAAATTGAAAGCAGACCTACCGATCAAAAATTAGTGACCACACTCAAGTATTGGTGGTGTTCGAGCAGGGTTCTCCAATGCCTAACTGTGCCTACTAAGATATGAGTAATCAGGGCGGTGACTAGAGCGTTAGATAAGAAGGCTCCGTAGTTACGTGGTGGTAGTGGTGGTGGTGGTGGTTGAAGGAGTAGTGGTGGTAGTGGTAGTAGTAGTAACAGTAGTGGTTATGGTGGTGGTGGTGGTGGTGGTGGTAGTAGTGATAATAATTATAAAAAATAAGAAACTAGAACAGCGGTTCTCAACCTTTCTTTGACCACTAACCCTGAGTGCAATCATACATTAAATAGTACCTCCGCCCGCCCCCTCCCCCTCCAACATTCTCACCAACTTTAGCACCAAACTATACTGTAGATTGAAAGACCTTTCTTGAAAAACTTTTATTTTTAAAATGATGAAAGATGAATGATATTTAGTTTCTGTGTGTGTGGGGGGGGGGGGGTTAGTTTTTATCTCTCGGAAAATTTCATTTTACCCGTTAGGGTAAAATGAAAGATGAATGATATTTAGTTTCTGTGTGTGTGGGGGGGGGTTAGTTTTTATCTCTCGGAAAATTTCATTTTACCCGTTAGGGGTGTTTACCCCCAGGTTGGGAACCACTGAAGTAGGAGAAATGTTATGCTCTAACATAGGCTGCGTGCAGCGGGAAAACTCTCAAATGCATTGAGGAAATCTTGGATTATTAGCTGAGTAACAGCGTCATTCTGATGCGACGTTTGGACAAGATTCCCAGCCGTTATTTTTCACAATTCGTTCGCCAGTTCTATATTGTCACACACGCGTAACGGAAATTTGAATGCACCACTATCTCACAACATCCAATTTTGGATGAACACTGTGGCAATATTTCAAATCCCTGTCTTCTTTCTGGTTCTATTTTTCACTGAGGATAAGATCGATGTATACAAGATAACTCATATTCAAGACGTATTTTGCACCTAGGGATTTTTTGCTCCGAACAACACTTAATGGCGGTCGTTCTGGGGTGAACCGCATCGTGTGGAATGCGTGAATAGTTGTATTCAGATGGTCAGTTACTTTTTTTGTGAACGTGTTACAAATGACTGGCCTACACCAGTTGACCCTAGATGATGATATCTCCTGCGTATACTGTTCCAATGAGTCTGTCAGCAATTGCTACCAGAAAGTAATCGGGTACAAGGCAGTCAGTGTTAACGGAATCGCGAATTTTTTTCTCTAGGGTATTATTACTCCACTCTTGCTCATTCCGTCAACTGTAACCAATATTTATCTTGACATTACGAGAAATAGGAAACGATGTTTGGTCTGGTTCAGCACCGTGGACGTAAACAAGATTCATTCAAAGTTGGTTGTGCCAGTATTTAACCTAAACTACTGACCAGGCCTTCACTCCATGATATAATTTACACAGGTGGCTGAAATTCTACAGAGACTCCTCTTCACTCATCTCTCTTTGCAGCACCTAAATCTGTACTCATCAGTTCACTGTGGAGGGAGTTGACCGCTTTCGCCGTTATCGAATGTTCCACAGAAGACGCCAATCAGAGCTTTGTTACATACTGTTCTGATGTTTGTAAGAGTTAAAATCAAAGCAACATTGTTATATCTACAATCATTATCTCCAAATACAAGAAAAGTGGAGTACGTGGTAACCATAAGTAAAGCTCCAGTTTCAAAATGCGCACCATTGCTCCGAATGACGCCAAATTTCAACAGTATATTATTGACGCAGGGGGAAACGTCATGGAACAAAAACATTTTTTTAACGAAATTGTGACCAATAGATTGCACCGTAAGCGTCAGAATATGCACACCATTAGACGTGCAGCACACGGTTGTTCCTCAGTTTGCGAACGAGACACCCGATACGACTATCTCCATGTAGGATCGCGCACTACTCGTACAGCTCTTTACAAGAGCGGTGACTGAGCGCCAGTAGCCCAGCATAAGTTCCGTACAATCAAGGGTATGAAAAAAGCCTTTGGTCCGACGTGTGCTACGGGTCTGGAGAAAATGATAACAAAATTTGAAAAGAAAGGGTCTTTTGAAGTGCAATGTGGTGGACGCAGGAAAGCAGCTGATTCGATGTCTGTCGAAGATGTGGCCACGGCATTGAAGGAGGGGTCACGCGGTGGTGCGCAAACACGTGGAAATACCCGAACGTTGGACATGTCTGCAAGCACGGTGGATAAAACCCTACGAAACATCCTGCACTGCTATCCATATCAAATCGCACCTGTTCAGGAGCTGCTTCCTGCTGACCTACTAGCAAGACAAACGTTCGCTCTGGAATTTCTTGCTCGCACGGACGTGGGCAACGAACGGCCATGGAACGTTCTGTGGACAGACGGAGGTCTCTTCCATCTCCAAGGACACATCAATACGCAGACTTGCAAAATATGAGCAACGCAAAACCCACACGCACATCAATCAATCGGTACCACTTCATTCTGCAAGAGTCACTGTGCGATGCGGGTCGACAGCGCCGTTTATCGTAGGGCCGTACATTTCCGAGGAGATGAATCCTGCGGGTTCTGTTACCTGCACCGTCATCCGAAAACGCTGAGAGTCTTTTGCGTACGAACATCATTCAAACCCTTCAACAGCGTGGATGTGTGGGTAGCATCATTATCACGCAAGATGGCGCTCCCGCGCACATTGCGCAGCCAGTGCAGCTGCTGCTGTAGAGACATTTCGGAAATGCTATAATTAACCGTCGTCATTTCCCTACAGCCACGCCTCCAGATTACCTGATCTTAACCTATGTGATTTCTGGCTGTGGTGTTATCTGAAAACCGTTTGAGTGCTCCAACTTCGAAAGTTGCTGAATTGAAGGCATGCATTGCGCAACGCATTCTGAACGTGACCCTCAGGACACTTCGATTTGTTGTAGACCATGCTGTTTTTCGGTGAAACGAAATGATCGGGTGGCAATAATGGTCAGGAGTTCCCATCCGGGTAAGTTTGGCCCCCAGGTGCAAGTCTTACTTCAGGCGACGGCACATTGGGCGTCGGTGATGATGAGAAGATGATGATGACAGCACAACACCCAGTCCACGAGCGGAGAAAATTTCCAACCTGATAGGCAGTCGAACACGGGGCCACTGCATGATAGGCAAACACATCACTACTCAACTAAGCAGGCGGACGCTGTTCTCGATTGCAACTTGTGGCAGGAAAAGGTGGACAGCACGTTGTACATGTCTTGCGCCAGTCTCACGACAGTTAGAAACCGATGTCATTTTGGTTTTTAATGCGTTTTTGGCCTCAGGGCAATGAAAAACCTGTTATTCCCATCCGATGCGGTACGACCTTGCTGTGATGGTGGGCTTACCTTTTTAATAGTGCCACAACTGTTGACTGTCAAACTTGTGCAGTGATGCACACTGAACAGTACGGATGGTGTAATGTGCAACTCAAAGCATAGCCGTGGTAATGTGATTCATCTGTCATTTACTTAAAGTAGTAAAGAAGTTTTGCTATTTGGGGAGCAAAATAACTAATGATGGTCGAAGTAGAGGGGATATAAAATGTAGACTGGCAATGGCAAGGAAAGCGTTTCTGAAGGAGAGAAATTTGTTAACATCGAGTATAGATTTAAGTGTCAGGAAGTCGTTTCTGAAAGTATCTGTATGGAACGTAGCCATGTATGGAAGTCAAACATGGACGATAACTAGTTTGGACAAGAAGAGAATAGAAGCTTTCGAAATGTGGTGCTACAGAAGAATGCTGAAGATTAGATGGGTAGATCACATAACTAATGAGGAGATATTGAACAGAATTGGGGAGAAGAGGAGTTTGTGGCACAACTTTACTAGACGAAGGGATCGGTTGGTAGGACATGTTCTGAGGCATCAAGGGATCACCAATTTAGTATTGGAGGGCAGCGTGGAGGGTAATAATCGTAGAGGGAGACCAAGAGATGAACACACTAAGCACCTTCAGAAGGGTGTAGGTTGCAGTAGGTACTGGGAGATGCAGCAGCTTGCACAGGATAGAGTAGCTGGGAGAGCTGCATCAAACCAGTCTCAGGACTGAAGACCACAACAACAACAACAACAACAACTGTCATTTGTAGCCGCCCCCATTTATGTAAGATTTTCGTTGAACTTGTTTTGTTCCATAACGTTGCCCCCGGCGTCAATAATGTGCTGTTAAAATTTGACGTCATTCTGAGCAGTGTTTCTCTGTCTACAGCGTTTTGATCCTAGAACTGTAATTATGGATACCCTACACAGCAATTACTCGTTGAAGTAACTGCATGTAATGACACTGGTAAAAATAAAAACATACAACACTCGTTAGTTGCATGCATTTGAACCGCCTACGTTTTACTCACGTCAGCGCACTGCTTCCTTCTTTACAAATATTTAAGCCATAAATGGAATAATGTAGTTAGCAAGTACTGAAAATAAATTATATTAAGGCTAATCGAAAAATTTAACAATAAACCCACGAACCAACTGACGAGTTTTCGATGTAGACCAGCTGAAGGAAAAACTGTAAGGAAAGCATAAGAAATAAAAAGAAAAGTAGAAATGGCCTGGGCTGCTTATTGTGAACTTGTCTTTCAAAACCAAGCTTCTCATATGTGTTAAAACGAAAGTTTAGAATCAGTGCGCGTTACCACATTCGACTTACGGCAAAGACACGTGGACTTTCAATGCGAAAATCTTTCAAACATTGAGGGTTGCTCACAGAGAAATATAATTATGCGTAAATCAGAGAGCAGACTAGGACGGATGACATAAAGGAGATAATCGGGTACGAAGCCAGGCGAATAAGACAGTAAACAAATCGAGGAAATAATTTGCTGGATTGCAAAAGATAAGAAAGTAAGACGGCGACCTAATGGAAGGTAGATAGCTGATGTTAGAAAACGTGCTGAGCAAAATGAATGCGTACAGATGAAGAAGCTAATGCCTCGAGAAGTCTGGAGGAAGGCTTTATTCAGGAGTGGATGTCATATACCTGGGTGGCGGTGATGTTAATGAAGACTGCAACCACTCGGATACGTCGTCCGTATCTTACATTATTTGATTAAGAGATCCATACAAGTAACATATCCTTCACTTTCATTTTGGCATATTTACTTAAGACTGTCTGACACAGCTTGCACAGGCTATTAACTTTACAAAGTATTTTTATGTTTCAGTGCTATAAATAATAGAGGTTGAAAGGAGAAATACTAAATCTGCACATTTGTAACACTGATCGTTGGCCGAAATAAATTGTTACTGGCAACAAGCAATTTTTGGTGTTGTCCATACGTTATTCACGAACACATTTCATCGCTACTGTGGTCAGTAAACATAATAATCATACGTTTATCTCCGCTAAGAAGCACGAAGTTGGCTGATTAGTTTGAACCGTTCTCGATATAAAAATACACACTCTGTGATACACATGGAACAGACAAAAAATCAGAAGCATTAGTTGGAGTATTACAAACGCAGTCTTCGTTTTTCGGTTCCGTTGTCTTTGTCATACCATACTAAGTATTTTTAACATTAACTTTTCATAGCGGTTGTCCATTGTCATCGAGGAGTAGCCAGTCGTTGGCCATTTCTGCGGACGTCTTCTTGCCTCAAGCGTCTTAGAACATACATATGACAAGGAGGTACCAACGTTTTATGAAGAATCCTGTCAATGTATATTCGTCGCCAGACAACCACCAAAGAAACAGTGGATCGTCTTGAAGCAGTTATGCTACAAAATTCACCACACTCCTTCTCATGTTCGCTAATTCGGACAGAATACTTTCCCATCGGCATACATAAACCCAATGTGCTGCAGAGAGGTTGGATGGTCTGCCTACGATCTTGCAGAATCAGATCTCTCACATTCCACACATTTTCTGTTGTGAAGCCAGTTGGTGCCGACCAGAACTGTCGTCATAATCATTAGATGTTTGGCTTATACCAATAGTACGTCTATGTCTGTCCTAAAGCGTTGTCAACATTTGATGAGTTTCCGCAGCGGTTTTAAAAACAGAATTTTATTCAGAGAAGCTGCTCTTTCGTATCGGCCACTGCAAACCGCTGCTCATGGGAAAAACAACAATATAAATATGCTCTCTAACAACCAACCAAAGCATTCATATGGTAGTCACCACACTAATTGAAGAAAGATTGATGGGGAGACACCTAGCCTTATTTCAGCGTTATCGTAACAATTGGAGCGCAAAATTCAAATTTTGGAAATGTTTGATACCATCTCTTACATTCCAACCGTCACACACCGTTCCGTTCTTGCGAAATACTGATACATCTGTCATGTAACTCACTGTGAATTATGACGGAAAAAACGAGTCTCAGCTGACTTGATTGTATGGCCTTGTAATCATCAGCCCACTGTCAGTATGATGCATTATTCCCACGCCCACTCCAGTCGTCTACATTTAAGTCCACAGTATTGTCATTTTCAGTCCGAGGATTGGATTTTTGCTGTCCATGCTAGTATATTCTGTGTATGCCTCTTCATCTCTTGAGCAACTACTGCAAGTTACATTCATTTGAACCTGCTTACTGTGCTCGAGCTGGGTGTCGATCTTTTTTACTTACTTACGTATCGAATGATTACCTGTCCTGTACACCAAGCGCTGCATCAACAATTAGCGTCCACTCCATTCTCTCTACTGTTTCATCACAAATAACTACATTCCGAGATTCCGCATCTTTGTTTACGTCGAGTTTCCATCTGTTTCTTGGCCTATTTAAGGGTCTTTTTGTTGTAATGTGGATAACGAAAGCTTGCTTAGGAAATCGGGTCTCTGGTATTCTGATTACGCGACCAGCTGTTGCTCTTCTGTTATTGTAAAACATTCAGCTGGTTCATGATCTAATAAATTTCATTATTCTTTCTTGCTCTCCATACGTTTCTTCTCTCACTGGGTCCGAAATTCTTCTCGTCACCTTTCTTTCAAATGTTAGAAGCTTTTGTGTCTCTCTTTCAGTTAAGTGTCCAGCTTTCAGAACCATAGAGGACAACGGGGCTTATGATGACACTGCGGATCTTCATCTTCCCCATATGTGATACAGCTTTAGACTTGAATGTATCTCTAGGGCAAACAGATATCTGGTGCCAGCAAAATTCTTTGTTTACGTATATAGGTACCTGATTACAACAATTGTACCAACTTCCTAGGTACCTGAACTGATCAAAAGACTTGAAGGCGTGTCCGTCAATTGTGAACTCTCGTAAATATACGAGTGTTGTCGAGAAAGTAAGTTTCGATCTGTGACAAAATGGAAACCACAGCGAAAATCGGAAATGTTTTATTAGCAACAGTTAGCTACACCTTCCAGCTAATTCTCTACACAGTCGCCACTCCGGCTTAAGATATTTGTTGTAACGTTGTACCAACTTTCCAGTGCTTTCGTCATAGACGACAGCCGCCTGTGCTTTCCACCAATTCTCTACGCTTGTCTGCTGCTCACTGTCTGTGCCGAAATGTCGTCATAGCCAGCGGCTCTTATGAGCTGAGATGAACATCAGAAGGAAACAAGTCCGGGCTGTACGGTGGGTCATTAAACACTTCCCTTCGAAAACGCTGCAGGAACATCCTCATTGGCCCTCTCGTGTGCGTTCGAAATTATCATGAAGAAGAAAATGCATGACAGTTACGCTATGTGATGTTGCATGAAATCAGGCGAAATCTATCGGCAGCAACCCATACTCATACGTAGCGGGGGACACTATCTTCACGTGCTCACTGTGCGCTCAGAACTGCGAAGTACAACGTGACGAGATCGACGGCGGTCATCCTAGACACAATGCGCAAGATCTGTACTAAGCTCCATCGAATTTTCACTGGGACTCCCATTTTGCGACCTCGTAGTTCTGCCTACTAGCATATGTTCTTTGTTTTTATTGGTGGGTAGCTCTGTTTTACTTGCAGCTATGACGATCCTTTTGCACATCTCCGCAAGATAATGTTCATTCTCGCTCAGCAACATTATGTCGTCTGCGTAAGCAAGTACCTGAAATCTGCCACCTTCCATTCGTAGCCTATTACAGTCTTTGACTTTGCTCTCTCTTGGTGTCATCTAAGTTGTTAATCCTCCCAGTTCCCTAACCTACCAAACCGATGATTCCTTGCCGCCTCGGGATGTTTTCTGTTATTCGATTCCGTTTTTTCGTCAAGTTGTACCAAGCATTTTTCCGGAGTTCCACTCTGTACCTCCTCATTCGTAATCATCTTTAGTGTTCTTTCGAACACTATATTTCAAAATCTTTTATTCTCGTCTTCTCTGAACTGTTTATTGTCCACGTTTCACTGCTGCAAAAGGCTGCACTCTAGATAAAACATCGAGAAATGACTTCCAAACATTTAAATTTATGTTTCGTGGCAATAATTTTGTATTTTTCTGAAATACATTTCTTGCTACAGTCAGTCTACATTTTACAAAGGGCGTTCAATAACTAAAGCAACTCATTTTTTCTGAAAACAAGTTGGTTTTAGTCAGGTTTCCAATACACGATATCCCCACTCTTTGGACTACAAAACCCAATTTTTCAACGTAAGTCCGTTCATTGCGGCGGCCTTACGCCATATTACTGGGAAGGTCCGTATGCCCGCTTTGTACCATTCCACTTGTCGACGTCGGAGCTAACGTCTGCTGCATCAGTAACTTCCCCATCATCCATGTACTGCTGCGCATGGAGTACATCCTTAATTGAGTCAAATACATGGAAATCGGATGGTACAACATTCAGGCTGTAGGCTGGGTGAGGGCAGGTTTGCGCGACCCTATTGCGACGACGATAGACGCCTCGCTCATCGACTCACCGTGCTTTTGTTCACCGCCAGGTCTCCGTAGACATTCTGCAATTGCCTATGAATATCTACGATGCTCTTGCTTTCCGCCAAAAGAAAATTAATGACAGCTCTCTGGTCCGAACTCACCTCCGTTACAGATGTCAACTGATGGCTACCTACTCTCCGCCAACTATTGGAACTTCATAAAACTATAGGGGCTGAAGTGGGAATATTCCACGATGTCCCAAAACAAATTCCGCATTTTTTCAACAGAAATTGGCCGACGAAAAAAAATCTGTTGCATTACTTACTGTTGAATGCCCCTCGTCTATCAAATGGTTCAAATGGCGCTGAGCACTATGGGACTTAACATCTGAGGCCATTAGACCCCTAGAACTTAGAACTACTTAAACCTAACTAACCTAATGACATCACACACATCCATGCCCGAGGCAGGATTCGAACCTGCGACCGTAGCAGTCGCGCGGTTCCGGACTGAAGCGCCTAGAATCGCTTGGCCACCGCGGCCGGCCCCTAGTCTATCCTCTGTACTTGGCCATCACCAGTTATTTCGCTGCGAAATTGGGGAAGACATCTACTGGTTTTAGCGTCTCACAGCTTTTCCCCCAACATCATCTCTTTAAATTGTCCCCACATGTCTATCAGCTGCTGTTTCATAGAGTGTGTACGCCTACTGTTAGACTGCTTTACGGGTGTTTCACTTTTAGTGCCCGGTGGGGTATTTAAAGTGACCCTCCAGGGTAGGCGCCTAGGGCAGTGCCCCTAGCCCAAGACAGCGTGTGGGCGGCGCGAGACGTCGGAAGCGCCGGCCCGGGGTGGGAGCCGGCGGCTGGCGAGCGCAAGGTCAGTGGCCCCTGGAATGTGGACTGTGCAGCAGCAGCGGCAGCAGCCGGGGAAATATGCAGCGCGTGTCCTTGGCCCCAGCTCGGCTCCACGCCGGCCGCGCCACGCCGCGCCGCTCTTGCAGTCAGCCGCCCCTACGCCCTCGCCTCTGCCGCCGTGCAAGTGGGCCACCAGGCAGCCGCAGCCGCGTCAGCCTCCAGAGCACCGCTTCCCGCACGGCCTAATCTAGCTGTCGCCGACAACGTCAAAGCCTGCGGGCGCATCCCGAAAATACGACACCGGAAGAAAGGAAGAACAGGATTTAAAGTCCCGTTGACTAGGTCACTGAAGACGGCGCACGATGACTGGGGAAGGAAGCAGACTGCGTACTTTTCAAACAACTATCCACGCATCTTGATTGATAGATTTACGGAAAAAGTAAGAAATGTATACCAGGGGCATTCAGTAAGTAATCAACACACTTTTTTCTGCAAGCAGATTGGTTTTACTCAAGATTCCAGTTCACCATATTCTTCTCCACTCCTTTGGCTACATAATCCTATTTTTCAACATAATCCTCGTCAATGCGACGAGCTTACGCCACGTTACTGGGAGGGCCTGTATTCCCGCACGGTAGCACTCTACTGGTCGATGTCGGAACCAACGTCTTGCTGCACAAATAACCTCCCCATCATCCACGTAATGCTTCCCGCGGAATGCATCCTTCATTGGGCCAAACAGATGGAAGTCTGAAGATGCGAGATCCGGGCTGTAGTAGGGTGGATAAGGAAGAAAGTCCAATGAAGCTCATCCCGCGTGCCCAGACTCGTGTTAGGCCTCGCATTGTCATGGAGAAGGAGAAGTCGTCCGCATTTCTGTGGCGACGAACACCCTGAAGTCGTTTCTTCAAAATCCTGAGGATAGCACAACACAAATCGGAGTTGATCGTTGCACCATGAGGGATGACATCAAACAGAACAATCCCTTCAGAGTCCCAGAAGACCGTCACCGTGATTTTGCCAGCTGAGAGTGTGGCATTGATCTTTTTCTTAGGAGGAAAGGTAGTGTGGAGCCACTCCATGGATTGACGTTTTGTTTCCAGTTCGAAATGATGAACCCATGTTTCATCGCCTGTGATGACGTTTGACAAAAAACTTGCCACGATCAGCCTCGTAATGCTTCTGTAACTCCCCACAGATGGTCCTTCGTAGCTCTTTATGGTCTCCTGTTAGGCGGTGAGGACCCACACAATTTTGAGTACCTCAACTGGTGGGCGAGTGTCAGCACTACCAACAGAGGTGTCCAGTTATGCACCGAAGTGTCTGATTGTGATCCGTCGATCACTTCGAATGAGAGTGTCCGCGCGTTCCAACACTGCAGGAGTCACAGCTGTATGCGGACGCTCGGTACGCGGGAGACCGGACAGATTTGCGCGACATTCTTGTGATAATGACAGACGCCTCGCCCAACGACGTACCGTCTTTTTGTTCATTGCCAGGTCTCCGTAGACATTCTGCAAGCGCCTATGAGTATCTGCGATTCTGTGGTTTCCCACTAAAACAAACTCAATGACAGATTTCTGCTTCGAACGCACCTCCGTTACAGACGCCGTGTTGACAGCTACATGTAGCTCCGCCACCTGTCGGAACCGAAGCGGGAACACTCCACTAATTCCCACAACAAATTCCGCATTTTTTCAAGCGAAACTGGCCGAGAAAAAATGTGTTGCATTACTTGTTGATGATGTTTGGTTTGTGGGAAGTTCAACTACGTGGTCAGCTGCACCCGTAAAAAGTCCCAACTTTTACACAGTCCAGTTTGTTTTACAGTCCAATCTAGCCACTGTAACGAATGATGATGATGAAATGACGACGGCAACACAAACACCCAGTCCCCGGGCAGAGAAAATCCCCAATCCCGGCCGGAAATCGAACCCGGGACCCCGTGATCCAGAGACAGCAAAGCTAGCCACTAGATCACGAGCTGCTGACTAGTGGCATTCCTTGAACTCCTCTCGTATTTGGTTAGCAACAAGAACAAGGATTTGAAACTCGCTCCTCCCGAAAGCGTGTCCATGCTGTGTTTCCTCCGCACAGAAATCGACTACCACATGAGTACTACGATCAAACTTCTACGTGAGCAAAGTAACAGCATTCCACTATGTCTAGTGAACTCACTTCTTGTTCAGAATACACAGAGGTTGTCCCGCAGGCCAAGCTGGATGATGACCTGAACTTGGCACCGGTGTCGTAATCATTAGAGAAAGAATGAATGAAGGAAGGAAGGAAGGAAGGAAGGAAGACAACGTGGTTATTAAAGACGAAGCACAAGTTCGGATCAGGGAAGGATGAGCAAGTAAATCGGTCACGATCTTTCACAGGAACCATTGCGGCATTTGCCTTAAGCGACTTAGGAAAATCACCGAAAATCTAAATCTGGACAACCGGACGTTAATTGGAACATCGTTATCCGAATGAGTCCAGTATGCTAACCACTGAGAACCAAGGTGCGATTTGACAGCATCCTCACTGAAGAGTCCTGCCAATCGCTTGAAATCGTTCAAGAAAATCACAAGAAATCTCTTCTATTTTTGAAAGCTCCTTATTTATCCACTGTTTACTTGCTGGGCCTATCACAGGTTCATCAGAATCCCGGTTTGCCGGCACTTTTCAGGGTTCCCGTTCCATACAGACCGACATTCCTGGCAAGCTATGCAAGGTGGTGATGGTGGTGGCGGTGATAAGAAATATAAGTCATTTTGACCAGACGGATCTCACGCCTTACTTCAAATGTATGCGAGTCCAGTTCTAATATATCATTTACAATTCTCGCGGCAATGAACCTCCAAAGTAGTGACACATCCGATTTGGATTTTAATTCACCGAGTGATCTGAGAATTACTGAGAGTGACACGTGAGATAATCATGTTTTGACGTCGAAATCGCGTCACTCGTTCCCTGAAGATACGTTGCAAAGAGTATCCACAGCTCGCTGGCAGGCTTTCTTTGTCAAGAGAGGGTAGAGATACTTCATCCAGAGTGTAGCTGGCTTTCAAAAAGGTCTCCACAGGGCACTGAATGATTCAAAGAGGTATTTGGGCTGGTCCAAGTGCTACAATATTTCGCATGACATCATGGTGCAGATAACGGAAACAAGAGGTCCTGCAAGGATGCATCACCAAGCAAAAATCTGTAATTATTGAAAGAGAGGGCAGCGTTAGAATATTTTTTTCTGAGCAAAAGTGAATTGGTCTCTTTGTTGGAAGGTTAAATGTTGACCAATTTTGCAGGGGCTGTTCTGGACTCGTGACATGTAGGAGTAGACAGAGATATGCGAAGGAGCAAAATTGGCCGATCTGAGCGTCCTGCACAGCGCGGAACACAGGTGACTTTTCTTAGTTTGGCTAGGTGTGCGACTTTGTCCGGCTGCAGCACTGTGTGTGGTTGTGGAGCTATTAGTAATCAGCAGAAAGTTTTGCTCGGCAAGAGATTTAGGTGTTTCAGTGTAAAATCTAGTGTCTGAACTTGTGGGGTTTTGAAATCGCCAAAGATGTGAAGACATCTGAAACACATAAGCATGCAAAAATTTCGGTCTGCTAGCGGTGTCATCAGTTTTCTGAAATCAATCTGTAAACGACAGGTTTCCAATCGGCAGCGCAAGAGCATGAGTGAAAGGGAAGCTGTTGACTGTAACTAAATAATTCTATGGGCGGTAAGTAAGTAAGGTAGCGGAATAGCACATATCGCACGTAGTCTGAAGGACGGTAGCATGTCACCCTCGTGTATGATTTACAGAAAGAAACATTTTAGTGTCTTAACTATTGTGTGACCTTTTTTAACCAGTCAGAAATGTGTATCAGCAAACGAATTTTTTAAGGTTGTATTTTATTTATTTTCAGATGGTTACTTCCACGTAGCGCTACTCTAATTACGTTGATAAGCAACCAAATTAGACGCAAAGCTATGTTGTAACGAGTAGCACAACGAGATGTCACAAACTTTGGAGACCCAACGTGATCCATGACCAATCAATCAACCGCGACCCGTGTTTCACGAAGATTAGTCGGAGCGGTATTCAAGTGTGTACTTCTTGCTTGATGTACTCCCAGATTTTCTCAATAGAAATATTTTCACAAGCAAGGTCACAAGCACAAACATTTTACTGAAATTATACATTTCCAGCAAGGTGTTGTAGGCGAATAAATGGACGCAAAACATTGGACAATATGTTCTTGTTTTGTCCACTGATGCGAGGGATGGTATATATATCAGGGTGTCATTTCATTCCTTACACGAGATACCTTTACCAAACAGCGAACCGCTTCCAGTTGATAAGTGTAGTGCATCGCATCATGTTAGTTTTGAGTGACAGATACCTCACCATCGGCGTGTACCACAATGCCTAAGCAGGGATGGCTAGAGGACAAATGTAAGGATGTCGAGGCTTATCTCACCAGGAGTAAGATAGAGACTGCCTACAGGAAAATTAAAGAGACCTTTGGAGAAAAGAGAACCACTTGTATGAATATCAAGAGCTCAGATGGAAACCCAGTTCTAAGCAAAGAAGGGAAAGCAGAAAGGTGGAAGAAGTATATAGATGGTCTATACAAGCGCGATGTTCTTGAGGACAATATTATGGAAAAGGAAGAGGATGTAGATGAAGATGACATGGGAGATACGATACCGCGTGAAGAGTTTGACAGAGCACTGAAAGACCTGACTAGAAACAAGGCCCCGGGAGTAGACAACATTCCATTAGAACTACTGACAGCCTTGGGAGAGCCAGTCCTGACTAAACTCTACCATCTGGTGAGCAAGATGTACGAGACAGGCGAAATACCCTCAGACTTCAAGAAGAATATAATAATTCCAATCCCAAAGAAAGCAGGTGTTGACAGAATTACCGAACTATCAGTTTAATAAGTCACGGCTGCAAAATACTAACGCGAATTCTTTACAGACGAATGGAAAAACTAGTAGAAACCGACCTCGGGGAAGATCAGTTTGGATTCCGTAGAAATATTGGAACACGTGAGGCAATACTGACCCTACGACTTATCTTAGAAGAAAGATTAAGGAAAGGCAAACCTACGTTTCTAGCATTTGTAGACTTAGAGAAAGCTTTTAACAGTGTTGACTGGAATACTCAAATTCTGAAGGTGGCAGGGGTAAAATACAGGGAGCGAAAGGCTATTTACAATTTGTACAGAAACCAGATGGCAGTTATAAGAGTCGAGGGACACGAAAGGGAAGCAGTGGTTGGGAAGGGAGTGAGACAGGGTTGTAGCCTCTCCCCGGTATTATTCAATCTGTATATTGAACAAGCAGTGAAGGAAACAAAAGAAAAATTCGGAGTAAGTATTAAAATCCATTTAGAAGAAATAAAAACTTTGAGGTTTGCCGATGACATTGCAATTCTGTCAGAGACAGCAAAGGACTTGGAACAGCAGTTGAACGGAATGGATAGTGTCTGGAAAGGAGGATATAAGATTAACATCAACAAAAGCAAAACGAGGATAATCGATTGTAGTCGAGTTAACTCGGGTGATGCTGAGGGAATTAGATTTGGAAATGTGACACTTAAGGTAGTAAAGGAGTTTTGCTATTTGGGGAGAAAAATAACTGATGATGGTCGAAGTAGAGGGGACATAAAATGTAGACTGGCAATGGCAAGGAAAGCGTTTCTGAAGGAGAGAAATTTGTTAACATCGAGTATAGATTTAAGTGTCAGGAAGTCGTTTCTGAAAGTATTTGTATGGAGTGTAGCCATGTATGGAAGTGAAACATGGACGATAAATAGTTTAGACAAGAAGAGAATAGAAGCTTTCGAAATGTGGTGCTACAGAAGAATGCTGAAGATTATATGGGTAGATCACGTAACTAATGAGGAGGTATTGAATAGGATTGGGGAGAAGAGGAGTTTGTGGCACAACTTGACTAGAAGAAGGGATCGGTTGGTAGGACATGTTCTGAGGCATCAAGGGATCACCAATTTAGTATTGGAGGGCAGCGTGGAGGGTAAAAATCGTGGAGGGAGACCAAGAGATGAATACACTAAGCAGATTCAGAAGTATGTAGGTTGCAGTAGTTACTGGGAGATGAAGAAGCTTGCACAGGATAGAGTAGCATGGAGAGCTGCATCAAACCAATCTCAGGACTGAAGACCACAACAACAACAACAATGTGGGAGGAAGCAATAGGCTGCCCGACTCTTCTTGGAACGTATGCTATCGAAATATCAACAGTAGAATGTTCCATGATGCAGAACACCTCTCTTGTCGTGTCTGCCACTAGTTTGTTGAGCTTCTTCGTAAAACTCTCTTCCCAAATAGACCCCACCTCGTGACGAATCGCGCAGCTCTTCGTGAATGTTCCTCTATTTTGTCTATTAATTCCATTTGGTAGGGGTCCCAGATTGATGAACATTATTCAAGAATCACTCGATAATGTGTTTTTTAGGCCACTTTTTTCATGTATGAATCCTATTTCCGTAAGATTACCCCAATGTACTGTATATCAGCCCGGAGTCTACTTCTCTTACTATTTGTTTTTTGTGGTGACTCTACCTTCGACTGTTTCAGATGGTTACACGAAGGCATCTTACGGTAGATAGTGTTCCGGCGACACAAAATCGAACAGTAGTGCATTTCTTCGCCTACTTATACGAAGTATGTTCCATTTACTTATTTATTTGTGATAGCATTTGGGTCTTTCGGAAAGACTCGACCGAATAGTCGAGAGTGTTAATGCGATCGCTTCCGGGACACGAGGCGGCGCGTCGATCGAACGCGCCCGGTGAATTAACGACCAGAGCCAACCTGAGTGTGTTTTCCGTCATCCGATTAGGTAAATAACGGGCTGGTATCCACGTCCCCCCTCAGGTACACGGTTCTTAAACATGTAGAACACGTCCTCACATTTGCAGATGGGATAACACTAGATGCTGACAGATGGGACAGTTCTGGACAATTCGAGCGAATGATCAAGCCATCCAGATCGCCCGACATGAATCCATCGAACGTTTATGGAACGTAATCGAGATTAGTTCGTGCACAAAATCTGGCAACACTTTCGCAATTATGGACGGCTACAGTGGCAATATGGCTCAGTATTTCTTTAGGAACTTCCAATGACTTGTTGAGTCCATGCCTCGTCGAGCCCCTGCACTAATCCAGGCAAAAGGAGGTCTGACACGATATTAGGAAGTATCCTATGAATTTGTTACCTCTGTGAACTAACAGCGCACAATGTAGATTCTGTCATACGCTTTAAGGTGGAATACGGTGTACAAATGTATGCGCAGTTACTAACATTAACCTTTTTGAAAATTACTCGAACTTCGTGTACTATCGTACGTCGAACTTATCGGTTCGGAATTTGATGCCTTTATCAAATGTTAAGAGTGTCCAGGTTACACGAGGTCTATTACATAGACGCTGTAGGCATCCAAGTGCGTCGGTCTCGTCTCTCTGCCAAAGATGCAGCAAGGGTGTCGAGTAATGTTGGGTGAAAATCAATGTGCTTGCAATTCCGTCAGTTAACTGCGAGGCCGTTAAACTCCTGTTTCGGGCAGACATGACTGACCAGGCGGGCGTCTAAAAAAGGGGCTGCTAAACGTCGGCGACTTTCTTCGGGCGAATAAAAACGAGAAAGGGGTCGGGCGGGTTCCCGGAAGGCGGGAGCGCCGCGTGGGAACGCCGTGGCGCAGCGCGGCGCGGCGCGGCGCGGCGCGGCGCGGCGGCGGGCGCGAAGCGACGAAAGTGTCCCGGGCTGCCGCGGCCGCTGCCGGGCCTCGCCGAGCCGCGCCGCGCCGTGGCCGGGGCCGCATTCCGCGCTCGGCCGCCGTATTTGGTCAGCGTCTTCCCCGGCCACGACTGCGAGGCAAGAAAGCACGCAGAACTGCCGCGCCGGCAAGCGCAGCGCCGCTCGCTGTCGCACTGCGCGCGCCACCTCCGCTCCAACACGCCTTCCACCTACACTGACGAGCAGGAACATCAGACCACTGCCTACCGCGAGACTCAATACCACGTGGTGGCGCCGCTAGCACATGATTCTAGACTCCGTATAGGCCGCAAATCGTGAAATCCCTTTATCCTCGACTTTGACCAAGAGCAGATTGTTGTGGCCCGGCGCCTGCGAACGAGCATCTCGGGAATGGCAAAGCTAGTCGGATGTACGCGTGCTGCTGTCGTGAGCATCTGTGTGAGGTGGTCGAAGGACGGCGAACCCATGAGTAGACTACAAGATAATGGGCGTCCTCGCCTCATTACAGAATGTGGTGGTTAGAGGCTTATCCGGCTCTGTAAAGCAGCATAAGCAGCGATCTGTAGCAGATCTGACGACAGAATATAATGATGGTGCAGGCACAAGTGTTTCGGAGCACACAGTTGATCATGCGGATCCATAACAGATGATCGCTACGTGATCTCATGTTGACCCGATGACATGGTCAATTATGACTGCAGTGGGCATGGGATCAGCGCAACCAGACCGCGGATCAATTGATACTCGAAACATGCAACCTGTGGTGGCAGTATTATGCTCTGTGGAACGTACAAATAGGCTTCCATGGCATCTGTTACAGCAACCGAAAGAGCATGATAGCTGTGCACTGCGTGAACATTATTGCAGACCACCTGCACCCCTTATGCTTCTCGTCTTCCCCGACGGCGAAAGCACCTCCCAGCAACAGAACTGTCCGTGTCACAAGGCCAGAATCGTGCTACAATCGGACTCCAGCTCCGCACCCACAAACATCTGGCCCGCAACTAACGAGAACTGCGTACTCTGTGCGTAGTTGGCTCGTGTCACACATTTCCGGAAACCTCCCAAGGACTTGTTGAATTCATGCCACACAATTCCCGTCGTACTGCTTTCCAAAGGTGAGCCAACACGTTTTAAACATATAGTCATTATGTTTTCGCTCATCCGTGGAACATCAACATCGCCTAACTGCCTCTTTGGCACTAAAATCAGGTTAAATCCTACAGATCCAGGCACATATAAGGGCCCGCCATAATTCCGTTCTCAAATGGTTGGTTGGGTGATTCGGAAGAAAGGGATCAAACAGCGAGGTCATCGGTCCCATCGGATGAGGGAAGGAAATCGGCCGTGCCCTCTCGAAGGAACCATCCCGGCGTTTGCCTGAAGCGATTTAGGGAAATCACGGATAACCTAAATCAGGGTGGCCGGGCGCGGGTTTGAACCGTCGTCCTCCCGAATGCGAGTTCAGTGTGCTAACCACTGCGCCATCTCGCTCGATGTCCTCACATGGGACGTGCTCCTCACCGTAAAGCACGCCAAACAGAATGATATTGTGAATACGTCGATGGACTGTACAAAGAATTTTTATGCTTATTAGAAAGTTCGTTATGGCATTCCTTTAGGGTATGAACTCCAGCCTAGCGCATTTTACCTTTTCGAACAGGCGAGAATGGACTTCGACTCGGCAACTGAGGTAAATGTAATTTTTAACAATATAGGAAAACTGCTCCTTTAATACTACGTCTTTTAAAATGCACATTTACTCTATATCTATCTATAGTGAATACTGTACTGAACAGCGAGGGATCAGCCAGTGACAAAGACAGGAATCTTGAAATTAATTGGTCCACGTTCCCTGGCACGTTCATAAAAATCAGCAATAAATTACACAGACATTTGAAGTATAAATCTACTGTCGACGAAGAGGTCCTAGAGACGAAGCACAACTTCTAAGGGTGCAAGAATGAGGATTGAACCATCCAACCATTCTCCGTAAGCCCTTGTGGAAACCATGGCAAATCTGAACGTACAGTGTCACAAGGGTATTTAAACGTTGCTCTTCCAGAAAGCTAGTTTATTGCTTTAACTGCAGCGTCAACTTTCTCAGTCTGAAACAGTCTGTAACAAATTATTCTAAGCGCAGTCGATTCCCAGTAATCTTCAGGCTGCTGGAAGACAAGCAGTGAAAATCAAGGATGAGTGTGGTTCATCCCTAGGACGTAAATCCGTGCGCAGTAGGCGACTTCCTGTTCTCGCAGGTCTTGTGTTGACGTACGAAAATCGACACCACCATTCAGGTTTAACAGATCCCTGTTTATTGCAGGCATTGCGGTAGGAAGTGTTCAGCCATCCTACATTCTTGATTAGGTACGCGCTCTCTCATCAACATTTTCACCTTTCCTTGCTCCTCCTGATATTCTTGTCCAGTCAACATTATCACAGCGACGAAGACATGCAGACACCTGTACACGTTAATTTCCATCCAACTTCACACTGACTGCTATAAATCACTTGTGCACGGAAGTGTATCCTGTGGTTGACAGGTATTTCAGTTCCGATTGTGAATAGTATGAGGGTTAACTTCATGACTGCCGCAATAGACCCCAGGTCTAATAAATATTTCCGGGTGACTATGATTCCTTTCACTTTTCACCTCTTTTGCCGTTTCGAACAAACCACATAATGCCGACTGTGGAGTCAGAGAACTCATGAAATCAGTCTCAATCACTTCCAACTATGTACATCGAATACCACCTTAAAGATAAAACTAGTGGGTGTAATGTAGATGACACTGAACTAACATACCTGAAATGGTGTAGTAGCCTTTCCTTTCAGTGACATCACAGAACCCACAGGAAATCATAAGAGTACCTCCCCCCCCCCCCCCCAAAAAAAAAAAATATCCACGATATTTTCACAATCAGAGAAATACAGTCTGGAATCCCTTTGATTTTACGTTCGTGGTTTTTTCGCTAGATATATGTGGGAGGAATCAATATGATGGTTGACTCTCCTAGGAAGTTCCGGTGCGCTCTCGGTATGTTAACATAAAATCATATAGTGATGCACAAAGCCTCCCCCGTAGCGTTGGACTTGTTGGGCGCTTTCATTCTTAGTAAACGAATACGAGTAAGTGACGAAACGCGCTGCTGTTCTTTGGATTTTCTCTCTTTCGTCGACCAGTCCTGTCCTGTAGGAGTGCCAGGCCGAGGAGGAATATTAAAGTACCGGTCGAACGAGGTTCTCGTAAGCTGCTCCCTTTGTGGGTCGACTACACTTCATGAGGATTCTTTCAACCAATCTCGGTCAAGCATCTTTCTTTCCTATTATTTGATGTTTTATGTGGTCATTCTTCTTTAAATCACCCCGTACGCATACTCCTATATATTTAATGAATGTGATTGTTCGCAGTAATTGTTGGACAATGGCGTGAGCAAATAATGACAGAATTTTTCAAGCAAGACGTTATAGTCGGTTATGCTGAGGATCGACTTCCAATTGCAGCGTCAAGTGACGACGCATAGCAGTTTTTCCTACATTTCGCTACGATTTTCTGGTGTTGCGTGTGCTCTGTATCCAACAGTTTCACCAGCGAACAGCTACCCCGAGCATCTGACAATATCCACTAGGTAATTTATGCACACTTTGAACAGTTATGGTCTTGCAACAGTCCCTTGGCGAACGATCAGAGCTACTTATACATCAGAAGATTTCCCTCCACAAGAACTGCTGTTTTCCACGTTCTAGGAACGCCTCAATCCATTCACAAAACTGATTTCATATTCTGCGTGTCCGTATTTTGTTCCTTAGGCGACGACACAGAACTGTATCGAATGCTTCCGGAAAACAAGGAACACAGACGAACCTGGTTTCCCGCAGTGTCACGTGGACGAACAGAACGAGTTTGGATTCACATCATCATTGTTGGCGAAATCCATGTTGATTCCTATAGAGGAGATTTTCAGTATCCAGAAAGATCGTTCCCTTGGCGTCCTGTGTGAGGATACAATGTAAACGTAGGATTCAAATCACAGTGCCTATTTCAACTGGTAAACAGCCCGTGTTTACGCACACTGCTTCAGGGAGACCTCTTCTTTGCACTCACTTGGTTTAAAATAGTCTGACGGAGTGTTACCATTACTATTTTATTTACGTTGTTGCCAGTCTTTTTTTGACACTGTTTGCTCTAGACGTACGACTGTGAGCTGACAAGTAATAACTCCGAACTTTTTATGTGACAATTCTTGCGTTTTTTTTTAAATAACACAGACGTGATTAACATGCTACATCTTTGTTTTTCATATCTACATATTCGTATTTGCAGCGATCTGCCTCTAGAGGACTTAGAGGGTTCCGAATTCTAGCATGTAACATGGCGGCGTATAACGTAACTACGAGTAAGACGGTGCGTGAGAAATAGCGTGCTGTAATCGAGTTTCGAATTTGAAGAGTTCGTCCACACATGGAGCACGCTGTAATTCAGCATGAAAATGCCAGACCACATACGAGCGCTGCGACATTTGCAACAATCTGTCGTCTTGGGTTCACTGTCCTCGATCATCTTCCATACAGTCCTGACTTGGCCCCATCCGGCTTTCACCTGTTTCCAAAACTTGAAGAACACCTTCGAGGACTTCACTTTGATCATGATGAAGCTGTGCAAGCAGAAGTGAGGTTGTGAATCCAACTAAGTCAAACATTCTAGTGACAATATCAAGAAACTAGTATTTCGTTGGGAGAAATGTTTTCGTGGCCAGGGTGACGATGTTGAGAAATAAATGTGTAGACACGAATGATAAAGATGTAGATTGTTAATAACGTTTGTTTTATGTAAAAAGGTCTCAGTGTCCACATAAAACTTTCGGAAACATTATTTTTCAGCACGCCCGCGTATATTTCAGTCAGTTATCAATTCTTGGCAGCATCATCCTCAAGCACTCACCTGCCGCCATCGGTAAAAGCTCACCTTGAACTATTATTTTTAGAAAATTAGCTTTTATCGTCGCCGATGTACTCCATTTGGACGTTAGATACAGTAAATCTACATATTTATTGTAGACTTCCGTCTGGTATGACAGATGTCATAGTGGGTACTACAGAATCACAGAGCGCTTGGAGGACGCAGAGAGATATTGCAAATAGAAAAAAAAACAGAAGATAACGTTAGTGTGTTGCAGGTAAGTCACAAAAATATTCTGCAAACGACATTTTTATACAAAACTGTTCATGTAACATCGAACAATTTATCTCCACATTTCAGCCGCTCCCCTCCCCAAGCGCGCACATCCACCCACACAAATATAGTACATTATACTAACTGCAGTCTTTTAAGGAGTCTTAATTAGGTTACCTGTTGTTATGTCGCTACGGTGCTTATTAAATTTTGATAAGCCATGTTAATCTTGTCTCTTCAATAACCCCCCCCCCTCTTTCATATTACACTTCACGGAGGAATCATATCCATATTAAATAAGGACAACAGTGGACCATATTTCTCACATACTTTAGTTTCCATTAACAGAGTGCAATAATTTTACGTGAAATATTAGCACTGTTTAACTGTGTTTCTGATACAGATCTCGTACTTACAGTCCAATAAGTATAGTTTAATACCTGTACCACTAAATTAATTGCAAATTACATAAGAAATTTTTGCCAGTGCTACAACTATTTAATGACCTGAAGATAAGAGGCATGCTAACCGGGGTTTCCCTCAAAAACTGATACCTGACAGAAGTTGTTGAGATACCTAGTTAGTTCTTGACAAAAAATCGATCTGGAGCAGAGATTACCAACTATTCATTAACGTAAAAAATGTTTAATTGTGCATTTCACAAAAACTAACCATACAATAGCCTGCCAATGCAATTAAGACTCACAATTGAACACAGTCAAAAAATAAAAATTACAGGAAATTATAATGCGTGCGCATTCCAAGTGGAACGTTCAAAGAGGCTTAATTATAAGTAACGCAAATAAGAGAGAGAGTGCAGCTCTTCTTCAAAAGAGATTCAGTACCATATCAGACTAACGGGGGACAGCAAGCGTAAATAACGGGGGGTTTCGAGAACTGCGAGAACTGTACAGACTAGCTAGCTTCACACGAAACAGAAATGACGAAAAAATTCCAAATGGTAGAGGCTCAGCTAATACTCCTAAAGCCAAGAACTGATTTTCTATGCGAAATCTATGAACGCTACACAGCCTTCTTCATAGTGTATCCACTTGAATCATACGAAAAAAATTTTAGTAATAAAAGCTAACAAAGAGATATACAATTATTCGCTTTCCCGCGCTCTATCTTTGAATGGAAAGGGGAAAAAATCGTAACATTCGGTATACGAAAGAATACAGTCCACCATGGACACTGATGTAGGTCGCAGGGCTTACACGCCGATCTTTCATGGATCCGAACACCGCTTCAGAACAATTTCAACGATGCAAGAGGCAAAAAATTTAAGGAAGACCACATAACCTTCTAGCGGTGAAAGTCACATGCATGGAATAGCACCCTAGCCTTATATATCCGTATAAGACGTCATCTCTTCAGTACGATGGTTTTAACTTTGTACAACCGAAAGCAGGGTAGTTCGGACACACTGCACGGGTTTTACACACAGCCGGATACTAATTCTATCGCCTACTCGACTTTGCTCGTTTAGCATCTATGTTACGAAGAGCGAGAAGAGGTAAAATTGAACGTGCTAAACAATTCTTTTCACACTCGTAACGGAAACATCTTGCGCCAAACTTTGAGAAACTTATATCAGCAGCTACCGTACAATGAGATATACGAGGGTGAGTCAAATGAAAATCTTAAATATTTTTTTAAATATTATTTATTGTGCAGAAGTGGTACAAAGCTGTATCACTTTTCAACATAATCTCCCCCACGCTCAATGCAAGTCCTCCAGCCCTTACAAAGTGTATATATTCCTTTAGAAAAAAATTCTTTTGGTAGTCCGCGCAACCACTCATGCACCGCGTGGCGTACCTCTTCATCAAAACGGAACTTCTTTCCTCCCATTGCGTCTTTGAGTGGTCCAAACATATGGAAGTCACTTGGTTCAAGGTCTGGTGAGTATGGTGGATAAGGAAGACACTCAAAATGCAGGTCTGTGATTGTTGCAACTGTTGTACGGGCAGTGTGGGGCCTTGCATTGTCATATTGCAAAAGGACACCTGCTGACAGCAATCCACGTCGCTCTAACTTGATTGCAGGCCGCAGATGATTTTTTTAGGAGATCTGTGTATGATGCACTGGTGGCAGCGGTTCCTCTAAGAATGTAATGCTCCAAAATGACGCCATTCCTTGCTCGCTCTCTTCGTTTCCGGTTGGTGGAAGTTTCGTCCCCAGTAACGGTTCTTGCAAGGAAGCCATCACCTTCTCGTTCAAAGCGCCGAAGAAGTTCCCTTCATAAGCTTCGACACGTCGTTCTCTCAATTCAGGAGTCATCTGCCGTGCCACCCATCTTGCAAACACTTTGGGAAGCTGTAGCACATCATGCACAATGTGGTGTGCTGACCCATGACTAATCTGTAAACATGCCGCAGTGTCATTCAGTGTTACTGGCGGTCTCCTTCACTATGGCTTCAACTGCTGCAATGTTCTGTGGAGTCACAACTCGTTGTGCCTGACCTGGACGAAGAGCATCTTCCACTGAAGTCACACCATTTGCGAACTTCCTACTCCACTCGTAGAGTTGCTGCTGTGACAAACATGCATCACCGTACTGAACCTTCCTTCATTCGTCGATGAATTTCAATCGGTTTCACACCTTCACTACGCAAAAACCGAATAACAGAACGCTGTTCTCCCCTGGTGCGAGTCACAAGTGGGGCGGCCATCTTTATACTGATATTGCGACGGTATGTGTGCATCTGCACTATGCTGCCACCTACAGGCCATTCTGCACGCTGTTTGTAGCACGCTTACCAACTTACAGGATAACGGCGCGAAATTTCGATTTGTTATTACAGATTTAAGGTTTTCATTTGACTTACTCTCGTGTTTATAACGTCTAATGGACATGATGACAGTGTGCTGAAGAGGTGCTACGATACTATGATAGTGTGGACTACGCTTTATTCCGATAAATTGAATTTCTCTAAAAAAATGTGTGTGAAATCTTATGGGACTTAACTGCTAAGGTCATCAGTCCCTAAGCTTACACACTACTTAACCTAAATCATCCTAAGTACAAACACACACACCCATGCCCGAGGGAGGACTCGAACCTCCGCCGGGACCAGCCGCACAGTCCATGACTGCAGCGCCTTACACCGCTCGGCTAATCCCGCGCGGCCTGAATTTCTCTCTGGAAATTATAAAATACAAATAAGAATGTAACACCCGTACCTGAAAGGAGCCTTAATACTTCTCTTTCAAAAACTTTCCGAATTAGAAAAACTACAAGGTTGGTAATGAGTTCTTGTGGTAAGGCGTTCCCTTCCTCCACCAGCTCGGTTCACGACTGCTGGATGGTCGTTGGTGGATGCGGACGTGCTGCTATATCCCTCCCCACCTCGTCCCACATATGATCGTTGGGATTTAAGTCGGGGGAACGGGCAGGCCAGTCCGTTCGCCGAAAATTCCACTCGTTCCAAGAGCTATTCTACCTGCGCTGTTCAATGCCGTCGCGCATTGTCTTCCATAAAAATGAATGCACCCCTGAGAAAACGTACATGGGGAAGAAGAACAGCGTCACAATAATGTTGACTGGTTAGCGTACCGTGTTGAAAGATTTGTAGGTCAGTACGTCCGTTACTAGGGACTTTGTGATAACTTGTTTAATACTTGTTTACGTTTTAGTCTTGCACTCATATTTAGGTAAATTTATGTATCGTATCATCTATCAGAAGAAAATTTTCAAAACGCTTCTCGTAGCGAAAACTATTATTCGTTTCATCTTTTAAATGTATACGTATTTGTTTATAAGTATTTAATTTATCAATTATTATTGAGAACTTTTTTAATGTGTGCGTTAGACAATACCGCCGGTTCGTTCTTGTTCTATCAGTAAACATTCCGAGAACAACATAGTCGTAAAGTTATACATTATACTCTACATCTGTCCGCACAAGTGGTTGAATGATTATGCAGAATCAAGGCATGTCGTGAAAAGATACAGTCTGTGATACAATGTTTCTGAACAACTAGTGACATCAAAATACTGACACGTGATGGACTGTGTTGCGAATACCAAAGTGTCCAAGTGCCCAGGTTCTCGATGTGTTCAATAGTGTGCTTCGTAGCGTGATTTTCCAAAAGTGGAGTGAAAGGTAGAGGTTATCGTTTATAGTTCCGTCCACAAATCTGGAAACTAATTGTTCAGAAGTGGTTAAGGATTTTCAACAAAACCACCTCTTCAAGTAATGTAGAACACGAAAGGAAACTAATGATATCGCACTGTCGACGCAATACAAGGAACCTGAAGTAAAAGTTTACATCTTCTGAAAGTGGATCTGCCGGAATTAAACCGGTAACAGCTCTGTATTCAAGAAGTACAAAAATTATCACTGACTGATTTTTATTTTCATTTCAGTAAGAAATCATCTGTAATTTCATAACGCTAAGGTGTCTACATACATATCTATACTCTGTAAACCACGTTCTGGTGAGTGGTAGAGGGTACATGTCACGTGGGAACAACGACTGCTGATAAACCTCCTTCCGAGTCATAAGTTATCTAATTATCTCGTCATGGTCGTTACATGAGACGTAATCATGAGCAAGTACTATACTGCCGGACACCTCTTAGAATACGCGCTCTCAAAATTTCACTCTAAGGTCCAACGTCTCGGTCCGCAGCTCGTGGTCGTGCGGTAGCGTTCTCGCTTCCCACGCCCGGGTTCCCGGGTTCGATTCCCGGCAGGGTCATGGATTTTCTCTACCTCGTGATGACTGGGTGTTGTGTGATGTCCTTAGGTTAGTTAGGTTTAAGTAGTTCTAAGTTCTAGGGGACTGATGACCATAGATGTTAAGTCCCATAGTGCTCAGAGCCTCTAACGTCTCTCCTGTAGCGTCTGCCAATGGAGTTTGTTGAGCATCTTCCTTATTGCAATCGCGCCGACTAATAGAACGCGTGACGAAACGTGACGCTCTTCGTTTAGTACTGCCTGTCTCTTCTATCAGAATGAAAAATGCTTTGTCATAGCACAAAAAAGGCGAATATATCCTGGGCAGAGTTAGGGATGAAAAAGAATGTTACTACCTTTTCGACATATCTGGCAGCCTCAAAGATATTTAAATCAAAACATGTTGACATATTCGTGCTTTTAGTCCATCACCAGAAATTGTATCCGCTTCAGAAATACATTTTTGCTATTATACAAATACTCTTCAGCCATGTATTATATACTACTTATTAGGGATAGTGTATCACCTGAATTTTGCGAACAGGATCAGGGACCTTAGTCTATAAACTGCAAGATGCAGGCGTGCCAACACCTTGCAGCTAAGAGATCAATGCGCTGGGGAAGTAGGGTTAACTCGTAAAAATGCGCGAATATGTCGAGAGGTTTTGATTTAAATATATTTGAAGTTGCCAGATAAGTCGAAAAGCTAGTTCTCTTCTTTTACATCCCTAACTCTTCCCTGACATATATACGTCTTTTGTTGTGCTTTGACACGAGCACTTTTCATTCTGGTTCTCAACTTTCACTTTACCATATTTTTGACATTAGACCGGAACATCTTGGCAACCGACGCAGATCTTTGCTGACTCGCGCGGTGACTGATCCAGTTAGGTTTTTTTTTAATTGCCTTTCGAACCATGTTGCTTAAATTGTTGCAATGTATAAAGCTTTCACAAAACAACAAGACGATCATTAATCAAAGGTATTTGTCTACCTTCTTACAAAATTTTAACCGATTCACACAAGTTTAAACACAGAAGTGGCGCGCGTAAAAGAACTCACAAAATACGTGTTTTCTGCACGTAAAATTCGAATAAAGCCAGATTTTTGAAAGCGAGTTTTCAATTTTATCGTAAGAACGCTTTTTTAAATTTAATTCACTTTAAACAGCTTCCACACATTCAACTACATACAACTAATTATACGCGCTACATTTTGTTCGACTTTAAACCATCGTATCTCGAAACGGATGAAATTATTCGATAGAAAAATTTCATTTTGACTTTTTCCATTCCCCTACCTTCGTGCAAATTTGAACGGATTTGTAGAAGTTTAAAGCATACACATGACGTGCTTAAAAACCTCTCAGGAAAACGTGTGCTGCGGTTTGAGGCGCCATGTCACGGATTGCGCGGCCCCTCCCGCTGGAGGTTCGAGTCCTCCCTCGGTCATGGATGTCTGTGTTGTTCTTAGCATGAGTTATTTTAAGTTAGCTTAAGTAGTGTGTAAGTCTAGGGACAGATGACCTCAGCAGTCTGGTCCCTTAAGTAGTCACACACATCTGAACATTTGAAAAACGCGTTTTTTTTCACGCAAAACCCAAAAGAAGAAAGTTTTTTTTTAAACGGTTAAAAATTATCTTAGACCAAGGTCCGATGCACAAGTGGATCAAATTTGGAACAGCAGTCTCGCACTAATTCGGAGTTATTTAGGGTGATTGTTTTTGCACCTAAAATCCGAAAGATGCACTTACAAATGGTGTCATTAGGTGAGCATTTATTTCGGCCAAATTAAAATATTTTTTTGAAAAACGACTAATCGATTCGCACAATTTGGCTTGGCGCCAGTTACGATACGTCATTCGAACCTTGCTTAATATACTGTAACATAGTTGCAACAAGATGTTCGAAGGTCTATATACAAATGGCCGCTGGTCTGAGCTACACCTAAAACTTTTTACCCCAATTTCCTACCACCAATAGGCACCAAGCCCACCACCCTGCGAATCCCTCTACCCTCCTTCCGAAGCGATTCTGCGCTGTAACGATTAGTACAAAGTGGTCAGGTTCCTGGACTAATGAACAATAGTTAGAAATGATCGAACACATGGTCTGTAAGCGACTTCTTTCCAGGATACATTAAATTTCCCTACAATTCTCCCAATGAATCTCAACCTCGCATCTGTTTTTCCCAACTGATTTTCTGTTGCCATTCCATTTCTGGTCGCTCTGCGTGTTTACTCCTAAGCATTTGACTCCAGATACTGTTTCAGCTGATATATCGTAAACAGTTTAATTGAATAGTGGTGGTTATTTTCCTATACTTATGCGGAATACGTTATATTTCTTTATACTCACAGCCAACTGCCGGTCCTTGTACCAGCCCTCAACCGTCTGTCGGTCTTCCTCCATTTCGCTACAATCTTCTGGCATTGCTACCTTCTTACAGACATCATCATCTTCTGAAAAAACCCTCATGACACCTACAACGTTGGCCACTACATCATTTATACAAGGTGCGTAAAGAAAAGTCTACGAACTGACACGGTACATCGGGCACACAATAAGGATGAGTAATTACGTAGGAACCGGAGATCGCAAAGGCGGATCGCAAAGGCCATCTGGGGCTACTAAGTGCGATGCAGTTATTTATTTAGTCACATGCTACAAATGGACGCCCTCTACAGGAGACGCTCAAAGTTTTGTGCAGATGCATTGAGACACGTCTGACATCGACGCTGCACTGAACGGCGCATCTTCTCAAAGATACTTTGTGTATATGATGACATTCCGCTGCCGCCGTAATCCTGGCCATTACCTACTCCGGCGATATAACAGGTGTTTCATACACACGACACTTCAGATACCCCCACAGGAAAATATCAATTTTGGACAGATCGGGTGGTCTTGATGGCCGTGCGAATTGGCCCACCGTGAAGAATCCAGCGACTGGGAGAGGTTGCCTGCAGATGTGCCCTAACTTGCCTGCTGAATTGCGCGGGGGCTGCGTCGAGCTGAAATCGAATGCGGCGACGAATAGGCATGGGAACAACGTTCAGCATATCCGGCAGAATCTCTCGCAGGAATGTGAGATACGCGCGACCATTAAGTCGATCCGGGAGAATGTACGGCCCAATTAAAGTCTCCGATGATGCCAGCCTACATGTGACCGTAGCGCCCTCTCGTGGCTTTGCGACCCCCGGTTCCTATATGATTACTGATCACTGTTGTGTGCCCGATGTGCCACGCCAGTTAGTAAACGCTTTTTTGAGTCACCCTGTATGCAACAGTCGAAAAAAGTGACGTACCCAAGAGAGGAGGAGGAGGAAACGAAATGAAACTGCACAGGTCGAAAGGCTAATTCAGTAACTACAAAATGAGGTAAATTTACAAAGAAATTGGTAGTATGAGACCACTTATCAGCATGACGTTGTACTCCCTCTAATTTGGATGCATGCACTGATTCAGTTGGGAAGAACGTCATAAAGCAGTTGTATCCTCACCCGAGGAAAAGTGGTGTACAACTGTTTTGACTGTTTCTTGATGTTCTGGATACTGGTACTCGGACGGAGTGGACGACCGAGATGGTCCCACACATGTTGCATCAGCGACAAATCTGAGTGTCTTTCTGGCCACGGGAGTTTCTTAGCGTCACACTGACAGTTCATATACACATGTGACGTGTGTTGATGAGCACTGTTCTGCTGAAAAACTGCACCACAATACGATCGCCTGAGACGTAACACATGAGGACGCAAGATGTCTGTGACGCATCACTGTGCTCCCAAGATTTCCCTCAGTCACTAGCAGCCGTGACCTGACATTATACCCGATGGCTCTTCACATCATGACGCCAATAGGTCGTCGTCATTGGTCATCCGGTGTAGTGCAGAAGCCCCATTCACCGGTGACTACATTGTGACGCCATTCAGTAGCAGCCTACGCTTAACGATCACGGCACCACTCAAAACGCAGCAGTTTGTGTTTGGCGTTAACAGCAGCCAACGCATGGGACGGTAATTCCCTAGTTTGGCTGTTAGTTTCCGACCAGTGTCGGAGGGTGACACAGAATGTTGCAGAATATCCGTTACTTGTTCTCGGATGTCAGCAGCCAGTGAAAAGATGTTACAATGTATTGATGCACAATACCGCGATCCTCCCTTCTAATGGTGACACAAAGTCGACTGGAACCTTGGCGATGATTACAGTAAAAATATGGTTCAAATGGCTCTGAGCACTATGGGACTTAACATCTGAGGTCATCAGTCTCCTAGAACTTAGAACTAGTTAAACCTAACTAACCTACGGACATCACACACATCCATGCCCGAGGCAGGATTCGAACCTACGACCGTAGCGGTCGCGCGGTTCCAGACTGAAGCGCCTAGAACCGCTCGGCCACATGGTCTGGCGATTACAGCAGCCATCACGTTGCCAAGCAGTACGACGTAAGCCCACTGTCACATCCGAATGCTCCACAATTCTAGTTACTGCACGATTCGAGCAGCAGGCCAAATGTTGACCCACAATGATTACCCTTTTAAATTCTTTTAGGTGCTGATAACGTTGTCTAACTACTTTGACAGTGTTAACTCCCCATCTGATGCTGCTCACGCCCCCTATACATCCTATGGGACCTAACACGAACAACGCTAATGCACTCTGGTGACCGTCCAACCTGTCACAGAAAATTGAAATTCTACTCATTTACTCACCCGCCGAGACTGTGAAGGTGTACCAAGTTACACTGACATCTGGAAATATATTGTGGGTATTTACTTTGTTTTGTTTTTGTATCGCAGTGTACATTATCTGATCAAAAAGTACCCGGACACCCCGAGGTAATACTGACCTGAACACTATATGTCAAGAGAAGTGGACAAACTAGTATTAAATAAGGAGGAGATTATCGAGTTTTTTGTAGAGAAGCAGTAAGAGAATCGGTCGATATGGAGAGATCAGTTACTTCGAACGTGGACTAGTCATTGGATGTCACCAGAGTATTAAATCCATCAAGGACATTTCAACCCTTCGACGTCGAAACGCGAAAAACTACAGCCAAATCACGACCAGGCAGACCTCATGTCCTGACAGACGGGGACCGTCGAGTACTGGACAGGGTGGTTTCTAAAAATCGCTTGAAATCAGCAGGAGGAATTACTCCTGCGTTCCAAAAATCTACCAGCAAACCAGCTAGCCGAATGTCTGTGCGTAGAGAATTAAAAAGAATGGAGTACAAATGGTCTAGCATCTCCTCATAAGCCACACATTTCTTCAGTTAATGCTAAGCGACGCTTGTGGTGGAGTAAACGGCGACGCCACTGGACAGTGGATACCTGGAAAGAAGGATCTGATGTTATGTATCACGCTATACTCTGTGGCAATCCGATCGAAGAATTTGGGTTTTACAGCATAGTGGAATTGACAATGCACCCTGTCATGTAGTGAGGCAATGGTTTGTGGACAGTAACATTCCTGAAATGAACTGACCTGCACAGAGCACCTTTGGGATGAGTTAGAACGTTGACTTTACTCCAGACCAACCACACATCCCTACCTTCTCTGGTTTCGGCTCTTGAGAAACAATGGGCTGCCGTTCCTTCACAAACTTTCAGGCACCTCACTACAGTACCCCCAGCAGAGTTCAAGCCGCCAGAAAGGCGAAGGATGATCACATCCCTTACCAATGTCCACCAACAGGTGTCTGGATACATGTGATCAGGTCGTGTACGATATACTCTCACTTGCGGTACTTCCTTATTACGTTTACATCTGTCGATTTCGTTCCATAAAGAACGACGTGCCATGATGTTAGTTTTCGACAAGATAGCATTGATCAATGTGATCGTTTCATTACATATTTCAACTCATTGTTATCATCAGGCATGGATGAATTAAGTGGTTCTAGTTCTTACTCAGTCTTCAAGCTCTTCTAAGCAGGCTAGTTTCGATAGAGGGCTAGAGATGTAAGACGTACGCTTTGGGAGGATAAAGAGTTTCGCAAGCTTGAGGCCGGTAAGGAAGGAACGAATGCCAGTGGCAGGCGGTGGCGGTGGCGGCGCCGCATTCCGGCGGGAGCCTGTTGCTGGAATGTTCGACTTCCGCTATAGCCCGCAGCACGCCTGCCAACATCACAGCGCAGCGCCGCGCCGCACCAGCACCGACAACACGCGCGCGCCGTGGGCTGCGCGCATTCCTGCGCCACAGCGACCAGCTCCGAAGCCACAGCATATTCTCGCGTCCTTCCCATAAACTGGCTTATTCTCACTGTTCTACAAAGGTGTGTTCTTGTTAACAGTGTATCCTTGTCGGTGGAGTACAATCTGAGAATTGTTCCAATGAATCTGACATGTGCCTTTCCTAAGATTTGTTTTATGTGGTCATTCCACTTTAAACATCTCTTTACGCATACACCCAAACATTTAACAGATGCGACCGCTTCCAGCAACTTTTCAGAAATTGTGTAGTCACACAATAACTGGTCTCTCTACCTGTTTATTAGCACTACGCCACATTTGTTTATGTTGAGGATCAACAGCCAATCTCCGCATTTCGCTATCAATTCTTGCGCAGAGACTTGCACTTCTGAATGAACTTTGTTAATGACGTACGAATAACACTATTTGAGAACATGATATCCCTAATATACGGCAAAGGTGTTCCTTCCCTCTTTATGGAGGGAAAAAACTGCTTGAAAACATCTGCACTGTGTAACCTTCAATTTCTACCGACCGTATTATTCGTATGTAAACGAACAATTGCTGTATTTTTGCACTTTAAGATATATTCGTTCATTTGCATGGTCACACAATCTCAGTGACAAAAGGAAAGGAGCTCGCGTATTCTCGTAAAAATTAACTTTCAAATTTTTTCACAATCCTGTTCACAACGTGAAATGGAGGATATGGTTCAAATGGCTCTGAGCACTATGGGGCTTAACATCTGAGGTCATCAGTCGCCTAGAACTTAGAACTACTTAAACCTAACTAACCTCAGGACATCACACACATCCATGCCCGAGGCAGGATTCGAACCTGCGACCGTAGCGGTCGCGCGCTTCCAGACTGAAACGCCTAGAACCGCTCGACCACACCGGCCGGCGAAATGGAGGATAATCTGCAGCTTCGTACATACCGCCAATGCAAACATTTTGCAGAGAACAACCTGCAACTGCAGCTGGCAGAAGTCAATGACTCAGCAACAGTACTGCAGTCTGGTAAACATCTTTTCGTTTCCAGAGAGAATGCATACCTGCGAAAGGGACATTTCTCTATATGGAACGAATCCATCGCTTTAAATCACGTTCTACTATCGATGCTGACTGTCATTCCGAGACAGAAAGCATATTTCAGAAAAAAGGTCGAACTGTCATGAATATCCCATGCTGCTCGCAAGAACACGACCATGAATTCGAATTATTCCCCTGATCCTCCAATTCTGAATATTTGACGAGCAGCGTTCTAAAGTTTCCCCGCTTCCATTTAGCACCATCTGTCGGACGCACTGCATGCAGAAATTCCTATAGGCACGGCAGGAGCCTCCCACTCTCAGGCATTGGGTTCGGTGGCTGCACGTTAACATACACCGTTTGTCCAAAAAGTGCCGACAGTGATTTTATTCCTGGCATGCAAAGCGACGTCAGCGCAGTAACTACGGTGACAGCTTGAACTAACAGCTGGAAACAACAGATACGCACACGACCAGTCACTTGCGAGCAGGCAGTGTTAAGTACTGGACGTGAGACCTTATGTGTAAAGTTGTTGTCTCATAATCAGAATGGAGCAAAGTCACTAAATGAAGTAGTCAAGACATTAACCAGAATCTTTCGAAGAAAAGAAAACTACGATCCAAGTTTGTCCTGCACACTTTGGGTCCCGCGTAGACGCCAGTCACAACTCGACTGATATGAAAGACGCGCACAATTCTTACTGGAAAAATTCATCCGTGTGATGAGACTTACACGAACCTACCACAAAACGATAAAGTTTACATAAATTCACTTGAAGAGTCAACGCTTTCACGATTTAATCGACATTTAAGTCAGGATGGCGCGCGAGTTGAATGACATCCCTAACAATAGTTTTTGTGACCGTTTCATATGGTTGTATGAACGCCTTTCTGCGTTCTGCTCAAGTGGGAAGAACACCTGAAGCATTAACATCAACATCTTAACTTTTGCACATCATGAATAAAAACACACAGCACTTGTGTAATATACTACAATATTACACCAGTATTGCACCTGAAGCATTAACATCAACATCTTAACTTTTGCACATCATGAATAAAAACACACAGCACTGGTGTAATATACTACAATATTACACCAGTATTGTTTGTTTTCATTCATAACGTACGAAATATTCTAGCAAGACGCAATGTAACAGTCAATCAATGCAATCTTAACTTTTATCTATTTTTATTAACCGAGTTTCGAAACTTATAAGCAATTGTATTAGACGCAGGTACGTTACAACCGTCATTAGGAGTTGCTCCATTCACCGATTCATTCATTCATCCTGCCCAAATAAAGGGCATCTCTTATACCTAACACATTGTTTTTCATACTTAACCTGTTTGTTCGTGATTATAATACGTAGCAAGACGTCTTATTCCTAGTACGTAATCTAAAATTTAAAAATAATGACGATGTAACGTACATAACCAGTAATACCAAAAGCAGAAAAAATCTTTTTATACTTGTTTGTGAAGAGTAAAAATTAGATAATTAATAGATTAGTTGGAACTTAACGTATGGTCGTGGCAGCTAAGGACGTGACAGAGGAGTTAGGAGAGGCAGACACAGTGCAGTAGCGTATCGACCTGTGGATGGAGCGATGGACAGTAAGTTCGGGTGGGCGGACAGTAGCAGCGTAGTAGTTTGCAACCCTTTTCGTTTCATGGGCGGGTAGAGATAAGAGATAACTGTCTTCAGAATGACGAGATGATGTGTACTTGGTGTGCGATACTGGGGGACGTAGACATTGAGAAATGGGTGAAAAAGACAGTGTGTGGTAGTTACGTAGTTTGTCTAACAGCAACCTTCCGAACTGAGCATCGAGAGTGAATTAATAAAAAAATGTACAAAATTAAGATGGTGGTTCAAAAAATGGTTCAAATGGCTCTGAGCACTATGGGACTTAACTTCTAAGGTCATCAGTCCCCTAGAACGTAGAACTACTTAAACCTAACTAACCTAAGGACATCACACACATCCATGCCCGAGGCAGGATTCGAACCTGCGACCGTAGCGGTCGCGCGGTTCCAGACTGTAGCGCCCAGAACCACTCGGCCACTTTGGCCGGCTAAGATGGTGGTTCTAATTTTTCAGATGTTCTACATAGTCTCTCCACATTTGAGCACTATGCGGAGAACGTTCATACAACCATGTGAAACTGTCAAAAAAGTCCTCCACTAACTAGTTTCCCACATCATCTCCACATCATGGCCCGGTTAAATACTTCCCTCCAGGCTGCCAACGGGCTGGCAAGATCCACCAGCTATCGAGGCTACTTCGTCTACGTTCGCCTGAAGGACCCCAAAATCTGTCCGAGTTGTAAGCCTGTAGGGAAGCAGTATAGTGAAACTGCATCCGAACTCCCAATATTTGCCAAGAACATGATGCAGGAAACCCTAGAGTAACCCCTTGACACGGAGGCACGTGACAGACCAGTGCCTCCACTCCCCGAAAAACGCGAGCCGGGTACCCGAGAACTACCATGGAACGCGCCTTCTGCACATACGCTAGACTATTATCCGACGGTCAGAACTGTCTGAAGACCTCTCAGTCACGAAACAGACTGAATTGTCACATTCGTCATGGCGACCACTGTTGCCTCTCTCTTCATCACACCAACTACCTGTAATTCAGTTGTTTTTCATAAGGGTATACTGTCCACAAGTCGCGGTCCAGTATACGGCGGAAGGTTATTATATATACTAACTGCCCGTCAGAATTCGGAGGCCCATGTGTAAAAGTACCTGAACGCAAACTTTTCACAGAGTATTATTATTAATCTGATTATACGTTTTGCCACAGCTGTACATTAAGCTTATCCATTACGGATGTTATAACCTGTAATTGTTTATTCAATGCAGATACATAAACTGCAACCAGTCACTTTTTTGAAATAGTTATTTATTCCATGAACTGGTTTTAAAACTTTTTCAGGCTTATCTTCAAATGATGTACAGGAAGTTACATAGCTATATCAAAGCATAATACTGGTTGCTGGTTCTGTGACAAGAAGATGGAACATGAAACTTCCTGGCAGATTGAAACTGTGTGCCGGACCGAGACTCGAACTAGGGACCTTTGCCTTTCGTGGGAAAGTGCTCTACCATCAGCGCTACCCAAGCACGACTCACGCCCTGTCCTCACAGCTCTACTTCCGCCAGTACCTCGTCTCCTACTTTCCAAACTTTACAGAAGCTCTCCTGCGAACCTTGCAGGACTAGCACTCCTGAAAGAAAGGATACTGCGGCGATATGGCTAAGCCACAGCCTGGGGGATGTTTCCAGAACGAGATCTTCACTCTGCAGTGGAGTGTGTGCTGATATGAATCTTCCTGGCAGATTAAAACTGTGTGCCGGATCGAGGCTCGAACTCGGAGCCTTTGCCTTTCGCGGCCAAGTGCTCTACCATCAGAGCTACCCAAGCACGACTCACGAGTAGGAGACAAGGTACTGGCGGAAGTAAAGCTGTGAGGACGGGGCGTGAGTCGTGCGTGGGTAGCTCTGATGGTAGAGCACATGCCCGCTAAAGGCAAAGGTCCCGAGTTCGAGTCTCGGTCCGGCACACAGTTTAATCTGCCAGGAAGTTTCATATCGGCGCACACTCCGCTGTAGAGTGAAAATCTCATTCTAGATGGAACATGCTTTAATGCATTGCCATGAGTATTGTTTATATGTCAACTTGGATCCAAAATTTATTTTTGTACTTACTGCGACAGTATGGGCGGCTTTTGTTGTTGATATTCATCTGTCTCCTTCCTTTGTGATGGCCAGTTGGTAACACACTCACTTTTACAGAATGTGTATGCATATACCCTGTGATGACGAAACTTTGCAAGCACCCAGCAGATGCTACATAACTGTCACTTGTTACAAATATCTTCACACAAAGATGACGTGGGCCTATTATGCGCAGAGATATTATTTAGGTTTTCATGTTAACGCCAGTTTTGAATAATTATTCCCATTCATCGACTTTAATACATGCAAACAAAAACAAATAATATCTCTTAGCAAAGGTCTACGTCGTATCTTTGCGTGAAAATCTTTGTAACAAGTGACAGTTGTATGGCATATGGTGGATGCTGGCAATGTTTCGTTATCACAGTGTATATGGATACACATTCTGTAAAAGTGAGTATGTACCAACTGGCCATCACAATGGAAGCAGATTGATGTATATTAATAACAAGAGCCGCCATTACTGTCACAGCAAGTATAAAACTAAATTTTGGATCCAAATCAGCATGTAAACAATACTCATGGCGATGCAATAAAGCATGTTCCGACTTTCTGTCACAGAGCCAGTAACCAGTTTATGCTTTGAAATAATTATGTAACTTCCTGTACACCATCTGAAGATGAGCTTGGAAATGGTTCGAAAACCGGTTCATGAAATAAATAACTATTTTAAAAAAGTCACTGGTTGCAGTTTTATGCATTCTCAGCAGTACATGTTTACCACATCATTTTTATATTTCGCTGTTACATATCGTCCATTCTGGTGAAAAATTTGTATTTTCTTTCATTACAGATACAGGCATCTACAGAGCGTCATTTCAACATCTCCATGGCCCAAACATTCCGTACCAACTTTTGCCAAAGGCGCCTTTAACTATAGTGCTGATAAAGTACATCATAGTACAACTATCTGTAGCCTGTGAAAACTTAGCCGTAACGCTACTGAAATCTCTCACTATCCAAGTAATCAATAATTCCTAACAAGGACGAATTAACATATCGATAGCATTGTTCGGTCTGCGATACAACTCCTTGAAGACGAGGATGTAGCTCAACAAGGAGGGTAATGCCTTAATATTTTAGCTACACATAAACGACTGGGGTTCGATAACCATGCGGTCCTAGGATTTTTTTTCTGTCACTTGGACTCTTTTCATCAGTGGAAATGATTTATTAATGTAAACAATACCTAGCCGCATCGTAGTGTGTAGTCCATGTTAAACTGTGTGACCCAAATAACGGGCTGGACTTCACAGGTCGGAGGAAGCCCAGGCATGCCATCTCCAATAGCATCGTATCTAGTAAATCATTGCCGTGTTCAACACAACATTCTAGTTGATGACAGATTTACTTTTGTGTGTGTGAAATCTTATGGGACTTAACTGCTAAAGTCATCAGTCCCTAAGCTTACACACTACTTAACCTAAATTACCCTAAGGACAAAAACACACACACACACACACACACACACACACACACACACACACACACACACCCTTGCCCGTGGGTGGACTCGAACCTCCGCCGGGGCAAGCCGCACAGTTCATGACTGCAGCGTCCTAGACCACTCGGCTAATCCCGCGCGGCAGATTTACTTTTACGTTAACACACATATTAACCAGTTTACATCTTGATCTGAATATTAAATTTTACTAAGTCATTTGGAAGCACTATTTACTTGGGTTTACGGAAAGTTTCTTCCAGTAACCACTCAGCTTGGCTCCTTGAACAAATTCTAAATGATAACTTCAGTAAAAAGAACAATGCTTAATTTAAGTTTTCGTTAAAACTGCATAACTCTGTAAAGTCGGAGAGTAAACATACTATACAACTGCTGCCTATCAGTATAGATAACATATTCCTATGTGAGTCCGCTCTGGCGCTGTGATTGTTTCGTAAAGTTGGTGAATTAAAGCTTAAGTAGCCGTCACAGAGTGGTACGAGTCGAACGAAAAATCACGTGGGCGTCGAAGGCACGCATTTCCGCATAGGGCGGAACTATACTGAGTGGAAACTGACGTCTAAGACACATTAGCACTGGGTTAACGTCATACAGAAGCAGAGTGAAGGATGAGTTGCAAGTGATGTGTAACTTCGTTCGACTTAAGGGGAAACTACAGCATGGTACCCTAATGAGGTACTGTTACGATAGCGTCAAAATTGATATAGCAATATACGGTATTATACTATAAGCCGAATTTCACAGAGCATATAGCATCGTCAACTAAAGGAAATTCTACGAAAAAGGGGCGGCAGACTCGTAGTACCTGAATGTATCCTGCGAAAGAACTTTTAGTCCAAATAGTGATGCTAGAATAGTGTTAGTTGTTTGCCAGAGTATAAGTACAATATTTGCCACGATTACTGTGATTAGTGTACTGGATTTCGGTAATTTGCCTGCAGTGGTTGGAGAGAATATAGCGGGATAACATCGCGCGCGCAGCTAGTCTGCGTGGAATATGAGGAGCACGTTATGTGAACGGTAAAGTGGCAGGAAGTAGTAATAATTCGTCTTCTTATATCGTGTGTGTGTGTGTGTGTGTGTGTGTGTGTGTGTGTGTGTGTGTGTGTGTGCGCGCGCGCGCGCGCATGAGTGAAAATAATTTCCAGAAATTATCAGCTTCGTAGCCTAGGTCACTTCTCAAATGCACGCTTGTGCGTAGACGCTCAACTTCGAGGTAGTAAGTTAAAAATCTTGAGATGGTGAACGGATCTTTCATCGCCAGTATTTCGCCAGCAAGACGATGATATGTGGTGGCGCAAACCACTGGGTCAGAATAATTAGAGACAACTACCAAGACGAAATTCGATAACCCTCCCCAATTGGCTGGTTGGTTGATTTGGGGGGAGGGGTTCCATCGGATAAGGGAAGGATGGGAAGAAAATGGGCCGTGCCCTTTCAAAGGAACCACCCCGGCACTTGCCTGAAGCGATTTAGGAAAATCACGGATAACCTAAATCAGGCTGGCCGCACGCGGTTTTGAATCATCGTCCTCCCGAATGCGAGTGCAGTGTGCTAACCACTGCGCCACCTCGCTCGGTACTCTCCGCAGTAATTCGTGAAATGAGAACTTTTAATACTATTGGTGCTGATTCGGCCATCAGATGGGAACAATACGCTCACAAGCTTTGAGCGAAGTGGGGTATGTCCACGCACCTCGTCTCATTTCTGCCATCCAAGCAACTAGAATCCAACACTAAACTGCACTGCACAAGCACCAAACACATTTACCCGCACGCAAGCACACCTGACACTTCATAATATTAAGAACATGGCAACGGCAGTCCTTCCCCAACACGTCTAGCGCAGGAAGGGTGGACGGATCCCACATCTGGCTCCAGAGCGCTTTTTCTGAGTATGGCGCTGACTTTGTACAAGTACTATTTGAATTCCGTAAAGTATAGCTCAGGCCTTATTGTGAAGAACCTTAAAATCTTGCATAATGCACCAAAGAGCAATACGCTTAATACTTCGTACGGGTTAGGGATATTTTTGCACAAGAAAAGATAGAATGGGTGTTAAAGGTATATACTGAATTCAGCAGGAATTGGTTGTTCGACATCTTTTACAACTTGAAAAGATGCCTAACTGGTCCATCATAGCCTCCCCCCTCCCAACCTTTTCTTATCGTCTTTTGGTTCCCACATCAAGTTTAGGCATCCTGGTTTCCATCCACATCAAGTTTAGGCATCCTTCCCTACCTGAGTAACTGTAATGTTGGTGCTGCCTATAACATGTTTGTTTTCCTGTTAACTTTTATCCACATTTTACGAGTTCTCTCACGTTAATTGTCAATCACTTGCCATATTATGCAATTTTCTCCTGTATGCTGGTTTTTTATTTCATTTTTATATGAACGATATTTTTCTTTTATGTCCATGCCTTCCTTATATGTAAAACCCTGTGTCGTATATTGGTGAAAGTTCATTTAAGTTATTTGAAATTTGTAATTCTTATAGGTTGCATACTTATTTCATTATGAACATTTTTACTCGCAAAATTCAGTCATTTATTGTATATTCCTTATTTTAATTCACGTTGATACAGTTTTCATGACAGTTGTATTCAGTTCTATAAATTATGTATTGAAGACTGACGCATGGAAACACGAACGTAAAAAATATTTGTACAGTGACAATTGTTTTTATTTAATTTTGAGCCTGTCATATTTCTATTACAGAAGAGCGCGCTTATCTCTTGGTATGAACGCTACCTGTTGGCAGATGTATAATTTACTTTTTCATTTGAGAGTATGTAAATCGTCAATATGTATCTATAAATGGTACGAATAAGTACTATTCTCAACGTGACACACTATATTGATTTTCCGCTTGCGTTTTGTTGTGTATTTTTTCTATCTTTTCCCCCGTCTACTGGTATCACATTTTCTGTTTGGTAATATGACAAAATATGTATCCTGTGTTTATTCCTTTTTTGCCTTACGATAGATACGATGACGGCAGTCTGCCAAAACAGGTAGTTTATAAGGATAAATAACGTTCAATTCAAATAGTTAATTTTGTATAAGTACACCGACTTTCTGCACAGGTTTTCACTTTTCATAAAACCGCGTCAGGTGAAATGTGGCTTATACAGGGTGATCGGACTTGTAGAGGGGAGTGAGTACATCGTATTTTGAATAGGAACCCATGTCCGGAAACGTCACCCAACGAGACTACAGAGCGTCAAAGTTACAGGCGCGGGCGTCTGTAAATGTACGTATACACGAGGTCATTCCGTAATGATGTTACAGACTTTCTAGGATGATGGAGAATGATAAATGTATTAATTTGAAGTAAGGATCCCTGTACCGGAAACGAACGAGTCGAAAGTCATAAACGAAAACCGTTCTGATACCTCTGACAGTTGAATACATGTACCGGTTCTTGTGTTGCGAAGAGTGTACGGATGGTAGCTTTCAGAGGTGGTAGGATGGACAAAAACAAGAAAAAATGTCCAATAAATGTGGGCTCTAAAGTGCGTACCTTAACAGCTATGAACATTTGCTCAACAGAGGATATGTGTTTCACGTTAGTTAGGATGAACGAATGGTCATAGCTCCTCAGGTATGCAATTTGAGTGCAGCGCACGAGGTTTTGGTTTCACAGACGATTTCCAATAACCTGCGACACTTACGTTCCATCGAAAAGGTTGTTAGAGTCGTAGCACAAACTCCATCGGTAATGTTATATTCTACGGAACTATCCTGGAATTTTTCTAATGCGCCACTTCACTCGGTGTCCACGAAAATCTGAATCTGCCTTTGGGGGTCAACGTGCGTCATTAGAATTCTAACAAAATGAAACTTCCGCCTGAACAGTCGGCTAGTTTTATAATCTTCAGTGTATATCAGAATCTTAAAAATTATGTTGATAGAGGTCTAATAATGTATCTTCTTTAAAATTCAAAACATAAACTATTTTTATTCTTATTACTGTCATTTATTAAACCTGTATGAAAGAGGGGGCGTTAGAAAAGGGATAAAAAAGACCACTGTTAACTTCAGAATGAGACAGAGAGTAGGTATGCGACTGTAGGTGCGCAACATCGGGTCTGTAATGTGCAACTGAGTACTGGACATTGCCTGTTGTTTTAGAAGCTGTCATAGAGTTCATTGCTCGTGGCTGCAATCAGTATTGTTCACGATTACCTCGGCTAAAATGAAATCTACAGAAGGTGGATCTTAGAGCTGTTGTCAGGTGGAGATTGGTGTTCACCGCACACGATCGTCTCTACTACTGATCTACTGGGACTCTGATGAATCCTGGGTACTCCAATATGAAATATGAGTTATACACACACATGAGTACCTGAAATGGAGATAGCTGCTGGTTCGGAGACAGAGAGAGTGTGCTCCTGTCGCCGTAGCAAACTGACAAGCCTGGTGTCTCGCGTGACACTGATGTCGGCAGCCTTGCACTAGTCGTAAGCATAAAAGTGACGCAAAGAATGGGCAGGTTGTAGGTGGCCGATCTATCGAAGACTCAGCCCAGGTCATGAAGGCAATGGAATTACCACGAACCATGGGTACATCGTAATATCCTTAATTCGGGGAAAATCGCCGCTGCCATAATCAACTGCCGTGGGGAATAAGATGATGTTGACAAGGGACGCCGTCAACTATAGCGGATTCGCACTTCAATTCAGGACAATAATTTCTATAGAATCCAAAACCACCATCTAGCTACTGTGCAGGCAAAGTGCCTCAACACATGGGTATTAATGCGAACCTCGCATCACAAAGCTCAGAGTTTAGCTTAGGAACGGAGCAACGAAATTTGGTATCCAAAGCACGCAACAAAAACCCTAGACAGATACGTTATGGTTCAACTCTGAGGTGATGAACATATTTTCGTGTGGAGAATGTTTACGCGGTATGAAATGGGACCTCTTAGAAGTATGTCTTCGTCTCTCACTGCGAACGATAGAGTAACCTACTGCTTGATGATATGATTCCGTTTGTTCGACTACGGCACCTCGAAGGCGACCTTAACTTCAGCAAGACAATAAATCATCCCATCTCTCTCGATTTGCGTCAGAATTGTCTGGAAACATTCCACGGGCATGGGGGAGGGGGGGGGGCGTAACTCTTCAGATCACGTGACAGCAGCCGTGTTGATTATATCTTGGGACGTCAACTATCGGGATGCTCGCACCTTACTAATCTACCTGAGTTACGGGCGGCAGTTCAGCTGTCAATGGATAAGGATGCCTCTCCAGTCATGGGGTCCATGCCAAGAGGCGTTACCGCTCCCATCAAGGAGTGTTACACGCAACTACGAAGGGAACGATTATATATACTGAATCACTGAGTACATCACTGAGTACAGCACACACAAGACGGTCTTCTCTGTCTTGTGATATTGCGGAAGCAATGGCTTATCAAGCGTCATATGGCGATGGTCTTTGTTTCGTGGTACGTGGACTACTCTTTCTCAACCACTGTACAGCTGGAGAGACGTCTTGGACGAGAAGCGTATAATGTCATCACTGAAGCAAATGGTTCGCCAAACAAAATGGAAACGACGCGAGTATGAAGCTGTATTTCGGCACTAAACGACTTCTCTGCAGAAATCAAAATGAATTCCGAAAGCACCTTTCGTGTGAAGCCAAGATCGTTGTACTCATTCACAAGATAAGCTCACAGGAAAAAAAAAATTAGTTACCACCCAGTGAATACCGTGTTAACATTGCCTGTAGGCTAGATAACGGTGTCAATTCGGCAAGGAAGAGAGTCCACAGGTTTCTTCAGGTACGACATACCCAGCTGAAGCCACTCACAGATGGTTACATCTCATAGAGCTTTCAAACTGCGGGGAGGTAGACTGCTACCATTTGCCCATTGTTCCAAATACACCCATAATTTTTTAGAAGATTACGATCTGATCATGCAGCTGGCCGGTCGAGGTACGATGGGGTGTCAGAGTATTCGTCAAACTTAGGAACGTAAGCATTCCCTGTAGCACGGCTGTTATCTTGGAATAACAGTGTCTCCACGGCATATTCATCATTAAGGTGCAGAGACAAAGGGCAACAATTTATCACCGAAGATGTTGAAACACACATCCTGATTCACATCCACGGTAAAATGAGTGAGCACACCCCAGTCACTGTACCAAAAACACCCCCAAAACGTCACATAGCCATCTCTGGTTTGAACTACAATCTCCACACACCATGAATTACAGGTCTAACTCGGCCGTCAATGAACTTGAAGGCTAGCACTATATGCCAAAAGGCGACGTCGAGCTCATAAGACCACATTACATGCTTCCCAGTTACTGTCCAGTTTTGCCCATTCAAGAAGGAAAATGTATCGTTGTGAGCGAAGACCGTTTGCGAGGTCTCTTTACTCCAAATGTCCATTGTAATCTGTTCCCTTTGCAATGTTCGCTCGGAAACTGGTTGAGACAGGCGTGCATTCACTGACAGCAGTAATTCATGTCTTGTTTTTAATCGTTTGCACTGACAAGGAGTGTCACTTTTCTGCGGTCCCTGTGGATAGGAACCTTCTTACGACACTTTTTTTTACGTCTTATTATCTGGCTGGGAGTGGTACATCACTCCTTGTAGACACGCTGGACAATGTTTATTGATACACCAACGAATGCGGCAACTTCATTCACGCTATGGACATGAACACATACGAACATCACGGTTCCTTTCCGGTATTTTGTCACATCTTGTAGTCCACCCATCTTACTGCGCTGATTCCATACAACTGACTGCCACATACACCCACTTCCTGCCATTACTTACGTAAGCGGTGGAGGATTACGTGAGCGCATGATACCCGTTCTACATGATTTACAGCGCTCAGAAGCGACCACTGCCTTTTCTAATAGGATGACTAATACTGTGTTCAGTGAGGTTACAAATAACTGTAAACAGGAGCCCAGATTGATGCTATGTTTCTCGACCTCCAGAAAGCTTCTAACAGTTTCGCACCAACACCAGACACACACACAATAAATACTTACGGAATACTGGAACAGTTATGTGATCATATTGAAAACTTTGCAGAATGCAGATCGCAGTATACCGTTCTTAACGGAAACATATCGTCAGAAGCAAAAGTAGCTTCAAAATGGTTCAAATGGCTCTGAGCACTATGCGACTTAACTTCTGAGGTCATTAGTCGCCTAGAACTTAGAACTAATTAAACCTAACTAACCTAAGGACATCACACACATCCATGCCCGAGGCAGGATTCGAACCTGCGACCGTAACGGTCGCTCGGCTCCAGACTGTAGCGCCTACAACCTCACGGCCACTCCGGCCGGCGAAGCAAAAGTAGCATTCGGTGTAACTCTAGGAAGTATGACAGGACCGTTACTGTTGAATATACGTGGCAGACAACCTCTTCAGTCCTCTGATGCTGCACGCAGATGACGCAGTAATCTACAGAAAAACTGAGTTAAAAACTGAAGATAATCAGCAAAGATTGCAGGTGACCCTCATCACAAAGTTAATATGATGTCCATGGATAACTGATCACTGTGCCCTCAGACGTAAGTCGAACGTTATCAGATTTACTCACTTTTAATATAATGAAGAAAAACATCTACATCACATTCCGCAAGCCACCTAATGGTATGTGGTGGAGGGTACCTCCTGCACCACTAACTGAGCCTTCCAACCCTGTTCCACTCACGAATAGCACGTGGGAAGAATGTTTGTCGGTAAGCCTCTGTATTGGCTCTAATTTCTCAAATTTTCTCCTCGTGGTCATTATGCGAGACGTATGTCGGAGGAAATAATATGTTGAACGACTCTTCCCGGAAAATGCTCTCCCGAAATTTCAATAGTAAATCTCTCCGTGATGCTCAACGCCTCTCTTGTAACGTCTGCCAATGAAGTTTGTTGAGCATCTCCGTAACGCTCTCGCACCGGCTAAACGACACCGTGACGAAACGCGCCGCTCTTCATTGGCTCCTCTATCTGTCCTACCTACTAGGGATTCCAGATATATGAAGAATACTCAAGAATCGGTCAACAAGCGCCTTATAAGCCACTTACTTTGTGGATGAGTTATATTTCCTTAAGATTCTTCCTATTAATCTGCGCCTGGCATCTTCTTTTCCCACTATTTGTTTTATGTGGTCATTCCATTTAAGGTCGCTCTGGTTAGTTACTCCCAGATATTTTACGGTACATACTGTTTCTACCAGTTTGCCATCAACAGTGCAGAAACCGTCTGCAACGGTTATTTGGGTTACCAATTTTTATCTTTGTTACAGATGCTCCCAAAATCCAACATCTCATTAAAGTGAAGTTCAGCAGAGCGAAGAGTCAGAACTGCGCTTTGTAGTAATTAGATACTAGCTCGATGACCTGTAGCGAAGACCAAAATCGGCTGTCGATATAAATAAAGCGATTTACAGTAGAACGACCACGTAAGTCGCCCTGGGAAGGTACATGTTAGGTTAAATTACAGGGAGCTTAATTTATCCGCGAAAGAGGTCGCTTAAAAAACCGTTCTGGGGCTCGAGTGATTGCAGAGTGAAGGACGACTGGCCAGTTCAGCTATTGTTTCATTTTCTGGTGGTTGTTTGCGTACACGAGGACATGCTGTCTAGCCACCAGCATATGACATGTAATCATGCGGACACAATTGATATAAAAACAAATAATGGCCAGACCATCAAACAGGGTATGAAAATAGTTTGTAGTAATAGCAGAAACGAGAATACTTTCCAGTGCCAGTCAACTGTCATCGTACCGGCTATAATCAAACAGTTAATATCAAAAACACACTGCGTTGTTCTCGTTCGTGTCAACACAAAGGGTGTCGTTAGAAATGCGGGTCATATGGTGGTATCTGGACAGCTTGTTTGCTTGTCCTCATGCACTTCGACTATCACTTACGATGGCATACTACGCAAAACTGGCCAATATTGGAAAATAAACAACAATTACAATCGAAAGAGGTAAGGTTCTCATTGAGAGAGACTGTACCGGCACGTCACGCTTCCGGTGTACGGATGACGTTGGCTGACTACAGGAGTGGCTGTTTGGTGCAGCCCTACGAGGGGACAGAGTTTGGGAGCGGCCCTGATAAGCCGGTGGCGCGCCGCAGAAGCCCGGCAGACAGTGAATGCCCTGGCCGCGTCCGGGGGCCCGGCTTGGGAGGCTCGCGCTGCGGGTTGCGGTCCACCAGGCGCCCGGACCACCCTCAACGAGCGCCCACCCAGCGCGTCGGCGACGCCGCCTCACAACCGCAGTGGCGGCGGCGGCTGCTTCTGCCGTTGCCGTCGCCATTGAAGCCCTCAGCGATAGCTAACAAGCGTTGAGTGTCTCCCAAACTCGCATACTTATCCTCTATTTTAGAGCCACTCACTAAAATTGAGGTAAGTGCCCGCAAAGTAGAAAATCAACCAAAATCACTTAACGCTATTTTGTCGAAAACTGATATTTTGGGAACCGTGGCTGTAATACTATAAGGTCTATAACTAAAACAGCACCCAGCCGCAAGTTTGATTTACAAAAGTTTATTTGAATCAAACCATGGCCGTTTTCGGATTTCTTACAAGTCTATCTACTGACGGTTCTTATGAGTGCCCTTGTTTTCATGCTGGGGCCTCGTGTATTTTTTATTGGTTGCTGCAGTAGGATAGACAAAGTTTTTGTTCACTCTTTAGTAACATTTGTTGGGGATTTAGTTCTTTTGATCTCTATAAAAACATTTATGAAGATATTTTATCACAGTAAAACGGGAAATGTGCTGAACACTTGTGCTCTCTATGATTCTGTGTGAAACAATCGCCATGTGTTTTTGTTACGAATTTTAAAATCAATACGTTTGTGGACGTGCGCTATTCACTAAAGAACACGTAACACAACACTATTCTCTGGTTAATGGCAGCACTCAGGCTACCAATGTTATGAGCGTGTCTGGACGTACAAAAATATGCCTTTGGTAGCATAAAGGAATTAACTTAAAAATAGAAAAAAGAAGTAAAATTATGTACAATAATTTCTAATAAGCTGAATGATTAGGATTACACACAGAAAGATCATACAAACAACTAGCTGAGTATCCAGTGTTGCCCAGGTACGTACTTATTCCAATCTTTTGTTAGTCCATCTCCTCCTTTCCCCCTCTCACTGTCCATCTCCTTCACCCTCTCTATCCACCACCACCACCACCACCACCACCACCTCCTCCTCCTCCTCCGATCTCTGGCCACGTCTTTCTCCTCCCTCTCTCTGTCGATCTCCTCTTCTTTCCTTTCTCTGTCGATCTCCTCTCTCTGTCGATCTCCTCTCTCTGTCGATCTCCTCTCTCTGTCGATCTCCTCTCTCTGTCGATCTCCTCTCTCTGTCGATCTCCTCTCTCTGTCGATCTCCTCTCTCTGTCGATCTCCTCTCTCTGTCGATCTCTTCTTACCCCTTTCTCTCTCCACGTAATCATCCCTACCCCAATAGGGGCTTGCTGGTTCCTTCACCCACGGCCCTTCTTTCCCAGTAAGTAGTATATGTACCAAATGTGGTTGAAATCGATCGAGGGGTTTACAAGCAGCTTTTTATCCGTGGGTTCCTCCACGAACGCACATGTCATATATACTTCACATGTCTGCAACATATTTCACACATATTTGTACACATTGTTCCCCCTCATCTTAGCGATTTTCGCTCTGCGGTTTCGCTTTCACACAGCTCAGAGTTTATGATGTCATGTCTCCTGAATTCTGTATCGTACGATGTTTTAATTTCGTAGTTACTTTCAATAGCGTACCTGGATACCGTCTGCGAAATGTACTGCGAATAGAATTAGTAGTACGGAAGTAATGAAATGAAATGTCATGCATGACGCGTTAGTTCTTCATACAACTCATTGTTTATGACTTATCTCCTGAACTGTGTGTCGTAGAATGGTATAATTTTGCAGGTACTTTCAGTGACGTATGTGAATACTTCGCAAAATGTGTAGCGAGTACAGTTAGTAGTAAACAAGAACAAGCTAAAGCGTCATGCCCGATTAGGCAGTTTGAATGCATAAACAGCGAAAATGTAATAATTTTTTTTCCTTTCATTCTGTGAGCGTTGTCAGCGAGAAACAGTATCGTAAAGGCTTGAAATTATGTGTAACCTTTGTCGCAAGACACTAAAGGCCCCCATTTTCAAATAATGGATGAATAAAGTCTGGGCTACACTTCCTTTTCACCGCCAACGCCTTCCCTTTGATAGGTAAATGCTTCTTAACCCCCCCCCCCCACCACCCTCTTACCAGGCAATTCTTTCCAGACGGCATGGGGTATGTTTACCACGTTCGGTTGAAATCTGTCCAGTGGTTTAGGAGGCGAAGTGGAACATACACACATATGTACACCCATTTTTATAATACGTATGGATACCAAACACTGTGTACAGTACAAAGTGCAACAAGAAAGTTTTCTGCTATAGTGAAAAAGATACGTTTGAACATTCAGTCTATGTATGCATTTTACATTTTAAAAATATTAATGTTTTAATACATTTGACTATGAATATAATTTAAATGTGAATTTTACAATAAAGGTATAAGTAGTTTATGCCACATTCAAACAATATGGGTATATATTTTTTATATTGTATGAATGCAGTATAAACTACTTATATCTTTGTTGAAAAATTTACATTTAAACGTTATTCATTGCCTGATGTATTAATATATTACTATTATAATATAAAATGCAATGATAAGAACAAAAAAGACGAAGCATGAACTGAACACTTTGGATAAGGTAGTGATAGATGTGGACAAAACAGGTGTCGCTATTTTACTAGGAGATTTTAATGCGCAAAGAAAAGGAAAGGAAGTTTAGAGGTCCTGTGGGAGATTATCCAGCCCACAAGGGGACAAACAAGAATGGTGAGTGATTAGTGGACCTGTTTAGGAGACAGAAGATGAGAATAATGACCACCCATTACAAAGCTAAGGCAAGCAAGAAAACAACGTGAGTCATCCCTGGAAACAGGATTGGGGAAAAACAGATAGACCATGTAGCAATCTGTGACAAGAATCACAGACAGATTATCAACACGAAACTAAGGAAAACTACAAGGCTGGGATCAGATCACTACCTTTTCGAAATAAAATGCAAATGTACCCAACAGAGCACGGAAACGTAGGACTATAAACACTCACAGAACTGACCTAGATCTTTTGAAAAAACACAGAGCATAGTATATAAATAGAATGGTAGTTCAGAGTGATTGGAAGAGAGTGGGAGAAATGATGGAAGAAGAGGCAGTGCGACTGGCTACTAACAACAAGAAAAGGAAGCATGAGTGGTCGACGGATGAATGTGAGAATGCAGTCGAGACCAGGAGGAAAGCATGGATGCAATGGCAATCCTGTAAAAAGCAAGAAGACTGGTCGAATTTCCAGAATGTGAGAAAAATTGCTACCAAAACGATCAGAAATGCAAAGAGAAGTATATGGAATGAGAAACTTGAAGAAGCTAACACAGCCTTCAAGAAACACAAATCACGAATCTTTGTCAGAGAAATGAAGAGCAGAATTAAAGGCTTCGAGGCAAAAGAACCCTTCGAAACAGGGCAAGATGGCACAATAAAAAGTGGCGAGAAAGAGGTGTGCGACGAAATGGCTAGATATTTTAGGGATTTGCTGAATGCAGAAGCATCAACAGTAAAGTGGACACACTTATGCTCTAGGGATGAAAGTCAGGATAGTCTAGACAATGCCCCCACCAGGGCAGAAGTAGCAGAGGCAATTAACCCAAGAAAGAAGACAAGAAAGTACTGGATACCTACAGGGGCATATCTCTCTTAAACATGGGTACAAGGTTTTGTCGAGAATCTTGTTGAACGGAGTTGAAGAACAACTGGGGCCGACAATAGGAGAGTACCAATGTAGCTTCAAAAAAGGGAGGAAATGTACAGAAAAATATTTGGAATAAGAAGGATAATAGAACACAGACACATGAAAGGTAAAAAGATAATAGTAACATTTGTGGACTTGCAAAAGGCCTACGATTCGGCTGACAGAAGTACTCTGCTTGATGTGCTAGAAGACAGAGGACTGGTTGCTACAACACATGCAATAACAAAGGAAACGTTAAGCGACACTACTGCCAGGATCAGGGAACGCGGTGCACTATCAGACAGCTTTGAAATTAAAACAGGAGTCCTGCAAGGGGATGGGCTGTCACCAGTTTTATTTAACCTGGTTTTGGACGAAGTAGTGAGACAGTGGAGACAACTAAATATTACGATGAAGATCAAGTGCGTGCAAACAGAGTACAAGGTCATACATAATGCAACAGTGAACTGCCTGGCATTCGCAAATGACATGGCACTCTTAAATGAGACAGAAGAAGAGGCAAAGACAGCACTAAAAAATGCAGCCGAAGCAGCAGAAAAGGTCGGACAGAAGATTGCATAACCGAGACATTGAACACTGAGTCTGACTGGAAGATAGATGGCCAAGTGGTTCAGAAAGTCAACAGTTTTCGTTATTTGGGGGAGAAGATAACAGGTGGTGTATACAGAGCAACAGTAGCGCAGTAGACAGGGCACAGCTTTTGCAGAAGCTTCGGTATGCGGTGAAAACAACATATGGCAAGAAAAATCTGTCACGGAATGCCAAATTACATTACACAGCAACTGTAAGAAATGCTGCTCTGTATGCATCAGAAACGATCACACTCGGCAAGAGAGCTTGCATACAGTTGATGGAGCACCAAAAACATGGGGATATTTGGATACACAGAACATGTCAGGAACTGTATGAAAATATTGTACCCATATCGGGCGAGATATGGAAGAGGAAGTTACGATTTGTTGGGAACATCATGAGGATGAACGACGAGAGGTTGACTAAGAAGATATGGAATGCAACATGTCGTATAGGAAACAACTGGGTGAAGGAAGTCAGAAATGACTGGAAGGCCGTAAGAGTAAAAGAAAGGAATCTGCAGGCAGTAATACAGGACAGGGAGCAGTATAAAGTGTTGGTGGATGGTCACAGGTGGCCGGACACCAAAAGCCGTCTTAACAGAAGAAGAAAGAAAAAGAAGAAGCGAGAGAATAAAGAGGTATTGGGAAGAAAGAAGACGTGCAAAACAAGCCACACGCGATCCTGAAGGATCCTGAAGAAGAAGAAGAAATTGCAGTTATTGACTGAATGTTCAAACCTACTGTCACTATACACGAAACTTTCTTATTGTGCTTATGTACTGTATCAGCGTTTGGTATTGTTTATCTATCATATTTGTATGTGTAATCCTTACCATTCAGCATATTAGAAATTACTGTACATAATTTTACTTCTTTTTTTTAAATTTATTTTCATTGCAGTAGCAAAGCATATTTTACTACAACCATACACTCTCACATCAGTAACTGCCATCTTTGAAAATACTGTTTATGTTACTCATGTGAAGCTAGATCACACTGCCCTTAAACAAACAGAGAATGATGTGGTGTAAAGTGTTCTCCAGTGAATTGAACACTAAGTTTTTACCACATTTCATGTTTTAATATTTTTAAAACCTCTTCACAAATGTTTTGTTGGCACTAAGAAAAATAAAGCTCTAATAAATTTTACCAAATAGTGAACAAAAAACTTTGGGTATCCTAGTGCAGCAAACGCGTAACGAATAAAAAACGAGGCCCTAGCAAGGAAACAAGGGAATCCGAAACAGCCATCTGGAGATGCATTTGTACTAAATCCGAAACTGGTCATGGTCTGACTCAAATAAATCTTTTTAAAGCATACCTGTCGCTGTATCTGTATCAGTTATAAACAATAAAATCACTTAATAGAGGAAATGCGTCTGGACGAGATACTTGTGACATTCAATACTGACTATGCGTCTGGACGAGATTTGCAGAGTATTCATGTAGATGTAAAGAAAGAACTTGGACCTCTTCCACAGCAGCTAATGGTAGATCGCGGGAGCAACAAACGGTACCAATCGACTTGAAAAAAGCGCTGGTCACTTCCATTTACAAGGAAGACTAATGCACGTAATGGTAGACAAGTATCGCTGACTTCAATCTGTTGTAGAATTCTGGAACCTTTTCATCATGTTCATGTATTATAACGTTTTTGGAGAACGGATAAATCATCCACAGATTTCGACACTGATTCCACAAACAGAGGCCTTGCAAATTTCTGTTGGCTCTGTTCGTCTATGAGATCCGGAACACTGTATGCTACGTGCCCAGATTGGTGCTGTGGTTCCTTGACTTCATAGAGGCAGTTAGTACGGTTCTTAAAATATTTATGTCATCTAGTGGATAACGTCAGAACCTCCATGAGGTTGTTCGCAACGATTCAATTAGCTACAACAAGGTAGGAACGCCACAAGCCTATAGCGAATTGCAGGGAGACGTGCAGAAGATCAATGATTTGTGCAGCGGGTAGCAGTTGACCCCGAACGTAAATAAATGTATTATATTGCACATAAATAGACGAAGAGATAAACGACTGTTTGATTACACTACTGACGCCAAATCACTGAAAACTGTAACTACAGTAAGATACATAACAGTAACCATGAAGAACGACCTAAAATAGAATGACAACGTAAAACAAATAGTAGGAAATGTTATTTATTCACTAAAGAATTGGATTAAAAAACACTTTATTAACAGATTCTTGAGTACTGTTCACTAGACAGCAGCCCTTACCAGATTGGATTGATTGCTGAGGTCATGAAGATAAAACAAAAGGAGGCACATTTCATGATGAAATCGCTTGGACAGAGTGTTATGGGGATGTTAGACAAACTCCAGTGCCAGCCGCTATAACAGGGGTGTTGTGCGTCACGGAGAGATATATTATGGAAATTCCGAGATCGTACGTTCTAGGAAGAGTCGGGCAACATATTGGTTCCTCCCACATACGTTTCGTAAAATGACCATAATGAGAAAATTTGAGAAATCGGAATTAATACGAAGGTTACCAAACAAACATTCTTCTCACACGGCATTCGCGAATGGGGTAGCTTGTGTATAGATGTGGATGTAACATGACTTCGTAGTTTCTTTCCAACTGTCTGAACAGAAGTTTAATCGAAGACAGGCAGTTTGTGACACTCAACCGATTGGTAATACGGTGACTGAAAACACCCGTTTCACATGAAAACGCATAAATACGATTTTATCCATGAATGATGTCGACTACCTTAGCGGGTTTTGTTCAGTTAAAGATTTCTGTGAGAAACAGCAAACAACTATAAATCCCAACAGTTTTCACTTTATTCGAGAGTCACATCGCCATTTAAAAAAAATAGAGAATGATTGTTTAAATTAATAAGTACATTTTTGAGTAATTGCCATCAGACACAATTTACTTGTACCCTGATTAAATTTTGGTTCTATGCAGCGTTACGAAGTATAAACCACATTTTTATGCAATGATTTGTTGCTAAATACGAGTATTTAACATGTCATTCACTGTGTTCGTTAACCCTCAATTTCTCGCGGTACACTGCCTTTCTTTACCTACTTTAGTTGGTTCAGTTTCAGCGAACAAAGAGTGCAATCACGCGTAACTTAACAATACCACCATATTTATTTTAACGATCGTCACGACAACGTAGAAGATATTCATAGTGACAGATACTGGCAAAATCAAAATGTCTATAGCATGACCAGACGAAAAATGTTTTGGTTCACCTATTGATATAGACTGCCTGACAAGAAAAAGTGAAGCACGCAGAAGGAGATGAGTAAGTGAATTGTAACTTCACGAGTCGACACGGCATGAAACGTTATTCCAACGATTACAAAATCGAGCCAAAATTACTAATTACTCACCTGTCCTGGATATATACACTGATTCGGCTGGAAGGGCGTCATAAACCGTTGTATCCTCTTCTGAGGCCAGCTGGTCCACAACCGTTTTATTGGTCCTTGATATCCTGAATACTGCTAATGGGATGGAGTGAATATCCAAATTGGTCCCACACGTTCAATCAAGTACAGATCTCAGGATCCTGTTGGCCGTGGATGGGAGTATCTCAACACCACACAGACAGTTCGTAGACACACATGCCATGTGTGGGTAAGCACTGCCCTGATGAAAAACAGCATCATCATGAAACTGTCATATGAGAGGTAACACATGAGGTCGCACATCATCAGTGATGTACGTTGTGGCTTTAGAGGTCTTTCAATCACTGCCGGTGATCTGACGTCATACCCCATGGCTCCCCATATCATGACGTACGGAGTAACACCCATGTGCCTCACTGAAACACTGGAAGAAAGCGACTTCTTCCAAAGTTACCACAGTACTCGCCGACGATGGTCATCCAGCGTACTGCACAACTATTCATTGCTGAACACAATGCGACGCCATTCCATCAGCAATCCATGTTTCCCGTTACAGCATAACTCCAAATGCAGGCGTTTCTGTCGTGATGTTAACGGCAGCCTACGCACAGGATAATAATTCCTTAGTCCTGCTGATGTCTGTCTCCGACAAATAGTCTAGGATGACACAAAATGTTGCAGGGAGTCTGTCACTTGTACTCAGACAGCGAACACAGATGTGGAGTAGTTACAATGTCCTTGGTCACATTATCCCTTGTGTTCAGATGTGGTCGACAGGAACCTTGATGACAAGGATGCCTATCCTCACATTCCCATACAGTCCAACATCAACTCAATGTCACACCCCAATGCCCCACAATTCTGGATATTCCATGATTCAACAAGTTGGCCATATGGGGATCCATAATGAGGTTTCTTTCAATCTCTGTCAGGTGTTGATGACGATGCCTCACACAAGGAAATGGTATCTCAAGTCCTTGACTGCAGTCACTCAACATCTGACGTTGTTCACACACCTTATATACCCTACCCGGCACAGTAACAACACTGCAGCATTGCCACATTTTTTAGTGCTGCTGAGTTAAATAGCAACACTGCCACGGCTGTTACAAAAGGCCATGGAAGTACGTAAGCGCAGGGCGGACCAAACCACCATGACATCAGATGGAGCAAATGTCACCGGTCGATTTCCACATAGCCTGCAGCATCAGCGGGCCAGTTACTACACTTTTGAGCTACTGGCTTGTTTTGGGGTACATAGCTGGAGCAATACTTCCACAAAACAAGGAGGCACCACACCAGTCTAAATATCCATACCTTTTAGCGAAAAGCTGGCAGAACCATCTATCAGGAGATGTCTACACTGGTTGACGAGGTGACATGTTCTTCAAGCAATCATCGCGAGGCTTGGCATCCACCAACCACAGGCCCACTGCTGGCACTAAGTCCACTGCTGTAGACTTGGCACCTTCCAGCCAGTAGGCCACCTTCGAGCTCACTACAGCCGCAGCCAGGCTTCTGTCCCGGAGGGCAGCGGCTCGAGACCAGTGCAGTCCAGCCACTGAGCCACCGTGCATGGGTGGGTACAATGATACTGTACGCCTCTGCTCACAAGGACAGACATCATTACTGAGGGCCGTCTTCCTCTGAAAGAATTGCGGTAGTTTTCTGCAGCTATTGACGCCTCCTGCCTTGGGCTGCAGATCCGTGACCAGACAGCACACATCCTGCTGTGCCCTCTGCACGTAAGCATTCCTGCCCAGCCACTGCTGTCCTGAAGGGCGACTGACTGTCTTTTGCATCGGTGCTGCTGCACTTGCTGTTGTCAGCGCACAACTGCATAATATCGCTAAGAGTGTTGTAGTTCAATAAAATATATGACTAATAATTATGTTTCTACAATCAGCCATCGGTCATCATCCTGAAAACCTACCAACTCAACTCAGCCTTGGCAATGTAGAGGTCAGCACCCTTGGGTTTCTACATTTTGGTGTCAGAAGCATCAGCCACCAACGAGATGGACGTCTGCAGCCAGATACAGCATCACATCTCAGTCACAGCTGTTAGCACCAAGAGTTACATTGGCCTGAGTGGAGAAACATCTCCTACTTCCATTCGAAGGGGATGTGGGTTCAAGGTGTGACCATCATCGGAACCTGAGAGTAACATTTGCCAAACGAGAGGAATCACCTGATTTGTCACACTTTTGTGTCAACACTAGAGAGCGCTATTTGCAGTCAGTAAAATGCATACAGTTCAACCTATTAGATTACAATGCACCATGTGCTGATTCAGTATCAGCAGAGAGTTTCATGTGCCACCATTATGGCTAAATTAATAGGGAATGTACTGAGCTGAAGCGGCTGAGATCCGGCATAAAATGGAAAGCGTAAGATAGTGTTCTACGAGGATTGGAACTTAAATAGTGGCAACTATTTATGTAGTCACCAGCGTTGTGTACAACCCATTTCCACGATGCGGGAGGCGTAGTATACCGTTAGCAGAACCAGTTCTGTTGATGGTGCGAATGGAGCCATCTACTGCCTGTCGAATCTCTGGAACAGTTCTGAAGCGAATGCCACAACTGGTACCTTCACCTTCTGAATCAAATCAAAGTCACAAGGACTTAAGTACGTGGAGTATGGTGGATGGTACAGTACTTCCCAGTCCCATCGACTGAACAGAGCAGCCACAGCTTGCACTGTATGCGCCGGCGCATTGTCGTGCAAAATAATGGGTGGGCTGCGCAGAAAGTGTTGCCGCTTCTTTCGCAAAGTTGGTTTCAGGTGATGGCCCAAAAACGAACAGTAATACGACTTAAGTCCTTGTGACTTTGATTTGATTCCGCAGATGAAGGAACCACTTTGTGGCATTCGCTTCAGAACGGTTCCAGAGATTCGACATGCCGTAAACCGCTCCATTCGCACCATCAACAGAACAGGCTCTGGTAACGGTATACTACGCCTTCCACATCGTGGCAATGGGTTCTACACAACGCTGGTGACTACTTTGAAGGACAGTAACAGGTGCAAACATGTAACTCTTTTGTATCGGTTGTGAATAAATAGTTGCCACTATTTAAATTCCAACCCTAGTATAATTGTGAGTGTTCAAGCTATTATTTTGTCCTACTGTTGTAGTTTCTTGTGTATCTGGTTATGTATTGTGGATAAAAGTTCCACACTGACGGAGTCCAGGACGCAGGGCATGGTGTTTCCAATCCACTCATTCATAAATCATGAAGCGTAACTGACAGCACATAAGGCAGAGAATCATAGGTAAATGGTTGCTATGGAAGAGGGTAGGGCATCATCCACTTTGGCTACTCCACTGTTAGATTCATCCACCACTAATTACACTACTCTGTTTTCTGGCAAACCGACTGAGGATGTATTGTCTTTCCTGACTGCTCTGGAAGCAGCAGCAAATATTTCATTTTAGACAAACGTTCAGCTATTGCAAATGATTAAGTTGCAATTGACAGGGTAAGCGAAAGGGTTAGTTAAATATCATGAAGGTTTGAAGATCCCCTAACATTTGGGCTGTTAAAGTTTCCAGCAACGCTATAAGAAACAGAATAGCACAAATTTTTTTCATGTGCAGTTGAGAGGAATCTAATAGAAACACAATGAATCAGTGGAAAGTTTTACTGACTGGATAAGGAAAATCAATGCGCATACTTACGAACTGACGGAAAGAGATTAAGTGTATAATACGAACATCCAACAGGAAACTGAGCATAGGGTATCTGACGCCTTCCACGGGGGTGCTGCACCCACATGTCTAGGGGGTTCGAGCAGGTACACTGAAAGACCCGAATGCTGCTCTCAGTACAGCTACGGAGCTGGAGGAAATAGATACAGTTACAGAGGTGCACAATAGGCACGTAGTTTCACTGCTGACATATGGTGCTATAGGTGAGGACGTTTAGGGTACTACCAGACTAGACAAATGGCATTTGGGTTAAAAAGTGCACTAACCGTATTTCAGCTGTTGTTGCATGGAGTACTTAGGAATTTGAAACCTCAACGATGTATGATGTACTTCGATTGTATAATTGTGTTTGCAAGGGATATGACGGAATATATACCGCAATTAAGGAAGGTTTTCTGGGGATTATGTTCCATGAATCTTACGTTAAGTACGGCAAAGTGTCATTTTCACCTGAAAGAAGTGATTTATTTGGGACATTCAATTAGTAGAAAGGGGTTAAAGATGGACCCCTGATTAATACAGGCAATATGAAATATTCGGGCTGCTCAGACAAGCAAGGAGTTGCAATCATTCTTGGGGTTGGCCAATTAATACAGAAAATTCGTGAAGAGTTTTTATGCTCCTTTGTGAAGGGGTTTTTGGCTGCTTAACGTAATCACTGAGGAAGGATGTAAAAGTTCAAAAATGGTTCACATGGCTCTGAGGACTATGGGACTTAACATCTGAGGTCATCAGTCCCCTAGAACGTAGAACTACTTAAACCTAACTAACCTAAGGACATCACACACATCCATGCCCGAGGCAGGATTCGAACCTGCGACCCTAGCAGTCGCGCGGTTCCGGACTGAAGCGCCTAGAACCGCTCGGCCACAGCGGGCGGCAGGATGTAAAATTCCTGTGGACTATAGAATGTCAAGCTGAATTTGAGAGGCTGAAAGATCCTTCGACACCAAATCCAGTGTTGATGTTTCTAGATTAGGAGAAGGCGTTTGTACTATCACGTGACACTTCCAACAAAGCATTGGGGTGTGTTCTGAATCAAGTTATATATGGTGGGTTTACACCTCATGGCATTTAAACAAAGTCAAGAGAAATTACCCCACAAACGAGGAGGAGGTATTGAGCTTGAAATATGGGGTTATGTATTTCGTATGCTACCTGTATGGTAAAAAATTCAAGGGAATAACTGATCACACAGTGTTGAAGTAGTTGTTGAGGTTAAAGAATTCTTCAAGCTGACCCGTGAAGTAGGCACTGAGACTGAATGAGTTTGACTCTACAGTAATTCATACGCCAAACAAGAAGCAAGGGAACGCAGATGGTCTGAGCAGGGAAGTTACAGTAGTGCAAGCACTAGGTCACAGCTTGCACAATGGAAGACAGTGCAAGCTGCTGATGCGTACTGCAAGCTGTTTACTATGCAGTTGCTGTTCATTGTGCAAAGTGATTTCTTATGTAGGTCAGTTAAGCTAGGACTGCATATAGCTGACTTACAGGAAGAGATACTGAAGTAAGTACACATGAAGTGATGTTTGGGCACAGAGGTTGTAGGGCACCGGTCAAAAGAAGATAACCGTTACTGGTGGAAGAAAAGGAAAAAGACAGAGCAGTACATAAGGAATTGTGTACCACATGCACAGCGAGCAAGTTTGATTACAGAGGTTACTGGTGGCAACCAAATTTTTTGAGACGATAAGAATGGATATTTTAGGACCTTCAGACAGATGCCAGTGGAAACTATTACATTCTATCATTGATCATTTCTCCTGATATGTAACAATGGTTGCCATTCCAAACCAAGCAGCAAGTACAGTAGCACAGACCCTGGTGAATAACTAAAAACTAAACTCCGCCCAAACATGCCAAGAAGGCCCCAATGGTACCGACTGGCCACTGCGTCATCCTCAAGCTCACAGGCATCACTGGACGCAGATATGGAGGGGCATGCACACCATTCCCTCAGTCCTATATCAGTTTATAAGACTGGATCTTCTCAATCAAGTAGCTCCTCAGTTTAGCTCATAAGGGCTGAGTGCACCCTGCTTGCCAACAGCGCTCGGCTGACTGGCTGGTCACCCATCCAAGTGCGAGCCTTGACCATCTGCACTTAACTTCGGTGATGAGATGGGAAATGGTGCTACCACAGCGGCAAGGCCGTCGGCCCATGGTGAATAATTGGTTGCTGAAATTTGGCGTCCCTGAAATGGTAATCATGGACTAAAGTCCTAACTTCATGTCTGATTTCATGAAGCAGCTATGTCACTTGTTACGGGTTCAGACACTAAGGACTACCCTAATGCACCCAAAATCTAATGGCAGAACAGAACATGTAAAGGTTCTACTGGTAGGATTTTAAGTCACTATGTCAACAGCTGCCATAATGATTAGGATGCTTACCATTTGTAGTAAAAGCATATCACCGCAAAGTGCACACCACCACTAGGCTTTCTCTGTATGAGGCAGTGCAAGAGAGGAAGATGCCTTCACTGTTTGATGCAATCAAACTAAAAATCGGGAGAAACGCTGAGCCATTTTGAGATTTTGCAAAGACATTGAAAGAAGTAGGAAAACGTGTACGGAGGCAATCTTCAGAGCCCTGTGGCATCAGGAAGAGGAAGCGTATGGGAAAGTTGCCATAATATACAGTTGGAAATGAGTGTGATGCTATCTAGTCTGTATATCTCAAAGGATCCGTAAATCTCAAATGATAAGACGAAGAAGTTTATTACATGGTACCAGGGGCCGTACCAGGTGATGGGGATAAGGCCACCAGTAAATATGAAGCTACAATTGCCAACTCGAACGACTATAGTTCATGTTGGCTGCCTGTGACCATTTTCAAGGCACTCCAGATTTATTGCCACAACTGTCGGCACTGACGACTAAGAAAACGATGGGGATATTAGGAACAGTGGAATGGCTGGGCAGTGGGTTGCTAATCAATGGGACAACTTGTAGGGGCCAACATTTCACATCCAAGTCATTCCTGTACTGGCCAGATAACTCCTTAGGGGTACTCTGAGCACTTACCTCAATAATACTATATAACCCATCACCATCCTCTCCCTGAACCAATTCACAGCAACCCAGAAGGGGCATATTTCTGCAGAACAGATGATTAACCCTCCCCCTCCAGTACACCAACTACCAGTAGACAGGACTGCTTGTCGAGTGCGAGATACAACTAAATCAAAAACAATGTGTCAAGAGTGTTTGTTAAGACGTGAAAAAAATTTTCAGTACTATTTTTATTTTCTTCTCTATTTGTTAGCGCTTGTATTATACAGTTTATTTCACATGGACATTTGTTGTGATTAATGGTAGGAATATGTTTTTCAATAACTGAGATATTAAACGAATAACATTGCAGATTCTTTCCTTGTGCTGTAATGTGCTAATGAGATAACGTAATGCCCTTGGGTGATTTTTTGTGTAATGATTAATGAGGAATGTAACCCATTTAAAACACACTTGGCCTACTACTGAGGGGGGGTATGTAGCGAGCGCTATCGATATTTTTAGCACTACTGAGTAAAACAGTGATGCTGTCACAGCTGTTGCACGAGGCCATTGAGCAGGCTACGTGGGCTTGCGTGACTCGGTGTTAACTGTTGTATTCTTGCGTGACTCGGTGTTAACAGTTGTATTCTGATTTTTGTAATTTTGCACGGAATTTATTAAGCCAATTTACTGTCAAGCAGTTCCTAGGGGATGGTAAACAGAGGTGAAGAGTTGAGTAACATTACTGTCAGTTTGTAAGTGGACTTTCAAAGAAGTTATTGGTCACGAAAATACCTGTATATAAAAAGACAGTATGCGAATACAGTCAATTTAAACTGACTAGTCTTAAGAAAAAAAACTATCATCAGTTCGGAAATGTATGTCGAGTCTTTGCAGAATACCCTGAGCTATTATCTGAAACTGGGTCTGCTAGTGAGGGGAGGCATGTAGCGCCATCATATTTTTAGCATTACTGAGTAAAACAGTGACCCCGTCACAGTTGTTGCAAAAGGCCATGAGCAGACTAGTGGGGAGTTGACCAAAACACCACTATGTGAGATGTAGCAATGCCACCGGTCGATTTGCACAAGGCGGGCCAAACTAGGGGCAAGCAACGCAATAACGGTTATACATCAGAAAGCCTAGGCAACTGCCAGGTACTATGCCTCTGAGCTATAGGCTTGTTTTGGTGTATGGGGTGGAACTGGTTCTTTGGCAACAACAGTAGGCACCACACCAATTAATACCCTTTATTTTTTGGCACAGGGATCACAGTATGACAGCACCAACTACAGAGGCGGCCTACACTTGGCAACAGAGTGACGTTGTCCTGAAACCAGTCACCACAAGACTTAGCATTGACCAAATGCAGGCCTACTGCTGGCACTAAGCTCACGGTTGTGAACTTAGTACATTCCATCCGGTTGGTTATCTTCTGCCCATTACAGCCACAACCTGCCGTAGAGGGCAGTGCGACCACTTAGCCCCTATGCCTAGGTGTGCATACTAATCCTGTATTCTTTCACTCAAAAGGATAGGCACCAATGCTGAGGTCTGTCACCCTCTACTCTTGCAGAGGGACACAGCTACTAGTGTGTCCTGCTTGGAGCTGCAAAGCTGTGTGTAGATGGTACCTGTGCTGTCATGGCCTTTGCACATCATCATTCCTGCCCAACCACTGGCTTCATAACAGGCCGTTGGCCACCTGTTGCGTCAACATCATCATACTTGCTGTCATCAGCATATGCTCAGGGAGCTTTGCCACTGTAGAGCACCGCTGCTAATAATGATTGTTTCTAAGAACATCTATCAGTCATCATCCTGACAACAGCCCACCACCTCAACTCAACCCTGGCGCTGTAGAGATCGACACAGAGAATTTCAACTCTAATCATGTTCATACCCACCGATTGTATGTATGTGTACAGAGTTACACTGAATCCAATAATGTCTTCCGAGTGCATCACTTTTTTAGTCAGGCAGTGAATGTGCAGTGAGATGATCTCTGCAGTGAACAGTTTTTTGCCAGTGAGGCATTTTACAACTCTTTTTACACTTCAGGCTAAATGTATTTGTACAGTCATGATTGCCTCCTGATGAGGCTTATATATCGAAACATGTGCAGAAATTTAAATGGAGTGTCAACAAATTGTGAACAGTGGTGGTTATCATGAAACGTATTTACTAGCTAATACTCATACCTGTTTCCATGTGTGTTTACTAGCATGCCTGTTGAGCCTTAGTGCTGTATCCTTCTTCTGTAGATTTTTTCCATGATTTGGACATTGTTCTGCTTTACTGGTTTAGCTTGTTTTATTTTTAAATCTTTCTGGATGTTCTTACTTAATTTTGTAACAAGAGATTCTTGTTATGCACTGTTTTTCTGATAGCTGAGTTGCTTTATCTAGCTCCTTTATATAGTTGTTTTTGCCAAAAGGTACCGTGTCTAATCTGTGAAGCATATATCAGTGAACTTCATGTTTTTTCGACTAAAGGTGATTTCGATAATGGTGTAATAATGTGTCCTTTATGGTGGTTTTACTCTACATACTGAATGAGTGTTGATTATTTTTCCTTGTGGTGGGTATACCTAGTAAGTGTATTTGTCCTCCTTGTTCTTTCTCTACATTGAACATTTTTTGTTAGTCTTTATCTGTTTGTAGTTCTTTTATCTTTGTTTCCGTTTCATCTATCAAGCAGAGGATGTCACCCATAAATCTCCACTGGTAAAGCAGATAGTATTTTCCTGGTACTATTTTCTGAAATATTTTCCCCTATTTTGTTCATAGAGATATCAGCAATCATTCCTGAAATGAGGGATCACAGTGGCAATCCTTCCTTTAGTAAACAGAATGTTTTTATTAAATTCAAAGGAGTTTACGTCGGTAACAAGATGTAGGGATGTGCTTATTTCTGAGGTGTGTTCCTCAGGTTTTACAATATTCATGTCTTGTACCTACGATGTTTTTCGCTTGTTTGCCTATCAATTCCCTTGTTACACCTATGTTCATTGTGATTGTGTCCTTACTCTGTTCTTGAGACAGTATGTTCTCAGACTCTATGATAAAGTTTTCTACATAATGTTCACTACCTTTTGTTTTCTAAACTCCCTTTGGTATTTGTGTTTCTTCATAATTAAGTTTGGTGCCTGTGAGGCTTATGAGGCTTGGGTAGAGTTGATGTATGGGCTTCTGCTTGTTTCAGGTGGTTAAGTGTCTCTGTTGATTTGTAAGTATTTTTATTTTCTTTTTCTTTCTTTGAACTGTTCTATGGTATTACATGTGTGTTCATCGACTTTGTCCAGGATATAGGAGAACATGACACTGTTTTTTTTTTCACAATTTACATTTCAGTTCGTGTTTTGTAGTTTGCCATGATCTAATTTTATTTGGATGCCACCACTTTTTGTGCAATAGGTGAATTCTTTCTGCTTGTTAAATTGACTTACTTGAGTACTAGGTTATTAGGTTTACAATATGTCTTAACACTGATGAGTTAAATGCTCTGATGTGGCTATGGGGTGGATACCTGCTCTCTGATTTGTAAGAAATGCCACAATGTTACTGTGACCAATGAATATGCTTCAAATAAAGCACAATTCATATGGTTCAGATGAGACTTTTATGATAGTTGCAGAAGATGGCGTATATTCTGTATTACTTGTATTAACTGTGACTGTGGAAGAGAGGCATAAAAACAAAAGTGACAACAAATACCTTACCTTCCTTTCTTGTCAAGAAGTAGCAATTGAGCAATAAAATTTAGAAACCGGTTTTCCACTGAACTATGCTTATTATGCTGATCTGTAATTTGTCAGGGATTGATAGTATTCGAATGCCCATCCCTGAACACCTTAAACCATTGCAACAATATGATATATTAACTGTGTGGTAGCATTTCGATGGTTGGAAGGGAGCACATATGCTGAAAAACCAGATTATCTTAACACCAAATGTGGACAGTGGACAGTTAAGGAAGTGCGTGGAACAGATAATATGATTGTGATGTAGATATTCGTCCTTGATGTTAACAGGACTGTTCATCGAGCTTCTCTTCACTGACACTGTCAATATCAAAAAGAAAGATCCATCTTTCACTAACGTTACGCATTAGCACACTTTTCGTGTTACATTCATAACGCAACTACATGAAAGTAGTGCACACTTTTCCCAGCAACACAGCAGAAAATGAAGAACGTATCAATAACAGGAACTCTGCCATTCATGGGGAAGCTGGTCAGGCATGACTAACGACCCACCTTCACAGATCCAATAGTGCTAGTGCCTCTCGTTCTTACTTTTCAAACTGCTACCAGGGTTCAGGTCGCTATCCAGAACACAGTGCTATGAAAGATTCATTCACGAATTCATGAAATATACTGATATTTAGACAGCGAGAGAGGGAGAAGGGGGGAGGGAGGGAGGGAGAGAGAGAGAGAGAGAGAGAGAGAGAGAGAGAGAGAGCGAGAGAGAGCGAGAGAGAGAGAGAGAGAGAGAGAGAGAGCGAGAGAGAGAGAGAGAGAGAGCGAGAGAGAGAGAGAGAGAGAGAGAGCTCTAGCCTCTAAGTATGTAGACGAAAATAAGAAGAAACTTTAGCAGAGAAAAGAACTGCTGGCGTAATATTTTCTTTGTAATTTTCTACAGTACTAGTAAGTTAATCTCGTTAGGACAGTGACAGAAGAATTTTGTTTTATTTAAAAACATTAAATAAATAATAGCATTGTTAATAAGTACTAGGTATGAACACTATAACGATCTTCCTGTCTTTTATCTTCGAACTGGGTCTTTCGTTACTTGCTTTCACACATTTTGCTCAACGAACTAAGGATATGTTTACCAACCTTTGCACAAAGCTCGACATCAATTGCTCTTTTGTCTGTTCCATCTAGGATGTACACAGTACGCTGTTCCACATATTTTACTGCACGGAGAGTATTACCAATCCAAAACGATTCATTTTTAAAATCATCAGTGATGTCAATCGATTGAAAATTGTAAACTCTTCTTAGGGAGCGATATCTGCGTATTTGAAACATTGTTTTGGGATTCTGGTCCTGCCTGCTCTTTAAATATAGCTGGTAATTATTTTAAACTACGTAGAAACAATGCTGTTTTCTTTTTTCTTCATTTTTGAAGTACATTAGGGCACCATTTCCGTTCAGATATAAAGAGTGAATCACCTAAAACTTGCACTGCAAATCCTGTGGAAACGGAAAGAGCCACTGAAGTGCGGGTTTTCATGGAATGGATTAGTAGTCATGGTCTCGTATTGTTAGCCAATAAACAGATTGGAACTATACTGACAAAGTCTATTTTCTGTGAAAACATATACTTTTTTGAATGGAACAATGCCTATTGACATAACAAACTAAAATCAGAGTAAATTAGAATGCCAGCGGTGTGCGTTGCAGGATTCTAGTGCAAGTCATCTACGAGATATCGTATTTTGAAAAGTTTCCACACTAATACTTGTTTGTGCCATTCAACCTCCATAGTTGCTTAGGTATCATGTTATGTTTGCTTACGGTGTGCTTCTTGAGTGCAGTGCGACATGCTAGCCAGTTAGCGTGTGACAGTCCAAACAGTAGATCACGAGTGGAAGATGGAATTTACCAGTGCGGAAAAGCTGACACGCTCATGGTGTATGGTGAGTGTAGGAAGAATCTACATCGTTTCTGTACGGTGTACGTGGCAAGGTGTCCCAACAGATGTCAACCACTTCGGCTATTTTTTATAAACCTCTTCAACCAGTTTCCCGGAAGTGGTAATGTAACACGAAGACAATATAACAGAAGGAAACAAGTGACGACAGAAGAGGGGGAAATTAATGTTCTTGCTGCTGTTGCAGTTGATCCGTGCATCAGCTTCAACGCAATCGCACGAGGAACTTGCACGACTGTGGCAAGTGTTCTACGCATTCTCCATCAACAAAGATTCTATCCCTATCACCTCTCTCTCTAAAAAGTGCCGCAGGGAAACTATTATGAGAATCTTGTTAACTTCGGTACATGGACATTAAGACAGGATACGCCAGACGTATCATGTATCTTGTTTAGTGATGAAGCCACGTTTACCAACCATGGCCAGGTAAAACGCCGAAACATGCAATATTGGTCTGTTGACAATCCCCGTCGCCTTCGTCAGGTGGTATGTCAATGTCCACGGAGCGTAAACGTGTGATGTGGGATAGTGAACCATCAGCTCAAAGGCCTGTTTATCACAGACGAATCACTGAACGTGCACAAGTATTGCAGCCTTCTAACAGACCATCTACCACGGACTCTAGAAGGTGTTCCTCTGCGGACTAGGAGAAAACTGTGGTACCAACATTTTGGCTGTCCAGCTCATGGTGAACGAAGTACCACAGCATGTCTTCACTAATTGTTTCCAAATCGTTGTACTGGACTCAGAGGACTTGTACCTTAGCTGCCTTGTCCCCCAGATTTGGCGGCCGTAGGCTTCTTTCTGAGGAAAAAGCTGAAAGACACAGTCTAGAAGGGAACATCAACTACGCCCGATGATATGCAATGACGATTACTGCAGCCTGCTTGGACATCTCCACTGAAATGCTAGCACGTGTGCAGTAGTAGTTCCATACGAGACTGGAAGTGTACATTGCCGCTGCCGGTGGGAATTTTGAACACAACCTGTGATGGTCAATTGTTCCGTTACTGGTCAGAAACTGCATAACTTTTGTATGCACTTACGTTATTCTTTAGTGCGCCCTACCACATGTATTGTACAAGTGTCGGTGTAGGAACTTTTCAAAATACAGTATCTCGTAAGCGACTCGTACTACAATCCTGAAACAAACATCCCTGTCATTCTAATTTACCCTAATTTTAGTCTTTTAACGTCAATAGACATTGTTCCATTTAAAAATGTGTATGTCTGCACAAAAAACACACTTTCTAAGTATTATTACAATCTGTTGATTGGTTAACAATACGAGCCCCTGACTACCAATCTGTTCTGTGAAAACCTCACAGCAGTAGCACTTTGTATTTCCGCAATATTTGCGGTGCAAGTTTTAAATAATTCACTCTGTACAAAAAACATAACGTAACCTTAAGAATTTAAATTTATATGTTTATAAGATTTAATTTGTACAATATACCCAAGGGGAATAATTATCTGTGGAACTATTTCGCTAACTTACCAAACAGATGAACATAAATCATCACAAGTTGAGTGTAATTCACAAAAATGCTCATCTGTCACCTGTCTCTCTCACCACATTTTCTTCAGGTAGCTTGGTGTGCTGGGATAGGTGGCTGCCATACATTCACACATTTTCGCACATAGACGATAAGGAAGGGGGGGGGGGGGGAGGGGTGGAGTGCACCTGTTGCTTCAAACCACCGCTGCCATCTCACTATGAAACTGACACTGTAAGAACGTTCATAATAGTGCCATGAAAATAATTCTCACCACGCCAAATTCATTTTTTCATCTTGGTAACGTATCATTCCTGGCAATGTGGCGGAGGCCTTCGACTTGGCCGTTAGAGCAATAAGAGACAGGCTGCGGCATTTGGAGGATTGGGGTTTGTCCACCTTGAACCTGACTGGTTCGTCTTCCCACTAATCCATGTATATGGGTTGTAGTGGGACCTAATGGCCAGCGATTTTTCTATGACTGCAGCTGTTTTCCAGTACCTGTTCGAAATAAACAAAAAGTCGAGGTAGGAAGCAGCACTTTCCGAAGGAGTGCTGTTAAGTGGGGAAAACAGCCAATGAGAATACTTGCAATCTGCTCCTCAGACTTATTCGCTCCACCCTCCAAACGTTTAAAATAATTTTATAGAGCTGTATGGAGTTTGTAGAATCGAGAAGTCAAACGGCAGCCTTTCTGAGTTTCGGAGTCGAGAGCGTTTTATAGATGAGGTCCTGATTCTGTGTGTCGATAGTTTAGTGATCCACGGAGGTTTTACAGTAAAGAAAACTAGCGGATATGCAAGTGCGTTATGCATATGCAGTTGACTTCTGTTGTTTGAACACAAGGTTTGCGGTTTAGGCTGCGCATATGAGGATTGTAGGAAGAGAGAGCGGTTACTTATCATGGAGTCATCAGGTAGCAGGAGGTTGGATTTTATGGAAGAAAGAGACTTGGCTAGATCTAACTGAAGCCACCGAATTACATTTATACTCGTAGAGATTTGAAGTATGGTGTTTTTCTGTGACTTCTGATCAACTAACGTTTTATTATTGTTATTATTACTATTATCATCATCATCATCATCATCATCGGCAGACATTGCTAGGAGACAGCTGGAGAAGGTGCAAGGACTATTAGTGGTGTATATTTTCCAGTCCAGTGGTCACACCACGGTAACTTTCTGATTACAGTCACATAAATAAAAAGAAATAATTACAGTTTTTGAAGAGGTGACAGTTTAACCTGTCTCGCGAGTCACAGAGAAGATGGAGACCAGATTGTAGACTGGTTTTAATAGTGCAGAGAATTAGTTCCATTCCGGTGATACATGGTTCCTAGTAAATCTTCCGAACAATACTTCGTTATTTGTCTCGCGAGTAACGCGGCCGCGAGCGAGACTTCGTGCGATGTTACGACCTCTCCTGAGATTTTTCCTGGCACATTCGTCAAGGCAATATATCCACAACCTCAAGTTGTACCCTGGTTCGTATTCCAGGTTAAGCTCTACATCCCCTTACAATTGGCTATATGAGTTGTTGGTCATGTCGATAAAAGACGAAGACACGGCACATGATTATTTCTGTTGTGGAGAATGAAGATTACAGTTTAACGTCGTATCGTCGAAGAGGTCCGTAGAGACAGGCGCAAGCTCCGAATGGGCAAAGAAACTGCTGTGCCCGTACAAAGGGATCATTCCGGAATTCATCTTACGAAATTTATGAAATCACGGAAAAAGTGTCCTAGATGCCCGAATGGGGATTTTAACTGCCGTCGACCCGAATGAAAGTCCTGTGAAAGGCCACTTCAACTTTACATTTTACTTCTGAACGCCGTATTAATACACATGTTTCATCCCCTGGAAACAGTGTTATTCACACGTTGAGAGGAACTACTTTCGACTTTATTAACATTTACATGTATTAAGAGCATAATGTGCCTTCCGCTCCAGCCAAGAAGTTCAGAAAGGGCATTACGTTCTCATATGAATATGATTAACAGAATGGTGTGAAACCGAAATACAGACATGTCCAAGAATTCATCTCTCTGACAATATTACACAAACCACTCTCCCACCCTTAATTCACAAAATGCAAGAAAACTCTATTTGTAAACGCTGTTGGCCACGTTTGTTACAGTAATACAACCAAACACAACGATAATCATTCTTTCGTTCAATAACAATTGAAGTCAGGTATGCCACCGGGGATGACGCAGGCACTCTGCTACATCCCACCCGAATATGGTACAGCAATGAGCACAGTGTCAGTCAAGCATTTAAGACGACGTGAACATTAATCTACTGACAGTATTCGAGAATAATATGTCTGTAAGCTGTTCACACCCTTCTCTTCGACTGCAGTAGTTAAGTATGTTAGTTAATAAATGAGTATGGTCGTACAGATAAGAGCTCAGCTCTTCCTACAGTGCATTTACGGAAGAAGAGGAATATGCTCACATGCAAATAGTTACATATTCATCTAGTCTCACACCGCAAAATTTTCTAGTAACCAGGTGGTAAATACAGCACACCTTTGACAAATAGTGCGCAACATTCTCAGGACCGATTCATCATCAGGCAGTTGTACAATGGCTTCACAACAGATTTCTAGCAACAATTATTTTACTGTTACTGGCGCCTAAAAAATAGCTTTCTGTGAGACTCACTCCTCACGTCTGCGTTATAGCAGAGTAAATTAACATTATAATATGGTCAATTTTATACTATAGCATTTCTTTTCCTAGCCGACAGGGACTTGAGAAATAGTTCATGCTTGGTGAACAAATTGCTGGTGTTTTGGGGATACTTTTCGCCTAAGAACTTCCACAGTGTTTCCCGTGACATCAAAAACATTTCTGGTCATTAGTTGACAAAATTTGCGAAAATTCTGCAAGTCTATAGCATAAACGGTGGATTTTTGCTTAGCAGGGGTGAAGCAATAGGATTCGGTAACAAAAAAGTAAATTATTCTGCATCGACAGCGCCAAGTGGCTGACAGGCCTGATATGCCGACGAAATTTTGAGTAATCTTACATAACGTTTATCTGTAGGTATCACGTCCCAGGGCACCATGATCACACTGAATATAATGGAAACTCCTGTAACCGAAGCGTCAGCCAGTAGCCTTCTGGTTGTAGGACACGAGTCCCGAGCCTTATCGGGCGCAGGAGCTGTTTGGTAGTGTTTCTGATTTCTGATGTCAGAACTTAATGTTCCATAGTGATCAACGACCTTCATACTGCAATGTGGAATGCTCACAGGTATTTGAAAGTGAGTTCCCGTGTGCTTAATATCGATACTTTTCTTTTCGGCGTTTGAAAATGCATTCTAGTGCAGTTAGATTGGTAAAAGTCATTCTTCATGCATGTTTATGTAATGCCAATTTTAAACATGTTTAGCGGGTTAAAGAAAGCCTTTATTAAGACAGTTATATACGTGTAGCAGCGTCAAAAATTGACATGAATCTGCCAATAAACGTTTCCTTCTTAATCAATGATTTGTCTCGGGTGTTAATTTTAGCCATAAGTGGAACTTCGCGCACAGTCCAGGTCACACCTTGAACAAAGTAAAGAGCATTTCAGCAAGTAAAGAGCAAGTTAGATCGAAACGCTGAAACTACTTCCATGAACTCCATTACCATATTCCGCGGAAGCCCACATGTCCAAAAATGCGTTAAGGGTGGTGGCATTATTAAAGTCACATAAGAAACCTATATGTCGTAAATTCCTTATTATGGATCTTGAATGGGACCCTAGGCAGCCTACTCACAAACACTACTGATTGGGCAAAATAACATTATTAAGTCCACCATCACAGGAAGATAAAGATCATCGGAGTAGCGCTTTAAAACAAGTGTATTAACTTTTACAGTACTGTCTTGAAACAAATATACGAAAAAAAGTTTGTCGCACGTGATGCTAACAAGTAACTTTTACTACAAACCAAATTACCACTACCTTCTGTTCATCAGAACAAAGGATATTGCCAGGAGTGTCCCATGAAGTGTGATAGGGTCGGCCTTATTCTCTACAAACATAAACGATCTGACAGACAGGGTGGGCAGCGAATTGCGGCAGTTTGCTGATGACGCCGTGGTGGACAGGAAAGTGTCGCCATTGAGCTACTTTAGGAGGATACAGGATGACTTAGAAAAAATTCCTAGTTGGTGTGATGAATGGTAGCTTGCTCTAAATATATAAAAATGTAAGTTAATGGAGGGCGAGTAGTCAACTTCTTTTTATTGGAAGAATTTGGAGAAGTGTAGCTCACCTATAAAAGAGACAGCATATCGAACACTCGTGGGACACATTACTGAATACTGCTCGAATGTTTGGGACTCTCACCAGGTCGGATTAAAGAAAGGCATCGAAGCAGTTCAGAGGCATGCTGCCAAATTTGATACCGGTAGGTTCAATCAGCACGAAGTATTATGGAAATGCTTCAGTGACTCAAATGGGATTCCATGGAGAGACAACGACGTTCTTTTTGCAAGACATTATCAAGGAAATTTAGAGAACCGGCATCTGAGGACGACTGCGGAATGATTCTGCTGCCGCCAGTGTATATTTTCGCTTAAAACCATGAAGATGTGATAGGAGAAATTAGAGCTCTTACGGAGGCATATAGTCAGTCATTTTTCCCTCACTCTACTTGCGACTGGAACAGGAAAGGAAATGACTTGTAGTCATACGTGGTACCCTCCGCCATGCACTGTAAAATGGCTTGCGGAGTATGTATGTTGATGTAGGTACTGCAACTAAATAGCAGATTGGAGTGGATTTGTAGAACACTGCAACATGAATCCCGCTTTCTCATAGTCTCGGCGTCCGCAGAGACGCCACCGTAATGGAGATCGCTAAGGCACAGCGGTAAGCTGGTACTGCGCCTGCATGTGGCCGGTCGGAATGCTGATGGCGGAAAGTAACTTCTCTTTAGCAGTTCTCCATCAGCACGAGGAAGCTAGCTGCACTCGATCCGTCAGTCAGACGACTTGAAGCTCGATGGCCTCACTCTGAGAAATACGTGATGACCGCACTTCAACCTCCGCAGACACTTTATTTCCACCTCTGCGCACAGTAACAAAAACAGAACGCTACAGCGCAGTATCCACGTGGTACAGACATACATTTATCCTTCCATCGGTACGTCAGAGGAAAGCAACCGGGGTTACAAATACAACTACTTCGGATGCTCCACACAGCTAGGCAAAAGTGATCATACGGATGCAGTTACTCAAATAAGTACTCATACAAACTAAGATATACCGGCCATCTGAGAGTTGGTGTGAATGCCATAGTTCTCTGAGGCGCATGGCCGAATATGCTCTTGTCTTGTAACAAAATGAAAACTGACAAACCGGACAGTTACAGTTGGGTCTATGGTCAATATAAACGCGAATTGCGGTATAATTTGGAATTTTTCGCATACATGGAACATTGCCAAAAATAATTTGACATTAATAGGGCAAGGGGAATTTTCTTAATCCACACCTTCGGTTCAAATGGCTCTGAGCACTATGGGACTTAACTTCTTATGTCATCAGTCCCCTAAACTTAGAACTACTTAAACCTAACTAACCTAAGGACATCACACACATCCATGCCCGTGGCAGGATTCGAACCTGCGACCGTAGCGGACACCTTCGGTTCCTCCGTACTTCTACTGTTAGAGCAATTTCAGGAAAGTGCCAGAAATAGTTACATGCTTCTAACAATTTGGAAAGAAGAACAGTAAAGCTGGTTATCTACATTTATACCACAGATATGTCCGCTAAACTCAAGGCGAGTTAAGACAATGTTGTGCATTTGCTGTATATGTCCACCTGCGACAAACAAGCCCCAGTGATGACCCTATCTGATAAAAATGCGAGTCGTTAGATGCTGTTGCTTTTATGTGATTTTATTTCATACTGAACTACGTTTTAGAGTAGTTTGGACGGTTTTAATTCTTACGGAGGACAGTAAACCATTTGAGAGGTACCGTCGCTGCGACGCGAAAACTACCATCGAAAGCCACACAGAGAGCAGAAATGGGAATTTCATAACAGCGCATACAATAATTCTGAGGATGTACTGAGACATGGCCACCCGTCAGTAGTCTAACAACTGTTTCCCATCCTTCTTTTATTTCTAACATAGGTTTTTTTGCCTGCTTCGTTTGCTTACTGTGAGATAGGAATTGCTTCGCTTTCGCTGGACACACTGCCCAAGTTTGTATTTTACATAAAATGCTATCACTGTCTAACTGTCCAACGAAACAGTATATTTGCGTATGTGAAATATTATCAGGCTGCAGTGAAAAAGGTTCAACGTTCGGTCTCATTCGGGTGATCAGTAAGACGTGTAAATACACTTCCAGTGGTCGACCAGGCTGATGTGAAATTACATCCGGAACGTCCAACAACTATTAGTCCTGCTACCTAGAACAAGACAAGCATCAGAGGACCAGGTATTCGTGAAACGTCAAATTGCTCAACAAAGTGACGACGACGCTGGCGCTATGAGATAATAGTGATTTCCGCCAAACAATTGCCGCAATGGACGTCTCATATATCTTTCTTCATTGGAGACAACTTGCCGTTACAGAGGGAACGTACGGGACAAGCGTCGTAGACTTGGCTCTGTTGATTACCGTTGTCTAAGGAGTCGCCGTATTCCTAGGTCAAAGCACTATACTGTATGTTGGAGCACTTATACATAAATACTATGTATCTAGCTGATATTCATGGTTCCATTAAGTCTTACATAAATATCAATGCGTTTCCACGTTGTAATGTTTCTTTATTTACGTGACCATTACGGCACTCCAAACCCAGTTCTCGATACCAGTAATATCTTACTACTTTTCTGCGAAGTAACAGACATATTTTTGTGACAATATTCACATTTGGTTTTATTAATGTATAGGTACTCCGATGTATCGATGTATTACAGTGACATGGTTCTTGTGTGTATTCATTTCTGCGAGACTGTCATAATCTTTGACTTACTTGTAACCGTTTTGGAGAGAATGCGCACAGAACAGTCTTTGTTTCACTTTGCAGAAGTTAAGTTGTTATTTCGCTTTGTAAAAGAACAGTCAAGTCTTGTGTTTGGTTAAAGTGGAAATTAAATATATGAAGATTGATACAAAACTGTTTTCTTGATGATGTAACAATTAAGAAGTATATGTGAATTTACAAGAAGTTTAATAAAAATGTGGACCGTGAACACAAAGTCAAAAATTATTTCTACCATACCATTGTTCTGATCTAGGATTGTTTGATCATTAAGAATTTCCTGAAAAACGCATTTGTTAGGTCTTCAAATATTGCTAAAATACAGATCTGGACCTTCTAGCAGTCAAAGTGGAATCACCCTAGAATCAACAAGATGAGCCCTAACAACTTCGACGAAATCTACGTGGGAATCCGTTCAAGATAAGTGCCAAAATTAATGACATTTTTACAGTGACTTCATTACTTCCATTCTGACGATACCATCCACAGTCAATAACTTTGTTGTTGCCCGACGAAGCTAACATTTGCTGCGTGCTTAACATTATTAATCCGATTTCTAACCTACTTTGCAAGTGGTGGTGTTGTTAGAACGTCCTTCTTGATATCTTGCGGAGCATCTCGGAACGTTATGCTTCTAAGAAAGTTATGCTTCTTCGAAAGGTTCCTCAACATTTTTGTACAATTCTTCATTTGTCTTGTACCCACAATGGGCCACATGGGACTTGATTATTCCTCATAATAAGTTGTTTGCTGTGGCAGGTTCCGGGATTCATTATGGCTATTTCAAGGCAGGGGGTGGGGGAGGGGAGGCTGGAGGAGTAGGAGAAGATGATGATGATGAACCACGCCCAATATAGCGGCCTCGAAATTGTTCATCACGAAACTTAAGCATCTGGATAACAAAGTGTGTTGGATCTCCGTCATGTTGCACCTACATATGATCCACGATTCCCTTGTCTTCGAGCTTAAAGTATTAACCACGTTTGCAGCACATCAAAACAAGGGCAACATTCACGTAGCCTTCCAAAAATATCGTCCCAACATGTATCATGATGACACCCCGGCCTGTAACACTCGTTTCTATCTCTAGCACAGAATGGGGATTTTTCTTAGACCAGAAAACGACATTCCTCCTGTGTGAAATGCTGTATATAGTACATTGATCAGAAAATAACGTTCTTGAGAGAGACATAAATTTTTGCAACAAAGCACAGTAGGCTGAGAATCGCTGCTCCATGTCGTCGTCAAGTAATTCATTCACAAACATCGGTCTGAAATCTTTCAATTTAAATCTTTTCTAATCTGGTCGTGCATTATTGTGTGAAGTCCTCGAAACTCAACTGCTGTTTTGCGAATGGATTTCATTGGAGGCCGCTCAGTTGATTGAGCGACGGTGATAATGTCAACAGGGGAAGGGGGGGGGGGGGGGGTTCCATGGGCACCATGAATAAGCAGCAGCTCAGACATGTAAGCGGCAAAATCGAACGGCACAATCCTTGGCTGATCGCAAGTAGTAGTCGAGCGAAGCGGCGACAGCCCAGTTGTTGGGTAGGGTGTTGTGTTCTTTGTGTGGAGCGTGGGCGGCGGCGGCGGGCGGTGCGTGACCTGAGCAAACTGTGGCGGCGGCGGCAGCACGTGGGGCCCGGCCCAGCGCCGCGTAGCCGCCAAAACAAGCGCACGCGCACACACACGCGGCAGAGATAAGCGCACGGATTGTTTTGCGGCAGTCTGCAGCCGCACTTCGCCACACGCCAGCCAGCTGTCCGGTCATTGACTCGGCAAGGCTGCAAGGTTGCTCGGTCGGCTGCTGCTCGCCACTCGCCGTTCCACTGTTGACCAACTTTGCACTTCCGCCGCAACAGCAAGGCAGCCACAAAAACTCGCGTAATAACGCACAGCGCCCCGGTAGCCCTGCGTGCCATCCCCTCCTCGTCTTCCACGACCTAATCGCTGCATTCCGCGCGCAGACATGCATTTCCTGCTTGCGTCTCCTCTCTGTTACTGCCTTGCCGCTCCGACTACAATGGCCCACTAAAAACACGCTTCTTCCACTACATACAGCCATTGTCCTGCTTGCTCAAGCAGCGCTAATACAAGCACTGTAAATTTAATCAGTGTGGAATGTAGAATGCTTCTTTAGGAGTAGGTGTCTACGACGGTCAGAGTTGATGACGGTCACATAACCGCAAGATCTCAGAAACCTGAGGATCTAGTCGGGTGGATACTATACAGTATGCAGAAAAACCACTAGATCAGAGGTCAGGGCGGGATAGGGGACGTTGAATCGAGCATTTTTTTTTTCTAGTATTCATTTGTCGGATATGTACCGTTGTGTAACTATGGCCGTAAAATAACAGCCAATCCGCGACGACATCGCGGAAGTTAGTCCGGTAAGCGAACATCTTTCGGTGTGTCTAGCAGTACAGTTTCTTATCTTAACAAAGTAATTGCATTACGTACTTGTAGGGAAGCTGATTTAAGTAAAGCTTTTCCCCTATAAACATTACAAAACAATCGCGTCTAATGTAACCAGCCACAGATAGGAATTTAAAGTTTACCTAGCTTTGAAACCAGTATATTCAGCTATTTACTAATTGCGCTCTTTAGCATAACAGGTATTAGCTGCGGCAAGTTACTTTAAGCGTACACACATCCGCTCGCTCGTTGCTGATTGGCTGTCGTTTAATGCCAGTAGTTCCACAACGATGCATTTCCGACCTGTAGTCATTTGGAAAATTTTCCTCGATTCGACGTACCCTACCCTGCTCCGACCTCATCGTCAGACTACTTTTTTCCATCTCATACCTACAACATTGTTCACCGTAGCTTTGACAGTTGTACGCAAAGACCTGGGTTGCGGCAGAAGAGACGTTAAATCGACTGCCAATACCTAAACGACATACGGGTGCTTCTCGTGAACACCTGAAACTGATGAAAGTTTCCTTTGAAGCAGTTGGTTTGCAGATGGGCAAGGAAAACTTATGATCTCGCTCCAGACACCAAACAAGGTAGAACTGACAGGACACACATTGGTCACAATATTCAGTACCTATAAGCCAAATGCAAAAAGCTGATTTAGATAACATTTCAAACAGCTTCATTTTATTGTGGCCGACAAGGATGTTCCTAAGAACCCGAACGGAAGAGTATTATACTAGCGTCTCACTGGAGACTAGTTACGCTCTAAAAATAATGTCTGCAACAAAGCCATGGGTTAATAAACTGGAGTGTACAAGAAGGGCACATGAGAGGCGGTAGCTAGGGATCGGTCTCATGGCAAGACTAGGGTAGAGGTGATCAGACAAAAAATACTGTTGGTAGACATCACTGAGTGAGCTACCAGACTGAGATAGTAATGAGGTGGATACTTTGTGAGGCAAGAAACCAACGGGAAGATCCAGACGATTAGAAACTTTGTGGGACACAATAAGGCACCAAAAGACCCGACAAGATAGGGTTTGAGCAGCAAAGCCTCCGTCTCAATAGATAATCAATAGTGCACTGCACTCAAACCACGTTAATCACAGTTTTGATTGTTTATTCACTGTATCACGCTGGTTGATGTTTTCGAATGTTACAGGTCTGACCTAGGAAAGTTACTCCATTCCACAACCACTCCTCTTTTAGAGGAACAATTTACCCGCAAGTACCCACGGTGCTAGTAACGAGGAAACTACGTACAGTGATTATTTAAGACATTGTACTTTTGGGAATAATCTTACACACCACATTTCAAGTCCGCTTGATTGACATCGATCTACAAGATGGCACTATCTTCTTTCAATTAGACGGCGCCGCTGCTTTTCAAGTCAGAAAACCCATTTTTGATGTATATTACAGGATGAATTAAAAAGAATCATCCGATTTTTAAAAAATCATAACTAAAATGTTATGTGAGATATGTGCGTGAACAACACACTGCTGGAAAGAGCAAACTCTCGAGTTTTACATGGTTGCCGCTAGGTAGCGGCAGTGCGCGCCCACTTCAGTTTTAGTAAACATGGTGTCGAAACAACAGAAAGCGTTTTGTTTTCTACGTTTTGCGCAGTGCGGGTCAGTAACAACTGTTCAGCGTGACTTTCATACTAGGTATGGTGTGGTGTGGATCCTCCTACAGCACAGAGCATTAGACGATGGTATGAACAACTCCGAAAAAGAGGTTGTTTGTGTAAAGGCAAATCGCCGGGTCGTCCCTGAGAGTCTGACACAAACGTCGAACGCATTCGCCATAGTTTCACAAGGAGTCCGCAGAAATCCGCCCTGCAGCTCGGAGCTCGACAGCTCAACAGGCCCCCGATATCCGTCTGCCGTGTGTTGCGTCGACATTTACTCATGAAACCATACAAAATTAGGCTACTGCAAGCTCTTCGTGAATGCGACAAACAACAACTTGTAGAGTTCTGTAATTCCGTTCTTCGCAAGGTGGAGGATGACAGTTTTCTTCCACGCTTGGTGTTTAGTGACAAGGCAACATTCCATTAAAATGGAAAGGTGAACCGTCATAATGTCAGAATGTGGGGCACGGAACAACCAACCACATTAAGTTCTACAATATGAGAGGGGCTCTCCAAAATTTAATGTGTTTTGTGCAGTTTCACGGAAAATGGAGTATGGTCCATTTTTCTTTGCTGAAAATACTGTTGCAGGAAGCACATATCTCGATATATTTGAGAACTTTCTTTTCCTACAGTTGGAGACTGTTTCGAACGACTTCATTTACCAACAGGATGGGTCACCGTCACACTGTCATATGGAAGTGCGGGAATTTTTAAATCAAAGGATTATTGGCCTCCAAGGTCACCGGACCTGACTGTATGTGATTATTTCTTGTTGCGGTTTATAAAAGACTCTGTTTAAGTGCCTCCGTTACCAACAACAATGAATGAACTGAGACATCGTATAACATCAGCTGTGAAAGCTGTAACTCACGACGTGCTGGATGCAGTGGGGGAACATTTTGAATACCACATTGACATATGCTGTGCATCTTAACGGACGCATACTGAGCATCTATGAAAAGTTATGAAAAAAGATTTTTTATTTTCCTATTCATCAAAAACCAAAATTCATTTTATATGTTTATTAGTTTCAGAAAAATATACGTGCCAAATCGGATGATTCTTTTTCATACACCCTGTAGTATTCTGGGAGAAAAACTAATGGCTTTGTACCGAAATATGTTTTAATTTACATCACTTGAAAGTATATTTTAGAAGATCTGGAATAAATGTTCAAACAGCAAATATTGCAGAGTATGTTCTTCCTTACGCTTATTGCTCTGTCTTGGGTAAGATTACTGACAAAACAATGCCATTTCTGTGTGAATATCTCTGCAAGCATTTGAAAATAAGGTAAATCATATACACACAAATCTTTCCGTAAGCCATGCGCGCTAACGCACCGCTTCCGGGATTCGGGGTGGCGAGCCTGCCCCGGATCCAATCTGCATCGCGACTTAACGACGAGCGCTGGTGAGCGGGCCAGCCTGGATATGGTTTTTAGCCGGTTACTCACATCCAACCAAGTGAATACTAGGCTGGTACCCATGTTCCGCCTCAGATGTACCCTCCGCAGACATTTAGAAAACTTTCTCACGCTTGAGCATGAGATTTCCTCTATATCCAGACAGATGGAATACACAAATTCCGTTCAAGGGTCGGGGAAGAGGAGGCTTCAGCAAGGGCGCCCGGTCATGAATTGTCACCACCAATATTGCCAAAATCCATATTAAAGTTGCCAACCCCGACGGGACGATGTGCAGAAGAAGAAAATCTTATTTGCACAAGCTGATGGTATGTCTTGGTACACTTTCTTTTTTAATAAACTCCAGAGAAAGAAATACGGAGATGGAACTTATAGTAATATAACTGGCCACTTCCTTCTTGTACATCTTTCTACACAGTAACTATTTTAATTGCGATATGTACATTCCGTGAGTAATGTACTGTACAAGCATCAAGCTGGAATCACACTGATTTGATGTTCTTGAAGACAAAGCTCTTCGAGGAATAACGGTAATTCGTTGTCCAGAACATTTGCATATTATTATCCATTCAAAGATCCCCGAAATATACAAGAACCAATGAGTTGGCCACTTATTATTCATCGTCAGATGTAAACAGGAGAAGGAAGCTGGGGTTCAAACTCACGCATACGCATGCTATACAAGTTTATGGGGCTCGAATAGTGCACGACGTGTCTCCACAATTCTTGACGGTTGACTCATCTAATAACAATATATGGCAAAAAAATCTGGGTTCACTTTTGTTTGCTTGTAACTCCATTTACAAAACATGAGATTACGCAATTCGTGGCCATGAAGTTGGTCCTGATACATTTAAATATGATAGGAGTTAAACTTGTGAAGCTTTAATATTCTGAAAACACTAATCTGTGATATTCCAGATCAAGGGCAACATCTCGAGAAGTTACGGCCAGAGTTACATTAACAGCAGCTAACGACGTAACGTCATTATTTTCAACGTTAAAGTTCTTCTACATTTCTTTTCTTCGTGTTAATGTGGTAAAACGAGACAGAAGACTGTACTATGACCGGAAATTTACAGGCCCGAATTATAACAGCATTTGTTACGCATCTTCCGGATCCATCATAAACTAAAATAATCTCACTTTGTTCTTCTACAGAAAACATTTTTTTAACTGCTTTCAGCTAGCTATATACCTGCCAAAAATAACCCGTATAATGAAAAACCGCAGGAAGGACTAATGAAAGTCTGCGTACGATAGTGACTACGGCAAAGGTTGAAGATAAACGTAGAATAACGCTCTTGACTTCTAGGTATTTACAACAGGAGGGACTGTAATGAAGGTATATCTACAACATGAAAATGTTACACAAGACAAAGCGACATCAATAGGAGTTACACTCTATTAGGTAACTGTATTTACATGAACACAACCCTTTCCTCCTGGCTAGTGGCGTACAGCTGGCATGATATTCCACTTAAACTCGGTGTGCACACTCGTGTTTCAAGTGGCATAAATAAGTTTCAGTGCAAAGTTATTAACTTTTATATTTTTAATATAGTTGTATTGTTTATACTGAATCGGAGCGCAGTTAAAATTTTTTAAAAATGGAGTTGTTCCCAGTTTCACCAAAAGTGCCATCTTGTACGCACCTGTCATTCTTACAAATTTGGTCTTGATCTTATTTAATGACTAAATCTGTTTACACAAAGCAACCACTTAAAAGTGGAGCGACGTCTTCTTGGCTCCTTGCCTAGCATGAGAATATCGTTTTACTGATTTTTCCCTACACAGGCATCTTTTAGTCCCCATACAATGTCGAACCCAGATTAATGTAAACTATGCAATAACTTGAAAGTAGGTCAGAAAGACTTCAGATATATGTGCAAACAGCTTGCAAATTTGACAATAAACTAGACTTGGAAGGAGAATAACCGCAGAGCTCTTTTGAGAAAACTGACGAAGGAAGGAAGGAAGGAAGGAAGGAGAGCACTTTGTATATCATTCGCATTTCCCCTTTTCCTCTTCCATTTCAAAACTGTGCGCGGGAAAAACAGCTGTCCGAAAGCCTTCGTATAAATTCTAATTACTCTGAGTTTATCGCTTCCCGAGATGTATGTTGGAGGGAGTAACACATAACTTCACCCTTCTTGGAATTTCAGCAGTAAACTACTACGACACGCACAACGCCTCTTCTATAGCGTTTTTCAGTGGAGATGGGTAACTATTTCCACTAACCTCTCCCGTTTACTATGATTTGTCCTCGTAAAGAACGAACTGGGTGCAGTTAGTTAAGAAATATACAATAACAAAGTTTATCCAGTATTCTGTAAGTTTGTATTTTTTCCGCTAGGCGAAAGCCCAGAAATGAGAAGAACATCGAATGGACATCACCGAACAGGACAGCAACCTGGGCACCGCTATTTACTACCTTCACAGTGTGAAATGAGTTTCACAGGCTCGCTTTTCGCGGAACCCATACTGATTACTGCACACAAGACCTTCAGTTTCCAAAAAGGTTATAATACGATAGCGTAAAATGTGTTCCACAACTCTATAGCCGATTGACACCAACGATGTAGACCTACAGTTACACGTACAGATCCCGACGGCCCTTTTCGAAAGGGAGAATGATAAGCGTCTAGTTTTTCGGCGACCAACGATAAACTGGTATTAAAAGAGGATAAACTTCTTTCACTTAATCTATACAGAATCGTACTGGTGCTTCATCAGATTTGTCGCATTCCTTCTGCAGGGCGGTTTTAATTGATTTTGTATTCCTGTTTCATATGTGGCAATTCGACGTTCTTGATACATTTGAAAGCTGCAGACGCTGCACTGTCTTCCTCAGTGAAACAAATTCGGAATGTAGCAAACATCATTTCAGCATTCTCTGGGTCACAGCTAAGGTGCCAGTGTGATCCCTAAGCGACTGCACAGATGATTTTGTTCCGTTTAATGACTCAGCGTAAGACCAGACAGAGACTGAGTACAGGCTAGAATAGAACGAGGAAAACAGAAATCCCCTTTTCAAAGGAACCTGTCTGGCACTCCTAGGAATTAGTAAATATTGAGAATCCAAAAGAGAGAGAGAGAGTAGTTTGCAGAAGGCAACACTGTAGACTAGTGGGGAGAGTAGTAAACACGCTGCACGAGTAGGCCTACAATAAGCACCTGTTCTGTTCGATGGGACCAAGGAGTAGTTTAATGCAACTCAGACGAAAATAAATCAAAATTTAACACTGAAAGCGAAAAGTAGACTCCAGTTGGAGCTCTTATACTTCTTGACTTCTTCGCCGATAACAAATTAACCTGGACAGGGCACACTGCACACACATATGTGACAACATTTCACTAGTCCTACCTATCGTCTGTCGAAACAAGAAAACATTAGAGCAGTACCTACTAACAGTCTACTTTGTCTTATTTCACATCTACATCAGCTGTGGACTACTGCTAGGGGACCACTCTGAAGAATGAAGAATGTGCTGCTGAAGAAGAGAGCACTGAGAATCGTTACAGATAGTTAAAAATATGTACCGCTGTAAGCCACCTTTGCAAAACTAAGAGTTATGACTGTTTACAGTTTGTATGTTTTTCAGTTTCCTCAAGCATGTGCCCTTGAACGGTAACACATACATCAAGAGACATCAAACCCATCATTACAACACCCGGATAAGAACTGTCTAGACAGGTCAAGACACGAAACAGTTTACCAATGGCGGCCATTAAAATGTTTAGTGCACAATTGAAAAGTGTTCAGTCCGTGCCAGTACTGGTGTTTAAAACAACAAGGTTGAGTGACTTATACCCTCAATCGATTTTTTTTCTAACCAATGACTACCTGACTCGCAAACAGAGCTACGACGTTAACAACACTGATACTAACACGTGCGAACCATTCAACTAAACAACATCGATATGGGCTTTCGGGGCCGAAAGTCCACTCGTGTACCCTTGATGACTGCACGACACACAGCTTTACGCCTCGCCTGAGCCCGTCAACACCCACACTGGACTGTTGATGGCTGGAAACATGTTGCCTGGTCGGACGAGTCTCGTTTCAAATTGTATCGAACGGACCCTGCATATCAGCTGGGGACGTTTCAAGATGGTGGAGGCTCTGTAATGGTGTGGGGCGTGTGCAGATGGGACTGATATGGGACTCCTGATACGTCTAGATACGACTCTGACAGGTGACACGTACGTAACCGTCCTGTCTGATAACCTGCATCCATTCAAGTCCATTATGCATTCCGATGGACTTGTGCAATTCCAGCAGGACAATGCGACACCCCACACGTCCAGAATTGCTACAGAGTGGCTCCAGGAACACTCTTCTGAGTTTAAACACTTCCGCTGGCCACCAGGCTCCCAAGACATGAACATTATTGAGCATATCTGGGATGCCTTACAACGTGTTGTTCAGAAGAGATCTCCAAGGATTTATGGGCAGACCTGCAGGATTCATGGTGTCAATTCCCTCCAGCACTACTTCCGACGTTAGCCGAGTCCACACCACGTCGTGTTGCGGCACTTCTGCGTTCTCGCGGGAGCCCTACGCGATATTAGACAGGTGTACCAGTTTCTTTGGCTCTTCAGGGTATAGTTGACGGTAATGTACTTCAATTCCAAATGGAATTATGTGTTAAACAAACCCACAAAATATAGTTGTACCATATTTCTAGATTCCTTATTGAGTACTAGTTCTCTTGATTAAATTTGGTTGTACTGTACACAAAGGTGACAAAAATCATGGAATACCTCCTAATATCGTGACGGAATACCTTTTGTGTGGCGTAGTGCAGCAGCTCGACGTAGAATAGACTCAACAAGTCGTTGGAAGTCCCCTGAAGAAATAATGAGCCATGCTGCCTCTATAGCCGTCCATAATTGGGAAAGTGTTACGGTGCAGGACTTCTTGATTACGTCCCATAAAAGTTCGATGGGATTCATGTCGGACAACTGGGTGGCCAAATCATTCCCTCGAACTGTCCAGAATATTCTTCAAACCAATCGTGAACAACTGTGGCCTGGATTCTTCAAACCAATCGTGAACAACTGTGGCCTGGTGACACGCCGCATTTTCATCCATAAAAATTCCATCGTTGTTTGAGAACATGAAGTCCATGAATGGCTGCAAATGGTCTCTAAGTAGTCGAACATAACCATTTCCGGTCAATTATCGGTTCAATTGGACCAGAGAACCCAGTCTAGTCATTTAAACACATCCCACACCCTTATGGACCCACCGACAGCTTGCACAGTGCCGTATTGACGACCTGGGTCCGTGGCTTCGTGGGGTCTGCGCCAATCTCTAACCCCACCATCAGCCCTTACCAAGGACTCATCTCACCAGGTCACAGTTTTCCAGTCGTGTTGAGTCCAAGCAATATGGGGACAAGCCCTTGAAAGGAGCTGCAGGCGATGTCGTGCTGTTAGCAAAGGCATTCGCGTCGCTAGTCTGCTGCCATGACCCATTAAAGCAACATTCAGCCGCACTGCCCTAATGAATACTTTCGTCGTACGTTCCACATTGATTTCTGGGGTTATTTCACGCAGTGTTGCTTGTCTATTGGATGTGACAACTCTACACAAATGTCGTCGCTCTCTGTCGTTAAGTGAAGGTCGTCGCCCACTGCGTCGTCCGTGGCGCGAGTGAATGCCCGAAATTTTACATCCTCGGCACGTTCTTGAAATTACGGATTTCGGAATACTGAATTCCCCGACGATTTCCGAAATGGAATATCCCATGCGCCTACTTCCAACTACCACTCCGCGTTCAACGACTGTTAATTTCCGTCGTGCGGTCATAACCGCGTCGGAAACCTTTTCATATGAATCACCTGGGTACAAATGACAGCTGCGTCAAAGACTGCCCTTTTATACCCTGTGTACCTGACATACCGCCATCTGTATATGGGCATATCGCTATCCTATGAGTTTTGTCACCTCAGTGTATTTGTATATTACTGACTGCATGCTGGTTCTTTAAATTCGTATTTAGGATTCGCGAGATAGTTGGCGTCTATCTTCAACTCTCTCCCCGTTAAATTCTTCAGCTTGTCCGCGACGCCCTCTCACGAGTTAAACAAACCTGTTCCATTTGTGCTGCCCTTTTAGTCCAGTTTTCCTTTTAGTCTTATTTGGTATAAGTCCCACACATCTGAGAAATGTTCTAAGAATGGAGCGCGCGAGTATTGCGTCAGTGTCGATATCTGAATGTGTTCTAAACAATGAGTCACTTTCGATACAATGCTTCATCGATAATTTCGAGATCTCGGCTCGGTTCAGGGAAGGAAGCGTACAAACGAATCGGCTCGTCGGGCAGAGTCTTCCGCGATTGTATTCCCGTTAATTGCCAGCCACTGTTCTGGAATGCGAGGGGTCCCGGCGTGCGGCGGTCGTGACGGCGGCGGCTCTTTAAAGAGCAGCAGCGCAGCGCGCCGATTGGACGCCCGCGCCTGTGGCTGCCGCTGCGCCTGCGCGGTCGCTGCTCCGGGGCCGTTAGCCGGCACACGTGGGAGCGCGCGCATATTTTGGTAGGTGTCTGCCGGAATGCGGCGCCAGGAATGGGGTCACCGGCTATCAAGGTCACTTACCATTCGGGACGGGACGGGACGCCGCCGCTCTGTGTACACTCAGCGGCGCGCGTCCCGCTGGGCCCCACACAGTGAACACGTCTCCGGCGTTAAATCGCTGTAAAGTCTAGCTCCTGTGGCAGTTATCGACATCTACGGAAGCGTTCAATAAGTAATGCAACACTTTTTTCTGAAAGCATGTTGGTTTTACTCGGGATTTCAATACACCACAATGTTCCCACTCTTCCGGCTACAAAATCCTATTTTTCAATATCATCTCTGTTCAAGGCGACGGCCTCACGTCACCTTACTGGGGGAGAGGGGGGGGGGGGGGGCTGTATACCCGCTTGCTAACATTACCGGTCGACGTCGGACCCAATGTCTAACCTCCCCATCATCTACGAACTGCTTCCAGCGGTGTGCATCCTTCATTGGGCCAAACAAATGGAAGTCGGAAGGTGCGAGATTTGAGCTGTAGGGTGGATGAGGGAGAACAGTCCATTGAAACTGGGTTGCTTTCGGGTGCGCAAACTTGTGTGAGGCCTTTCGTTGTCATGGAGAAGGCGAAATTAGTTTGCAATTTTGTGGCGACGAACGCGCTGAAGTCGTTCCTTCAATTTCCTGAGGCAGTATGCGGCCGTCTGCACGTGGGAGATCGGAAAGGTTTGAGCGACGTACAGCTTGCTCAACGACTCAACGTGCTTTTGTTCCCTGTCAGATCTTCGTAGACATTCTGCAAGCGCCTATGACTCTGGTATCCCGCCAAAAGAACTCTGTGACAGCTCACTGCTTGTAACGCACCTCCATTACAGAAGCCATTTTTGAAGGCTACGTATAGTTCCGCCACCCGTCGCAACTTCACGAATCTATAGCGGCTGAAATGGGAATCTTCCACGATGTCCCACAAACAATTCCTCAATTTTTCAGCCGAAATTGGTCGAGGAAAAAATGTGTTGCCTTACTTAATGATTAATGAAGGCCCCCCCCCCCAAAAACCCCCAACGTATTGGCCGGGATACCCGGTCTGAGGTTGTAGGGCCACCTAATGGGAGGCTTTCTATTTGACGCCAATCCGGCGACTTGCGCGACGATGAAGATGAGATGAAATGATTAGGGCAATACAAACACCCAGTCCCCAGGGAAGAAAATCACCGACCCGGCCGGAAATCAAACCCGTGACACCACGATCTAGAGGCAGCAACGCTAACCACTACACCACGAGCTGCGGACTATATTATGCAAATCTCTGTTAAGAGCATGGCAGAGGATACGTACCCTTGTACCGCTTATTAGGGCTCTTCCTGTTCCATCCGCGTATGGAGAGCGGGGCGAATGATTGCTTAAATGATTATGAGCGCACTGTAGTTACTATAATCTTGTCTTCGCTATTTTGGTAAATTGCTAGATTCCTCGCTTAACAATGGTACTCGAAACTTCTTAGGTACGCTTTCGTGGGATATTCTGCACTTATCTCAAGCGTCTGTAAGCCCAAGTTTTTGAGCATTTCCGTAATGCTCTCCAATGAGTCCAACAAACCTGTGAGAATTCGTCCTACCATTCTCTGTGTACACGCAATATCAGCCGTTACTCTTATTTGGTATGAGTTCAACACACTATAGCAAAATTCTAGGATGCCCCGGATGATAGTTTTGTCACCAACCTCCTTTGCAGACTGAAACCTCCTAGGAGACTGATACTGTGTTCCAGACCGAGACTCGAACTCCGGACCTTTACCTTTTGCGGCCAGGTTCTCTACCGATTGAGCTACCAACGACCGACTCACGACCCGTCCTCACAGCTTTACTTCAGCCAGTACCTCATTTCCTACGTTAGCGACTGTTGCGCACATTCCCGGGAGGGGCTTGGGGAGGGAGGAGGGGGGTGGTTCCACTGGGTGCCGAACCGCTCAACAACCCTGGCTTCGGTGTGGGGCGGCGGTGGGGTGAGTGGACTACTGTAGCCTGTAGTGGAGTTGTGAACCACTGAGGCTGCAGCAAGGACGAAGCCTCTCCGTCGTTTCTAGGTCCCCGGCTCAGTACACACATACACACACCTCATTTCCTACCATCCAAACTTCGCAGAAGGACGGGTCCTGAGTCGTGGTTTGGTAGTTTAGTAGGTAGAGCTCTTCCGAAAGGCAAAAGTCCCGAGTTCGAGTCTCGGTCTGGCACACAATTTTCATCTCCAAGGATGTTCATATCAGTCCATATTCCGCAATGAACTTAAGTCTGCCACCTGCTTCACCCACGAATGAGCCTATGCGATCATGTCTTTTTATACCACTCACTGACATTGTAATAAATCTTCGTTTTTATGTTTAGTGAAGAGTAGAAGTTTACATTTATAAACATTTATAGCAAATTACCAATCTTTGAACCGCGTTAAAATCTCATCAATATCTAACCGAATACTTGGACATTTTTCCCCAGAAAGTACTTCATTATAGTAACTAATAATCTGCAAAAAGCTGAGGTGACTACTGATATTGTCTGACAGGTCATTAACATACAACATGAACACTCCCAACACACTTCCCCGCGGCATGCCTGACATTATTTCTACAACTGTCAACTCTCGACATAAGATAACATATTGCATCCTTCCCACCAAGAAATCCTCAGTCAAGTCACAAATTTCACTTTACATTCTATACTACTGTGGCCGTGGTGGTCTAGTGGGTAGAGCACTAGACTTCAATCCTGGAGATCCTCGGTCCAATCCTGGATACGGCCAGAGATTTTTCCTCGTCGCAGTTCTTTCAGGACGGATCCGGTCCACTCAGTCTGCTATCAAGTGAGTACCGAGGATCTATCCCGGTGGTAAAAGGCGGCCGGCACTCTGGGTTCGTCGCCCGCCCCCTCCTATTGGCGGGGTGATGAAAGGTCGTATTCTACATACACTCAGACCAATAGACCGACCACGGGCTTGCGCCACCCACTCAGCCCCTAGTCTACCTAATTCCATGTGATAGTGCTTTCGATGATAAAAGGGGATGCGGTACTGCTGGGAGGAATACGGCAAGTGTCATCCGATTTCCGAGAAACTTCGCTCACTGGAAAACGAGCCGTCCGTAGGAGGTTTCTCCACGAATGTTTCTTAATCAAGTTGGGGAATACAAGGGCGTTATATTAATTCTGAAATTATAACTAGTTTCCACAACAACTGTCATACATTTATTATATATACGAGTAGTATTTTCAGGGTTACATTTTTTTAAAATTCTCACATTCGTATATTCCATTCTTATATCAATTCTTGTATTTTATTCTTAGGTTTATTTTTCAGGAAAATTTGGTACACTCCCGTGGATTATACTGATCGTAGAAAGACTTGAAACATAGAAATTTCGAACAGCACGAACAATGCGCGACGGCAGGTTTGAAACAGCGAAATTCTTCGCATGAATCGCAAACGGGCAAGAAACGTCGTTAAGACTGCTGAAGATCTCACCCTCTGCGGCAAACCACGCAAAACGTATCATTTTCCGAAAACTGGCCCTTGCGATTGACTATGAATCAAGATACAGTACAGAACTTTCAACGAAAACAATTTCAAATAATTTTTCCTTTTTTTTCATTTCTCTCACAAGATATACAATTAGTAGACGAATAAGGACAACGTTATTTCAATATACATTGGAAATCAATCGTGTGGTTATCTTCCATGGACAAGGGCAAACACCCGTAAATGGAAAACAAAAATATTCGCGTTTGGCACACGGGAGCAACCGTGAAGCAGCGAAGCTAGCCACTGTGTCATCGCTTCGGTTGGACAGTTTAGTAATACGCATATAAATTACATCGAAAATATAGCCGTTGTTTTCTCAGAAAGGGCCAAATAGTTGCGGATAAGCCGAGACACGTGTTCACTTATTTTGAACCCACTTCCACTGAGCGAAGTTTTTGGGAAATCAGTTATGGCACTTGCCGTGTTCTCCTCGGGAGTCAAACGCAGGTTAGAAATACCGCATGTCATATGAATACAGATCCGTAGATCGCACCAGATTTTCACAGTGTGGGTCGATCTTCCCTTGACACTGTCCGCCTTCTGCCGTGGAAGTTTCCTTTGAGTGGCTGCTTGTGATACCGTTATGGTACATACATTATAAACGACATGTCTTTTAGTTTAATTTATATTTTATATAATCTTAAGCTGAAGTCAATTTTCTACATGAATTAGCACATTATCAGAACAAAAAAGAGTGTCAGGCTGCATGCAAACCACTGTTACAATTTGTTGATTGAACAGGGTTGAAAAAGAGGACGAAGAGCTAAAACGCACAAGTCTGCCTAAATAAAAAGTTAACAGAATGTTACTACGTGCATTAAACAATAGTATTTGATTTATGAAGGAAAAATCTGTAAGGAAACTTTGTCAAGGCATTATATTTTGAAAATTATAGTTGTGTTCTTATTGATGTTTTACTTCATTAACATCAATTAAAACATCATCTTATGCGAAAGTAGTTGCCTGAATCGATGTGTTGTGATCTCCTGCTTCATCTGAGATACCTACATCGATAGGCTGTTTACAGAAAAAGGTCTATAAATATGTTGGTGAGATTAGCTCATGGATGATGTTTCCCATGAAATCTATTATATCCAGACTTTCAATAAATGTTAGCAGTATTAGGCATAATTTATAATAAGGAAACGAAAGGCGAAAAGTAAATCACACGATGGCACCTGACAGGGTAAATCTAAGCAAAATGCTGTGAAAAAGTCGGGTAAATTCAAGAAATTTTATGTTGTCACTCTAACGTCTACATGGTTACTCTGCAATTCACACTTAAGTGTCTGGCAGAAGGTTCAGCGAACCATTTTCATACTACTTCTCCACCATTTCACTCTCGAATGCCGCGTGCGAAAAATGACACCTTAATCTTTGCGTTCGAGCTCTGATTTCTCTATTTTATTATGAAGATCATTTCTCCCCACGTACGTAGGTGTCAACAAAATATTTACGCATTCGGAAGAGAAAGTTGGTGATTGAAATTTCGTAAAAAGATCTCGCCGCAAAGAAAACCGCCTTTGTTTCACTGACTGCCACCCCAACTCGCGTATCATATCAGTGACACTCTCACCCCTACTGCGCGATAACACGAAACGAGCTGCCCTTCTTTGCACTTTTTTGATGTCCTCCGTCAATCCTACCTGGTAAGAATCCCACACCGCGCAGCAATATTCCAGCAGAGGACGGACAAGTGTAATGTAGGCTGTCTCTTTAGTGGGTTTGTCGCATCTTCTAACTGTTCTGCCAAAAAAGCGCAGGCTTTGTTTCGCCCTCCCCACAATTTTATCTATGTGGTCTTTCCAATTTAAGTTGCTCGTAATTGTAATTCCTAGGTATTTAGTCGAATTGACAGCCCTTAGATTTGTGCGATTTATCTTATACCCAAAATTTCTCGGATTTCTTTTAGTACCCATGTAGATGACCTTGCACTTTACTTTGTTTAGTGCAAATTGCCACTTTTCGCACCATACAGAAATTCCCTCTAGATCATTTTGTAATTGGAACATCTGATGATTTTACTAGACTGTAAATTACAGTGTCATCTGCAAACAATATAAGGGGGCTGCTCAGATTATCGTCTAGATCATTTATATAAATCAGGAATAGCAGAGGGTCTATGACACTACCTTGCGGAAAACTAGAGATCACTTCTGTTCTACTCTCTATCACAACCAATTGTGACCTCTCTGAGAGGAAATCACGAATCCAGTCACACAACTGAGACGATACTCCATATGCACGCAATTTGATTAATAGTCGCTTGTGAGGAACGGTATCAAAAGCCTTCTGGAAATCTAGGAATATGGAATCGATCTGAGATTCCTTGTCGACAGCACTCTCTCATTACTTCATGGGAGTAAAGAGCTAGCTGTGTTGCACAAGAACGATATTTTCTGAATCCGTGTTGGTTATGTATCAATAAGTCATTTTCTTCTAGGTGATTCATAATGTTCGAGTACAGTATATGCTCCAAAATCCTACTGCAAATTGACGTCAGTGATATAGGTCTGTAATTCAATGGGTTACTCATTTTTCCTTTCTTGAATATTGGTGTGACCTGTGCTGCTTTCCAGTCTTTAGGAACAGACCTTTCGTCAAGTAAGGGGTTGTATATGATTGCTAAGAAAGACGCTATTGTGTCTGCATACTCTGAAAGGAACCTGATTGGTATACCATCTGGACCCGAAGACTTGCCTTTCTTACGTGATTTGAGTGTTTCACAACATCTAAGGTATCTACTTTTATATCACTCATGCTAACAGCTGTTCTGGTTTCGACTTCTGGAATATTTACTTCGTCTTCTTTCGCGAAGGAATTACGGAAAACTGTATTTAGTAACTCCGGTTTAGTGGCACCATCATCGGTAACATTTCCATCGCTATCGCGCAGTGACGGTATTGACTGTTTTTTGCCACTGGTGTACTCAAAGTGCATTATGATACACGAGAACCAATTTTTATTTGGCGAACATTTATTGCAAGGAACAGGACTTTGACTCGGAAGCAATCAGTCTTCGACTTATAAAGAGAAACGAATTTAACAGAACTGTATCACAAAAAAAAATGGCTCTGAGCACTATGGGACTCAACATCTTAGGTCATAAGTCCCCTAGAACTTAGAACTACTTAAACCTACTAACCTAAGGACATCACACACACCCATGCCCGAGGCAGGATTCGAACCTGCGACCGTAGCAGTCCCGCGGTTCCGGACTGCAGCGCCAGAACCGCTAGACCACCGCGGCCGGCGAACTGTATCACAGCCTGATACTACTTCTACAGTATCAAGTAGTGATGTTGGTATGACCTTGTTTATGGACTTCACTGTATTCGGTTAGTCTGTACTAAAGCGTGGTTGGCGACAGCTTACGGGCGAGACACAGGCCAGATTACAGTTTCTACATGGGCTTAAAACACTGCCTTTACTCTACAGTACGGCGATCACAAAAAATTTGCCAAGAATGCGTGCAATACATACCCCTAGAGATATCCAGATCGGCAACATAGTTCGTGACTACTGTTGACCAATTTTTTTGCGAGAGGAAACGGCACAAATGCCAAATGTACCACAATCATAAATTCAATGGACTCTGAGACCGGGTTTACTGACGGGAACTTTTACTAAGCACGGCCACAATAACACTAATGAGCGGTAAACACATAGGTTTCATGAAATGGAATGTGAAATAATGTGTAAATATAGAGTGTGAATAGCGGGCGATAATCTCGAAGAACAGATTGATATAAGCATATGTCAGCATACTACCAAAGCCGTTTTATAGCCAAATTACAGAACATTCTGCTGCATACGAGAATGCCGAGCCGATGGCGCAGTTCTTTTTACAGTAGGGTTTGCACAAATGTTTTCCCAGCACGGGATTAGGTCCGACTATGCCACCAGACGATACGAAACGCCTGATTGGAGCAGCCTGTACAGGCCTTATATCTCAAATGCTGTGTAATGTTCGGCACTCACAGTGTGCAAGAATGAAAGCAAATATTACAGTTAATCATCATTTCACGCTCTACTGATAAAAAGAGCAGTAAGACGGTTGCGGAAGACAGACGTACTAGGACTGCCTTTGAAATTTTTATAAAAACAATGAAATACTAACCTTTTTTAGTACAAATCGTTATATTGTTTTTCAATCGCCTTTATAATTTACACACGTCTGCAGAGGTTGGAATCAATCCTGGAAACATTTTCTTCCCAATCTGATGTTGGTTCCCTCAAAACCATGGCTCTGGAAGGATTCGGTAACTTATTCAGGGGATGAAAATGGTTGGTAATGGATTTCTGTTTGGTATAAGGGTACAAATTTTTACCATCGATTCTCCCTAGCGATATTTGCCTCTGCCAGCGTTTATCGCACAGTGGTGCTGCATTTACAAACACCATCATCAGAAGTCAGCACTGTTGCATATCTGGGCAGAAGGAGGAGGCGTTTTTGATGCATTAAAATTGCAGCAAGATATACGAGCACTACAGTGTTGCATCTGATATAGGCGGCCAAGGGACATCTGAAATATCACGTTTAGTTGAACGCAGGATCCGGTGATAAATGAATTATTATCCAGACATGAAATATATCGTCATATTTCCAGTATGTCCCTCTCATCACCACCCCTCCCCCACCAACTGATAGTACCGGCTTATTAAATATTCGTAGTAACAGAATTTTTTTGCTGGCACTTAAGGTGAGTTCCGCTTCTGACAATACTCTCTGTTTGTGAAAAATAACAAGCTGCACTGTGGTTCAGACAACAGATACCCATATTAGCGGCCATTTATCGTGTCAAAAGAGGAAAAAATTTACCCCCTCCAATGGGATCATGCATAAGAAAGCACTACTGTTTTCTTGTCAACATTACAGATTATGCTTTCTTTTGTTGATTATGTCCAAGAAACTGAATGGATGCGTTATCCAAAATGCTGTACGTAGCCATCCATGTGACTAGTAAACGCGCTACTGTCTGCGAAATAACAAAACATACATATTAAAATAAAGGACACAGTACATTTTGCAAAAAGAATTAACCATGTGAAACATTTGTGCAAGATGGGTGCCACATTTAACGAATGCGGATGAAAGGAAATGCGAAAATCCTTTTATCAGCAGAACTAGACCTGTGAAACATTTGTGCAAGATGGGTGCCACATTTAATGAATGCGGATGATAGGAAATGCGAAAATCCTTTTATCAGCAGAACTAGACCTAATCACTTTAGTACGTGGCGGAGATGCTTTTCATTGTATATCATTAAATGCTTTTCCTATTTAATTTACGGACTGTGTAAGGAAGAACCACACCATACTGTATGTGCTGTAACCAGTCACATATATTACTGACCACGAGTATAAAAAATGTCCTTAAAATCCACAAATATTATAAAATTGTGAACCACTGAACCGATTTCAACCAAACTTGATACACACATACCTTACTGTCGGGCGACAATCGCTGTGGGGGTAAGAACCACCTACCTAACAAAGGAGTCGGGATGAAAAAGAAACGTAACCCGCGGCGGATTAATTCCAAGAATTAATTCATCCAGTACTTGAAAGTGACAGCACTTAGCAACTTGCAACAAACTTTACACATAATTTAAAAAACTTTAAACATAATTTAAAATCTTCACGAATTTTTTTCTCGTTGAAAACCCTATAAAATGATGAAAGGAAAAATGTTTATCGCTTATTATTTTTCCGTTGTTCATGCAGTACAAATACAAGGGCCGCGACGTTATAATGTATTACTTCTTACTACTGACAGTTGTCGCATTATACACGCAGCAAGCACATATACCACTCAATACAAGTGCAGAATTATATCATTGAACGACACATAGTTCAGGAGATATGACGGCAGAAACATAAAGACAGATGCTACGTCGTGCAGGCGTGGACGCGCAGCTATAAACAAATACCTGGGCAACACCGTCATGGAGACGGAGCCCAAGTGCCGATTAAGGAAGGAAACCGGCCGTATCCTTCCAAAGGCACCACCCCGCCACTAGCCTTACGCAATTTATGGAAATCACTGTAAAGCTAAGGCTGGGTGGCCGGAAGAGGATTTGAAGTGCCGTCCTCTCGAATACGAGTCCACTGCGCTCATCACTGCAGCACCTCGTTGTGACAAGTCTGTGATTTTACTAGTATCTCCTATGAGGTTAGCTACAGTATTATTTCTTCACTAGAAAATATCGGAAGATAACATACGCTTCCATTGTTAACTTGCTGCCCTGGACAATCTGCTGCATCCTGTCAACAAAGCTTCAGTACAAGCACAATCCTGAACAGGTGTTCCACATCATCGTAGTATTTTCTTCTGCAGTTGCAAATGTTCCCTTTTTGAAGTTCTGACATCATTAGATTAGGAGTAACGATTCACCAGCTCTTTTAGGGCCATCCATTCGTGGTAAGGGTTCCGTTAAGGTGGATGCCTGATAAAGCGCGTGAATCAGCATGCCAGCAAAGTTTGAAAAATTATCAGTCATTGGTTACTGCACTCTTTGCTTGTAAGATATGTGGATGCAAAGTAGATTATGTTTCACTTAGGTTATTAAGACAGGTGGTAAGAACACGGATTCGTGTTATATTGTTTTAAATTTAAAAGCCTTATCCTAATACCTTGACAAGTTAATTATAAACCCTTAGATCTCCTTGTTATAGGACCGAAGTTTTCGATTTAATTAACGTAGAGCAGAAAACCAATGATCATATAGCAGAAAACCAGTGATCATAAGGCCGATGTAACATCGCTGAACACATCTGTAAATAAGAGCATAAAGAAAGGTAGGAAGATTTTCCTGCTTAGCAAGTGCGACAACAAACAGCTTTCAGACTACTCCTGAAGTCAACACCAAACATTCATCTCTGAAGGTGCAATTGATGAATATAATATAAATGGACAAAATTCAAGAGTATTGAAAAATTCGCCTTAGGCATTAGGCATTACATTATAGAGGCTCTTTGACGAATCTTTTATAAAAGGTAGGACCATGCTCTTATTTTTATAAGAGATGATAAAAGCAACCCAGTTCATCGTCAAAGATTTTACAGAATGTCTTTTAAAAAAGATATTACACAACGATCTTCTACAGAGTAATACAAGCCTGGGGAGTATGTGGCGAGCGATGCGAAAGACGCGACGGGGTTCAACAGCCGCGTTAGCAATTGGCTCCGAAAGCAGAGAGAACGTCACTACAAATTTAGCCCACCCGGCTAGCGGCGCGGTCTAACGCGCCGCTTCCCGAGCGGGAAGGCGTGCCGGTCCCCGGCACGAATCCGCCCGGCGAATTAGTGTCGACGTCCCGTGTGCCGGCCAGCCTGTGGATGGTTTTTAAAGCGGTTTTCCATTTACCTCGGTGAATGCGGGCTGGTTCCCCTTATTCCGCCTCAGTTACACTATGTCGGCGATTGCTGCGCAAACACTCTCTCCACGTACGCATACACCATAATTACTCTACCACGCAAACATTTAGGGTTACACTCGTTTGGTATGAGACGTTCCGGTGGCGGGGGGTCCACTGGGGGCCAAACCGCACCACTGGGTTCGGTATGTGGGGCGGCGGCGGCGGCGGCGGCGGCAGTGGACTGCTGTGGCCTGTTGTGAGGTTGTGAACCACTGAGGGCTACGGCAGGACGAAGCCTCTCCGTCGTTTCTAGGTCCCCGGTTTAGTACACACACATACATACATACATACACACACACTATAGATTTAAACGTTGCCAAATTCTTGAATACAAACAAAAACGGAACGAATTAAAAATTAGCGTAAAGAAAGTCCTGCTTGAAGCGTTCAATGAAATCTGAAGTAAAATTCTATCAATCGGAGTGACGAAACTCCTAAGGTATTTTGTTCTTGTGTTTAGTCGGTATACGCACCTAAGCCATTTATCAATTCAGTCAGTGACAACACTGGAATCGAAACGGAGGAAGGATCAAATACCAAATTCCGCTTTCCGAAATTGTCTCACTCGGAAGATAGAACTACGATTCCGTCTTCCAATCGTCGTAAGAACGCCAAAATAATACGATATCGAAATAAGTGACCGCAAGATAGAAAATCAATTAAAATCTTTCAGCAGAGGGAAGGTGTCTGGACATAATGAGATCACTGTTCTATGTACATAGGATATGCGAAAGAACCTGCTACTCTTCTGGCAGCAGTGAACCATATGGCCGTTGGAAGAGCGAAACATTCCCAGCGATTGGAAAAATGCGGAGGTTACTCCGTTCTGAAGAAAGGTCGTCGAACAGACGTACGAAACTCTCGTTCTTCAAATGGTTCAAATGGCTCTGAGTACTATGGGACTCAACATCTTAGGTCATAAGTCCCCTAGAACTTAGAACTACTTAAACCTAACTAACCTAAGGACATCACACACACCCATGCCCGAGGCAGGATTCGAACCTGCGACCGTAGCAGTCCCGCGGTTCCGGACTGCAGCGCCAGAACCGCTAGACCACCGCGGCCGGCTAAACTCTCGTTCTGATCGTCCCGAAACAAAGTGTAGTATTTACTGGCGCTCAAGTTGCTGCTGTGTTGATTAAATTGCTGAAGGTATTCGCTGTAGTTCCCCACTGGATCCCAGTGAACAAAATGGATTGAATTAAAACGTTTCGAGCAAATATAACACTATCTTTCTTTTGGAGTATATCCCTTTACAGAAGAGATACGTGGACAGTAAGCAGTTCAGACAGAAAGGAAATATAAGCTTTTGATGTAGGAAGCTAAAGAAGAATGTTGAAGGTTACATGAGCATATCGCGTAAGTAATAAGAGAGGTACTGAATAGAACTGGGGAACAAATAAATAAATGTCACGACTTGACTACAAGAAGGGATCGGTTATGGGACACATGTTACGGCGTCACTGAACTGACAATTTGGTAATGGAAGGAAGTGTAGGGGGCAAAAATTGTAGAGTGAGAGCAAGGGACGAATACAGTACGCAGGTTCAAACGGATGTAGGTTACAGTCGCTATTCAGAGATGAATAGGCTTGCACAGAATAAAGTAGCGTGGAGAGCTGCATCAAACAAGCCTTCGCATTGAAGATCACAAGAAGTCATTCTTAAAGAAAAGAAACATTTAGATGTAAAAGTAGCTTCGGGCGTACGCCATGGGAGTGCTATCGCACAAACAGTGTTCATAGGATAAATAAATAATCTAGTGGACAGCATCGGAAAACCCATAAGGCTGTCTGAGTATGACGCTGTTGTAAAGGGAGAAGTCACAATGGCAGGAAATGGTAGCGAAATACAGGAAGATCCGCAAAGGATAGAAGTTTAGTACAGGAATTGGCAGTTGACACTCAGGATTAATAAAATGTAACGTACAGCGCATGAACAGATGGGAAGTGGTTTTTTTACTTCGCCAATTCCGAACAAAGAGCTGCAAGCAATCATATGCATTAAATATCTGGGAGTATGTATACAGAGCGATTTAAAGTGGAACGACCATATACAACTAATAACTAATCGTAGCACAGACGATATTCTTTGGAAGAATCGACAAGAAGTGTATTTCAATAACGAAGGAGGTGGATTAGTTAAACTCTCATTCGACTGACACTGCAGTCCTGCTTGTCGTATGGGACCCCACCCCAGATAGGACTGGCAAAAGAAACAGAGAGGACCCAAAGAAGAACAGTGCGTTTCGTCAAAGGTTCGTGTACGCGCGAAGGCGTCACGGAGATCCTCAGCCATCCCCAGTGGCAGATGCTACGTGAGAGGCGCTGTGCATTACGATGTGGTTTACTGTTACAGATCCTCCTAGGTATATCTTGCGAAAAGACTAAAAAAGTAAGATCAGAAAGGTTCGAGCTCCTACGGAAGCTCACCAACAGTCATTTCCACGTACTATTTGCTACTGGATCAGCAGATGCAGATGTAACGCTGACTGTAATGATGAAAACTACTCATTTTGCGACAGGTAGTTATTTTATAACTAAAAAAAAATGGTTCAAATGGCTCTGAGCACTATGGGACTTAACATCTATGGTCATCAGTCCCCTAGAACTTAGAACTACTTAAACCTAACTAACCTAAGGACATCACACAACACCCAGTCATCACGAGGCAGAGGAAATCCCTGACCCCGCCGGGAATCGAACCCGGGAACCCGGGCGTGGGAAGCGAGAACGCTACCGCACGACCACGAGCTGCGGACTATGACTCAAATTACATCGGTAACAAGAACTGGCAGCTCCCTGATTCTTGTAATGTGGTGGGACTCGTGCACTTTTAAAATCGCTTTTCTCTCTTCGAGGAGTCTGCGATAAATTATGGTGAATAAGAAACAGAATGTATTTACATACTATGCACAAAATAATTAACACCAAAACTATTTAACATTGGACCTAATGAAAACACTTATTTGAGATGTAGCTCGAATTCACTACAAATCATTTCAGCATTGTTGACTGATGCTGAGTATCATCGGAATACCATCGTAATGAGACTCACAAACTGCTACATTCCTGCCGATGGGTCTACGCTCAGATGTTTTTGCGACGTAAAATGACACGAGAAATAAGGCAGTGTGTAATGCCAATATTAAGATTCTGATCGTTAACTTTGCTTTATAGAATTTAATATTTTTACGCATTAACTAGTGTTGTTTCATATATGTAAAACGTTGTAATGAAATCTAACATAATATCTGGAGCAGAATCGACATCTTTGGTTTAAATATAATTTCGAAGAAACAGTGAAAACTGAGATTGTCCACCTATTGTAGGTCGCTGTGCATAATCAGCCCACGATTAAAATTTGTAACAAAACTTTCACCATTAATACCAAAAGGAAATTTTAATAGAAGAGAAAAATATTGTTGCCAGAAGTGGCAGCTGGCTTCTAAAACTAAATGTAAAACGCCGACGAGGACTTGCACACATGTACACAAAACGCACAGGCGAAAACTCATTCCTTCGTGACTTTGACGTAAGAACTTAATTCTGATAAGCAATTAACTGCTGTGTTTCCCATGAGGCAATAACACTTATTAGCAGTGGTACTGCAACTTTTTGGTGCCCGTTTCTCTGAACTGCGAATCTGTTAACTGCGCAAGAAATCCGATATGGTGGAAGTCATATTTAGCACTTCAAAGGCATTGCAATCAATCACACACTACATCAACGCCAAACAAGAGATAACATTTTTTCTTGTGAAATTATTAAATAAATTCTTTCTAACAGTCAAGTATTCTACGTTTTGTAGATAAGACCTTTCAAGACTCTTACACTAATTTCTGTCTATTTAACAGATGTACAATTAATTTGTTTCCAGGACGACTTTCCTGGCATTTATTTGAACGTATATGAACTGCGCTTTAATGGAGTAACAGTGCTTGCTTGAACAGCATAATCAATAGATCCAATATTTGACATTGTGGAGCTTCGCACAAATAATTAACAGTCGCACTGCACAAAAGCTGGATTGATCGCTGATCAAAGGACCATGCTTCAAAACAGAATGACTTTATTGCTCGTCATATGACGCATATAACGCATTTGAGCCGTCTTCAGATATGTGGGAGCAACATGCTGCACGTAGATATAAAGGTTTCAAAATGCTCACGTAACAATCATAAACAGACTGTGTGTTTCGCACATTTAGTTTTCACACAATAATTAAATTTAATGTTAATATGTTACTTTTATTGATTATTAACAACTAATTACGGTCGAAAGGCAGTAAGAAGCTTAATACTGTATATGCGCTATTTGAGATTGAGATTCTTCCTGTCTTTCGACCGCGCGCTACACACATATAGTCGCCTGGCTATCTCCAAGAATTAGTCTGATAGCCATTTAGCATAGGTGTCCTGATACATTTATTTTAAAACCAAAAAAAGTGTTGTATAATTAGCAGTCGGATCTGGACAGAATAAATAAATTAATGTCCAGCTACCAGTTGAGCCGAAATTCTTCCGGCGTCACTTCGGCGGCTTCCGCATAAATTTGCCTATTCAGTTTTTCAAACAACTTCTCGCTTGCATCACGAGGTTGGGTGGAAAGATCATTCGCCCCCCCCCCCCCCCCCACACACACACACACATAGAAAGCTCTTCCCCGATTATTGGAAATCGAACTGCGGTCCTCTACCTCAGAGGCCGGTAGCTCCTCTCACTACACAAGGAGGCGGTCCAAAGACTATAAGACCGAAGAGTAAATAGTAACAGCGCTGCTGTCTAAACTCGCCGAAAACAAAAGCAACCGCAGGGAAGCTGTAGGTTAATGAATTCATGGAATTGGGCAGGTACGGGAAAACGAAAAACACAGAGCAGACTGGGAGGGTGGCGCTCTCGTGGTGGAGCGACACAGCACGTGCGCCATGGACTGACGAAACCCGAGGCGGCGCATGCGCAATACAACGGATGGCCGTCATTATGGGAACATCCGCGAGGCTAGGCGAGTGCGACAGGGCCCAGAGCTCGCGCCGCCAGCAGGCCTGCCCTTGGCGCTAAGCTCACCCTTCCCTTAGCGCCACATGCGGCAGCTGCGCCCTTCTCAATATACAGCTGCCGTTTCTCCTTCCTTTTGTTCCCTTCTAGAAAGGTGGTCATCGCAAATCCGAGGGCACCTCTGTTGCAACGGTCGCGCAAACGACGATAAACCAGGTGCGTCAGGGCAACGACCCTACCGAAAAGGCGCCTTGGAATTATTCACTTACGGGGCGACACGAGAATTCAAAATCTATTTCTTTTTACATTCAAAATCTCCTTTTCCTCACAAGTTACATGCAATGCTGCATTTTCCAAGAAGAAAAATGAAAGGCTGCAACTTACTGTATAATCATCATCGACAACATTACAGATTGAAACACCACATAAAACATTGATACGGAAGAAATTGACCTGGTCTCATTGAAGGAAATAGCCCAGCATCTGCTTGAAACATATCGAAACTCTGGAAAACTTAAATCAGGAAGTTCAGATCCGGATGGACTGACTTCCACTCCTTCTGGGGGAGGAGTCCAGTACCTTTACACACGTACTTCACTTGGTACTATAAATGAATGGCGAAGTGTGAAAAAAAAAAATCCAGATGTATAGGAACCAACCACATTAGATCCGAATCATGCCTTACAATTATTAGTATTCATAGAATAACAATCCTGATGGAATAAATATAGATGGCCTGCTCATTAAAACGAACTGCAGACACTGCATAACAACTGAGGATCTGGACTACATATATCACAAGTCACAAAAAGCTGACTAAAAACTAAATGACAGTTTCGAAAGGAGGTCCCTGCAATTACGTGGCCAGCAAGCAAACTGGTCATACTGATCCCTAGATACAAGATTAGAACAACACAAGCCCATGCTGTGATTGCTATTCACATGTCTTATAGATCTCTTTGGGCACAATACCATAGAGAGAGTTGCCAGAGGCTCTATTGTCCACCCAAGTTCCTGGTACAACGGAAATCTGGACCAGATGAACACTGGGAGTAGTAGACTACGAAGAACTCACACAATGGCATCACGCCTTGCGGCGAGTTCAGGCATCTCTGTGCTGGACCTTACTACACAAAAATTGGCAATACAAACACCAAGACTGATCTCAGAAATCCAACTAATTCTTTTTATTTAGGAACAATAAATACAAAAATCTTAGCATTTAAAGCTAGGTTAGTGGAGTTGGGAGAACAGTTCAATAACATAAAATGCAAGGTAGCAGGCTGATGTCAAATATGAAATTTTCTCTGTTTTGCTTATAACTTTTGACTTGGAGAACCATAGTCTGGGAATGATTATCTCAAATTGATACAACTGCCACTCTCTATAACTTCATAAAGATTGTAACATCATTAAAGAACTATCCTGTACCCATTTGTGGTATGGTTTCCATTAAGACTTCAGGATAGAGGGAGATTCAGAATTGAAAGATGAATCAGACAAGAAGGTTCCATGTCACAAAAAGTATTACTAACAGTCCTGGAGGAAAGTTGCTGATAAACTAGGAATACAAAGGTGAATATGTGTTAATGAAAGATATTTGATCCACCTTCGCTTTCCTGATGTCTTTGTATTGTTTGTCTGCAGTCAACAGTGTCAGTTTTTAACTATCCCCAGACCCTCATACCATGATGGTAGGCAGTACTTGTGAATGTAGCAGGTATTGTAAAACCACAATGTTGGTGGAGTTGCAACAACCAAAACTGGTTACCATCAAAATAAATGTTATTGTGGTAGAGAGTGCTTGTGTCAATTTTTAAAGTAGTTTTTTCCAGACTGCTGTTCCCATGAGAAATGTTCTCAAAAATTATTGAAACTGATATGGGTGGAGCATACAGAAAGGCAAAAAGATAGTAGATTGACAAAAAAGTTTGTTTGCTGGATTCCAAGAGTTATGAAAAGACATATTTTTACCTAATGGAAATTGAGTAATTGTCACTAAAACCTTCATAAAGGCATTAGACAACCAGATGAAAAGCAGTAGAGTCATATCTCAATGAGGAACAGGAAATTTTCAGTACAGGGCAGAAGCATGCAAATGAATTATGGCTCAAGTTTAAAAGAATAATTACCATGCACTGGATATGTGTGTACCCAGTACAGCAGTTCATAATGGGAGGGACCTCCCCTCCATAACACACAGTCACTATGAAGAAGCTTCTGAAGAAACAGAGACTACTGCATAATAGGTGTAAAACAAAGTTTGGGGTTACAGATAGAGAGATACTGAAAGAAACACATTTGGCTGTCAAGAGGGCAATGTGTGAAGCCTTCAATGACTACTGTGGCAGAATACTGTCAAATGAGCTTCCACAAAACTCAAAGAAATTCTGGTCACGTGTAAAGGTTGTTAGTGGCACCACAGTTAGCATTCAGTCACTTGCAAATGAGGCAGGAATATTGCTCAAGTGCGTAGGAGCTGCACCAAATACAACTAACAGGGATATTGAAAATGCATATATAGGCAGTACAAATGGTCATGTGTTCATTTGACTTATGGGAGACTGTCACAGAGATGCTGAAGAAACTGAACAGGCAGACTCTTGAAGACATATGTAAACTATCCCAAGAAAACCCGCTTACTAAATTTCAAGAACCGGCTCTATGGAACATATTACAACAACCCCCTTTATATCACTCTCATAGGGATCATGAGGATACAATTAGATTAATTATAGCAAGAGTGGAGGCATTTAAACACTCTTTTTTTTCATGTTCCATACAATAGTGAAACGAGAAGAACTATGTACTCTCTGCCATCCACTTCACAGTGGTTGCCAGAGTACATATGTAGACGTAGAAGTAAGAAACAATCTGGAGTTACATGGTTGCATGGAGTCTAAGGACATATGTCATAATTCACTGAAACTAGAAGGGCGTCATATAGCTAAAGTAGGTGTCAAGTAAGCTGAGGAGGATGATACATGTATCATTCTGCAAGCCACTGTGCAGTCTGTTGCAGAGTGTACTCCATACCAATATTAGCTATTCCCTTTCTGCTCCATTCACTAATGCGGCGACTAAAAAATATATACCTCTGCATGTGCTTCAATCTCTCTTCAACTTATTCTAAGTGACATATATAGTGGTGGATGGAAGAATTGTTGGTCAATCTTGTTCCAAAACAAGTTCTCTCAATTTATTCAACATAGTTTAGCTGTAACAATGTCCCTATTTTTCACATATTCCCATTAAATTTCCCTTTAAAAGTCTGTTATACCTTAATACAGGATATACTGATCTGTTACAATGCTAGCAGTGTGTCTACAAATTCTTCCGATGTACACTTGTCAAGCTGACTTGGTAAGGCTCCAAAACAAAGCACTCTACAGCATATGACATTTGAATCTTGTATAAGCTGTTTTCTTAACAAATGCACCACACTTTCACAAAATTATATCAACAAATCAGTGTCTTCCTCCTGCTTTCTCTATCACTGATTTCACAAATTCTTTCCATTTGATGTTGCTTCCTAATGTTAGTCATACAAATTTAAACTATATTACAGGTCCAAGAAATTTAATGCTAGTGCTGTAATCTGATTATTCATTTCTCATTCTGCATTTCCTCATAATCTTTCAATGATTTTCCTTTCCTGTATGTAAGTGGAATTTGCTCTATGTTCCTGTAACTTGTGCATTAGGGAAATTAGTCTGTAGCTCTGTATACCCACTCTTTTTTTATCCATCTGGTGATCTCCTCTCCATCCATATAAGGTGTAGGTTCCTGAAGTTGTAATTTCTCCTTTAGCCCCCCCCAACTTGTTCCTCTTTGGTTCATTTTGTGCAATTTTTTACTGTATTACTGCTTTTCTTATGTAATATTGCCTAGTATTTTCTTTTAATTCCTTTTTCTATTAAGGTCAGCATCACTCTACTGGTATGGTGGTACAAATTAAGTCAGTCTGTTATACTAATATCCATACTGAGTATTTCAAAGAGCATTTTTATGTATCATTCATTGATGGTTGTTTTGCTAGTGGCCCATCAGTGGTTGGTGGATCTTTATATTTCAATTAAACATCCAAACTTTTCGTACTTGTCACCAACCTTTGTTTTGAATTTCTTGAGTGTGTTAATCGTTTGGAACCCCTGATTTTGGAGAAACTTGCGCCATTCACTTTCTTTCAAACAAATAATTTTTTGTAGGCAGGAACTGTATATTCCAAATATTAGCATCAATGGTTTTATGTCTAGGTTTTACATTTGTGAGTCACAGACTCTATACTGACCTAGTGATACGATTCCTCGTTTATTTTATTATTGTTCTCATTTCACTTCAGTCATAAGTTCACATCAAGTTGTAAATTCATTTTCCATGATTATGTTTGCAAAGTCATTGTTTACCATTCTACTTCCAGGTCCCGTCTAAGATACGATTAACAGATAAGATATTATTAACTGCTGCTCATATGCCATGGTTAATTCTTTAGCTTTGGTAAGAACACCATAGGATTGTCCCTTGAATATTTCTAAAGTGCAGTCAAAGAAGGATGAGTTGTTATTTATTTCTGGTCAATGACATTCTATCTTACCAAATTTCAGTCTTATATTCTTGAACATTTTCAGTTGCTCTTTCTAGCAGTTGAAACTGACATTTGTATCTGCAGTGTTCACGAGTGAGTTGTATTCAGCCCCTGTCCCCAAGCAGAGCTTTATGTCTAACACTGTGTGCTCACCGGCACCCCACAGCAGATCAGCACATCTGACACCCTGGCCTGGCCTGGCCATGAAACAATCATCATTACAGGTGTGGCAGTCACTGTGTTAACCATGAGCATGATTTATTCTGATATCTGATTATCTGTCGTCTACATCTTGTATTAGAACTACATATTCTAAATTCACTCACTTGCGTGCGCGCGCACGCGCGCGGAAAATGATTAAGTTATGCATCTACACAGAATAAATGAAAAGCTGAATGTTAACTATAACCCTTCACTTTGTTCGGTTGACATATCTATTAATTTTGTGGAAGAAAATCTGATGTCAATAATATTTTCACAGTCTTATAAGCCGTAAGTTTCAAATCTTTGAATTTTCTGAAAAATTTTACATCTTTGTCAAAGTGATGAGTTGCCTAGTTAACTGGGAAAAATACAATAAATACTCAAAACAAAACATTTTAATCAATGTATATGTGGCTTGTAAATAAAAATCTTCAGAAGTAAATGCTGCATTCTTAATGCAGATGAAACTGCAAACAGGTTCAAATTATGCATCTGGCTAGTGATGTAAACTGATAGAGTCTACAATGCATTCAACTTCAGAAACTTTGAACCATGACCACTGAAGACACGTTTTGCTTTTTAAATTTCAAATTATATTTTTTTCTCTAATTCATTCTCACTAAAATGGATTTTTCATTGACTGTTAAATAAATAACAACAATACAAAATTAGTGGACAAGGAAAACAGGACAGGAAATGACAGCAGAAAGTCAACAAGCTAGTTTGCTCATACTCCTCTTCCACTGCATAAGCAGAGATTCCAAACTGGGTATATGTCACACTTTGTTTGGATATAACAGCATCTACCTTAAGGGATACACAAACTGGAAGTGCAATTACAATATAATTGCAAGGTATATTCAACATCCATAATGTACGATACTTTTAAACTTTCTATAAAACAGCAAATTCAACTGAGAAAATCGTTAACATTAAAAGAAACAAAGGATGGCTGGTACTTACCTCCAAGGTGCCCAACTCCCATTACTGATGATAAAATGCATAAACTAAGAAATTAAAACTAATATTTCTACTTTTGAAACTATATGTTCCTCTATGAAAAGTGGAGGAGAGGAGCAGGTCACTCAGACCCTAGGTTTAAGGGGATTCACCAAAATTATCTTTTAATACTAATTCAATCGTAAGTGCATTCCTACTTAACTTTCATATGATATGCAAAATCAACAGGACGCATTTTTTCATTTCAGTACGCCTCAGTGGCGCACATATATTGCTACAATTTGATAGTGTAATTCTATAGCATCAGTAACTTCATCTGGCACTAAGAACTACACAGTACACAGAATTCCATAGCATATCTTCTGAGCCAAATGCAATATATCTTCTAGTAACCAGGAAATACATCCTCAGACATTCATGATAAATAAAAATCAGTGAAGATACTGCACATAGAGTGGAGTTCAGCTGAACCAATCTCTTTGTTTTTGCTTTATATTTGCTCGGAGTGAAGCATTAACTGCGTGAAATTCATATTATCAGGCAGAATATACATTTATAGTTGAATTGGTTTAACAGCTGCCTTCAGTATCAGAACATCTAATGTAACAATATATTGCTCAATATCCTCTTGTTTGAGCAGTGCATGATTATTGATTAAATCTGTATGCATAGCCAAGGAAAAATGTCTGAATAGAGTATCACGAGCTCAAAATGCTCCATCGTGCGATCACAGGATCAACAGTGAAAGCACTTACTTGGCAACAAGTGTTGTGAGTAGGGTATCCATGCTATGGTTACAACCAAATACTTCTTCGTGTTTCAAGTGGTATGAATACTGAGGAGACCACTGGGTGATTCACAACTAGTAACTGAAGGGGTAAATTTGAGGCATGAGTAATCAACAGGCAAAGAAATTAAATTGAAAATATTGTCAATCTTTTAGACAGTATCCTTCACAATCAACTAACCATAAAACACACACATCTACAGTTTCCCCTCTTTTCACCCCAGTTAGGGCCCCAGCTGCCTTAAAGCAGTGCAGGGACAATTGCTCCCCCCCCCCCCCTCTCTCTCTCTCTCTCTCTCTCTCTCTCTCTCTCTCTCTGAAGCAATCAAACCTCCTATACAGTGAGCACTCATCTTCACTACTTCCAATATTTAAGATTCAAATCATTTTTTTCCTTTTTTTCCAGTACAGCTGGGACAGAACCAGACAGGAATGAAACTCCTCAAATTATTGTCTGCCATTATATTCTTACTACAGCAAAAACTACTGAATTTGTGACAACAATCCCAAGTAACTATTTACATCCAGTTGTCACTTATAATCATCTGGCTGCTGTCAGCATTAACTATCACAGCATCAAGGCATACATATTTCTCAGACTTACATCTGCATGAAAATTGACCAGAGCTTCATTTGTAGAACGGTTGCTAAGTATCTATTATTATGAAGTCAAATCAGAACTAAACCACAGAATTTCGCATGTCATCCATTGACTCATTAAGAAACCACATTGGTGATGATGTAAGAGGATTTATTTATAACCATTCTAACTATAAATAATACTAAACTTTCAGATACAAGTGCTGCCCCTGGAGTTAACACATGAGCTTTAAGAAACAACTGTCAGAATTCTTATTACTTTCATTCCTATTGTTATTTGGCAAATTCTTATCCTCTCCATAACATTTGAACACCCATTCTAAACAATATTTCTGTTAGATGCATAACTTTCAGGCAAGAACATAAACAATCACCTACTGTCATGTATACAAATTCGATATTCTTGTTTCTATACTGAGAATGAGGAAATGATACACAAGGTTTGTCCTTGTGAGTATAGGAGATCTTTAGATCCTGACACAACAGTGTTACACAGGAATAAGATTATGTCTGCTTGGCATCTCCAGGATTGCTATACCAAAAATTTAGCAATAGGAATTTCCCATTAAGATGGAAGCAGTTTTTCAATGATTCCAAATAACATTTTTCAATGGAAACAGTGAATTTTTGTGTTATGAACTAATTTCATTCCACTGACACAGTTGCAATTTATTTATATAAATATTATTAGTTGATAAGAATATGCTTGAGATAATATCTTCTTTAACTCACTTCCACTTGAAAGTCTTACTGCACGCTCTAAGACACATTAGGGCTGCCGAAAACCTCAAAATACATGTACACTTGACAGCACACAAAATGGCTATGGCTGAAATTTGAATTATCCTCCATATTACACAGGAGTCAACCACATTATTGGTTGTATAGATCTGCTCATAAATGTAAAGAACACTAATGAGTGAGTGACAAAACAAGCTGGGATGTTTTTTTACTTCCTCTCTTGTTTTGCCATTTGCCTCCTTAAAATTCATTTTTTCACTTTTAACTAATTACTATTAACATACGTGAGCATAATCTACATTTTCATAAAAGAGAAAGGTTGGCCCTCAGTTTTAGAGAATATAACGCCAGATCTAATTTTGTGCCAAGATCTATGCATGTAATTGATTTTCTAATTTATTTCCACTACTCCTAGTTAATACTTTTGTAACAGGATGAAATCAGTAATTGCTTCATAACTTAAATTCTATTGTTGACTTATAAACAAATATAAATTCTCTACTAACTGTAAACATTTGGAGGAACAACTAATAATATTCTTCAAGGATCTATTTGGCTCTATTCGAAAACATGTTAGGAAATCCAGCTCTTCATTAATTCCAAAGTAATTAACAGTTTTGTCAAAACATATCTGTCAAAACAATATCTGTTAATTTAATCAAACAAATAATTCGGCCTAACTCTTGCAGTAGAAGAAACTGTTAAAAAGACACAATTTTTCGATTATTCAGTTAATTTGATGAATTAAGTTTTAATGATAATTTCTGTACATTAAACATCAATCATTGTATAGTTTCAGTGCCTATTATTGTGAGGATATATACGGGCCCAATTTTTGGTACCGAGCCGGTCAGTCCACGGCCGAGTTTCAGACAAGAAACTTGTGTTGGTTAGATCAATAACAATGCATCAACTTAACTGTGAAATAAGTGTAACACAATTAGCTGTGTGTTAAAACAATTACAGTGTCTGTTCCATATGTACCTTTTTATTCTTCAAGAACTGTGAACTATGTGGCTAGACTTTTACTGCTCATAGATGTTCCACAGTAAACTACTGTAGCAGTATGTGGATGGTTGCCTGCAACCTATTAATGAGGCTTATTGAAAGTTAATGAATAGTGCACTGGGCATATAACTGTGTATTAATGGGGGGTTGTGAACAGTGATAGTAAAGAACTGTGAAACGCAAATGTGCACATGTTGGCTACATCATTTAAAGTAGTCAGTGTTGAACTTCCAACACCCATTTTTCAGCCAGTGTAGCAATGCAGTACATTGACACTGAGGACAATCAATGAGAAAATAAAGTAGACAAATGTCACAAGTGTAGTTACAAGAGTAATGCCTTTTTGGCACTTAACCACAGGACACTCCATCTAAAAACACACAAGAAAACTGCACCTTGTCATTTATAGCATTTCAGAGACAGTAAACAGAAAAATATGGCATGTCGCATTTCATTCACATCAGTGCTGTACCAGGCTTTAATTTAGGCTGTGATTCCCACAAGTCAATCTCTTTGTTGAGTGTACAAGCCATTAACAGCTAAATGAGTAACGTCTACATGTGATACGAAAAGAGACGTCAGTGAAAGTAAGAAAATACAAAAAAAATATGGCACATACCTTGCATTTTCAAATGTTGCAGATGGAGAACTGCCAATGGCACCAAAGCCTACACCCACAGCAAGACCCTCTGTAAACACATGGGTATAGACGTAAGTATAAATTATACATTGGAAATGTTTCTTACATATATTACCACACCTGAATTTGTCAAGAGGACAATACCTGTGTGTTTTTATAATAAGAGTTATGTTTCAGGTTTTTCAACATCTGCCATCACAATCATCATCATCATCATCATCATCATCATCTATTCCCAACTTCACAATGTTTGGAACACGTATGTATAAACCACTTCCAGGTCATTCTATCCTTGCATAGTTCTTGCCAATGTCTCTGACGACATTTCTCACAAATATTATGAGGTCTTACTCTAGGTCCTTGGCATGAAGCACATCTTCCAAAATGTTGTTTCAGGTTCTTAGATGAGGGGTTGGTCTTCAGAAGACTTCAATTATGCTGCCCATATTCTCTCTATTTGCTTCTCCCAGTATATTTATACTGTAGATCAAATATTTCATTTCGGTTTGAGGGTGATTTCAAATTTATTTTTATCTTTATTACAATAATTTGAAATTGCTATCACCTGTCCTGTTGGTCAGAATTATCACTACCGGAAGTACATCTTCCAAAGCTATGTGCAATGTTTAAGAAGATTATTGCAGTGCAACATATAACTTTGTTAAAGTGATGTGTTGTGCAACATCTATAGCACCGATGAATGATGATTGCCACTTAGCCATGTGGGCTCAATAGTCAATTGATTTCCTCCCTCTGGGATTGTCCTTGCCTCTTAACTTTGGACCTCGTGAGTGGCGCACTTGTTAGCAATAAAAGCGCGAGGCGGGAAGCCTTTGTCATCAGTGAGGTCGGTGGGGAACTGGAATTTGTTTTGGAAGTGCAAGTGGCTCGAGGCTTTTGATGGTGTGGGAACCAGTGGTCAAGCATGATGATGGTGAAGCATCTGGTTCACAAGCGGTCACTGTCTGTGCTGCCAAGTATTTTCTGTTAGTGGCCATACTAGCACAGTTTGGAGCCAATGGCTATGAGCAGTTACTTTTGCCTGTATCTGTACTTTTGATTTCAATGCAATGACAAGTGGTTTTTATAATTAATGGTAACTGTATATGAGAAGTTCTTCTGAACTTCAGTAAGTTCTTCTAAACTTCAGTGCATTTGGTCGATTGTATCTGTGCGTTAAATGATCACCGATTTTAATAACTGCCTGTTGAAAGCTGTTGTCTTAGCTGCTTCCCTTTAAATATTACTGTTTGCTGCTGGAAAAAAAAGTGCTGTTCTTGGTTTTAGTGCAATAACAGGTGTTCTGAGACATTCAACTAACTTCTCTGTTAACTTACCTCTGCAGCTGACTATTCAGTCAGTGTTGTTTGTTTGTTGAAGGTCTGTACCATGATATCTATTTGACGGTAATTAATTAAAAGCCTGGTAACTGTTTGAATAGAATTTGTTTGGTACTGGACTTCATAATTTTTCTTTTCCTTTCCTCTAAACCTGCTGAACACTGTAGCAACCACACATCACAGTTTCATCTATCAGCCACTAAGCGTGTACTGCCCCTTTGACATCGAGATCATCAGAATGAGAGAACAAGCTTGGTCTATTTCAAGGATGGGGAAGGAAATTTGCCATACCATTTCAAAAGAATGATTCTGTAATTTGCCTGAAGCAATTTAGAGTAATCACAGAAAACCTAAATCTGGCTGCCTAATTGAAGATTTCAATGGGTGTCCTCCTGAATGTGAGTCCAATGTTCGCCATCGTATAAACACTTTTTTTCTTTTTTTTTAATTTGAATAGTGAATCCATAATTGTGTTCCGTTTGGGAGTTTTATCTTGTTTGCGAATGAAATCTGTTGTAGCTGAACAGTAACATAAAAAATATGTGGTGTGACAATATTCACAGTTCACACATTCCTATGTAAGAAAACGTATTTCTTCCATTCAAGATAAATTTAAAGTGTAGTGTGGTTTCAAATACAAGTTATCAAAGATAGAAATTTGTGAAACAAATTTGGTGGCCTCAGCACCCCACATCTCTGCACAGTGTACTGGCCACACCACTGCAGGAATTTACAAGCAGCACAACAACACAATACCTGCAGAAGATTACAAATGTGTTCTTAGACTGGTTCAACAATAGAATCAGAGTACTTGGACAATAGTTGCTAAGCATTTAATTGTATAAAGTAAATCAGTGTTTTGACCACACCAGTCATGATTATTCACTACATGTACTTCATGTTTCATGCTGAAGTGAAATATTGTGGGAATATCAGGAAGTTACAATTAGGTGATTACTTTAAAAAATCTAGTAGTGTAAAATTTTTCGGTTCTGTTGCTGAATTAAAAACAAAAACAAAAATAGAATGATAATTAAAGAAAGAAAAGAAGCAAAGAAGACATTGCATCTGAGGGAGTTAGCACATGAAAGTAATTAAGTTTTCTTCATTACTGATAGGACATCAAACTTGCAATTGGTGTCTGCAGATTGAGCTTTGGCCCAGTCACCATGGAAAAACCATAATAATAATAATAATAATAATAATAATAATAACAATAATAATAATGATAATGGTGGTAGTGATGACTCTGCAGCCTAAAATAAACAAATATAAATGTTTTTAAAAACTGTTACAATTTAATATTTTCTGTCAAAATTCGTAAAATATGTGTATGTGAATTATTGTACTGAACCACGCATATAGTACCTGATCAAAAGTATCCAAACACCAAGTATCGGCCAAGAGAGCTCATTGACTTTTAATACAGACTAGTAATTGGATGTCACATGAGTAAAAAATCTCCATCAGGGGCATTTCAACCCTTCTAAAGCTGCCCAAGTCACTTTTTGGTGAAATGTAATGGAACAACCACAGCTAATCCAAGACCAGGCAGATATCACTCCTGTACTCACGGGCATGGACTGTCAAGCACTGTGAAGGGTGCTTGCAAAAAAATGCATGAAATCAGTGGAAAGGACCACTTGCTGTACCCAGACGTATCTTCGACCTGGAGTCTCACTGACTGGAATAGAATTGTCTTCAGGTCTGAGTCCAGCTTTGAACTGAGCCTCAATGACCAGTGAAGATATGTCTGGAGGCACCCCGGACAGTGGTACAATATCAATCAGAGTACCACCCACCACATAGCCCTACACAACCGGGAGTGAAGGTCTGAGGTACCATTTCTTTTCATAGCAGGACCCCTTTGGTTGTCATCCTCAACACCCTTACAGCATAGCAGTCTGTCGACAATTTTCTACACTTCATTTTGTTGTCTTTCTTGGGAAGCCATCCTGGACTTACACTTCAGAAAAATAATGCCTGCAGCATGTACTGCCTGTCTCCATGCTTGCCAAACGCTACCTTGGCCAGCAAGGTCACCAGGTCTCTCGCCAACTGAGAATGTTCGGAGTATTATGAGCAGGGCCCTCCACTCAGTTCGGGATTTTGATGCGCTAACTTACCAATTGGACAGAATTTGCCACAATATCCTTCAGGAGGACATTCAACAACTCTATCAATCAATGCCAAGCCAAATAACTGTTTGCATTAGGGTTGGTGGTGGACCAATGCATTACTGACTTGCTCAATTTGTGAAGCTCTTTCTTTGAGAGAGAGAGAGAGAGAGAGAGAGAGAGAGAGAGAGAAGAAAAGAAAGAGTGCAATTGCACTGGATGTTATGGAGACGAAGAAGCATGAAGGACTGGATGACGACTGTCTTGGGCTTTGTGGGTCAACTAATACTTCACACAAAAGATAAAGAACTTTTCTTTTCTTTTGCTACATGTGTCTAGAAGTGAGAATACACTATGTGTAGGCACTCATCTAAAATACTGACAGACAACACTTGGCAACAGGAAGGATAACATTACATTTATCCCCTTATGAAGTTTGTCATGAAGAACCAGATGCAATTTGAACATAACAGTAGATTCATATTATAATACTAGGAAGAAAAATGGCCTGAACTATCACCAGTTAAACTTCCTTTTTCACAACATAAAAGTAAAGACCCATAAAAATATTTATCAGCTTGATTTGAGTAAATATGCTTGGGATTAATGAAACCAGTTTTGAAAGCACATTTTGAAAACATTTGTGCTTGACAGCTTATTCTGTTCCAAAGATGAACATATGAAAAGTTAATATCAATGTGTAGTTTGGTAACATTTATTGAATATCACTGTGGATTAAGGTTACAAACAAGTTTTATAATTAATGTTCAGTCACATTCAAAACACCTTGCTAAATAATTATGAAATGTAGTAGTCTAAGCTTGCTAAGCTTGTGAAAAATGTGCCAAAGGCGTTTTGTCTGCAGCAAAGTATGGACATAAATGGATTTAGTGTGTCCAGCTGCTTGGTGCCTGAATTGCACAATTACTAAAGCCCACAGTGTTAGTACTTTTATGTCAACATGCAACATCATGTAGATATTCATACACTCCACTTACATGTTTCTATACAGTGATGGCTTGTAAAGCCAGTCCAAAGACTGGTTTGATGCAATTCTCCATGCTACCCTATCCTGTGCAAGCCTCTTCATCTTCAAATAATTTCTGCTTATTGCATTTATCACTTGGGCTCCTAATGATGATCCCTTGATGTTCCAGAATGTGCCATATCAAATAATCCCTTCTTTCAGTCACGTTATGCCACAAATTTCTTTTCTCCCCAGTTTTATTCTGTTCCTTCTCTTTGGTTACATGATCTACCCATCAAACTTCAGCATTCTTCCGTAGCAAACACCACGTTTCAAAAGCTTCTGTTTTCTTCTTGTCTGACATGTTTATCACCCACATTTCACTTCCGTGTGTGCCTGTAATCCTGACAAATAACTTCAGAAAAGATTTCCTAACACACAAAAAAAACTACATCTGATGTTAACAAACTTTTATATCCTCTCTGTTTTTGCCATCGTAAGTTATTTTACGGCCCAGATATCAAAACTCAACAACTACTTTTGGTGTCCCATTTCCTAATTTAATTCCTTCAGCATCGCCTGGTTTAATTCGACTATGTTCCATTATCCTTGTTTTGCTTTTGTTGATATTCATCTTATATTCTTATTTCAAAACACTGTCCATTCCATTCAACTGTTCTTCAAAGTCCTTTACTGTCTCTGATAGAATTACAATGCCATCAGCAAACTTTACAGTTTTTCTCTCTTCTCCCTGAACTTCTATTCCTTCTCTGAGATATTCTTTGGTTTCCTTCACTGGTTACTCATTGTACAGATTGAGTAACACTGGAAATTTGCTACAGCCCTGTCTCACAACATTCTCAACCGTTGCTTCCCTTTCATGCCCCTCCACTCACATAACTGCTGTCTGGAATTTGTACATGTTTTAAATAGCCTTTGTTTCCTGTATTTAACCAATACTACCTTCAGTATTTCAAATAGTGTACTCCTGTGAACACTGTCAAAAGCTTTCTCCAACCCTACAAAAGCTATGAACATACGTTAGTCTTTTCTTATATTTCTCCTGAATCTAAACTGATCCTCCCTGAGGTCGGCATCTGCCAATCTTTTACTGTTGTGTAAATAATTTGTGTTAGTATTTTGCAACCATAACTTAGTACATTGATACTTCGGTAATATTTACACCTGTCAGCACATGCTTTCTTTGAATTGGAATTGTCTCTCTCTTACATCTTCCATAACAGGGAGAACTGTTTTGTTACGGATGGGTGTCCCAAGGATATTGGTAGTTCTGATGGAATGTCATCCACTCTAGGTGCCTTATTTTGACTTAGGTCTTTCAGTTGTCTGTCAAATTCTTCTCACAGTATTGTATCTCCCATTTCATCTTCACCTATGTCCTCTTTCTTTTCAATAATATCAACTTCAAGTACATCTCCCTTGGGTAGTCGCTCCATAAAGTCCTTCACAACCTTTCAGCTTTCCGTTCTTAGCACCAAGTGAGCTGTCCATATTCATACAACTGCATCTCTTTTGTAGAAAGACCTCTTTAATTTTCCTACAGATGATATCTACCTTGCCTCCATTGATGTGTACTTCTATATTCTTATATCTATCATTTAGTCATTCCTGTTTAGCCATTTGACACTTCATGTCGATATCATTCTTTAGAGGTTTATGTTCTCTTTTGCCTGCTTCATTAGCTGCATTTTTATATTTTCTCCTTTAATCCATTAAATTCAATATAACCAGTGATACTCAAGGCTTTCTATTAGACTTTATCTTTTTACCTATTTAATCCTCTGCTTCCTTCACTATTTCATCTCTCAAAGGAACCCATTCAACTTCTGCTATATGCCTTTCCCTTGCTGTAGTAGATGCAGGTAGAAGGGTTGAGGGGATAGGTGACTAGTGGCTCAGAGGGAGGCAGTTGGTTTGCCAGATAGGAATGTGGGAAGAAGAGGTGGGGCACAGTTGTTGGAGCTAGCGGGGAATGGTGCACAATGAAGATAATGTGGGGACATGAATTGGGAGAGGTGACGGGACAGGGGAAAGGGAAAGTGTTGGGTGGAGTGTGCAGAGATGGTGTGTTACTGGAGATTGAGTCCAAGATAACTACAGAAGTGATGGATGTGTAACAAGGATAACTGCCATCTGCGTAGTTCAGAGAAACTGGTGGTTTAGCAAAGGATCCAAATGGTACAGGTTGTGCACAATCACTGAAACTGAGTATGTTGTGCTAAGCTGCATGTTGTGCCGCTGCATGGTCAACTTTTTTCTTGGCAACATTTTGGCAGTCGCCATTCATATTGGTGCATATATGGTTGTTAGTGATATCAGAATAAAAACTGTGCAGAATTTGCAACAGAGTTGGTATGTGAAATGGCTGCTTTCACAGATGGGCTGCCTTTTGATGGGGTAGGATAGGCCTGTGATAGGACTGGATTAGAAAGTGCTGGATGGGTGTCTGCGTAAGTCTTGCACCTAGATGTTCTACATGTGGCAAGGGGTTAGGACTGGGAGTGGGAGTGGGAATGACATAGGGATTAACTAGGGTGTTGTGTGGGTTGGGAGGGCGATGGAACACCACTTTGGGAAGAGTGGTGGTGGGGTGATCTTGGGTAAGATGTCTCTCATTTCAGAGCATGATGAGAGATAATCTGTCCTGATGAAGGATATGGTTCAGTTCTTCCAGTTCTCTTTCATACGACGGAGGCACTCCTTTTTAGCTGATTCTTGGGAGGGGTGGAGATGCATGGGGAGATGTTATGGGAAATCTGATTATGGACTCAGTCTGGAGGTTAGTGCCTGCCTGTGAAGGCCTTGCTGAGACATTCAACACACTGGGTAAGGCAGTTCTCGTCACTGCAGATACAGCGTCCATGAGTGGCTATGCTGCATGGGAGGAACTTTTGAGTGTGGAGCAGTTGTCAAAATGCAGGTACTGTTGGTGGTTAGTTGGTTAAATGTGTATGTGTGAATGGAGCCATCAGAGAGCTGAAGGTCAGCATCCAAGAAGGTAGCACATTGAGTTAAGGAGGAGCAGGTGTTGAGGTTGTGAAGGAATGGCGGTAGGGTGTCTTGTCCCTGAGTTTGGAGCATGAACATATCATCAATGAACCTGAACCAAAGTAGGGGTGGGAGTTTTGGGAGGTTAGAAAGGTTTCCTCTGGATGGTCCCACATACAGATTAGCATTGGAATGTGCCATGTGGGAGTCCAAGGCTGTGCCACAGATTTTTTTGTATACCTTCACATAGCTGAGATGATATTCCATAAGCGCACAATTTCACTGCAAGCTGCTTGTGTGGTACAGTGTCAAAAGCCTTCTGGAAATCTAGAAATACAGAATCCATTTGAAATCCTTTGTCAATAGCACTCACCACTTTATGTGAGTAAAGTGCTAGTTGTGTTTCACAAGAACGATGTTTTCTAAATCCGTGTTCACTGTGTGTCAATAGACTGTTCTTGTCGAGGTAAATCATAATGTTTGAATAGTATGTGTGTTCCAAACTCCTGCTGCATATCAACATTAATGATATAGGCCTGTAATTTAGTGGATTACTCCTCTCTGCTTTTCTTGAATATTGGTGTGACCTTTGCAACTTTCCAGTCTTTGGGTACGGATCTTTCGTCGAGCGAACTGTTGTATATGATTGTTACATATGGAGCTACTTTATCAGCATACTCTGAAAGGAACCTAACTGGTATACAGTCTGGACTGAAAGACTTGCTTTTGTTAAATAATTTAAGTTGCTCCACTACTCCGAGGATATCTACTTCCGCGTTACTCATGTTGGCAGCTGTTCTTGATTTGAATTCTGGAATATGTACTTCGTCTTCTTTGGTGAAGGAATTTCAGAAGGCTGTGTTTTGTACTCTGCTTCAGCTGCACTGTCATCAATAGTATTTCCATTACTACCACATAGAGAAGGCATTGCTTGTGTCTTGCGGCTAGCATACCTCACATATGACCAGAATCTCTTTGGATTTTCTGCCAGGTTTCGAGACAAAGTTTCATTGTGGAAACTATTATAAGCATTTTGCAGTGAAGTCTGCACTAAATTTTGAGATTCTGTGCCAATCTCGGAGATTTTGCGTCCATTTAAATTTGCCATGTGTCTTTTTTTTCTTTTTCTGCAACAGTGTTCTGACCCATTTTGTGTACCAAGGAGGATCTGCTCAGTCATTTGTTAATTTATTTGGTACAAATCTCTCAATTGTTGCTGACAGTATTTCTTTGAATTCAAGCCACATCTGGTCTACATGTAGACTGTTAATTTGGAAGACTGGGAGATTGTCTCTCAGGAAGGCATCAAGTGAATTTTTATTTGCTTTTCCGAGTAGGTACATTTTAAATTTATTATTGTAGGAGTTGGGTGTTATAATATTCAATCTCGCTACGACAAGCTTGTGTTCACTAATCCCTGTATCCATTTTGATGCCTGTTATTAGTTCAGGATTATTTGTTGCTAAGAGATCAAGTGTGATTTCACAACCATTTACTATTTGCGTGAGCTCATGAACTAACTGCTCGAAACAATTTTCAGAGAATGTATTTAGCACAGTTTCAGATGATGTTTTATGCATATTTCTCAATTTAAACATGTATTTTTGCCAGCATATCGAGAGTAAATTAAAGTCACCACCAACTATAATTGTATGAGTCGGATACGTGTTTCAAATTAAAATCAAGTTTTCTTTGAATCTTCAACAATTGTATCATCTGTATTGGAAAGTTGATAAAAGGATCCAATTATTATTTTATTCCAGTTGCCAAGAGTGACCTCTGCCCATACCAGCTCACCGGAGCTATCTACTTCAATTTCGTGACAAGATAAACTACTTCTAACACCAACGCACATGCCACCACCAACTGTACTTAGCCTATCCTTTCAGAACATCATTAGGTTCTACGTAAAAATATCAGCTGAACGTATCTCCAGCTTCAGCCAGCTTCCAGTGCCTGTAACGATTTGAGCATCTACATTCTTCCTGTGTTCGGGCTGCAACCTTTGAGACTGTGTGTGTGTGTGTGTGTGTGTGTGTGTGTGTGTGTGTGTGTGTGTGCTGCTTTTCAGTGAGTGGTCCCCTTTACCCTAAAAATATATAAAAAAAATTAGTTTAATGGTGTCTATTTGGAGTGGATGTTTCCAAATATACTATGCCATGTGATTCACCTTCAAGTCAATCGTCATGATGAATAAGGTCCTGTAGTATGCAAAAACAAATAATGCAGTTCAATATGTATGTATGTTCAAGAAAGTACTATGTAAGGAGCAGACATTGTAGGTTTGCTTCCGAGTTGCCTCTTCCTTCAATACTTTTTAGAGAACTGCTGTTTACTTCCAGGTTGTCGGTTGCCATAGTTTATACACCCAGTTCTTATTTGAGTCATTCCCTGTCTGAAAACACTAACCATAAGTATCAAACAATGGTAAATTCAGATTAAATGTAACAATATTATGAAAAGGAAAGTTGCTACTCACCACATAGTGGAGATGCTGAGTCACAGATAGGCGCAACAAAAAGACTGTTACAAATAAAGCTTTTGGTCAGTAAGGCATTCGTCAACAATAGATGACATGCACACACACGTGCTCGCACCCGCCCACACACACAAATACAACTCGACACGACTGCAATCTCAGGCAACTGAAACCACACTGCAAGCAGCAGCACCAGTGCATGATGAGAGTGGTGACTGGGTGGGGATACGGAGGAGGCTGGGTTGGGGAAGAGAAGGGATAGTGTGGTACGGGTGGCGGACAGTGAAGTTCTGCAGGTTAGATGGAGGGCTGGGGAGTGGTGGTGAGCAGGTGGGGGAAGTAGTGGAAAAGGAGAGAAATAAAAAGACTGTGTGTGTTGGTGGAATGCAGCTGTGTAATGCTGGAATGGGAACAGGGAAGGGGCTGGATGGATGAGGACAGTGACTAATGAAGGTTGAGGTCGGGATGGTTATGGGAATATAGGATGTATTGCATGGAAAGTTCCCACCTGGGCAGTTCAGAAAAGCTGGTGTTGGTGGAAAGGATCCATAGTACACAGTCTATGAAGCAGTCACTGAAATGAAGGATGTCATTCTTGGCAGCATGCTCAACAACATGATGGTCCACTTATTTCTTGGTGACAGTTTGTCGGTGGCCACTCATGCAGACAGATAGCTTGTTAGTTGTCATGCCCAAATAGAATGCAGCACAGTGGTTGCAGCTTAGCTTGTAGATCACATGACTGGTTTCATAGGTAGCCCTGCCTTTGATGGGATAAGTGATGTTTGTGACCGTACTGGAGTAGGTGGTGGTGGGAGGATGTATGGGGCAGGTCTTGCATCTTGGTCTATTACAGGAGTATGAGCCATGACGTAAGGGGCTGGGAGCAGGGTTTGTGTAAGGATGGACAAGTATATTGTGTAGGTTTTGTGGACGGCGGAATACCACTGTGGGATGGGTGGGAAGAATAATGGGCAGGACATTTCTCATTTCATGGCACGGCGAGCAGTAGTCAAAACCCTGGCGGAGAATGTAGTTCAGTTGCTCCAGTCTTGAGTGGTACTGAGTTACGAGGAGAATGCTCTTCTGTGGCTGGATAGTGGGTCTTTAGGAGGTAGTGGGAGACTGGAAAGATAAGGCACAAGAGATTTGTTTTTGTACAAGGTTGGGAGGATAATTTCTTATAATAATAATAATAATAATAATAATAATAATAATAATAATAATAATATTGAAGCCTTCACAGACTGTAATTAGTCTTTTTACTTCTCTTCTTTTCCACTACCCCTCGCCCCCCCCTCACCACCACTCCCCTCTCTTCCGTCTAACCTGCAGCACTTCCTGGCTGGGATACTACTCCTGGCTGGAATTTATTTCTAAGGCATTTGATTTTAAGTTCATTTTTTACTATTATTATTATTATTATTATTATTATTATTATTATTATCATTTTGGATGTGGGGTGCTCAACATCATGATCATCAATTCCCTGGCAAAAAGTCAAAATGCTGTTTTCATGAGGAGAGGCTGAAGGCTGTCCCTACAAGCAGAATGGTTTAGAATGCTTTAAAGTCTGCCTCCTCTCTCCAGTGCTCCAGGGAACCTGTGTAACATTGGTGGCAGTGACTGTTGGGGTTGGTGGATATATTTCCAGCCAAACCAAGCACTACCCTGATGTCACTATATAAGACACACACAGCCAGAATATACTGGACTAAGTGACACCACACACTTATAGTGATGGTTCCTCCTGCCGGAGGAAGAAACCAAGTGTTAAAGGACTATGTCCCATGCACAGTCTGGTGAGCTGCAATTCCTTCCATTAATGAGGTTGGCACAACGTTTGACATGGCTGGGGTGTTGATTTAAGTCACAACAGTTTGTTTTCCACTGCCTCCAACCATTGTTTCCCACTGAGATATTATTTATCTGTAAGATAACGAGACGATGGAATGCAAAGTGTTGGTACATACATACACCACCATCTTTGGCAACTTTGTTGACTATGTCATTTCCCCTTATCCCAACATGCCCAGGTACCTAGCAAAAGATCACATCCTTGCCACTACATTAGAGCTGCTGTGAGCAGTATTGGATGGGCTACATTGACTTGTCTGCCATACTTATTTGGTGGACTGCTTATAGTGCACAGAGACAATCAGAACACACAATAAACTTTGTACTGCAATGCCTGTGAATCCACTTCAATGTCATCATAATGCCATATAACTTTTCACCATAATTTGTAATTTGTTCCAGAAGGTGCACTTTGAAAACCCTATCCATGAAAACAGCTGAACATCTGAGGACATTCTCTTGCTGGTAACTGTTAGGGTTGGGATACTCCTCCTTCCAAGTTGTGGGGTACTGTCCATCAAACAAGATCTTACTGAAACAAGACAGAAGCTTGACCTTGGGTGTGGACACAGATGACAGGTACTGGAACAGTGTCTGTGGCTGTGGAACAGTTGACTGCAATTTCCACAAGGGGAATGGAAGATTGTAGATCTGTTTACATGAAAAGAAGTGGAGTTTCCTCATTTCCATAGACCACCAGAATACCTCGAACACAGGAATTTGTCTGGATGATGCAGCGACAGTAAGAAAGTGTTCAGCTAAAATCTCAACCACGTCTTTAGGTAGGTCCCATTTCTCAACAAAGCCATAAGGTGAGGTGTACTGCTCTTGCCTGAATTTCACCTTATTTGGGCCCAATCTTGCACTGTGGAAGCTGCAAATTTCTTCTGGAAGTTTGTCTTTCATTCATTTATCGCTTGTCTCACTTGTGCCTTCACAGATCTGAAAGCACAAAGGTTTTCTATATTAGATGGTATTTGAACTTCTGCAAAGCTGATGCCTGGCTCTGAGTGCCAAGCAACATTTGTCCATTCCAAGGGACAGGCTGTTAAACTGAGGAATGGAATTTGAGGCAGCTCAGCATGGGTGATATTGTCCACTATCACAATTGGGCTGTTCAAAGGAGATCTGCTGACTGTATTGCAACCACTTTCCCATTTGAACTATCCACCTTCGCAGTCTCCTGTCAACCATTGTCCGAGTCAGCAGACATATCAACACTGGAAAGTGGTCACTGAAATGCAAGTCTGTGGCCACTCCCCACTGAAATTAGTCTGCAATAGCTGGAGCGCAAAGAAAGATCAATGGATGAAAAGTGTGCCATCTCACCATAGTTCAAAATGCAGATATTCTCCAACGTGCTACAGAGTTGGACTACTGGAGCAAGTGATAGCCAAGCCTTACAGCACATTGTGTGCACTGAAAACCCACATGAGCAGGAATGGGCACAAGGAGTGCCTGGAAGAGTTCTGTCAGTGCATCTGGATCCAACGGATTGTAAGATCATTCACTTTTTTTCCCCATGATCATGCATGCATTATCTTGGTATGTTACACCATAAACTATAAACGGAATATAAATAGAAATTTTTGTGCAATTCTTATTTCTTCTCATCCCGTGCGACAGTAAGTCTCCCTTGACCCACGGTTCTGGGTGACTTTCCTGAAATAGACCTCTCAAGTCCTTTTCCTTCACCACTCTTCCTTCTCCTTATGTCTGAAGGAGGAGCCACTGGCTCCAAAAGCTTGCCAATTACAACTATCTTTTATGTAAGTGTGCTGCACACCACTTGGTGAGAAGATTTTTTATCTATCCAATTAACTAATTTTGTCAATAATTGATTGTTTTCATTGTCATCTTATTTTAAACTCTAACACATCAAGACAACACACGTGCAATCCTTGAAAAAAAAAGTTACCTTTAAAGCAAACACTACAGGAATAAACTCCCTAATCATACATTTGATTAGTGTTTTCACCAGGGCAAGAATTAAATAGGAACTATGGCAACCCTCAACATAATGTAAGCGCCTTTTACCTAAAGTAGTGGAGGAAGATGAAATGCAGAAGCAAACCTGCAAGAAAGATCTGTAAAGTAAACATTGAAATGTTGAGTGATCAGGTAACGAAAGAATTTAAAAAGTTAGAAAAGAGGAAGAAAAATACAGAAAACAATGTAAGCAAAAAATAAGAGGCACACACAATTGAAACAAGCACACATAAATTGGACACCTGCAGGATGTCAGTTATATGTTCCACAGAGTATAACTGTGGCCTCTCTAAATGATGAGGAACAAGTCAATCTGTTTATAAATATAACACAATAACTTAGTGAAAACTATGGCCTCAAGTTGAGCATTTGTATGAGTGTTTTTCACACTAACCTTAATGTACATTTTAAATTAGATTTAGCTCCAAGTGTGAACACACACACACACTTATTATATCATCATGAATTATTCTATGGAGTAGAAGATGAATTAGTGTGTTCACATCATTGAGGTAAAACAAAGATTTATACGACTGAATACTTCACTGTTTTCTGTGCCATTCTACAGATGAATGGTATGGAACAGTCGAACAGTGTGGTCATTCATTCATTTAAGTAATTCATTTTTGAAAACACAAGGGATTATATGTATTATGAGGCAGTAAATCTGTATAACTTTTATATGAACTACAAGAGGTGCTGCAGTAGACAACACCTATTACCCTTAGTACATTCTTCCATAATATCAACACTTTCTTCCTCAATGAAAGATTGCCTCAGAATTTTATGTCATAATACCTACGCAACTGAAAACAGTAATAGGAACTCAACTTTTTAACATTTTCATTTACAAAATTTGCTGTTACTTGTCATGTAAAAATTGCTAAGTTTGAATAGTTAAGTTTGTAATATGTGACCTGCACTTTTGGTAACCAATAAAAACATCCAAGAATTTAGAAACTTATGTTTACTGTACTGATTTTTATCACACACTACTTTGATGGAGGTCGGAAATTGTTAAGGCCTCATGCAGTACACACAAGAAAATTTTATTTACCAGTTTTAGTGTTCAAATGTGTCCTTAATGCTTCATTACAAATACATCATCCACAAGGAGAATTACTTCAGCTTCTTGGGTGTACAATGACAGGTCATAGCAAAACAACCAATGTTAATCGCAGTAGTACATCTGAAGATGCTGATTCTTTACAGTTACAAAATTACCCGAAGTTACCTAATGTGGCGCTTTGCATTCTTTTCGTCAGATGGGATTTAAATCGATAACCAACGAAACCAATAATTTGTAATAACTTATTTTCTGGAACACAATACTGCCTTCTTCTTCTTTTTCCTGGCCTTATTCCATGTCTACATGTGGTCAGCATGTTAACTCAGGTTTGGCAACATTAGTGGTTGAGAGTGGCTGAATGCCCTTCCTGTCGCCATTCCTCCCCCTGAAACACAGTAGTGCACACCATCTGTCTGCATCTAGTGTTATCCCATGTGAAAGTGAGAGAACATTTTTGAAGTGTTTGCAAGCAATGTAAGGTCTAGTTTGGAATATCAACAATATGAAAAGGATAGATTGCTACTCACCGTAAAAAATGACACACCGAGAAGCAGACAGGTACTATTACAAGACTATTTCATTGTACCTATCTGCAACTCAGTGTGTCAACTTTATGGTGAGTAGCAATCTGTCCTTTTTGAAGTGCTAGTGAAATGCGTAATTGAGATGGGATGTGGAGACCAACCCAGTATTCACCTAGGTAGATGTGGGAAACCACCTAAAAACCACATCCAGGCTGGTCGGCTCAGTGGCCCTAGCCGTTAACCCACTGGGCAAATTCAATCTGGACCCACTGTCTCCGTGAATCCCAGAAGCACCGTGCTAACACACATGGCTTTCCTGATGGATCTCGAAGATAATATTGCAAATTACGCAATTGAATTTGTTCTACACGTGACAGAATATACCAACCGGCAATAAGAATGGCTGACAGGTCACACTTACAAGATGGAAACCATTTTACAAGATGGAAAAAAGGCTATAATTTGTAGCACCATTGTGTGTACACTGTGTTTCAGAAGAATAATACATGTTCTGGTAGGTGGTAGTATAGATTAATTCAAATGAAATATTCCATATAACATGTGTCCCATTTTTATTGATAGCAGAGGCACAGCTGTTAGAATGTAACGAATACTCACAGAAGGTGCTAAGTAAATGCAAATGATTCAGTTCAAAGCTGATTTTTCATGAGCACTTTTCAACATCAATGTACTTTTGAATTCTCTTGACAACACATGTAATTCTTATGATGTCATCTTGGCATTCTTTTATGAGTGCAGCAGTGTTCATAATCACAATGATCAAACTGTTCCTTGTGTGTCATTCTTCTTTGTAGACTACGCCTTTCAACCATTTCTACAGGTAAAAATCTGAGGACCTCAATGGGCAAGAAATGTGGTAATTTCTGCTGATCCATTACATCATACTAGAAGAATATACCCATCCCTGCCACCACAGAAACCTCTTCTAATAATGCTGGAAGCTCATTTTCAAGAAAGTCTAGATAACAGGGCTTTGTGAGATGACGCTGTAACACAAAAGGCCTGATCAACTGATTGCCTATTATACCATACTACATATTTAAACGGAAATGAAAATTTCTCTCTTTAATCAGCTATACCTCTGTCATCAAAAAATATTTGATACACTGCATGAAATGTTTTATTCAAATTCCACTATAATATCACCACCTATAATAGTTACTATTCCTCCTAAGACACCCTGTACAGTTTGTGTGGGGGGGGAGGGGGGGAGGGGGGAGGGGGGGAGGGGGGGAGGTGGGAAGGGGGAGGGGGAGGGGGGAAGGGGGGAGGGAGATTGAAAGTCATCAAATACAATCAATATCATACAGACCTGGAATATTATGAACTGTAATGGCAACAATCAACAAGAGTATTCTCTTCCACTGCTTATTTTTTGTTTCTTCCACAATATCTAGTGTTGAACCAGCAGTGAAGGAACTATACGGGTCTTGTGCAGGAACTGTAGCTGCTATCCTTCTCCGTGAAACAGCAGCTGGACTTGTAGTTGCATCTCCAAAACCTATGTTACAGAAGAATCACTACATCAGGCTTCATATCAATATATCTTCAAACCTTCTCACTGTTATATAATTACTTCAAACAAAAATGTTCCGTATAAGAACATGTATTTACTTCAAATCAGATGTAGAGCTATTTGTGCAGTTGATGTCTTTTTTTTTTTAATTTTATTTTTGATTTAGCTGAACATATTTTAGTAATGTTGAGTGGTCTCTCTTTTTCACATGGAACACAGCTGCCTGCTTTCAAAAACTAGAAATGGTGAAATTTAAAATTTTAAGTTCTTTATGCTACATGAAATTGTTCCACAAAAAAGAGAGGAATTACAACAAGTACATGACTGCCTGGTAGTGCACAAATTCAGAATTTATGCAGCAAACTGGCATAAATCAAACTGCTTTCATATTACTTCATCATACACATGAAATTAATCACAGATAGCAAGATGGCAGTTTTTGGCGGCGAAGTGCTGTATCAGTGATCCACATGGTTCACAGCTTTATTTCGTTTTACCTAATCCATCCCTGGAAACACTGTAAGTTATATTGCTGGTATTAAAGATTGCTGAAAGAGATCCAACATTTACAATATAATAGACCATATCTTGAAATCCCATAGAACATAAAGAGGAGTCAAATTGGATTTTGTGTAACTGATGCAGTCTGAAAGACTGAAACAACAGCAAATATTGTTATCCTGGAAGAAATATGAGATATTAACCATAATACATACACAAAAAACCTTCCATGGTTTAGAGTAATTTATCTGCCTGACACAGTTGATTAAATCTCAAATGCTCCAGTCTATAAAAGTGCTATGAAAAATGGAACATTTATGTATATGAGTTTCAAGTGTCATACTTAGTTAAAAAGAAGGTACAATGTGTATCACAGTTAAAGGCAAAAACTGATGTAAAATATTTAGTCAGGAGAAGTAAAGAAAACAGAATCATAAATATGATGATAGTAATTGCTGCTAAAAGGACTACTACCATATTTCCACTTACTGTCACATAGCACAGTCTTTCGAGAGCAATGCACCAACAGTCAAAACAATATTTATTCGACAGAAGTGTGCAGTAAGAATATTACACAATGTTAACTGAATATCTTGCAGAAACATCTTCAGAGGCATAAGTATGCTCCATTACATACTAATATAGTCATTCACAAATTATTTCCTTGCAGAGTAAATTTGGGATGAACAACAAAATTAACCTAACTAAAGTTGGAAGTAAATTTAATTTCTACATAGACTATGCATCCATTTCCACGGTTCAGCATGGTGTTTTCTATTCTGGTGTGAGAGTCCATAACAGGTTACCAACATATATGCAAAAAGTTGATTTTTCCATGTATTCAAAATCAAAGTAAAAGGGTATGTAACTAACCATACCTATAATAATTTATCAGAATATATGGACTCAACATCTAAATCCTATTAAACAGGTTTTGAATTTGCCAGTATGTTGACAACTGATAGTATTCTTTATAAAGCTATGAACAACCTTATTTTGAAGTATTAGATAAAAACAGCAGCTAAATAGCATAAGAGGAAGAACAGTGGATTTTCTTCTTATATACATATATAAAATAATCGAGGAGTAAATTCCTATAATAATTTGTGTTGGAAAATTAGGATGAATCATAATTAGTTCTTAGTATCATTCACAAAAGTTTCCTGCAGTAGCTGCTTCAGCTTGTTAATGTATGACATGACTACATGTCTAAACACTTTCCTTATGAAGGAACTTATAGAACATGATGTTTGGATGAGCAAATGAATTTTCCCATTCGTTACCACTAATACTCATCCTGCCCCCATGGTCTCATTGTCAAGTTTCTACTTATTTCCTATTTCTGAGCTTTAGAAATGAAATAACTTAGCACAAACAGCACTACGAGGCTTCATTATATGAGACTGATTATCCTCTATCCTATTACTTAACTCCACCCTGGCAGCTGTTGCCATGTGCTAATTAAAATGAAACACTTTGGTATTGGATCAATCATTATAATCATTATTAGCGCAAATGATAAAATTTTGAGTTTATCATTGTTCTGGTGTAAGCAACAATAATTCCACATACACATTTTTTCTAGCTATTTTATTTATCTTCTCAACCTACATCATAACGTGCTATTCAAAACAGTTGCTCAATATGGTATTCTCCACATCCTATGCAACCATGACACTGTCTCAAAGTTGTTTTGCAGCTGTTTAACAAACTCAGTGTTGTTTGATTAACCCTGTGGTGCACATGTCCACTGCAGCAAACAGCTGTCAATGTCACTTCTTCGATGTTTTCAATCAACTCTGAGGCTGCAAATGCACACAGTGCATTCCAGTGTACACTCTCTACTGGTGCTATGCCCTGTGTGCATTTGCAAGCTCAAGACTGATTGAAAACACCAAAGAAGTGTCCACTGCAATGGACATGTGCACCACAACTCTTGCCACGGGGGCTTCTTCAGTTTTGACAGGTGTCTCGTACACAATGCCTTTCACATGAGCTCGCTAGAAACAAATCAAATTGGGTCAGATCTGATGAACAATCTGGACAATGAATAATTCTTCTTCTTTATCATCCACATAAGCAAGCATATTTTTTTCCTAATCAGGAGTCTATACAGTTTGTGATTCTCACTGTTGGGATGTGATATCAATTTCTCTCAAGTGTCTGAAAACTTTTGGAAACTGTGCGTGTATCGAGTGCCCTCTTTGTGGGTGCTTAGTCCAATATGATCTATCAGTATTCCCACAGTTTCTACCTGCTTGTCCATAAAAAAACTCATTATGGTAATTCCTTAACCAGGTACAATTTCATTTCACTAGGGATGATTATCTTACCACAGACTTTTACATCAAGTAGTGACAACACTACCATACCTGTCAGATCATCCGCAGTGTATTAATGGGGTCCCCACACCTCATGATGTATGCCAACACATCAAATGGACTATCTTGCACTTCTATTTTAGAAACTATGTACAAAGTAAATCAGTTTATTACATCAGAAAAAGGTTAACAGTTTCCCATATTTCAATGGCAGAGTTATTCTACAACATGTTTGGTTTCATAACTTTTTACTTAGTTATTTCCACACCAGGGATCCTCATCTCAAATTGCTCTTGTCCATCGTTGCTGAAAGTTTGTGTCATTGTCACAAAAAAATCACTGCTGAACCAATTGTGTACATGCTAGATTGTGCATGTATAATAAAATCTTATATGTAATAAAATCTCTAGTCTACCGTCATCAACCTGATGTGAACATTCAAAGAAACTAGTCATTTTATGGCTCTTCTCTATTCTTTGTCCACTAGCAAATTTTGTCTATCCTTTTATTAACAGTATTACCAGCAGACACCAAGAGTAAGACACTGAACTGCCTGCCTCCATAGGTTACAGGTTAACATTAGTGTTTGCACATTCAAAAATCAAAGGTTCAATTGCTGAATACCACATAATATTTTTATGCCATGAGAAGATGTACTCGCCACCCTCATCAGACCAAATCAGGAAAGTATGTGGTGAAACTGACATGCATGCAGCTGAAGAAGTGTCAAATAGAAAGACTGAGCATTATACATTTATTTATAATAATAGCATAGAGCACTTTTAACACATATTGACAGTCACCAAGATAGCCTCATAGAATGTATCGGAAAACGGGTGCAGTGTTGTAGCAAAGGAAAATTTATTCTTCTTGTTGCACAGAAAACTTCAAAGAGTAATGTTGGCACTGGATTCATTATAAGCACAACTGTATTATGAGGACACTTTAAAATTGCAGTTTTAAGTTGGGGGTAGGAGGTGAGGAAGGAGCATTTTAAATAGTTTAAGATACCAGCGTCAGTTGGACCTGAACTACCTCATTTACGACGTAACCAGACTCAGCAAGCAGCTGTAAGGTAGTTACCGAATGCTTTGTGTACTCCGCTTTGCTATGCACTGTGCAATGCTCATTGTTTTCTTTTCTTATTTTGAAATGAATGAAGAGGCTAATCCTGGTCACTCACAGGGATCAAGTATGACTCTCATAACACCAGAAGGAATTAGCGATCTCTATGACCAAGCATCGGTTCTGCTTTTGCATAAGCATATAATGTGGGTTTATGCTGCCAGATTTGTGAGAGGGAGGTAGTGACTGTTCCCATGCAATGCTCCTCTCCCCTCGAGTTCTTGGTTGTTTATCCTCAAGGGCATTTTCCATTTTATAGTGTCCACACTATCGTGTAAACAAGGCTATGTATTTTTCTTCTTTTTATCAACAAAGTATCTACATTTGTAAATACATGGATTGGAATAAAGAAGAAATCAAATGTAAGATAATTCAAAAGGAGAGCAACATACAGCTTTATTTCATGAAAACCTTACACTGCATTAGTCCCTGAATATTATATGAACTAGAACTGATGGTTTATTATGTTATTCTAAATGTACAGTTTCGTTGGCATTAACTCGGATAGATAGTGAAAGCAGAGGTACCTCATGTGTCAGTATACCAATGGAATAACTATTTATTTGAAACACTACAAATTCTGTATTAGTAATCACTTTCTCACAAGATGCTTTTTGAGATTTTCATGAATTTGTCATCTTTTTCTCTGTACACTCTTAAGCAAAAGAAATTCCAGTCCCTACTACATAAAATGACTCTCAATTATCTGACAACAAATTAAAAGGGTTGGACCATCCTATTTACTTGTATTTATTGGATGAACATCGGAATAAGGTATGAAGTATATTCCACTAATTCTGTTAGAGGCCACTTGGTTGTCAGCATTTTTGTGGTTCTTAGCACCCTGAAACTATCAAAGAAGTAATTGATATGTGAAGTGTTTTATTTTAATATGAACTGCTTTGCCTCATGCCATTAACAACGTTGATATTTGTAGCTGCCGTCCTTTTTGGAGAAGCTAATTGAATCTCTCTTTTGCAACTAATTATTTTATTGTTTCACTTTACACTAAATATGTTTCAGCAGATTTATGATCTCAAAACAAATCAATGAATAAATGTTTGTTGTTGTTGTTGTTTTTTAACTATTTGGTCGATGTGTCACTATGATATTTGGTACTCACTGAAGCCATTCAGATTACCAACCATCAACATGAAATACAGAGGTAACAGCAGATTGATCTATAGGAGTGCATACTGAATACTACTTATATATTTATCTGAGACATACCACATCAAACAGTTGCAAAGCTAGCTAATATTAAACACAGAAGTTCTCTTTCTACACTAAGGAACATAATTAATAATAATTACATGAAATATATGATTCATAGAATCTCAACAAAAGAGGACATCAACTGTCATAGACCCATTCCACATCAAGAAAAAAACTTCTTGTAGCCATTCCTAATGTTCTTAAATATTTCATCTTTTGCCTGTTACATGATTTTCTTACTAAAAGGATTCATTGAAAAAAACTGAAATGAGTGTTTGGCGTCATTGGCTGGGAGGCCCCTTATGGGGCAGGTCCGGCCGCCTTGGTGCTGGTCTTATTACATTTGATGCCACATTGGGCGACCTGCATGCTGGATGGGCATATGATGAAGAAGACAACACAACACCCAGTCCCTGAGTGGAGAAAATCCCTGACCCCACCGGGAATCTAACTTGGGCCCGTAGGACGGCAATCCGTCACGCTGACCACTCAGCTATCAGGGCAGACAAGGATTCACTGAGTGACAGTATCTGCTCTTCCTTTTTAGATGTTATTCCTGTGCAGTTTTCTTTACTTAATAATAAGTTTGCTTGTTATGAATGAACTGATTATTTTGGGTGTGGTCTCTGCTATTCAAAATCTACCGGACTAAGGTGTTCTTCATTTAGTAGGAAATACTGTACTTGCAGGATTTCAGTGTTTAGACCACACTCCAATACCTGTCCTAGGTACGTGATAGTACATCACTTTTGCTATTTTTTGCACACATTACAAGGAATAGCAGAGGGAACATAGAGGATGGAGTATAACTTTCAGTTTTTGTCCCTTATGTAAGATGTGGTCGGCCAAAACTCGGTTACAGCAACTGGAAGAGGCAATAGATTTTATTTTCTGTAACGCATCACTCAAATCTTCTATGGACACTGCAGCAGACAAGAGTACCATGGAGTGGAAAGCTGCAGGTTTTTGTGCTCTTGCATGCTGTGACTAAAGAAGTTATTACTGTGTCTGTTGTCATAGCTATTGTCAATGGTAAGATCTAGGAAGTTTATAAATTTATAATCAATTTCCACTGTGAACTGATTTTATGTTGACTGTTTAGCATAGAAACTAGCTTGGCTCAGCATGAACAGAATTCCAACTCCACATTTGCTGCATATGTACTGACTGAGGACAACTATCAACCACAGTCTCTTGTTCTTCACTTAGCAGACAAGATCCTAAAATTTAACTGTTGGAAGGCCTAGTAATCAATTAACATCTGGCCCACAGTCCTGATTTAATACTTAATGATCAAGCACAGCTCAATATTTGCCCTCCTTCTGAACTTCACTTACTCCTCACATTTCTCTAATTCTTCCCACACTGACTGTTCCACTCTATTCCTTTTTCCTATACTTAACTTGTTTTATTGTGGTAATCAGTACATTTTATATATTCTGTTGTTTTATAATACGTACATCCTCCATACAGTAAGAGAAACATTTTTCATGTCGCTAACATACAAAATATACACATTGGTGGTACCATCTGCAATGGTGCAAACAGCACAGGGACTGGACCAGTCAGCAGTAGGGTAACATCCTCTTCTCAGATGAGAGCAGATTCAGTCTGAATAGTGATTCTCAATGTAGCTTCATATGGCAAGAGATGGAAACGCATAATGCAACCAGGAACATGATTGATTTGGTGGTCCAGGTGTTAGGGTGAACGGGGCATAATGTTGCATGAGCATAATCACCCACAAATCTTTTAACACAATACACTCATTGGTCAACGTTTACTGTGAATTATACTCCTTCCCCATGTGCGCCTTTCCAGGGCTGTATTCGAGCCTGACTACCTTTTTACGGATGACAATGCATGAATGCATCAAACGGTGCAGGTGGAACAGCTCTTCGAATGAGAGGATATTCGGCGAATGAACTAGCCTGTCTGGTCCCGATTAAATCCCATCACACACACGTGGGATGCATTGGCGAGACACAATACAGCAAACTCACATGCACCAATGACAAACTAACAGTTGTCAACTGATATGGTGGAAGAATACATTGCCCTGCTATAAGAACTCCTTGCCAACCTTGTGGGCAGCATGGAAGAACATTGCTGAGCATGTACTGCTAACCATATAGATCACACACCCCATTAAGAACCATGTCACAACCACTTTCTATGTCCAGGAGACCAAAACGAATTGCAGTAGCTTCAGTGTAATTACTGTCTTTCAATAAGGGAGTCATTTCTGTTAGTCTCACTACATTTTTCTTTCAGTTACCTTCTGTACTAACTGTAGCAGTTCTTGCAATGTAAGGTCCAAGTTTCATTGAGCTACACTCCTTGTCAGTGGCACATCACACGAAAGTTACTTTTGGCCTCAAGTTTTGCACACCAGTGTAGTTAGCTGGTTCAAACGAATGTAGGTTGCAGTAGGGTAAGCAGAAATGAAGAGGCTTGCACAGGATAGTGTCCAAATGGACACTTTGCAACAACTGAAGCATGTCATCAAGTCCAAATGTTCAGGGTGTTGATGGACGTCATCACTCTGTTGCAGGGTAATGCCCATCCATGTGTTGTCATGGTTGTTTCAAATACGCTGTAGAAGTTTTGCTGGAAAGCCCTTACACATACTCCATACAGTCTCGATCACTCCCATGTGATATCCATATTTTTGAGTCCTCAACAAAGACATTCCAGGCCATTAATTTGCTTCAGATGAAGTGCATATCTGGGTATCATGGTTCCATAGGCAGCCCCAAGTATTTTTCCATGAAGGCTCTGACTGCCTTATTTCTCAGTGGGATAAATTTATTACCATTATTGTTAAAACAGTTTACTCACTTTTTCTCCATCTGCCTCACTTTCATTTGATTGTCAGTTACACTCAAGCCACATGTAAATTCCCTCTTGCAGTGGGCACTACATAATCAAGAGTGGAAAGCTCTACTCACATATCATTGCATCCAGTCTACTCAATCGCTAAATTTAGACACACAGAGCATCAGAGACTTTAAGAACATTTATTGAAGGTAATAGTACAATCTTGCCACTCTTTATTACCCTTCATTTCATTCTTTACCAATGGCACCTAACTTGGGGCATCTCCCCTGTAAGTACACTGCATAAAAGAACTAAAGAATACTTTTTTTGAAACCCTGTAACTGTCTCCCACTGTGAGGCAGAAGTTGGAAGTATGGCACAAAGTTGCCTACAACCTTCCTCTGTAATGATGCAAAAGTGTGGCACCCTGCAATGGCACACTTGGGCTCACCAATGCTTCAAACAACAAGGTGTCAATACATGTGAGAAAAAGGGCAGAGCTCAGAAGTTCACGTGAAAGGTTGGTTAATGATGTCACACTGGCACAAAATCTAGCATAATTCTGCCCAATGCCACCATGCACATATCACAAAAAGGAAAGGTTGTCATACATCTTCTTTCCCACATCTCATCCTTTGTCTTGACATCACTGTGATAGAGTTCAGAAGCATGATGCCCAGAATTGAAATCATGTGTTTCTCTTATGGGTAGCCAAGGAAATAATTTCAGACCCACTGCTACTCAGAAATGACATTTAAAAGGCCTCAGGAAGTGGCATAAGTGGTGTCAATGAAACCACCCCTTCGATTGGGGCACTCATTTCCACACATTTTGCAGTCGAAAACAACAGTTTGCAGTGAGAAAAGCAACAGGGAGATCTTCCTGACAACATTTCACACTGCTGATGCTCCCTAGATGATTCAGTCCTTCTCTAGGCCTGCAGCCCCATTGAACTTGTGAATCAGTGCAGAGGAAGGTTTAAGCCAAATTTCAAACTTGTGTGTTGTAATGGGAGACAATTACAGTGTTTCAAAAGAGTGACCCTTTCATTGTTTTGTGTGATGTATCTGAACTTGGGGGGAGGGGGGGGGACTAATGTGAAATTAATCAAGATATACACTTATGTATTAAAAATTTTAAATACTTTCAAGTGTGCACATTCTTGTTCATTTTAAAATCTGTCCATATGGTATGCAAGCTTTGACAGAAACATTAGTTATCTTAGTTCTCATAGAGGTACAACCCAGTACTTTAAAATTAAGAGGAAGTTGTACAATTTCTTTCAGAAAATTTATGTGAAGAGGAGGAGGAGGAGGAGGAGGAGGAGGAGGAGGAAAGGAAGGTAAACTTAAAATCCCTCAAATACTGTTGTAATTGTTGTTGTCACTTGTTAGTATAGTATGAAAATATCATTTCATGAAATCAAACTCTGTTTTTCTTCTGAATGATTCTCTTCACTATAACAAGAAAGACAATCTTGTAAGTGTAGCCCACCCAACTTTACACTTCTACATACCAAACAGTAGCTGACATACCTCTGAACACAAAACACATTTTACCAGCTGAACAACATGTGTACGAGGACACACCATTAGGCTCCAATTACATTTTGGATCCTTGAGTAACATGTAGAAAAGGCAGAAAACTGCTCAACTTTGGACAATGTGTTTCTTAGCACTAACAAACACAACTCTCATTATATCTGCCTCCATGTCTTCATGTCATTGCCACATGACTAAGGTAAACAGATATCTTGGCAAGTGTGGGATATTATATGAGTGTGTAGTGGAGATTTTGGAGGAAGAGGACAGGAGGGACTTGAGGAAGGCAAACAGGAACAGGAAGAGGAAGAAGAAGATGATTAGATTGCGTTTTTAAGGGACTCAAACTTCTGATAGTTATTAGCCATTTTATCCTCATAATCTACAAGCCAACAGCAGAGTTTTGTAAGTAATATAAGAGAGAGTAAAGCAGACAGCTGTGACATGCCCACATGAAATGACTTGTGGAAAAAAGTCAGCTGTGATTATTGGTAAAAGGAATACAGGACATAAACAGGGCAGGTACAGCAGTGGGAAAAATTGTGCAGGTAAAGGCTGTCCTGGGACAAGAACTGAGACAGAAGATGTACACACACAACTCCCAAACCCATTCTGTATCAACACTAGGAAAATATGCTAACAAAATGGAAATTTGATCCAATGTATTACAAGTAATATGGACAAATAACATACACTACACGAAATAATTAGGGGAAGACTTTGGGCCTCTGCCATGTTCCACTGAGCAATAATTGACGACTGTCCATGTTACCAAATCACATTTTAAGTGCGCATCAGGATATCCTCAATCATTTACATGAAAAGAACTGAAATGTCCAACAGGTGTCGAACACAATGTGGAAATCATCATTCATCCCATCATCCTGGGTGCTTGACATTGGGCTTTGAGAGCTTCAATAATGTGTAAGCCCTCCATGAGTGTTTATCATTGCTGGACACCAACACGAAAAGCTCCATGTAAGTCTACAGAGGTCATCCTGTGGTATCAGTTCCCATTCTTCAATGAGAGCACATGAGAGATCTCTGAGAGTCTGTGGTGGAACAGAATGATCCTGAAACCATCTGTCAAGCATGTCCCATATATGCACAATGGAATTAAGGTCAGGGCTCACTGTCAGCCATTCCATTACTTCAGTGTCCAGTGACCTTCACAAGACATACCGCCACACATATGCCCTGGCATTAGAAGGAATTCAGAGCCACCACCATATGCAGCAGCCACTACATGGTCCAACAGGATCTGTTCAGAACGCAGCCTGGCAGTAAGGCAACCATGGACAACACATGTCCCATATGGCTGGACAACATTTGGCAGATACCGCTCACCACAGGTCTCTGCAAACGAACATGGCCATGAATGTGTCAGAGGATATCTCTACTCATCTGTGAATAACATCTTTCACCAGTAATAAGTTACTGGTTGACATGGGAATGGCAGAACTGAAGGTGAGCTGCAAGATGATGAAGTGTAAAGCAGGGTACTCAAGCAAGACGTTTGAGTCATAAGGTACTTTCTTCAACCTTTTCCTAACAGTCTGACAGGACACAGTGGCTCCAGAAGCCCTTCTGAGATCATCTTGCCATGCTCTGGCAGTAGCCGTCTGATGCAGCAATGCAGAATGGCCACATATCAGTCTTCAAGTGGCAATGTAATGCGTTGGCAACCTTGTCCAACTCACCCTGTGTGCTGACATGACTCTCTGTAGTGTTTCTACAACCCATTGATACACATACAGAGGCACTGGTATCTGTAGCAACACAAACAAAAGTCCATCCTTTTTGGATCAAACAGATTGCCCTTGCAACTTGCACTGCATTAAGATGTCAAACTGCATGCGCTTGGCTGAACACAACAGCCACAAATGACAACTGCCATCTGTGAACCTCACTAGAAAACACTGAGACACTGCTAATTTACATGGTACCATGTACCAAGGTCTTTAAATTTTTCCACTTTAGCAAATTTCCATATCCCTACCTGTAATGGGATGTCATTAGGGGCTTCTCTTGATACCTCTATTACATCGGTCTTTTCCGCATTAATCCGTAACCTGATCTTACTTGCATTTTGCGCTATGTCCTCTACAGTTTCTGCCGTCTCTTCCTCTGATTCTGCTAGAACTGCGATGTCGTCTGCATAACCCAATAAATCTGTCCTACCATTTAGCGTCACCCCTTTGTTTTCTCTTTTCATTTCTTGGATTGCTTTCTCTAGGACCAGAATATATAACAGTGGTGAAATAACATCACTTTGTCTTACACCCGTTCTGATATGGAATTCCTCAGACAGCTCCCCTTGATATTTGACTTTGGCTATTTTACTGGAAAAGTTATTTCTATCTGCACTCTTTGAGTTTTGGATGTGTGACCATAATCAAATGGTTTAACTGCTTTAGCATATCAAAAACTAAAAATCTTCTGAAAACACATACACAAGTGAAAATTTTTTTACATTTTGATATGTGCTGAAGCACCATTCACTTGATAATAGGCACAAGGCCAAAATCACACTTTTACTGTCAAAAGTGACTATGATGTCACTTAAAAAATATATGGATGAACTGGTGTTTACATCCAAGTAAGGGTGGAGTCAGGACTGGTGACCACTGAAGCAAAACCTTCACAACTTCAGCTGTAAGTCAATTACTAAAATGAGTATTTTATATCATATGATAATATAAACTTTCCTGTAGAAAGGTTCAAATATGGACAGAATCTACATCCTAGGTCAAGTGTGTTGGGGCAGGTCCGAGTAATGTGACAACCGCTCAAAGTCAGTCAGCAGCTATGCTGAGGAGGGTTCCGCATGTAACATGTAGTCATGTGTGAGGTAGGTATGACCAATCTGGATGCAATGCAAGATTACAGTTTTTCTTCAAGGAGTGAAGGGACATTCTCCACTTACTGATGGGGCTTTTATCATTCGGCATTTGTTGGGATGAGTGATGGTCGTCCAATCTTCTTCCCAATTTTCTAAGATAATGTGACCGAATTGTGCTCATAAGTCAGCTTCCAAGATCTGAATTGGCAACAGGTCCATTGTGGTTAATATTAATGTCATGAGATCTTTCATGTCACACTGGAGGTTCATTCAACAACAGGTTCAGGAATAAACCATGGGGGCAAGCTCAGTCTGTGGGGCAGATGAGTAATCTCTTATGAGGAGAAAGACCTCCTGATGCATGTACTCTAGCAGAACTGTTGGCCGTTCTCTCTGTTTTTAAATGGTTCATAAGGAGATAGATCTTGGAGTTCTGCAAAAGTATTGTGCAACAGGGATGTTCTGCCCCATAATGCATAGGGTGCAGACCAGAATGGACATAGCAAAATAAAGAGAGACAGAGAGAGAGAAGTGACTTCATTGAACTTCAGACATATTCTTTGTATAAGGCATTCAGAAAGGACTCACCCTGGGGGCAGAAATGGGCAGTTTACATTTGTATGGCTGGTGGCCATTCCTGGGTGAGCAGGGTCAGAGGCAGACAGTGGGTTGAAGTTGAAATTACAAAAGGGCATCTGCTCTGTCTCAATGCTGGAAATAAAGAGAGTGGACAACTGTGCTCTGCTCTCCATGCCCCCCCAGCAACTACACATGACACACTTCCCACATTCCCTACTAGTCAACACAGTGTCTTGTATATGCAAGTTTTCTCCAAGGAGGGCTGGAGGCAACCCTTGTCAGCAGCTTTTATTGGAATGAACTGCTTCTATCCTCCAGAACAGGCCAATTTGGCATATAGGTGTTGGTGGCATTGTACTGGGAGGGTATTTGAAAAACCCAATGAGAAATGAAGTTTGAAATAAAATTTTGCATAAAAATCTTAAATATTCCCAGACTGGCTGACCTCTCTGTAAACCAACCACATAATTAACTATGAGTTGTTGGTGATGTATCTTCAAAACCAGAATACATGCTCCCGCAATGAGACTACCGACTGAGCTGGTTTGGAAAGCTCCAGTCGCAAGGTGGACGCCACTGTAATGCTCAAGATCTAGTAGGTACTGATGACCAATAAGTTTCACTGCTAGAGAACTTATCAATTTGCTGCTGAAAAACTTTTCCTGAGGAAGCGTAGGGAGTTTAATTTCCACATATAGTTCGTCACGAGCTTTTTTTATATATGGCAATCCTGTCAGTGGCCTAACAACAGTCCTGAGAAATCTCCACTTCTAGCAGTTGATTATTAAGATATAATTCAGACTGCAGGTGAGCTGATTGAATTTTTCCAAAATGCATGCCCTGATATTTTTGCAGGTAAAAGCAATGCTCATAATTTTAAGATCATACCTGTTTTTCAAATGGCCATTTGTAGAATATTCTGTTTGTGTGTTCATTTAGAATTATAGTACAGACAGGAAAATTCACATACAACATCAACTATACATTTGGTCCCACAATGGCAGCATTTCGTTTTATATCATTTATGAAGAGGGTAGTACTCAAGACAGAACCCTGCAGAACTCTGTTTTCCTGTATACATTGATTAGTACAGACTGTAACATCTCTAACCCAAAAATGGTGACAGAATGATAAATTGTTAATATAAGTTTGTAGTCTGCCTCAAAAGCCCAAATTCTGTAACATAACTGACATGTTATGTTGCCTTGTTTTGTATGTCTTCTGTAAATCAAGAAGCAGGTTTCAATGAAGGCCTCTTGACTTCAAATAAAACTGCAAAAGATGGTCAGCTGTGAATCTAGACCTTTGAAATGCACACTGAAATGGTGAAAACATATTATTTGTTTCCAGACACAAAAAAGCCTGTGATGACCAGTGATCTAAACTTATGGATATTCCTGCTGTGAAAGAACATCCATTGATAATGCCACAGTTTTGCCAGCACATAGGCATATTTCTAATGGTCTTAGCTATTTCTTGAGGCCACAATGGAACAGATTTGCATCACAATGATCTGGACAAGTGGGAGTTCACCTTATGTGCTGCTTAAGTAAGTGCATTGTTTCTTACACTACCTCACCAATTTCCATTCTTGGCATATAATGACACGCTTTTCAAAGAAGTACGCATCCCATTCACTTTCTCTTTTGAGACCATTGTGCTAGACTGTCAGTGGGACTCAAACATGGTATCAATAAAATGATTACTTAGGATCTGCCACTGTAATATAGGTGTGAGACTAGGACTGCACAGTGCTAAGATAGTGCTAAGATGTCATAGATGAAGCAAAGATGTACTGAGGTCCCTGTATTCATCAAATCTTAAAATCTAGGAGGAGCCTCCAAACTAGTTCACCTCCACTATCTGTATTCTCGCTGCCCTACAGATAAATGTGGATGCTGAAATCACTCTGCACAATAAAATGGAAGGATAATTGACATAATAGTCCTCCTAACTTCAGGTAGGATATATAAAGGAGACACATAACTTGCAAATAATTACAAATTCTGATATACTTCAACAGTAAAGCGCTTACTCATATTCAGTTTCTTAAGTACCTTGGCATCATACTAAGCTGCAACCTGTTTTTCAGGAAACACCTAGAAGCAAAGGCAGCTAAAGTCAACACACACAACAATATCCTGTACAAACTGTGTGTCAGCAGTTGGGGAACATAGGCTCTCACATTGAGAGGCTCTGCTCTAGGACATCACGGAATATTGTGCCTCTGTGTGGTTGAATAACAGCCATGAAAGGAAACTACATGTCAAACTACACAATGTGATGCTTATCATCAGTGGATACTTCGAAAATATGTCCCTGCAACAGTTACATGTGCTGAGCCTGCAACAGTTACATGTGCTGAGCCACAATGCCCTATCTTTGCTCTGCCGAAAGCACTTCTTGGTCCATCAGTTGAAGATAGTTCAAATTGACCCTGAATTGCCAGTGCACAAGGACATTCCCCATACATCATAAAGAAAGTTAGGATCAGGAAACTGCTACTAGTCTTAGTACAGCAATAACATGACACACACTTCAACATGAATGCACTGTGGCAGATAAGACTGGAGAACTGATAATCTGACGATTCGGTGGCCCACTTTCGATTCAACATAAAGACCTCCTGAGTTTGAATTTCTCCAGTGACAACTGGAAGCTCTTAACAAGATTCAAACGTCACATGGAGTTTGCCAGGACCTTCTATACAAATGGGGCAAAATACCAAGTCCCAAGCATGTCTGTGGTGCTCTGCACCAGACATGGGCCATGTCGTGAATCACTGCGACATCACAGCATAATCAGGACCAAAAGCTGATCTGTCTAAAGCGAAGAATGTTGCAATTTCCTGGCTGCAAGGCTTACACATCAATGTTTAAGAATTATGCTTGCTGCCCATCTCCTTTAATACGCTGACAACTTTTCAGCAGCTTCCTTTCATTAGTTGTTTTATTGTTCATTTTAATATTCTTTTTGTTGTCTATTTCAATGTTCATTCAACTGCCCACATTACTGTTCACTTCATTGTTCCTTTTAATTGAAAATTCTTATAGCTTATTTTTAGTGGTCATTTAATAGTCTATTGCAACGGTCATAATCACTCATCTGCCGAATGTGTGTTGTAAATTGTGAAATAAAATCTAGGTGGTTGATTTGTGCTGTGGGATAGTTATTTCATGGTTGCAAAAACACGAAAGTCTGTGGCCAATGGTCTGTGTATTTCGTGAAAGCATGACTTTCCCCCATGAATCTGAAATATCTAACTGCTTCATAGGCTGCTAACATTTCCATGTAAAATGGTGGCCAAGAGTGCTGCTTCTCCGTGATCCTATTGGAGAAGAAACCCAAAGGCACCAGTGCCCATTTACACTCTGCGTTGCATGGCATCGACAGCACGGATGAGGCATCTGACAAGGGAACCTCCCCATCGCACCCCCCTCAGATTTAGTTATAAGTTGGCACAGTGGATAGGCCTTGAAAAACTGAACACAGATCAATCGAGAAAACAGGAAGAAGTTGTGTGGAACTATGAAAAAAATAAGCAAAATATACAAACTGAGTAGTCCATGCACAAGACAGGCAATATCAAGGAGAATGTGAGCTGAGGAGCGCGGTGGACCCGTGGTTAGCGTGAGCCGCTGTGGAACGAGAGGTTCTTGGTTCAAGCCTTCCCTCGAGTGAAAATTTTAATTTATTATTTTCGGTTTACATGACAAACTCTTATGTTTTCATCACTTTTTTGGGAGTGATTATCACATCCACAAGAAAACCTAAATCTGGCAAGGTAGAAGAATCTTTTTACCCATTCGCCAAGTGTACAAGTTAGGTGGGTCGACAACATATTCCTGTCATGTGACGCACGTGTCGTCACCAGTGTCGTATAGAATATATCAGACGTTTTCCTGTGGAGGAATCGATCAAATGTTTTTGGTTCCCATTGGAGAGGCACGTCCTTTCGTCTACTAATCGCACGGTTTTGCGGTGCGGTCGCAAAACACAGACACTAAACTTATTACAGTGAACAGACGTCAATGAACGAACGGACAGATCATAACTTTGCAAAAATAAAGAAAGTAAACTTTTCACTCTAGGGAAGACTTGAACCAAGGACCTTTAGTTCCGCAGCTGCTCACGCTACCCACGGGACCACGGCGCTCCTCAGTTCACACTATCTTTGAAGTTGCCTATCTTGCGCATGGGCTATTCAGTTTGTATATTTTGCTTATTGTTTCATAGATCCACACAACTTCTTCCTGTTTGCTCGATTGATCTATATTCAGTTTTTCAAGGCCCCTCCACTGTGCCAACTTATAACTAAATCTGAGGGGGGTGCGATGGGGAGGTTCTCTTGTGAGAAAATCACTAGTGGGGGACCAGGGATTGAATGTGCAAGCAGGTTTGCTTGCTTGAGGTTTATCTGGCAGAATTCAAATGATACCTGCAGTTCATGAGTGCAAGTGATAGGTGTAGAACCACATACTTTGAAGTTGGTAGGACAGCATGGAATGATGTCTGGGCTTCAGCAGCTTGGGGTAAAAATGCTGATAAAAGTTTATCATTCCCTGGTAGATCACACTTTGCACACTGTTTTCGGGGCCAAATAAGTTGTCGTAAGTGCAGAGATGCTCTCAGCTGATGTATACATACTGGTTGGAGAGACCTGAAATCCAAAGCATGTCACTTCATTAGTTACATTTAGCAGCTGCGAATAGTTTGCTGACAGCTACAACAGGACTCATGATTAAATTTGAACATTGGTTTAGGAAGGTCATTTGAGTGATTGTTTATACTCACAGACATGACCCACACTATAGTTGGGCTGGATTTCCTTTAGTCATATTTGTTTATCGTGGATTTGGATTTAACTCGATTTATGAGGATTCCAAAGTCATCAAACCCTTGGAAAACTATGTGTAGGTATGTTTCATGTTGTTCTGAGGATGATGCCACCACCATGTCACAGATGTATGCAAAGCCAAAGTTCAATCCCCAGTAAACTTCAGCAATAAAGTGCTTAAGAGTCTGTGTTGCATTCCATAAGCCATACAACATGTAAATGAATTCAAACAGCCCAAAGAGCATACTTATTGCAGTTTTATGGATGTCCTCTGTTGCTACTGGTTTTTGGTTGTATGCTTTCACTAGCTCCATCATCGAGAAAACGATGTGCTCCACCAGTTGGCAAGCAAAATCTCTGATACGGCACACAGAGTACAAGTCAGCATTTGTCTGGGCGTTGAGCCCTCTACAGTTGCCACAGGGCCACCAGCTATTCAGATTCTTTAGCACCACATGAAAGGGAGAACCCAGTTGGTTTCCAATGGCTGTGCCCTGCTTGTTTGAATCACTGCATCCAATTATGCTTTTGCCATGTGCAGTTTATTGGGAGTCAGAAATCTGGGTCTTGAGAAAACAGCAGGATCGGACATGGTCCTGATGTGATGCACTGTTGAGTGTCGAGGTGATGACAGCACTCCAGTTGGTTGCGTGACCGATGCGAACTCGTTTAGCAGGCACACAACATACAATGACGTAACCTGGTTCAAAATGGAAGTTTCCTTACATCCATGAGGAAATAGGTGGACAGGAAATCCAGCCCAATTATTGTGTGGGTCATGTCCGTGATTATAAACTGTCACTAAAAAGGCCTTCGTAAACCAATGTTCAAATATAAAGTCATGAGCCCATGTGTAGCTGTGAGCGAACCATTAGCAGTTGCTAAGTCATAATTTATGTGCACTCGCGGTTGGCACAACAGGCGCTTTAGAAACAGACAGACATCTGTGCCAGTATCAACAAGAAATTGCACGTTAATGATCGCGTCCACTGCAGCTTAATGTCACAATAGTTTCCCACACCAGTACCACTGGCAGACTTGCCCACCAGGGTGTGGGAAGCTGCTATTCAGCATTTACCGCCCAAGAACATGGCAATCTGCACCTACATGCCTTGTCACCAAAATGACAGTGGTATAAACATTGGTTCCAGTCTGGCAATGGCAAGGTGGGCACACTACATCATCATCCATGAGATGGCGTGTGGTCTCATCATTTGTATAACCAAGGACTGTTGCCTGCATTGTCAACTTCTCGAGATGCGAGGTGATGTCATCCAGTCTGTCTCTGGTGGATGATGTAGTATGCACCTGTGGAGTGGCAGCCTCAGTTATAGCATCCACAATCTCTGCCAGATTGCTCAGGTTCATCTCTTGTGTTACCGCAGGTAGGGTGCTATTCATTTCTGGCAAGCAAGACATCTATACAGATTGTAAGAGCGGGTCCAAGATATCTGGTCCGGCAAAGGTGTGGAGGTTTCACAGGAACTGTGATGGCTTCCTATCAACAATTTCCTCTCTGTGCAACAATTCTCCTCAGCACAGTGTGTTAGAGAGGAAAATCCACCAAAGGAGCTCCTGTTTCAGTAACTTGTACTTTCCAGAAGCAGCAGGTTTTTGATGCCATTGCTAACCTCACTGGTGGACTGTCTGTTGAGTAGTGCCACCACATGTGCATATTTGGTGGATTCTTGCACATCCCAGTGCTGACAAAATGGCTTTCAATGAGTGCAAACCAAAGTTATGGATGATCCATCCAGAGAGCTGGTGATTCAAATGCCACACTATTCACCTGTGCTGCTGGGAGAGCTGCATGGGGTGGTGGCAGGTAATAGAACTCATTGACCTTGGATCTGTAGACAGGTACAGGCTGGGCTGTGCTCAAGGCACAGCTAGAACTGGTGCTGACCACCAGGAGGCAAGTGGGTGTGGGTGGCAGGGGATGCCAGTGTGCCTGGATACATGGTTTCCTGGCTGCATGACTGCAATGACTCTTGTAATTACACTGTAGGTGGTCCTTCTGCTTCTGGCCGTGTTCAAAGCTCCTCCTCTTGTCACAGTTGCAGTGTGGCCATCTCATCCATATGCTTCTACTGCTTATCGCACAGTATCAGCTGCTGGTGGCGAAGTAATTGGTGCTGTAATTGTTCTATTTCTGCTTGTTCCTGCTGTACTGCTTCATAATACTCATGTCAGTGTCACCACTTTGTAAGTCTTTAATAAACGATACATTTCACTTCATGATAATGGCATTTTATTAGTCAGCACAACAAGAAGATAAGCAACTGATATCCCACAACTGATGTCTCATATACTGTTACAGTTCTGCTTGTTATTTTACATAATGTGCATCCGATAACTGCATACACATCATGCCATGGCAGCTACAGATGTACTGACTGCTGGAGAGTGTGGTCTGCCAATGTTGGTCATTTGTGATGCTGCCAAAACATAAGCGTTGAATGACCTATGAGCTGAGGATGCTACAGAGCATATGTGGAAGCAAAAAGGTCATGATATCGAATCCCAGTCAGACTATGAAATAATTCGGACTGTCTTTCACCTAGGTTCACCTCTAAATGATGTGAATATTCAACAAGAATGAAATGTGGTTCAGATTCCACATTAAACCGAAAGTCCACTTTTCCCGGTAGGATTACTGGGGTTGGTTAGACACACACAAATAACTAGTGTGTTATCCATTAGAAAGACTTCCACTACACCACTGGGCTACAAGGAATTATTAATTATTAATTTGGGAACTGCATTGGCTAGCCCGAGTGTGGTTTTTAGGTAGCTTCCCACACTTTTTAGGCACATACTGGGCTGGACCCCAAATTCCCCCTCAGAGAATATGATGTGAAAGCAGTTAATATAATATAACACACAGAACAATGTTTACAGGATTTGTAGACAGAGGGCACACAGGACTTCCCTCCTTTAGATTATCTTGATGACTGTAGCATCAGGAGGGGAACCCAGCCAAACAGTAAAATAAAATAAAATTTACCAAATTACGAAAAAGTGGATCCTGTACTAGACAAGGTAAAGACTAGGAAAAAGAAGAAAAATTGTAAGGATAGGATTACAATATACACTTGAGCAATTACGCTCTTTTCCTGGTTTTTAAAGAGGAATTAGGGTGGCTCCCTTCCACATTTCAGGGTTCCATATTGTTTTGTTTCTCTGATTCAGCTGAATAATTGAGGTAAGGTGCTTGATATGGTTCAATATACCTTATCAAAATCTATCGTGACATCACAAGCAGCGCACACTGTCAGGTCCAGACCCCTGAGTCAAGAATGGAAAGTTGTTGGAATATAAGTCCCTACTAAAATAAGGAATGAGGTGGCTCTCCAAAGAATCAGTGAAGAAAGGAACACATGGAGAACACTGACGAGCGGAAGAGACTGGATGATAGGACTTGTCTTTAGACGTCAGGGAATAATGTCCGCTGTACTAGAGGGAGCTGTTGAGGTTAAAAATTGTAGCAGGACACAGAGATATCCAACAAACACTGGGTGCAAGTGTTACTATGAGGTGAAGAGGTTGGCACACAAGAAAAATTCATTGCAGCAGGCAAATGACTAAATAAGGGGATCCCTACTATCCCTCCCAGCTATGGGCCTGTGCTAAATGTAGGATGGTGTTGTTATCTTTTCAGTGGAATGTTACACCACTGCCTTATGTCTTTCAGACTGGTCTTGATAGTTCCATTGTGCATTACACCATTCACTGGTAACTTCCAACTTTGTCCACGAATTTACATCTACATAAATATTTGGCAAACCACCATATGGAGCATGACGGAGAACACCTTTTACCATTATTAGTCATTTCCTCTCCTGTTCCACTCACAAACAGAGCAAGGGAAAAACAACTGTCTCTGTGCTTCCACACAAGGCCTGATTTCTGTTATCTTGTCTTTGAGATTCTTACACAATAAGTATGTCAGTGGCAGCTGGATTGTTTCAGAGTCTGTCCCAAACATGGGTTCTCTAGACTTTCTCAATGGCATTTCACAAAAAGAATATTTTCTTCCATTCGAGGATTCTCATTTGAGTTTCATGAAGCATTTCCGTAATACTCACATACTGACAACCTATTGCTAACAGATCTATCAGCATGCCTCTGAATTGCTTCAATGTTTTCCTTTAATCAGACCTCGAAGGAATACCAAGCACTCAAGCAGTACTCAAGAATAAGTCGCACTAGTATCATAGTTTCAGTTTCCTTTATATATGAGCTACATTTTGCTAGAGTTCCCCCAATAAACCAAAGTTGACCAATAGCATTCCTTACTACTGTCCTTACATGGTCATTCCCTTTCGTATCACTTTGCAATACACTACATCATCATCAGCAGAGCGTAACAGTTTGCTGCTCGCCCTATACATCAAATACTCACAGAAGTCACACTTCCCTTGGACATCTTGGAAGTACCTTTGTCACCAGTGAACACTAGCCATCCAGAGCAACACACTGTGTTCTATTACTTGAAACATCTTGAAGCCATTCACACATCTAAGAAGCTATAAAATATCCTTGGATCTTTGTTAATAGACTGCAGTGTGGCACTGTGGCACATGATTCCCAGAAATCTAGGTGTATGGAGTTTGTCTGTTGTCCATCCATGATTTGCAAGACATCTGAGAAAAATGTAAGCTGAGTTTTGCACAAAAAGGACAAGATGTTAGCACAAGCAATGCTTTCTAAATCCATGTTAATTTGTAGATAGAACCTTTTCTCTCTCAAGGAAGTTTATTAGATTTGAACTTGTACTTTGCTCAGCAACACTGCGGCCAACCGATGCTAAAGCTATTTGCCTATTATTTTTTGGATCCATTCCTTTACCCCTCTTATATACAGGATCACCTGTGCTTTCTTCCAGTCAATTGGAACCTTCCCCTGAGGGAGAGACTCATGATGAATGCAAGCTAAGTATGGAGCCAATCCTGTTTCCACATGCAAGAGGACTACTGAAATTTGGAGTCTTACATGAGGGTAATTGTCATGGGATACACCCCAAACGTTTATATAGGCTGATATTTGGCGAGACACCAATGTATCCACAACTAGAGTTCCCACTGCACAGATCCTTAACATCATTAAGTGAGACATTAGTTGACTACTTTCAGTGCACGAGTAGGATAGAGATCTTGGGCGCTCTTAAAAATAAAGAAGCCCTTTTCACATACTGCCTGAGATCTGTCACTAATTTCCTTTGTTAAATTTGATTAATTTTGATCAGAACTTAACAATGTATCGTATTTCAGCATGATGGGTATCAGTTCTCATCAATGATCTATTCAATCTACTGACAGTGGTTTTAGAGAATTTGAGATTCCTTTGGTTTCACAAGAAGTGAAGGAAATGCAGACAATTCCAGCTAGAGCCCCACTATTGGACAAGTTCTACTAAAACAGGATGTGTCACATGTCCCAGAAGTTCCCCCACAAATTGCCATTTCACATAAACTGCCATCCCCATTGGCAAAATGTAGACTTTGAGGTTGAATTTGTTTGTGCAGATGGTCCTCCAACCCCTATGATTGGAATCCTGATCTCTATACTACGATTATCTCCATCATGCCCAACTGGGGACCCTAAAGAACGTCTAAAGTGTGCAGTACTGTGGGAATGGCAGCACTGGCCAGTGCAGTCCACAAATGTCACCTATACCCAGCCAGGCTGACCGAGTTTCCTGACAAGATTGCCATTTAGAAACATCCAGAGCCATTAGTGGCTCTATTGAAATACCATAACTGTGGCAAGCATTGCACCACAGGGACTGATAGGACTAACACTGAGAGGGACAGAAAGACTGTAAGGGGAAGGTAGAGAGAAAGCTTGAAGGTGGTTCATTGAACCCTCTGCCAGGCACTTAAATTGTGAATAGCAGAGTAATCACGTACATTTAGATGAATAAGTTTTCGCAAGTCATTTGGAATAATAAAATTCAAACTATATAACGTCAAATACTGTTGTTCCCACGAAGAAAGCAAAGTACAACTACTATGATTCAAGAGAAAGACAAATTACACAATTGGCAAACTGTTAGTGTCCACCGTTCTAAGGCATACGTCATCACATGGCAGTAACACCAGCAGAAATTTGAAATAAGGAAAGATCTATTTTGCAGAAATTAGAAATATTTTCAAAACATGTGAGAACAATATATAAACACTTCATTTTTTGAAGTTGAATATAAGTAAAGAAAAATATTTTTAAATTGAAAGACTATTACTCTGGAAATTTTCTGCAACAAAATTATGACTGTTAAGTCCAAAAATCAAAGTACATGTGGTGCTATCACACAGTAATTTCTCCATGCTCCATTTATAAATGGGATGGAAGTCTTAGCTAGCAATTTTATTACATACAGCCCATCATACACACATCCATCTTGACATAATGTGTTAGCTGTCAAAAAAATTGTTTGAAAGAAGCATCTCCTTTGCACTATGTGATAATATATCAATACATATAATAGAGGGAAACACTCCACGTGGGAAAAATATATCCAAAAACAAAGATGCTGTAACTTACCAAATGAAAGCATTGGTATGTTGATAGAGACAATAAACACACAAATTTCAAGCTTTTGCAACCCAAGGTTGCTTCATCAGGAAAGAGGGAAGGAGAGGGAAAGACGATAAGATGTGGGTTTTAAGGGAGAGGGTAAGGAGTTATTCCAATCCCGGGAGCGGAAAGACTTACCTTAGGGGGTAAAAAGGACAGGTGTACACACACACACACACACACACACACACACACACACACACACACACAGGCAGACATGTAAAACATAAGACATATGTATGATTTACATATGTCTGTGTGTGTGTGTATATGTGCGGATGGATATGTGTGTGTGTGTGTGTGTGTGTGTGTGTGTGTGTGTGTATACCTGTCCCTTTTTCCCCCTAAGGTAAGTCTTTCCGCTCCCGGGATTGGAATGACTCCTTACCCGCTCCCTTAAAACCCACATCCTTTAGTCTTTCCCTCTCCTTCCCTCTTTCCTGATGAAGCAACCTTGGGTTGCGAAAGCTTGAAATTTGTGTGTGTGTTTGTGTGTTTATTGTCTCTATCCACATACCAACGCTTTCGTTTGGTAAGTTACAGCATCTTTGTTTTTAGATATATATCAATACATAATGTTACATGGTGATTTGGAGCCCAAGGATGATCAAGATTATGTTACTTATCATTGCAAACATTATCACATTTTTTCAAAACAACAGCTATGGAAGGAACACATCCAAGCACTGAACAATTAACACCAAAGGCAGCAACCTGTAAATTACATTTTGAAGCCAAGAACAACAGAGGAAACTATAACAGAATTCTGCCAAATGCATTTCACACAAAACAAAACACACTAATAACAACAACAACAATAATAATAATAATAACGCAGAATCAAGCAACAGCAGAAAAATAAAATATCAATGAAGGTGCAATTGTTATTAGTATCAGAAGTTGATCAAAGAACATTTAATTTCTTTTTGAAAAAGCTATTACTATTGCATTTTAACTGCAAAACTGTATTCAAAACAATATGAGATTTCACATACATCAAAGCAGATCTGTCAACATTCCCTCAAGGCAGAATTATTTCTAAGTGTTTTTGAGAGACAGAAGCACGACATGAGAAGAAGTGAAATAAGTGAAAATACACAGCCCATTTGATTCACTCAATTTTTTGTGTGTTTAATACTGGTGAGGTATTGCACTGTCATTTGTAAGAGTTGTAATGGGATGGAGATTATCTGTTTGCCTTACTTTTGTTTCTTTATATTTATTGTTACTGTTCAGTGTTTTCTTCTTCATTTCTCTCTTCACCCTTGAAAATAATAGTTGGTTATGTTATCAAGCTCCTTCCTGCAGCAGTGTCCTATTAGATCACAAATCTTTATTTTTCTCAGCTGCAGAATAGGGTTTCATATTAAAGAGACCAGCCCACATTTTATACTATTCATACATAATCAAATGCTTACCATACAACAGAAGAAGACACATACACAACTAAGAAGTGACGTGAACATCAGCTTTAGCAATAAATATTTCTTCATCCAGCACAAAAGGGATGAAGTTGGAAAAATCAGTCCCTTGCGAAGGTTGATAAGGTTATTTAGTTTGAACTCTGTTTATCACTTGTAACTATGAAGATAATTTTCCAAACATTCATCTTCTCTTCCCATTAGACTCCACAGTGGGCTCCATTCCTTGCTGTAGTGGGCTCCATACAAGCTGTGTGTTTTCACTTGTTTCTTCTACACTGTACTTCTGTATTTTATTCCCAGCAGTCAGTAGGTTACACCATAATTTTTTTCCCAATTCAGCTTCTAACTTCCTGTTTCTTTTACCTAAATGCACCTTCCAATCAATGGTCTTAAGCCTAATTGGCATCTCCTTTTTGGAACAACTCAAACCATTTCAAGCCTTTACCATGAAAGCTTAAAGAATTATCAAGCATAAAATAATGTACATACACCAGCGATATGTGTTTTCATGAGTATGTTTTATTATGTAAACACTTATATTATTGGAAGAGTAAACATTGGTGTAAACTGCAGGCTAGGATAAGGACGGTACGTCAAAGACTGCAACTTCCATATCAAAGAAATGATGAGCAATTACAGAGAAATGATGAGCAATTAAAAAAAGAATGCAATGAATAAATTTACTTGCATATCTACCATAAAAAGTTACTGATCTTTCTTGACAGTAGAGACAGGGAAGTTTTTCAATAGTTGAAAAATATGTAATTCAGAAATTGGTGCTGGCCAGAGATATGGAATGGACAAGGGTAAATACAAGCATACAAACCCACCTGTCTTTTCCCACATGTACATCCATCCAAATGGCAGTGTTACGTTAAGGCAATGTCCACTATGTGGTGCGAGAAGAGGTAGAGGGGAAGAGAAATTTGAAGAAATGGAAAGGAGACCAGAAGATGTAACCTCAAAAAATGCATTAAATACAGAAGGTCAAAAATTATAAAGAAATGAAACTAACACACTAATAAAGACATGCTGATCAAAACCATGAGAGCAAAATTTTGAAATGTCTCCCACAAAACTGTAGTAGAAAGAGACCTCAGAGAAGTAAATGATCTGTTTTAATTGCTGTTTCTTGTGACGTTCCTTAGGTTGGGTTGCTTTGTCTTTTGATTTTTTACACATCACAGCACAAGATCACTAACTGCATCATCACTCATTTACAAAGATGGATGAGGTATGCCTTTTCTACGGACATGTATACTTTTGAGGAAAACGACAAACCAGCCTGTTTACTGTATTTAATGCACAACTAGTGATTTAACCAGTAAAATGAGTAGCAAGCACTGTTCTGCAGTTGTATTTACAGCAATTTCACACGCAATAAGTTGCAGTGAAGTATGAATTTTCAAGCAAAAAAAAACTTAATAAGCACCACATATTAAAAATACTTAGCTTCTAACAGCGAACAAGCAAGGCAATGCAATTAATCATGTAAGAAAGCATCACAGTCTGACACAGATTGCTACACGAGAATAAATCTACAGAAAGCTTTATGATCTGCAGGAAAATCATTTTAGGCTACAAGGCAGTTTCATCATTTTATTTCACTTTGCCTCTTGTCAGTAAGTATCACACTACAAATTCAAAAGTTTGTGTTTACACTCTCAGCCCTTCTGTCAGTTAACATGTTTTACACCTCTGGTAGTCTTCACCTACACGAAAAATTTCAAAGTAGATTCCTCTCTAATAGGTCATAGGTCCCAAAATGCAAGGACACACATCCTCAACAGGATCATGCCTAGTAAAGTTCTCTAACGATAGAAACAATTTTCAGTTTAAATTCCACATCATTTCAAGAGAGTTTAACATGATTACTGACTAAATGAGGCATGCAGCAATATCAACTGCTACCAATCAATAAACTTGCCTCCCTCACTTCCATCCGTCAATGCACACATATTTGTGTGTGTGTGGGGGGGGGGGGGGGGGGGGGGGGAGGATCCTGTACCAGTTTATTTTAGAACTAATACAGGGTAATTCAGGTAAGTCAGAACAGTAACTGTTTTTACAATTTGTTTTAAAAATAATATAAATTTCTCTATGTTGTTGACTATTAGTGTGTTGTTCAAAGCATTGACGTCGGGAAATATTTTGGAGTAAGGCATCACTCCCCCACACTATACATATGCTCTAGTGCCACTAGTATTAGGTGACAGCTATTCAGTCTGCTACGATGCTCAAGCCAGAGCAGAAGGTCACATTATTGGAAGCTTACTTTGCAGTAAAATCTTACAAGAGGCGCATTCAGTTGTTGCACGAGAAATTCCCTGACGTCCCTCTTCCAGAAAAAAAAACAACAGTTTATGACTCTGAAATGTTTTTGCAAAACATCTTCAAGCCATCACCTGATGTCTTAACAACGGTATTTACAGATCGTGTTCAGAAGTCTCTCCTGCGATTTCCTGATAAATAATTTTGGTGGTTGTCTCAACAGTTTGGAGCATTTTATTCAACCTGCCACAGAGCCGCTACATATATCTGAGGTTGTGGCCATACTGAGTTTGAGTAGTTCAAGAACTGCATCCTTTGGATTCAGGAAAAGGTGTCGCCAATATCAGTGACTCAAGAGGGACATTCTTAATGATGTAAATAAGAAGATGAACAAAATGTTTTGCAGTGCGGAAGTATGGTTCCATTTAAATGGATATGTAAACACACTGAACACTTGCTTCTGTGCTGTCAATAATCCTCACACACTGCTTGAGACCCAACTTCACTCACAAAAAATTAAAGTGTGATGTACTATATCTGGGCAGTAAATTGTTGGACCCATACTTTTTTTTTAACACAACTGTTACTTCACTTGTTTATGCAGACATCATCATAAATCAGTTTACACCTTCGTAAAGCAGTTTACAGCCACACTTAAAGCGAATGAACATTAGTCCTGGTTTCACACTCTCAATGAAACAATGGTGACGCTTCGTGAGTTCTTGGATGATCAATTAATCTCTAAAAATCTGTGGGCCCCACAATCACCAGACCTGACTTATCAGATTTCTTTTTATGGGGCCATTTTCAGGAAAATGTGTACTGCAACAATCCAAGAATGCTACAGAATTTAAAGAAAAACGTTTCTGCTGCAGTATGGGAAGTCACAATCGATGTCTGAGACAAATATCTGCAAAACTTGTGTTGTTGAGTCAATATGCACAATTTCACCATCTTCTACATAAGAATCTAAATGTATTAAATGATAGTGATAAAGAATTTGGTACATAAGTGTGAGTTCTGTCTTATCTGAATCATGCTGTATAAAATATGTAATGATACTGTGGGATGGCTGACCATTTAATCACCACCTTTTTGTGATTGTAATGCAGCCAGTGAATTGGCATCCCAATTTTTTCTCAGCAGTTCTCAAGCAGTCAAAGGAAGTACATGTAAACAGACAGTATAATTAAGAATAGTTCCAGTAATCACACAGAAGGTGTAACACCTTTTCACATAAAATACTGACCTCTTCAATTACACCTTACAGAGAAACAGATAATACATGAAATATGAAAAACCATGACATCATATTAAAAATAAAAGGATGATAACTGTTTGTAATGTTTAATCAAATGTGCAACAACCTCACATATATTACTGTATATGGCATCCTGCAATTGTTGCTTATACTGACATTTGTTGAGAACAAATGAATATAAGGCAAAGTAAAAGTATATGTCATTAACATTAATGATGTGACCTACACATAAACATTTGCTTGAGAAGTTTTGGTTGATGATAAAAAAGTTGTAGTATTCAACAAAGTAGCTGTAGAAGCAAACACATTTTATGTAACCAAACAAATCACCTTATCATAAAATCTGACCAATATGATGCAAGAAACAACACTTATCCGTCTATATATTGTAAGTTCACTTCACTTGAGCACATATGCCGAAATCTAGGTGATGCGTACAACACCGTGGCATAGAATCTAATTATTGATAATCCAACCAAATCCCTTTGAACACTTCAGTACTATACTGGGTGCAAGTGGATATGGTACACTCTCATTGTCCTCTGACAAGTTAAATGGCTCACACAGCAAGTTATTGGGGTTTGGAGGTTCTACAGTTCAATGTGGACTGTAATTCAAACTGACTTGACATTCTCCACATAACATGAAGTTCTGGCAGAGATTAAAGCCACATTATATGTCAGAAATAAGTCAAAGTACGAACAAGTGATTAACCACTGATCTTGTGGATTACAAGTCTGACAATTTATCACTTTTACTCAACTCTGAGCATTATGACAGTAGAATCAAGGATTCTGTTAATTGCATGGTGATTACTGGAAGCAAATGTGTTGTAACAAAGTATGCAATGTGGAAAATTTAGTAAGTGCATCAGCTACCATCAAGCAAAAAGTGAATCAAGAAATGTTAGCATGTTGGATGTTCTGAATAAATCTAATGTTAAATGAAAAGTTCCATTGACTGCCTATACAATTAGCATTTTCATTATTCACCAATGCATATTTACAAGCACAGTATCATCAAAACTGCAGCCCAAGAGATCACTATGACTAGCAGCAAAATAAGAAAATGTGACTTTTTTCCACACTGAAACTCACTCTCAAACTTACCACATATTTACACTATCCATTGGTGTTTACACACATTAAATGCAAAATTAATATCACAACTCATGGACTTTTAAATCTTCCCCATATTGGCTATTTGATATAAAAAAATACTAAAAACGAAACCTAATTTGTGTCAGAGAACAGTCTGTATGTAATGAATAGAACATTTATGGTTTTAATGAATAATAAATCACATACTTTAAACAATGGAAAATCCAGGATGGCAGGTAACAATATCATGAAAAGGATAGTTGCTAATAACCATATACCAGAGGTGCTGAGTCACAGATAGCCACAATAGGCACAACAAAAAGACTGTCAGAAAGTGAGCTTTTGGCCAAGAAGGCCTTCGTGGAAAATAGACCACCCACCCACCCAGAGACTTTGGTCATGTGTGTGTGAGTTGCGTTTGCGGGTGCACGTACTTGTGTGTGTGTGTGTGTGTGTGTGTGTGTGTGTGTGTGTGTGTTTTGTCTTTTTTTCGATGAAGGCCTTGTTGGCCAAAAGCTCACTTTCTGACAGTCTTTTTGTGACTCAGTACCTCCGTTACATACTGAGTAGCAGCCATCCTTATCATAATATTGTTACAAATCACATACTTTGTTCTTTTAAGAAATAAGATTCCTTAAAAATGTTGTAAGCTGAGAAACAATGTTTTACGTAAAAGTCACAAAGGAGGGAGAGGGGAGAGGGGGGTGGAAGGAGGGGAAAAGGAGGGAGGTACTTTGCACTGTGTGTCCACCAATACAAATGAAAGTAAGATAATATGCCCTGGCACATTACGTCACAGCGTATTAAGAGAGGATGAAGTCATGGATGGTGACAATGAAATAAGAAGATGTAGGAGTCCATACATGCAATTCGTATTTCCTCTTCCTCAAACGTACTGAAGAGAAAGCAAGAATATTTTACTTATCTTTACATACTATTTTGATCAACTTCTGCACCAAGGATATGCACATTTAGAGCGAGAGGAAAGCTGGCAATGATACATTAACAACAGTCAAGACTGGAAAATTTCTTATAGTCAAAGTTGCAGAGGGAGGATTTAGTTAAAAAATGTTTTTGTTGAAAAAAATCAGGAACCAGCTGCACAAAAGAAATTTTACTTCTTTACCAGTTTCAGGCACTTCGGTGCATGAGTTGTTAAGCAGCCATTGAAACGAGCACATTGTGCTCAGTAGCATTTTCTGCCATTGTGTGGTCACCTCTTTTCTTCATCACAGCTTGGCTGCAGCCTTTCATTCAGGTGGGCAATTGGTTGGAGGTCATGTCTACATAAAGTGTTGTGTGGATATTGCACAGAGTGGGTGTTATACATCATGTGACACATGGGTCATATCCCTGGGGAAAACCCAAGTGCAAAACCTGTCCAATATACGAGGGCTATCCACAAAGTACATTATGTTTTGGAATTAAAAATAAATAAAGTATTGGAATTTTTTTTATTACATACAGATGAAAGCCACACTTAAATACTACTTTTCTACATAGTTGCCATTTTAATTAAGGCACTTATCGTAGTGATGGACAAGCTTGGAAATTCCTTCGTCGTAAAATTCGGCCCCCTGCGCCTTCAACCATGTGGTTCATCAGTAACCCGGTAGAAATACGATTTTTGTGGATTTCCTGGAAAGAGGCACTACAATAAACTCTCAAAGGTATTGCCGAACTCTGCACAACCTCAGAAGAGCAATACAAAACAAGCTCAGGGGAAAGTTGGGCTCAAAGATATTGCCGATTCACGACAACGCCCAGGCCCACACGGCAAATGCTACTCGTGAAGTTCTCGAATCTTTTAAGTGGGAGTTGTTTCTTCATCCGCCGTACAGTCCCGACCTGGCACCGAGCGACTTCCACTTACTCCCAGCAATGAAGAAGTGGTTGGCTATGCAGCGTTTTGATAACGACGCACAGCTTCAAGAAGAGGCAACCACGTGGTTGAAGGTGCAGGCGACCGAATTTTACGACGAAGGAATTTCCAAGCTCGTCCATCGCTACGATAAGTGCCTTAATTTAAATGGTAACTCTGTAGAAAAGTAGTATTTAAGTGTGGCTTTCATCTGTATATAATAAAAAAAATTTCCAATGCTTTATTTATTTTTAATTCCAAAACGTAATGTACTTTGTGGATAGCCCTCGTATCAACCCAGCACAACCTTACTCCAGTCTCATCTCAGTCCACCCTACTTTCATAGTGCCACCTGTGAGAGAAGTCATACCACATGCCACCTCCACTGTGATTTTTCCTCAATATTTTATGATGGAAAGACTACCAACCAGCTGTCCACCTGAATAAATAACCACTGAGAAACAACACAAGAACTGACCACCCAGTGGCAGAAGATGATGCTCAGCACAATATGCTCAATTTCAATGGTTGTTTCACAATCCTTATCACCCGGGTCTTTTCCTGTCCCCAGCACCAGCCTTTCTGAATTAAGTAGATAGGAGTTATCCTTGCAACATATCCTTCATTCACATAATCCTAATCTCTCCACTAAATCCTACCCTATTGGAACAATGGTGGATCACATAAGGCCCACAGTATGTGCATCCCTGGGCTAGACAGTTTTTACCTCCAGATGACACAATACTTCTAGGTTTTTATTTGTTGTAACCCATACATTAATACACCCCTACCACCACTACTGCAGCATGCATCACGCACCTTCAGTAACATGCCTTTCAACTGCTCCAGGCCACTGATCATGATCAGGCAGTTCAATCACCTGCAACCAGGTGTCAGCAGCCCCTGGTGGGCAAATGCTTCTTATATTGATGTGGACTGGATCCGGCCAGCAGTCTGTACACATCAGTAAGTCTGTACCAGTCTTGTACATGTCATTAAACTGTACTGTCTTAATATGTTTATGCTGTCATGTCATGACAAAAAATAGATGATGGTTTCTCTTGACCATGTCTTTTACCATATTCCGAGTTACAACACAAGTAGCGGAAAGTGAAACTTTTGTGAGAACTTTTGTGTGCTCCCTTTCAGAAACTTCATGTGAGCAACTTCAGTGATTGTTTCTCTTGTGTACTTTTTATGGATGCCATACTTTGATCACTTCTGCAGCAACAGAAACCTCTTTAGGCTGTCTTTGACCACCTCGTGGCTATGTTGACAGTACAGACTCAACCGTTCTTTGGTGTACCGTGACTGTTTACCTTCATCCAACGACTTTGCTGCAGTTTGGTGAACTTCTGCTCACGGCTCTGCCAACCCTTCATCGTACTTTGAGTAACAGACATGGACACCTATCAAGCTTCATTTGTGTCTTCGATTCCTCCTCGCATGTTCTTATTGCTATACCAGTTGGCTTCCTTTTCAAGAAAGGCCTCCCTCTCTCAGTTGTTCTGTTAAGTGATCCCTTTTTCACGATATGGCCTGCCTCTCTTAGTAGTTGTGTCAATTATCCCCTGGTTCAGGACCGTCTTCACTCTCTTTTGCTGTATTTTTATCATCAATCACGCACCCGTGCATTAGCCGCCAATGTTGAATTTTTTCCCTGCGCCACACGCAGCCATGTCCGTCTCCGAGTTGTTTTGGCGTACAACCTCTCCCACAACCTTTGCAGCCTTTGCATTTAGGGATGTGATCCTGTGCCTAGCACCTAACAAAGTTATTCGGTAGTGCATCCTTTACTACTGGGATCCGTCCATTTTTTTCCCCTTGGCCAGCATCTATGCTATCTTGGGACAGAATCAATGTCAACATTGCTCAACCCTTTTTAGATATTTATTGACAGCTGGTCATTAATGCCCTTTCCATATTTCCTTATGATATTTGTGGCTTATCTACTGCAGCATATACAATTCTTGCAGCAATGTTCTCAGTTCCTTCTGTTGAATGCTTCCCTCATGAACTGGCTTTTCAGCTCACCTCTTTTTAGAATTTTCGCGTCTGCAATGGCATCCACTGGCATAGCAGTTCACTGTGGCAACACACTGCCCCAGCCATGTCCACCCATCTTCCCACAAGGGGACCACCCCCATGCAGATGATGCAGTTTGGCCATTTGATGCATTCTGCACCAACACAGGCACCTCCAGATGCCTCTTTCACTCCTCCCGTGTTCACAAGGGCACCTGTACCTTCCTGTTGGTGCCGCCTACCCTCCCACTGGACGTGGCTCCTCAGCTTACGGCACCTAGCAGCAATTCTGATGTCACCCAGGCTCTGCCTCTGGGGTGCTGGGGCAGTCCATCGGCCTTTCCTGAAGGTGGAGGAAGGCGTCGGGCAACATTCCCACTACTGCCACATAAGGTTGAGGACCAGCACAGACCTGGAATTGTGCACGTCCAGGACAACTCTTCCAACACTAAGGATGTGTCACCCACCAGCACATCACAGAGGAACAAGCATTTGGTCACTCCTCCCTCCTTGGAGGAGGGATGTAATAACCTGCATATTACTACATCTCATTCGCCCCTATTGCTGCGTGTGTCGTGCATTTTGAGTTGCATGCTGTTCAGCTGCTTTATGCCCCCACCAGAAGTCACTGATCATGGTCTGGCATCTCAATTGCCTGCAGAAGAGAGCCAGTGGCTCCTGGTGGGCGTATGCTCTTTATATTGCCACGCACTGGCTCCAACCAGCAGTCTGTATGCGTTAACAATCTGTACCATTCATTTCTACACAATTAAATTGTATGTCTTACTTAAGTTTATGCTGTCATGTCATGATATAATATTTAAATAGTTGTTTGTTTCTCGTGCCTCTGTCTTTTACCAGGTTACAACAGAACTCATAGATGCTTTCTTTAGGAGATAAAAGTGTATATAGTTAAGGGTAGCTGGAGAGGGAGAGCATGTCACACAGATCTTAGGTTAACAGGGACTTGGTGCAAGGAGGTTCCACCTGGTATGAGGAGGTAGGAAGTCCAAAATATCCAAACTTCCCTAACAGCAATCCCAAATGAAGGAGTACACCTTCACATGTTTCTGTCACTAGTACTGAGAGCTCCTCCTCCTCCTCATCCTGAGGGTACATACCAACCAGACCATGACTCTTTTTACCAGATGCCATTAGTGTAGATTTTAATACTGAAATATTACATGATAAAATCTCAGCTACAGACAACAAATACATTGAGACTAATACAGTAGCACTGGGAACCAAACTCAAGCCAGCAAATTGTCAGTCAGTGCACTTCACCACTGTAACAAGCCACTTACTTGATGATTGTTGCTAAAAAGATCCTTCACACTCGAAAAACTTTAGAGTGCATTTTACCTTTCCTATGGCTCACTCAGGTGGGACAATCTAGAAACCTGTAAGGCACATCTACCTATTTCTACTCACACAGTTTGAGCCTAATCAATAAGCCTCGTCTCACACCCTCTGCTTTTCACTTAAATTGATGGTTTAGTAATGTTTGGGTTTTCAGGTGGGTTGTCTATTAACAGTGACCCACCTGGTATGTGGAAATAGAAATGCAAAGCTCTCTCCACCCTTCCCTAACAGTGACTCCATTAGTTAGGAGTACTGTTATTTACCTTCATGTGTTTATCAGCTGTAACACGAGTTCTTCCTCCTGAACGTAAGTACAGACAGACCATTATTTATTTACTTTTTTACTATAGTAGTTTCTAATATTGAAACATTACAGGATCAAATCTTAGCACACCCAGATGATTTACAGTAAATAACAAATATATGAAAACTCGGCCACAACCCCAAAAACTTGTAAACCATTATTATTATTATTATTATTATTATTAGGGCAAAATATACAGATCAAATAATGCTGCAAGGGTCTGCAGAATGTGTAATACTGGTCAGCAATGATTCAGTTGTTGGTATTGGTTAGGCTACATACACTGTCAACTCCAATGGAAAATGAAAAAAACATGCATTGTAGTACAATAAAGGTCCATGCATAAAATTAAAAACATTTTATTAATTATAACAGAGAAGAGCATTATTTATCATGTTTGCGTGAATCATGCGGAACATGCAACATATACCATAAAACCATCTACTTTATAAGCAATAAGGTAAACGCAGAGTGATGATGCCAGTTTGCTACAATTATAAATGCACTATACGTTTCCCCAACAGAACTATGAGCTATGTGCAGTAAGAATTATTACACAGGCAACTACACAGTAATATACAAATCGAAAAGCTGCTTTCCTACAACAATTCAATGCCTTCAAGTACTGAAATTGTTTTAAAAGAATTTCCATAGTTTTTCTTTAAAAAGAGTTAATATACCTTCTGCCCTGATGTAGGAGAAAAAAATTTCTTACACGAATGAAAACTAAAGCTCAATTAAAATGTTTTAAGTCTAATAACATAAGCACCTTCAATTAATGTGTGACTGTTGACAAACTGTCTTTCATCGTTGGAAATTGTTGGATGATCCACAGTTTCCTCTTTTGGATATTTCCCAGATGATGCAAATGCTGAACAGAAAATAGTTTACACAAAGTAAAGTATCTACAGTTTGTTATATATATTAGATAATTATATCATGCAAGTCACCACTAATAAAACAAACTGACATTTCCATGACAGTCGAACACGTACCTAACATAATGTTTGGTGAATGTACACCCAGATATGAAATGAGGGCATCGGTTCCAAAAACAAATAACGCTCCCAATAAAAATCCAGCTGCCACAGGAGCAAACGCAAATCGACCATCTTTACCATACAAATCAGATTCTTCAGCCATTTCAATAGCTGGGGCAAGCAAAGACCAGTAAGATGCTGCAATCATTACCCCACCTGCAAACCCTAGGCTTAAGTCAAGCAATTTCCGCTGAAATTTAGAAAAGGAAAGACATGTCAATTTATTGGTGTAACTATGTGACAGTAAATATGCAAGTCAAGTACAAAATGATATTACTAAGAGGGTCATACATGTTAATTAAATTATGTACAAAATAAATATTATACAAGCTATTAGATAAACAAAATATCATAAGATTTAAATCAAAATGATGGGGAATTATGAATAGCAAAAAAAAAAAAAAAAAAAAGAGGAGCCCTTGCATCAAATATAGATTGGCTGCCGAGGAACATTTTTCCATTTGCTTATCTGCCAAATGAATTCAAAAAATGGCTTCCATCATCATCAGGATTGGGAAAAAGCAGTGACTGGTTGATGATCATGATTTTCTTTCTGCACAATTCATCTAAAATTATTGCAGAGTATAATACCATACTTTCTAAACCCCCCCCCCCCACACACACACACACATTTAAATTTGTATATCAGGGTAACTTTCCCTTCTAAGGGAATATTCTGCAAGGAAATTGCACATTACGTTGCATTGTGAGTCTCACAAGCCACGATCACAATACCTGCTTGCTCATTTCTCCAAATTTCTGTGTTCCCTGAATGATGCACAACGTCATTCTGTATGTTTTTATCATTATATCTGTCAGGTAAATTACTTGAAGGGCATTAAATGAAACTGACCACATAGTTTTTTTTCCAATAACACATTTGTTCCATTGCCTTCCAGATTGCCTATGGTTCTGCACTAAACACAGTAATTTTGTCAGACAGTCAAAATGTGGAAACATGGGACCAATATTAAAAACCATGATAGCCAGCTTAATTCCTTAATTGTACACAACATCTAATCATTTTTAAATATGATGGTCCTGCATACCACACACAACGGACAAATATCAAGTGCATCCATACGAAGGTTTAATAAAAATGGACTACACAAGTTATATCTGCTTCCCATTGCCAACACATTTCAAAATATTACATGCTTATGATAGCTTGCCTTCGGGTCTGTCAGGAAAAGCAGCCAGAGCTTTGTCTCAATAGCAGCTCACGAAATTATATTCTGTCCCTTGTAGATGTGCTTTGGTTCACTTTACTGATGGTATTACTAAGTGGAAAATGATCATTTATACTAATTTTCTTTTGATGCTCTTTCACTGAATACTATAAGGATATTGAACTTTAATTTTATAGAATTATAATGATAAATCTAAAATAGCAACTACTGTGACAGAGTCTGCATGTATCACTCCACCTGCATCCAAATACAGTGCTATGGGAAGAATAAGCTTATTACCACTTCGATCTTGAGATACTTCTACCCGTAGAATGTAATGACATTTATAAAATGGTTTACAACCATCAGTCTATATTACAATAAAATCCCTTCCTGGTAATATTGATATCCCTACAGCTACTTCTACACAGAACTGTTTTGCCCTGCTTCCAAAGGATTTCACTGATGATAGATGGTGAGAAAACGAACAGTTAGAGCCTGTGCTGCAATGTTAACAAATATACAATACTGTGTCACAGAGAAAGGGTGAGAGGCAACTGACCAACTTCATTGCACAAACTGGTCAAAAATCTGGTACAGTAGGTACCTAAAGCCAGCCTACATACCATGACAGAGAACATTGGATATATTCTTCTTATACATATTTTCATGATTTGAGTATATTATGCCGAGATGACAGATGAGGTTGTCAGGTCATAGTGTTAAGCCAATACAAAGTAAGGTGATAAAATATTTCCTTGTAGGATTTTATTTACGAAGTAAATGGGCCTGAAATGTATATTTCCCACAATATACTGGAGAAGTATGTAGCACAGCAGGCTTAAAGATATAATTGCAGCCGCCCAACTGAGACACACATACATACAGCAATATAGTTAATGAAGTGGAGGTATGTGGCTACCTGCTATCTAATGGCAGCAAAGGGTTAATTGAGCAGATAGGTAGACTAATTGTGCACAATACCCATGTTGTGCTGAAATGCATTAATCTGCTAGCAAGCCATATGTCCTGTGATACAACAAAGCTATGATTGAACTTCTATGCCAGGTTTAAGAACAGCAGGATGCATCATGCGGACTGAAATCTTTTTATCAAGTAAATTGCATGGAGGTGTTTCTTGATCAGTTCCATGGGAGCCTCTCTCAGTTTTTCATTGTTTGGTAAATAAGTGGAGCACGGTTTAATACTATTAAAGAGGCACTCCACAGCATCTGCTCAGAGTTCATTGCTGGGAAACGAGTCTAGAGTAGCAACAGTCCCTGACAATGATTGCCACTCCATTATCAGCCCTCTCACTAGGGTTATCTTTACTACAAAAATTGTAGTCTCTCAACACAGATTTATTACTTTCTCTAAAGTCATCTGTTTCCCGAGTTGAAACTTTAATTCCTCCATGTGATCCCTGGGTCCATTTCTTATTTCACTGGAATATGAACACCTCACACTGAGGTTCCCCTTTTTATTTAACTTGAAGGTTTTACGCAGGAAAGGGTGGGCTGAAGGGACAGTTACTTTGGTTAACAAGTGAATTTCCATACTGGTATTACAACCATCTGAATGATGCTACAGTTTTATGATATAACTTCTCAAAATGTTTTCTCTCCATTTGTTATTCTTTCTTGTCCTCTGCACCCTAGGGGGTGAGGATACTCTTGACTGAGTGATGGTATTGTGCTTTATGTTTATTATTTTGCAGCTATTACTATGAACTTTACTATGAATCAAAGTTTTAATCATCAACTCAAAAAACTTTTTTGTTTGTTTTGGATACCTGGCTACCCCTACCAGATACATCCCTTCCTACAAGCTGCATTCCAAGTTTCCAGCACTGCAGGCAACACAGTGAGCAGTGCCAGTCTGATAGCTGCTCAACAGAGGTCACCTTCAATGGAGGAACTACTCTGCCATATATCCCGCAGGCACCAATCCAAGATTCAGTGACATCATCTGCCCAGGAAAACCAACCAGGAATGAGCTCTCTGTCTCTAACAGCAGCAGCCAATCATGTGACTTCACTGCAGTTATTCACTTGGTATTATAACTTGTGACTGAAGGCTGCAGTTGAGGTCTAAACATGGAGTCTCATCCCACAGTCATATCACTGAGTTGCAACAGTGGCTTAATTAGGGCACCATCCAGGAATAAGGCGAAGTAGTGATGAATCTATAACTGTACAACCTGCACAGACAATTACTGTATTGCTACTTGGACTTAACCTGAGGCAGAGATTATAGTATTACAAGTTTGGTACACTTGTGTTCAGAGCTCTCATCGAAGTTTCTGTAAGATGTTATGAATTACTGTTTCTGGACTCTGACTAATTTATTATGTATTGGTCTCAGAACACTACACTGGTGCATTCATTCAGAGGGACATAACTCATCAGCATAGACCAAGCCACAACAGTTTGCCAGTACATGTCTGAAGTCGTGGTGCATACTGATATCCATGTGTCACAGTACTGTAGCACATCAATAGAGAAGCCAAAGTAAAATGGTGTAGCCCATTAATAGTGTTCTATCGTGACATAATTCATTTTCTGCATTTGAAGGGGAAAACGCTACAACAAGCAATGCTAAGTTGTTGCAAATTTATAGCATCAATGCACCATCAAGTGACAGACAGTTAGGTGTAGTTAAAAAAGTCTGAACGCTGAAGAACAAATGGCAGACAATCTTTCTGTGAAGAATTGGGAATCACAAGGACAAGGGGAGGCCCTAGTTTTCCAAAAGTAGCATATCACAATTGAAGCAATCAGCTGTCTACATCTTGCACATTTTGAACATGACAAAGGTCACCACCTACTAGCTTCGGTGACAATAGTTTTCTTCAAAGTTGTGGCAAATGTTGCAAATGAACGAAGCCGTATATCCTTACATCAGCAAAGAAAATTCACGCCATTACCTTCATCTCAAGAATTTGTTTTTCATTTGTGCAAACAATCAAGTCCCTCCTCCATTTCGTATAATACCTGAGTAATTTACGAGATCTGTTCAAAAAATTCGGTAACTTTGTCCACAACATTTTTCTGCACTTACCTTTTACTTATTGTGCATGGTCTCCTTCCAAATACTCTCGTCCACAATTGATACACTGCTCCCAATGTGGTGTCCACTTCCGGAAGCAGTCTTGGTACGTCTCTTGCTGGATCGCACAAAGCAGCGTCCGCGAATTTTCTTTTACCTCATTTATTGTTGCAAATCTTCATCTTTTCAATGGGATTTTCAACTTTGGAAATAAGAAAAAAGTCCACAGGGGACAGGTCTGGAGAGTATAGAAGATGAGGCAGCACGGCGATTTCATTTTTTGTGCAATAGGCATGCACCAACAGGGATTATCATGATGCAAGAGCCATGAATTGTCTCATCACATTTCAGACCATTTCATTCTCAAATTTTCTCGCAGGCATCACAGCACATCCCAACAGTACCATCGATTAACAGTTTGTCCTTGGGGCACGAATTCATGATGACTTAATTTTTCAAAGCCAAAAGAAACTATAAGCATGGCTATGACATTTGAACTGACCTGATAAGATTTTTTTGGTCTTGAAGAATCTTTTCTGACCCACTGTGAAGAAGGGACCCACATCTCATCATCAGTTGCATAACATATCATCCTAATTTGTGCGATCCAAAAGCTCTTCACAGATTACGAGACAAATGTCTTTCTTGTCTTGACTGAAAGAGATGTGGGATGAACTTGACAGCAACACAATGCATTCCAAGATACTGTGTCGGGATTTCATGATATGATCCAACTGAAATGTTACATTCTTCTGCAAACTCTTGGACAGTCCTGCAATCTCTTGGACAGTCAGTCGTCAACTGGCATGCACAATTTCATTGACATCACTGATATAAGTGTTGTCGGTAAACACTGAAGAGCATCCTGAACGAGTGTCATCTTTAACTTCACTCTGGCCATTTTTAAACCACGTGAACCATTTGGAACACCAAGTATGGCTTGAGCAATCACCATCATAGACGTCCTGCATCATTTGGTGTGTGTCTGTAAATGTTTTCTTGAGTTTCATGCAAACATTTAATACAGATGCATTGCTCCTCTAACTCTTCCATCTTGAAATTCACAAACTGTGTGGCATAATGGTCTACTCAACATAACAATAATTAACAGACATACAACAATGAAACTTCCGGCAATTAGGTATTAAACACAGGTGTATGCAGGGATGCCAACAGCATTTCACTCCAACACACCACTAGTGTGATATTACAAATGTTCTGGAAATTTTTGAAGAGACATTGTATGTGCACTAGTGGTTCCAAATATTTAGTTACTCAATTTGCTCCATTATCAATTTATAAGCTTGACAAATTTGGAAACTTATTATTATTATTATTATTATTATTATGGGCAAATTCTCCCCAGAAATGAAAGACATTAAGCAAATAACTCTATCACTTTTTCTTTGAGTTCTTCTTGTTCTTCCAATAGGCTTTCATTCTTTCTGAAAATGCTGGTTTACGCTCATCCAGCCACTTTGGTCTGTCTGTTTTTCTTTAGGTTGCTCTGATATAACTTCCCATTTGAAAACTTTTTGTTATTATTATTATTATATCTGCAAACAGATGATTGGTTGAAGTTACTACAATAATATCTCAAACTTCACAATTGATTTATGTGTATCTGAACCACAACACCCTATCCACATGTTGTCAACTTTTCTTTTTTTTTGTGGGTGGGATGTTTTTCTCTATTTTTATCTACAGTGAGCGTGACGGTTGAGTTTGAAAATGTGATGGAAGGAAAAATGACGAGGACAGGATTTTTGTAAGTTTCCACTACAGTAAGCAAACATCATTGTAGAACTACACCAGTTCTTACAACGTTACCTAAAAGTAAGTACAACAAGTGGATGAAGAAGCTAAATTAAACTTAAAACAAATAGCCCAGTCACTCTGTGACACAGTAAAACTTTCAACATAAAAGTTTAGGCTGGAATCTAGGAAAGACTTTGAAGTTTAAAACAAGCACCACAGTCACATAATTATAAGCTTAAACAGAAGACATATCCCATTTAAATGTATAGCTGCTTTCTCGTAATAGTAAAAAACAGTATATAAATTTGCAAACTGGAATACACTCATCACATACGTCCAAAACAAGTGAATCCCTCACGACGGTACACTGCCATGGGCAGGCAGAGGACAATGTCCTACACAGAAATACATCAATGTCTCTTTGTTGAAGGTGTGCTACAGCCAGACAGCTGATTTTACTGGGCCTGTACAGTGTGCAGGACTTTGTTTATTTTTGCAAGTTGCTATTTTTGTAAGTTGCTAATGGAGTGCATGATAGAGTAATCAATGATTCGGACATATAAATTTTTCGGCATGTGTGACATAGTAATTTCGTTCTGTGCACTCGTGCTTACAACTCTATACTTAGAAATTTACCTGTACTGTTTTTTGTGAACTTTATGCAATTTTTGTTAATAATGTGTCTTGTGGACATATAAGTTGTGAGTGCTTGCGGCTGCCAATCCCAATGTTGACTATTTCACAGAGTATTTAGTGAAAAAACTTAGAAAGTGTTCTAAGGAAAGTCACTGCTCTGCTAGTGGGCCTGGAGAAGGCTAGCTGATGCCCACTCCCTTCCACAGTACTAACTACATATGTGACATATTTTAAAACACTAGACATCCAGTATATACCATTTTGAACTCTTAAGTCTGCCAGAGCATCACATAGATTGTCAAAACTAGTTGCAGCATAATAAAAATTTTAGCAGCATTGAGATGGTACACACTAAAATTACAACTTTCTTTATGTTTGGAAGTCACTGATACTTTGCAACTGTGTACAGGATTATTGAATACCACTCCGGTTGGTAAAATATTCTTTATTTTAGTGTATGGCCAATTAAATATTTAATTGTTTGACACTGCGTCAGCACACCACAATTTTAAGACCCACCTGAAAATGGCTTCAGTACAAATGTTGAGACCAATCATAGACTAAAAGAAGTTTTACCACTGGGGTGGCTACTGATGAACATATAAAAATCTCTTTGATAAAAAGGAATGGAGCACAACCAAAAGACAATTTTATAAAATACAATCTCAAGATGTGTTGTGTACCTATGTGGTAGATGGCTGTTATGGAGAAATAATCATTAGCAAGAAATCTCTGGGGCTTTTACTGCACCTCAGCTGCATTAGACTTGTTGAAGTCTGTGGAGTTCTGTCTGAATCATCTTCTGAAAACCATGGCTACTTGTAGAAACATAACTGTTTCCAACTCTTCATTTAAAAACACTACCAACAAGGTGCATATACCATCTGGAAGCAACAACAGTAAATGAATACAGAAAACTTTATATGGCCCGCAAAGAGTAGATCAAAATAAAATGCTAATTAGTCACAGGAGCACACAATGTCTTTTATAATAAAGAGAGGAGAGATCTATGACAAAGTTTTCATCATTATATATTGCTAAAGGTATGCAATGTATAATAGATTTTCTGCAATCTCAAGTGCTTGAGGAATGGTTCTGATGGCAACACTATATTTTGTGCAGCAGAACAGGTGTAAAAATTTGCAGAGTTTTAGTTGAAATAGACAATACAGTAAATTTTAAGGAGGATTTTGTCTGGTGTAGAGTGGCTGAACTTCAATGCTTCTCGAGTATATGGATGGTTCAGTAAGATGTTTACTTCAAATATTCTCAGAACATTTAAGATATCATTATTCTGTTTTCTGTCAGATACTTCTAAGAAAGTTCTCACAATACAATGTACAGTCTCCTTTCAGAGCTATATTAATCACAGAGGTATCAGTATTAACTTAGCTTTTTCTAATGGAGTCTTAGTAATTGCTGCTGTTAGTATTTTAGTTATTTTTGTACCTGCACAGGTGTGACAATGCATGAAAGCATCACTGTCAGCACAAAATATGACTACACCAGCTGATGGTAGCTCGACTACAAGCCAGGAAGCTGAATGCGGAAAAAGGGAATGAAACAATATCTGAGTCAATCTACAGGGGAGCAGAGTGTGTGAACATCACACAGGAACAAGCACATAGCATAACACAACACGGCAATCTGTGGACAATAGAACAAAACGAGCATATTGAAAACATTGCATAGTGAGAGGGGAAGGTCAGATCCAAGGTAGTTTATGTCTGTGTAACAATCGCCGGGGCAGGCCTACTGCCACAGGCAAGTAAACATCTAAGTTGAAGTCTCTCCCCATACCACCATTCACATACACCCTCCGTAACAGCATTCTGCACTATTCCATTGCAAACTTAGACACCTCAACTGCATCTACTCGACATTTGGTGGCAGGGATAATAAATCCCTCTCCCCCCTCCCCCATCGAAAAGGTCACGTAGGACCAAGAATGGCCTGGTTTCTGCAGCAGCCTCCATTGCGCAACAAGAGAGGAGGTGAGATTCTACAACAGTGGATCAACCACCAGCAACACTGCTGCAGCTGGCTCCGATGGTGTGGTGGAAGATTATGGAGGATGGGGTAACAGTTGCTCCTAGGGCACTGACGAGCATAAGGAACGATCCACTGGCAAGTGGGGGAAGGAGGACACTGACTGAAATACCACGGGCTCTCTATCAGTAGTGGTGGGAGGTATCCAATTGGCACCCTACCCTGCAGTTGAAGATAGGACAGTAGATGGTGTTGTAGCTGAGACAGCAGGTGAGCACACTGCTGCAAGTGGGAACCTCCCACTGGAACAACATTGCGTCCAATCCTATCTCCTAGTTGGCTCAGAGATGATGGCACTGAGAGTCCAACAAGTCATGGATGCAACTGACTGGAATGATGCTTCAACTGGTCACGGCTGATACCCACCACAAACAAATGCTGATCTTTGTCACTCAGCACTAGACCCAGCAACCACCCCTGCTGCCGGCAAAACAACTGAGTCCAAAAGACAGCCCTGTGAGGAAAACATAGTAGGCCATGACAGCCCAAGGCATGCGACTCAGGTTGCAACAACTTGAAAACACCCTGAAAATGGTGCTGGTGCAACTGATCCGCCGGACTGCACATGGTAACCACCATCATCCAGTATGAGCCAAAAAAACTAGACAGGCAGTTATGAACATTCACATGGTTCACTCCACCTATGGGTTAGACGCTGGGTGAAATGGCGTGGTAGCCAGGTGCTGGACACCATTATGGATGCAAAAACTTGTAAACTCCCATGACACAAATTGCCAACCATTATTGGAGATGAGGGTCTGGGGAGAGCCCTTGATAGCAAAAATGATCAATAACATGCAAATAGTTGCTGTTGGTATGGAAGAAAGTTTGCAACATACAGGAAACTTGACACTGCATCGATCACCAACAACCACATGCTTCCCAAAAAGGAGCCAGGAAATTTCGACACGCTCACTACCTTCAGGGTTCTTCGGAACTGGTGACAGCACAACCTCGTTCTGTGCACAAGTCACCCAAGCCTGCACAAGATTTTTAATATTCTGGTCAATCATATAGATGTGGAGCCATGCTAAAGCTTTCATATGGGAATTACTGCCAGTTAAACACATGCAGCAAATGAAGTATGCGAGTACACAATGCCACAGGGACCACCCACAACTTTACCCTTGTGTGGCAAGCACATCACTGAGCAGATTCCAAGGCAGTCAAAACATAAGCCACACTGCATCTGCTAATGAAGGAGCACACTTGAGCTATCCCATTTGGACTGGTGAAACTATTTGCCAGAAAAGCAGGTTCACAGCTGTGGTCCCCCGAGCCATCAAATTAAAATCCAGCAATGTCCGCTGTAAGATATTGTCCAATGTGAAAAATGATAGCCTCCTGTTGATTGATCTCTGGATTGGATCCTGCTGGCAACTGTGATAGTGCATCTGCATTAGTATACTGGGTGGTAAACCATTGTTGAAAGTCATGGCAGTAATTACTGAGAAACATAGGCCATCTCTGCATCCGGTGGGCAGTCCGACTCCACAGCTGAAAGCGAGGTCCCAGTAAGGAAATCAGGGGTTTGTAGTCAGAGATGAGCAAGAACTTTGCTCCATACAAAAAAGGTCATCACACATTTTAATTCCAAAAATTAAGCATTAAGTGAAGGACTGCTCGATGTCATGTGCAGTCTGATGTGATAGAAGTGTACCACTGCCAAACTGGAAGGCATCGACAGCCAGGGTTAAAACTTTGGAGACCAAGCCTCAGCAATACCTTGAGCCATATTCCTGCATTCAAAGAACCATGTCCAAGTACAGCTCGGGCCAAGATTTTTTTGACGTATGAGCCATCTATAGCTCAAAAACTGGACTTATTTCATATGAGAGTAATGTGTGGATGTCTTGCCACTTGTCCCTTGGCAGGTGCTGGCTTAACGGGACGGTCCTCTTGCCCCGATATTCTTCTAAGTGGTCAGTCTGTGAAGTGTTAAGAGTTTACCCAATGTAAAGGAAACCAAAAAGGAAGTGGAACACAAACACTGCTCGAAGGATGAAAGTCTGCTGACAGTCTGCAGATCACGAGTTTGGCGAAGCTGGTTAAGAGGATAACAGATGTTCATGGCCTGCAGAATGAACTTAACATAATAAGAAATCTTTACCAAAGAGAACTGGAGATAATTTAGGTTCATGCGCACGAACAGGTTGATGATGGCTTTGACGTGCTCGTCTATCTTTGCTAAGAACGTGTTTAAAAAAAGTGCACATTTGAGGAAAAAACTACATTTTCACAATTTACAACATAGGCCATTCTCCATAAAGAGTTGGAAAATCTCCTACAGATTACAAAAATGCTCCTTTCACATGGAGCCCATGACCCAAATTATGTCATCGAGGTAGTTGACAGAAGAAGTAGTATCCTGAGTCAACTGGTACAAATATTGTTGATAAACCACTGGCACAGACAAAATTCCAAATTGCAAGTGATTGAACTGATAAAACCCAGAGGGGGTGTTAAGCACTAAGAAATTACAAGAGGTGGCACCCAATGGCAACTGTAGGTATACGTTGCTCAGGTAGATGCACAAAAATTACTGACTGCCTAAAAACTTTGGCTGCAACTCCTCTGTCGGCGGAACTGAATATGAGTCTATGACATACTGCATCGACCACCTATTTAAAACTGCTGCAAAGGAATACAGCACCATCTGACTTCTGAATCACCATAATAGGGGTGGCCTACTAACTCAACAAAATAAGAGAAATGACATGGATGTACTACCAACTACGGAGGGGTATCTGTTGAGAGGCCAGACAAACATGTGGTTCCTGAAGAGGGGCAGCAGCCTTTTCAGTAGTTGCAGGGGCAACAGTCTGGATGATTGACTGATCTGGCCTTGTAACATTAACCAAAACGGCCTTGCTGTGCTGGTACTGCGAACGGCTGAAAGCAATGGGAAACTACAGCCGTAATTTTTCCCGAGGACATGCAGCTCTACTGTATGATTAAATGATGATGGCGTCCTCTTGGGTAAAATATTCCGGAGGTAAAATAGTCCCCCATTCGGATCTCCGGGCGGGGACTACTCAGGAGGACGTCGTTATCAGGAGAAAGAAAACTGGCGTTCTACGGATCGGAGCGTGGAATGTCAGATCCCTTAATCGGGCAGGTAGGTTAGAGAATTTAAAAAGGGAAATGGATAGGTTAAAGTTAGATATAGTGGGAATTAGTGAAGTTCGGTGGCAGGAGGAACAAGACTTTTGGTCAGATGATTACAGGGTTATAAATACAAAATCAAATAGGGGTAATGCAGGAGTAGGTTTAATAATGAATAAAAAAATAGGAGTGCGGGTTAGCTACTACAAACAGCATAGTGAACGCATTATTGTGGCCAAGATAGACACAAAGCCCATGCCTACTACAGTAGTACAAGTTTATATGCCAACTACCTCTGCAGATGATGAAGAAATAGACGAAATGTATGACGAGATAAAAGAAATTATTCAGGTAGTGAAGGGAGACGAAAATTTAATAGTCATGGGTGACTGGAATTCGTCAGTAGGAAAAGGGAGAGAAGGAAACATAGTAGGTGAATATGGATTGGGGGGAAGGAATGAAAGAGGAAGCCGCCTTGTAGAATTTTGCACAGAGCATAACTTAATCATAGCCAACACTTGGTTCAAGAATCATAAAAGAAGGTTGTATACCTGGAAGAATCCTGGAGATACTAATAGGTATCAGATAGATTATATAATGGTAAGACAGAGATTTAGGAACCAGGTTTTAAATTGTAAGACATTTCCTGGGGCAGATGTGGATTCTGACCACAATCTGTTGGTTATGAACTGCAGATTGAAACTGAAGAAAATGCAAAAAGGTGGGAATTTAAGGAGATGGGACCTGGATAAACTGAAAGAACCAGAGGTTGTAGAGAGTTTCAGGGAGAGCATTAGGGAACAATTGACAGGAATGGGGGAAAGAAATACAGTAGAAGAAGAATGGGTAGCTCTGAGGGATGAAGTAGTGAAGGCAGCAGAGGATCAAGTAGGTAAAAAGACGAGGGCTAATAGAAATCCTTGGGTAACAGAAGAAATATTGAATTTAATTGATGAAAGGAGAAAATATAAAAATGCAGTAAATGAAGCAGGCAAAAAGGAATACAAACGTCTCAAAAATGATATCGACAGGAAGTGCAAAATGGCTAAGCAGGAATGGCTAGAGGACAAATGTAAGGATGTAGAGGCTTGTCTCACTAGGGGTAAGATAGATACCGCCTACAGGAAAATTAAAGAGACCTTTGGAGAGAAGAGAACCACTTGTATGAATATCAAGAGCTCAGATGGCAACCCAGTTCTAAGCAAAGAAGGGAAGGCAGAAAGGTGGAAGGAGTATATAGAGGGTTTATACAAGGGCGATGTACTTGAGGATAATATTATGGAAATGGAAGAGGATGTAGATGAAGACGAAATGGGAGATAAGATACTGCGTGAAGAGTTTGAAAGAGCACTGAAAGACCTGAGTCGAAACAAGGCCCCGGGAGTAGACAACATTCCATTTGAACTACTGATGGCCTCGGGAGAGCCAGTCATGACAAAACTCTACCATCTGGTGAGCACGATGTATGAGACAGGCGAAATACCCTCAGACTTCAAGAAGAATATAATAATTCCAATCCCAAAGAAAGCAGGTGTTGACAGATGTGAAAATTACCGAACTATCAGTTTAATAAGTCACAGCTGCAAAATACTAACGCGAATTCTTTACAGACGAATGGAAAAACTGGTAGAAGCCGACCTCGGGGAAGATCAGTTTGGATTCCGTAGAAATGTTGGAACACGTGAGGCAATACTGACCTTACGACTTATCTTAGAAAAAAGATTAAGAAAAGGCAAACCTACGTTTCTAGCATTTGTAGACTTAGAGAAAGCTTTTGACAATGTTAACTGGAATACCCTCTTTCAAATTCTGAAGGTGGCAGGGGTAAAATACAGGGAGCGAAAGGCTATTTACAGTTTGTACAGAAACCAGATGGCAGTTATAAGAGTCGAGGGGCATGAAAGAGAAGCAGTGGTTGGGAAAGGAGTAAGACAGGGTTGTAGCCTCTCCCCGATGTTATTCAATCTGTATATTGAGCAAGCAGTAAAGGAAACAAAAGAAAAATTCGGAGTAGGTATTAAAATTCATGGAGAAGAAGTAAAAACTTTGAGGTTCGCCGATGACATTGTAATTCTGTCAGAGACAGCAAAGGACTTGGAAGAGCAGTTGAACGGAATGGACAGTGTCTTGAAAGGAGGATATAAGATGAACATCAACAAAAGCAAAACGAGGATAATGGAATGTAGTCGAATTAAGTCGGGTGATGCTGAGGGAATTAGATTAGGAAATGAGACACTTAAAGTAGTAAAGGAGTTTTGCTATTTAGGGAGTAAAATAACCGATGATGGTCGAAGTAGAGAGGATATAAAATGTAGACTGGCAATGGCAAGGAAAGCGTTTCTCAAGAAGAGGAATTTGTTAACATCGAGTATAGATTTAAGTGTCAGGAAGTCGTTTCTGAAAGTATTTGTATGGAGTGTAGCCATGTATGGAAGTGAAACATGGACGATAACTAGTTTGGACAAGAAGAGAATAGAAGCTTTCGAAATGTGGTGCTACAGAAGAATGCTGAAGATAAGGTGGGTAGATCACGTAACTAATGAGGAGGTACTGAATAGGATTGGGGAGAAGAGAAGTTTGTGGCACAACTTGACTAGAAGAAGGGATCGGTTGGTAGGACATGTTTTGAGGCATCAAGGGATCACAAATTTAGCATTGGAGGGCAGTGTGGAGGGTAAAAATCGTAGAGGGAGACCAAGAGATGAATACACTAAGCAGATTCAGAAGGATGTAGGTTGCAGTAGATACTGGGAGATGAAGGAGCTTGCACAGGATAGAGTAGCATGGAGAGCTGCATCAAACCAGTCTCAGGACTGAAGACCACAACAACAACAACAGTACTACCAATGCTGCAACTCATCATTGAACTTGTCATGCATGGCTGCTACAAACACAGAGTAACCACAAATACACGAACAACCACATAATGTGTATATCATCTGTATAACAGTGCTTACACTTTGCAAACATATGACATCATAGCTTCACACCGTAAAATTAATGTCTTAAAAAATTAATTACTACCTTAATTCAACAAATATAGAACAACAGTCAAAATACAGTTGGCAATTATGTTATGTGTGGTGGTAAGTTCCTACAAGGCGAAACTGCTGAGGTCATTGGTTCCTAGACTTACACAATACTTACACTAACTTACGCTAAGGGCAAAACAAACAAACACACACACACACACACACACACACACACACACACACACACACACACACACAGGGGAGGACTTCAACCTACAAAGGGGGGAGTTGCACGAATAGTGGCAAGGCGCCTCACACACACAGGGGAGGACTTCAACCTACAAAGGGGGGAGTTGCACGAATAGTGGCAAGGCGCCTCAGACCACGCGGGTACCCCATGCAGCCATGTTATATATATGTCAGTCCATCTAGATAATATATACATAAGTCCCAATCGATGCTCAATGTTCTAATATAACATAAACATGTACAATGAAAATAATGACAACCACATGGTACCACGCGTAACTCAATAATGGCAATTTAGCAGAAACAGATCGGTAGTAAAAGTGAAAGAAATAAAAATTAATATCACATAGCAGCAAGTCTGGACACTCCTTATAAATATGTCAATTGCTGACATACTATACTGCACTACACTAAACTAGGAACCTAAATAGTTGTATGGTGTTCATAAAGAAATGTAATATCACAAAAATTTCAATCAGAAGTTACTTCATGTGCTGTAATAGTCTTGTAACTGAATACTGAGTAAGACCCCATAAAAGAATTATTAATGGCATACACTTGTCACATTAAATTATATCTCCTTCTTTTTCTTGTGCCTTTGTCCAATGTCAGTGCAGAGTCGGATGCCCTTCGTGTCTGTCTTTGTGCCATGTCAGCACAGGGTCGGATGCCATTACTGTCGCCACCCCGTTACAGGGGTTGCTTGCGTTTTAGTCATGTGACAGTAAGTGAAAGTTTTCGAAAATTTTTCAAATCTTGTAATTGGGGTAGGACTTGGTTACCAGCCTATTATTTACCTAGTGGGATGTGGGAAACTACCTAAAAACTAAACCCAGGCACGCTGGCGCACCAACCCTCATCGCTAATTCACCGGGTGGACTCAACCCAAGGCTGGTGCATCTCTCCAAACTGGAAGACGTACTTTAACATGCACAGCTATCTGGTCAGTTATATTTATCTCGAATGTTACGTGTGTGAATTGTACTGACTCTATTGCAAAATTTTCTGGACCACAAGAGATGGCTATGCAAAACTCGGTTAATGGTCATTCTAAAAGCTACATTATTTGTTCTGCAATGTGGTGAGCCCTACAGGTCACTACTTCATCACATCTAAAGGCAGGGAAAAATATCAAAGAGCAAATGCAAATCCATCTTTTTAACCACCAAGAAATGGAATGTAGAGTTGAAGAGAAAAATCTTGGATAAGATTGGATTAAACTGAGTGAGTTTGGCAAGCAAGTCATAATGTTCTTACAAAGCACATTTTTCTGTCATATGTATTCAAAGGACTTCAAACGTCTTCCATGTTCAACGGACATCGCTTCTACAAGGAGAGTGCACTTCTTGTGATGTAGTGATAGAAGCCCTGTGAACCACAGCATTCTGGCATGCAACTGCACAGGATTTCTTGGGATCTGTCAACAATGTCAAGTGATATCCAAAAAAAGCATCATATAGAATTATATATACAGTGAGTAGAAATCTGATGATGCAGGAAATCAGTCAGTTACTATATAATGAACACAAATGAACTATATTGTGCAAGTAGTTAATTCCTTTTTACATCAAAAATAGATAAGAGTGTTTCGTTTTTTAATGGAACTGAGCACTGCAGGAAATGAAGATCATGTTTGTGGTTTTACAGACTTAATGGGAGATCACACTACAAGTAAGTGACAATCATGATCATATGGAAAGAACCTGCAACACCCCAAAATTGTTATTTTGGAGTTGGCAGTTTAATGGGTTTCGAAACATTTAATGAAGACAAAGACTTGAAGGTTACCTATATTGCCTTTTTCATTAAATTTTAAATACAGTTATTTTACAAAAAAAACTGCAATTAAATCATCAATATTCCAATTAAAGTATTCTTTTGATGCCAGTATCATCCACACGCTCTCTGCAAACTGATTTGTCACTCTGATCAACTACAATGACAGTAATTTCTTCCTGTTATGAAATTTAAGATTTTTCTGGTATAGGCAGATGAACCACGGACCTTGCCATTGGAGGGTAGGCTTGCATGCCTCAGCGATACAGATAGCCATACCGTAGGTACAACCACAACGGAGGGGTATCTTTTGAGAGGCCAGACAAATGTGTGGTTCCTGAAGAGGGTCAGCAGCCTTTTCAGCAGTTGCAAGGGCAACAGTCTGGATGATTGACTGATCTGGCCTTGTAACAATAACAAAAACGGCCTTGCTGTGCTGGTACTGCAAACGGCTGAAAGCAAGGGGAAACTATGGCCGTAATTTTTCCCGAGGGCATGCAGCTTTACTGTATGATTAAATGATGATGCCGTCCTCTTGGGGAAAATATTCCGGAGGTAAAATAGTACCCCATTCGGATCTCCAGGCAGGGACTACTCAAGAGGATGTCGTTATCAGGAGAAAGAAAACTGGCGTTCTACGGATCGGAGCGTGGAATGTCAGATCCCTTAATCGGCCAGGTAGGTTAGAAAATTTAAAAAGGGAAATGGATAGGTTAAAGTTAGATATAGTGGGAATTAGTGAAGTTTGGTGGCAGGAGGAACAAGACTTCTGGTCAGGTGACTACAGGGTTATAAATACAAAATCAAATAGGGGTAATGCAGGAGTAGGTTTAATAATGAATAGGAAAATAGGAATGCGGGTAAGCTACTACAAACAGCATAGTGAATGCATTATTGTGGCCAAGATAGATACGAAGCCCACACCTACTACAGTAGTACAAGTTTAAATGCCAACTAGCTCTGCAGATGACGAAGAAATTGAAGAAATGTATGATGAAATAAAAGAAATTATTCAGATAGTGAAGGGAGACGAAAATTTAATAGTCATGCGTGACAGGAATTCGAGTGTAGGAAAAGGGAGAGAAGGAAACGTAGTAGGTGAATATGGATTGGGGGTAAGAAATGAAAGAGGAAGCCGGCTGGTAGAATTTTGCACAGAGCACAACTTAATCATAGCTAACACTTGGTTTAAGAATCATGATAGAAGGTTGTATACATGGAAGAACCCTGGAGATACTAAAAGGTATCAGATAGATTATATAATGCTAGGACAGAGATTTAGAAACCAGGTTTTAAATTGTAAGACATTTCCAGGGGCAGATGTGGACTCTGACCACAATCTACTGTGTTATGACCTGTAGATTAAAACTGAAGAAACTGCAAAAAGGTGGGAATTTAAGGAGATGGGATAAACTGAAAGAACCAGAGGTTCTACAGAGTTTCAGGGAGAGCATTAGGGAACAATTGACAGGAATGGGGGAAAGAAATACAGTAGAAGAAGAATGGGTAGCTTTGAGGGATGAAGTAGTGAAGGCAGCAGAGGATCAAGTAGGTAAAAAGACGAGGGCTAGTAGAAATCCTTGGGTAACAGAAGAAATATTGAATTTAATTGATGAAAGGAGAAAATATAAAAATGCAGTAAATGAAGCAGGCAAAAAGGAATACAAACGTCTCAAAAATGAGATCAACAGGAAGTGCAAAATGGCTAAGCAGAATGGCTAGAGGACAAATGTAAGGATGTAGAGGCTTATCTCACTAGGGGTAAGATAGATACTGCCTGCAGGAAAATTAGAGAGACCTTTGGAGATAAGAGAACCACTTGTATGAACATCAAGAGCTCAGATGGAAACCCAATTCTAAGCAAAGAAGAGAAAGCAGAAAGGTGGAAGGAGTATATAGAGGGTCTATACAAGTGCGATGTACTTGAGGACAATATTATGGAAATGGAAGAGGATGTAGATGAAGATGAAATGGGAGATACGATACTGCGTGAAGAGTTTGACAGAGCACTGAAAGACCTGAGTCGAAACAAGGCCCCCGGAGTAGACAACATTCCATTGGAACTACTGACAGCCTTGGGAGAGCCAATCCTGACTAAACTCTACCATCTGGTGAGCAAGATGTATGAAACAGGCGGAATACCCTCAGACTTCAAGAAGAATATAATAATTCCAATCCCAAAGAAATCAAGTGTTGACAGATGTGAAAATTACCGAACAATCAGTTTAATAAGCCACAGCTGCAAAATACTAACACGAATTCTTTACAGACGAATGGAAAAACTAGTAGAAGCCGACCTCGGGGAATATCAGTTTGGATTCCGTAGAAATACTGGAACACGTGAGGCAATACTGACCTTATGACTTACCTTAGAAGAAAGATTAACGTATGTTTCTACCATTTGTAGACTTAGAGAAAGCTTTTGACAATGTTGACTGGAATACTCTCTTTCAAATTCTAAAGGTGGCAGGGGTAAAATACAGGGAGCGAAAGGCTATTTACAATTTGTACAGAAACCAGATGGCAGTTATAAGAGTCGAGGGACATGAAAGGGAAGCAGTGGTTGGGAAGGGAGTAAGACAGGGTTGTAGCCTCTCCCCAATGTTATTCAATCTGTATATTGAGCAAGCAGTAAAGGAAACAAAAGAAAAATTCAGAGTAGGTATTAAAATCCATGGAGAAGAAATAAAAACTTTGAGGTTCGCCGATGACATTGTAATTCTGTCAGAGACAGCGAAGGACCTGGAAGAGCAGTTGAATGGAATGGACAGTGTCTTGAAAGGAGGATATAAGATGAACATCATCAAAAGCAAAACGAGGATAATGAAATGTAGTCGAATTAAGTCGGGTGATTCTGAGGGAATTAGATTAGGAAATGAGACACTTAAAGCAGTAAAGGAGTTTTGCTATTTGGGGAGCAAAATAACTGATGATGGTCGAAGTAGAGAGGATATAAAATGTAGACTGGCAATGGCAAGGAAAGCGTTTCTGAAGAAGAGAAATTTGTTAACATCGAGTATAGATTTAAGTGTCAGGAAGTCATTTCTGAAAGTATTTGTATGGAGTGTAGCCATGTATGGAAGTGAAACATGGACGATGAATAGTTTAGACAAGAAGAGAACAGAAGCTTTCGAAATGTGGTGCTACAGAAGAATGCTGAAGATTAGATGGGTAGATCACATAACTAATGAGGAAGTATTGAATAGGATTGGAGAGAAGTTTGTGGCACAACTTGGCCAGAAGAAGGGATCTGTTGGTAGGACATGTTCTGAGGCATCAAGGGATCACCAATTTAGTATTGGAGGGCAGCGTGGAGGGTAAAAATCGTAGAGGGAGACCAAGAGATGAATACACTAAGCAGATTCAAAAGGATGTAGGTTGCAGTAGGTACTGGGAGATGAAGCAGCTTGCACAGGATAGAGTAGCATGGAGAGCTGCATCAAACCAGTCTCAGGACTGAAGACAACAACAACAACAACAACAACAACAGGCAGATTTTGAATATTTCTCAGTTAATCGGCCAGGTGGTGTTGTCCAAAAGGCGCAAAATTCTGCCAAGCTGACATCCTCCATCTTCAGGTGCTCCTGATGACTTCTGCTAGATGCTGCCTTTATATGCCATCCCCCCTCCGCCTGCGGCCCCTAGCCAAGCCATCCACAGGTGGGGACTTAGGACAGCGAAGGATTAAGTGTACTGGGTCCTCAGGTTAGAGAATGTGGCCGTGGGCCAGCCAAGTGTGGCCAATGCGTAGCCCACAATGGACAGGGGATTCCCTGTGACGAGTGCGAAGGGAAGCCTGCCACATGGTTGTGGTCGCCTTTATTGCCCTCAATATTATAATAATTATTTTTTTTTTTTTTTGGGAAGGGGGGGGGGGGGGGTCCAGGGTGGACCATTTTGAGTTCCAAGCCTCCAACAGTTGATAGCACAGAGTTGACTGAAGGTCCAGTTCTGGGTCTCCCATTTTCAAAATTAGGTTTCTGGTAGCCAACTTTGCCAAGCAATTGGCATGTTCATTCCCTGAGATCCCAACTTGTCCAGAGGTCGAAACGAAGATGACTGGCCATCCAGCTTGATGGAGATCAGAAAGAAAAGTGTAGACAGTCATGAGTAATGTGTGACGAGGGTAGCACTTTTCTTTAGCCTGAAGGCTACTCAGGGAGTCGCTGCAGATTAGAAGCATATTGTCAGTGCATGAATGATCATGGCTAAGGGCTCATTTGATGGCCACCAATTCAGCAGTGAAGATAATGCATCCATCCAGCAAGGAGCATAGTTCACTGCATCTTGCCTATGCGTATGCAAAACCGCTTTGTCCATCGATCATTGAGCCATCAGTTTATACCACTTTGGAACCCATAAATGCAACGAAAACAGCCAGGAACAGATGGTGAACCACCATGGGGTCAACTAAATCTTTTGGTCCAAAGGACAAACTGACACAGATCCGAGGTCAGGGAACACATCATGATGGCATACACAATTGCTCATTGACAAGAGATGACAGTGGGGAAGTTGGGGTTCAGAGCAGAGACACTGCAGTCAAACTGCAATGGTGACCACAGCTCTAGGCCTCTGTTGTGGGAGGTGGACCTCCCTATTAGGAAAGAGAATGCTTAGGGGAGCTGTGAACAAACATAGCATAACTGAGTAGCTGTTGCTGGCATCTGATCCATAATGGAAGTACCCCAGCATCCATGAGTAGACTATTCACAGGACTAGTTCGAGAGGCTCCTGTTGCAGGCTAGACTCAACACTGGTATATCGGGTCAAGTGATCACAATGCTGAGGGTGACGCCAAACTATATGTCAGAGTCCCATAATCATGACAGGACAGGATCAGGACTTTGCAAAGCTGCAGTAGGGTAGTACGGTCTGCAACTCAGTTGGTGCTACTGAGGCAGTGAGGTGTATTACAATATAGCTGACACCTTTGCTTAAGTTGACAAAGATGGGGAAGCCACATCAGCCGGGCATCAAAGATCAGTCCCAAAAGCAATAAGTCTCCACCACATTAGTAACTGGTCATCATTGTGAAGTTCTGGTTGCGGATGAATAGCACGATGGCAACAGAAGTATATAACGGGACTCTTGGCAGCAGAAAACTGAAAGCCATGACTGTGTCTTTCAAATGGTGTCCTGCAGTCAGCAATAGTAAAAGCAAAAATCGTTGGCATACAAGGAGGGTGGTACTGAAGGCCCCCACAGCTGCTGCTAGACCACTGATAGTGACTAAGAAGACAGAGATACTTACTACAGAGCCCTGTGGGGTACTATTGCCTTTGATATGGGGGGGGGGGGGGGGGGGGGGGGGAATATGGGAAACACCAACTCGAAACTGGAAACTACAGTGCAACAAGAAGATCTGGACAAAAAAGACCCCACTCATGTAAGGTGAAAATGATGTGATGTTGTCATGTGATTTCATAAGCATTTAGTAGCTCAAAGAAAACAGTAATAAGGTGTTTATGTAGGTCAAAAGCTGTCTGGATGGCAGACTCCAGGCAAAGCAAATTATCAACACTGAAACAGACTTGGCGAAAACCACCCTGGGATGGAGCCAGAAGCCCCCAAGGCTCCAGCAACCAACACAGGCATCAGCTCACCATGCATTCAAACAACTTACAAATAACATGGGCGATAGCTGTCCATATATAGGGGATGCTTACCCGGTCTCAGTACCGGGACAATGATACTTTCCCGCCATTGAGTGGGAACTCACCCTCAATCCAGATATGGTTGAAGATGGTAAGGAGATAAAGCTGACAATCCACTGGTCGATGTTTGAGCACTTGGTTGTAGATCCAGTCTGGCTATGGAGCTGTATCAGGGCCTCTGTCTAGAGCACTGAAGAATTCCTACTCACTGAATGGAGCATTATAGGGCTCCAGATGGCATGCAGGGAGAGAAGTGCAACTGTTCAATCCACTTACTAAGGACACGAAAGGTAGGTTTATTATTCTCAGCCCCTGAGGTTTGAGTATAATGCAGAGCACAATTTTCAGCTACAGCATCTGGTTTGCCAAAAACAGCACCATCCAAGGAAATAGCAACCACACCTGCAGAATATTGGTATTCACAAAGGAGGCACAAGTGGTCCAATGGATGAAATGTACCATTCCCACCATTCGTGTTTCCATCACTTTGGTAAGTTGCAGACCTGAGCACACAGCCACTTACAGGCAATGAAGTACTCATCTGATGGATGCCACTTATGGTTTTGGAGAGCCCACCTATGATCTCTAATGGCCTCACGATTACTGGGGTCCATCAAAGAACTACCTTCCGATGGGGAGCTGCCACAGAATAGGGGACTGCTAAGTCGGCTGCCAATGGAATGGCTGCTGTTGCATTCTAGACAGCCTCGTCAGTGCCTCCATTTAGCAGGGAGCTCAGAAAGCATCCTAGTCAGCATTTTGGAGAGCCCATCTAGACAGGCACACATGGGAGTGACAATAATGGAAGGACAGGAAGATTGGGATGCAATCGCTACCACACAGGTCATTGTGGACCCTCCAGTGGACAGATGGGAGAAAATCAGGGCTGCAAATACGAGAGATCAATGCCCGAGTAAGTTCCATGTTTCCAGAATGAAATCTCCACTCTGCAGCAGAGTGTGCACTGATATGAAACTTCCTGGCAGATTAAAACTGATATCAGTGCACACTCTGCTGCAAAGTGGAAATTTCATTCTGGAAATATCTCCCAGGCTGACGGTAAGCCCTGTCTCTGCAGTATCCTTTCTTCCAGGTATGCTAGTTCTGTAAGGTTTGCAGAAGAGCTTCTGTGAAGTTTGGAAGGTAGGAGACAAGGTACTGATGGAATTATAGCTGTGACAATGGGTCGTGAAGCTTGCATGGGTAGCTCAGATGGTAGAGCACTTGCCCATGAAAGGCAAAGGTCCCAAGTTCGAGACTCAGTCTGGCACACAGTTTTGATCTGCCAAGAAGTTTAAGTTCCATGTGTTGCAATGAAGTGTGTTGAGGCACCAGTATTCAAGAGACAGAGGTCAATATCTGCCATGTTTGTGACGTCTTTACCAAGGCCAGTGACCTGGTTCCACCCCATAAGGGGTTACAACTATTGAAGTTGCCCAAGATTAGGAGATGCAGCGGGGGGGGGGGGGGGGGCTGAAAAACCAAGGTAGACTATGTGTTCTGAGGCACTCTGTCATAAGGAGGGAGATATATATCACATATGGTAAAATACTGAAATGCCCTTTTCCAAACAGCCATAGCCACCAAAGTTGTATCAAAAGACAAAGGTTAACTATATACAGAGTCCAGAACATATGTGCAAATTCCTCCTGAAACCCTATCATAATCAGCACGATTCTTAAAAACACTATCACAATCAGCACCATTCTTAAAATATCCACAGCAGCCACAAAGGGTAGGGGGTCCATGTTGTTGGAAACCAAGCCCCCTGAAGGGCAATGCAGAAATCAGGGGAGGAGCTTAAGAGAAACTGCTGCAATTCCAGTGGAGAATCGGGCTGTCGGTATATTGTGTGGGCCTGAAGAGGCCAAGGAGGCAGGTTATGTCCCAGGTTCACTTGGTGGGTGTGAGAATATGGTATCATGACACACAGGTTCTGAGACACGTTGTGTGATGCGATCTGGAGCCTTGGGCTATCAGGATCACTGCCATGGCCGCAGAAGGAGAACATGTGGGACCTGCTAACACGGAGCCCTCCGGAATTTCCTTCATCTTGGAAGATTCCTTATTGTCTTTCTTTTCTTTAGGGGTTTTGGATGACTGTGAGGGCTTCCCAGAATTAGTTTCAGGGGCTGAAGAAGATTGTGAAGCCCTACGACTAGCAGGCTGTGGCTCCTTCAGCCGCTGGCTGATATCCAGTCGAAAACTGGCAGAAAACATGGAGGAGAGTGTCCCGAGGGACCCCTTCCTAACGTGAAACACGAGATGAGGGTGATGTGTGTATGGTTGGGGGATGGGGATTGGCGTTCCTGGTGGGTGCGGAGCCACTGTTCCCACAGTGGATGTGGGAAAGCAACAGGAAGAGAGACCCTAATCATCAGGGGAGCAGGAATGGTCAAGCAACCCTGAGGGTTCACTGTAAGATGCATACCATGGCAGAGAGGGTGACATCATCATAGCTGTAGCTTTTGACACTGCCATGCATGTAGCATGTAGATACTCATACTTTTTATTGGCCTCTTGGTATGTCAATCTGTCCAGAGTCTTATATTACCACATTTTTTTCCTCTCTCTGAAAGACTGTGTAGTCTGGCGAGCAGGGAGAGTGGTGCTCCCCACACTCGGTGCAGACAGGGGAGAGGAGCACAAGGAACATTAGTGTGCAATGGTCATCAACATTCCCTACAGACTGGGCTGGTGTTTCAACACAAAGAGATGTGCGCAGATTTCATACACTCGAAGCACTGCATTGGGGGAGGGGAGAACATAAGGTTTCATGTTACATTGATACACCACCACCTTGCCCTTTTCAGGCACTGACTTGCCCTCAAAGGCCAAGATGAAGGGCCCGGTAGCAACCCTATTGTCTTTCGGCCCTCTGTGAACATGATGGACAGAGTTGCCCCAAGGTGGTGCATAGCTCACCATCAGATTGCAAGAGGTGGTCAGAGGGGGCCACAATGCAAAATTACACCTTGAACCACGTTCAGACTATTATGGGGAGTGATAGTCATAGGATGTTATCCAGCTTGTCACAAGCCACAAGCAATGCTCATGACTGGGCAGAGGATGCTGTTTTAATTAAAACTGACCTGTTTTCCATTTTGTAGATGGATGCTACTTTCCCAATCTTTCCCTCTATAGACTCCACAAAGAATAAAGGCTTTGTGGCAAAAAAAGAATCCCCATATGTTCTTTTACAAACTAGGTATTGGAGGGGGAGGGGGGGGGGGATGGGGGAAGGATTTCTCTACTTGTCACTTAGCTCTACATTCCTCCCATGAAGGAAGGAAACATTTTGGGGTCATATGCCTCTGCATTGAATGAGTTCTTTTCTTCTGAAGAGATTGCTGGGGTCTTGTGACCACCAGCAGGAGAAAGCTTCAACTGCTTCATAAGCAAGTAATCCGCTATGGTGCCAACCACTCGAGATTCTCCCCATGGGTGACACCCAACCTCACCAATGGCTAGCTGACCAGTAACCCATTGCTCAGACTCCCAATGACTGTCATGACGGGCACATATTCCTTGGCATATACAAGGGGAGGTTTCACCTCAGACACCAACAGTGAGATTCTGCGTGGTCAGGCTACTGTCATCCACATACTCGACAACCCCCCCCCCCCCCCCCCCCACACACACACACACACAAAAAACGGGTTTGCTACCTTGCTGGGTTTTGGGTATACTACCTTACTGGAAAGGAAGGGTGTTTAGCTGGAAGGGCACAAAGGTGGAACAGACACACAATGAGTGACCTTCCCTGAACAATACACACTTCTGATTAATTTGGAAAGAAAGGTGGCAAACCCACCAATGGGGACCATGTATTTATTAAAGAAAAAGTGTAGAGAATACCATTAATGAAATGGAAAACTTGGGTCCTAAATCATGTACCCAGTCCAAGCACGGTGTACACCCAAAAGGCCATCCAATGGAAAGGCAGAGGGGGAAACAGATTGTGGAAGTATAGGTTTGCAGCACAGCATGGGAAGTAGTATTGCAAAGGCTGCGGCCTCATGGTAGCCAAGCACAAGCTCACAAAAAGAGTTGTGAGCCCCTTGACAGGTGCTAGAAAGAGACACTGGGAGGATTATAAGGACAGTTAATCACTGGGATGAGCCATATAAACTTTGACCAAGAGAATAAAAATGCCATTAGTATTATCAACACTGAGGCAGGATAGTGGTGAAATGATACTGGGACAGAGGCACAAGATAGAACTTCTTTTATATAAGCTCTTATCTGATGACAATCCACACACTGACGATCCTAAACACGTGCAATTATAAACAAAGAAGGAAATGCATTACATGATGGGCACCATTTCCATCCTTTCATACAAGAGGAAGCTACTTCAGCCATTAGGAGGTTACTTCAGCCATTAAGAGGTTACAGGGAAATCTCCCAGCCCTTATGAAATTCACTAACAAGTACCACAGCAGGTCACTGTGCATATCACCCCATACCTGAAAAAACGTCTTAGCAACACCCCTTGACTTGGACAAGTGCCTGAGGACTAGAAATTAGCAAATACAGTAATTACTTAAAAATCTGTGGGCAAGATTACTTCAGAACCCAAATCTTATTGACCAAGTTGCCTTCCAAACTCAATGTCTAAGGTAGAGGAGTCACTTCTTTGTTTTTAGATACAAAGGGCACTCAGGGGCCTGGTCCCCGATCAACTCAAATTCACACCAGGAAAATCGAAAGACATTCCAGTTCGTCAGGTTATTTGAATAGTAAAAGAATATGAAAGAAATATGCAATAGCTTTACTAATAGATGTAAAGCAAGAGCATTCAGCAATTTTGGTGCCCAGCAATGTTTTCACATCTTTGAGACCTGCAGCTCCCAGCGGCTATATACAACAGCCTTGACTACTGCAGAAAGAGTTGCTGATCAGCAAGCAGAGAACCAAGGTCAGCAAAAAATTTACCAATAGGAGCTTGAAGAGATCTACCTGCATTGGACTATTCAGATAAATGGAATGGGATGATTGCAAAGAGGGAGCAGTCACATTTGCTGAAAACCTCCCTCCTGTGATAATGGCTAACTGAAGAGAGCAGCCTGGAGTGAAAATGTCAGCAGTACTTCAAACCATGAGCAATTGGTGTTCTCCAAGCCGACACCATTGTGGCTAATAGACCATTTACAGCATGCTGAAAAGAAAATTTACAAAGGAATTCTACAGTTAAACTAGACGAAAATATAAAATAAAACATGGTTACAAGCTACTGTTTTGTCATTATTGTCTTAAACTTTAATTAACATAAGAAACCAGATACAGAAAGGGCATGCACATAACAGCAAACACTTGGCACGATCAACACAGTGAATTACAGATTACCCACGACTATAATAATAAATCAACAATTTGTTTTGCTACCAGCATGTGGACACAGGTGCTCCCATGGCTACCAGGGGCTTTCAGCACCATATCAGTGGTGGCATTGTGCATGGTGGTCAGGACATACTCGATACACAAAACTATTAAGTGTCATGTGGCAAAATATTTGCTGAAAAGAGACAGACTTGGAGATCTCCTTGGAAGAGAAATACAGATCTGGAGAGAGCTCAAAGACTGAAAAGTAAATCCACGGTAAATGGAGTGGGATAACTGGGAAACAGCTTGTAGAGTAGATGCACTCTTCCTCAACATCTGGGAGTGACTCAAGACAATACGTGTCAACACCAGGAGTGGGATAACTGGGAAACAGCTTGTAGAGTAGATGCACTCTTCCTCAACATCTGGGAGTGACTCAAGACAATATGTGTCAACACCAGACACAGTATGGTTCATTTCTTAACCAGCACTACCATACCCCACTTATTTCCTGCATGTAAATCCCCATCAGAAAGCTGATTGCATCTGTGGAGAAAGAGGGACTACTACTCCACTGTGACCATTGATCACAGGAAAGACAACTAGCAAGTTCCATCTCAGTAACATGATAGACAGACACTTACACAAAAAACATCTGTCTCGATATTAACACAAGTACAGACACACATTTCAACATGTTAGACCACCTTTGGAGACAACCTTGAGTTACATCATCCACATTTTTGCATTTCAAGTGTTGTAAAAAGTTGTGATGTTTGGAATTCATAAACATATTTTGTTTGTTTATACAGCTTAAATGGAAATAAATAACACTGAAAGTGATTATGATACAGCAGTAAAACAATAAAGCCTTAACTAAGAGATAAATAGCCCGCCCGGCTAGCTGTGTGGTCTAACGCCATGCTTCCCAAGCGGGAAGGCATGCCGGTCCCTGGCACGAATACGCCAGCAGATTAGTGTCGAGGTCCGGTGTGCAGGTCAGCCTGTGGATGGTTTTTAAGGAAGTTTTCCCTCTACCTCAGCGAATGCAGGCTGGTTCCCCTTATTCCGCCTCAGTTACATTGTGTCAGTGATTGCAGCGTAAACACCGTTTACACATACATGGACACCATAATTACTCTACCGCGCAAACATTTAGGGTTACACTTGTTTGGTATGATATGTTCCCTGGGACCATAACCCTGAGTTCGGTGTAGGGTGGCGGTGGGGTGGATGGACTGTTGTGGGGTTGTGAACCACTAAGAGCTATGGCGGGGCAAAGCCTCTCCATCATTTCTAGGTCCCCGGTTTAATACATACATACAAGAGATAAATATAAATAGTAGTGGGAGGAACAATAAGCTATGACTGGATAAAAAAAATAATTCTCAACATAAATTCAATGTCGTGTGTATGCAATCTGCAGTAATGACCCATATTATGAAACTATATTGACTAAGAAAATTCAAAGAAAATTAAGAAATGATAAATATTTTTCGTAAAAAACACTTCTGGCATTTGCCACTACAAGCTTAAACAGCAAGTGATTAAGTCACCATTTAAAACCGGGATAGTTGCTACTCACCATACAGTGGAGATGCTGAGTCACAGAAAGGCACAACAAAAAGATTGTTGGAAAGTTAGCTTTTGGCCAACAAGGCATTCGTCAAAAATACACACCACACACACAAATGCAATTCACACGCACATGATCACAGTCTCTGGCAGCTGGAGCCAGGAGACAGGCTCCAGCTGCCAGAGACTCTGTGTGTGTGTTGACAAAGGCCTTGTTGGACAAAAGCTAACTTTCTAACAGCCTTTTGTTGTGCTTTTCTGTGGCTCACCATCTCCACTACATGGTGAGTAGCAACTAATCCTTTTCATTATATTGCTAAAGTCTACCCTGGATTTCCCATTGTTTGAAATTGTATTGTTCACAGTTTCTAATCACATCAATTTATCATTTACCAAAAGAGAATTATTGCAGGTGCAGGGGAGGAACAGGGGGAGTGGGTTGCGCAACTGGCAGGAGGAGAAAGACAGGCTCAATAAATTTAAATTAAAAACATAACTTCATTTATCTAAACAAATTAAATTTACAATGTAGCACCACGTATTGAACTCTTAAAACCAATCAAAAATTGATAAGCCTACTTATACCAGCAGTATGAAACATTCATATTTAACTTTACGAATATGTAAATAAACTTGCAAATACATTATACTGTTTATTTACCCCTCTTTGAAAGAAGGTAAATTATTACTCGCTAAAAAAAAAGTTAGGAGCCCTGGTTATCATTTAGTTTTAACTGAAAAGGCTAACAATAATTAAGTGAAAACGCTCCTGCCTGGAGACATGAGTGACATTATCCATACAACCGATGACATAGTAAGACTTTTCTCAGTCAGTTGTCTCACATTAACAGAAAAAACTCAGACCTAAAGAGTGAGTGAAGAACATTCATATAACTGACTTGAAAGCAGTTACTAGTTTCATTTGACTGAAAACATATACAGAATGAAGAAACAGCTGACTAGTCAATCTGTTGTTAAAACCTGTCAGCTGACCCTTCACTAAGTATAGGCCAGTAACTTCTTCTTCTTCTTTTATCAACCTTCAATTTTGGTCCTTTACCACATTAGCAGAAAAGGCCACTAGTACAACACATTCTTGAGAAGCGCTCAACTGTTTGGGATCTGCGTCACATTGGTTTACAGGAAGACATCAAAGCAATTCAGAGACGAGCCACTACATTTGTGACTGATGATGGTCGAAGTAGAGAGGATATAAAATGTAGACTGGCAATGGCAATAAAAGCATTTCTGAAGAAGAGAAATTTTTAACATCGAGTATAGATTTAAGTGTCAGGAAGTCGTTTCTGAAAGTATTTGTATGGAGTGTAGCCATGTATGGAAGTGAAACATGGACAGATAAATAGTTTGGACAAAAAGAGAATAGAAGCTTTCGAAATGTGGTGCTACAGAAGAATGCTGAAGATTGGATGGGTAGATCACATAACTAATGAGGAGGTATTGAATGGAATTGGGGAGGAGTTTGTGGCACAACTTGACAAGAAGAAGAGACCAGTTGGTAGGACATGTTCTGAGGCATCAGGGGATCACAAATTTAGCATTGGAGGGCAGCATGGAGGGTAAAAAACGTAGAGGGAGACCAAGAGATGAATACACTAAGCAGATTCAGAAGGATGTAGGTTGCAGTAAGTACTGGGAGATGATGAAGCTTGCACAGGATAGAGTAGGATGGAGAGCTGCATCAAACCAGTCTCAGGAGAAGACCACAACAACAACAGGTTTGAACAACAAACAAGTATTACAAAGGTCTCTCATAAATTCAGATGGTGGTCCTTGGATGGACAGTCATTGTATTTTCAAGGAAGAATTGAGAAAATTTAGAGAGCTGGCGTTTGACGCTCACTGCAGAATGATTCTACTGCCACCAACACACATGAAGCACATGCACCAAGAATATAACACAAATTAGAGCTCGTATAGAGGCATGTAGACACCCTTTTCTCCCCCTCACTCTATAGACAAGTGGAACTGAAAAAGGAAATGACTAGTAATGGTACTGAGATGACTAGTTGTGAGACAGACCCACCAGGACTGTAACGTGTCCCACTGAGTGTGTGTGTGTCAATGTATATAAACTAATATGCACCGGAGATGCACCAAAGCAGTTTTCAGACAGGAGGCCAGGAGACTACCATACTTCTATGGAATGTCAGAAGCAGGATACAACAATCTGCAAGTTCTAAAGTCAGATAACCCACCTATGATGAGCAACTTTTTTTAAAAATCACTTTGGCAATAACAGTCCAAGGTCAAAACAGAAACACAGCATTAGTTACCATAATTATTAATGCTTGAACAACGCAGGTTGATACTTGGAAACATGAAAATGATTTTCAATACATCATCCTTCCAGAGTTGTAACATAGGCATGTTTTATAATTTGTTTGTAAATCCACGTGACACCTGCTAAGTGAATCTCTTTATTACGCCACTAGTTTTGATCAACAAGATCTGGCTGGCACACATCACCTAAGCAATGAATATATAGAACCCATTACAATTTCAGTAATAATGGGCCTCTCCAAAATTTAAAACAGGTAAGTAGAAGCATTCTAAGTACCAAAAGTGAACAAAAGAACAGGTACAAGTTTTGTGGTAGTTATTGATAAACAGCCTGATTAGAAAAACCAATAGCTGCTCAAACACTTACTATTTCATCAAATACCAGATACTATCAAAAAGCATGACTGACATGTCACTTTTGTCCTTCATTCGGAATGTCTTACATTCAAATTTTATTACGAAGGTACAGTTTTACCCTAAAGAGCATCACTACTGTAAAAAAACGAAAGGCAATCCCAAACATTCAGCTGAAATAGCAATAATGATACTCCTTGCACCTTTAGTTTACACAACACGAGTGTGGTAAATTATACAAAAACTACACTGGCTCATTACTGATACTTAATTATGGACGCTCATAAACTTCAAAAAATACGTAGCAATAACCACTCAAACAAAGAATCTGCACACGAGTATTCGTCAATTTTTTTTATTCATTTTGCCAAGAAAAAATATTCACGTGCACAATTTTTTTTTTTATACTTTGCTTCCGACTTTGGCAACATGAGTTTAAGTTACCAAAGCTTCACAAACAGTTTTGTCAGAAATTTGAATGGCATCTATTAGAACAGAATCAAAACATTCTACGGTCGCGATATGTTCAACAAATGTCTTCCTCTAACATTTCCGTGCAACTACTGACACTTTGCTGCTATCGAACGACGCCAGAACTCTTCTGCTACTCCTGGAAACATCTGACGTGGATCGTGACAAATACAGCTTGATCATTAATTAACGCTGCTTATACGATCTGACTTGGCACATGAGTTTGTTGGCTATACAGGAACACTTTTTATTCCTGAAAATGTTATGACAAGGAATAAATATTATCTAGAAGCTACACTGAGGTTAGGATTAAAGCACGTACCTGTGTACCTCTGACAATTATCACCATTCCCGAGCCGGCTGCAGTGATTCCCCATGTTAAAAGTGTGCCTAATAATGCTTGGGTGATTGGGCCCCATGTGCGAATCATAATTTGTTTTTTCTACAAATTTACTAATAATAATAAACATCTACCCTATCAAAACATTTAAACATATGGCAAAGACGTTGTAGAAGAAGAATGTTTTAAGCGGCTTCAAAGATAATCATAAGACAATCCTTAACGCCAATCTGTCACTCTATGCCAAGCCACAGACATTGCGACGCTTCTCTCGACTGAATTTCACTGTAAGCTTTAACTTCATATTTTCTGTTCTATTATGTTGTTCATCTTCGTATTTTATCATTCTTGTACAAGCGAATGCAGCATATCTTCTAGTAATTACAACGTAACACATACAGACACCAACACAAAACGGGCGCGTCTACATCTACATCTGAAATCTGTTAACCACTGTGAAGTCCATAGTGGAGGATACGGCCCATTGTATCAGTTTTTAAGGTTTCTTTCTGTTCCATTCACTTATAGACCACAGAAAAAATGATTGTTTAAATGCCTCTGTGAGTGCTGTAATTAATCTTATCTTATTCTCGCGATAACTTCGTGAACGACATGCAGGGGAATACCTTACATCTTAAGTGTCATCATTTAAAGGTGGTTCTTAAAACTTTGCAAGCTTCCTCTGGATTGTTTACGTCTATCTTCAACAGTCTGCCAGTTCAGTTTCTTCAGCACCTCTGTAACACTCTCCCAAGAGTCAAACAAAACTGTGACCATTTGGTGCTACCGTTTCCAGTGTGCGTTCAGTACCCCATGTTAGTCTTGTTTAGTACTGGACCCATGCATATGAGCATTAGTCTAGAATGAGTCGCATGAGTGATTTGTAAGCAATTTCCTCTGTAGACCGATTACATTTCCCCAGTGTTCTACCAGTAAACCTAACTTTACCACCTGCCTTGCTTATGACTAAGCTTATGACATCATTTCATTTCATATCCCTACAAAGCGCTATAACTGGGTATTTGCATGAGCTGGCCGATTCCACTGGTGACCCACTGATATTATAGTTACAAGATATAACTTTTTTTAGTTTTGTGAAGTGTATACTTTTATATTTCAGAACATTTAAAGCACGTTGCCAATCTTTGCACCACTTTGAAATCTTATGAAGACCTGACCCAATATTCATGCAGCTTCTTTCAGACAGTACTTCGTTATAGATAAATAAAGCATCTGCAAACAGTCTGAGCAAGGGTTCCAACACACTTCCCTGGGGCACACCTTTAGTTATTTCTACATTTGACGATAACTCTCCACCCAAGATAACATAATGTATCTACCCTACCGAAGAATACTCAGTCTAGTCATAAATTTCAGTGTTTACTTCCTTTTTTGGTAATAAGTGTAGATGTGGATTTGAGTAAAATGCTTTTCGGAAATCAAAAAATACTGCATCCATCTGACTGCCTTGATCCAAAGTTTCCAATATTTCAACTAGAAATGTGTGAGTTGGGTTTTGCATAATCGATGTTTTCGGAATCCATGCTGCCTAACATGAAGCAGGTCATTCTATTCACGATACCTCGTAATTGTCAATGTCAATGAAATTCACCAACAGCTGTGTATCTTGAGATGTTATTTGATTTTATTTTGAAGGCTATCAGTTTCAGCATTCCACTATGCCATCTTAGGGCCCCATATGCATCTCTTCAAATAAACGAAAATATCATGTAGAACCATAAATCTCTGGATGTCGTGAATCCAATCGTTACACTAGTGCTTCATTTGAAGACTTGGTAGCAACTGAGTCTTCAAATGCAGCACCAGTGTAATGATCGAATTCACGACATCCAGAGATTTATGGCTCTTTGTGACATTTTCTTTTATTTGGAGAGATGTATATAGGGCCTGGAGATAGCATAGTGAAATGCTGAAACTGGTAGCCTTCAAAATAAAATAACATATTAAGATAACATAGCTTCTGGTCAATTTCATTGACATTGACAGTTACTTAATCAACCAATGTCCTGTGTCCATGATGGAGCAACAGGTACTTCATAATGTTTGAGTTCAGAATATGTTCTAAGATTGTAGTTTTGTGGATCACTTCTGCTGCCCTTCTTGTAAACAGGAGTGACATATGCTTTCTTTGAACTTTTGGGTGTGGCGTTTTGTTTGGGGGATCTTGATAGATTATAATTAAAAGAGGGGTTAGTTCAACCGCAAATTCGGCATAAAATCTGATAGGAATTCCCCTGGGCCCTAGAACTATGTCCGGTTTTAATTTAATACTTATTTCACTAATATATTCAGTGGTACATGGATAAAAGTCGCAGCCATATTGCTACACACCGCTGCTAGCCAGCCAGGGATCTAAACTGCACACATAAATGGCATGCAAGCCATCAGATTTCCTGGGATTTCCATGTTATCAGCAATCAGTAACCGATAGCTGTAATTTGCCTACATATGTGCAGTCTATGAAACGAGTGGTCGCCTATGTGATGGATTGCTGTGATGCATTTCTCATGTGTGGGGCTTTCTAAACCCAAATGGCCATCACAGCACCATGACTTCATTATGCATTCACACTATCCATCACAAGTCAAGTCAGTTCAAGTCACATGATCTCAAGTCACATGGCTGTCCTCAACTATTTTCAATCTAACGAACGACAAAAAACAAAAAGTAACGAATAATAAAGATAAATAAGAAAGATGTAGAGTAACTACCGAAGTCAGCCATGAAAACCACGACCTAATGGAAGCACAACGAAATGGAGTTTGGAGGATGAGTGCATGGCTGTGTATAAAGAAGAAATGAGCATGAGTCACGTGATCGACAACGGTCAATGACACCAACCACTCCCTAGAAACCTTGAAGTGCCTTGACATGACGTGAAATGATTGGCAGTGTGAATGCTGCCATTTGAATTGCGTTGTGGAATGTTTTGGCATGCCATGACATGACAGCCAGTGTGAACTGACCTTTAGTGATTACCCCTCCATTTATTTGTTACTGTATCAGGCACGCAAATCATAATTTTATTAAATCTGAAAACATAGCAATTCCAATGAGATAATTGGGTGAACAATGAACTGAATAGTTGCTTTACCAGACAGTTATTGAAATACATTGGTCTAATTTTACAAAGTACAAATATATACTCAATAAGCACATATGGCAGAAAACCGCAAAAAAGAAGCTAGTAACACCTATTTAGTAGCTGTAGATGTGTAGGGTAGACATCTATATCAAGGACATGTAACAGCTTTTAAGTCTTCTCATAGGTTTTGAAGCATAAGAATCATTACTCTAATTGCAGATTAGTTCCAGTCAATCTGTATATCTTGTTTTATTCATTCCTACTTCTTCATACCTGTGATTGGTATGTCAGAACAATGTAAGTGATAGTGTACCATTCATAAAATGTGCTGATGTAATCATAGTCTACAGTTTACAATTTCTAATTTACAATTAGAAAATGATCCAGGTGAGGATGCTCAGAGCCGAATGATTGAGACAGAAAATGTGAAATATATACACTTTGTTGCTCAGTAGCAATTCATAGAAAAGATGTGTGTTCACTCAGTGAAAGCTCACACTGAACTGCTGCAAAGGTAGTCCTGCAGCAGGAAAATGTGCTTCTAGAGCAAAAAATTTTGCCTTATTAGCAAACATAATCGCTGTTGAGTCACCACAAAGCCCACTGGCAGTGGAGAGCAATTGGGAGGAGGAGGGGTGGAAGACACTGTTGTTGACCTCCTCTTTGTGCATTTAGTGGTTCCCTGTAACTGATTTCCATGTGGAGGTCTTTCTTATATGCTGAATACTCACCTAAAAGTACCCACAGTAGGTCGTCTGCCTACTCCCCTCCATGGCACATAAGGGCTTATTTGAGTGTGTGGTGCCAGCTCTCTAGCTCTCCAGGAGGCCATTACTTTGAGGGTGCTATGTTGTGGTTCAAAAGTGCTGAACACTACCCAAGTGACAAAATTGGGTAAAATGTGCTGATTCAAACTGTCTACCTTTATTATCATTATGGAAACAGGGCAGTCGAACAGAAAATCCATAAATGGACAAATGCCTTTTTGTTGTGGAACTGCTCTAATGATGGAATAGCTCACATAGAAGTGGTCAATAGGTGTATGGTGGGCAGTGGGTGTGTTACCATTGTAGCCTGAGAAAAATAGTCTTTAATTTGCTCAAATACCTGTTGCATTTCTGAGGTCCGTACAATATCCCACTTGCCCATTGTGTGCTCGCATGCTAAAACATTCATTAGAGGTACCTGGATGATAGCTGCATGAGGTAAGAGTCTGTGATAAAAATTTAGCTTGCTGAGAAGTCAGGGTAGTTCTTAAAAGCCTCATGGCCAGGGTAGTTGACTAATGAGCTAGTGTATTGTGTTGTAGGGCAAACGCTGTCGCTGCTAATCAAATGGCAAAGGAATGTAACTTCTGATTGTCGTAGCCAACGTTTATCATCATTGACTACGACACTGAGCTCGTTTAGGGCATCGATAAACTAGTTTGAGATGCTCTTCATGTTTGTGTTGAGAAGTAGAAAAGACTAAAATATCATCTAAGTAAGCACAGAAAAAAGAAAACTCGAAAAGAATATTTTCTACCTCTGCCAAGCCTATACTGCACTTTGAGTCTATAAGGCATGTAAAGGAAGACATAAAGTCCTAAAAGGATTATAGTAACTGCCTCTGGTATATCATCTCGATTCATGGAAATCTGTAAATATGCCTTTAGACAGGTCAACACACTGAACATGGAAGGACCTGCTAAATTATGAGTAAAGCCCTCAATATTTGGGATTGGGTAACAGTCCAGAATTGTGCAGGTCCAAAGTGCATGAGAATCGCTACACAGTCTATGTGTACTATCCTTTTTGGGTATGAAACGAATGGGCGATGCCCAAGAACTATCGGACTCCCTGATGATGCTATCTTGTAATTACTTATCTATAGCCAACTTGGTTACATGTGATTTATCTGCGGCTAATCTGCATACCTTGTGCTGGACTGGAGGGCCTGGTGTGATGTTAGTTTTATGCACAGTTCTGTTGTGGATAGCATTCTGTCTGCACAGCACACTCGAATTAAGGGGAGGGGGGTAAGCGAAACACACACAGTAGGTTCACAGGCACTGGGGGATGGATACACTATATTAAACTATGGCAGTGATGGTACAGATGGTGCAGGCTACCCTATTGGAGTGTGTGTGTGTGTGTGTGTGTGTGTGTGTGTGTGTGTGTGTAGCTGGATGCTCCATAGCCACTGCCTCTTTCATGGTGTTAATGCTGGAATGATGAGACTGTTCATGAACTGCTCTTCATGTAGGCGAAGTGTTCCTTGTTTGATGTTGAAGTATCGCTCTGTAAGCTGCTGCAATTCGAGCACTGATGACATATAGTTTTAGGGGACCTGTTGGCCATGGTTGCATGGATGGCAGTGGAGCACTGATGATTCAAGTCACAGCATGTCTGCTGCTGTGATATAAAAGAGTTCCACATGCCAAATTGGGGGTGAGGCTAAAATGTCTGTGGAAATCAGTACACAGTTCAGGTTCCTTGATGTCAGAACGGTAGTAATATATGGAAAAATTGCATGCATGAACAGCAGAAGCTTGGACCGAACAGCAGCAAAGATACTCCCACAGAAGAGAGCTGACTCCTGATCAAAGAGTTTTGCTATATTAGTTAACACAGTCTCTACTACGTCACCACAACAGTCATGGGTTTCAGTTTTCGGATGATGTCAAATCAGATGCAGTCTAGGTCCAAACGTATATCCATAAAATGTTCTTGGGTCACTTATTGCATCCCATTTGGATGGAACTCAAAGCTTTTGATGATATTGATGATACCCTCCATCATTGTGAAGTGGCAAGGTTCCCTCTTTTTTACCCACAGCACAGCAACCAGTTGGCTGGATTTCATCATGATATTATGTACAGGTGTGGCGTCCTCTATGTTCATAGATTTTGGGCCAGCTCTGTATGCGTCATCATGACGTAATGCAGCCAACTGGATGCTGTCCTGTGGGTATAAAACAGGGAACCTTGCCGGTTCACGACAGTCAGTTTTAGTTCCTGACGACGATGTGGAGGGCATCATCGAAAGTTTGGAATTTTAGTCGAATTTGACTTGCCAAGTGAACTGAGAACTCCACTGCAAAAAGCTTCATAGCCTTAATGGTCCAGCACATGCCTTAAGCTGGGTTCACACTCATGTCTAATGTGATGCCACAGCTGGTGGCTTGCTGTAGTGGCATCGTGAGCTACCATTCACACAGGACGCCACAAATTCTATGTAACTGCACAGCTTTCAATATGGCGTCAGTTGAAATCATAGGGGCGGATATGAATGATATAGTGCTTATAGGGCTTAGAGCTGTCTCATGAGCTAAATACAAGGAAGATGAAAGTCAAATGCTGGATCCGAAAATAAATGTTGCACAGTGCTAAATCAAGGGAAATAACACATTTATAAAAGAAATAACACTTAGAGACAAAAATGCTGTCTGCAATGGCAAACTAACCAACAGGTAGCATGTAAATATCATCTACAGACACGCCACTTTTCCAAGATTTTAGAATCTTATTGTATTCGTTGATACAGGCATTTTGAATAACTAGTTTTTACTTTAAAGCTGCTACATCATGCTCTGAAGCTATTTCCTGCATAATAATCCATAATTTATACCATTCTTGTAACTATACGGCAATGCAAACATGTCGTGCCGATGGCAAAGAAACACCTTCTGTGGGTAGGCAAGGTCATTCAACTGGAACCCCGTAAAACTGTTTGCTTTTGTTAACAGCAGACGAGCACCATGTGTTAGGCCAATAAAGGGTGAAGAGACATTTCACGTGAAGGCCTCCTACATATTAGAAGATAAAATGATTTGCAGGGAAGAATATGTACAGTGGAGGAGGTTCATTGTAGATTCACACCAACTCCTCAACTTCATCATGGTACAATGATGATGAACAGTATAGTTCAGGGCAGGTTATATATTTCATATATAAAAATTGATTGAGCTGTTAAGATTGTAATTGCACTTTACTTTTACCTTCAAGGAACTTAAGACAGTGTAACCATTGCGATTAGGTGCAATACTCCTGGTACTTATAAAATAAATAAAATAAAAAACATTATTTAAATATTAATTTTTCTATCTGTATGATGGTGATTGTAATTGTAATTGATATTTGCTTATCTGGAACGTGGACGTTTAATTATTCGGTATCAGACGCTTGACAATGGCTTTTTCGTAAAGGCAATGTTACTCGTAGTTGACCGTGAAATAAAACTGAAATAATCGGACTTCGTAATTAAATCGTTTCCAAAGACTGCTGCGGTAGGTGCGGACTCATAATCTAAATCTCAATATTACAATAATTTGCCAGCCATGCCAAAACGTCGTACAGAGGTGATTGTCTACTAAACATAAAAAAGTTACACAGTTAGTTAAATCAGATATATTCAATGAATAAACCTACAGTTCATAATCCTACTTACTTTTATAAATATAAATTCTTTACAGGATCGAGTGCCTAGTCTGGTTGCAACTCGCAGTATTCTTCTATAACATGAAATATGGCGGTGTGCCAGACAGTAGAATAAAATACGTGCTTCTCGCACCACTTCTACCAGAGCTCTCCCTTTCTAATCAAACATAAGAGTAACGTAATTGTGCTTTTGTTTTATCAGCGACACAGCGCTGCAGTTGTGTGCCATAGGCTTTATTTATTTGTCACTGATTATTTATTTAATTAATATTTCGAGTTTCCGAGGAAGCTCACGCTCGGCATGCAAATGTGCCTTTATATTGCCCCCTGAATTGCGAGGCGAAAGGACACACCTGCAGGCGAGCAATTCACCTAAAGGCACAAGAAAATCTAAATTATCTACAACTATTTACATGACCTACATTATACACATTATATACAAAATTTGAATGACGCGGGTGCGCCGTAAAAGTTCTTATGTTGGCAGATAGAGTGCGCGCATGCGCAGAAGCGTCTGTATGACTCCGGCACTGCCGTTATATCGTACAGTTAGATCACGCGGCACAGTATTGCAGTTCATATTGTTCGTGTGCGCGCGTTTCTCAGTCATTGCACAAAGAAAATATTCAACCAAGATTTCATATGAAGACTACATTCTATGACAGGTAACTTAGTTTTAAATTTACAATATTTGTTATAACACAATACAACTTAGATTGTTGAATGTTCTTAGTATTGTTTTGAAATACTTCAAAGAAAAATGACCGTATGTTTCAGGTGCGTTGACCTATACACATCGTGTCGTTATTACAGTTCATATTCATGTGCTGCACAATAATTTTTTACAGGTTAGTATCGTCGTGGTAAAGTTTTTTTTTTGATCACAGTAACATCGTTGTATAACAACGTGATTAATACATAAGCGTGTCCATTTCCCATTTCCATTATAGTCGTTGTAATGCAGTTCGTTGTGACTAAAGGCATTGCTCATTACAGATCAGACGTGACCCGTCGAGTAATTGGTCCACGTGCAGTTCGTTTTTTTTTTTTTTTTTTTTTTTCATTCCGTGGAAGCTTGGTTGCAGAACCTCGGACGGCACATAGCTGGCGTCGATCCTTGGACAGTCCAGGTAAGAGTGTCTGTCACATTTCGAGAACATTTCATTCCCTGAAGTTCCAACCAAAATTCTTCCACCCGTCGTGTTGTTTTCTGGACAGGCACTTTGTGTCCATTTAATCCAGTTAACATCTTGAAGTTAGGTACTGTAGTAATGTCACTAGACGATGCACGAATTATGCCCTTCACATTTTCAGTTTTTTTTTTTTTTTTTGAATATAGCTCACCTAAATGTTCGTAGTTATTAATCAAGGAAATCGTTCATCGCGTTTACATAGGTACGATGCATAATGAATGGCATTAACCGTTTCCTTCACATAGGTTTCTGCGTAGTTGCAGAGTTAGTAATGTTCGTTAATGTCCGTGAACAGAGGTTCACTATGCAATGTCTTTTTGGCACTCGTTTTGTTCAAATTTTTACATAGTAACAGTTACATGATACATCAGTTAAAAAAATAAGTAATTATACATACACACGTCACATATTTTCTTAGCATAAACATAATATAGTTGCACATAAACATGTTTACATCATCATTACATAGCTATAGGTTATTACATTGTGTCACGTTTGATTACATGAATTGTCGATATTTACATCCTCTTTAGCGGTTTTGCTGGGATATTATCGATGTTTTTTGTGATGTCATCTGAAATTAAGATAGATTAGACACAACATTCATTACATCAGTAGGCAAGACCAGGCGTTTTCACTACTCAATAGATATTCAAAATAGTAAGAGAGAAAAAATGTTCGATTCCTCGCGTTTTGTGCGTGTGTGTAGAGTGTCTGTGTGGCCTTGACTACTGATAGATGCTTTTCGTGTTGAGAGATGTGCGTCTAATCTATTTCTCAAAGTAAAAGATCGCTTCACAGATGACGTCTGTCGGTTCGTCAGGTGTCATACCAAGTCAGTGGTACCTACAATAACAAATGTTCCGTGAAAAATTAATATATCATTCACTGCTACGTAATCATAAATTTCATTTTGATATTCCGTTTTCCAGGTGGTGGCGCGCGCTGAAAGAAGAGTTCTTCTGCCTTCAACTGCGACTCTGGAACCGCTAAAATGAAAATTTCTACACTACTTATTATCTGTGTTGTAACAACAGAGTTTTTCGAGTTGCTTAGCAATATTTTGATGGGTATGACTTTGACATTATTCAGCATGAAATGCTCTAAGATCTCGGTGTGCGTATAGCCCAATAATTTTGTTAGTTCTACGATGTTGTAACAGATACGCACCAGGATGCGGTATGTTAACAATTATATAAGGTCCTTCATATAGCAGACGCCACTTAGCGTTGCGTCGTTTGAGTGCTACAGATTTATGATGAGTACGAAGTAGTACAAGCATTCCTACCTCGAATTTTTCTTTTCTTTTTATTATGTTTCTGTGATGTTTGTTTCGTATCTGTGCATGATGTGTCAGCGTAGTCAATACTTCTTTTATTTTCTGTTCAGGTGTGATTTCCTTGTCTGACAACTTAGGTAATGGTTCTATCCACTGATCGTTCTGTTTGCAATTGAACATGATCTCGTTAGGTGTGTAATTTGTATCATAAATATTTAAGTTATTGTGTACGTCTTCGAAAAGACTTAGGTAGGACACCCAATTAGTATGTTTTGATGAAATATAGGTCCTCATGAATCGATTTAATTCTCGGAAAAGTCTCTCAGTCGCGTTACATTGTGGACTAAACCTCGAAATAAATATACTTTTAATGTTATTGTCCTTCAAGAAATTTCTCCATTTGTACCCAGAGTAGTATGCTGCATTATCTGACAGAATTGCTTTAGGTTTTCCCACGTGCATCAGGTAATCACTTGAGAATCTTCGTATTATAGCACTTGCAGTGGCGGATTTTAAAGCATAAAGTTTGACATGTTTAGAAAATATATCGTAAAAAGCTAAGATATATTTGACGCCTCCAGAGCTTGCTGGATGCGGTCCACTGATGTCAGTACACAGAATTTCCAGGGGTTTACTAGGTAAAATAGAATGTAAATCTGTTTTTGTGGATAAATTCTGAGGTTTTGATTTTTGACATATGACACATGTTTTCAGTTCCCTGTAAATTTTTCTTCTCATATTGCTAAAATAACAGTATGTGCTGAGCTTTGCCAAACACTTTTTCGTCCCATAATGACCCCAAACTAAGTGTGTGTGCCAAATTAGATTACGTTCAGACTCTTTGGGAATGCATACACACCAGTTAGTAGCATTTGGATGTCGGCGGTAAAATAACACATCATTGTGTAACTTGTAATACTTAGTCGAAGGATGATTGTGTTTTTCTACCAGTAATGTTATTATCTTATACCAGTGAGGGTCAGATTTTTGTAATTTAGCCATGTTTCTGCACATATCAATATAATATTGGTGATACTGCTTGTCTTGCATTAAGAGAATCCTGTAGTCATTTATATTTTCTAAGTCACTGTTGGTATCATTCATACCTTGTGGAAGTCTAGACAAAGCGTCTGCAATGGTGTTGTCCTTACCTTTTATGTACTTAATTTCAAAAGAGTAGTTCTGAAGTGTAACTGCCCATCGTGATAGTCTAGGATGTACAAGTTTACAAGTTAAGAAAAATGTCAGGGCCTGGTGATCGGTGTAAATTACTGTATGTTTTCCAAATAAATAATAATTGAATTTCTTGAATGCCCATACTATGGAAAGTGTTTCTAACTCAGTAGTGGAGTATGTACGCTCACATTCAGTTAGAGTACGACTTGCAAACCCAATAATTCTTATCTGTTCCTTTTCTTTATTCTTTACAACTTGAAATAAGCAACATCCCAAGCCAGTTCGTGAAGCGTCACAAGTCATACAAAAATCTAAATTGAAATCTGGATGGCTCAATAAGTTTGCACCCACTAAAGCATGTTTAATTGTATTAAAGTCATTCTGGCACTGTTCCGACCAGATCCAAACTTGATTCTTTCTGAGTAGATTTAGCAGATGTTTACTGTTCAAAAGTGGTTGTGGCAAAAAACGTCTGAAAAATGAACATAGCCCAAGGAATGATTTTAACTGCTTTTTAGTTCGAGGGCTAGGAAAGTTTCTGATAGCATCTAATTTACTGGGATCCGGACGTATGCCCCGCGAATTAATGATATGTCCTAAATATTTTATCTCACTGCAACCAAATTTTGATTTTCTAAGATTGGCTGTGACTCCAGCTTGTGCAAATTTTTCTAAAATTCTTTGAAGTGTGTCAACGTGTTCCTTCCAAGACTGTGTAGCTATCAGTATATCATCTACATAGTGTGTGACTGTCTCAACTAAATCGTCGCCAAGCACGGTATCCAGGGCTGTAATGAATACCCCAGAGCTGACATTCAGTCCGAAGGGTAGAACACAAAACTGATAGGTTCGCCCCCCGAACATAAATGCAGTATATTTCCGTGAATCAGGAGTGATACCCACCTGCCAAAACGAATTAGCGAGATCTATTGTGGAAAAATATTTTGCATCTAGAAATTTCTGTAATTGCTCTTCTAAATTTTCGGGTTTTGTGTGAACCGGTAAAATTATTTCATTAATTGCTCGTGCGTCTAACACTAACCTAATGCTTCCATTTGATTTTTTGACAACAAGTAGAGGACTACAATAAGGTGAGGTGGATGGTTCAATGACCTTCCTGTCTAACATTTGTTTTAATTCTTGCCACACAGCAGGTCGTTGAGATAACGGTACGTTATATGTCTTGTGGTAGAATATCTTGTGAGGCTTAACTTCAATCTTGTATACATACGTGTTGATAACACCTAATCGTTTGGCAAAAAACTTGTAAATATTTGGATAACACTTCCTGTAGTTTTATACGTTCATGTACACTGAGAGCTGTAGCTTCACTTATCTTATAATCAAGCAATGTTTTCAAGTCCATTATCTCTGTGTCAGATGAGTGTGTTTGCATATCTTGAATGTCATTGTCAAGTACTAACTGAACCTTGTACCCTGTACAGTGTTTGTCATGCTTTAGAGTTCTCCTGTCCAAATCAATAATAATTACACTGCCTTTATCATTTAAAATACATTTACCTTTGGAGAAGTCTATAATAGAGTCCTTCTCGCTCATAATATCTATTCCTAATATGCAATTTGTCACAAGGTTTTGTACAACCAGGAATGGCCATTGTACGGTTCCATTACCTATTTTAATGTTTACAAAAACTTGCTTCGTAACCCTACATGACTTATTACCTAGTGCAGTAGTTATTTTACAGTTTTGGGCAGGAAACTCAGCCACAGGTTCCAATTCACACATCTTTTTATAGAAATTAAAAGACAAAACGCTCACAGCTGCACCTGTATCTAGGATAATAGTAGTTGGAATCCCACCTACTACACCAGTAGTAGATGCTAAAACAATTTCATTTGTGTTTGAACGACATTGTGTACTGTCTTGTAAAAGTTCATCTGATATATTCTCATTGTGGTTGTATCTTATAAACAAAACAGGTAGTTTTTGTTTAGAATTATTAGGCCAATCAATATTTTGTTGTTCAATGGTGGTGTCAAATAACTGATTAACATTGAAGTCGCCCCCCAAGAATTCTTCAGCCACGACCTGGGGCATAGAAGTGACTGTTTCTAGTTTGTTGGATTAGCATTTGTACTAGGTACTGACACAGATTGAGGTTGTGCATCAGGTGTCATTTCTATTATATTCACATTCGGATATTGCCTATTATGATCTCCAAACTTTTGCGGTTGTTGTTGCTGTTGCGCATTATAACTTACCTGTCGGTCGTAAGGTATGCTCCAATTTTGTCCTGGTGGCTGCTGTGGTAAAGCAGAGTTTGAATGAAAGTACTGATCGTTACGAGTCCAACCTTGATGCTGTCTTGGCTCGTAGTTATTATTATTTCTATTTCTGTTTGTGTTTTTGTTGTTGCCTTTGTATCCGTTGTTACCGTTGTAGTTATTACCGCGGTGCCTTTTGTATGGATTGCCCCATGAAGTGTTATTACTGTTGTAACTATTGTTTGTATTGGAATACGCGTGTTGATTTTGATTTTCGTATTGAGACGGCATGTGAGTTTGCTGTTTTTGCTGTACCGCGTATCCAACTGTGGGCGCGCCAGAATTGAGTTGGCAAGCCTGCATGTTTTGCATACCACTAGTGTAAACATTGTGGCTGCTGTTTTGCCGCGCGAAGCGCTGATCTTCAAGTAACATGTCAACCGAATCTAAGGCTGTTAAAAAATAATCTGAATCGTCATCCGGGATATGTAGGAGTTTTTCTTTAATGTTGAAAGGCAATTTGGCCTTCAACGCACGGAGTATATCACGCGTTGCGACTGGTTCGTCTAAAAAGTGTCCCATGTTCAAGTATTTTTCAAAATATCTGCGTAAGTTGCCATTTTTACTGTTAAAAGTTTCAGGTTCTAAAATTTGTCTTCTGAGTCGCTCCTGGATGGATTGCGACCAGAATTTGTTCAGAAAAGCACGCTCAAACTCACTGTACGTGGTACATACGTCAGCTTGACTGTATGCCCAGACAGCTGCATCGCCTTGGATGTAACCGACAATATATGAAATCTTTTTCCGGTCACTCCAAGTGCGTGGAAATGCGTTACTAAAAGATTTAAGAAAAATCACCGGATGAATGGTTCGTTTTTCTGGGATAAAAATCTGAAATTGCCTGTGTTTCATTAAGCTTTCTTCTTCCTTCGTATTGTGATATGGATTTATTCCACTGTAATTACTGGTATGTTCAGCTGGCGAGTAATTACGATAATGTTGCTGTGGTTTACCATGATAATAGCTTGTGTTTGTGTTTGCACATCGTGGTATGTGTTGTAGTCGTGGTGTGTTTTGTTCTTGTGTGTTTGTCGTGTGCGGTATGTGTGTGTCATACTCGAATGTATATTGGTTCCTGAACTGTGCGTTTTGACTGATATTTTCGTTACATTCAGACTGTGGTCGATCGGTGAATTGTCTCATGGGTGCAGTGACGGATTGTACTGCGTCATTGATCAGCTGTTTGTTATTAGTAATGTATTGCGCTACGGAGTCGTGCACAATTGTTGGTAAATTTTCACGTGAGCATCTATCAAAATGTTTGTCTTTGTTCACTACCCAATCATGAAATTCTTTATTAATATTTTGAAAATGAGCTGTGGGATCAGAGTGTAAGATGTCAGTCAGGTGTTGTTCAACATTGTCAAATTTATTCTGTACGTCAGTAATTCGTTTTTCAAGGTTGTCATGTACTGAAGGATATGTTTGAATTTGTTCAGTACGAACTTCACACGTGACATTAAGGTTTTTTACTTGTGTCTGTAAAAGTGCTACGTCAGTTGTAGTCTTTTCTTGTCTCGTATTAAGCTGGGAAAATTTAGTACTGAGTTCAGTCATCTGTTTGGTCAGTGTGGCGTCTATAAGTTCCACACGTTTACATAAAGTGTCATTACCTGTCTTGAGTGCTATGAGGTCAGATTTAATTGCGTCATTTTGTGTCTGTAAGGTTGCCATGTTTTCGGCGTTCTGTTTCCTTATGTATGCCATATTTTCTGCGTTTTGTTTCATTAGCATTTGTAACATGTCGGCAATGTTTACTGTTTGCAAGGTCTGTGCCCCCGTCGCGTCATTAGACGTGACGTCATGCATCAACATGGGCTCTGACTGAGACTTTGAAATTTTTGTAGTGGACGGCCTATTGCCAAAATTTCCGTCAACACTTGCGTCAATATTTGATGAATCGTCACTACCGGTTGCTGTCGTAAAGTCATTTTCTAACATTTGTCTCTCGTCCGAGTCGGATTGTGTCTGAATAGTACGTCTTTGCTGTTCCATTTTTGCGTATTGATTTCTAGTTATTACCATGCCACACGTGATATATGTTTCAAGAAAATAAAGTTTGACACTGGTTTTAAAATAAAATGCTGTTGAATATGAATCGCTCGTAGCAACAAAGGCTGTTTGTTAATTTAAAAATGTAAACTGAATATCGGATTATTCTTAATGGCTGCTGGCCATGTTACAACGTATCGTACAGAAGTCGGCCATATTGTACAATCGTGTATTCGTATTGTTGCATACGTTATTGTTTAAGGAAAAGTACTGAGAATGAAATTTATCACTGAAAACTGTTATGCGCGAAAGAAACACTACAGAATCTACTGAAAAGCTAATACACTGAATTATACGTCTGGTCAAGCCTGCTAATGCAAAGATGCTGCGTCTTACTTTATTTTGCTGGAAGTTTCATTGCGTCTTCCCGCAAAATTTTAGAATTGGAAAATATCTTCAGATTTTTTTTTGTTATCTCTCATACATTCACGTCCAGGTCCAGAAAGTTGATTTTTCACATGAAACAAAGAGAACAATGTAACAAATGACAAAATAACAAGTCCGACACGCAGTCGCCAATATAAAATAAATAAAATAAAAATATTGTTTAAATATTAATTTTTCTATCTGTATGATGGTGATTGTAATTGTAATTGATATTTGCTTATCTGGAACATGGACGTTTAATTATTCGGTATCAGACGCTTGACAATGGCTTTTTCGTAAAGGCAATGTTACTCGTAGTTGACCGTGAAATAAAACTGAAATAATCGGACTTCGTAATTAAATCGTTTCCAAAGACTGCTGCGGTAGGTGCGGACTCATAATCTAAATCTCAATATTACAATAATTTGCCAGCCATGCCAAAACGTCGTACAGAGGTGATTGTCTACTAAACATAAAAAAGTTACACAGTTAGTTAAATCAGATATATTCAATGAATAAACCTACAGTTCATAATCCTACTTACTTTTATAAATATAAATTCTTTACAGAATCGAGTGCCTAGTCTGGTTGCAACTCGCAGTATTCTTCTATAACATGAAATATGGCGGTGTGCCAGACAATAGAATAAAATACGTGCTTCTCGCACCACTTCTACCAGAGCTCTCCCCTTTCTAATCAAACATAAGAGTAACGTAATTGTGCTTTTGTTTTATCAGCGACACAGCGCTGCAGTTGTGTGCCATAGGCTTTATTTATTTGTCACTGATTATTTATTTAATTAATATTTCGAGTTTCCAAGGAAGCTCACGCTCGGCATGCAAATGTGCCTTTATATACTCTGAAGCAAAAGGAATAATTGTTTTTCAAAATGCGATTTGAGGACAAAGTGGACAGTCCAACAAACTCAACACGACTGTTAATTAGATGATGTCTTCATCTGACACGTACTACTGGAAGAAAAGCACAAAATATTACTAGCAAAAGAGATTTAATGTGCTACTCTTGGAAAAATTTCAGAATAATTATTATTTGAGGTATCAGAATATATCCCACAGCATAGAAAGAACAGTCATAGGAGTTGAATCTTGTATGGAATGTATATGCAGTCGACAGACTGACCGACATCCCACATCAATACTATCGAATGTATCTAGTTCTGACCTGGCAAATATATGACCATACATTCACAGAAATTGGACTTATCATATTTACTCTTAATTTATTATACTGTGTCTCAATAAAATTGACTCTCACTAACATGGTAACTGTAATTAGACCTTTGCATCAATTACATGTGAAAATTAGCTTTTCCTTCTCTCACGTATTTCAATTCCCATCCACAGCAACAACAATTATTTACCATTACTTTTACTAATAGATAGGCCTAAGTATATAAAAACAGGGAAACCACAGTGATATTAAATTTCGATCTTTGCCCAAAATGGAAATATAAAGTGTTAAACCAAAATTATGTACTAATTCCCTTTTGATGCTCATACCCTAAATATTTCTACTATGTTAAAAACCATCTCATAAACATTCTGTTCAAGTGATTCAAATAAAAGCCATGTCTTCATAACATTCTTTGTATTGGGCAGTTTAACCTCAACGAAATTTCATCAGAATGTAATGAAATTTTATAAGGAGATTACTCTTTAATTTTCAGCACTTAAAAAAACTTAGCAGGCTAATTGAGATCTGACTATTCCTCTCTTGAAATGGTCCACATGAAGAACATTCCTCCAAGTAACTACAGAAGAAAAAGCCGAGACCATGTACAGTATGATATTTGCAGATAGGCAATTCAAGATTTAGGAAATAGATGATGCTATAGATATGGCTGAAGACAAGCATTGTACATATGACGTAGAGAAATAAATGTGAAAAGCTTTGCAGATATATTTTAGTTGAATACTAACAAAAAGCGGTATGTAAACAGACATTTCGATCATTAAAAGAATCTACCTGATTTTGTACTCCAATTTGTCCTTATGTATTATATGTGGTGATTCCATTTTACAACAGAGGGCTAATAGCAGCGAGTGTACAGGGTGAAATTAGGCAACCTTATGCCAAAAAACCGATTTAATATGCAGGAAAGATTATAAATATTGTTTTCTGCAGTTCATAAGGAATTACCATATTGGCCCAATCATGTGCTGCATCTTAAGTTGAAGGAAAAAAAGAGATGGAAAGTCGGTGGATAAAAATTTATCTAATTACCAATTTACAAAAACTGTTCACTATTTGTTCACTGTTAACTGCGTGATTGTAGATTGCAATGTAGATAAATCACACAGAAATAGCAGACCTCTAATCACTGTCTACACTGCTATCACTGCTAACTTACTACTGGTATTTGTTGCATCATGGTCAATATTTTTGTGAGTCTCACCACCCTCCATGGCAGTGGGCACACAGCACTTCTTAAACTCTTTTACAACAGAACCTGATGATATTGCTTGCCACGAAGTGAGAGTCTACATACACAAGAATCTGATTGTTGGTTTTTTTAATATTGCCAGTGTATGATCAACTTCTAAAAAGACAACCGAAATAGAGTAAACAGTCCTTCATGCATTGTTTGCAGTGACATCAAGCTCCTGTAGTTTTTAAATCATGCCTCTAGATATTATAATATGGTCTATTTCAAATGCATTTTATTCTGTATTTCAGGTTGTGAAGATACCGTACAGTACAACATAATTCTTTCTGCGTTTTCTTTGCATTTTGTTTTTCTGCATTCTTTTGTTGATATGTTGCAGGATTTATTATAGTATGGGTTTTGTAACTTTGTTTCTTTGTGGAACTATGTTTCTGTAGAAGTCATGGAGTTGCTATACTTGGGATTGCTATTTTTTTTTTTCCTAATTATGTGTGTTTCAGATTTGTTAACATGTTTTTAAGTTATTATCAATAAATGTGCTAATATAACATATGACTTTCATGAAATTTTAACTCACTGCACTCAATATAATGCTAAGGAAAGTGCGCTGAGCGGTAGTCATATATCGACAGGTACACCAACAAAGAAGACTGGAGTGAGAACAAAGGTCATCATCACACCCCACAAGTACAGGAGAGCTATGGCTTGGCCAATGTTAAAAAAACTGATTTACCAGTGATACACGTTTTAGTTTCACTGTGTACCACAGACAAGGAAACTAATAACCAACTGTGTCCCACTGCTTTCGATTCTTAACTGATAACCTTGACATTAATTAATTAATTAACTAATTTATTCGTCATCCTTGGGTTATTTCTGGTAGTTATACTGTGGATACATCAGGATATATGTGTATTAGTTACAAAGTATTTGTTATTTATGTGAAAGCATGGATATATGCAATTTCTTGAGACATTTTTAAAAGAGAATAAGATTTACTCTACAAATAAAATTATATGCATCAGACAGAAATAAAAAGAATATAAACAACTGTGCTTACATACAGTGATGCAGTGGTAATGCCGGTTCCTGTTAGATCACCGAAGTTATGCACTGTCAGCACTTGGATGGGTGACCATCTGGTCTGCCGAGTGCTGTTGGCAAGTGGCATGCACTCAGCTCTTTTGAGGCAAACTGAGGAGCTACTGGACTGAGACATAGCAGCTCCAGTCTTGTAACATGACATACAGCTGGGAGAACGGTGTGATGACCACATGCTGGTCCATATCTGCATCCAGTGATGCCTATGGGTTGAGGATGACATGGCGGCCAGTCGGAACTGTAGGTCCTTCATGCCTGTCCGTGTGGAGTTTAGCAGCTTACATACAGTGACAGAGCAATATCTTTATATTATTTATATAGAATTGGCAGAAGAATCTCTTATTTAAGAATTTGTATACTTGTATCTGAGAAACTCCTTTACACTGTTGCACTTGCATCTAAGAACTCCTTTACACTAATGACAAGCTGAGACCAGATGAGCTTTCAGTTTTTGTTTTAAAGCAGACAGTGTTTTTAAGTTCTTAACACTACCTGCACGTTTGTTACATAATGTACATCCAACTATTTTAGATTCTTTTTCACTTAAGTCTGTTTGGATACATATGATAATTATCTTTACTCCTAGAACTGTAGTTATGTATATTTTTGTTCATCAAAGCTGTACAGTTTATTTCTAGATACATAATTGTTTCATAAATAAACAGAGCAGGCACTGTCAGTATTTGTAATTCTTTGAATTTATTTCTGTAGTACTGGCTTGGTGACATGTTTCCAATGCACCTAATCACTTTCTTTTGCAGTTTAAGTAATCTGCTTATGTGTATACTGATGCACGACCCCATAAGGTATACAATAAGAGATATGTGGATAAATTAGAGCATAATAGATTTTAGCAAAGTGTTGTGTTCTACAGTTTGTGACATTTTTTCTCATGAGAAAAGCATTTGTACTAATTTTTAAGAATATTTTATCTGTATGAGTCTCCTATGTCATGAGACTGTCCACCATTAATCCTAGAAACTTGCTGCAATGAACTTCATAAACACTGGATTTCCCAAGCATGATATCATGATCATTAGCTTTGATTGCCCTATTCACTTGTATTCTAAAGTAAGTTGTTTTATTTCCATTTCTGAACTACAGATGGCAAAGCTACATGGATGTTGCGCAAGTACAGTATCTAGCGTGACCAGCATGGACTGTATAGTACACACTTCAGTCTTTTAGATTAAACAAGAAATGTGTTGATGCACTTTCTCATCATGAATGGCTATCCAAAACATTGATTTTGAATGTACTCTGTACTAATCACTGCATGATTGCTGTGATTGTTCAGTATGCATTGTGAACAGTACAGACTGTTTGGCATGTTCCACATACTGTTAAATCAAATTTTAAATATGTTAATGTACTTACTTACTACAGACTGAGGTATATCGAAATGTTCCACGTCATGATCGAATGGAAAAGAGCAATTTAAAAACTGTTACTAAAAACAACTAACAAACAATATGACTTGGGGGGATATCATACATTAATTGAGTTGAGTGTTTATTAACTACATCGCCAATTGTAGATATACTAATCACAAGGACTCTATAAACATTGTGCATTCCTGATACATCCACAAATGGGCAGTTGTGGTCATGAGGATAGGATGATGGCGATAACTATTGGACTACAAACTCATGGATTTTGTACCAACAACTCAGATGATGTTGACATACTGACAGTACCAGTTAAGTGAAGACTGTTTAATACATGCCAAAAAGCTGAAACCTTGTGAACTGTTTCTGGAAGGAATTTTGTAATTATCATTTTCATTAAAGATGTGCTAGTTTCTCATTGTCACTATCTTTCAAGTAATTAAAATTTCCCTCAATTTTAAACCACATTTTTCAGTAATTTTCAGAAATAAAATTAAAATTTATTTCGTTTATTAAATAACTCTCTACGCAAGATGTTACATTTTTGCAAGCCTATTATCTTCCAACATTTTCCTCATTGTTGCAAATGAGTACTATTATTATCAGTAATAATACGGTCCACAGTCTTTATTCTTCATTCGATTTTGTTGTATATATATGTATATTTAGTATTGTCTGCAGGTGTTATTTTCTGCATTTGCATGTTACCTTGGTTTTGTGTGTTTTTTTTTTTTTTTTTTTTGTCTTTGCCGTATGCTGAGAAAATTCGCACAAGGTGCAGTGTCCACGATTAAGTTGGCAGACAGCACTCACTCAGAATTAGCCAGTGTGTTCCTATTGGTGAAGTGCATAGGAAGTGGTAAAGTTTTGATTTTGGTAGATTTATGATTATTTTCATTTATTTGAATACCAGCAATCTTCACATGGTTTCTGAGCCTTGCTTGTGTGTATATTAGTAAAGTTTAGTATTCATTTCAGCCTGTTTGCAATTAATATTAAATTAATCCTGGAAAAAATTAAATATTGTTGATTCTAGTTACCTCCAAACTTACACACATGAGATATTGGTTACACATTTCAGGGGAGAAATATCAGGGATCCTCTTTTGCTGCTTGACTCAGTCATTTCTAATAAGATTAATACATCAGGGGTTTCTTGTTGCAATGCATATCACACTGTGGCACGACAGGACACTTGTTTCAATGCTGTCTTGATGAACACAATCCGCTTTTCAGCAGAATTTCAAAGTTTAGTGGGTATTTCATTTTGCTTTGTTTTTTTGTTCCTGAGTCTACAAAATGACAATTACAAAAGAGTAACAGTCCAGACATGGGGGAAGTGGAAGAGGAAGAAACATAACTTGCTATTGAGAGTGCACGAGAAAAGTCAGTCACCAAATTAGAACCAGGTGATGGGGTACAAGAAAATGCAAAAGATGGGACAGAAAGAATGTTACAGTTAATATTAGGAAATGTAGAAACTATTAGGGAGTCATGCAAGAAAATGGAAGAGGAAATAGAACTAGGGCAGAAAGAAATGAGCTAAAAGATAGAAAAGCTAGAAACAAAATTCGAACAAAACTTGAAAGAGTTTAAACACGAGCTGGAAGCTGAGTTAGAAAAGAAACTTTCTGGTGTTATGTTAGTGGCAAATAAAGAGTATGAGAAATTCAAACGTCTAGTTAAGGAGACGTTCAAAGATGGAGAATTCGAAATAAATTAAAACAATGGCAATTTGAGAATTTGTAAAGGAAAGGCTAGAACGCTTGGATAAATACGTTAAAGCCCATGCTGTTGAGTGTAAACAAGGGATGACTGAAAACAAGAACTATTGCAACCAGATTTTCCAGGAATGTAGCAAAAATAATAAGGCAAAAGTGGATAAAATTAACGAGACCACTTCTAAGATTGAGAACAGAATAGATAATTTAGAAAAAAACAGCACAAAATGAAAATTTTACAGTGTTGCCAGTGGAACTGCAGGAAGATAATCTGAGAAGAGCAAGTGGTTGATTGAAGGGAGAAAGTTTGGATTGGTGAATACAATCACGAGACAAATATGAGTCTGTTGAGGATTTGTTACTAGCATTTCTGGGAGATTATTGATCGAGACAAAAACAAAGTGATGTTATAAAAACTTTTAAGAAGTCTCCATGGTTGATAGGAGAAATAGAGCGAGTATGACAGAGTACAAGGAGAAGTCATGTCATGTGACTTTGGCCTCCCGTCGGGTTGACCGTTTGCCTCATGCAAGTCTTTCGATTTGACGCCACTTCGGCGTCTTGCGCGTTGATGGGGATGAAATGATGATGATTAGAACAACACAACAGTCCCTGAGTGGAGAAAATCTCCGACCCAGCTGGGAACCGAACGCACTGCCTAGCCATGGCGGACTAGTAGACTGACACTAGAAGACGGACAGTAGAAAATGCCACTAGAAGAGCCACAGTGACTTTAACGATAGCAGACTTATGAACTTGTGTGATTAGCCTGCATGGAAATTGTATCTATCAAAAGGATATTGATTATTTGCATGTCGCCAACTGCTAGCAACCTATCGTGTAGAAATGAAAGTTAAGTATTGTCAATTCAATTATTGTAATAAACTTCATTAATATGATTTGCTTGTATGTTGTGTAGATATTCGAGAAAAACAGCTTCCTAGGCACCTTATAAGACACAGATGGGCAGGATTCCACAAAGAATAGTGTTCAAACAAATAAGAGTGAACAAAATAAACATAAGAGATAGAGTAGGACCAAGTCAGATGAATTTTAGGGGTAATAATGGAGGTTGTTAAAAAATAAGAAAAGAATCCCCACAGTAGTGAGGGCTTATGATGAGGTGGGTCAAACTTTGGTCCTACGAATGTTACAAATTGTGATGAGGGCACAGTAAACTTAGAACTTTGTCATAATAATACCAACTTTGGTGATAGAATGTGTGGAAGTCAGAACCTAGTAAATGAAGAGAATGTACACTCTTTGATGTAAAACTTGGCTGGCGGCCAGCCGCCTCGGAGTCTCCGGCCGCGTCGATCACAAGCTCATATAAATAACATGGACACGCTGACAATGCTCTTAAGTCTGGCTGTCCACATGAACGGAAAACATCATAGGCTGCGCCAGTTCCTGGAGAAAGTCTTGCCTTCTGTTCGAGCTATTTTGGTACTTCAATACACGTAACCCAGCGGTGAACTGCGCATTTTCTGAATGTAACGTTTCGCGAACTAAACTGCTCGTTACTTAAATTTTTATAGCACTTTTCGTCTGAATGCTGAAGTCCTGAGTGTAATGGTAGCATAGTTACAATATATTTCACTTTCTAACACAGTGGTAATAGCAGTTCCATTCAATAACATTTTTACCAAAGACTTCTCGGCGGACTATCTGGCTTTGAACGCCGCATGTGTCAGACCTGTTCACAATTCATTTGCTGGCAACCGACAGAGGCTGCAGAGGCAGCACAGCCCTCCCTTGCCCTCGTCGAAAGCGCTAACTGCCGATCATCATCTTGGAGAGCATAAAATGCTTTACTGTTATTAAGTGATACTCCACAAAAATGTCTATGATTTGCATTTCATGCTCTATAGCAACGGTGGATGACCACCCGTTTTAATATGATGATTACTGTATTACATTAATACGCAAGACTTGAGTATGTCTTAAAAGTAATTTTATAAACTGACGGAAAAAACACAACACAAAAAAATTAATGTAGAGTAATGAAATTTCGGGAATACATTTGTCTAGCTAACATATCTAAGTGATTAACTATTGCAAGATCACAGTTTAATGCAAGTGGGAGAGAAACGTTTGCAAATGTGAAACGCCGGTAAATTAATAACTGGTGCAACCACCAGAATATTGCATGCAAGCACGCAAAAATGATGCATGCACTGTGTTGTACATGTGCCAGATGTCAGATTGTGGGACTGAGTTCCATGCCACTTCCACTTGGTTGATCAATTTGGGGACGCTTAAAGCTGTTTGTGGATGATGCTGGAGTTGTTGTCCGATGATGTCCCATACATGCTCAGTTCGAGACAGATGTGGTGATCGAGCAGGCCCTAGGCAACATATCAGCAATCTGTAGAGCATTCTGGGTTACAGTAGCGGTATGCGGCCGACCATTATATTGTTGGAAAACACCCCTCGAATACTGTTCATGAATGGCAGCACAACAGGTCGAATCACCAGACTGACCTACAAATTCACTTGATATATAAGTGATAGACGGTGTGGATAACTTGCAGTGAATGCTCTGCAGCACCACAGGCACAATGCTTATTTTGATGTTCTGTACAGATTCATAGGGAACTTAACACCGATCGAAAGTGATTTTCGAGGTATTCAGTTATCAACTGCAGTTTGCACGAAAATGCTACGAGACGTAACGTACCTTTTGATGCACTTCAGTAAATTTGTGATGTTTTAACCACATGGAGAATGACATCGAGAAGGAATTGAATATATTAGAACAGATAGCAAGGTCGAGTGGCTATAATAGTAAAGAAGTTAGGTTACTGTACAGTAAGCTTATAAATAACAGATGCACTAAAACAGAGAGGGGATGAGAGTGACATATAAAGGAACGATCACTGAATTGTGTAGTAAACAGATTCATGAGGCTCATAATATCACCTGGTGACTAAAAATTAACATTAAATTAGTGAACAAATTGTGACACTCGATTGAGACCAGGTGTGGTACGTATGAGGGCATGGGAATAGACAGGATTGGTGTGGTGACTGAAAAATTTTATATAGGACAAACTGGTAGGAACTTCAAAAACAGTTTTAGAGAGCACCAGATGACAGCAATCGAGGCTGTATAACTTCTGCATCTACATCTACATACATACTCCGCAATCCACTATACGGCGCGTGGCGGAGGGTACCTTGTACCACAACTAGCATCTTCTCTCCCTGTTTCACTCCCAAACCGAACGAGGGAAAAATGACTATATATATGCCTCTGTACGAGCCCTAATCTCTCTTATTTTTGTGGTCTTTCCGCGAAATGTAAGTTGGCTGCAGTAAAATTGTACTGCAGTCAGCCTCAAATGCTGGTTCTCTAAATTTCCTCAGTAGCGATTCACGAAAAGAACGCCTCCTTTCCTCTAGAGACTCCCACCCAAATTCCTGAACCATTTCCATAACACTCGCGTGATGATCAAAGCTACCAGTAACAAGTCTAGCGGCCTGCCTCTATATTGCTTCTATGTCTTCCCTCAATCCGACCTGATAGGGATCCCAATCGCTCGAGCAGTACTCAAGAATAGGTTGTACTAGTGTTTTATAAGCGGTCTCCTTTACAGATGAACCACATCTTCCCAAAATTCTACCAATGAACCAAAGACGACTATCCGCCTTCCCCACAACTGCCATTACATGCTTTTCCCACTTCATATCGCTCTGCAATGTTACGCCCAAATATTTAATCGACGTGACTGTGACGCTACGCTACTAATGGGGTATTCAAACATTGCAGGATTCTTTTTCCTATTCATCTGCATTAATTTACATTTATCTATATTTAGAGTTAGCTGCCATTCTTTACACCAATCACAAATTCTATCCAAGTCATCTTGTATCCTCCTACAGTCACTCAACGACGACACCTTCCCGTACACCACAGCGTCATCAGCAAACAGCCGCACATTACTATCCACCCTATCCAAAAGATCATTTATAAAGATAGAAAACAACAGCGGACCTACCACACTTCCCTGGGGCACTCCAGATGATACCTGCACCTCCGATGAACACTCACCATCGAGGACAATGTACTAGGTTCTATTACTTAAGAAGTCTTCGAGCCACTCATCTACTTGGTAACCAATCCCATATGCTTGTACCTCAGTTAGGAGTCTGCAGTGGGGCACCGAGTCAAACGCTTTCCGGAAGTCAAGGAATATGGCATCCGTCTGATACCCTTCATCCATGGTTCACAAGATATCATGAGAAAAAAGGGCGAGTTGCGTTTCGCAGGAGTGATGCTTGCTAAAGCCGTGCTGATGCATGGACAGCAACTTCTCTATCCCAAGGAAATTCGTTATATTCGAACTGAGAATATGTTCGAGAATCCTGCAAGAAACTGATGTTAAGGATTTTGGTCTGTAATTATGAGGATCCATCCTTCTACCCTTCTTATATACAGGCATCACCTGCACTTTTTTCCAGTCGCTCAGGACTTTACGTTGGGCAAGAGATTCGCGATAAATGCAAGCTAAGTAAGGAGCCTATGCAGTAGAGTACTCTCTTTAAAACCGAATTGGAATCCCATCAGGACCTGGCGATTTATTTATTTTCAACCCATTCAGCTGCTTCACAATCCCAGGGATGTCTATCACTATGTTTTACGAAACAACCACACGGTAGGCGAAATTGAAACTAAGCTTAAAATTCTACATAACTCCCTTAAGGGGCTGCCATTGAATACTTTTGAGGAATTGGTGATTTTTCAGAGTAAAATGAAATTTTCGTCAGAAACAGTAAACGAACAAATAGATCTCACCAATAACTCGTATTCAAGTTTATTTATGGGGCACTTATAGTTCTGTCACCATCCTATGGCCTCAATAGATGGCAATGCAATACAGTTCGCTTCTACACAGTATTCCTTTTGTGATAAATGCTGTACCATTCTGTATTTACCCCAAGACTGTGCATCTTTCTATGGCCTCTACCTGTGTTGTTTTACACAAGATGTGTAAAAGTATAATTATTCAATACAGATATTGCGTCATTCGCTTATAGTGTATTCATACGCTGTTACTCAACACCTGATGCTTTATGGCAGAAATTGTAAAATGTCAACAGTGGGTTATTTTATTTAAAGTTGTCGTTTTATAAAACATTTATAGTCATGGGGTCACAAAGAGTTTTAAAGAAATTTTTAATGTGTTAAGATTAATCTTGTTTACCCCTCACTCTCCTCCACCTCCTCCTTAATTGCGTCATGGCATTTTGCATTGTTTGTAAAACACTTTTATGGTCATAGAACCACAGAAGATCTTATGTATGTTATTTTAAGTGCACCAGTTCTAAACGTATTCCCTTCCCACTCTCTATTAATCTCCACAATTTTTAATTTTTATTAATTTTTCATGTCATATATACAATTACAGCTTATGGTTTGATATATCCTTATACCTATTTCTGTAAGAGTTTGCTTTGAGCCTGGATAAAAAATAAATTATGACATGTAACATAAGAAAAGGGAACAAGTTATGTAAGGTAGCACCATTGCCAGTGTACCATTAGCAGTGATACTGTACTGGTATTTACATGATTGTATTTTGGATGAAGCTTTAGTTAAACTGATGTTTGGGGATCAGGTAGTTTCAATTAGATAAGGCAGTCTGGGATGTTTGCCTTATACTACTGAATGAACTGATGTATGGGGTTCCAATATTACACCTTCTCAGATTGTATGAATTTCCTGTATACATGCATTTTCTCCCATTAGTGGAAATAGCATTGCATGGGCGCCACTTGTTCCTCATAAGTGAATGATACATGCTCCAGTTGGTATTTCTAGACTATGTAAATTTTAATGAAATGGTATTTATGATCTTTTACTGATGAAAATAATTTATACACAGTAAATTGTGAAAAAGATTGTTTGTTAACAGACAGTTGGCTTCGCGTACTCTAGTGCGACTCAGTGTGCTCTTCTAATATATTATTTTCGAGCACACAAAAGATCTGTTATACACTGTTTTGCAAAGAAATAGCTTTTTGCAAAACACTGAAAGTGATTTCCATGACTTGTTTACTGATGAAATTGTTTTATACGATGTAACTATGAGAATTCAGTTGTAAACAATCAAATGCAATATGTACCACTTATCTGACGCCACCTAGTCGTTTAGTCCTCTTGCCTTCCAATTTGTCCCTTTGGTAGCAGTTTGCACTTGTCTTGTGATTGAGAATGTTGGTGAGATACAATGTATCTAATGAACAATTTTATATGACTGACATAACACTGGTAAGTAAGAAACCCATATTCTATTCATTATACTATGTCTCTGATCAATGGTGAAATGTAGGATATTTTCATATTTTACAGCCTCGAAAATAGCAGAATGTCGAAACACTTGAGGTGATTGTAGAAATAATGAAAAGTGTGGTCAAGACATCAGAAAAGTTATGAAAGTATATTCACTTATTGTTGACGGTCGAGTCGAATCTCTTCAGAGACGTATGTACAACGAAGAATCTTGGTATTCGCAAAGTAGACATCTATGACCATTACCACAGATTACTAGCACAAGTTTCTGAGGAGACTTAAAGTGTTAAGGCTTTCTTCAGATTTTGTTGAGGAATTCCTTCTAGCAATTTGCAGCTGCATTGAATAAAATGGAAAACAATAACCTCAAGTGCACTCGTCTGCACAGTGACTAGAACTGAGAACTCACTTCGCCACTGTACAACAAACAGAAGTGGTACAACCATGTATGTATGTGTGTGTGTGTGTGTGTATTCCACATCTTCTCCTAAACCACTGGATTTGAACAAATTGGGTACACATATACTTTACTGTCTGGCAACAGTCGCTGTGGGGTAAGACCGACCTACCTATTATAGTTCAGGAAATGAAATGATTGTGTGGCATTTATTGGCCGGAATATCTCCTTAGGGGTTCGGTCGCCGTATTGCAAGACATTTTTAGTTGACAGCACTTCGGCGACTTGAGTGTCAGTGATGATGAAAATGATGATAAAGGACACACAACACGCAGTCCCCTGCAGGGAATCGAACCCGCGCCCCCTTGCGTGATGGGCGGTAACGCTACCGCTGCGTTACGGAGGCGGACTATAGTTCAGGAGATATGATGTCACATCCGTTAAGCGCAAGGTCAGATGCTACGTGGTAAGCGTGTGGATACACAGCTGTAAATAAATATCTGGGTTTCTCCGCTAGTAGACTAATACACTCCTGGAAATGGAAAAAAGAACACACTGACACCGGTGTGTCAGACCCACCATACTTGCTCCAGACACTGCGAGAGGGCTGTACAAGCAATGATCACACGCACGGCACAGCGGACACACCAGGAACCGCGGTGTTGGCCGTCGAATGGCGCTAGCTGCGCAGCATTTGTGCACCGCCGCCGTCAGTGTCAGCCAGTTTGCCGTGGCATACGGAGCTCCATCGCAGTCTTTAACACTGGTAGCATGCCGCGACACCGTGGATGTGAACCGTCTTCAGCGATGAGAGTCGCTTCTGCCTTGGTGCCAATGATGGTCGTATGCGTGTTTGGCGCCGTGCAGGTGAGCGCCACAATCAGGACTGCATACGACCGAGGCACACAGGGCCAACACCCGGCATCATGGTGTGGGGAGCGATCTCCTACACTGGCCGTACACCACTGGTGATTGTCGAGGGGACACTGAATAGTGCACGGTACATCCAAACCGTCATCGAACCCATCGTTCTACCATTCCTAGACCGGCAAGGGAACTTGCTGTTCCAACAGGACAATGCATGTCCGCATGTATCCCGTGCCACCCAACGTGCTCTAGAAGGTGTAAGTCAACTACCCTGGCCAGCAAGATCTCCGGATCTGTCCCCCATTGAGCATGTTTGGGACTGGATGAAGCGTCGTCTCACGCGGTCTGCACATCCAGCACGAACGCTGGTCCAACTGAGGCGCCAGGTGGAAATGGCATGGCAAGCCGTTCCACAGGACTACATCCAGCATCTCTACGATCGTCTCCATGGGAGAATAGCAGCCTGCATTGCTGCGAAAGGTGGATATACACTGTACTAGTGCCGACATTGTGCATGCTCTGTTGCCTGTGTCTATGTGCCTGTGGTTCTGTCAGTGTGATCATGTGATGTATCTGACCCCAGGAATGTGTCAATAAAGTTTCCCCTTCCTGGGACAATGAATTCACGGTGTTCTTATTTCAATTTCCAAGAGTGTATATTAATGCTACGAAGTACTAAATCAAATTATGGACTCATGAGAAAAACTTAAACGTACGACTATTGAAGTAAAGAAAAGAAGAAATAGGCAAATGTACAGTAGTGCACTTTCATACATTTTTCACCTCCAGATCTACAGGTAATGCATACTGACATGTTTGTGCACTGCTTCAGTAATTTTTTTTCCGTTTGATACCGATATGATGAACAAAATACATATTTGTGTCATTGAAAATTGCTTCGAATCTTTTCGGTGACATTCTCTTGTTTTTTTAGTGATGTAACTTGGTATTTGCAAATCAGACGACTGTGGCTATTCCTGTGAAGTTGCCTGGAGACGTATGTCATGGAGGGTTAAGATTTGTCACTTACTTGTCACAGATAGCAGCTGTATTAAAATAGTAATGAAAGGAAGTGATATGATACAATTTTTTCAGCAAAACTGGAACTGATATCGAAAGCAACTACCGTTTTAGAAAGTGAGCAACTAATAACTATGTGGACAAGGCACTGCTACAGTAAACACTCTCCCACTGACATAATCATAGCTGACCGCTCGCAACGTGAAATAGGGAATCTAAAAAGCTTACTTTACTATATCACTATGATAGCTTGAACGGGAATTATTCAGACTATTTCATCGAGATATCAGGAAAAAGTCAAGCAAATTTAGCCGGATAAATCAGTTACACATCTTCTAATCCTTATTATGACAACAGACATTGCAGTCTTCACTACGCAGATTCCAGGAAGAATGCGTTTTTGTAGCTGGAATCCCTCATGATCAGATCCAGATATCCAGTCTAGTGCGAGACACTGTGCTCTCCCTATTTCATATATGTGGTTTGGTCAGTTATCTAAAAGAGTAGACCTGAATAATACTCCAACAAATGTCATCCTCATTTCTGTGACTCTGACTTAACTTAGGATAACGCTTATGTGTACAGACAACAACCTACCCATTAAATAACAGCTGGAAGGATGACAAATACTTTCAGTACAGGCTTTCTAACATTGAAAATATTTTTGATATTAACAAGTTTATCTTCTAAGAAAAGCTGTTCTTGCTTTTGCCACTTTACATTTTATACCCATTTTACTTCTGCCACCCTCACGTACCTTGCTACCTACATAGAAAAACTCCCTCTGCATCGCCTGACTTAAGTCGACTACAGTTTATTGCCCTTCTACAGGGTGGGGCAAATAAAAGTGAGAGAGACGAGGGCCAGCATTAACGGAGGAGGAAAAGACATACAGTTACTTTCAACAGGTTGGAGCAACTGCCCATTCAGCCGGCGGAACATTGGAGCACATTTACACAATATTCACACCTGACAGTGTTGCTAGCAGAGGTCAGTCTGGTCGTGGCCTTAGCTAGCCTCGAAAGTCACCTGATCTGTCAGTGTGTTATTACTTTGTGTGGGGAGCCCTCAAGTCTGAAGTGTGTTGCAACAACCCTCACAATTTTCAATAACTGCATCGGAACGTTTCGGATAAGACTGCAGCAGTTGCAGCAGTCCAGCTTCAATTTACCTTCAGCAGCTTGCTGACCAGGGCCCAAAAGTGACAAGGGATGGATAGTGGACACTTTCAACATCTGCTAAATCAGGTTTGCATGTATTTCCTTTCCTCTGCTCTGTTTCTTTGTACCCTGCAACTCTTTTCTCTGGGTCACTCATATTTGCCCCGCCCTGTATTTAAGTCTATAAATCAAAAGAACGAAAGTGTCATCTACATGTAATGTGTGCTGGGTGATCACTCAGGAAGCTTTGCTAATAAACGAGAATAGCATGTGCTGATCCAGCTTTTCAATTTGCAGCACACTTCAGACCAAAATAATAAAAATAATGATAAGAGGAGAAGGTTTACCATCTTGACCGTGGGCAACTTTGATGCTCTGACCTGAAGTTGGTGCAGTTTCTCCCAGTTTACTATCTAATTGCTCCTAAAGGCGTTGTAATTACAAAAATATTGGCATATTCATATGGGAATTAGTAAGCATTCAATTTCTGGCTAATTATTATTTCAGCCCATCTCTTGATGACATACTGAATGGATTCCAGTCTTCTCTCACAGTTGCCTCCCTTGTTGATTTCGTAAGGCTGTACATCATCTGGCAGTCACAACATAATGCAGATGTGCAGAAAGGTCTTCGTTGTTACATAGCATCAAATAGTTTTGCCTCCAAGTTGCTCCATACAACGATTCGAAAATAAGGAATATCCGAAATTTAGGCTAATGCCCAACTAGGCGATTTTCCCCTCTCGATAATAATCGTGGCTCAAATAGTCGTCTAGGGTGCCACACTTCAAACGATTATAATCGCGGCGGATGAAGTCGCGCCGACGAAACTTGGTGCTGCACTAGCGACAAAAATCGGTGGCTCCTGCAGTTGTGTTGCAACCAGCCACGAGAGACACCATGCATGATGACCTGTCATACGAAACTGAAATATTTAGCTGCATTATATGTAGTTAGACGTCGCAGAAGGCGTAACAGCTAACGAAAATGGTGGATTAATCCTATTATTATGAATCGTCCACGTGAAGGAAAGTTTGTGTTGTTGCGCAAGAAACTTAGAAGTTATCTGGAGAAATTCTTTGATTAATACTACATGTCCCTAGCATTCTTTGACTTACTGCTCTCGAATATAGAAACTAACTTACAAAAGAAGGATACCAAGTTACGTGACTGTGCTGGTGCAGAAGAAAAACAGTAACACTCAGGTTTTTATTGTTGTTGTTCTTGCTGTGGTCTTCAGTCCAGAGACGGGTTTGATGCAGCTCTCCATGCAACTCTATCATGAGCAAGATTCTTCATCTCCCAGTACCTACTACAACCTACATCCTTCTGAATCTGCTCAGTGTATTCATCTCTTGGTCGCCCTCTACGATTTTTTACCCTCCACGCTGCCCTCTAACACTAAATTAGTGATCTCTTGATGTTTCAGAACATGTCCTACCAACCGATACCTTCCAAGTTGTGCCACAAATTTCTCTCCTCCCCAATTCTATTCAGTACCTCCTCATTAGTTATGTGATCTACCCATCTAATCTTCAGCATTCTTATGTAGCACCACATTTCGAAAGCTTCTATTCTCTTCTTGTCCAAACTATTTATCGTGCATATTTCACTTTCATACATGGCTACACTCCATACAAATACTTTCAGAAATGACTTCCTGACACTTAAGTCTATACTCGATGTTAACAAATTTCTCTTCTTCAGAAACGCTTTCCTTGCCATTGCCAGGCTGCATTTTGTATCCTCTCTACTTCGACCATCATCAGCTATTTTGCTCGCCAAATAGCAAAACTCCTTTACTACTTTAAGTGTCTCATTACCTAATCTAATCCCCTCAGCATCACCAGACTTAATTCGACTACATTCCATTATCTTCGTTTTGCTTTTGTTGATGTTCATCTTATATCCTCATTTCAAGACACTGTCCATTCCGTTCAAATGCTCTTCCAGGTCCTTTATTGTCTCTGACAGAATTACAATGTCATCGGTGAACCTCAAAGATTTTATTTTTTCTCCATGGATCTTAATTCCTACATCGAATTTTTCTTTTGTTTCCTTTACTGCTTGCTCAATGTACAGATTGAATAACATCAGGGATAGGCTACAACGCTGTCTCACTCCCTTCCCAACCACTGCTTCCATTTCATGCCCTTCGTCTCTTATAATGGCCATCTAGTTTCTGTACAAATTGTAAATAGCATTTTGCTCCCTGTATTTTACCGCTGCCACCTTCAGAATTTGAGAGTATTCCAGTCAACATTGTCAAAAGCTTTCTCTGAGGTACATTTTTTAATTAAATACAGTAAGTAATTTATGGGCATGAACACACGCTTAACATATCGTTAACATAAACTTGGTTACAATGAAAGAGTTTACATTACAAGTTCATGCCAGCTGTCTAATCACTTGTAATATTCTTCAAATGACAAGATCGAGTCTTCATCCAACAGTGCAGTAACTGGAGAAAAATAAGTGTGACTCTCAGTTGTAGGGCTTTGTGTGCCTGTCGATGTCGACGTACCTGACAGCGCAGTATTTACTGAGGAGACACTAGTAGTGCTGCTCTCTACAGTCTTTTGGCTGTAACATTTTATTATTTGTAATTTCTTTTTCTGGTCTCGGAACCTGACATATGGCTGGGAGAATGGTGTGCTGACCACATGCCCCTCCATATCCACATCCACTGATGCCTTTGGGCTGAGGATGACATGGCGATCGGTCGGTACTGTTGGGCCTTCATGGGCTGTTCAGGAGGAGTTTAGTTTTTATAGTTTAACGTTTTTAGTCGAAAGTCTAGTTCATCATCGGTAGTCATGTCTTTTAAGTAATGCAAAAGAGATGTTGAAAACAACTCGATCCTTTTGTGGTACAGCAGAAGTTGAACTATGTGTCAAAACTATTATCAACTCTCTTTCAAATGGCTCCTGAAGTTTCCTTTTATTTTTTTTAGCAGTGAAAGGCTTAGCAGAAGTGTTAGGTGGCGCTGCACTGTTTTTATGATGCTTTTCCACTTCATCATCCTCAAGAATAGAGGCATCATTCATATCTCTTGAGGTCCTGAAATTAAAAGAAACATTTTGGAGAACCCACATGTCACTTTGTACTGTGCAGATCTGTGTGAGCTGGAATGCTCATAACTGGTTTTTTTTACCTTATATTAGATTGGATTAACATATTAGAAAGAAAAATTTGTACAAATTCAGAATATTTTTTCTGACTTTTTTAAAATATTGAAAATAGTCGGAAAAATCTCTAAAAACAATGTATTAAATCATGCAAAGTTTCAACACAATTAATTAATTTGTTTTGGAGCAACACGGTTGCATGCATGTCAAACTATTAGAGGAAAAAGGAAAAATAAAAATTAAATTACTGTTTTCGTAAATGTCTAGACGAAAGTTACGCTGATTGTCATGCATGAAACTTTGCATCCACCTATATAGAAGTATGTACATACATCATCTTACCTATTGAATTTTGTGCTACCAATGATAATGAGTTCCACTTCTCAGCCCGACAACATCTGCACACACCTTCTTCCATGTTTCTGTCTTCAGCAGATGATCTTTACAATCTTGCGATTTTATTTTGTAGAGACAGTGATATTTCTCCACTTTCCGTTCACTGTCCAAATGATCCATTGGAATGACATTTACAGAGTTTTCGGATATTGCCACTCACAGACAAAACAGAACTGAGTTCAGTATCCTTGTGGCTGCTGTGCGACTGGCTATAATAACGGTCCAGTGTGGCAGGGATGCCGACGACTATTGCCGCGCCAAAAATAGGCGCGGGCCATTCGACAGCGACAATAGCGTGCGGAAACTTAACAGAGCGACAATACAGCCCAGTGTGGCACCTAACGTTTGCTACATGGAGTTCCATTTCCAGCGCGACAAAAATCGTTGACCTTCAGCAGAGAAAATCGCCTAGTGTGGCAGTAGCTTTAGAGAGAACATCGTCTTGCACTAGACTAGATGTCTGGATCTGATCACGCAGGATTCCAGCTGCAAAAATGCATTCTGCTTGGCACTAGCATAGTAAAGATTTTGCAAAGCTCTAGGCGTTGTTTTGTGACTCTGTTGTCATAACAGTGATTTGCGGGTGTCGAGTTAAAGTCTGTAAAATTTGCTTGACTTTTCTTATCATCTCGATGAAATATTCTGAATAATTCCCTGTTAAGGTGTCATATTGAGTTAGTAAAGCAATCTTCTTTTATTCCAAGAAGGTCGTTTCATGTTTGGTAGATTTCCCTAGATGGTATTAGATGTACTATAAATATGTTTGAGTCAATACGGAGTAACAGTTCTTTATTAGCCCAGAGAGCTGTACAATACAGCTGCACCACATAAGGTTGTAAACCAAACTGTCTTACTTGCACTGCTCAACAGATGCTCCACTCTGCTGCAGGAACTCCGCCTATAGTGCGGAACACTGAGGGGCACTGAAGAATGGTAAGTGCCGTCGGTCATGGAGACAATGCGCAGATGCATGTGACCAGTCTTGTCAAGGCTACTTGCAATGTGGGATGCAACTGAACCATTTCTTGGCGTCTGGTGCCTAGCAGTCGTGATGTAGAGATGATATAATGCCAAGTGAGCAGAGGCTGCTTGTGGAAAGGGGGGGGGGGGGGGAGGGCGGCCGAAGCGAGACACACTGGTTGCAGACTGGTGCGGTGCCTTGGGTAGTGCTGGAGGAAGAGTCGATGGTGTAGCATGAGGTAACAGATGGTAGGCAGCCTGTGCTAAGGCAGTGAAAGTGAGCACACTATCTGCCATAAGATGAGAGGATAAGGCTGCGTAGTCAAGGTGTGGTGGTAATTGGTTATCATGGGTGATAAGATAGGTGGCTGGAGCAATGAGCCTCTCGGAAGTATCGTGGTGTGCGTCTGTGATGAAGTTGTAGTCAACATGTTTGACACATATCTTTGGGATCGAAGTCATGGACGTCGAGCATGATGAGTGCTGGATCACTGGGCTGTTTTGGTTGCGCTTTAGTGGTAATACATTCAATTTTTTCTCTTGAATCACAATTCCATTTATTACTCAGTGGCACCAATGTTTTAGTCTTTTATCCATAAAATCTCCATACGCTGATGGTATTCCTGACGTTCTAGTTGTGTCTAACACAAAGACTCGATGTAGATAACAGTATGTTTGAGGTCAACAGTGTAATAGTGTCTTACTGATTCTTGACATTTTGTACAAAGTTGTTTTGCACACATGTTCAGTTTTGTTAAAATAAGCCTTCGCCACAAGCCAAACAGGAGAAGTGTGAAACTCATTTATATTTTCAAATGATGTAATCTGCTGTCAGTCTGAAGCCATCTCTTAGATCAGCATCTGGTAGTGAAGCTCCAGTGAGGTCTGGATGGTGTAGGCTGTCAATAGCAGTGAGGACACTGTGAGCTGTCATGAAGTTCTTTATGCTGCTAGCGCAGTTGAGACTTCATGGTGTTGCTGACGATGTTTGGCACCTTGTGATATTTAGTTACACTCGCGACTGGTGTTGAGAGATCTTGCTAAATTCTTGTAAAATTCTCTTTTCATACTGATGAAGTAGTTTGAATAGCAATCGCATCTATACGACATCAAGCTCTTTCCAGGCTTAAATTTCGATTGATTTCGTATTTCATGTTATGAAATGTCTGGATTAACTACAACGAGAGCAACAGCACAGAGCTAATGGAAGCATTGTCATGTTTGCTCCATAGCTCCATGCTCTTGTCTGATAATCAAAGTCAAGTGTGATTGTTGGCTCAAATCTCGCTGGACTGGAATTGTCAGAACTGAGGTTCGACTTGAGCTGTTTTTGTGTGTGTGTGTGTGTGTGTGTGTGTGTGTGCAGCTCTTTCCAGGCTCTGGCACAAGTTAGATGTCCGCCTGTGGCATGGATAGTGTCGTATTTACAGCCAGATGAAGACTCAATTGTATAGTGAATAAATGTAGTCGCACTGTGTGAGTTTGACTACATAAATTTACACAAAGTTTATGGGACTGGTTTCGACCAGGGGCCTTAAGCTGGTTTGTAGATTTACGTAACAGAGCTTGGTTAATTAAATTGTCCATCACGTACATGCCAGAGTAAAAGTCTGATCAACATATCTCAGGCATAGTGGTAATTCTGATTAATCTGCAATGTATAATTCACCAGGGCCGCAGGCTGATACCGAATTTGCAGTGGTTTCTATTGGCTAATTTATTTTGTTCTCTGTTTCCACTTCCTTTCACTGTAACAGTGTAAATTTATTTTCTGTTTCTAATATTGTAATTATTACTGAGTGTTGCAGATTTCGTACAGCAGTGTGCGGTTTGTCTTTCTGTTTTTTTAGGGTTCTGTACGTCAGTCAGTAAATACAGAACCTTTATAGGATAACGTGGGCTGTCTGCCTGTCTGTGTGCCTTCTAAGTCCATTTTTTCTGAGGAAAGTGCGGAGGTATAAAGCTGAAATTTGTCATATACTAAGGTCTACAGGCTCCTGACAATGCAATAAATTTAAGCTTCTGAGTCAATGCAATCAGAATATATGGAAGTTTCAGTCACATATTGATAGTAGCATTCTGACTCATCAAAACTTATTGGGAACTTCCCCATAGACTTAGACTCATGAAACCTGCCAACAAGCAAGGTTTAACAGTACAAGTAAAGGAAAACAGCTGGAAATTGTTATTTCTAATTCACTCACATAAAGCATATTTTTTGTCATTTGCTGTCGATCTGTCTGCCTGTTAAGACCCCTTTTTCGCTGGAAAGGGTGGAGATATCAATTTGAAATTTATGTGAAATATTAATACTAATACCTGTCTGTATAAAAAAAAGTAAGCTCTACACCAATGTACTCAAAAGATATGGACATTTATGACACATGTTTTGATGGTCGCAAACTCACTCATCAGAATCTACAAATCAGTTATCTATATACATAATTAAGTTCATCTGGAACCCTAAGAGTACAAGTCCTTGTCAGTTTTGTTTTAAATAGTGTAAATTTGTTACCTTATTTCAACATTTTTGTTTGGGGTTGCACAATCACAGTGAATTTAAATTACTCGCTATTGTGCCTTGCATCTTGCCTCTATTGAGGAAGCTATATCTTCCCAATAAATACTTGTTATTATTTGGGTTGTCTAGATGATTTATTTAAAATTAAAAATGTTTTTAATAAAATTTTGTAAGCTGAGATTTTATGTGGTTAGTAAATAATAGGTCAAATGTGTACATTCACTCACAACTCAGCTCAGCCATACCACTCCCCCTGCCACCTCTGCACAGTGGTAGCAGAGATTGGATGAGGGTTTGGGGAGCTGTGAGAGATATGTAGAATAAGTTTCTGATTATTGTTTTGTGTAATAGTTTGGATGCCTTAACATGGCTAATACTACTCTCTATGGTGTTGCATATCAGAATGTAGAGAAGGGAGGCGATGGGGGTGATGGATCGGCTCAAGAACAAACTAAAATATTAGTTAGTAATTCGAAATGCAGGTATCACAGGAATTGCAGCTGATATGGCAAAGTGCCTAAGGCACTCAATCGCCCATTGGTCCCGCTGGGCATGCAGCTGGTAGACATCTGTCTTATTTTCTCCTTAGTCATTGTTAGCTTTGGTAGTTGCTGTGATAGAAGTCAGTAAACCATTGCATTCTTGGTTTAGAAGCGTTTCGTCATGAGTGTTACATTCTATAAATAGTCTCAAACAATTGGAGCAGTGTCAAGTATATGAGAAAATATGAGGAATTTACCGCTTCATTATAAAATCAAGTGATGGATTTGTAAGACTATGAGAAAAAATTGTGTTGGGTAAGATTTCAGAATATATTACAGAGAGTAAAAGATATTGTGGGTGCAAGTTAGGGAATAGTGAAGGAGTGCAATCTGGATATATTGAGCATTGATCTAAACTATTTATTAAATTCACTGATCCTTTAAGAATATTAGTACAGGAAGGAATTGTCCCATCAGTTAAAACTAGTTAGCATATCGACTGTAGGCAGAAGTTTTTGTCGAACTACAGGATAAAGGAGAGGTATTAAAATTAAGGGACTTCCAATTTTAGTAGTTGTTGGTACCAAAGATCTCAGGCTAGTTAGAGAAACACCACAGGGGCTACAGACGAATGGTAAGACCTGATGCATAAATGTACATTTATTTTCTGAATCTGTTTGATGGATCAAAGAGGGAAACCACATTGCCCTGGTTTGTGTGTGCATTTGATTGGTTAATCCCAACTAGGAGCGTTAAAGTGCCAGTGAATATCAAATGTTTGAGGGCAGTTTTTGATCCTGTTGGGCTGCATGGGTGCATGTACAATTGGGGAAGGGGGTTGAGGGTGCTGATTCATGCTGAATTGCATGGAGACGGTTTTTGTTGGTAAACCCCATTAGGGGAATTTGGGTATTTTTGGCTCCTGTTGCTGGGAACAGATTCCTGCTAGTTTGTGTGGATACATGGCTGAGGTTCAGTCAGGTAACCCCACTAGAAAGCTGAATGCGACGATAATTTTCAAGTGCCTGAAGGTAATATTTGGTGCTTGTGGTCTGTGCACAAATGGGACACATTCTTATGTTGGTTGAGCTATGCATTTAACAATGCTGTCAGGAAGCCAACTAGGTTACCCTGCCCAATTTGACGTTTTCATTCAGACTTAACTTCATTCAAACTTAATTTGCACCTCTACAGCATGTGGGCTTTCAGTGATTTGTTGGAGGAGAAGATTGGCACTGCACAAATCCAAGAGAGTTGAAAACGATTTATGAAAAATGGGAAAATGAACTACAAAAGGAGTGCTCAACACTATAGTGTGAGGAGGAGATCCATATCAATGATGCCCACAGGTGTCATTGATATATTTTGTTAAAATTTTTGTTACAGTGAGTAAGGGAACCGATTAGTTCATGGGCAAGCTTTTGACCGCTTTAGTCATCCTGTCCAAACAATTCGGTTCATCACTCCCGTTATGTTATTGCTAAGGAATCTAGAAAATAAACATTTTTTAAGGTCTGTATCTCTTAAATTAAGCCATATGTGAGGTTTTTCTTAATGTAACAAACATTTTACCCATGTGTTCTTATTGTATGTTTTGTGTAGTGTACCACAATGTTCCTTGGTATTTATTGCTAGAATCCTTTATGTAGTCATATCTCTCCTCTTTTACTCTCAAGGTTGCAAGAAAATATGTGAATAAATATAATTTGTATGTTATGGTGCAGTTTCCAAGAAGATGAAAAAATCATGAAATCTCAAGCAAATGCAGTAGAAAATGTTAAGTTATGATTAAAATCACATTTCGTCCCAAAATATCAGAAAACCACAATAAAACAATGTTTGTCAGGGGTCATCACATAAAATTACCCGTATATTCACCCAATGTCATCAAATTTCCACCATTTTTCTCCAATGATTTAATAATTTTTAGAATATTTCACTATTTTTCAAGATATTATCAGTTTTTCCAAAGTATTTTTAATGACCAATCATTTCCCTACCAATTCATCAAATTTTCAATCAGTTTCCGGGATATCTACTTCAACTTTTGTGACGTTTTCATCTTCTTGGAAATTGTGCCAGAACATGCAAACTATATAAATAACTTTATAATTAATAATCATTCAATAAATAATTAATTAAAACATAAACATTGGCGATTTCTTAAGAGTAAAATCAGATATAAAAGTTTCGAATCACCTGCCAGTCTCATCAATTTTTCTTTGAAAATGTGGGTAAGAAAATTAGGAACCTCTGTAAAACAAGTAACAATTTTATCACTTCCATCACTCATTCATTTCCTTAAAATTTTATTAGGATATTTTTCAATATAAATAGGTTTCTTCAACATTTTGGGAGTGCTGGAAAGTTTTGATGTCAAATATACCTTAAAAGGAACATCAAAAGTTTGGTGTTTTTCACAGATACACTCTACATTGAGAATTATGATAAGAGAATTTTTCAAATTTTAGTGATGTTTCGAGTTTAAAAGATGATTATGATGCCTAGGAACATATCTTAGGAATCAAAGAACGTTTAACTAATCTCTTTTTCAATGGAAACCACAAATACTCATATGTCAAATGCATATTTAAAAAAATTAAAAATGTTGTAAATGTAAATTTTATCAAAAAATTATTTTATGATATCCATATGTTAATACATATATTTTATGTGCAAAACACAACACATCTTTCATCATCATGAGGACATTATATTTTTATTAACCTCTGTGGAATCAATTTCATATTTATTACTTTATATTAATTTCATTGTTCGATATTGCGCAGTTTTATGAAACAAACAAATGGAACAGATTATCCAACATATGATGGAAAATCTAACAGAAAGTAATTGATAACAACATATCAAAATTATTTGATTTTGTCACCATAAAGAAAGGATGTAATATTTTATCTAGAACTGAACATCCATCTGCTTCTACATCAGTTTTATTACATTTAGCTTCGAGTGCTGGGTGGAGAACTGTAGGGCCCCCCTAGACAGGTCAGGCGTGCACTACACACCAGAAGCAGCTACTAGGGTAGCAGAGTACGTGTGGCGTGCACACGGGGGTTTTTTAGGTTAGAGGGACCCCCCCTTGGGCGAAACGATAAATTACCTGACGGCTTACCAGAGAGGACATTATCATCGTTGATAAAGAACGTCCGTCCTCAGAGACCAAAAACAGGAAAAGTTAACGTAATATTGGTAAACTGCAGGAGTATCCAGGGCAAGGTTCCTGGATTAGTATCTCTTATTGAAGGAAATAGTGCGCATATAGTATTAGGAACGGAAAGATGGTTAAAACCGGAAGTGAACAGTAACGAAATCCTAGACACAGAATGGAATATATACCGCAAGGATAGGATAAACGCCAATGGTGGAGGAGTATTTACAGCAGTAAAGAATTCAATATATCCAGTGAAGTTATTAGCGAATGCGAATGTGAAATAATCTGGGTTAAGCTAAGTATCAAAGGTGGGTCAGATATGATAGTCGGATGCTTCTATAGACCACCTGCATCAGCAACCGTAGTAGTTGAGCGCCTCAGAGAGAACCTGCAGAACGTCGTGAAGAAGTTTCGTGATCATACTATTGTAATAGGGGGAGACTTCAATCTACCAGGTATAGAATGGGATAGTCACACAATCAGAACTGGAGCCAGGGACAGAGACTCTTGTGACATTATCCTGACTGCCTTGTCCGAGAATTACTTCGAGCAGATAGTTAGAGAACCAACTCGTGAAGCTAACGTTTTAGACCTCATAGCAACAAATAGACCGGAACTTTTCGACTCCGTGAATGTAGAAGAGGGTATCAGAGATCATAAGTCAGTGGTTGCATCAATGACTACAAGTGTAATAAGAAATGCCAAGAAAGGAAGGAAAATATATTTGCTTAACAAGAGTGATAGGGCACAAATCGCAGAATATCTGAGTGACCACCATCAAACGTTCATTTCTGAGGAAGAGGATGTGGAACAAAAATGGAAAAAATTCAGAAACATCGTCCAGTACGCCTTAGATAAGTTCGTACCGACTAAGGTCCAAAGCGAGGGGAAAGATCCACCGTGGTATAACAATCATGTACGAAAGGTACTACGGAAACAAAGAAAGCTTCATCATAGGTTTAAGAGTAGTCGAATCATAGCTGATAAGGAAAAGCTGAACGAAGCGAAAAAGAGCGTAAAGAGAGCAATGAGAGAAGCATTCAACGAATTCGAACATAAAACATTGGCAAACAATCTAAGCAAGAACCCTAAAAAGTTTTGGTCATATGTAAAATCGGTAAGCGGATCTAAATCCCCTATTCAGTCACTCGTTGACCACGATGGCACCGAAACAGAGGACGACCGAAGAAAGGCAGAAATACTGAATTCAGTGTTCCGAAACTGTTTCACTGCGGAAAATCGTAACACGGTCCCTGACTTCAGCCGTCGCATGGACGCCAAAATGGAAAATATTGAAATAAACGATATCGGAATTGAAAAACAACTGCTATCACTTAGTAGCGGAAAAGCATCCGGACCAGACGAGATACCCTTAAGATTCTACAGTGATTATGCTAAAGAACTTGCCCCCTTTCTATCAGCAATTTATCGTAGATCGCTGGAAGAACGTAAAGTACCTAGCGACTGGAAGAAAGCGCAGGTCGTTCCCATTTTCAAGAAGGGTCATAAATCAGATGCGAATAATTATAGGCCTATTTCGCTTACGTCAATCTGTTGTAGAATAATGGAACATGTTTTGTGTTCTCGTATTATGACGTTCTTAGATAATACAAATCTCCTTCATCATAACCAACATGGATTCCGCAAACAGAGATCATGTGAAACTCAGCTCGCCCTATTTGCCCAAGAAATTCACAGTGCCGTAGACACTGGCGAGCAGATTGATGCCGTATTCCTGGACTTCAGGAAGGCATTTGATACGGTTCCGCACTTACGTTTAGTGAAAAAAATACGAGCTTACGGAATATCGGACCAGGTTTGTGATTGGATTCAGGATTTCCTAGAAGAAATAACACAACATGTCATTCTTAACGGCTCAAATCTGCAGATGTAGAGGTAATTTCGGGAGTACCGCAAGGAAGCGTGATAGGACCTTTATTGTTTACAATATACATAAATGACTTAGTTGACAACATCGGTAGCTCCGTGAGGCTATTTGCAGATGACACGGTTGTCTACAAGAAAGTAGCAACATCAGAAGACTCGTACGTACTCCAGGAAGACCTGCAGAGGATTAATGCATGGTGCGACAGCTGGCAGCTTTCCCTAAACGTAGATAAATGTAATATAATGCGCATACATAGGGGCAGAAATCCATTCCAGTACGATTATGCCATAGGTGGTAAATCATTGGAAGCGGTAACGACCGTAAAATACTTAGGAGTTACTATCCGGAGCGATCTGAAGTGGAATGATCACATAAAACAAATAGTGGGAAAAGCAGGCGCCAGGTTGAGATTCATAGGAAGAATTCTAAGAAAATGTGACTCATCGACGAAAGAAGTAGCTTACAAAACGCCTGTTCGTCCGATTCTTGAGTATTGCTCATCAGTATGGGACCCTTACCAGGTTGGATTAATAGAAGAGATAGACATGATCCAGCGAAAAGCAGCGCGATTCGTCATGGGGACATTTAGTCAGCGCGAGAGCGTTACAGAGATGCTGAACAAGCTCCAGTGGCGGACACTTCAAGAAAGGCGTTACGCAATACGGAGAGGTTTATTATCGAAATTACGAAAGAGCACATTCCGGGAAGAGATGGGCAACATATTACTACCGCTCACATATATCTCGCGTAATGATCACAACGAAAAGATCCGAGAAATTAGAGCAAATACGGAGACTTACAAGCAGTCGTTCTTCCCACGCACAATTCGTGAATGGAACAGGGAAGGGGGGATCAGATAGTGGTACAATAAGTACCCTCCGCCACACACCGTAAGGTGGCTCGCGGAGTATAGATGTAGATGTAGAGTCTTGCTGATTAAATATGTAAGGGGGGACATATAATTAACAATGGAGAAATAAGAGCAAAAAATAAAGTACTATATGCAATTGATTCTTTTTACTTTTTTTAAAGATTATAAAGAAGTAATGGGGGAGGGAGCCATTCCGTAATGTTTACTTGTGGTTTGTGTTAAAATGATATCATTTTCTGATGGGCCCATTATCATGATTCTAGAGTTGGAATAAAGTATACTTTATGAAAAGAAGGTAAAATTGTAGTTGAGAATATGAAAATCCGAGTGTCAGCTGTTAAACAAAAAACCAAATTATGAGCTTGGGCAATCAGAAGTTATATTAAAAAATCCTAAGATACCGATTCCTTTTAATTAATTACGAACTACTGAGGTAGCAGGAATTAGTGGTAAGACAAATTTTGAGATAAATATGACAATTTATTATAATTCAATAGAGTTTATTTTCTACTTGTTGTGTTTCAGACTAAATGTAAAACTAATCAGTTGATGATTTTATCGTTGTATGTGCATGTTAAACTAAATACTTTTTAAGATTGGAAGAAATGAAATATTTCTGCAAAAATGTGGGCTTTAGTCACCAGACAATCATCTTAAACCATATGATTGTTTTGATATTTTAAATGAGTTACACAGTCAAAAGAAAATGTTAATATAAAACCATATAATTTCATAACAAGTTATTTTATCTATGTCACAAAAATGACACTCAGGAAAATATTGTTGTGATACAAGACCAAGAAATAATTATGTGATAGTTTAAATGATAATATACCACCTGATACACTTATGTTCCTAATTATATGTGGAAAAAGAATTTACTATATGATGCTTGATGTAGAATACTTAGCAAGAATTTTTAAATCAATAGAAAACTTGCATGTGTCAAATTTTTTGGTTGTTGAGTGAGAAACATTTAAAAATAATATACAAACACCAATTAAATCTTTTAACTATTTGGTAAACTATTTATTGGTAAATTATAATATCAATATGACAGTTTTACAGCCATAAAAAGAGAGAATTTGATAATTCAATTTCTTCCCAAATATCTATAACATTTTCATTGCAACTAAAAAATTCAAGTTCATATACATCATCATCTCCATAAATACTTTAATATAATCAGTATTATTGTTATGTTTTATGCTTCTGAAACGCTCTATTATTAAAAATGTTTAAAATAATATCTGCAAATATTATATTGACTTTGTTTCTTTTTTGTTTCATTATTTCTCTCAACAAAAATATTTTATTAAATTTAAATTCATGTTATATATTATTCATACACGATTTTATTTGATGTTGTAGAAAACTTGCCTCTTTTTATTTGTCCCAACTGATTAGATAAACTTTGATAATAAGAAAATGAACTAACATTTTTATATTAAACATTATTTCCGGATTTCCACAATGAATAAATTTAAATTTTGCTAATTAATAATTTCTTCTATATAAATGAAGTCTCTACTCAAAATGGTCAACAATGTAAACAAAGCAAAATTATTTAAGAAAATTACTCAGCTAGAAGTAGATGTCTTATATCATATCACAGATAAAATATACAGAAAAAGTTTGTCTGGAATTCTACAACATTTAAAATTGTTTTGCAAAACAAATATTTCAAAATATTCAGTGCATTTGGTTTTAAGTTTTTTGAAGACCGAAATATTAAACTGACATTGAAAGGAAGGAAAAAAACAAGATGATTTTAATGAATGTCACGATACTGAGATTGCAGTTTGAAAATTATTTTTGTCGAAATATCTTCGGTGTTTCTTTTTATTTTAATTAATTATTTTGAGTAGAGATAGTTTTTATGTTCTGGTGTAATTTCCAATAAAAATGAAACAAATCATGAAATTTCACGAAATTAAACGGAAAATTATTGAAAAATTGATGCAGTGATAGGGAACAATTTCGAAAAAAAAATAGGGAAAATCCTGAAAAATAGGGAAATATTCTAAGAAATGAAAAATGTTGGATAAAAATGACATAAATGTCATGAAAATGGGTGAAAAATGGTTAATTTTGTGTGATGACCCTTTTTGTTGTGATTTTCTAACATTTTTCAAATAATCTTATTTTTCTGGATAATTTCAATTAATTTCCAAGATATTTAGTTGAATTTACATTATTTTTTCGTCTTCTTATAAACTGCACTAGAATATATAAACTATATCTACTTGAAACGTACCCTTAGAAAAATTATACATGACTGTGCTTACACTGACACACAATATTTTTTTAGCGCAATGCAATTTGACTTTCAATAATCCCTACAAAAGAATGGCCCTGACTAACATTAACCTGTACCTTTCACAAATCACTTACCTCACAAAAATCTTTGTTACTCGAACTACTGCAATACAGTGAGTGCCACTGCTGCCAGCTAAATAAATGATTCAAACTATGGAAGGCACTAACTACTGATAGGCATAGTTAGCAAATGAAAGATTTTAATAGAGAACAATCAATGTATTTACCTTAATAGTCATAATATATATAGCAGTTCATGACATCCATTCTTACAAATGTACTGTTACTGATGGACACACCTCCAGATTATCCATTCTCAAAAATCCGCCATCTCACTTCCCCACATCCACCACTGCTGGCGGCTCACCTCCAACTGCGCAACGCTACATGCTGTTAACAGCCAACTGCCCAACACTACAATGGCGAATATTACAACAATGCTAACCAGTCACAGACTGCACACAGCACATCCAGTGATTTTCATACAGAACGCTATGTGGCATTACCAATAAGAAAATCTAAACAGCCTACTTACATACTTTTAGGCCTGATGAAAACCTTTCCATGTTGGGTTAATGGGCATATATGTGTTTCCAGCTGCATTCCCTCCCAGAGACCTGCAGTTTTGTGGTGGGGAGATATGTCATCACTATATGACACATTTGTAGCAGTTTTAAGATCATCCCAAGTAGAGTTGCAGCCTAGACAGCGCTGCAACATGAGAGTGCTTCCAGCTAGAGTGAAGCTACACCACCACTGTCCAGAGATGATGTGGGAGGCTTCTGTGTACTACACACAGGAAGTGAATTACCACTAAGAGCAGAAAGTTGACTATCAGAAGTATAGAGGGCCAGTCCTAACCCTAGACATTGAGTGTCAGTCAGTGACAGTGGTGAGCAAAATTCATTAATTTCTCAGGGATGGGGGGAGGGAAAGCCACACTTAGTCAGCATTGGAATGGACTCTTCTCTTGGCTCAGTGGGCGAGGTGTGAGTGAAATATTGGTGATTCCAGTATCAGTCATTTATTGATACATAAGACCCTTTAAACAAACAGAGCAATACATTGTGTTATAACTCGCACTATTCCTCACGGTAGCGGTGTAGCATGGAGTCATAGCGTGCAGATTTCAGTGACCGGCAACGGCTCTTGTTGCAGGGGAGCGCCAGGCGGCGTATTCTTCCATTTATTACCGTGCCTGTGACCCTCTGCGGCGGCAGCGCGGTCTTCTCGTTGTGAATTCGCTCGTTGCGTTTTGAATAAGCAGCTACGGCACAGTGCGGAGTGCTCGATCCAGGAATCGAACCAGTGACCCTCAGGTTTGGCTTCTTCTGGCGGAGTTCATCAACCTCTAGTTTAACAGGTGACCCACTTGGCGAGACCACAGTCCCTTTGTCCTCACCAGCCACCTGGGTAAGTACCACACGAACTTCTTTCTGGTACCATCTGGGATGGCCACATTGATCTATTGGCTTGGTGCTGACATCTTCTTCTGACGAGCAGTGTGGCAGCTATGTCGCTGCAGGGAAGTATGGCATCCGCTGATTAACCATCAGTTCGTCCGTCCAGGCGACGTTTCTTAGTCTGTTCTTCCTCCCCTCAAACGACCCCCTCATGCCCATAGGCCCAGTTGACGGAGGTATTTATTCGGTGTTTTCGCCGAGGTCGCGAAGCTTCTAGGGCGGCACTTGTAACGCCGGAAATGCATATCCTCCTACACTCCTGGAAATTGAAATAAAAACACCGTGAATTCATTGTCCCAGGAAGGGGAAACTTTATTGACACATTCCTGGGGTCAGATACATCACATGATCACACTGACAGAACCACAGGCACATAGACACAGGCAACAGAGCATGCACAATGTCGGCACTAGTACAGTGTATATCCACCTTTCGCAGCAATGCAGGCTGCTATTCTCCCATGGAGACGATCGTAGAGATGCTGGATGTAGTCCTGTGGAACGGCTTGCCATGCCATTTCCACCTGGCGCCTCAGTTGGACCAGCGTTCGTGCTGGACGTGCAGACCGCGTGAGACGACGCTTCATCCAGTCCCAAACATGCTCAATGGGGGACAGATCCGGAGATCTTGCTGGCCAGGGTAGTTGACTTACACCTTCTAGAGCACGTTGGGTGGCACGGGATACATGCGGACGTGCATTGTCCTGTTGGAACAGCAAGTTCCCTTGCCGGTCTAGGAATGGTAGAACGATGGGTTCGATGACGGTTTGGATGTACCGTGCACTATTCAGTGTCCCCTCGACGATCACCAGTGGTGTACGGCCAGTGTAGGAGATCGCTCCCCACACCATGATGCCGGGTGTTGGCCCTGTGTGCCTCGGTCGTATGCAGTCCTCATTGTGGCGCTCACCTGCACGGCGCCAAACACGCATACGACCATCATTGGCACCAAGGCAGAAGCAACTCTCATCGCTGAAGACGACACGTCTCCATTCGTCCCTCCATTCACGCCTGTCGCGACACCACTGGAGGCGGGCTGCACGATGTTGGGGCGTGAGCGGAAGACGGCCTAACGGTGTGCGGGACCGTAGCCCAGCTTCATGGAGACGGTTGCGAATGGTCCTCGCCGATACCCTAGGAGCAACAGTGTCCCTAATTTGCTGGGAAGTGGCGGTGCGGTCCCCTACGGCACTGCGTAGGATCCTACGGTCTTGGCGTGCATCCGTGCGTCGCTGCGGTCCGGTCCCAGGTTGACGGGCACGTGCACCTTCCGCCGACCACTGGCGACAACATCGATGTACTGTGGAGACCTCACGCCCCACATGTTGAGCAATTCGGCGGTACGTCCACCCGGCCTCCCGCATGCCCACTATACGCCCTCGCTCAAAGTCCGTCAACTGCACATACGGTTCACGTCCACGCTGTCGCGGCATGCTACCAGTGTTAAAGACTGCGATGGAGCTCCGTATGCCACGGCAAACTGGCTGACACTGACGGCGGCGGTGCACAAATGCTGCGCAGCTAGCGCCATTCGACGACCAACACCGCGGTTCCTGGTGTGTCCGCTGTGCCGTGCGTGTGATCATTGCTTGTACAGCCCTCTCGCAGTGTCCGGAGCAAGTATGGTGGGTCTGACACACCGGTGTCAATGTGTTCTTTTTTCCATTTCCAGGAGTGTATTTCCATTGTACTATAATTATTTTCCCTTGTTTTGTTACCTCAAGATATGACATTTCTGTCTCTTTATATATTGTAATTGTTTTAATGTTTGTATATATATATTTACGCATTTATGTCAATGTATAATTGGTTGTTTTGAAAATTTTATTTGTATTTTTACGCTGGGTCTTGCCTAGGGGAAACTATGCTATCGAACGAATACGTCGATAGGTCGTGTGGAGAACCAGAGTGTTTAGGAACTTTGGTAGTGTTAACTCTGTCGCGTGGAGCGCGGCAGGGAGAGTCTGGCTGGAGTAGCGAGTGGAGCAGGTGTGTTGTGTGACGCTCCCGCGAGTTGCCGCGCCTTCGGGGTTTGGCAGCATGTAATTGCGCTCGACTTGCTATGATAGTTTCTGACACGGTGTCGCGGACGGGAAGCAGTAGCTGGCGCACATCAAGAGCCCGTTTCGTCTGGTGACCGTGTCGAGAAGAAGGCGCGCCAACATCCAGCTTCTGCAACAGCGACGGCCGACAATGAGTGACTGTCGCCACCTCCTCGATCGACGGCTTCAAACCTTCAATCAACCAACAAGGAAGACTGGAAGCACGTAAAGTTTTAGAACTGTATGGCAGACATCAGCTTTTAAAACTGTCCAAATCACAAAATTACAGCAACGTAGCATGAACCTTTGTTGCTCATTGTCCCAATTGCATTACCAAGCAGGGTCCCTTCCTTTTCCGGAATGAACCCGAGTGTCATTCAAATCCAAACGCCAGCATTAAAGCAATACTATTCTATTTCACTGCTTTAATTTCAAAGTTCAGTTAAAGTATTCATAGCTGGCTACAATATTTAGATTACACAAGCACAAATTATGAGTGCGAGTTTTGTTACCATATTTTAGCTTACCTGTGACTACAGCTCAGCTTGGTATGTACTAAATTTTACTATTGTTAATTGTTCAGAATCAAGTTCAAAGTTAAATCTCTTGTTTCTAAATTGCGTAGATTCAAGTAGCTTTTGGAATGATTGTTGAGGTAGTCCAAGACTAACCGTATTTTACTGAATTTCGATGTGCTTCAGAAAGAAAGCTCACTATTAACTTCAGTCACTAAATTAACTTTCGATTTTCCGGTTTTATTAATTCTTTTGCTAAATTAAGTCAGAGTGTAGCGAAATTTATTACTTCTGACAAACTTTAAGTTTTCACACTACACGTGTCAACCTTCAGTTGCCACGCTTCTAATGCTAATTATAGGTGTAATAACCTTTCTTTTTCAGTTACTATAGTAATTGTCCTTAGGACTGGCGACCGTAATTTCCCCCAAATCTCAAATATCTAATTACCGCTAGTTAATTGTTAACGTAGCGGCCGCACATTTACTTTCTTTATTAACTTTACCCCTTTTCAAAATTAATTTCCACCAGTTTCATTTGCATTTTTCCTTTCGTTTAGATGTAACCCTTTCCTCCCTCCCTCTTTACCGACAAATTAACTTCGGTGACGATTGCTTTTCCCAAATTTCCATTAGGTACACGCGGTTTAATTTTTTACTGTCATTAAGGTCGATAAGTGAGGGGGAGGTTACACACTGACTCTCTGGTCGTTGATCTATGCTTCTCACGTTGGGCAGAAAAGTGACCAATGTCGACACATGTGCTGGCTTTCCTTCTTAAAACACTGGCATGGTCGGGCATTGCTCCGTCACCCTCCATTGCATCGCCAGATGTCAGGCAGACGACTTCAGTACGCTTAGAGTTCTTGGAGCATTGGCCACTGATGTGCGAGCTGCGCTGGTTGTTGTTCTCCTTGGAAGCACTGCCTGTCTGCTCGCACATTGATCTGTCGAAGTGCTGACTGCTGCTGTACAAACTCCACTGGCTGCCATTCCGATTGTTATGGCTTAACATGCCAAAGTCTCTAAAATGTTTACTTAACCTTTAATAAGTCTTTACGTATTTTTGTGCTGGATCCCTGATTTAAACGACCGTAAATAACACGTAAGTATTATAGATAATTATTATACACCCTACAGAAGGCAAAGCAGAATAGACAAAATGGGGGCATTCATAGGTACACTTTGGTAACCATTGGCAAGCAGAGACGAATGTGTTGTTCGATGGAAACAAGTGTGGCACATCCAACATGTTTTCCATTAAGCAATCTAAGCTGTGTTCTTACCATAGTGAGAGAACTATCGTTAGACTTGAGCTGTGTGTGTGTGTGTGTGTGTGTGTGCCTGTTTTGCATGCAGCTATGCATTTCTCTCCAGTCTCTGGTGCACATTGGAAGTCTGCCTGTGGCACAGACAATGTTGTATTTATGGGAAGCTGTGGGTAGAATAGTATAGTGGCTAAATGCATTCGCTTTATGTGAGATTGCCTACATTGATTTACATGACTGTTATATGTTTATTGGACTGATTTTGAATCCTAGATTTACATAATGCTGTTCAGTTACTTAAACTGCCTGTTGTGTACATATGAGAATAATGGACTGTTCAACATGTGCCAGATGTAGTGATAATTCTGATGAATTCACAGTGCATAAATCATTAGGGCTGTAAGCTCCATTAACTGACAATCAGTTCCCAGTGTTTTCTATTGGCTAACCAGTTTGGTTCTCTGTTTTCATTTGAATTCACTGTAACAGTGTAAATTTGCACTAATCAGCTTGAACATTATGATCACCTACCCAATAGCCAGTACCTCCACCTTTGGCACGGATAACTGTGGTAATGTGTTGTGGCATGGAAGCAATGTGGCTTTGTTAGGTTGGCACCACATCTGCACACAGAATTCACCAAACTCCCTTAGTTTCCAGGGAGGGGGACGATGAGCTCTGATCATATGATTCAATCACATCCCAGATGGGTTTGACAGGGTTCAGATTGGGCGAATTGGGGGCCAGCACATCAGTTTGAACTCATCATTGTTTTCCTCTTGGCCTTGTGACATGGCGCATTATCTTGTTGAAAAATGCCATTGCTGTGTGGAAACACAACTGTCATGAAGGGATGTACATGGTCTGAATCCGGTGTATGATGCTGCTCTTTGACCGTCATGGTGTCTTGCGCGACCTCCACTGGCCTCATGGATGCCCACCTGAATGTTCCCCAGAGCATAATGAAGTCGCCGCCAACTTGTCTCCAACCTGCAGTACAGGGGTCAGGAAGCTGTTCCCCTGGAAGACGATGGATTTGCGTCCTTCCATCGTATGATGAAGAAGGTATTGCGATTAACCAGACCATGCAACACTCGGCCACTGCGCCAACGTCCAGTGCCGATAGTCACATGCCCATTTCAGTCGTAGTTGCCGATGTCATGGTGTTATCATTGGCACATGCAAGGGTCGTCAGCTGTTGAGGCCTATCGTTAGGAGCTTTCGGTGTACTGTCTGTTCAGACACACTTTAACTCTGCCCAGCATTAAAGTCTAATGTTATTTCCGCCACAGTTCGCGTCTGTCCTGTTGACCAGTCTGCCCAGCCTACGACATCCAACACCTGTTCTGAGGGGTGGCCACCCAACCGCACGACGTCTGGACATGATTTCACCTTGGTTTCGCCACTTGTTGAAAACACTCACCACAGCACTCCTCAAGTACCCAGCAAGTCTTGCAGTTTCCGAAATTCTCCTACCGAGCCTCAAGGCCATCACAATCTGGCGTCGTCAAACCCGGGTAGATCGCGAACCTTTCTCGTTCTATACACACACATCATGTTCTCTAAAGCTACATGCACCTTGTATGTGTCTGACTAGCAGTCATTTCTCGCCAGGTGATATTGCTATCACCTGCATGGATTTATATCGACAGCAGGTCGGTGGTCATAATGTTCTTGACGATCAGCGTATTTTCTGCTTGTACACTACCGGCCATTAAAATTGCTACACCAAGAAGAAATCAGTGGACAAATATATTATACTAGAACTGACATGTGATTACATTTTCAGACAATTTGGGTGCATAGATCCTGAGAAATCAGTACCCAGAACAACCACCTGTGGCCGTAATAACGGCCTTTATACGCCTGGGCATTGAGTCAAACAGAGCTTGGATGACTTGTACAGGTACAGCTGCCCATGCAGCTTCAACACGATACCACAGTTCATCAAGAGTAGTGACTGGCGTGTTGTGACGAGCCAGTTGCTCGTCCACTATTGACCAGACGCTTTCAATTGATGAGAGATCTGGAGAATGTGCTGGCCAGGGCAGCAGTGGAACATTTTCTATATCCAGAAAGGCCCGTACAGGACCTGCAACACGCGGTCGTGCATTACCCTGCTGAAATGTAGGGTTTCGCAGGGATCGAATGAAGGGTAGAGCCACGGGTCGTAACACATCTGAAATGTAACGTCCACTGTTCAAAGTGCCGTCAATGCGAACAAGAGGTGACCGAGACGTGTAACCAATGACACCCCATACCGTCACGCCGGGTAATACGCCAGTATGGCGATAACGAATACACGCTTTCAATGTGGGTTCACCGAGATGTCGCCAAACACGATTGCGATCATCATGATGCTGTAAATACAACCTGGATTCATTCGAAAAAATGACGTTTTACCATTCGTGCACCCAGGTTCGTCGTTGAGTAGATCATCACAGGCGCTCCTGTCTGTGATGCAACGTCAAGGGTAACCGCAGCCATGGTCTCTGAGCTGATAGTCCATGCCGCTGCAAACGTCGTCGAACTGTTCGTGCAGATGGTTGTTGTCTTGCAAACGTCCCCATCTGCTGACTCAGGGATCGATACGTGGCTGCACGATCCGTTACAGCCGTGCGGATAAGATGCCTGTCATCTCGACTGCTAGTGATACGAGGCCGTTGGGATCCAGCACGGCGTTCCATATTACCCTCCTGAACCAACCGATTCCATATTCTGCTAACAGTCATCGGATCTCGACCAACGCGAGCAGCAATGTCGCGATACGATAAACCGCAATCGCGATAGGTTACAATCCGACCTTTATCAAAGTCGTAAACGTGATGTTACGCATTTCTCCTCCTTACACGAGGCATCACAACAACGTTTCACCAGGCAACGCCGGTCAACTGCTGTTTGTGTATGAGAAGTCGATTGGAAACTTTCCTCATGTCAGCACGTTGTAGGTGTCGCCACCGGCGTCAACCTTGTGTGAATGCTCTGAAAAGGTATTCATTTGCATATCATAGCATCTTTTTCCTGTCGGTTAAATTTCGCGTCTGTAGCACGTCATCTTCGTGGTGTAGCAATTTTAATGGCCAGTAGTGTAATATCTGAATTATTACTGAGTATTTCATATTTCGTACAGTGTAGTCCATGTGGCTTTCTTTTATTTAAATGATGTAAACTCAGTACCTGATTTTATTGTTTTCGCTTATTACTGCTTTCTTTCTGTGGTGTTGCAAAATCAACGTAACTTTAAAATACTCATTATTCTCTCGTTCATTTGGTTTGTATTGAGGAAGTATTATCTTGTCGTTGTTTACGCATAATTAAAAACGCTTTAATGAAATTACGTAAACTGTGATTGCATGTGGTTAGTAAATAAAAATACACATCCCAAAATCGCAAAGAGCTGCCATTAGAGAAGTAGAGAATGATCCTCAAATAGCCATTTTACCTGCAGACAAAAGAAATGTCATTGTACTACTTCCACTGTCAGACAAAAAACGTCTGCTATCCAGTTAATGACAGTAATTATTACTTGTGATGAGTAATAAATTTTAATAGCATCTGTTGTTCTGATTTGGAAAACTGACAAATGAATATCAGGATTCCAAAGCCATTTTTTGTGAATGAAGCATTGTTTTCAGATAGTGTAAATCCAGAGAGATACAGTTTCTTTAGCCTCGCAAAAGCAACACACTATAAACAGATTTTCATGAAAAAGAACTGATACTATTTTATCGAACGTCAGTGTTTATTAGTTATCATTATAGGTGGAACTCTTATTATTCCGATTCCGTTAGCCACACTTTGCAGATGTGAAAGTAGACTTTCGATTATGATACCAATGAAGACAAAAGTGAAGAATTGAATGAACATGGCATATGACTTGTGATGTGCATCGGCGGACACCACCAAATACGAAAAATGTTATAGAAGTAAGCAGAAACTAACACCCTATCTGCTTGTCATTTCTTTATTTAGTGAAAACAAAAACAGCGTGAGCTTTAGTTGCCCAGCCTTTAGCTAAGTATTATAAATCATTTGCCACTTTTAAAATGCGAGTGTTAATTGTTTTAACCTAATGTTACTTAGGATTCAAATTTTGGTCAAGATAAATGACATCTGATCTTATTTAGGGCTAATTGTCTCAGAAAGGTTGGAAAAGCCTGCTCTATGAACTAGTAGTACTTGTGCTCCCTGTGTCGCACATGCACCTCCTATAGGTGCAGCTCGGAGTAAGGACCTTTGACGTCCAGACGCAGGAATGGGTTTCCACCATAGGAACACCGCAGTAGGGGGTGCCACAGGGGTCGGTCTAGAACACCAGACACTGCATGCAGACGACACAGCACTGTACACCCGTAGCATAAATGACATGATGCTGCAGCGACACCTGCGGGCTGTATTTGACGTTCTTGCTCGGTGAGTCGCGAAATGGCGCCTACCCTTTAACCCCAGTAAGACTTAGGTGCTGGCAGATTTTAGGAGTCCTCTGCCAAATATTTGTGCCACAAATACACATCCAGTGTGAAGCTGTAGCATTGAGCGAACGAGTCAAGTGGCTGGGAGTGACGTGAGACTGCAGACTAGGCTGTGTGCTACACACATCGACGAAAGTACTGCATCGCGCTGATACGTTGTACAGGTGTGTTGCTATTTCGATTTTTCCTGTACCGATGGAAAGTTCACCACTGATGTTGTCTGTAAACGTACATACAGTTACCAAGAGGACGACCTACAGGAACGCCACATACAAATGCATTGCAGCATTTTATTTGAAAGCAATGCAGAAGTAGAGAAGCATTATGCACACGTTAGGGACGTTTGTGGAACAGTATGGTGAACATCGATCATGGATAGAATCGGTTCCAATATTGACAGGAGGTGCTGCGGATTTATATTGCACAGGCAGTCCTCATCCGACATGTGCACGGAATGATTGATATCTACGACTATCGCGTCACTGTCGGATGTGCGCACCAGAACTGATTTTGGCCATCAAAGAAGCCACAGGGCGTCATGTACCGCATCAAGTTGTTAGGAGACGACTGCATGATGTGAATCTCCATTCCAGAAGCACAGAGAGGACCACGTCCTACAACAAAACAGCACGGACTCCGTTACAGATGAGGAAGAAATCATGTAAAAAGGGCACGGAGTTAGGGGTTGTTCACGAACAAAACTTGGATGTGTTTGAACGTGATTACAGACGACCCAGTAATGTTATTATTTTATTTATAGCTGTTATTTTATCAGAAACTGTAGTATATAATACAGTATAAAATTCAGTTGTCATTTACACAGATATTTTTATTTCGCTTTACCGTTTTGTCAAATTTAACCGACAGGAAGAAGATGCTATGATATGCAAATGAATAACTTTTCAGAGCATTCACACAAGGTTGACGCCGGTGGCGACACCTACAACGTGCTGACATGAGGAGAGTTTCCAATCGACTTCTCATACACAAACAGCAGTGACCGGCGTTGCCTGGTGAAACGTTGTTGTGATGCCTCGTGTAAGGAGGAGAAATGCGTAACATCACGTTTCCGACTTTGATAAAGGTCGGATTGTAGCCTATCGCGATTGCGGTTTATCGTATCGCGACATTGCTGCTCGCGTTGGTCGAGATCCGATGACTGTTAGCAGAATATGGAATCGGTTGGTTCAGGAGGGTAATACGGAACGCCGTGCTGGATCCCAACGGCCTCGTATCACTAGCAGTCGAGATGACAGGCATCTTATCTGCACGGCTGTAATGGATCGTGCAGCCACGTATCGATCCCTGAGTCAGCAGATGGGGACGTTTGCAAGACAACAACCATCTGCACGAACAGTTCAACGACGTTTGCAGCAGCATGGACTATCAGCTCGGAGACCATGGCTGCGGTTACCCTTGACGCTGCATCACAGACAGGAGCGCCTGCGATAGTGTACTCAACGACGAACCCGGGTGCACAAATAGCAAAACGTCATTTTTTTCGGATGAATCCAGGTTCTATTTACAGCATCATGATGGTCGCATCCGTGTTTGGCGACATCTCGGTGAACCCACATTGGAAGCGTGTATTCGTTATCGCTATACTGGCGTACCACCTGGCGTGATGGTATGGGGTGCCATTGGTTACACGTCTCGGTCACCTCTTGTTCGCATTGACGGCACTTTGAACAGTGGACGTTACATTTCAGATGTGTTACGACCCGTGGCTCTACCCTTCATTCGATCCCTGCGAAACCCTACATTTCAGCAGGGTAATGCACGACCGCATGTTGCTGGTCCTGTACGGGCCTTTCTGGATATAGAAAATGTTCGACTGCTGCCCTAGCCAGCACATTCTCCAGATCTCTCATTATTTGGAAACGTCTGGTCAATGGTGACCGAGCAACTGGCTCGTCACAGTACACCAGTCACTACTCTTGATGTACTGTGGTATCGTCTTGAAGCTGCAGGGGCAGCTGTACCTGTACACGCCAAGCTCTGTTTGACTCAATGCTCAGGTGCATCAAAGCCGTTATTAAGGCCAGAGATGGTTGCTCTGGATACTGATTTCTCAGGATCTATGCACCTAAATTGCGTGAAAATGTAATCACATGTCAGTTCTAGTATAATATATTTGTCCAATGAATACCCGTTTATCATCTGCATTTCTTCTTGGAGTAGCATTTTAATGGCCAGTAGTGTATTTATTAATTTTATGCACACAATTCCATTTCTGGAGGCCTTCATATAAATAGTATTTAGTCTATAAATTAAGGAAGAGAAACTTTTCCTAAAGAAGTGTAATGTATACAACTTCTCTCTCTCTCTCTCTCTCTCTCTCTCTCTCTCTCTCTATATATATATATATATATATATATATATATATATATATATATATATATATATATATAGAGAGAGAGAGAGAGAGAGAGAGAGGGGGGGGGGGGGGAGAGAATATATACCCAAATGTGGTGCAGTTAAATATTTCTTTATTCTGCAATATCATAATTTCACCCTATTTCAAACAATTCGAATATAATGTATTGTCTCTTTGCTAATATAATGTTCACTATCACAGAACAGAAAAAGCCTAATGTTGGGTTAAATAACTTGTAAAGTTAAAAGAGTTCAAATCTCTTTTGACAATAGCTATTTTCTTCCTACTGCAATCTCGTATTTATATTTATAATTTATCTGAAATCAAGTCAGAATTTCTTCAGCACATCAAAGCATCACAAGTTCCTCAATTCTGACTCAAATTTTATTACAGGCTCCTCCATTTCATTAAAATTCTTCCATACGGAATTCACTAATACTATGGGCTACGGTTTTGGTATCTTAACATTGGTTCACACCTTAATTTCAACTAGACGTTTAATGCATGCAACCTCATAAATGCATTTGTCTTTATCCATGAGAATATGGTCGTACTGCCTTTGACGCCAATAAATTCCTATATGATGGATAATGTGTGTTGACATTTGTATGATGTCTGTTTACAAGTATATTAGAGTTGTGATAGTTGAACTCACTGTTTCAATAGTATTATGAGTAAGACATTTCACAGTAGAGCTTCGTTCTTGTAGTACAACTTGAAGACAACATATATCGCCGTTCGACAAGTGAGTCAACTTTATGCACAGATGATGATCGCCTTCCAATATAAATATGGCTTTTAGCGTCTTGAGTCTCCAAAGAAAATTCGGCTCGTGTTCGACACAGCCCTTTTCATTTAAGTAGGGGAGCCACATCTTTAAGGGGAGTATAGTCTGTAAGGAAAAAAACGAATTCAGAATTAATTGGCTATTGCCTACAGGAAGAGAACAACACCAGCATTTACATAAACTGAAAACAATTTCCAATTCTCAATGTTGCCAGTAAATGGGTTCGGGCTATCTTGCCTCCTGAATACAGGGATTGCTAGCTCAGTGCCTCAAGGCGCAGGTCCAACCAGCGGTGGAGACTTTGGAAAAACTGGTTGCTGTACACTGTTTCCAAATAAAATAAATTGCATCAAAACAAAAGCTGGAATTCTGATGTTGCACACTTTTCCTTTAATTGTGCACTTTTCGTCATTTGATAGTGCATGATATTTAACTGTGCAGGGAATTTGTGGGTTAAGTTATTATAGCATTACAAAAGCTTAAATACATTTTGGACGAAAGGGGGGGGGGGAGGGAGAAGAGGAAGGAGGAGGAGGAGGAGATTAGTGTTTAGCGTCCCGTCGACAACGAGGTCATTAGAGACGGAGCGCAAGCTCGGGTTAGGGAAGGACGGGGAAGGAAATCGGCAGTGCCCTTTCAGAGGAACCATACCGGCATTTGCCCGAAAGGATTTAGGGAAATCACGGAAAACCTAAATCAGGATGGCAGGAGACGGAATTGAACCGTCGTCCTCCCGAATGCGAGTCCAGTGTGCTAACCAATGCGCCACCTCGCTCGGGAAGGAGGAAGAGAAGCAGGGTGCAATCAGCTTGGCCGAATTCAAGCAGCCCTCTGAAAAAGTGTTTTAGGAAAGAACGAATTATAGAGTGTGCTGTCATCACATACCGCTTCTGCTCTCTACAAACCTCTCTCCATCGTTTCGTATCAGAATCGGTTTACATAAGTGAGAACTGCCCAGATGACCAAACTGGGCGTTTTTTTGCCATTTGGGCTAATAGTGACAGGATTTTGAGCAAATTTTTAAGGAAAGGCAACCATAGTTCTTTGGGCAATATTTTTGGGTGACACTGGCAAATCCAAGCGTATTTTTACGTACTGATTATGATTTAAAGTTATTTGTAACGATGTTCAGCGCTCTGCTGCCTTGTGAAAAAATGAAATATGGCAACCGCAAAGATGTATAAACGACTTCAGCGTAGTTAACATTACGCTGCTATACATAAGCAGTTAGGCTATTACAGTAGTGTGTACATATTTTTTCCTTATGATAACGCTAGTGGACGAAACAAAATCGATTTTCCTCTTCTTTGTTATTATAAACTTATCCATAAATAGAAACTGCCAGAAAAGCACACAAATAAAAACAGCTAACAGCAGTACTTACATTACATTCATGAACTGATTAGCAAAAGAACTGAACTCAGGAAAGGCCAACAATATACAGTGGTTGGTCTTGGCTAAAGTGGAGATAGGCGATAGCCGATAGTGCTATTGTTATATAGATAGTTTAATCCAATCGATTGCCTTGTTGACTATCAATAGAGCGTATCCCTTTTTCGTCGTATGATTGAATAACAAAATATAAAGAAAGAAAACTGGCGTTCTACGGATCGGAGCGTGGAATGTCAGATCCCTTAATCGAGCAGGTAGGTTAGAAAATTTAAAAAGGGAAATGGATAGGTTAAAGTTAGATATAGTGGGAATTAGTGAAGTTCGGTGGCAGGAGGAACAAGACTTTTGGTCAGGTGAATACAGAGTTATAAATACAAAATCAAATAGGGGTAATGCAGGAGTAGGTTTAATAATGAATAAAAAAATAGAGTGCGGGTAAGCTACTACAAACAGCATAGTGAACGCATTATTGTGGCCAAGATAGACACGAAGCCCACGCCTACTACAGTAGTACAAGTTTATATGCCAACTAGCTCTGCAGATGATGAAGCAATTGGTGAAATGTATGATGAGATAAAAGAAATTATTCAGGTAGTGAAGGGAGACGAAAATTTAATAGTCATGGGTGACTGGAATTCGAGTGTAGGAAAAGGGAGAGAAGGAAACATAGTATGTGAATATGGATTGGGGCTAAGAAATGAAAGAGGAAGCCGCCTCGTGGAATTTTGCACAGAGCACAACTTAATCATAGCTAACACTTGGTTTAAGAATCATAAAAGAAGGTTGTATACATGGAAGAACCCTGGAGATACTAAAAGGTATCAGATAGATTATATAATGGTAAGACAGAGATTTAGGAACCAGGTTTTAAATTGTAAGACATTTCCAGGGACACATGTGGACTCTGACCACAATCTATTGGTTATAAACTGCAGGTTAAAATTGAAGAAACTGCAAAAAGGTGGGAATTTAAGGAGATGGGACCTGGATAAACTGACTAAACCAGAGGTTGTGCAGAGTTTCAGGGAGAGCATAAGGGAACAATTGACAGCAATGGGGGAAAGCAGTACAGTAGAAGAAGAATGGGTAGCTCTGAGAGATGAAGTAGTGAAGGCAGCAGAGGATCAAGTAGGTAAAAAGACGAGGGCTAGTAGAAATCATTGGGTAACAGAAGAAATATTGAAGTTAATTGATGAAAGGAGGAAACATAAAAACGCAGTAAATGAAGCAAGCAAAAAGGAATACAAACGTCTCAAAAATGAGATCGACAGGAAATGCAAAATGGCTAAGCAGGGATGGCTAGAGGACAAATGTAAGGATGTAGAGGCTTATCTCACTAGGGGTAAGATAGATACTGCCTACAGGAAAATTAAATACACCTTTGGAGAAAAGAGAAACACTTGTATGAATATCAAGAGCTCAGATGGAAACCCAGTCCTAACCAAAGAAGGGAAAGCAGAAAGGTGGAAGGAGTATATAGAGGATCTATACAAGGGCAATGTACTTGAGGGCAATATTATAGAAATGGAAGAGAATGTAGATGAAGATGAAATGGGAGATACGATACTGCGTGAAGAGTTTGACAGAGCACTGAAAGACCTTAGCCGAAACAAGGCCCTGGTCAGTAAGATGTATGAGACAGGTGAAGTACCCTCAGACTTCAAGAAGAATATAATAATTCCAATCCCAAAGAAAGCAGGTGTTGACAGTTGTGAAAATTACCGAACTATCAGTTTAATAAGTCACAGCTGCAAAATACTAATGCGAATTATTTACAGACGAATGGAAAAACTGGTAGAAGCCGACCTCGGGGAAGATTAGTTTGGATTTCGTAGAAATGTTGGAATACGTGAGGCAATACTGACGCTACGACTTATCTTAGAAGAAAGATTAAGGAAAGGCAAACCTACATTTATAGCATTTGTAGACTTAGAGAAAGCTTTTGACAATGTTGACTGGAATACCCTCTTTCAAATTCTAAAAGTGGCAGGGGTAAGATACAGGGAGCGAAAGGCTATTTACAACTTGTACAGAAACCAGATGGCAGTTATAAGAGTCGAGGGGCATGAAAAGAAAGCAGTGGTTGGGAAGGGAGTGAGACAGGGTTGTAGCCTCTCCCCAATGTTATTCAATCTGTATATTGAGCAAGCAGTAAAGGAAACAAAAGAAAACTTTGGCGTAGGTATTAAAATCCATGGAGAAGAAATAAAAATTTTGAGGTTCACTGATGACATTGTAATTCTGTCAGAGACAGCAAAGGTTTTGGAAGAGCAGTTGAACAGAATGGATGGTGTCTTGAAGGGAGGATATAAGATGAACATCAACAAAACCAAAACGAGGATAATGGAATGTGGTCGAATTAAGTCGGGTGATGTCGAGGGTATTAGATTAGGAAATGAGACACTTAAAATAGTAAAGGAGTTTTGCTATTTGGGGAGCAAAATAACTGATGATGGTCGAAGTAGAGAGGATATAAAATGTAGACTGTCAATGGCAAGGAAAGCGTTTCTGAAGAAGAGATATTTGTTGACATCGAGTATAGATTTAAGTGTCAGGAAGTCATTTCTGAAAGTATTTGTATGGAGTGTAGCCATGTATGGAAGTGAGACATGGACAATAAATAGTTTGGACAGGAAGAGAATAGAAGCTTTCGAAATGTGGTGCTACAGAAGAAGGCTGAAGATTAGATGGGTAATCACATAACTAATGAGGAGGTATTAAATAGAATTGGGGAGAAGAGAGGTTTGTGGCACAACGTGACCAGAAGAAGGGATCGGTTGGTAGGACATGTTCTGAGGCATCAAGGGATCACAAATTTAGCATTGGAAGCAGTGTGGAGGGTAAAAATCGTAGAGGGAGGCCAAGAGATGAATACACTAAGCAGATTCAGAAGGATGTAGGTTGCAGTAGGTACTGGGAGATGAAGAAACTTGCACAGGATAGGGTAGCATGGAGAGCTGCATCAAACCAGTCTCACGACTGAAGACGACAACAAGAACAAAGGGAGATCGAAAACTCCCGTTCGAAGGCTGTGCAGTCGGCGTTGAAAATATCATCCCACCGACACCAGGTTGAAAATATCATGTTCTGATGAGTGAAGAAATCTGTAACTAGCTGCTGCACTTCTTCGACCGACAGGAAATGTCTACATCTGAATACCCTGTTTTAGGGACCGTGGGCGTAATATCACATAGGGGGATCAGGACCATAGGGCAGGCGGTAGAGTGTTTCCCATTTGAGTTTGAGTAACTTATGCGTTATGACATTTGCGATGTGGGGACGTGGGTTATCATGAAACAGAAGCACTCCTCGTCGATCGCGCCATTCCACAACGATGGTTTTCGGCAAACATGTTGCCCCATAAAATTCTTAACTGTCCAGTGGATATCTACCAATGTTTATTCTTCCGCAGCCAAGAAAAGAATTACAGCACGTTGGTCCTGTTAGGACGCAACTGGTAATAACGTCGCCATAGCTTATGTTTCCGCATTTGCTCCATGCACGTCGGAAAGACACGAATTCCACGCCAATCCCTTGCTCACATGTCGGTGCTTACACACCTACATCGGAGCCCCGCTACGTTACATATACGCCGCAGCAACGCCCCGAAAACAGAAACTGTTTCATCGTTCTTTTTGTATTTCAGTTTCGTTACACGGCGACTAGGTAGTGTGTACTTTCATTTGGGTGATTTGGGTGCGGGGAGGGGGGGGGGGGTGGCAGGGGGTCCAGACCCGCTGGATCCCCACCTCCTCCTTGGCTACGTCCTTGCTGCAAGCAGTAGTGGGACTGTATCCCCAAAATATTCGTGACAATTTCATCTTGATGGCTAAAAATTCTCGTGCTCATCATTGTGTTCTAGTGTGCTTGTTCCTACATCATGCTGGACCACCAGAATGGAGTGGCCTGCCTATTCTCCGGGCATGGACCAATGGAAAATGAGTAGGATCTATTGAAATCAGCTGTTTTTGGACATGGACAACTACCACGTACTCTGCGCGACTTAAGCATAATCGCCTTTGAAGAATGGGACAATTTGGATCTGAGTTGGCTTGATAATATCTTCGATTGTATGCCACGATTAATTCAAGCCTGCATCCGAGCAAGGCGACGTTTCACCACATACTGACGTTGCCCTGGAGTGCTGTGAAAAATCCCCATTTGGAAGCAGACGATATCGACGTTATACAAATTCTCTTTCTTTATTTGGTGATCTGGACACATTTCAGATGAATATTCACTCATACTTCATAGTCAGTCTCTCTTTTTTGTGCCATGAATTTCGAAATAAAGCGGTGACTCAAAACATTTGTTGATTCGTGTGTATACCCTCTATTGAACCTGTCTTCTTCACTCCCTCCGCAAGCGGGGCTCACATTCTTCAAGACTGTGATCCATCCGCTGCTGGATTTTGCGGCGCTGGTACGGGACAACGCCGCCGCCACACACACACCCCCCGCCATATCGCATTTGGTGCACAACCAGGCGCTACACAGGTCGCTGCTGTCCTTGTCAGCGAGAGCACATCGAGTACGCAGACAACAAATTTGACTCAAGTAATGGAAAAATCAGAGTACCAGGCGCATGACTGCACCAGCTGCAGCTGACAAGATGGCCCGATCTTGCGTATCCAATATACCGTTATGCAGTAAGTTCTAGTACAGTTACCTTAAGTAAAAGCTATCCTAGGGCTTTATTCAACTTGTTCACATTTTGGTTTTCTTGTAACAAGTTTTACTTCTTGTTATTTTTAGTGGGGCTATAGGGTATCATATTCCTGTGGGTTTCATTATATTTCCTTGCGCTGTTCAATGTACTGTATTTCGGGAGGTCGTGGCGATTTGTTTAAACAGATTGTAAGTAGGCTGTTTAGGTTTTTATGTTGGTAACGCCACATAGCGCTCTGTATCAAAATCACTGACTGTGCTGTGTGCAGTCTGCGGCTGGTTTGCATTGTTGGAATATTTGCTATTGTAGTGTTGGGCAGTTAGATGTGAACAACGTGTAACGTTGTGCAGTTGGAGGTGAGCCGCCAGCAGTGGTGGATGTGGGGGGAGAGATGGCAGAATTTTAAGAGCAGACGATCTGGACGTGTGTCCGTCAGAAAAAGGAAATTTGTAAGACTGGATAAATGAACTGAACTTTTGAACACTATTAAGGTAAATACATTGTTTATTCTCTACCAAAATCTTTCATTTGCTAACTATGCCTATCAGTAGTTAGTGCCTTCAGTAGTTAGAATCTTTTATTTAGCTGGCAGTACTGGCGCTCGCTGTATTGCAGTAGTTCGAGTAACGAAGATTTTTGTGAGGTAAGCGATTCATGAAAGGTAAAGGTTATTGTTAGTCAGGGCCATTCTTTTGTGGGGATTACTGAAAGTCACATTGCGTTGTGCTAAAAATATTGTGTGTCAGTTTAGTGTTGATCAGAATAAGTAAAGAGAGAAATGTCTGAGTACGCTCAGTTTTGCTCAGCTGTTTGAAAATCAATTAACTTAAGAGGTTTACCAGCACTGTCATTCTTAGTTTTTCTAAGGGGATGTTTCAAGATATGTTTAAACTTACATATCCTTGCCATGATTGTAATGACTCTTCGGCGAGGGTGACAACACAGGCTGCCGTTGGACGGCAACACAAGCCTGTTTATTGTCTTTTAGTGGGCTCTGATGGATGTGGGTTATTTTTTCTTTTTGGGGTTTGTAATAGTGGGTTGTATCTACGGCAGTATTTGAACCAGGTGAAAAATGCACATCTCGGAGCTCATAAAGTAGAATATACTCCTCTTTAAAAGATTCTGATAGAAAAGCAGGTAAACAGCTACCTCAGTCCTCGTTACGTCTCACTCACCAAAAATTTTGACTTGCAAACATATTTGCACTCTTTTAGCACATTCTAAATCATTTTACCCAGTCTCCATTTGTAGTGAAGCCTTCGCACCCAAAATTTCCTCCTCATTCCCACTGTATATTACGTTCCTCTCCTAATGTCTCCTTTTCCTCCCATTAGCACTTTTTTGTTGCCTGTCTCTGCTACTGTCAATGTCTTTGTCTCCTTCTCTCGCTCTTTCTTATCATTTTCACTGTGTCTCTGTCCCCTTGCTGTTCTCTTTGTCCCACTCGTATTCTCGTCTGGCACAGTACCTTTCTTTCACGCTTACAGTCTGCTGCTCTTAAGCCACCATTGTCTCCTATTCCCACGTGGCCTTGGGGAGTGTTTGCTCAGAGTTCTGACCCCCAAAACCGGGAAACTTTAACGTTGGGTATTCTCTTTTACTGCCAGTATCTGTCACTGACCATCATTATCTTCTCTCTCTTTGGCTCCCGCTGCTATTGTCTTCATCCATCTCCCTTTGTCTTTCACTGCCACTTTCTCCCTGCCACCATCATTTTTGCCTCCCTCTTTCTCGCCCATTGTTACCGTCTCCGCTCTCTTGCACTGCTACTGTCTGTCTGCTACTCTCTTTCGGCACAAAAAATTGCGAGATGTTCGCAAGCCAAAATTTTTGCTGAGGAAGCCGGAATTAGGACAGTGTCAGGGTGGTTCCCCACATTCCTGTCGGACTCTTTAAAAGAGGAGCATATTCGCCTGTTCTGTGCTCTGACAGGACCATTTTTGCGCTGGCGCTCTTCTTTTCCCCATTACAGCAGGGTGTGCTGATTATACAAATCTAATTCTGTAGATCAGTAGAGTTTTAGCAGTTTCTTTACATAATTCGACACATTTACATACTTCGTAGCATACAAAAAACACATAAGTACGCATGATATAAAGTTAACACAAAATCGTCTCCCAAACAATTCAAGTTCACTTTAACTGCTTTACACAAAAACGCTCGACATTTTTACACTACACGCACAGTAAACAAAAAAAGTTATGTTTGACTAGCAAGTACAAAGAAATTTTTGGGACAAAATAATTTTTATAAGTTGCTTACGCCACCAGTTGGCACACTCGAATAACTTCCCAGTCAAGACAGCCTGTACAAGAGTTCAAATGTGTGTGAATTCCTAAGGGACCAAACTACCGAGGTCATCGGTCTCTAGACTTACACACTACTTAAACTAGCTTACGCTGAGGACAACACACACACAGATGCCTGAGGGAGGACTCGAACCTCCGGCGGGAGGGGCCGCACAATCTATGACATGGGGCCTCTGACCGCTAGGCCACTCCGCTCTGCGTGTACAAGAGAGATGTGCCAATCATACAGACAGCGCGTCATAACGTTCTGTTGGTGAAAAACTGACAACTAAAAACTAAGTTTAGTGATCTCAGGGCCCTTGTGATGACTCTAAAATCCTTCTCATATGTTCACTGTATCAGTCAGAACTACATTTACACCTCAAACTGGATATTACATGCATATTTTACGTGGCTAAGTGCGGAAACTTAGAGCCTCTGGAGCTTGTTCAATGTTCCCCGAGAAGATCATCTTAAGGCAAAACAATAAAAATTTCGACGATTTTCATGTACAGAAATTATAAAAGTGACCATATTCACAATTGGTACGGTTCGTACCCAAAAATTATGGTTTTTCAGGGTGTTCTTAGGAACCGCCCACAAACAAATGATACCTTTATAAGCCACCTAAGATCCACCCTAGACCATACCTATTGAAGAAGAACCAACCGATTTGCTCAATTTGCTTGGGCTGGAGGACCTGTGTATGTTTAAATGTTGTCCCTGTATGATAGGATGGTTACCGTATGCCCGTTCTTCCCATGGACGCTAGGCCAAGCGCTATAGAAAACACTTGATCACTTCCCTCTGCGATCAAAATAACTAGAGATATAACGGCCTGAAGAATAGCATTTTCGCGCGCGGGGTTCTGTAACATACTGACGGACCTATGTCGGAAGTTCTTTGGTATAAATTTATCGTGCATTCGGAAAAATCTACCTTCCAAAACTGCACAGTCGTTTGTTTTTGCTTTGTTAACAGTAGACCAACAGACATCCAAAAGAACTGGTGGTAAAAACAAGCCCTGTTAGAGGCACAGCCCTATAAGCTTATATCCCAAAACTGTCGGAGGTAAGAACCACAGATTGAGCTGCGAGCGAAAGATACTTATTCTACAAGCATCATCTGAAGACGACGACGAGGTACACTGTAGAAAAGTCGTGTTTCATGAAGGACTGCACCCGGCTGGACACCCGAGAGCAATGCAAACATGGAAGTTTTCCTCTTGACATAGGCATCCATAAGGGGGACAAGACGGGTCCCTCACTTCCGCACATTTCTAGCAATGGTTGCCAGCAATTATTATTAAGTCACAGACTTACAATTGCCGATCTCTATGGAAATTATTGTGATTTTTAAAGTTTAATTCTGTTGCTATACTTTGAGAAAACCGAACTGTGACTTTTTAACTCAAGTCGATAGCTGTCAGAATTTTGAAGTAAAATAAGGGATTAATAATTTGGCATTTTCCCTGATTATTTTTATTGCTATCCAACAGGCTTTCATCAAAAGTTACGACTTATTTTCCGTTTGAGACTTCTAATTTTCAATGAAAATTTGACATTATTGGCACATGAACAAAAGGAGAAAATTGTGGATAACTTGTTGAATACAAGGGATTTAATCATAAGCGGAATTTAATTTTAGAGAATGAAATCAAAACTTTGACATTCATATTGATACCAATAGTTCAAAAATATACACATAGCTTATGAAATATGGTCGCCGGTAACCAAAAGTCGATACCTGTTGTGACGTCCCCTTTCCGCTTTTGTTGTCGCTGTTGATGTTGAGCCGCTACTGCTACAGCTCGGTCGGTGGAATGGAGACGCGACGCGCAGTGATGGTTGTCCCCGTCGGATAAGTGAAACAGCATCTGAAAATCTCCAAGGAAAATTGTTCCTCTCGTAATGCATGAAAGTCCGTTTGCGAGTCCGCACAGTCTTCTCAGCGATGCGAATTGCTGATTTTAATTGTCTGTTATGGTTTTATGATGTTTTGCTATGCCCGGTTAGTTAGTTATCGCAGTATTGAGTGAATCATTTATCACCGGCGTCGTTTCACACCACTGAAGCGAAGAAAAATTCGTTTGCGGTTCAGTATCAGTAATTGTTGTTACGTTGCTAGGCAGAATTGTTCACTACGGCATGTCGCAAATCCAGAGATAATCTATAATGCTATCTTGCTTTCGTGCGTCGTAATATTATTTCGGCAAAACACTCCTTCCAATGGTCAATGTTCATCAAGTCAAGCTTTCAATTAAAATATTCACAGTTAATTAATTTTGATCATCAACTATTACACAGTTCAATTAATGATGGCGCCAACACGTGAGATTTCCATTACTGACGAACAATTTTTATTGTTCCTTCTTAGCAGTTAGTTTATAATCATCAGCCGATGGATCAGATCAATCACGATTCTTTTCAGTTGGGTGATCGTGACAATTACGACAACTTTTACAATCGGCGTATTTGTATTATCTTCGTGTGGTCGCATTAATTTTTCCTACTCAAGGCTAATCAGGTATTGCAGTCTTCGACAGTATGTCCATTCTTCGTTGTAACTGTTCACTTTGATGAAGGTTGAGTCCAACAATAGTATCTCCAATAATTAAAGTTCATTAACTCGTCGTACACTATCAGAATATCACTTCAGTTCAAGTTCTCAAGTCAGAATAACTGAGAACAAAGTCCGCGCATCTCTATCCTGCAACAGTACTTTTCTTGAACAGAAACTGTCTCGTAGCGTTCCGTCTGTAGTACTATAACAAACGGTGCTCTCTCACGACTTGATAGCAAGCAAGCTAACAAGCGACTAACATTCCGTGATCGAGCGTTGTAGACGCACTGAATTTCCTTCTCGCCGCGTTTACAACTCTCTTCCACAATAAATGTTATCTCTGACCGACATATTACTTTGGACTTAACTTTCGTCGTACTGGTTTGCAGTTATTACTGAGATGTTTGATAGCTAATTAAAAATAACCTTTCTTTCTTTCTACCTTTATATCATGACATACTCAGTAATTATTGAAACTGGTGTTCATCAAAACTTTAAGGTGTTATATTATTGTCAAGGTTGTCGTACCTGTCAGGGTAACACTGCTCCCTACTTTAAATTATCATGACATTCTTATTTGGGTTTTCGGGTTTCTTGGGTTGTTACACTGTCGGCCATTTGAAATAAATAAGTTTTTTTAATTCCTATCCAATTTAGCTTCTGGGGCAGTATTCGTCCTGAAACTTAATGATCAGTTATAACAAGACGTGCTGAAAAGTAAAGCTTCCGAATTTCTTACGTGAAAACTGGAAAATTTCCTCGCACGCCCATGCTTCTTAGACTCGCAAATCTGCCTGGTAGGTAAACCAATAACAAAGCACAAAGCGTGACTTTTCTGTCTGAGAGGTACATTGTCGTTCGTTTGAGACCTGCTTTAAACTAGGTTAATGCCACCTTATGACCTCATTCATCTGACGTTAACGACAGTCGGCAGCCTCTCGTGCTTCGTAATAGCTGTTGCTCTATTTGTTCGGCATTGCTTGGCACCTGCAGCCATACACGCCAGGTCCAGAGTGCGTGAATCGCAGTCAGCAGTCGGGCGAACGCCTAACGTTGTTTTCAATCCGTCCCATTCTCATTTACACTAACGTACTTGCTTATAGACCGAGTATAAAGTTGAATGTGTAAAGGCGAAACTGAATATGATCACCCGAAGATGGACATAAGCCCGCAGCGAGTCATGTTTTAAATAAACTGCTTTCATTTAGTTTATCTTCCTCAAGATTCTCAGAAAAAGAACCTGTAGCAGTCACTCAGCAAGGTCTCTTTTGTTTCTGTTAGTGTGGCATTTCGATTTCAGTAATGTAAAAGATATCACAGGATATATACATTTTTTCTTCGTTTCATCTGTAAGCAATACCTCAATTAGGGAAAGTACAATACATTCTGGACAGAGCTTCCTTTGGACTCTGTTCTCACATTAAGGCTTAGATGTTTGCGTTAATGATTTTAAAAATTTGGTAAATCGTTTACCTTTACAATTTTCTTCGTTACCTCTTGATAACTGTCACAATGTTCACAACAGCAGTCTCCCAAGTATATCCATTTCCGACTTCAGTGCTTAAGATGGAAGGTTAGAGTTCAGTGGCTTGTCGACAAAGTGGAATTTCGAGACTGAGCACTACGTGAGTTACATTAGGATAGAGAAGTAAATTAACTACGGGTTTATGCAAAGATTTTCACCCGCCACGCCGTTTCCTTATAAGAAAGAAATTCTATACTTCGTTTATTTTTTATGTCTTTTCGGGTATCAGATATTCCATATTTATGATGAAGCGTCATTTAGGGTCTAACGTCTCAGACCTAATATCACCTAAAGCATAAAAAGAAGGGATGCCTATTACGTCTTTTATTGATGCGACAAGACTGAGAATGGATCTGAAGCTTCATTTAATAAAAGGTGAATGGAAATTTGAGACTGAGGTTTAGCTGCCGTTGGTTGTGGGTAGCTGTGGAATTCAGCTCAGGTTGGATTGCTGCCAAATTTCCTGACGGCGTCATGCAACATCCACAGATTTCTCCCCCTTTCTCCTCTCCCCCCATTCTGGCGTTACAATCCAGGATGGCGAACATAGGCCACTTTCCCTCTGTATAAAATGGCATCGAATTCACAAAAATCACGGGAAATTCAAAACAGATCAGTTATCCTACAAACAAAATCCATTGTGATGAACGTAGGCTCCTTGTTCTACTGGATTTTCCCCAGCCGTTTGACATCAGAATCCACGACAAAACAAATAAGTGCAATGTTCAACGCCCAACCGCCAGCAGCGTTACTGGACTGCCATACAGTATGTGTTGAGGACTACCCAAGAACAATGAAAATATACTGTACATCAGGACTACTACTCAGTGCACTCATTGTCTGAAATCTACACTCCTGGAAATTGAAATAAGAAATCCGTGAATTCATTGTCCCAGGAAGGGGAAACTTTATTGACACATTCCTGGGGTCAGATACATCACATGATCACACTGACAGAACCACAGGCACATAGACACAGACAACAGAGCTTGCACAATGTCGGCACTAGTACAGTGTATATTCACCTTTCGCAGCAATGCAGGCTGCTATTCTCCCATGGAGACGATCGTAGAGATGCTCGATGTAGTCCTGTGGAACGGCTTGCCATGCCATTTCCACCTGGCGCTTCAGTTGGACCAGCGTTCGTGCTGGACGTGCAGACCGCGTGAGACGACGCTTCATCCAGTCCCAAACATGCTCAATGGGGGACAGATCCGGAGATCTTGCTGGCCAGGGTAGTTGACTTACACCTTCTAGAGCACGTTGGGTGGCACGGGATACATGCGGACGTGCATTGTCCTGTTGGAACAGCAAGTTCCCTTGCCGGTCTAGGAATGGTAGAACGATGGGTTCGATGACGGTTTGGATGTACCGTGCACATTTGATAGTGAGAAAGACCTTATTTCCTGTGACAAGCGATGGTGTGAAAGTCAATCCCCAGAATTTTACCAAACTGCGTTTACGTCATGGAAATAATGTTGGGCCAGAAGTGTCACAGCTGTTGGAGCCTACATTGAGTAGGCTCAGTGTATACCTAAATGTTCCAAGTATTTTCACAAACAATTTCACTCTCTTTCCACAAAAAATAAAAAAAGTGTGCAAAACTTTTTGAACGCCCTTTTCTACTATAGTAAGCCAAATTAACATATGATTATCTATATCTTTAAAACTGTGTTTCATTGCATCATAAAAATCTACAGCATGTTTCATATGCATACTAATATTAAAAATGAGAAAGTAACACTGTCTGTTACATTTCCACGATAAACTGCTGAACCGATTTTGATGAAATTAGCTATTGCGATAGCTTGAAACCTTAGGAAGTCCAATGGATAGTTTCGAAATTGTGTAATATACGATATTTATTGATTTAAAGCACAGTACGTGAATTAAGGAAAATATTCACTCTGGGAAAAAGCTATTCACTCTTCGACTTTCGTACTTTATCATATTCCTCAAAATGTTTTTATTGGTTCATATGTTCTACATAATATGATTCAATATTGTGAAATCAATGCTTATACAATCCTCATTATGTTTAATCTTTATTTCAATATTTATGTTTTTAACTTTCGAAAGTAACTCTGTCAGTTACATTTTTACTACTAAACCACTGAACCCATTTCGACGAAATTTGGTATGGAGTTAGCTTGAAAATACACACACACACACACACACACACACACACACACGTCTACAGGCTATATGTGCCACTGTGGTTGCACATACAACAACGATGTTATTCACCACCACTCATCATAACAAAACTACTGATATGTGATGTAACAGTGGGTAAAATGTAGGCTGATGCAGAAAGAAGATGAGTCACCACAGTTTAATAAAGTAGAGTTATTTCAAAGTTGCATTATTTTTTTCAAAACAGATTTTATACTTAGCAAAACAGCTGAATATATTTTACTTACAACACTTGTTTCCAAAAAAGGTAAATCACATTTAACAGTTCACCTATATTACTACATTTTTACACTTAACTGTTCAGTAAATAAGCTTTCACAGATAACAAGATACAAAATCATGTACAATATTTTCACGATATGTATAATAATAGTTTACCAGAGCACAGTATTTAAAAACTTGGCTTACAGATTGGAGTATTTCACGGTTTAATGCGTTTTCAAATAGGACTCACAGATTGAAGCACAATTTTAAACTTGCAAGCTTTCAAAATAAATCCCACAGCTTGGAACAGTTATTGTTGTAACGCAGGACATGAACCTTTTACACTTTACAGCTCGCCTTTGAGACATAACATAAAAGAATACAATCTTGGTTTATGTGACCAGCTGCAGGAAACTAACTACGCTATAATACATTTGCATTTTAAAAAATCTTCACAGTAGGTGTACAGTCTAACTAGCATGCAAACATACATCGTATGCAGCCACTCTAATTTGCAAACATACATCCCAAACCAAAACAAAGCACCACAAAGGAATTATCTGAGTTGGATGGAAATCAGTAGATGTGATAGATATGTACAGACAAACAAGTGCTTACAATTTCAGAAAAAATTGCGTGATTTATTGAAGAGAAACAGCTTCACAAATTGAACAAGTCAATAATGCATTGGTCCACCTCTGATCCTAATGCAAGCAGTTATTCGACTGTTAGATGTCCCACTGAGCGTTATCGTGGCAAATTCTGTTCAACATGGGCCTTAAAACCTCAAAATTCCGAGCTAGCTGGAGAGCCTTGCCCTTAGTACTCGAAATTTTCTCAGTTAGGTGGAGGTTGGTGACCTTGGGAGCCAAAGTATGGTTTAGTAAACACGAACACAGGCAGTAGAAACTCTCACCATGTGGGAGCGGGCATTATCTTGACGAAATGTAAGCGCAGGATGGCTTGCCATGAAGGGCAACAAAATGAGGTATAGAGTATCGTCGACGTACCGCTGTACTTTAAGGATGTTAGGGATGGCAATTAAAGGGGTTCCGTTATGAAAAAAAAATGGTAATGCAGACCATCGCTTCTGGTTGTTGGGCCATAGGGCGCTCGACGGTCAAACTGGTATCCCACTGCAGTGTGAGGCGTCTACAGACACGTCTTCGACGGTCATCGGGTCTCAGATCGAAGAGGGACTCAACACTGAAGATAATTCTACACCAGTCAATTAGATTACAGGCCGAAGACATTTCTGGAGACACCACAACGCCACTCAAGCGAATCGTCTGAATAAATATTGTGCTGGTTTGTAACATTCTGTATGGTTTCCCTGAAAACCGCTTTATTGAATAACTTACAAAATCTTTTCCAAACAAAACATAACTATAGTCCTTTTTTCAATATTTTTTCAATGTATAGTTTCAATGAGTTGTGCTGCTTGAATTCAGTAATGTAGGTGAGTCTACTGAGCTGCAATCCCAACTTGAGACATTGCTGCAGGTTTGGATAATGTCTGAAGCTTTTTTGCCCTCCAGCATTGTCAGCACGTTGGGGTGGGAACTATTTCATGGAACTTGGAGCTTGATGTTCGATGCTGTGTGTGTCATTAAAACTACTAGGATACATTGAGTCTCCCTCCGAAACCTATTTTATAAAAGAATCTGCTGTCACAGCTCAGAAATTATCTAATCTGTCGACTTCCACACTAGACAGACACTGAAGTCTTCCAGTAGGTTCAAATGGCTCTGAGCACTATGGGACTTAATATCTCAGGTCATCAGTCCGCTAGAACTTTGAACTACTTAAACCTAACTAACCTAAGGACATCACACACATCTATGCCAGAGGCAGGATTCGAACATGCGACCGTCAGACTGAAGCGCCTAGAACCGCTCGGCCACACCGATCGGCTCTTCCAGTAGACACAGATAGTTACATGATGTGTCATACACATCAAGTACAGGATATAGATAGAAATGTCTGATATTTTTAATGAATTGTTGACCCACTTGAGCATTATTTGCCTCAGCATGCCTATGGGCATGAGTTTGCTAAACATCTCCGAAACTCTATCACGCTTACCAAATAACCCTGTGACGAAACGCGCCGCTCTTCTTTGGATCTTCTCTATCTCCTCTGTCAACCCGACCTGGTACGGATCCCACACTGATGAGCAATACTCAAGTATAGGTCGAACGAGTGTTTTGTAAGCCACCTCCTTTGTTGATGGACTACATTTTCTAAGGACTCTCCCAATGAATCTCAACCTGGCACCTGCCTTACCAACAATTAATTTTATATGATCATTCCACTTCAGATCATTCCGCACTTATACTCCCAGATATTTTACAGAAGTAACTGCTACCAGTGTTTGTTCTACTATCACATAATCATACAATAAGAGATCCTTCTTTCTATGTATTCACAATACATTACATTTGCCTACGTTAAGGGTCAGTTGCCACTCCCTGCACCTTTGGCACGCCAGAGGTTACTTTAACGTCTGTAGACGTCTCTCCATTGAGAACAACATGCTGTATTCTGTTTGCTAAAAACTCATCAATCCAGCCACAGAGCTGGTCTAATATTCCGTAGGCTCTTACTTTGTTTATCAGGCGACAGTGCGGAACTGTATCGAACGCCATCCGGAAGTCAAGGAAAATGGCATCTACCTGGGAGCCTGTATCTAATATTTTCTGGGTCTCATGAACAAATAAAGTGAGCTGGGTCTCACACGATCGCTGTTTCCAGAATCCATGTTGATTCCTACAGAGTAGATTCTAGGTTTCCAGAAATGACATGATACGCGAGCAAAATACATGTTCTAAAATTCTACAACAGATCGATGTCAGAGATATAGGCCTATGGTTTTGCGCATCTGCTCGACAACCCTTCTTGAAAACTGGAACTACCTGTGCTCTTTTCCAATCATTTGAAACCTTCCATTCCTCTAGAGACCTGCGGTACACGGCTGTTAGAAGGGGGACAAGTTCTTTCGCGTACTCTGTGTAGAATCGAATTGGTATCCCGTCAGGTCCAGTGGACTTTCCTCTGTTGAGTGATTTCAGTTGCTTTTCTATTCCTTGGACACTTATTTCGATGTCAGCCATTTTTTCGTTCATCATTTGGAACCTTCCATTCCTCTAGAGACTTGCGGTACATGGCTGTTAGAAGGGGGACAAGTTCTTTCGCGTACTCTGTGTAGAATCGAATTGGTATCCCGTCAGGTCCAGTGGACTTTCCTCTGTTGAGTGATTTCAGTTGCTTTTCTATTCCTTGGACACTTATTTCGATGTCAGCTATTTTTTCGTTCGTGCGAGGATTTAGAGAAGGAACTGCAGTGCGGTCTTCCTCTGTGAAACAGCTTTGGAAAAAGGTGTTTAGTATTTCAGCTTTATGTGTGTCATCCTCTGTTTCAATGCCATTATCATCCCAGAGTGTCTTGATATGCTGTTTCGATCCACTTACTGATTTAACGTAAGATCAGAACTTTCTAGGATTTTCTGTCAAGTCGGTACATAGAATATTACTTTCGGATTCACTGAACGCTTCACGCATAGCCCTCCTTACGCTAACTTTGACATCGTTTAGCTTCTGTTTGTCTGAGAGGTTTTGGCTGCGTTTAAATTTGCAGTGAAGCTGTCTTTGCTTTTGCAGTGGTTTCCTAACTTTGTTGTTGTACCACGGTGGGTTTTTCCAGTCCCTCACAGTTTTACTCGGCACGTACCTGTCTAAAACGCATTTTACGATTGCATTAAATTTTTTTCATAAACACTCAACATTGTCAGTGTCGGAACAGAAATTTTCGTTTTGATCTGTTGTTGTTGTTGTTGTTGTCTCCAGTCCTGAGACTGGTTTGATGCAGCTCTCCATGCTACTCTATCCTATGCAAGCTTCTTCATCTCCCAGTATTTACTCTACGATTTTTACCCTCCACGCTGCCCTCCAATGCTAAATTTGTGATCCCTTGATGCCTCAGAACATGTCCTACCAACTGGCCCGTTCTTCTTGTCAAGTTGTGCCACAAACTCCTCTTCTCCCCAATTCTATTCAATACCTCCTCATTAGTTATGTGATCTACCCATCTAATCTTGAGCATTCTTCTGTAGCATCACATTTCGAAAGCTTCTATTCCAAACCATTTATCGTCCATGTTTCACTTCCATACATGGCTACACTCCAGACAAATACTTTCAGAAATGACTTCCTGACACTTAAATCTATACTCGATGTTAACAAATTTCTCTTCCTCAGAAACGCTTTCCTTGCCATTGCCAGTCTACATTTTATATCCTCTCTACTTCGACCATCATCAGTTATTTTGCTCCCCAAATAGCAAAACTCCTTTACAAAGTTTTTATTTCTTCTCCATGGATTTTAATACCTACTCCGAATTTTTCTTTTGTTTCCTTTACTGCTTGCTCAATATACAGATTGAATAACATCGGGGAGAGGCTACAGCCCTGTCTTACTCCATTCCCAACCACTGTTTCCCTTTCATGTCCCTCGACTCTTATAACTGCCATCTGGTTTCTGTACAAATTGTAAATAGCCTTTCGCTCCCTGTATTTTGCCCCTGCCAGCTTTAGAATTTGAAAGAGAGTATTCCAGTCAACATTGTCAAAAGCTTTCTCTCAGTCTACAAATGGTAGAAACGTAGGTTTGCCTTTCCTTAATCTTTCTTCTAAGATAAGTCGTAAGGTCAGTATTGCCTCACGTGTTCCAGTATTTCTACGGAATCCAAACTGATCTTCCCCGAGGTCGGCTTCTACTAGTTTTTCCATTCGTCTGCAAAGAGTTCGTGTTAGTATTTTGCAGCTGTGGCTTATTAAACTGATTGTTCGGTAATTTTCACATCTGTCAACACCTGCTTTCTTTGGGATTGGAATTATTATATTCTTTTTGAAGTCTGAGGGTATTTCGCCTGTTTCATACATCTTGCTCACCAGATGGTAGAGTTTTGTCAGGACTGGCTCTCCCAAGGCCGTCAGTAGTTCCAATGGAATGTTGTCTACTCCCAGGGCCTTGTTTCGACTCAGGTCTTTCAGTGCTCTGTCAAACTCTTCACGCAGTATCGTATCTCCCATTTCATCTTCATCTACATCCTCTTCCATTTCCATAATATTGTCTTCAAGTACATCGCCCTTGTGTAGACCCTCTATATACTCCTTCCATCTTTCTGCTTTCCCTTCTTTGCTTAGAACTGGGTTTCCATCTGAGCTCTTGATGTTCATACAAGTGGTTCTCTTATCTCCAAAGGTCTCTTTAATTTTCCTGCAGGCAGTATCTATCTTACCCCTAGTGAGATAAGCCTCTACATCCTTACATTTGTCCTCTAGCCATCCCTGCTTAGCCATTTTGCACTTCCTGTCTACCTCATTTTCGAGACGTTTGTATTCCTTTTTGCCTGCTTCATTTACTGCATTTTTATGTTTTCTCCTTTCATCAATTAAATTCAATATTTCTTCTGTTACCCAAGGATTTCTACTAGCCCTCGTCTTTTTACCTACTTGATCCTCTGCTGCCTTCACTACTTTATCCCTCAGAGCTTCCCATTCTTCTTCTACTGTATTTCTTTCCCCCATTCCTGTCAATTGTTCCCTTATGCTCTCCCTGAAACTCTGTACAACCTCTGGTTCTTTCAGTTTATCCAGGTCCCATCTCCTTAAATTCCCACCATTTTGCAGTTTCTTCAGTTTTAATCTACAGGTCATAAACAATAGATTGTGGTCAGAGTCCACATCTGCCCCTGAAAATGTCTTACAATTTAAAACCTGGTTCCTAAATCTCTGTCTTACCATTATATAATCTATCTGATACCTTTTAGTATCTCCAGGGTTCTTCCATGTATACAACCTTCTATCATGATTCTTAAACCAAGTGTTAGCTATGATTAAGTTGTGCTCTGTGCAAAATTCTAGCAGCCGGCTTCCTCTTTCATTTCTTAACCCCAATCCATATTCACCTACTACGTTTCCTTCTCTCCCTTTTCCTACACTCGAATTCCAGTCACCCATGACTATTAAATTTTCGTCTCCCTTCACTATCTGAATAATTTCTTTTATTTCATCATACATTTCTTCAATTTCTTCGTCATCTGCAGAGCTAGTTGGCACATAAACTTGTACTACTGTAGTAGGTGTGGGCTTCGTATCTATCTTGGCCACAATAATGCGTTCACTATGCTGTTTGTAGTAGCTTACCCGCATTCCTATTTTCCTATTCATTATTAAAGCTACTCCTGCATTACCCCTATATGATTTTGTATTTATAACCCTGTAGTCACCTGACCAGAAGTCTTGTTCCTCCTGCCACCGAACTTCACTAATTCCCACTATATCTAACTTTAACCTATCCATTTCCCTTTTTAAATTTTCTAACCTACCTGCTCGATTAAGGGATCTGACATCCCACACTCCAATCCGTAGAGCGCCAGTTTTCTTTCTCCTGACAACGACATCCTCTTGAGTAGTCCCTGCCCGGAGATCCGAATGGGGGACTATTTTACCTCTGGAATATTTTACCCAAGAGGACGCCATCATCATTTAATCATACAGTAAAGCTGCATGCCCCCGGGAAAAATTACGGCCGTAGTTTCCCCTTGCTTTCAGCCGTTCGCAGTATCAGCACAGCAAGGCCGATTTGGTTATTGTTACAAAGCCAGATCAGTCAATCATCCAGACTGTTGATCTTGCAACTACTGAAAAGGCTGCTGCCCCTCTTCAGGAACCACACGTTTGTCTGGCCTCTCAACAGATACCCCTCCATTGTGGTTGTACCTACGGTACGGCTATCTGTATCGCTGAGGTACGCAAGCCTCCCCACCAACGGCATGGTCTATGGCACGTGAGAAATTCCGCCCATTGGGCATGGCTTTACATTGGTGAATCTCTATCTTATGGTCTCGTAATTATTTAACGCTACAGTGCACTTTCTGGATAGGATGGTGGATCTTTTGCTATATCTCACACTTCGACTCTCACAACCGTCATCACGATACTTTCCTCCAGATCGAGCGGTACAAAAGGAACATGCATACCCATTACCTCTGAAACTACCTTGCTACTCTCCCATGCAAACCACACATACTTACATTACATGACATACACCACACTGCAACATGAAATACAAGACAGGGAATAGTCACAACATTATCACTTTCCGCTTTCCCACTTCAATTAATATTTATCCCAGTTTCACACGACACTGCCCCACTTCGTAATTCTACTTTCCTACTATGAACTCTGGAGATATATGCACATCTTCCTGTGCAATGCAAGCCAAGTGGCATTGCTGGATAGACAGCCGACTCACCTTGCTTCTCTCTCAGAGTTTGAATCTAGCGTCACACGGAATCATATCACGCAAAGTAATATTAAGAACATATTCATCACACACACGAGTCCTCAACTGATACCATGGACGAGTGCTTCTCTTTATCCTTATCTCATACACAGTTTGAGACTCACACAGTACTCACCACGTGGAAGTACTCGCCTCTAATTTCAAGTCCTGCACACGCTATTTCTTAAATATTTCAACTTATAGTACACACGATAGTAATTCAGTTTAACTTAAGCACACGGAAGTATTTCAACTTATTGCTACACATGGTTTCATTGTGACCGTTGGTCACTTCCGAAGTTTACTATGATCCCATTAATATTACCTGCCTGACATTTAGTTCTCCCCACAAAAGTTCCTGAAATAGAGAAATTATTATTTCAAACTACTCTTAAATATTCCACATGCATACCATGTCTCCACTCTTTTGTCTTTACGGAGCACAACTAAGACAGGTCTTAACAGCACGAGATCCAGCGGCAGAGTGCTGAAACATGGCCGTTCTTCAGGTCCTCTCGCAACTCTGCTGAAGTGGGGGAGCACCTTGCTACCGTATTGGTCAGCCACATTTCAGGCGCTCAGAGCTCAGGTAAATTTCATCTCTTTGATCCCACCAAAGGTGGCCAAAGGATCGCCTCAAAGATGATCATATACACTCCTGGAAATTGAAATAAGAACACCGTGAATTCATTGTCCCAGGAAGGGGAAACTTTATTGACACATTCCTTGGGTCAGATACATCACATGATCACACTGACAGAACCACAGGCACATAGACACAGGCAACAGAGCATGCACAATGTCGGCACTAGTACAGTGTATATCCACCTTTCGCAGCAATGCAGGCTGCTATTCTCCCATGGAGACGATCGTAGAGATGCTGGATGTAGTCCTGTGGAACGGCTTGCCATGCCATTTCCACCTGGCGCCTCAGTTGGACCAGCGTTCGTGCTGGACGTGCAGACCGCGTGAGACGACGCTTCATCCAGTCCCAAACATGCTCAATGGGGGACAGATCCGGAGATCTTGCTGGCCAGGGTAGTTGACTTACACCTTCTAGAGCACGTTGGGTGGCACGGGATACATGCGGACGTGCATTGTCCTGTTGGAACAGCGAGTTCCCTTGCCGGTCTAGGAATAGTAGAACGATGGGTTCGATGACGGTTTGGATGTACCGTGCAGTATTCAGTGTCCCCTCGACGATCACCAGTGGTGTACGGCCAGTGTAGAAGATCGCTCCCCACACCATGATGCCGGGTGTTGGCCCTGTGTGCCTCGGTCGTATGCAGTCCTGATTGTGGCGCTCACCTGCACGGTGCCAAACACGCATACGACCATCACTGGCACCAAGGCAGAAGCGACTCTCATCGCTGAAGACGACACGTCCCCATTCGTCCCTCCATTCACGCCTGTCGCGACACCACTGGAGGCGGGCTGCACGATGTTGGGGCGTGAGCGGCTGATGGCCTAACGGTGTGCGGGACCGTAGCCCAGCTTCATGGAGACGGTTGCGAATGGTCCTCGCCGATACCCCAGGAGCAACAGTGTCCCTAATTTGCTGGGAAGTGGCGGTGCGGTCCCCTACGGCACTGCGTAGGATCCTACAGTCTTGGCGTGCATCCGTGCGTCGCTGCGGTCCGGTCCCAGGTCGACGGGCACGTGCACCTTCCGCCGACCACTGGTGACAACATCGATGTACTGTGGAGACCTCACGCCCCACGTGTTGAGCAATTCGGCGGTACGTCCACCCGGCCTCCCGCATGCCCACTATACGCCCTCGCTCAAAGTCCGTCAACTGCACATACGGTTCACGTCCACGCTGTCGCGGCATGCTACCAGTGTTAAAGACTGCGATGGAGCTCCGTATGCCACGGCAAACTGGCTGACACTGACGGCGGCGGTGCACAAATGCTGCGCAGCTAGCGCCATTCGACGGCCAACACCGCGGTTCCTGGTATGTCCGCTGTGCCGTGCGTGTGATCATTGCTTGTACAGCCCTCTCGCAGTGTCCGGAGCAAGTATGGTGGGTCTGACACACCGGTGTCAATGCGTTCTTTTTTCCATTTCCAGGAGTGTATTCACATTCACTATCCGCTGTTAGCAGAGGACCATACATTCATTCATTTCACAAATCTCACTAAACTGGATGTAGGGATTTATTTTGTGGGAGTGCACATGTGATCAATTAAATAAATAAATTGTCATTCTTTCCTACACTGGTATCCAGCTTCGCTGTATTAATTGAAATTGAGTTATTTTACAAAAAAATGTGTTGTTCTGACAAAAATAATGAAGTATGTTGTACCTATTTTCAATGTCGGGCGGTACTGTACCCTTTCAACTTTATAAGCCTGCTGATCACATTTTATCTGCCACACATCCCCTGCTGAGATAATACATCGCCAATAAGAGAATGCTGTTAGCATCAAACCATACAGAGCGAGAATTCCGGAGTGGATGGACATGCTCCATTTGTTTATCTTGCGAGTGATACTAGTGTGTCTTAGGTTGGGGGTTGTTTGGGGAAGGAGACCGGACAGCGAGGTCATCGGTCTCATCGGATTAGGGAAGGACGGGGAAGGAAGTCGGCCGTGCCCTTTGAAAGGAACCATCCCGGAATTTGCCTGGAGCGATTTAGGGAAATCACGGAAAACCTAAATCAGGAAGGCCGGACGCGGGATTGAACCGTCGTCCTCCCGAATGCGAGTCCAGTATGTCTTAGGAAGAAACACGTAATCGCCTTATAAGCGACTAGCTATAAACACACTATTGCAGCAACTGTGTTACTGTCACCCTACATAACAAGCGGTCTTAGTTCTACAGGGATACACATATCGCTAACGATATCCATGTTGAAAACTGTACATGCTTCATAAATCAATGTGTGGTATTGCTTCCGAAAGAAGTGGTCTTCCACACGAATACCACGACATTGAATATAGACAGTGATCCCTGGGGGTGTGTATTAACAGACTGAAAGTGAGAGTGCACGTCACCAACGGTGTAAGCTCGTAATAAAATTACCCTTCTCACCGAATTTAGAAAGTGAGGTTCTGCAATATTCCACTGGGTTATAGGTGAGGGAGGATGAGGACTGATTGAGAATGATCACATACAGTAAATGACGTGCTACGTGATGAATGACTTAACAAATACAACGCTAGGAGTCAAAAGAAATGTGCAAAATCCTATGACCGATTTATTGTCTTTTTCAGATATATAGTGTTACACTTCGTGGTAGAAATGCTGTCTGCGGTTTGGAATCAAGTCTCTCCACTCTATCACACACTAGCTATGGATCCTATATTCTATAGAGATGTCTTTTAATGATTACAGCCACTGGTGAATCATATTCGTAGCACTCTCATATCTCGAAACGAATCATCTTCTTCGAACCTATTGCTAAGGACCTTATACAGCAAAACTCCAGCGTGGCTTTAGTTAATCTCTCTTGTAACTGTTCCACAGTCTCTGCCCTGCCGTCCCTGCATCTTTGTCCATGTTCTCTTTCTGGTTGACGTCGGAACTGAGCGGAAGTCGGAGAGCGCTATATCTACCACCTTCTGCATCCTGTTGCGAAATAAGTTGAGGCGAGTTAATACGACAGGAATGTTTTTGACCACTCGTTGGAAATGAGAACATGTTATCGTTGGTCCGCCAACTGTGCACAATACGTAAGGCCAGCGCCAAACGAATCTTCCACCTACAACACGAGACAGTAGAAAAGACAGAGCGAGCAGTTACGGTGGAGCTTATTCTCGGAAAAATTGGAGATACTTCACATCATACAGGAAGTGGAGGAAGAACGAGTATTTTGCTACTGAATTGCAGAGCGTTTCAAATTACATTCAGCTACTGCAGTCTGAAAGACATCTGCGCATCTTAATATGTATTCATGTCTGTCTGCTAAACATCTCTCTCTCTCTTCCTCTCCCCTCGTTATTTTGTACCATCCAACAGAGAAAAATTATAACCTACATACCGCCAAATTTTTAAGCTCCATACCATGAACTGTAATAGCTCTTCGCTAACATTGCCTGGTAAAGAACTCGATAAGGTATTACCGTGGCTCTTTCTTCCGATGTATCGAAAACAAATACAGTCTGCATGTAGGCATTGAGCATATGTTGTGATCGCATTAAATATACATGTATTAACTCACTGGAGCAGGTGGCGAGTGATAAAAGTCGCTCCCACAGAGCTGTGTAAAGTTTCATCGCCTGTATTGGAAGAAGACCATGTCCCAAAAATTATCATACGCAATAGAGGTTTCTTGCGTAATATCTTTGTAAGTAGTTTAGCATATGGAAACTGGAAGAGGTAATCAATACACTCTAATATTATGCTTTCAAAAGAGCGTAATACGTGTTGCACACTGGTACAATCTACTGGTGCCCTTGGTGCAAACTGACAGTTTCATCCCAGTATTGTAACTACCACTCAGCGAAGACTTGCCGTTGCAGTCTTAATCATGGCACCCATACAAGTACACATGATCTCTCTAGACGTGTGCTTACAAGGAGGTTATCACTCCCTATTGGTGTGTAACAGATATGAACCCGAAACATTTGACAGTGTTGTGGTGATACAACTGATGGGTAAGAAGAAGAAACGTGTGGTTTATGCATTTTGGGGCTCCAGATGGACGGTGTTTGAAATACTATCTTATCAATCACTGAGTGTTTTTCTAGTGTCTGGAGTTCGCACGAAGAAGGTTTTGGGAAGAGAGAAATGATGTTAGAACATGAACACACGTTCCTAAGGTTACAGTGTTCAGCATTCGAACACGCTATTATGTTACACCAGTGCGGTTTATCTATATATTACTCATGCGAAAATATACAGGTTGAGTCACTAACTACTGCCACCTAGAATAACAACCAAAGTATGGTAGTAACTGAAAAATTTGTGGGAAAATGTTGCATGGCACAATGGGGGCCATAATATGACGTTTGTTTTTGGTTTCTATGTGAGATCGCGTCAGAGATATGAAGTGATGTGAAGGTCGATGGCAGCATGTCATGACGTTACACAAATGCAGGATGCTTTTCGATCGGTACCCCTGGGAGTTGCACTGGGGTGATAGAGGCTAGGACGAGTAGGGTGGTTGTAGGAATCTGGAACATTCTATAGTAATTAGTACCGGCATACTTTAGTAAATAACTTTTACTTAACTTCGTCCTGCTACTGCACTTCAGGAACATAACTAACACCAACTATCTTTCTTGAATACGAATGACTCATTAACAAACATTAACTGGATTATGCAACAAGCAAGATAACATAATTCTGGTATTACGTGCGTAATACATGCGCGAACTGGAGGCTGCAAACCTAGTGAGCTGAGGGCTATTCTAATCTGACTCCGACGATGCGATCTGCAAGTCTGTCTGAGCCATACGGCGGTGCTGCAAGCGACAGCGAGTCCAGAGAGGTTGCAAGTGCTGGACGGCTATCGATTATCGCAACCTCTAGCGTGGTGTCTAACGGTGACACCACATGAAAGTCAACTTTTTTTTTAAATGGGATGCTATATGTTGGTAATTATTTTCTGATATCGGCTGTCGAGACGAATCCAATGATGTGTCACAGTGAGGTCTTTGAAGGTCACCGAAGGTCAAAAAGGTGGCATCAGTAGTATTCCTTATCACTTTGGCACTTATCGAAGCACATGCTCTGACAATTCTCTCTCGTATATCGGGCAAATAGTAAAAATTCGCCATATACAGCATATCCATCTAACGTGTCACTGACATATGAACACCATTCAATGGTTTCGCAATACAACACTAATAGGAAAGGTAAGACTAGTATCTCATTTACGAAGAATGCCAACAAAATTCAGTGAGAGCTAGAGACTTATACGCCGAAAGATATCCTCAACATACTTACCCTACACGTCGTACATTTAAATATATGTATGATAAATTGAGAACAACTGGATCTTTAACGCATCTGAAATATATCCGGCAAAGGAAAGTTACTAACGAGGAAATGGAAACTGGTACTCTTGCCACTGTGGTTCGAGATCATTGTGTTAGTTCGTGTCAAATCGCAAGGAAATCTGGCATGGGCCAGAGTCATGTTCGTGTTCTGCATCGCCATAAGTATCATCCTTACCCTATCAGTCTCCACCAAGAATTAAATGGTACGGATTGTATGCATTGCATTGAAGTCTGCCGATGGGCTCAACTTCAGATTCAGACAGATGACACATTTATTAATTTGATTTTGTTTACTGATGAGGCTACAATCATGAACCATGGAAATGTTAATTTTCATAAGATGCATTATTGGACAACTGAAAATCCATGGTGGCTACTGCAAGTTGCACACCAAAAACCGTGGTCAGTGAATGTATGGTGTGGGATGACAGAATTATAGGCCACTATTTCATCGAAGGAAATCTTAATGGTAGGAAATACACCACATTCCTGCATGAAACATTAGGTCTTATTGGAAGAAATACCTTTAGGAACAAGGAACAGAATGTGGTATCAACACGACAGGTGTCCGGCACATTTTTCGCTGATGCCTAAAAATGAATTGCAGAGACAATCCCCAAAACGTTGGATTGGCCGCGGAGGAGATATGTTGTGGCCGGCTCATTCGCCTGACTTGACGATTCTGGATGTTTTCTTGTGGGGCTTCATAAAAGCCAATGTATATAAAGACATTCCAACTACACCTGAAGATATGCGAGAGAGAATTTTCAGAGTATGTGCTTCGATAAGTGCCAATTGGATAAGGAATACCACTCAATCGATGATAAGAAGATTGCAGCACTACATTGATACCAATGGTCATAACTTTGAACACCTTCTGTAAATGGATTCCTATCATACTTTCGGAGTTATTCTTGATGGCAATAGTTAGTGAATAACCCTGTATTTCCAATACCTCATACACATCCTCACCGCAAGTTTTGTACATCACTTACTATGACGACAAACTTCAAGATGATAAAGCTACTACCTACTACGAAAGAAAAAGAAGGATTCTTTGCGATACACACACTATATAGCTTTCTGGAGATGTATAGCACCCACCCTTCACACCAGATTACTGTTCGTAAATTATGTTGTGCTCTCATCAGTCCTATAAAACGATCATAATCAACGGAAAATGCATGGAACAGCTACACTACTGGCCATTAAAATTGCTACACCAAGAAGAAATTCGTCTGTAGCACATCATCTTCGTGGTGTAGCAATTTTAATAGCCAGTAGTGTATGAAACTATCCATGCCACAGGCGGACTTCTAACTTGTGCCAGAGCCTGGAAAAAGCTGCACACACACACACACACACACACACACACACACACACACACACACACACACACAGATACACACACACATACACACACACATGCCAGCTTTGTTCATGGTGCAGATAGTTATATGTGATGATGTGCAGTCTAAAGGTAACTTGTTGAGAATATCACTACCTCTACTGGTGCACTTCCAATCATGTATGTTATGCTACCACACATTTTGAGGTTTGTGCACTTAGCAGTATATGAAATGATTGGTATTCACCCAACTGCTGTGCTATGAAGGGACCCCCTGCCATTGCTCCCTGTATGCCTTGTGATGCTGTCTATGAGAAAAACATTTGGTTCAGTGTTCCTCTGTAATTCTTCCTATTAAAACTACTAGTTGTTTCACTACCAGTTGCTGTCCTTTATAATGTATGTTCTAGAGTGCGCTCATTGCACTTTGGAAATTGTAAATATCTCCACTGACCAGTTTGACAGGAATGATTTCTTGAATGTAGTGCTGTATTTTAAAATATGTACTAAATCACTTGCTTTATATTTCTGTTTGTATAGATCCTACATTTTAATACGACTGTATATTGTGTTTAGAAGCTTATTTTCATGAACGTCACTTGGTCTCATTTGTATTATTCAATGTACAGTTTGGCTTTACTAATTAGTCTTTTACTTGAGAATATCAGCCCATTTATAAGTCCCACAAAGATTAAAATGCAGCCACATTCCTGCTTTTCTAGTTCAGCTAAGACATCCCACAATAATTGACTTCATTTGGGAAAACTTTTTTAGTAGTGGAGTATTCCATACCACTCCATTGTCATCTTCAAATATTTGTTACAAAACTCTCCACCATGATCGGTATGAAAGTTGTCTGGGACGTGATTGATTCCCTTCTGCAACAGTCGATGAATCACCTGTACACCTGCTTCCCTGTCTTTGTTTTCAAAGGTAAGGCCCAAGAAAATGTTGAGTTCATAACAGTGACCATTAATTAAACTATATTTGAAACGTTTATTCTCCCATGAACATTTCTCGTATCTACAAGATCTACCAGCAATAAGCCACCCAAACTTCCAATTATAATGTATGTGCACAGGAATGTCCTGTGTGCTGATTTGTGGAGCTCTTGGCTTACTGTGTATATAATCATTGTTTAATAATACCGCACATATTTCTCGAAGCTATGAAATGACTGAAGTGATTTCATTTCAATGATCCTTATTCCCAGCTGTGATAGATGTGGGAGCATTTATAATCATTCTAGTATTTTGTTGGTATTGTTGTAATATATTCGTTGCGGAGACTGATTGTTAATATTTTACTGTGAATACTGATAATGCCTTTGCCAATTATTTCCTGTAATGCTGGTTTAATAACATGGTTGTGTTTTGAAGTCTTTGAGCTTTTTGTTCTCATTCCACTTGGTTTCTTATATACTTCAGTCGTAAGAAATATTTGACTATACATTCCTATACATTTCAGTGAATACTTGTAGAATTTCCAAGTTCTTTTAGGAATATTGGGTTTAATAACCCTGCAATGCTTTCAAATTCTCTATCACCAACCAGTATTGCGTTCTTGTTTAAACCTATAGAGCATTTACCCATCACATACTCTTTTTCGCTGCTGACTCTGTATATTCTATCTATGCTGATACCACTGTGATATTTAACAAAATCGCCAATAACGTTTTACTCTGAGTAATTTGCTTTTGAGAGTCATTTGAGAGATTCAGTAACAGGTCTAAACGCTTTTCTGAGAGATTGGTCTCTTTTCAAATGCCCTAACCTTCACTATCCAAGTTCTTCTTGGATAGCTTCGCGAGATCCAATGACTTTAATTTTACATTAAGCATCACAAATGACATATCTCTGTGTGACAGAACGTTCTCACGATGCATTCATCATCACATATGATCCCAGCGTCTTTCTTGAGGGTATGGAGTACCAAACACGATCGATTATGCTTCAGACAACTGTAATACTGACAGTGTGCATTACATTTCAGATGTGTTAAGTCCAGAGGCTGTGTACGTAGGTCTCTGTGACCTTATGTTTGAATAAGATAGCATAAGATCACTTGTTGGCTGTGCTGTTTTGTCTTACCGCATTACAAACGATGTTCTCACCTACTAATTGAAAAACATTTACTCATGGGTTGCTAAGAGACTGGTGTGGCACCACTCGCAAATCATTACGATTGATGAACTCTGGAAGAGAATTAAGTCCAAGTTCAGTTTGGTTCAAAACCCAGTCAAGTTAGAGATTTCGTTGATGCTATAGGTGATAGTTTTGTGTACTATATTTCGCATCCTCTGCATCCCCAAATCACCTTAAAATTTAACCATGTACATTATTAGGTAAAGAAACTTTCAAGATTAAAGTACTCATTGTGTGCATTGTTACCTCACAGCGCAGGCATCGAAAGTGATCGCCCTAAAAGCCTTCACGGGCAGTGTGGCAGCTTGCTATTAATGTTATTTCATTTATTGGCAATAACAAGAAAACATAAGTGACACTGGAGATAGAATTGTGATAGAACGAGCAAATAAAGTGTTAAAAGTTGCTTACATGGATGATACGCAAACTGCAGCAAGAGGAACACGATGCAGAGATGAGCGAAATTGAAGCATCTACCCAAAAGATGGGGACAAATAGGTCCATATGCAATAGATATCTCATTGATGGTATGGATAGATGTGTTATTAGATAGCAGATTCTGCAACATCATGAACTACGAGAGAAAACACGAAACTGCGAAAACTAGAGTCATCATTTAAATCCGATTCTTGAAAATTTGTAAGCAGGCTTTCATAGTGTGGTATTCTGCCCACTGGTCTGATATTGGATCCCTAGGGAGCTGTTTTCTCGGATAGCTAGACAACAATTCAAGCAATCGTATTAATGGCTTTTAGCACAGTAAAATAAATTGGCAATACTTAACTTTGCCTTTTTACAATGAGGTGCTGCAAGCAATTGGTGACATGCAAATAATCAATGTTCTTCGTTGTATACAATTTACATGCAAGCCATTAATATAAATCACAAGTCATGGCTAAATCGATTGGCTCATGGCTCATCTTCTAGTGTGGCCGATTCTTGGCGGAGCGGCCCTTAAGCGGGTATTCCACGATGATCCGCCGCGAACGGTACTGGTCTAGCGCGACAGCCATCTAGCGGTAGAAGGGGTGAAACTACGAAAATTAGCATAGACATTATCCATGCGCCAGAATACAGAGCAGTTCTAAACTGCTGTCAGTCCACAGATGCACACTAGATAGCGAAAACTCGCGCATGTGCAGAAGGGGGTACCTCAGTGCTTTCTGCTTGTTATTCGCTTATTTTTGGGTGGCTAGTAACTAATTTCAGATTTTCGTGTTGGCGATTTTCCGCATTTTTTTCAGTAAGGGGGTTTCCAAAAATAAACATTTTTTTGCCAGTAGACTTCCTTTTATACTAGCTGTTTGTGACAGCAGTTTTCTTTTGATTACTTCGTTTTATAGAGATGAAATAGAGCAAAGGGGCGTTAAGCGTCTAAAGTCAGGCATACAGTGGAGGAAAGGTGTATGTATGTACCCGCTGTATCGCAGTAAGTTACGTTGGCAATCGTTTCTTTCTGAGTAATATGCATATAACATTACATGGTGATTTTCGACTTGTATCGTAATGCCTTAGCTTACGAAAGTTCATATTTGATTTGATTGCATCTCTAGCTTACGAAAGTTCATATTTGATTTGATTGCATCTCTTGCTTTATTTCAGCGCGCCAGAAAAGAGGGGGTTGGGTGTTTGGGAGAGGAGACCAGACAGCAAGGTCATCAGTCTGATTGGAGGATGGGGAAGGATATCGAACATGCCCTTTCAAAGGAACCATCCTGGCATTTGCCTGGAGCGACTTGGGGAAATCACAGAAAACCTAAACTGGGATGGCCGGACCTGGGATTGGGCCGTCGTCCTCCCGAATGCGAGCCCAGTGTGCTAGCCACTGAGCCACCTCACGCGGTACCAGAAAAGAAAAACGGGCAGTGATGGCGACAAAGTCTGTGCAGTTTCGCCCACTGCGACAGACGAGGACTGCAAAATGGAGTAGCATATTGCACATTGCATTTCATTTTCCAAACTTGGAAAAACAACACAAGTGCACTTTTAAGTGTTGGTCCTTTAAAGTGTTGCAAATTGCAGTGCATACACCCACAACAACTTTTGAAATGGTGGGCTGTGCTATTATGTAGTTAAAAGCCAGACTTGTAAAAGTTCCCCAGTCACCAGGAAACATAATGTTACAACCAGCCTGCAACTTAACAGGGAGTGTGCTAATATTTTATCAATGATTTAGGCTGATATAATCACAAAACATATAAACATATGATTTAAATCTCACTTTCGAGAAGGTGAGAGTCTCCCTCATGACTGTATCACACTTGAAAATTCTATGTTATATCATAGATAGCAGCTTCTCGAAAAAGGTCATGTCCATCCTCACGAAGTTCCGAAATTCTTGTGGATCTTTGGACCTCACTTCTTTCATAAGCAATCTAATCCTCTGTCTTCGCTTCTTGCTTTCAGCCAGGGACGAACTCAACAACGTCTGGCTTTTCGTTTTCGTCCTCGTTCTGCCCTAATCTGAAGGTTTATTGTCACTGCCAGGGCAATAGCTCCAAAAACTAGTGGGTCCTCCGTGTGCAGAATGTAAATTTAGGTATACATGTACCTGTGTAACCAAGTGTCGTAATACAAAATTGATTGTCGAGTCTGTAATTTAGAATAGTAGTAACCTACATAATAGAATAACAATTACTTCATAAATAATAATGAAAAACATTTTTATTAAATAGGAGCCTTGGGCTCACATAAATAATTTGAAGGAATGACGTTTCAATATGTCACACGGTCACCCTTGTGTTTCCACGGTACAACGAACGACTTTACAAGAGAGCAGACAGTTCTATTTGCGTTTCGCGCGTTATTACCGTCTACTGCGCATGTGCGCCAGGTATATCCCGCGTGGATGGTGTAATAGGTCTACATGAATCAGTATGTAGTTACTGATATGCACGCTTGGGGCGCTGGTGCAAAGGTGTGCGATTTACACGCATCCTATGACAGGGGCTTTGTATTCTCTTCGTGTAGGGGCTGCTCCTGTCGTAGTGCGGTCCTAGTCAGTGTACTATTGGCTGACGTTGTCTCACAGCCTTCTCTGCTGCAACGTTTCAGGCCGACATGCCAGCGCTTGATGTTACACCGGAACACATAAAATACTTTAAGTCTATGTTCAAGAGTCTGTGAGTTCAATTTCTTCAGCATATCCGTGACACTCTCCCACGGACCAAACAAACCTGTGACATTTCATAGTGCCCTCCTCTGTGTACATTCAATATCCTCTTTACTCCTATTTGCTACAGGTCCCACACACTTGAGCAATATTGTAGAATGTACCACATGAATTATCTGTAAGCAAACTCCTTTGTAGATTGATTGCATTTCCCCAGTATTCTGCTAACAAACAGAAATCTACCACTTGCTTCAGCCATGACAGCCTATATAATCATTCCATTTCATATCCCTACTAAGTATTACATCCAGGTACTTGCTTCACTGTGTAAGTGGAGAAAAATGGAGACCTCCTGTTCTTAGATGTCTTGGCCTGCAGAAAAGAAGACAGTTCCCTGAGTCATAGTGGGTTTCGTAAACCAACTCACACTGGCCTATATCAATGAGCTACGATCTGTCATCAGCCATCTCAATGCAGTAGTGTATTATAAACTTTCGTTCATAGAGCTGCAGTTATCTGAGATGCAGGGAGCTTATCAGTAGAGCTTAGCCATCTTCGTTCTGTGTTTGCACAAAAAACAGATTCCTTATCCATTTCGACCTGCATGCAACAAACCTCAACAACAGCCACAAGAAACAGAGAACTCCATGTGGATGGTTTTTGAACCCTATGTTGGTGGTGTGTCCTTTAAAATCAGCAGCTTGTTGAAGAAACATCAAATAAAATGTGTCTTCTACCTTCCATCGTGAGTCAAACGACGCCGGTTTCTGTTAAAGACAACCTTGGTCTAAAGTGATCAGGCATATATAAAATCACGTGCCAGAGAGGGGAATCTTACATTGACCAGATGTGTCGCGCTGTTAAGGATAGATGCACTGCACAAGATGTCACACCATGCAGGGTCAACCAGAAAAGTCTGCAGTTGCTGAACACTGTCTTGGCACCGGATATAGCATGATATAAGGAGAGACAAAGATCATTTCGTCTGCTATCATCTACTCGGACCCTATCGTTACAGAAGCAGTCGAAATACGTATAAGTAATGGCCTGGTTGACAGAGACATGGGATTTCACCTCAGCAAGGCATGGGAACCAGCGCTGACGTTACTAAGGCATCGTCGGCAGCAGACGAACGCATCCGAGTCAACACAGACCAGGAATCGGAGTCCACACACTTAAGCCTAGTTTACATGACGACACTAGGTTGCAGGCAACTGTGCTACCGGCCACTGCGCATGCGTGCAGCGCATTTGTGCAACTCGTCCGTGAAACTAAACACTTTCAGCGTGTTACAACTTTGGCGACACTAGTTGCTTGAGTTTTGAGGTTATGTGTGTTCGTATAGTGTATACAAACTGAAATATGAAGTCGGGAACGGAGAATTGTGTTGGCTTTTTGGATATCTATGCTTTGCATAGGTGTCTGTGGGATTTCGGTGACGCTGATTACAAAAATAAGCAACATATTGCTTCTTCTGAGACCATCACGTGCGATTAGAACGTAGATAGTTTGACAATATCTGAACTGCAGGGCAATATTTATTGAATTAGGAGCACATATACAACTGAGTTAAGAAAAAACAAGCAAATGTAATTCTAGCTGTAGAAATGCTCTTGTTTAAAAGACTAAAATCCCACCATTCGAGTTGGCCGACTCTATTTCTTATGGAATATTGTTGACATAATGGAAGGCTACACAAATCAAGAACATACATTCTTTATTCAATATTCATCTATTTAAAACGTCGCAGAAGAGCGCCCCATTCACATATGTTTGAATTTTGAAATATTGCCACTGTACAGATCTATCTTCAAGAGAGTAGTTTGCAAAACATTCTCTTCTTAATGCGGCCTGCTTCGAATAATTACCGCAATTAATGTTAATAATTATTACTGTTAATGGCTACTGGTGTTAATGAAAAAGCGTCATCACCAACTAAAACCGCATCTTATAGCATACTGAGTGTTCTCGATTGTAATGCATGCAATGTGATATGTAAATTCAGTTCTGGCGACAGTGCTTCGCGCATTAGAATATCTTTATTCCTTATCGCATAATTAACTCTATTTAAAAGAAATGTTAACAGTTCTGGTAACATTCTAGGATAATTAAAAGAATTTCTTCGGTCTTCCATTATAAATTACACTCCTGGAAATTGAAATAAGAACACCGTGAATTCATTGTCCCAGGAAGGGGAAACTTTATTGACACATTCCTGGGGTCAGATACATCACATGATCACACTGACAGAACCACAGACACATAGACACAGGCAACAGAGCATGCACAATGTCGGCACTAGTACAGTGTATATCCACCTTTCGCAGCAATGCAGGCTGCTATTCTCCCATGGAGACGATCGTAGAGATGCTGGATGTAGTCCTGTGGAACGGCTTGCCATGCCATTTCCACCTGGCGCCTCAGTTGGACCAGCGTTCGTGCTGGACGTGCAGACCGCGTGAGACGACGCTTCATCCAGTCCCAAACATGCTCAATGGGGGACAGATCCGGAGATCTTGCTGGCCAGGGTAGTTGACTTACACCTTCTAGAGCACGTTGGGTGGCATGGGATACATGCGGACGTGCATTGTCCTGTTGGAACAGCAAGTTCCCTTGCCGGTATAGGAATGGTAGAACGATGGGTTCGATGGCGGTTTGGATGTACCGTGCACTATTCAGTGTCCCCTCGACGATCACCAGTGGTGTACGGCCAGTGTAGGAGATCGCTCCCCACACCATGATGCCGGGTGTTGGCCCTGTGTGCCTCGGTCATATGCAGTCCTGATTGTGGCGCTCACCTGCACGGCGCCAAACACGCATACGACCATCATTGGCACCAAGGCAGAAGCGACTCTCATCGCTGAAGACGACACGTCTCCATTCGTCCCTCCATTCACGCCTGTCGCGACACCACTGGAGGCGGGCTGCACGATGTTGGGGCGTGAGCGGAAGACGGCCTAACGGTGTGCGGGACCGTAGCCCAGCTTCATGGAGACGGTTGCGAATGGTCCTCGCCGATACCCCAGGAGCAACAGTGTCCCTAATTTGCTGGGAAGTGACGGTGCGGTCCCCTACGGCACTGCGTAGGATCCTACGGTCTTGGCGTGCATCCGTGCGTCGCTGCGGTCCGGTCCCAGGTCGACGGGCACGTGCACCTTCCGCCGACCACTGGCGACAACATCGATGTACTGTGGAGACCTCACGCCCCACGTGTTGAGCAATTCTGCGGTACGTCCACCCGGCCTCCCGCATGCGCACTATACGCCCTCGCTCAAAGTCCGTCAACTGCACATACGGTTCACGTCCACGCTGTCGCGGCATGCTACCAGTGTTAAAGACTGCGATGGAGCTCCGTATGCCACGGCAAACTGGCTGACACTGACGGCGGCGGTGCACAAACGCTGCGCAGCTAGCGCCATTCGACGGCCAACACCGCGGTTCCTGGTGTGTCCGCTGTGCCGTGCGTGTGATCATTGCTTGTACAGCCCTCTCGCAGTGTCCGGAGCAAGTATTGTGGGTCTGACACACCGGTGTCAATGTGTTCTTTTTTCCATTTCCAGGAGTGTATTTCAGCAAGGGTGCTGAGCATTCGATCTGAGGTCTTTTCTTCATAAAGTCACGAATCGAAACACATTTCTTATTTTTTTTTCTTATGCAGCGATTCCACGCAACAAGATTTAACTCCATCACAACTCGTGCGACGTGCAGCTGCCAAAACTTCCATTTCAGACACGATTCAGGAACCCACAAAACGACAAAACTGAAGTGTATACTGGTTTCGCCGCATCTACAGTCAAATATGAAACCATTTGCGTGCAACTCGTTCCACACAACGAGTGGCGCAACCCAATATCGTCGTGTAAACTAGGCTTTAAACTCGCTACCAACAAACTGATCGCGTGGTGCGCGCTGCACCGTGGTATGCGGCCACGCTTTTCCCATGTCGCGCATATGAAGACCCTGGCCTATTTCTCCTGCAGGGTGCGCTGTATCCGCCTTGCTCCATGATTCGTCTACAGTGACGTTATAGCCCTACCCTTTGGCGCCTGTACTTTTCTAGCGAGCCAGCGTATATATTGGCGAGTCACTGTAGCAACACGTCAGTAAGCACACGAAGATGACGAGCAGTTGAAATATTGTGCGGTTTCCACTACATTATCCGATGCGACGCCCTTGAACCAAAAATTGAAGCAAAATTATAGTGATGCCAACTGATTGTTGGATGATTAAAGTCTCCTCCAACGATTACAGTATGATTAGGGAACTTATGTACAACCGAACTGAAATCTCTAAAATTTTTGGTTACATCAGGAGGTGAGTCTGGTTGTCAGTAGGACTCAGTTATAATGTTATGCCCACACCTGGTATTGAATCTTATCAAAATGGTCTCTCGTGTAGCTTCAGTTTCTATATCAGTGGATTTGAGTTTCTTGTCTACTATGACAAATGCATCACCTTCATTATTCATTTCCCTATCCTTTCGGTATTTGCTTAATTTTTCCCCAACGATCTCATTGTTGTCAACTTAATGATGTGCCTAGTGTTATGTGAGCTTCAGTGCTTTTTAGGAGCGTTTTAAACTCTCGCAGTTTCTTGTGAATGCATCGGCAGTTAATCAATAGGATTTTAATTGTCTCACCCGCAGAAGGTATTTATATGGAACTTACACTGATATTTATAGGGTTTCTTACAGGTATCGTTATCTGGATTGGGTGGAGAGTAGCCTGTCCTTAAAAAAAATAAAAAATAAAAAAAAACCAGCTACTTGACATGCAGCGCACACTTGAATCATTTAGGTGGATCCTAAAACTGTCAAACCTATGGTGCAACTCTAGGAAGTCACAGTCCAGTTTGTCACTGAACTTTTAGATGCTCTGGTTGAAGCCTTCCATTCGACTCAGCCCCAGAAGCCCACGATCTCGTCTGAGGACAATGCTGCAGATTGTGAGCTTCGTTTGAACTCCTTGAGAATGGCTGCCATATTCTCATCCCTCTCTGTTAATCGCTGGATTGATCCAAGTTATGACCCCAGAGCCCTGACGACAGGTATTGTTTGTTCCAACGTCCGCCAAAATCTGTAGCTGGTTGTACGCTGTTCCCTCAATGGCTGCCAGAATAGCATCTTCAATAAGCTGAATGGGTTTGTTTTCTAGACACACAAATTGAGTGCATTTGGTGTTCCTTCCCATCCCTGCTGACATTCTCTCGACGCTTAATAGACCCATATCCTTTTGTCTTCACTAGCTATTGACACAGCACACAGCAGGTTTCCCAACAGATGAAGCGAGTCTCACTGGCTCAATTTCGGTTGTAGTGAAAGACAGCACTTCTAACGTGATGGTTAGTTGCGCGAGTGCAATATTTTGAGTTCTATCTGATCTCTGTCTCTCCTGTGCAGGACATCCAGACCCACCACTGAGACGCCACTCACAGTAAGGTGGACGGTTAATATGGGGCCTTTATTTCCTGAAGGAGAGACTGTGGTCACAGGATAGGATTGTACTTGACATACCTTTGATACCTCTTGTACACAACTCTTGGTAGCCCTCCCAACACACCCATTCACAGCAACTTCTAATCTTTTGACAGGAGTCACGGCGAATAGTAACTGCCTCATACCTTGTCAGAGATCAGCAGATGCAGTGGGGGCTACATTTACACCTGCTGCAACATTTTACAGAAAATTAAACAAATAACTTATGCCTACTACAGTACTTTACAGAATAATAAACAAATAACTTTATACTAAACTTGCTGATTCTCCTTTAATTTATAATTTTGATATGCTACAAATCAGCAGCTCTTTGGAACTACAGTGAATCGTAGCCAGAAAGGGATATCTGTTACGACAATAGACTAAACATGGATTCATATGTGTTATGCTGTGAATGAAAAATGCTGTGTGTGGTAATGTCTGAGGAGTATTGTCACATGCTTGTGTGTGCATGATCTATATTCGATTCGATCTGTCTTCTGCTTCTGAGAAAAGCAGCATAGTGTTTGTAGTTTGTTGAGAAATACTTTACAGTATGTTCTAACAAAATGTTTTATGAGTTCGCAAGGCATTATAGCTGTAGGTAAATTACAGTAGCCACACATAAGATATCATGACTTTATGATCAACAGAAAGCAACTCAGAACAACAACACAATCAAAGAACAATTATAATTCACTTTTTGCACATTCCAAAGAGTATCTATTGCACTTCACTTGGGGAGATACTTATTCCCACACATACCTCCCTCTAAAGTGGAGAGCACCAGGATTATAGAGGTACTAGAAATTGACAACTCTGCCAGCTCTTGTGCAAACCATCTTCGGCTGTGATGACTTGGCAAGTGGAGTGATCACCTCTGAGACAGGTGTGAGTTGCTGAGGGCTAGGTCTGTCGTCTGCTGGCTGCGTCATTGTGGAAGCATTGTCCTCATGGACCCCTGTGTTGCTCACCTCGTCATCTGAATCTGGAGGCGGTATCACCCACGCTGGTTTTAGTCTTTCTACTGATACATTGCTATCCTTCCTATTTTTCAGAATCTCAAGTGTGTGTTCACTTCGCTGCAGAACCCTATAGGATCCCATACATAGGGACTGAAGAGGCGTCCACACGAAATCAGTGAGGAGCATGATGTGCCAACGATCTGCTAGCACCTTGTGCAAGGATACAGTTTGTGAACCATGATGCACAGCTGGTGCTTGTCTAATCTTTGCCATGTGACCCCAGATCCTCTGTACTAGCAATGGTGCAGAGGTGAGAGGCTCCTCAGGGATCCTTCTCAGCTCTCTGTATACTATCTCAGCCACTGAGGTGCCGCTATAAGCGTCGTAAACTGTCCATAACTGCAACAGTACCAGATGGAGCTCTTCAGTCCAACGTTCTTGGAGGCATGTAAGGGCTACTTTCAGCATGTGGTGCCACCTCTCCAGCGTACCAGCAATGGTATGCTGGCTGGGTGGTAACTGGTGGTCTGGTGGTGCTGGAATCGGCACAGTTCAACCAGCTCTCTGGACACGCTAAATGTATACTTCCTGTCCTAGATTTTGTAGTATGCAGGGGACAGGCAAAGCACGCCAACCAATGTGTGATGGTGCCTTTGCAACTGGCTTCGCTGATGTGCCCACTAGTGGTGTTACCTCCGCCCTTCTTGAGCACCTATCTACCGAAGTGAGCAATTATCTGTACCTGTCAGAAGGTGGTAGGGGACCCACTGTGTCGAGGTGGATATGTCCAAATTTAGCTCGTAGACGTGAAAAATGCCCAACCTCAGCATAGACATGACATCCCACTTTACACCGTTGATAGTGATGGCAGGTTTGGGCGTCTTTCTTAACTGATATCCACGCAAAACATCCCATTATCATCTTAACAATGGTGGTCGCCCCTGGGTGTGCAAGATTGTGCACGCTGTCAAACAATATCTTGTAAAGTTGTGGTGTGATATAGGGACACAGTGCCTGCCAAGAGACATCACACGATAACTTGTCAACGCAAGTTGGTAGCTCGACCTGCTGGAATCAAAAACTTGAAGACTGATCCGTCAGTAAGTCATGTAGCTGATGATCTGCCATTAGCGTCTTGATGAGGTCTTTGTACTTCAGGTTTGCAACTGCACCACCCACATGGGAGAGGTAGTCAGCCACTATGTTTTCAGCACCTCGAATATGTCGAACATCTGTTGTGAACTGGCTAGCAAAATCGATGTACCTGAACTGTCAAGGTTAGCACTTACCGCTTGTTTTCTGGACTGTGGGTACAATCTGCTTGTGGTCTGTGTAAATCGTCATTGAACAAGCTTCGACATGAGGATGAAAGTGCTTCACGTTCTCATAAATTACCAACAGTTCCCTATTGTAGGCTCTCCACTTTGTCTGCCATTGAAGTAGCTTTTTTGGGAAAAAACGTTATGTCTGCAAACAACTGGTGTAGTGCAGTCCGACTGGCGTCAACCACCTAGCTAATGATGTGGCTGGTAAAAGGTGGGCGAGCGACAGTACTTCCTCAAGACTGTTCTGCAAAGTGCAGAAGAACTGGTTCATCTCCATTGTCCACTTCAGTAAATGCTTGCCTTTATTGTAACAGCCAGCAAGCATGATCATAAAGCGTGCCTGAATAGCCACTATTGCTGGTAAATGGCGGCTATAAAAATTCACCATGCCTAACAGCTCTCGTAACTCTCGGTAATTCCTGGGTGGGGGAATTCTCGTAACAAGCCCAACTTTCCCAGGAACTGGGCGATTCCATCGCGTGAAACTCTGTAACTGAGAAGGGTCACTTCACTTTTACCTACCATGCATTAGCCTTTGTCCAGTATCGCACCATAGTCTTGTAACTTTTTTTAAATTTCATCCAAATGCCTACATGTGATTGTGCAGCAGCAGAGTGCATCAAAACGTCGTTCAGATTCGAAAAAAATGGCAGTCCGAACAGCACTTTGTCAATGGGCCTTTACCAGGTATGAGCCGCATTTTTATGCCTGAAAGGCAAGCACAAGAACTCGAAAAGGCTGAAAACCGTTATCGCCGCTATCTTGGAGTATCCAAATGTGCTGCAGGAATCTGGTTATAGGTCTTGCGACAATCCAGAATTGTAAACACTGTTGTGCTGCCCAAAGCATAAGCGAATTTTTGAATAGGTGGAATAGGATATTTGTCTGGAATGGTCTTGGCATTTAATCCCTAGTAATCCCTGCAAGGACTCCATTCACCATCTTTCCTTCTGACAAAATGTTGTGGAGTAGCCCAGGAACTGTCTGAATGCCGCATGACACCACAATGCAATATCTCTTCATAAACTGTTTTAATTTCCATAACTTTATCTGGTGCAATTCTACAGACGCGCTACGCAACCGGTGGCCCTGGGATTGTGTGCCTGTAATGTAACTTCTTGTGGTTTATGCTGTGCTGCGGTGTTGATATCTGTAGAATAGGCTGTTGATGTATATTGCTGGCACGACATATCCTACCATCTGTAAAATTGTTTAAAACCTCACTTACTTTGTTGTTGCTGGATCCACTTATGGGCTGGGCCTTAGACAAAAACACTGACAGTGCAACTTTTCAAGGAAATCTGCTCCTAAGATAGGTGGGGAAACGTTTGCCACTACAAATGTCCCCTTTAAAGGAGGAGCAAAACTGATGTTAATTACCAGCTCCTTTCGACCCAGCATCCTGATACTAGAATTATCGATTTCTAATAGGACTAATAGGTGGAGTGGCTTCAGCGCTGCCATATTCGGTGCATATGAGGACGTGGTCGACAGACTGCTGACTTCCAAACCAGTGTCCACCAGAAATACTAACCCAGATTGTCTATCGGCAATGTGCATGGCAGTGCAATGTTCCGACGCCTTTCTTGTCGAGCCACTGATTGATTTTGCAAGGACAGCTGGTTCTGCAGTCAACAAATGAACATTAATATTGCACTGTGGTATGCGAACTACTGCTAGTTGGCGTGACATATTCCGTTGGCGCTGCCTGGAAGTGCCACACTGTATGGTGCCTATTGTGGACTACACTTGCCATTTGGGTAATCACACAGCCTCATGCAATTCGTAGCCTGTGGCCCAAACTGTCTATGATACCAACAGATGATCAGTGTGGCATGTTGAATTTGTGTGATTCTGAGCTGACAGATAAGTAGAACATTGTGTCCACGCCCATCTATCTGAACCCATCTAAAGCTCTGTTGCCTGCAATCTGTCGGCCATCTTTTCCAGTGTGATTTGTAAATCTTGATGAGATCCGACCCTATTCAGCAATCGCCAAAATAATTCTGCTGCGCAACAATTTATCTGTACTTCTCATGCCTCTGATGCTTGACTATAATATTCAACAATAGTCTCCGCCACTGCTACAGCTGCTAGAACTGCTGAGTTTAATGTGCTATGTGCATGAGCAGCTGCTGGCAACGATTTATCAAAGGATTGCCCCTCATGTGTTATCAGGGTGAACTTCACCTGCGGAGGCAGTTGCTGTTGCCAGATGTGTTGTAGCAACTCTTCAGAGACCACACTAATTTCCACTATAGCTCGTAAGTGTCTCTGGACTCCTGTGCGATTCTGTCACAACTTCGCTCATGATACATCGTTTCTTAAGGTTTTGCCTGGGTGACTTGGTGCAACGAATGATTAACACTGTCTTAAGTATGTGGCGAGTTAGTCAGTGTGGAGGCTGCAGAATAATATCTGTAACTATGGAGTGTCCTTTCTGGTGCAAATTACAAATGCCAATGTAAATTGCTCCTGGTCTTCTGTGATCTCCTGCTGGGCGAAAATACTATCTAAACTCGTGAACCAAATCTCAGGTTGCACAGACGAAAACGGCAGGGCTCTTAACTGTAACCACAGCGCAGGCAACACTGATGAGATGGCTGGCAAACAGCAGCAAAGTGTGGATGCATTCGTGGCACTGAAGATATCGCCAGAGCAGCTAACTTCACTGTACCTGAGCTGTCGTCACTCCTTGGCATAGAAACTTCCACAACTTTAATCTCTTATTGTAACTGTTGGATCTCATCGCCAATCGTAAGTGACAATTTCGCTGTGTCTTCCCTGACTCTGAAAAATAACACAAAAAGCGACTGTACTTTCTGTTCGTGAAGTATTTTAGACTCAAGGCCAATGTACGCTGGCAGTTACTCACATTACATCATGTCCCATGAAAACCTCCTGAAATGCATTTCAAATGGCGGCATTCACACCAGCTGTTTGTTCCATCATCTCACAGCAAGGCACCATCAAGGTTTCTAAGGAAGAAAGTTTTGATGGCGGACATCATCTGTCCATTGTTGATCGCATGAGTGCAAGCTCATTTCCTCCCAATACACGGCCATGTACACATCTCCATATTTCGTTTTGTTGTGGTTGATATCAGCTGTCTGATATTCCGTATTTTTCTTATTAGTTATAAATAGTTTTGTTTCGTTATTTCTTTTGTTAAAATTTATAATTTTATAATCAATGATAAAAGATTAATTGAAGCAGTGAGGCAGCAGTCTCAGTTGTATGACAAAAGTGTACTGAATTATTTGCTACATCTAATACATTTGCAAAGTGGATATTTATACATACCAATACCATTTTCAATATTTTACAATGAAATCGATTGTAATGTGACTGCAACTTGAAATGAGAAATGTGCTGTGGGTAGAATCAGATTGATTATTTGTATATTGTCAGGCATTTGTAATGTTTCATGAAGAAACAGACTGAAACCTTTAGACACTGTGACAGTGACAAAATGCTGTCTCATGAAGTATGCATCAAGTCATGTATTACAGTTACTTGCTTAAATCTGTATTTGTGGCAGGCTTACTAATTGTTGAGTAGCTCTCTGTTTTGCAAGCGTCACTGGTCAATATTGATGTGCTTTCTCTGGCTAGCCCCAGTAAAAATAAGCCACTTTAACTCTCAAAAGCCAAATACAAGATGTCAAGAAAACCTACAAATTTTGAAGGAAAATGTATTGAGAGATATGACTATTACACAAAAACTTGCACAGAACAGGCAACTACACATAACCTTAAACAGACCAATTTTTCACAGACTGTGATGGCAGCTCATAACAATGTTTAATTGGGAATAGATCTTTAGTACTGTCTTAGCTACACCACCAAAACCAGATGAGCTATTATTTTTGACGGAACGTACAATTTTCCTAATTTCAGAAGAATAGTTTGTGATACGTTCATATGATTGAATTTTATGGGAGGTTACATTTTTAATATACTGCTGTGATTTCGCCCCTGAACTGTTTGTCCCTATGCTTTCTACTGTATTTAAGAAATGATATGCATCTCCTGCCTGTAACTCATCATCTACAGCATTTCCATCCAGTTCGATAGTGATGATGTCTTGTTCTGTGGCTGATTGTCTGTCATTTGTTTAACTACATTCCATATAGCCTTAAGTTTGTTGTCAGAAGTACTGATTTCTAACATTATGTGCATGTTCCTTGATTTTTAGTAATCTTTCTTAGTAATTTTGAGTAGTTTCTGTAGTACGCAACTACTGCAGGATCCCTATTTGTTCATGCCAAAAGATACACTTCCTCTTTTCTTTCATGAGACATATTAATCCCTCTAGCGATCCGTGGTTTTTTACATGATTGTTTAGTGTCTTTTCTGATTAGTTTATGCAGAAAAATGTTTTTAAAAATGACACAAACTTATCACAGAACGGATTAAATTTTGTGTTAGGATTTGTTTCCTTATAAATTACATCCCAGGTCATCCTGTAATGTATTCTTAAAAACATTTGTCCTGGAGTCTGTAACGACAACTGTACATATAATAATTTTTTTCTTTATGAATTTAGATAAATTTTTCTTTCTGAATTTATGTAAAGTAATGTAAGCAATGTTTTGGATGTCTTTTTCTTTTCGTATCGTTATGTTAAAGAAACTGTGAGCAACTTTTGAAATGAATATTACTATTATGTTAGATTTCAAGCAATGTGATAATCAAAAGGAAGTGTACTTAATGTTAAAACTATTGTAAGATGTGAAAATTGTAATTTATACACTTGGTCCATACGTAGGTAATGCATTAGGATATGTGTAGTAGAAAACCTGTGGTGAATTCCCTACCTGAAGGGGAGAGGGAAAAGGTGGAGATAGGCGAGCGCGGGAAAACGCACACTGGCGCGGTTCGGCACAACGGGCTCAGTAGAACAGTCGGAGTTGGGCATCGGTCAGAGGAACATGTACCGTACCTAGGAGGCTATCCAGGAAAAGTGGATTCCATTGAGCCTCGGATGTGCCGATTCCGACGACTACATGGCATGGCTATATTCTTAGGCACAAAATTGGAAAGATTACGACGCTAAGAAGAAGGAAAGTGCCGATGCAGTGAGAGCCTTAGCCGTGCTTGCATGTGTGCTGTGCTTTTCGCTATCTCGCTGCCCGCCAACCGTCGCACCGACTTGCACAGGTCAAACCTTTATTTCATCTTTAGAATTGTATCTGTGTGGACCAGTGTCGAAACTGTTTTAACTGTTCAATAATAACGTGACTTTTACCAGAATTGCCTTAGCCATTACTTATCCTTATCATTGACCTAAACAGGGTCCTTACCACATATTGTGCAACCCGAGTATCCAGAACTGAAAGTTTAAAGATAGTATTAACGAGAATTATCAGCAGACAAAGCTATGCTATAAAGAAGTTTAAATTTCTGTGTGTTATTGCAAATGTTGATAAAGAACAAAAGTATGACTATATTGGAAGAGAGTTTTTTTGAAATGAGTTAGCAATGTTATTTAATTAATGTGAGACAGAAATAATGACAATTAAATAATTCAGAAATAAGAGAAAAGAGTAGTTATCCATAGATTGATAATTTTGAGTGTTAATTTACCTTCAGGACTTAATAGTTTCAGTATAACGACCATAACAGTTTCAGGGCCCCCCCTTTCTCTTGTCCATTCTTTCACATCTTGAAGTGTACTGATCAGATTTGAACAGCAAAGTTAATTTCTATATTAAACCTAAGTGTATTAGTGTTTTTTTTTTAATTTTGATAGTGACATTGTATGTGTGTTTTCAAAATTGCTAATTCTAGGGTAATCTATGCCCGATCTCAGTCTGATCAATATACAAAATGCAGTCAGTAGTAATCATTGCTGTGTGGTGTTGTATAAATTTAGCTCGTCCAAATTAGTACAAAAGGAGAAAACTTTAGTTCAGTGGATTTTTCCGGTTTCAAACTTTGCCATATAACGCAACATTACTATGTGTTGTTATGCTTGCACATGCACTCACTTGTACAAGGAAAAACTCACTCAATGCCTAATTAGGCTGGCGACCGAATTATTAATCATTGGTAGTATCTACTGTGTGTACTTCTTGTCCATGCGAACGAGTAATTATACTTTACATTTGCTTGACGCATCGCTGTAGTTACTGACTGGATATAAGTCCGAATTGCTTCCAATTAGGTACACGCGGTCAACTTATGTACTAAAATCCTTGTTTATAAGGTGAAGCCCGTGAACTTATTACAGTACAGGCTTTATAGAGCTAACGTACGTCCGAGCGGGCGGTAGCGTTACAAGTGGCTTCCCGGTGACAGGACATCCAGTTGTTGTCGGTCATAAATTAAGTTAAATACCGAACAGTGGATGTTCAGTGGCACGAAAAGCAATAATATTTAGCAAAGTAAATTGCAGGGTGCGTCAAGTATAGTAGTGTGGTACAATTGGCATTTAGTATGGACAGGAACGTAGAAAGGGTGGATGTGCCGAGCGAAATGGAGAATGCGGCTAGCAGTAGCAGGAGTTTACGCGGCCAGATAACAGATGGCGTTAGCGGAAGACAATTGGCGTACATACAATACCATGAACACGTCAACGAACAGATTGAAATGTCGAGATCGTCTCGAACACAGCAAGGGACAAAACAGGAAGAAGAGGGTGACTTTGTAGATGATAGTGGGTACGTGAACGAATCCACTGACATGTTTGATTCACCACAGATAAAGAAAGAACCGAAAGAAACTTATGAAGTAGGACCGGAACACACGGATTCCTTAGAACAAAACAGTGTAAAAATTTTAAGCATGAACGACTTATTTGAACAATTAACCAAACAAATTGCAGGACAGAATGAGCAACTTCAAAAACAAGTCGGTAATCAGGTTAATCAGCTCAAAACACAGAATGAGCAACTTCAAAAACAAGTCAGTAATCAGGTTAATCAGCTTAAAACACACGTTGACGAGCAGCTCAAAACCCAAAGTGATCAGATTAAAGCACAGGTCGAAGGACAGGGAATTTAAATTAGTAAACAAATAGAACAAGTAGAACAAAAAATGGGTAATTTAAGTTCTGTGGTAAATAATATGAAATTTGAAATTGACACCATTAACAAAAATATGGATACTATGCAGGAGGAAATTAGTAACATTAACAGTAGATTCGATGTTGAAATTCTCAACATCCAAGAGAAAGTAGAACCTCTGGTTGAAACTAAGGTAGACGAAAAAGTTTTCGGTCTTAAAACTGAGATCGTAAACGAATGTCAACACGGGATATCGCAATTGAAAAGGGTAGTTTCGGACACTGAAAGAGATTTAGGTGAAAAAGTAACCGGATGTGTTCAAAATTGTACGAAAATTCAAGGCAAAATTTTCGATCTGGAGAATAAAATTAAAGATAGGCCTGGTGTTGTCTGTAATGGCACACCAATTACGAAGCTATTAGAAGGTGAGGAACGCTTCGATCCCGCCAAGAAACATAACGGGTGGCATCCGTTAGATTTCATCAAAAATTGCGAGAGAGTATTTCCTGAGCACTTATCTGATCAGGAAAAGATAAACGTTGTAATTAGCGCCTTAGCAGGTGATGCTAAGCGCTGGGGAATAAATTTAAATACCGAACGAATGACGTTCGAAGAATTTAGGCAAAGATTTACAGAAGAATATTGGTCTGAACAAAAGCAGGACCATTTATGGCGCGAGTTTATCATGGCCAAACAGCATGATAACAGGGGCAGGAATTCTTTGAAAGATTTCTGCGAGTATTGGTACCAGAAATTGACGCATTTAAGAGGCCGAAGATCAGATTCGGAAATTATCTGGGAGCTATATAAAAAGCTTCCAGAAGATTCAAAGAGGTATGTAGGAAGCAATCATCGTAGCTTCCAAGCGTTTCTAGAAAGGGTCGAAGACGAAGATCATTGGCGCGCAAGTCGTGCCAATTATCAAAACTTTGGTAACCATAATAACCGAAACCATGACGAACGAAATGACGGCGATGGATTTCGCGTCACTATGATACAGAGAGGAAGAGGCAGAGGAAGAGGCAGAGGAAGTTATCCAGGTCGCGGTAGAGGGTACACCGCGCAAAATAATAACGACGCGGGAAACTAATTTCCGCGAACGTTGCGGGCCAAACGGAAGCGGACAATACATACCGGCCCCGATTTAAGAAAAGATACCGGACCAACCGTAATGTAATGAAACAGGTTAGAGACAGGCATGAAACAACGCAACGTGTTGTGGCGAAACAAGCGTCAGGTGCGGGCCAGAATGAGTCATCTCAGCCGCACAGAGCGCTACAGGTTAACAGGCGAGTGGAGCATCAGAGGGTAACGACCCAGCCTAGCAGAACATCTGTTCAGAGAGAAGCCGCTAGCAATACGGCAGCAGTAGGTACGAACGTAGCCGTAAGAGATAATGAAAATTTTACGAGTGATAATTCCGTGGCAAAGGAAGTAATAAATGAGACTGTGAGTACACAGAGAGGTGTGGTTAGCAGTGTTTGCAATGAGGTGAAAGGCAATAATGAATTAGCAGAAGTAACTGATTGGCGTGTGGAGATCGACGATCTGTACAAGGGCCTAAAGCAATGTGAGTGGGAGGATTTTAAAAGGGAGTATAAGGCGAGGAAATTAGTTGGTGGAAAGAGAGATAGTAGGGACGTCAATAAAGTGACGTGGCCCAAATTGGAAGAGGAGAGAATAAATAGCGCCGCGCAAAGTACGTGTGCCGCCAATAGGACGCAGATTAATGATAGGAAGGATTTGGAGGATGAAATCCTCAGCATTGACGAAGAAATAACTTCTGCTAACAATCCGCCAACAATACAAGCTGCTACCGAGAGGCACCATGGAGAAGGGGCAGATGATTACCTGAAAGTAATTAAAGTCCACAAGGATTACACCGAATATGAAGTCACAGTGGATGTGAATAAAGCTGAGGATGAGGTCGTTTTGCCAAAAGAGGAGATTGAATTAAAATCCAAGCCTGACGACAAGACAGAGGAAGAACTTAATGCCTGTCTCAGAAAAGCTTTTATGTTAGAACCTGAAAGCGATCCGGAATGGTCGGATTCCGACGATAGTTCAGATGATGAATGGTACGCAAATCCAGACAAAATTGAATATACTAACTTTCCCTATTGTGCAAAAGTAGCATACGTAAGTGAATTTGGTGGTGAGGAAGAGAGTAGAGATGACTCTAGTGAAGATGAATTTTCAGGTGTAAAAGAAAGTGAATATACTTTTACTGAAATCAGTGAAAATAATAGGGATGCAGTTAATTGCGATAGTGTACCTAACGATGATGAAGTATCAAAACAAAATCCAGACGTTGAGACTGAACAAAGAAAGAAAGAGCCACCTGACGACTCTGTGTTTATTTTGCGAAGAGTTCAAGTAAGCAAAGACTTTGAACTCCAGAGGCCTAAGAAGCCACCAGACTTAAGTGACTGTTTTATGAACTATAAAATACTGCTTTGTCAATAAAGAGATTAGGGGGCAGGATGCTGTATTTGTATATATTATTAATATTGTGCATAACTTTATTGTTACTGTAACTCAGTGTTATCTGAAATTGAATTATTGTTTTGTTGAATTAGAGCCTGGGGCAGATTTATATCGGATTTTGAGAATATCATGAACACATTACATCATGAAACTACAGGATTCCCACCGGAAGAAATTTTGTTAGGCAGAAGTAGTAAAAGTTTAATTGAAGAGAAACTAGAGTTTCCACCTTGTACAAGTTTGGGGTTGAATCAAAAGAAAGAATTGGAAAAAAAGGGCAAAGCAAAAAGCTGAATCTAGATCTAAAAGACACAATACAAATCTAAAAGTTTCAAAATTTAAATTGGAGATTACGTTCTTTTAAAAACCTACGAAAAGTCTTGTGAACTAAACCATGAAATTTCCAAATTTAAATATATTTATAATGGACCATATATAATACAGAACATTCCACACGATAATGCTTACTACCTAATCTACCCAAAATCCAAAAGACCTTTAGGTGTAAGAAATATTGTGGACCTGAAACTGTATGTTCCTAGGAATGAGTAATTGTGCTGTATCTTATGCTGAACCCAAGTTATTCTAAATGTAACTAGTCTTTGTAAATGTCTGTATACCCTTGAAAGTGTACTAATGTAGTTATGTGAGTTTCAGATTACCAATTGTACTGTAACTGTAAAAATGTATGGAGAAAAGGACTGAAAAGAAATGATAAATGCTATCAGCCAGATAAGAGATGGGACTGTCAAAATGAAAATGGGCAGTGTATGAACCATAAAACGAAGGACCGCCAAATACCAATGAGGGCAGATAAATAGTCGATGGAAAATTGTAAATGTGGTCCAGGAGATGTGACAATATGAAGTGAAAAGGACTGCCCAAATCCGCATAATAGGCAGCAAATATGTGTAGTTAATTTTCCGAAAATTTTGTGTGTGTGTTTTGTTTAGTAAGTAAGGAAATGGACTGCTATTCAAAGCAAGCAGCAACAAATTATAGTGTATACGAAATATGCATTTGTTTTTGTAGTTAAATATTTGTATTCCATAATCTGAAATTATTTCTTGGAGAAGTTAGAAAAAATGATTAAATTGCTATTTTAATAATGTTATGATGGGAAGTTGGACTGTGCAAAAGGCACTTAAGTAAATAACGAGAAATTGGTCTTGGTGTGTTGAGAAAGTATGAACCTATATACAGTGAGTGAAAAGGTAATATGTAGTGTAAATCTTCTTGGACATTTACGTAAAGATTCAGAACCACTGTATAATTGTAAAATTTAGTGTTCCCATAAAATTTGGACTTAAGAAAATTTTCTGGAAACAGGGGCATGTGTAACGACAACTGTACATATAATAATTTTTTTTCTTTATGAATTTAGATAAATTTTTCTTTCTGAATTTATGTAAAGTAATGTAAGCAATGTTTTGGATGTCTTTTTCTTTTCGTATCGTTATGTTAAAGAAACTGTGAGCAACTTTTGAAATGAATATTATTATTATGTTAGATTTCAAGCAATGTGATAATCAAAAGGAAGTGTACTTAATGTTAAAACTATTGTAAGATGTGAAAATTGTAATTTATACACTTGGTCCATACGTAGGTAATGCATTAGGATATGTGTAGTAGAAAACCTGTGGTGAATACCCTACCTGTAGGGGAGAGGGAAAAGGTGGAGATAGGCGAGCGCGGGAAAACGCACACTGGCGCGGTTCGGCACAACGGGCTCAGTAGAACAGTCGGAGTTGGGCATCGGTCAGAGGAACATGTACCGTACCTAGGAGGCTATCCAGGAAAAGTGGATTCCATTGAGCCTCGGATGTGCCGATTCCGACGACTACATGGCATGGCTATATTCTTAGGCACAAAATTGGAAAGATTACGACGCTAAGAAGAAGGAAAGTGCCGATGCAGTGAGAGCCTTAGCCGTGCTTGCATGTGTGCTGTGCTTTTCGCTATCTCGCTGCCCGCCAACCGTCGCACCGACTTGCACAGGTCAAACCTTTATTTCATCTTTAGAATTGTATCTGTGTGGACCAGTGTCGAAACTGTTTTAACTGTTCAATAATAACGTGACTTTTACCAGAATTGCCTTAGCCATTACTTATCCTTATCATTGACCTAGACAGGGTCCTTACCACATATTGTGCAACCCGAGTATCCCGAACTGAAAGTTTAAAGATAGTATTAACGATAATTATCAGCCGACAAAGCTATGCTATAAAGAAGTTTAAATTTCTGTGTGTTATTGCAAATGTTGATAAAGAACAAAAGTATGACTATATTGGAAGAGAGTTTTTTTGAAATGAGTTAGCAATGTTATTTAATTAATGTGAGACAGAAATAATGACAATTAAATAATTCAGAAATAAGAGAAAAGAGTAGTTATCCATAGATTGATAATTTTGAGTGTTAATTTACCTTCAGGACTTAATAGTTTCAGTATAACGACCATAACAGTTTCAGGGCCCCCCCTTTCTCTTGTCCATTCTTTCACATCTTGAAGTGTACTGATCAGATTTGAACAGCAAAGTTAATTTCTATATTAAACCTAAGTGTATTAGTGTTTTTTTTAAATTTTGATAGTGACATTGTATGTGTGTTTTCAAAATTGCTAATTCTAGGGTAATCTATGCCCGATCTCAGTCTGATCAATATACAAAATGCAGTCAGTAGTAATCATTGCTGTGTGGTGTTGTATAAATTTAGCTCGTCCAAATTAGTACAAAAGGAGAAAACTTTAGTTCAGTGGATTTTTCCGGTTTCAAACTTTGCCATATAACGCAACATTACTATGTGTTGTTATGCTTGCACATGCACTCACTTGTACAAGGAAAAACTCACTCAATGCCTAATTAGGCTGGCGACCGAATTATTAATCATTGGTAGTATCTACTGTGTGTACTTCTTGTCCATGCGAACGAGTAATTATACTTTACATTTGCTTGACGCATCGCTGTAGTTACTGACTGGATATAAGTCCGAATTGCTTCCAATTAGGTACACGCGGTCAACTTATGTACTAAAATCCTTGTTTATAAGGTGAAGCCCGTGAACTTATTACAGTACAGGCTTTATAGAGCTAACGTACGTCCGAGCGGGCGGTAGCGTTACAAGTCGTTAATTATTCTAACTGATTTCCTTTGAGGAGTATCTATATTGTAAGGCACTATATTATTTATACTAATTAACTAAGACTAAATAGAGCATCTGTCACTGGGTAAACAGTTATTTTCCTGCTTTGAGCTTCATCAAAGCAAAATATTATCAATTAGATGCCTAGTATTTTATCCACCTGTGTTGGAAAGTTAATTACTGAGATCAAATTCTAGGACCAAATAAGGTTTACACATCATTTTCCTTATTTATTTATTTATTTTATTTATTTATTGTTCCGTGGGACCAAATTAAGGAGAAGTCTCCATGGTCATGGAACGAGTCACTACATGAAATTATAACATGATAGTAGAAACAGATAAAATGAAATATAAGAAACGTGTTCAGGTAACAATTCGTAAGTTTAAATAAAGAAAATTAACAGTGTAACACTGGAATTTGCTTAATTTTTCAGCCCGTCCAGGAACTCCTCGACAGAATAGAAGGAGTGAGCCATGAGGAAACTCTTCAGTTTAGACTTAAAAGTGTTTGGGCTACTGCTAAGATTTTTGAGTTCTTGTGGTAGCTTATTGAAAATGGATGCAGCAGACTAGTGCACTCCTTTCTGCACAAGAGTCAAGGAAGTGCATTCCCCATGCAGATTTGATTTCTGCCTGGTATTAACTGAGTGAAAGGAGCTAACTCTTGGGAATAAGCTAATATTGCTAACAACAAACGACATTAAAGAAAATATATACTGTGAGGGCAATGTCAGAATTCCCAGACTATTGAATAGAGGTCGACAAGAGGTTCTCGAACTTACACCACATATAGCCCGAACAGCCCGTTTTTGAGCCAAAAATACCCTTTTTGAATCGGAAGAATTACCCAAAAAAATAATACCATTGGACATAAGCATATAAAAATATGCGAAGTAGACTACTTTTTGTGTTGAACTGTCACTTATTTCTGATACTGTGTTTATGGTAAATAAAGCAGCATTTAGTTTCTGAACAAGATCCTGAACATGGGCTTTCCACAACAGCTTACTATCTATCCGAACGCCTAGGAACTTGAACTGTTCCATCTCGCTTATAATATGCCCATTCTGTCTGATCAAAATATGGGTTCTTGTTGAATTGTAAGGTAGAAACTGTAAAAACTGAGTCTTACTGTGATTTAGCATCAAATTATTTTCCACAAGCCATGAACTTATTTCATGAACTACATTATTTGATAATGTTTCAATATTACACACAAGATCCTTCACTACCAAGCTGGTGTCATCAGCAAACAGAAATATTTTTGAATCACCTGTAATACCAGAAGGCATATCATTTATATAAACAAGAAAAAGCAGTGGCCCCAGCACCTACCCTTGGGGAACGCACCAATTAACAGTGTCCCATTGGGACTGAACATCACTACCACTCTCAACATTGCGGAGAATTACCTTCTGCTTTCTGTTCTTAAAGTAAGAGGCGAACCAGTTGTAAGCTACTCCCCTTACTCCATAATGGTCTAACTTCTGCAGTAATATTTTGTGGTCAATACAGTCAAAAGCCTTCGTTAAATCAAAGAAAACACCTAGCGTTCGTAACCTTTTATTTAATCCGTTCAAAACCTCACAGAGAAAAGAGAATATAGCATTTTCAGTTGTTAAGCCATTTCTAAAACCAAACTGTACATTTGACAGCAAATTATGTGAATTTAAATGCTCCAGTAACCTTGTATATACGATCTTCTCGATAACTTTTGCAAAGACCGATGGCATAGAAATAGGTCTATAATTGTCAACATTAAACCTGTCTCCCTTTTTATAAAGTGGCTTCACTGCCGAGTACTTCAATCGGTCAGGAAACCGACCACTCCTAAAGGAAAAGTTACAGATATGGCTAAGTACTGGGCTAACATACGTAGAACAATTCTTCAGTATTCTGCTAGATACCCCGTCATATCCACGAGAGTTCTTGGTCTTTAGTGATTTAATTATTAACTCTATCTCCCTCTTGTCAGTATCAAGGAGGAGCAGGTAACAGTCTCGGAACACTTTTTTCTACAAGCGCTATATGATTCCCTGTTGGGACTAGGTTTCTATTTAGTTCACCAGCTATATTATCACAATCCTTTAGAAAATCTACAGTGAAGTAACCACAGGCTAATAATTACTTGCTGTTCTCTGACGGATACCACGGTAAGGAATCCAGATTCCTCATAAACAGTTCAAGATTTCCCAGTGGTGCTCTATATACTGATACAATTAAAAGTCAATTATTTTTCAGTATTAGTTCACAAGCACACACTTCAATGTGCAGATCACGACAAAATCTTTTTATGTTAATGTTTTTGAAGTTGCGTTCTGCCTTAATATGTGTAACAACTCCTGCTTTTCCCATGTTAGTTATGCATGATTAAGCTGCAATAGTGTAATCTTTTATACGTTTTTTCCTGGCATATTAAAGAATTTTCTTCGGGTTAGTGGTACGAATCATACTAGTCAGCCACACTCTTATTTCAGAACCTTGTTTGTCTTCCAAATGTTGGAATATATTGTCTTTCCCAGTTTAGTTTCGACATGGAGAGTCCTTAAACGATATCTTTGATTTGCCAGCTGTTGATACGCGTCAGTGGCATAGCTTTGACTGACACATGGTAGTTTCAGTCAAAACAGCGAAAAATGGCGTCTGCTTCGGTGAGTTGTGCTTATGTTTACATTACGGTATAATGGAAGTAAATATACAATTCGAACATGAAACGTAAATTGTTGACGTTTCATTGTTGAGATGACGCTGTTTCAAAACTCTGAGAGTTACGTATCCTGTTAAGCGTTGAACCACTTGAGTATATAAGACGAGACTTTTTGGAAGATTCTTTATAATGCGTCAGCTTGCACTAATGCTTAACTTAACTCTTCATAAATCTTTATTATTTGTCGTGCATTAATCTAAGAAACTAAAAGCATTTTTGGAAACTAGGGAGGAGGTACCGGTAGTGTATTTTACTCAGAACATTATTGTTGAATGAAGTGTACCCTGCTGTGGAATCTTAATTGAAACAGGCGTAGCGGCTTGGAATCGAACTTGGATCGTTCGCACTTGTCAGTGTTTTATCATCTAGCAGCTCGGTAGAGCCTCAAGTAGACTGCAAATCTTCATATGTCTACTAATTCGCTCATACCGTGACGAACCTCAGAAAAGGCCAAGTTCTAGTTTGGAATCCTTATTGCTATTTAAAAAATTGTTTCTAATTCACATTAATTCTTTTAAATTTGGCAACTTGCTCTACACATCGATTCCGATTCTCTTAGCTTAATATTTTATTCGATATTATTTCAGGCGCCACTTTTAGACGATGACACGCTGGCGTTTGGCGAAGAGGAGGAAATAAACTCTAAGAAAATAGTGTAAGACAAGTATTTGTATTAACCAGTTGATTTTTCATTTTCATAATTGCTTGTGGTGTACTAAAAAAGCTGTCATTTTACAGGCACCCATATGTCACATTTTTCCATTTATCCTTTAGAGTATCAGCGCTGCTAGTGTACATGTTATGTGGTCTGTTCAGTACTAGTTTCATAGCGAGTTTTGTGACGATAGTGTTGCTTCTGTCAATGGATTTTTGGACTGTGAAGAATATTACAGGTATGTTGATGGCTAGTATTATCAGTTTTTGGAGTCATAATTTGTTCTTAACTTGTGAAATTGTGATAAACTTTATAACCTGATTATGTGCTTTTGGCAAATCTGAATGAACTAATTATTTTGGCATGATGTTAAAATATTTTCTCATTGTATTGTCTGTAGTTTTCCAGTTTTTGTCACATGAACACCTATTAAATGAATCTGAAAATTGTTTTGAAGTTTGTCTCTTCATGATTTTATGGTGTTGGTTTTAATCATTTTCAGCATATGCATTGTCCATTTGGTTTAGTTCTATGGCAAAAGAAATATTGCCTATATTTACAGCTGCCTTCTGGTTTAAAATCAAGCTCTTTTCTTGAATCCCTGAATATCATTTGTGAAATAGATGTTGTAGCTACTGTAGACTTATTCTAGAGTTTGTGCTTATACATGAACATCCCTTTGAAATTATTGTACCACCTTGAGGCTAAACACAAAGATTCAACTTACGTTTGCATTTTGAATCTCTCTGTGTTTGTTATAAATTTATATTATATCTCGATGATTTGATGTCAGTTTTGATAATGCATTATCCATTTTTATAATAAAGAGGAGAGCAGTTCTTTCTCCTTGGTTGTTGAGGATACATGGTTATTTGTTTGTTAATCCTTGTTCTCAGGAAATGTTTGTCATCTGTCTGTAACAGCAGTTTGACCCCTTTATCAATTTTGTTTTCTGCAGAAGTGATGCAGGAAAATAGTTAATTGACCTAAACAAAATAATGGGAACATCCTTTCCTTATTATGTACTGTTTTAGGTAGTATGTTGTTTTTGTCTTAATGATTAAAGAAGACCAATTTTCAGAGGTGACGTGTTTATTTCATGGCTATTTTGCATACATAGTGTTTGTTAAACTGTTGTATAGCCACTTTGGATAGCCATTTCCTTAAGCATTGCAATAATTGTGTAGTAGATAGCAATTTGTAAGGAGGGATTTTACATGACAGTGAACTTCCAGACCCGTCTTATGGCAAACAATGTTTTTATAGAGCAGATATTATTTTAGTGATCAGAGTGAGGGATTTTGTACACAATATTAGCCTTTCTATAATCTCAGTAAATTGTTTGTACACTGTATCTCTGAAAAGGGACCATAATATACCCATTAATATTATGATAGATATTTTCAGTCAGTCATATCCTTACAGCAACTGCAAAAGTTCATAAAATATGTGAGTAAGTGTATTTTGTCTTTACATAGTCGTTTCAGTATACAATCAAATAAATGGGTCAAATAACTATTTGCACTAACTTGGTCTTTGTAAAGATCTTTTAACAACTGGTGAAGTTCCGTCAATTCCATTTGTATTTACTCCTATTTTTGGATCCTTGAAATGAAGGCTACGGTTTATGCAAAGGTGATTGATTCCTTCGTCTTACCTTTTAGACACTTACATGAACTGAAACAGATGGGCATTATGGATAATATTTTCTTTTGTCGTGTCCAAAGTACCTCCCAAGACTCCTCTTTGACAGTGTGTAAAAAACCACTTTCAATAGTGCCAAATACCCCTCATCCTGTTGCATTATTTCTTTGCCCAAATTTTCTTTTCCCAAATAGGAATTACTCAGTCATCACAGTTAAATATTTAACGGCAAGTTTTCTGTTTTTCTCTAGACACATAGAGATTCAAATTTCTCTCAAGTACTCATTCAGATCAACTACACTATAATTACTGAGTTGTATTTCTTTTTTTTTTAAGTGCTACTAAATTTAAAGACCAAAAAGCACATTAGTTGTAAAATGGTAATATTGGTATTTTGCTGCCTGTGAACCAGGACCCTTTCTTTACTGAGCAATGTTTCTTGAGCTAATTATTTCCCGTCTTAAGCAACACCACCATGTGAAACAATCAGCCAAACTATTCTTAGGTGCCAGCTTCATTTGTGATTGTCAGTCTCTTTCATGTTGAAATGACTGACCGTACACCAATCAAGGGTTTGAGTCTCATCTTTTAAACTGTATGAAACATCCAAATCAGTTTGCTGGCTCATTTTGACAGCTCAGTACCAGAGCTTGCTACATATTCAAAACCAATCACTAGTTTGAACAACCATCAGACTACTCACTTTTGGAAAGTAGCCAAGGAGAAAAGAAATGATTTCTTTATTGAGGTGTCTTGCATTGTCACAGGCTGGGTGCAGCTGAGCACATGTGCCACTTCCCTACTCTCTCATACTTACTCTTCTCCTCTTTCTACCACTCTCCGCAGCTTGCAGTCAGTGCTGCCACCACTTCTTGCTGCTAGCCTAGCCGCTGCTTATGAGAGGCAGGGAGACACAAGGAGTGGTTTGTTTGGATCTAATTCTCAGAGACTGCACATGCAGCAGCCGGAGATGCCAGTCGTGTGCATGAGTTGTGTCTGAGTGATTGTGTGAGTGCATGTGTGCTCTCATTTTCTGACAAAAGGTATGACTGAAAATTTGTTGTGAGAGTGTGACTGTCATTTTCTACACACCTGCCCCGCTCAGCAACTATCTTTACAGTGAGTTGCTACCTTTTCTCATTATTATTGATTCTCAGAGTATTTGAACAAGTTATGTGTTGCATGATTGATCATCGTGGTCCATCAACATGCTGTCTGTGGCTCATGAATAGCTGACCACACAGGTGGATTTCTGTGATGGGCCAAAACTGCGGCCTTTCCTGCAGGTATCTGTAATGGATCAGGCCTGCCAACCTGAAGCCATTTGGTTTCCACTAACGTGCAGGTCCTGCCCATCGAATCTAGTCTCACCGACCTGCCCGCAGGCTGGTTTATCTGTTTGTGGCGTAATGCAGCAGCGGTTTATCCTTGGACCCAGGACTGCAGTGCTCCTCAGCAGGCCATGGGCGATGGATTTCAGGAATTGCAACAGTCCCACTTGCAAGTACATTGTACAGTGTGGCATTTTATAGACATTTTATTTGTTACAGTACATTTTGGCACTTCAGAAGTAGTTAAATGTTAAAAAGTTGTCTGTCGCTGGCAGTTTGTATGCTATGTACTCATATATTTCTCAAAAGAAAAACCACAAAATATAAGTAAAATAATAGGTATACCACAGTGGGCAATAACTGACAGTAACAAACATAGTATAACCAACATTTTATTAGCGGTCACCTACAGGGTTGCTTTACACAATTCTTCCCACCTTATACACTTCTTTCTAGAGGCCTACTTTTTCCTGAGGTTGTTTCTGAAATCGATGAAGTTATTTTAAATCTGTCTTGCATCTCCAAGGAAATGCATATTTTTGTCGCCAAATGCGTTTTGTTTTATTGAAATAAATAACATCAATGTTCTTAATGAAACGTATACAATTTGGCTTGCTTTCTTCATCTAAGCACAGTTCGCTACAAAAGGTGTTGATGTTAGTACTGAAGATTTTTGTGCTCACATCAGGAAACAGCACCATCTGGTTGCATAATGAACAGTCCACTGCTGTTTCTCATATAAGAGGGGCATTTGAAAAGTCCGTGCAAAAATAAAAACTACTTAAGTGTTTGGGGTAAACCTTTTTTATTTTTCGACATTGTCTCCTTTTAGACTTATACACTCGTCCAACACTGTTCTAATTTGTTGATCCCTTCTGAATAATAGGAATTGTCCAAGTCTGCAAAATAGCTATTAGTTGCTGCAATCACCTCCTTGTTTGAATAAAATCTTTGTCCCACCAGCCATTTCTTCAAATTGGGGAGCAAGTAGTAGGCTGAGGGAGCCAAGTCCAGAGAAAAGGGGAATCCTATTTCCAATAATTTTGTGACCACAACTGCTGAGGTGTGTGCTGGTGCATTGTTGTTATGGAAAAGGTCTTTTTTGCGGTCCAATTGCCGGTGCTTTTCTTGTAGCTCGGTTTTCAAACGATGCAATAGCAATGAATAATATGCACCTTTAATAGTTTTACCCTTTTCCAGATAGTCGATGAGGATTATCCCTTGCAAATCCCAAAAGACAGTCGCCATAACCTTTATGGCCAAAAGAATGGTCTTCGCCTTTTTCGATGCAGATTCTCCCTTGGTAACCCATTGTTTAGATTGTTGTTTGGTCTCAGGAGTATAGTAATGTATCCAAGTTTCATCCACAGTGACGAAACGACACTTCAAGTCCTGCGATTCTTCCTGAACAGCTGCAAACCATCCTTGCAACACTTCACATGATTCAGTTTTTGGCCAAATGTGAGCAATCGCAGAACCCATCATGCGGATAGTTTTCTCGTGTCCAAATGTTTATGCAAAATATTATGTTCCTGTTCATTTTGAGATGCCCACAGCACTAGCAATCTTACACACCTTAACTCTTCTGTCATCCATCACCATATCATGGATTTTATCAATGATTTCTTGAGTCGTAACGTCCACAGGGCTTCCAGAACGTTCAGCATCACATGGCCACTCCGAAAATTTTGAAACCACTTATAAGTTGCTCTAATCAAAGGTGCAGAATCACCGTAATGTTTATCAAGCTTCTCTTTAGTCTCCCAAAGCGTTTTGCCTTTCATAAAGTAATATTTAATCACCATAGGAAATTCTTTTTTGTCCATTTTTTGACAATCACTTGACTTCCTTGATTCACACGAATGCCAAACACAAAGAAATAGACCAACATGGCTGAAACTTGGTTTGCGTACTTTCCAAAGATGCTATTAACTAAACATGACCTTGATATGTGCCAGTGGTGCCATCACTCGGACTTTGCATGGACTTTTCAAACACCCCTCATATGTAAATGATCTACCGCCTAATGTTCAGCAAGCAGATCACACCAGTATTGTAATCGCTTCCAGTATACATACAGAAATAGAAGAAATGGCGAACAAAGTTCTTAAAAGTATCATTGACTGGTTTTCTGTGAATGGTCTCCATTGAAGGTTAGGCGTGCACAACTGCTCGCCAATTACGTTGCACACGTTAATAGTTCTCATGCACATCTGAATTACCATCTCCTTTTCTCAACTATGGCAGTCATCTCCTGCATTGGCAGCCCAGGTCAGGACTTACAATTGCGGTTCGCAACTGGTCCCTTCTGTCTGATCTGGAGTCCTTCCCGTTACCACCTCTCTTCGAGGTCCATTCACGTACACCTCCATGGTTTACACCTAGGCCGCAGATTCTTCTGGACCTTTTTCATGGCCCTAAGGACTCCGTTAACCTTGCGGCTCTCCGCTATCAGTTCCTCTCAATTCTCAACATGTACTGGGGCCATGAAGTGGTTTACACCGACAGCTGAATGGCTGATGGTCACATAGGCTTTGCATATGTTCATGGAGGACATATTGAACAGCACTCCTTGCCAGATAGCTGCAGTGTTTTCACTGCAAAGCTGGCGGCCATTTCTTGTACTTTTGAGCACATCCGCTCATGCCCTGGTGAGTCATTTCTCCTGTGTACTGACTCCTTGAGCAGCCTACAAGCTGTCGACCAGTGCTACCCTTGCCATCATTTGGTAGCGCCCATTCAGGAGTCCATCTATGTCCTGGAACAGTCCCTTCATTCAGTGGTGTTTGCGTGGGCCCCTGGACACGTCAGAATCCCAGGCAACGAACTTGCCGACAGGCTGGTCAAACAGGCTACGCAGAAACTGCTCCTTGAGATGGGCATCTCCGAAATTGACCTTCATTGTGTCTTACGCCACAGAGTTTTTCGGCTTTGGGAGATGGAATGGCATAACAGTACATAGAGCTAACTACACGTCATTAAGGAGACTATGAATGTGTGGAAGTCTTCCATGCGGTCCTGTCGCTCAGAATCAGTTGTCTTCTGGCGGCTCCGCATTGGCTGTACGTGGCTAACGCATGGCTACCTCCTCCGTTGCAAAGACCGACCTCGGTGTAACTGTGGCTCGCAAATGACAGTCATGTACCTCTTGCTGGACTGCCCACTTTTAGTTGCTCTGCGGCGGACTTTTAACTTTCCCAGCACCGTATCTTTGGTGTTGGGCGACAATGCCTCAACAGGAGCTTTAGTTTCACATTTTATTTGTGAGGGTGGGTTTTATCATTTGATCTAAGTTTTAGCGCATGCCTTTTGTCCTCTGTGTCTTCCACCGTAGTGCTTTTAGGGTGGAGGTTTTAATGTGTTGCAGAGTGGCTGAATTCTCATTTTTATTCTCATGGTCAGCCAGCCATTGTAATTTGCTCTCTTGTTTTGATCTCTTCTGCATGTTTCTTGCATCTCTCTGTGGTTTTCTTGTCCAAATTTTTCCATTTTAGTGTTTGTTGCCCTTCTGTCATTCTTCTGGTTTTCTCCTTTCTTCCTGCTGTATTTTGTGTGTCTCGATTATTGTACTCCCACCCTTGTGGAATTATTTTAATTGGAATGAGGGACTGATGACCTAGCAATTTGGTTCCTCCCTCCCTCTTTTAAACAGACCAACCAACCAACCAAATAGGTACCATTCCTACAATTATAGTTGGTGGTGACTCAAATTACCCTCAATAAGCTGAAAAAATTATATGTTTAAAGCTGGTGGTAGGCATAAAAGTCATCCGAAATTGTACTGAATGAATGCTTTCCCAGAAAATTATTTTGTGTAATTAGTTCATGAGCTCACTTGAAGCGTAAATGGTTGCGAAAGCATACTGGACCTCCTGGCAGCAAATAATCCTGGGCTAGTAGGGAGTATCATGACGAATACGGGGATTATCAACCACAAGACAGTTGCTGCTAGGCTGAAAACCGTAACACCCACAACCATCAGACAGAAACGCAAAGTACATCTATTTAAAAAAAGCTGATAAAAATGCACTTAAGGCCTTTTTGAGAGACAGTCTCCACTCCTTTCGATCTGATCACTTAAGCATAGAAAAGATGTGGAATGATTTCAAAGAGATATTATCAACGACATTAGAGATATATACCACATAAATTAATAAGTGATGGTACTGACCCCCCCCCCCCCCCTCTATGGTACACAAAACAGGTCAGGTCGCTGTTGTTGAAGCAACAAGAAAAGCATGCCAAATTTAAAAGAATGCAAATCCCCAAGATTGGCAAAGTTTTGCAGAAGTTCAAAATATAGCACGTACCTCAGTGCGAGATGCTTTCAATAATTTCCACATTGATACTCTGTCTCGGAATCTGGAAGAAAACCCAAAGAAATTCTGGTCATACATAAAGCACACCAGCGGCAAGACTCAATCAATACCGTCACTGCGCTATAACAACGGCAAAGTCACTGATGACTGTAACACTAAAGCAGAGTTATTAAACATTGTTTTCTGAAACTCCTTCACCAAAGAGCTAAGCAGCTTAAATTACATAATAAAGGCAAGGCCTCCGGTCCAGATTGTATACCAGTCAGGTTCCTTTCAGAGTATGCTGATGCGATAGCTCCATATTTAGTAATTATATACAACCACTCGCTCACAGAAAGTTCCGTACCTAAAGACTGGAAAACTGCTCAAGTCACACCAATACCCAAAACGGGAAATAGGAGTAATCTGCTGAATTACAGGCCCATATCACTAATGTCGATTTGCAGTAAGGTTTTCGAACATATACTGTGTTCGAAATTTATGAATTACCTCGAAGAAAAGATTTATTGACATATAGTCAGCACGGATTCAGAGGACATTGTTCTTGTGAAACACAGCTGGCTCTTCACACTCATGAAGTAATGAGTGCTATTGACAGGGGATGTCAAATTGATTCCATATTTTTAGATTTCCAGAAGGCTTTAGACACTGTTACTCACAAGTGTCTTCTAACCAAACTGCGTGCCTATGGGATATCACCTCAGGTGTAAGACTAGATTCATGATTTCCTGTCAGAAAGGTCACAGCTCATAGTAATAGACGGAAAGTCATAGAGTTCCCCAAGGATGTGTTATAGGCCCTCTATTGCTCCTGATCTATATTAACGACATAGGAGACATTCTGATTAGCCATCTTAGATTGTTTGCAGATGATGCTGTCATTTACCGTCTTGTAAAGTCATCAGATGACCAAGTCAAATTGCAAAATGATTTAGATAAGATATCTGTATGGTGCGAAAAGTGGCAATTGACCCTGAATAAATAAAAGTGTGAAGTTATTCACATGCATACTATAAGAAATCCGCTAAATTTCGATTACGCGATAAGTCAAACAAATTTTAAAGCTGTAAATTCAACTATATACTTAGGGATAACAATTACAAATAACATAAATTGGAATGATCACATGGATAGTATTGTGGGTAGAGCAAACCAAAGACTGTGATTCATTGCCAGAACATTTAGAAGGTGCAACAGGTCTACTAAAGAGACTGCTTAACCACACTTGTCCACCCTATTCTGGAGTATTGCTGTGTGGTGAGGGATCCGCGTCAGGTGGGACTGATGGATGACTTCGAAAAAGTAGAAAGAAGGGCGGCTTGTTTTGTATTATCGCGAAATAGGGGATACAGTGCCACAGACATGATATGTGAATTGGAGTGGCAATCATTAAAACAAAGGCATTTTTTATTGTGACAGGTTCTTCTCATGAAACTTCAATCACCAGTTTTCTCCTCCGATTGTGAAAACTTTCTGTTGGCACCCACCTACAGAGGGAGAAATGATCACGATAAAATAAAAGAAATCAGGGCTTGCACAGAAAAATTTAAGTGCTCGTTTTTCCTGCGTGCCGCTCAAGAGTGGAATGGTAGAGACATAGCTTGAAGGTGGTTCATTGAACCCTCTGCCAGGCACTTTATTGTGAATAGCAGAGTAATCATGTAGATGTGGATACTCAGGTGTTGACTTGAGGTTGGAAACTGTTTTTGAATGTTGTGACTGATGTGTAAGACTCAGATGTTTTAAGTCTGACCTATTGTTGCAATGTTATATGATTCTTAATGTCATTCTTATTTCTCTGTTTGGTACTATCTGTCACCGTCTACAGTCGTACTTTGCAAGTCACCATATGGTGCATGGTGGAGAACACTTAGGGCTAATGCTGGCCAAACCCTTCCTTTTCCACTGACAGATTGAGTAAGGGAGCTTAAAAGACCTTCTATGTGCCCCCGCACAAGACATAATTTGTCTTGTCCTGTCCTGTCCTGTCCCGTCCCGTCCCATCTTCACTGTCATGCGAGTTGTACATTAGTGTCAGTAGAACTATTGTAGTCAGTCAAAAATTCCAGTTCTAAATTTCTTCAAGAAAAGAGTATCTGCTCCCCTAAGGGATTCATATACCATTTTCATAGTACTTGCATGGTGATTGAACATACTGGTAACAAATCCAGCAGCACACCTCTAAATTACTTTCATGTTTTTCTTCAACCCCACCTGGTGGGAGTCTCAGACATGGGAGAAGTATTCAAGAGTGGGTCATACTAGCAGCCTGTACATGGTCTCCTTTATAATTGAGCTACATATTCCTAGGATTGTCAAAATAAACCACTTGACCATTCCCCCCCCCCCATACTACTGCTCTTACTTGCTCCTTACATTTCATATTGCTTTGCAGCATTGCACCTAGATATTTAACATGACTGTGTCAAGCAGCACACCACTAATACTGTATTTGAAACTTGCAGGTTTGTTTTTCCTACTCATCTGCATTAACATAATTTTTTTGTACTTTTAGAGCAGGCTGCCATTCATCACACTCATTAGAAATTCTATCCAAGTCATTCTGTATCCTTCTGCAGTCATTTAGTGTGTGTAGAGAACAAAACTGTCCTACCACACTTCCTGTGGCACTCCTGACATTACCCCTTTTCTGATGAACACCTACCATTCGAGACAACGTAGTGGGTTCTATTACAAAGGGCGTTTAAAAAGTTTTGCACAGTTGTCTATATTTTTTTATTTTTTGCAGGAGGAGAATGAAATCCTTTGTGAATATACTTGGAACATTTAGCTATATATTGAGTCTACTCAATGTAGCCTCCATCAGCTGTGACACATCTGGACCAACATTCTTTCCATGATGCAAATGCTCTTTGGTAAAATTCTGGGGATTGACTTTTAAACCATCGCTTGATACAGGAAATAACGTCTTTCTCACTATCAAATGTTTTACCGTGCATGTGACCCTCCAGACGACCAAAGAGGTAAAAAGTCAGACGGAGCCAAGTCCGGACTGTAGGGAGGATGAGGAACAATTTTCCAACCTATTTTCCTGATTTTCTCGTGCATCATAAGGGCTGTATGGAGTTTGGAAATGTCATGGTGTAGTCTGATGAAGTGACCCTGAAGCTGAGGTCTGTGGGTCTTGATGGCATGTCGCAGCTTGTTCACTGACAAGTAGTAATGGTCCCACTTAATTGTGGATTCAGGTTCCAAAAAGTCAATGAAAATGACAATACACTGATCCCAGAAGAAGGAGGCCATCACCTTTTGGCCTGCTGTTTGTGAAAGTCTTGGTTTCTTCTTCCGAGGGGAACCCAGATGACACCACTCTGTGGATTGGGTTTTGCTCTCAGGTTCAGACAGAAACAACCTTGTTTCATCCCGGGTAATGACGCCATCAAAACACTGTTTTCACTCTTCAGTAAAGGTCTTCATGAGACCCTCACACACATTCTTCCTCATCGTTCTCATTCCTCTTGTCAGTAATCGAGGCACCCAACGCGCACAGATTTTTCTGTACCCTAGTGACTGTATCAGTGATACCACACTACTCAATGACAAACAAGTCATTTCAGCAAGCTGTTGTGTCGTCTGTGGGCTCCTTATTCACATCACTCACTGCTGGCGATGGTCTACTGCACTGTGGATTGTCCAGCAGAGAGATCACCTTCTTTTTTTTTTTAAAAAAAAAAAAAAAACTCTGCAACCACCGCTGGATACTGTTGTGAACCACTGTGCCCTGGGAGCAAATTCCTGTGAATCAATGTGACAGAGTTATTGCTGGTCTTGAAGAGGAACTCCATCACTGACTTTTGTCGCAACCTGATATCTACTTTACGGTCCATTATGGCTCACCTGTAAATAAGAGAAAATACTTTCGTATACCAACTTATAGCTAAATGTTCCAAGTATGTTCACAAAAAATTTCATTCTCCTCCTGCAAAAAATAAAAACATAGAAGACTGTGCAAAACTTTTTGAACAGCCTTTGTACTTAAGATGTTTGGGAATCTGTTCCATCTGCTCACACCTTTGTTAACTCTGAAGCCAGACCCTGTGTCAAAAAAGTTGCTATACATGTGTTTTGACCTTGTAAATTATGATGTATCTGAAAGTTGAAATAACAAATGATGTGTGTATATGACAGTATTGGTACAGATATTCATATCCACAGCCAGAAATATAAGATTTTCCTTCTAAGTGAAAACTTTTAATGTGACCAATTTTCTTTCTCATGAGGTGGAATAGTTAAGTTATCGATGCCTCTCCCAAGTGTCTCAATAATGCTAAGAGAATGTCATCCACTCCAGGGGCCTTGTTTCCAGTTAGGCTGTTCTTCTCACGATGTTGTATCCCCTATCTATTCTCCAGATGGGGGCACTGTTGTACCTCCAGAATATTATACCCAAGAGGATGCCATCATCATTAAGCCATTCAGTAGAGCTGCATGCTCTTAAGGGGGGAGGGGGGAGAATCGCTGCTGTTGTTTCCCCTTGATTTCAGCTATTTGCAGTACCAGCACAGTAAAGTCAATTTTTGCTAATGTTACAAGGCCACATCAGTCATTTGTGGAGACTGTTCTTCTTGCAACTACCCAAAAGCCTGCTGCGCTTCTTCTGAAGCTGCATGTTAGTGTGGCCTCTCTGGATATCCCTCCATTGTGGCTGCACCTACAGTACTGCTGTCTGCAGCATTGAAGTGTGCAAGCCACCCCATTTCAGCCAATAATGGTTCATTATCATCAATCTGTAATGCCGTGTGGCTATATGGCATTATATTTTAGGATGTCATTTGGCATTATACTTTGGGCGAATTAGACAAGTTAAGCTTTTCACAGTTTTAAATTCTTGTGGTGCGAATTCAACCATCGTGTGGTATGACAAAAGAACAGCCTCTATAAAAATAGACATGCTGAGTGTGCTGCATGATGCTACCTGCTTTTGGGACTGAGATGGCAGACACTAATTTCCCCCACACCCCACAAAAACAACGCTTTTACAAGATGATGTCCCCAGCAGTGGGATCAACTTGAAACTATCTATACTGTGATGTGGGCTGAGATTCCAGGTATCACATCCTGCAGCTATTCCGCCTGGTAGGTCCTCGTTCGTGAGTGATTGATGAAAAAAATTTCAGAATTTTGTGTGATGCTCAGTAGCATTAAAAAAGTAGAACATATTGACAGGTTGCATGGTGTAATGAATATGTTGAGGCCTTCACATGCAGAAGGTTGAGAGTTCAAGTCTTGTCAGTTACTTTAATTTTTTATTGTTTTTGAATCTTTATCAAAATTATTTTTCTTATTTTTATTCAGTTAATCAGCTTAGTGCCCTCTGCTTCCCTCGTGTAGACTGTATGACCTGCAAAGATTTTTTTGCTTTTATTTCATCAAATTTTTAAATTGTTCACAAATTGCAGCATTTTCTAGGCTTTTCACACTAATTAAGACCATATAACTATGATCGTGTCCGAATGTACTTATGACCACAAAGCGATTCTGGTAGCTAGAGTCCAAAGTTTTTGTTAATCGTGCCTTTCGTGTTCTTAAGGACATATTTCCATAGCAACTTTCATCCCCTAACAAATATTTCTTTATATCTAACTGAGAAATGAAATACCAATTTTAAAAAACTTAGGTTTAAAATTTTTGAATGTAACAAAATATTGACTTAAAAATTTTCATCCCTATTGCACTCTCTTAGGGGTTGAACTCTTAGGGGCTGAATTTCCAAAAACACTGAAACATGTATTTTTTTTTTTTACTTCTAACCGAGAAGTCAAATACCAATGTTCAGAGATGTAGCTTTAAAAATACTTCAGTGGTTTTTTAATAATGATATATTTTCCAAAAAAAGATTTCACCCACTTTTTCACCCCCGGAGATTAAATTTCCAAAAATGCCGAAACACTTATTTCTTTAAGGTTTCAGGAACTACTGCAACCAATTACTGTCTTTTCTTCAATTTTTATTTATTCATGACTGGTTTCGAATCACCTGGCGATTCATCATCAGATGATACAATTTAGTTTGGAATATTATGGGGGTCGTGCATCTGTGGCAAATACAGAGATGAAAAAGTGAGCATTGTATATGGAAAGAATATTACAATTGTAAGATTAATTTGATGGTCTTACTCACTGTTTTTATTCTTGTGGCAAGCACTGCTCTGGAGAACATAATGTGTGCTTACATAGGGGCCTATTTCTTTATTTCTTACTGAGAAACCAAATACCCAATTTTTGTAGGACTAGCTTCAAAATTGTCTTAATAGTGACATTTTTCAAAAAAAATCATCTCTTATCCCCTGCCCCCCTCCTCCATAGGGGTAGACTTTCAGAAAAACCTTGTTAAACGACACCTACAATACTAGATCCACTCCTCAAAATTTAAAGTTTCTGTCCTTACCAGTTTGGGTGGATGATGATGAGTTTAATCATCATACCAACTTCTTCATTTGTCCTCATTTTTCTTCCTATCATTCTTTTTTTGCTTGAAATCTTTGTTCTTGTGATTTTAATTAATTTTGTCTTTCATGTTTTAACTGATAAATTGGCCTTCTCAAATATTTCAGTATTATGATCGGTAAATATAATTAAATTCCCATTCACAATCATTCTGAGTCGAAAAAGAATGAATAAAGAAAAAACTGAGAACAGATAAAAAAAGTTCAAACAATGATAAAATTGACAAAGCAGTAGAGATAAAAACATACATTTAAACCAATTAATTGAATAAAAATAATGGTTAGTCATTTCAATAAAGAATTAACACTGAAAAATTTAAAGCACCTGTCGTGATTTCAGCCCATGATATTCTTCATTACACTACACAACCTGTTTACAAAATACTTCTTTTTACCACTATTTGAGTGTCATGCAAATTTTTTTGCATCAATTACTCACAAAGGAGGGCCCACCAGAGTGAATGGCCGTAGGGTGTGGTACCGCGGATCTTAACCTACATCACCATCTTGACTGTTCAAGAAAATCAATCCCACTGCTGTGGACTTCTGTGTTAGCAGTCAAATAGATTATTGGATAGTAAAAACACCCAGTCAGCTATGATGGTCCTCATGGTCTGGACATCAGAATTAAAAGCTGCTTTCTTACATTGGATGCATCAAGTATTTTAAATGCTATTATTACTATAATGTATTAAAAAGAAGTAGTTGTGAGGTGGTTTCATCATTCTGTGTCTGTAATATGTAGCAGGGTTCTTAAAACCAGTTAAGAGATGTCTTAACAGAGCATTGCTTGTAGAAACATCCATTTCACAGCAAGCTATGAACCTCCTGAATCAAAACAACAAGAAAATACCCTTTGTAGTAGAAATTCATCCCACTGTTTTTTTACAGTCAATGTGCAGTAACATGTAATGACAGTTGCACCTTGGCACCACAGAGTTTCATTGGATGTGGGCATATGAAGAGAAGATTGAAGGTCTTAAAATAATTAAAGAGGTAAATGGTGTTTGAGAAAAAAAAGGCAGCATTTAGTTAGACAACTTAAGTACAGATTATAATGCTGGGTTCATTAGATGAAAACTGGAACCAATTTCATTGCCCACCATCTACTGAAAACATTGCAAACTTTTGAGTTATTTGTGAACACGCAGTGCTGTGTATAATGAGTGCCTGATAATCTTTCAGAAAGATTTGAACAAGTAAATGGTGGCGTTAGGTGATAAGTTTTATGTATTACTTTGTTTAATGTGGCAACGAATAGTATTGTCAAACAATAGTGAGTTGGTAGGAGTGGACAAATAGCACTGTTCTTCCAAGTTTTCACCAGAGAACAGTGTTTGTTCATTGTATCATTCCTGTTACCTTTATGGCCATTGTTTATTGAAAATTGTGAACATTGGTAAATTTTAAAAATTCAGGCAGGTATCTGAGTCTGATGTCTGATGAGAGGCTTCCATAAATTGTTCACACAATAGATTTTCTGAGAGGCTTCCATAAACTGGCCACTCAAGAGATTTTAGTGATTTGCCATGGATAATTCCGGTAGGATTCTTGAACATCTACAGTCCCTACCTGGGCATTAGTGGAGGCACAACCTTCAGACTGTTACGTGCAACTCTGGGAGCTGGTGATTGAGCTTTGCAGTGGGTATACACATGGGTAGATTTCTCTAACGAGACTTACGAAGTCCTTGAGCTTTCAGCGAGCTGGTGGCTGACATGCTACTTATGCAGAACATCACACTCATGTTGGCTACCCTGCAATCTTTCTCACATGATTTTAAAGAAACTGTTCAGTAAAAAATTATTTTTACATTATTTATAGCTTTACATGTCAGCTTCATGATGAAGTGACTATAAGTTTGTTCATGGTCATAGTTTTTGTGATATTCTGCATATAAGTAATACATTGCATGAAATCGGAATGCATTGCAATGAAAAATAGGTGTTGCCAGTGCTTGATATAACACAATGGTGCTAACGAAAAAAAAAAAAATCACGAATTTTGAGATGCAGTACAATAGCACTGTGATTGAAGTGATGTGAAAGAAACATATTCACACTTTTAAATTTTCAGAAAAGTGTTAAAACAACATTTTAAGAAGTCCAAATTTTGAAGACACCCCCTGGAATGTTTTAGTAATGGAATCTCCTCCCCCCCCCCCTCTCTCTCTCTCTCTCTCTCTCTCTCTCTCTCTCTCTCTCTCTTATTATACCATATATTGCTGCTTGGCATTGCTTTGTAGCAAGATAGGTGAAGAAATTATGCATTTATTTTTACACTGAGATTGCACTTTTCCGTAAGATTGTGACTTGATTTGCCCTCAATTCCTCGTTTAATAAACCACTATTTCAGGGTTATGCCATAATTGCAAATGCATTAGGATGTTGGCGAGGTGACATTGTGAAAACTCCGCTTTGTTTTGCCAAAAGAAGCAAATTTTAACATTGCAGCAAGAGAAATGTGGGTGATACTCGAAATTTACCACCTACTAATGAGTGGTTTTCAGGTTACAGCAAGTTTGTTGCCATAAGTATAGTGAAGGGGGTGGACCAGTGACCACATCAAAAAACTTACACAATAGCACTGTGTAATAACTTGTTTGTGAAAATTGACACATGAATATTACACAAACAAGAAAGTAAAATACAAGGTGTACAAAGAGACGGAATTGCCCTTCTCAGTTATTACTGAATTAGGTACTTCAACTGCCTTCACACACATTTCGCCTTTGATGCACATTTTCCCAAAATTAATTCTGTTCCATCTCAATGTGATACGTGTCATAAATTTTTTTGATGGGTCTTTCTCCCTTTGAGGGGCAATCAGGTGAAAATGGAACACCTGCCACAATGGGACCATGGAATGATTCCGTTCAGAAGTAATCATCACATGTGTTAAGACATCTATCCCACTTGGAGATGAGACAGTCATTCCTTGTTCTGTAGAATGTGGTCAGTCACTGACAGATCCACAACAACACCCATTCTTGCACTTCGTCTGACTGAAACTGATGTCCATGCATGTCTTTCTTCAGGCCACCAAAGATGTTATAATCACACAGTTGAAAGGTCTGGGCTGGACAGAGGATGTTGCAGTATTTCCCAATCAAATCGCTGAAGCATAATGTTATCCAGTTGACTGTGTGGGGGTGAGCATTATCATGCAATAGGAGGATGATTCCATCTGACAGTGTTCAGACAGCCTGAGTTTAAATGGCAGACCTAACACTGGGAATAGCTCAGATCTCCCCCATCAAAAATGCCATAGCTGTTCAGACAAGTTCTGGTAAGGTCATAATTACCTCCTCCTTCAGCTGTAGGGTCTGTCTGCTTGTCAAGTTCCTCGAGCACAGACAATGAAAGCATAGTGCTTTGAAGGTACTTGGCAGAAACTGCCATGCACTATAAAGCCAAAGTGCCCAGGAATGCTGTCAGCCATAATCATCCTGTTACCCAATAATATCCACCCTCACACTATCAATTGGTCGAAGGCTACATTTCAGTGATTTGGTTGGGAAACACTGTGACATCCTCTATACAGTTTGAATCTTTTACTGTGTGATTTAAAAATTTTTGGCGACCTAAAGAAAGGCATATGTGGATGTCAGTTTGTTGGATGAGGATATGCAAGAGTGGGAGTAATTGTGGACCTGTCAAGGGTTCTACGAAAAAGGAATTGATCATTTTGTTTCAAAGTGGGGTATATGTTGTGTAAGGCATGCTGTGAGTACTTTTGAATAGAAACGTGTCACTGTCCTGTGTGTCAGGTGTTCAGTTTTTATTTCATTGCCCCTTCTATGTAAGTGAATAAGTAGAAGATTTTAAAAGATTTAAGGGGAGGCTAATTCATCCTGTTTTTTTTTTTTTTTTTTTTTTTTTCTCTTGGTGATCAGCCACACACATTACTTGATGAATTTCAACAAATACATTTTTACATGTGTTTTAATAAGAGTATATAAAATGCTATAGAGTTAATTTTATATATTGTTTGCTCCTTCATGAATGTGAATGTTAGAGGTATTGGGATGTAGCGGATAAAACTGTAATTGGGAATTATTCTGCTTAGTATATAGTTTCCCCCCATGAACCATGGACCTTGCCGCTGGTGGGGAGGCTTGCGTGCCTCAGCGATACAGATGGCCGTACCGTAGGTGCAACCACAACGGAGGGGTATCTGTTGAGAGGCCAGACAAACATGTGGTTCCTGAAGAGGGGCAGCAGCCTTTTCAGTAGTTGCAGGGGCAACAGTCTGGATGATTGACTGATCTGGCCTTGTAACATTAACCAAAACGGCCTTGCTGTGCTGGTACTGCGAACGGCTGAAAGCAAGGGGAAACTACAGCCGTAATTTTTCCCGAGGACATGCAGCTCTACTGTATGATTAAATGATGATGGCGTCCTCTTGGGTAAAATATTCCGGAGGTAAAATAGTCCCCCATTCGGATCTCCGGGCGGGGACTACTCAGGAGGACGTCGTTATCAGGAAAAAGAAAACTGGCGTTCTACGGATCAGAGCGTGGAATGTCAGATTACTTAATCGGGCAGGTAGGTTAGAAAATTTAAAAAGGGAAATGAATAGGTTAAAGTTAGATATAGTAGTAATTAGTGAAGTTCGGTGGCAGGAGGAACAAGACTTTTGGTCGGGTGATTACAGGGTTATAAATACAAAATCAAATAGGGGTAATGCCGGAGTAGGTTTAATAATGAATAAAAAAATAGGAGTGCGGGTTAGCTACTACAAACAGCATAGTGAACGCATTATTGTGGCCAAGATAGACACAAAGCCCATGCCTACTACAGTAGTACAAGTTTATATGCCAACTACCTCTGCAGATGATGAAGAAATAGATGAAATGTATGACGAGATAAAAGAAATTATTCAGGTAGTGAAAGGAGACGAAAATTTAATAGTCATGGGTGACTGGAATTCGTCAGTAGGAAAAGGGAGAGAAGGAAACAGTAGGTGAATATGGATTGGGGGGAAGGAATGAAAGAGGAAGCCGCCTTGTAGAATTTTGCACAGAGCATAACTTAATCATAGCCAACACTTGGTTCAAGAATCATAAAAGAAGGTTGTATACCTGGAAGAATCCTGGAGATACTAGTAGGTATCAGATAGATTATATAATGGTAAGACAGAGATTTAGGGACCAGGTTTTAAATTGTAAGACATTTCCTGGGGCAGATGTGGATTCTGACCACAATCTATTGGTTATGAACTGCAGATTGAAACTGAAGAAACTGCAAAAAGGTGGGAATTTAAGGAGATGGGACCTGGATAAACTGAAAGAACCAGAGGTTGTAGAGAGTTTCAGGGAGAGCATAAGGGAACAATTGACAGGAATGGGGGAAAGAAATACAGTAGAAGAAGAATGGGTAGCTCTGAGGGATGAAGTAGTGAAGGCAGCAGAGGATCAAGTAGGTAAAAAGACGAGGGCTAATAGAAATCCTTGGGTAACAGAAGAAATATTGAATTTAATTGATGAAAGGAGAACATACAAAAATGCAGTAAATGAAGCAGGCAAAAAGGAATACAGACGTCTCAAAAATGATATCGACAGGAAGTGCAAAATGGCTAAGCAGGGATGGCTAGAGGACAAATGTAAGGATGTAGAGGCTTGTCTCACTAGGGGTAAGATAGATACTGCCTACAGGAAAATTAAAGAGACCTTTGGAGAGAAGAGAACGACTTGTATGAATATCAAGAGCTCAGATGGCAACCCAGTTCTAAGCAAAGAAGGGAAGGCAGAAAGGTGGAAGGAGTATATAGAGGGTTTATACAAGGGCGATGTACTTGAGGACCATATTATGGAAATGGAAGAGGATGTAGATGAAGACGAAATGGGAGATAAGATACTGCGTGAAGAGTTTGACAGAGCACTGAAAGACCTGAGTCGAAACAAGGCCCCGGGAGTAGACAACATTCCATTTGAACTACTGATGGCCTCGGGAGAGCCAGTCATGACAAAACTCTACCATCTGGTGAGCACGATGTATGAGACAGGCGAAATACCCTCAGACTTCAAGAAGAATATAATAATTCCAATCCCAAAGAAAGCAGGTGTTGACAGATGTGAAAATTACCGAACTATCAGTTTAATAAGTCACAGCTGCAAAATACTAACGCGAATTCTTTACAGACGAATGGAAAAACTGGTAGAAGCCGACCTCGGGGAAGATCAGTTTGGATTCCGTAGAAATGTTGGAACACGTGAGGCAATACTGACCTTACGACTTATCTTAGAAGAAAGATTAAGAAAAGGCAAACCTACGTTTCTAGCATTTGTAGACTTAGAGAAAGCTTTTGACAATGTTAACTGGAATACTCTCTTTCAAATTCTGAAGGTGGCAGGGGTAAAATACAGGGAACGAAAGGCTATTTACAGTTTGTACAGAAACCAGATGGCAGTTATAAGAGTCGAGGGGCATGAAAGGGAAGCAATGGTTGGGAAAGGAGTAAGACAGGGTTGTAGCCTCTCCCCGATGTTATTCAATCTGTATATTGAGCAAGCAGTAAAGGAAACAAAAGAAAAATTCGGAGTAGGTATTAAAATTCATGGAGAAGAAGTAAAAACTTTGAGGTTCGCCGATGACATTGTAATTCTGTCAGAGACAGCAAAGGACTTGGAAGAGCAGTTGAACGGAATGGACAGTGTCTTGAAAGGAGGATATAAGATGAACATCAACAAAAGCAAAACGAGGATAATGGAATGTAGTCAAATTAAGTCGGGTGGTGCTGAGGGATTTAGATTAGGAAATGAGACACTTAAAGTAGTAAAGGAGTTTTGCTATTTAGGGAGTAAAATAACTGGTGATGGTCGAAGTAGAGAGGATATAAAATGTAGACTGGCAATGGCAAGGAAAGCGTTTCTCAAGAAGAGGAATTTGTTAACATCGAGTATAGATTTAAGTATCAGGAAGTCTTTTCTGAAAGTATTTGTATGGAGTGTAGCCACGTATGCAAGTGAAACATGGACGATAAATAGTTTGGACAAGAAGAGAATAGAAGCTTTCGAAATGTGGTGCTACAGAAGAATACTGAAGATTAGATGGGTAGATCACGTAACTAATGAGGAGGTATTGAATAGGATTGGGGAGAAGAGAAGTTTGTGGCACAACTTGACTAGAAGAAGGGATCGGTTGGTAGGACATGTTTTGAGGCATCAAGGGATCACAAATTTAGCATTGGAGGGCAGTGTGGAGGGTAAAAATCGTAGAGGGAGACCAAGAGATGAATACACTAAGCAGATTCAGAAGGATGTAGGTTGCAGTAGATACTGGGAGATGAAGAAGCTTGCACAGGATAGAGTAGCATGGAGAGCTGCATCAAACCAGTCTCAGGACTGAAGACCACAACAACAACAACAACAGTATATAGTTTTAAATATTTTAACGACATTTGTTGTAAACTATGTGAATAATTGGACTTGTGAAATTAGTTCTGAGTGCATATATCGGAACACTATAACAGTACTGCCTGCAGTGTTAAGGAACTGGTGGAAATAAGCAAGGTGAGGCCATGTGTTAACTGTTCACATCCAGCCAACATTTACTTTACCTCATGTTTTCCTCTCTTGTCATTTTGTAATACAGGTATCCAGTGGGCTGTAGTAATGCAGCTGTTTTCACTGCATAGATAAAAACCAATATAAATACCTTATTCAAAAGGAGACAGGTTCATCTTCAGATGTTCAATGTTGTTTGAACACCACCTTCATTGTGATTTTGGTATCTCACAATGGTTGATCCATCCAGCTCTGTTCTGAATGATTGTGCACTTATGTATCTAAACACATCAAAAAAAGTTTTGCATCACCTCAGTTTCGAGGGTTCCAGAACCTGTACAAAAAATTGGAATAGAGATCAACATAAACATCATTTCTGCCCTTTTTATTGCTCATGGAAACCACACATTGCATGTTGTACCTCCACACAGTGAGATCTTCAGAGGTGGTGGACCAGATTGCTGTGCACACCGGTACCTGTAATACCCAGCAGCACGTCCTCTTGCATTGATGCATGCCTGTATTCATCATGGCATACTATCCACAAGTTCATCAAAGCACTGGTGGTCCAGATTGTCCCACTCCTCAACGGTGATTCAGCGTACATCCCTCAGAGTGGTTGGTGGGTCACGTCGTCCATAAACAGCCCTTTTCAGTCTATCCCAGGCAGGTCCGATAGGGTTCATATCTGGAGAACATGCTGGCCACTCTAGTTTAACAATGTTGTTATCCTGAAAGAAGTCATTCACAAGATGTGCACGATGGGAAGAGTGCCTCGCCAATATGCTGCCGATAATGGTTGCACTATTGGTCGGAGGATGGCATTCATGTATCATACTGCCATCATGGTGCCTTCCATGACCACCAGTGGCATATGTTGGCCCCACATAATGCCACCCCAAAACAGCAGGGAACCTCCACCTTTCTGCACTCACTGGACAGTGTGTCTAAGGCATTCAGCCTGACCGGCTTGCCTCCAAACATGTCTCCGACAATTGTCTGGTTGAAGGCATATGCGACACTCATCGGTGAAGGGAACGTGATGCCAATCCTGAGTGGTCCATTCGGCATGTTGTTGGGCCCATCTGTACCAAACTGCATGGTGTCGTTGCAAAGATGGACCTCGCTGTGGACGTCGGGAGTGAAGTTGCTTATCGTGCAGCCTATTGCCACAGTTTGAGTCATAACATGACATCCTGTGGCTGCACGAAAAGCAGTATTCCACATGATGCCATTGTTGTCAGGGTTCCTCCGAGCCATAATCCGTAGGTAATCGTCATCCACTGCAGCAGTAGCTCTTCGGCGGCCTGAGCGAGGTGTGTCATCGACAGTTCTTGTCTCTCTGTACCTCCTCCACATCCGAACAACATCGATTTGGTTCACTCCAAGACGCCTGGACACTTCCCTTGTGTACAGCTCTTCCTGACACAAAGTAACAATGCGGATGTGATCAAACTGCGGTATTGACCATCTAAGCGTGGTTGAACAACAGACAACATGAGCCATGTACCTCTTTCCTGGTGGAATGCCTGGAACTGATTGGCAGTCGGACCCCTTCAGTCTAATAGACTCTGCTCATGATTGTTTATATCTTTGGATGGGTTTAGTGGCATCTCTGAACAGTCAGAGGGACTGTGTCTGTGATACAATGTCCACAGTCAATGTCTATCGTCAGGAGTTCTGGGTGCAGGGTGATAAAAAACTTTTTTTGATGTGTATATTTTACTTAATAGAAAGAAGTAAAAGCTGATGAAAAGAATCATTGAGTTTTGTATTAAGTTTTCTATCCATTATATCATTCATATAGAAGTACCACAAAATATGCAATACTTTAGTGTGTTACATATGTGTATAACAATGTGCTTTCCATTGACAGGAAGACTTATGGTTGGTCTTCGGTGGTGGAATTATGTTGATGATGATGGGAAGTCCCACTGGGTTTTTGAAGCGAGAAAGGTGTGTTACAAATATTAGCACTCTTAGTTATTCATCGTTACAAACTTCTTAAAATACTTAGGATACATTTTCATTGGCTTGACACTATGGAAAAAAAAGAAAGAAAGGAAAAAAAATGAATGCTATTTTTAACCTTTGTTTACCATAACACTGTGTAGAATTAAGAACTAACGTGATTTGTTAATTTTATGCGATAGAACTTGAAAGTTGCTTGATAACCTTTCCAAATGTTACAGATTACTTTTACATTTTAAGATTTTTAAAATTTTTGTTTAATGCGCTGCTATTCCTATTCTTTCTTCGTTTTTCTGCTCCCAGCAACTATTGATAATTCATTAATTATCGATCAGTCAGCGGTTCCAAAACCAGTGCAACATTATTTCATTGATTTAATTCTTCAGAAGATAAAGGCCCTTCACAGTTTGTCCTCAGTGCTAATTTGATTTTAAAACTCGTATGTGATGACTGTTATATCTAGACAATGAAGATAGAACAAAAGATCTTGATTGAGTTCCATAGCTGTGTCATCAGGTTGTTTCAACACAATTCACTTTGTACCAGCTGTGTCTTGGCACCATCTTCAATCCAAGAGCCTTTGGTATAAAATTAACAAGTAATAAATACTAATGTATGTACAAATTAACATACAAGCCTCAGAAAAGAATAAAATTATCAGGCTTCCAGCAGTGTCAATTGCTTATACATCCATAAACATTCAGCTGAGAGAACTTCGGTCCTTAAATGGAAACCGACTTCTGTGTGAATGCTCTCTCCATCATTATATAGCCGTGGTATCACCTGTGGCATCACTAATTCTCAGTCCATTGTCATGTAAGAAGTTTTCATCTTCTGTTTACTGTGCCTGCATTAACATTTGATGGCTGGTTTCCACTCAGCACTAAACTGCAAGCCACTGTCTTCATTGAAAATGTTATTAGGTATTTTGATCTCTACAGTGTATTTTATTATGCTATCACAGAAGGTGTTAATCCTTGAGATGTTAGATGTGTTGTTGAATGCAATTCTATGTCCATTTCCCAAAGCACACTCACCTGCAGCCAATTTTGCTGGATAAGGAAGTGTGATACCTCATTCTCAAACCAATGAAGTTCTGTTTTATGCATGGTCAGCAGAATTTAATACTGTGTGCAATCACATCGAAGCACTTCACTGAAAGCTCGTGGGAGTTTCATCACTTGATGCAGCTGGAAGACTGACAAGATTTTATTCAGTCATATCACCACAATGTCACATCACCATGTACTTCTAAGGGAAGGAAATATAGAAACCTTATTAAGAAGGCAAACTGGGAAATTTTTCCTGCCTTACATCTGTGGTACTGTGATGAGAAAACAGTTCCACGATTTGCCATGCTAAGCCATCATATCAACACTGCTACGATCAGAAGAATGTTGCACTGTGCCAACTGCCCCTTCTACTAGAAAGGACACATTATGAAAGGAAACAGCTGGATGGCGATGGCAATAAACTCTTCACTGTCCATCCACAACTGACATTAACTTTTGCCTTAGACTGAGACTGGAGTGACATGGTCACAATAAAACAAGAAATATCATCACAAAATAGGTCCACAGGTAAATAAAAGGGGAAGTTCAATTGACCTTCACAACCATCTACGTAAATCTTCGGAATGCAACATTATTGACATGATGATAAATCAAATCGATGCTGGTTTTATCTTGCACTTAAGACTGTACTTAACAAAATGCCATCACCATGGTGCATCCTTTCCTGCAAAATAAATGGCGTAGAACAAGCAGCCTGCAAGATGTCCATTGAGACTGCTGATGAAATTTGCTGTGAATCAAGTTGTGAATCCATTCAAAATCCAAACCACTGTCTCCTAACTTGACAAAGCCATAGATTAAAGCCTACACACACAAGCTGACTATTAAGTGAAGTTGAAGCTGGAGGAAGACACCAGCCAAAAATTTACCCTTGGCCATATCTCAAGAATAATGCAGAAGACATTGGAGCTACTCCTGTAACTGTCACTATGAGAAAATGTTAGGAATTACCTTCCTCAAGAACCTAGACTGCCTATGTTTTATGGCCAGCCAAAAACACACAAGATGATTACGGTGATGATTCTATGACCCAGTATTAACTCCACGTGATAGCCAATTTAGAGTGACAAAATATCTTAACAGTGTACTTACTCTACATGATGGCCATTGTGCACATAACATACTGCCAATGTCATCATCTAAATTAAGCATCTACATCTTGAAAGAAGTATATTGTGGTCAGCTTTGACGTGCTCACATTATTCATGTATGTTCTCTTGAAAGACATGATAGTATATTATACCTTAGAAGGTTACTTGTTAGCAAATACACTGAGGTGACAAAAGTCGTGGAGTAGCTATATCCACATATACAGATGGCAGTAGTATCATGTACAGAAGGCATAAAAGGGCAAAGCATTGGTGAAGCTGTCGTTTGTATTAAGGTAATTCATGTGAAGAGGTTTCCAACATGATTACGGCCACATGACAGGAATTGATAGACATTGAACCAGAATGGTAGTTGGAGCTAGACAGAGGTGACATTCCATTTCGCAAATTGTTCTGGAATCCAGTATTCCGATATCCACAGTGTCAAATGTGTGCAAGTTTTAGGCATTACCTCTCACCTCTGACAGTGCAGTGGCAGACAGCCTTCACTTAATGACAGAGAGAAGTGGCGTTTGTGCCGAGTTGTCAGTGCTAACACACAAGTAACACTGCGTGAAAGAACCACAGAGATCAATGTGGGATGTATGACGAACATATCCATTAGGACAGTGTGTTGAAATTTGGCATTAATGGGCTATGGCAACAGACATTTGATGCAAGTGCCTTTGCTAACAGCACAACATTGCCTGTAGCACCTCTCCGGGGCTCATGATCATATTGTTTGGACTGCAGACATTGCAAAATCGTGGACTTTTCAGATGACTCTACATTTCAGTTTGGTAAGAGCTGATAGTAGGGTTAGTGTGTGGAACAGACACCATGAGGCCATGGACCAAAGTTGTCAACAACACACTGTGCAAGCTGGTGGTGGCTTCGTAATGGTGGTGGGCTGTGTTTACATGGAATGGACTTGGGCCTCTGGGCCAACTGAACCGATCATTGACTGGAAATGGTTATGTTCAGCTACTTGGAGAGACCATCTGCAGCCATTCATGGACTTCAAGTTCCCAAAAAATGATGGAATTTTAGTGCATGACAATGTGCCATGTCACTGGTCCACAAATGTTCACGATTGGATTCAAGAATATTCTGGACAATTCCAGCGAATGATTTGGCTACCCAGATCACACGACATTTGACGTAATTGAGAGGTCAGTTCATGCACAAAATCCTCCACCAGCAACACTTTCGCAGTTATGGATGGCTGTAGAGGCAGGACAGCTCACGAATTTTGCGGGGGTATTCCAACAATTTGTGGAGTCCATACCATGTCAAAATGCTGCACTACACTTAGTGAAAGTAGCTCTTACACGATATTAGGTGGTGTCCCATGATTTTTGCCACTTCATTGTAAATGTGATGCCTTCAACAAAGTTGCAAATTCTGATAGTATAGCAAATTTGAAGCTCACTGATGTATTAAGGTCATATAATCTCGTAAATATAGTAAGATACCAGACTAACACACACATGCTGCACCAGTAAAGATTATGCTATAATCAGCAGAAATATTGTAGATAATGTAATTTATAGTAGCCTAGATTTTCATTACTCTGTCCACTTTTCTCGGACAATAGATAAATTCAGCTGTGCCAAAAATATCAAAGGTTGCTCTGCAGAAATGAACTCTAATGTTAATGCCTTCAGATATAAACTAGCAGAGGAGAAATTGGATTCTACATACCAGGTGAAGGGGCCTGACAGCAAATGGAATGAGCTCTTTTCAACCCTGTTGAGGCATTGACTATTGCTGCCCTGTTAGAGAAACCCGAAAGATAGTTAAGCATTGTCAGAATGGAAGTAATCCTAGACTGAGAATTCCAACAAGTGTGATTAGGCTGAGGCAAATTATACAGTTCTGACAGTTAATTAACTAAGACCTCTGCTTCTATAATCTTACCAGAAGTTCATATAATATTGTCTTTCAGGGCACCAGGTCGGGTTGTTAGCTGTCTCTCACCACATTTTCAACCTTAGGCTGCCCTTGTATAGTGGATTGGCCTGACACTGTAACCTTTTAATTCAGTTATGTTTATATCTTCCTCATTGTTTTAATTCAAAGATGTAGCCTCACTTCCTCATATAATTTTATTGAGTTGACTGTATTATCAGTGTTCTACCACGGCCCTTCAGCTGTTGCTTCTTTTATAGCTGCTTTTATACTTCCCTTGGTCTACTTTTTTTTCCAGGTGAATGTACAGAAAGTTAATTTTACTGACCATGTTGTTCCTTTTAGAAGAATTTTATTGGTTTGGTACAGCCAGAGAGAAAGGACTGATGATCCATTGATTTTGCCCCTCAAAGCTATCAACACAGTTATATACATTGTTGCAAAAGTTTGCTGTTGTACTTTGGGTTTTGCCTCTAGTTTAGTCCTATTCTGTCCCACCAATTCAGTGTTCCTCATACAGTTCATGAGCACTTGAAGTACAGTGAATGCAGGTTTTTCAGTTTTCTGTGTGATACCTCTTGGATGGACATAGTTACAATGATTTTGTGAGTGGTATGAACCACTATGGCCAGTTACGTCTCTCAAAACTAGACCAGTAATGTGTAACCCGTCTTCACTTGTTTCCAATACTGCAAATTAATTATTTCAAGATTGTAAATTAAGACTGTTCGAGAACCACATAGAGCCTAATATTGTGGAGAAATAAACCTGCAGCAGAATTATGCTTGGACAAAGAATCTCTGTTTCAGTGCATTTGTTTGCTTTCTTGTAATATCTTAAAACTAAGCATACGGATTAACCAGATACTTTCAGTCTCTTATCAGCCTACCTATATCAGTCTCTGTTGATACCATAAGAACCTCTCAGTAAGGTAGTTTTAAAGTGACATAGTATATAATGCCATTACAGTTAGCATTATAGAAGTGAAAAAGAGATCATGTACATGTTATAATGTGAATATAATCCAGGTATTGTGGATTGAAATTTACATGTGAACCCTTTTCCCAGGGGAATCTACAGAATAAAGTTAATGCAACAGAAGCACAGATATTTTGGCTGGCCTTAATTCTGTGTCCGCTGTTGTGGAGCATCTTGTTCCTGGTTGCGTTGTTTGGCTTTTCCTTTAAGTGGTTGGTATGTTAACTACTACTTTTAAAAGTTAATTTATTCCATTCTTATCTTCTGATATATCATGTCCTGTATCCATATTGGAAAATAAGCAGTATTTTTTTTTTCTCTAGTGCTGAGCTGTATAAGTTCTAATGACCAGTTTTGTTATTTTTGCCAAATGTTCACATAACATGCTACTAACAGGATTGAAGGACATGAACAAATTATGTTGCTGTGATGCAGATACTCACTAGGAGAGGGTCTGAAACTTGATTTGCAGTTAAGATTCTCCCTTTTCCCCTCAGCAGAAAATGCATTTCATAACAGTGGAAAAACAATATAATATTGTTTTAGTTTTCAAATTTTCTGTTGCTTAGTTGTGTCCTCTTTTAACTCCCTGAGGTCCAGGTACATAGAAAAATTTTGTTCCCAAAAAATCAGATATTTTTGCCATTATTTAAAATGTTACCGACACATTTGTGTTTGGTACATTTTAAAGAGTAATACATGCAAAAAATGTATAAGAGTCAGTGTGTTTATATTTCATATTTGTTTCACTTCTTTAATAGTTTACATGCTTTACAATAATGATGAAAGTATAATCATCCTCTAAAAAAATTCATGTTTAATTGGATTTTATATGGAAAAGTTTGTAGCATTCTGGGATACAGAGAGGTATGTTGCAATCAGGGCAATACCACCTTGTTTCTTTGCTGCTTGTTTTGCCAATAAATTGTCTAGTCTTTATGTGAACAAAGCTTGGAAACCTGTATTGGATCTGCATTATTATAAAATTCACCTGTAAAAAGGACGAGATAAGACAGCAATATTAGTGATGAAAAATTGTAGCAGATGGCATCTTACCTGAATATAGATCTTCTTGAGATTGTTCTCACTCTCATATTGTTCCCTCCGATGCAGAATCATTAATTCTTCATCTTGAGCTTCTGAAAATTCTTGCTCACTTATCAAACATAGCAGATTTACAACTGCAAAACGTAACAGGTACACTTGAAATGGGCAACAATGCAAGCACAAAATGACTCTATCAGTTGCAACAGAGGCTCTTAAGTTCGCTACTGCTTATTTTAAAGTAATTCTAGAAATTGACAATGGAAATCAGCATCTGACAATGGCAGATAGCAAGATGTCCATACATAATTCCCATCTGAAACCAGTCCTGTTTTTGAGCAATAGGTGGCTCGCACATCATGAAAATCATGGTCCAAGATACATATGGATGCATTCCCTAGGACTCAGTGTCAAGGCCCAAGTTATGGTTGGGCTTGGTTGCTAAAATGTTACATGACTTTCCTTTCCAGACACATTGTTATAGCAAGATGTGCATTATGGTCTTCAAGATACACACATCCATGTTACTTCTGCATGCTTTGTAATATTGTCTATTCATCTTACATTTTGTTGCTTTTGTGGTATTTATTTATTTCATGGAATCCAGCAAGAATGTCTTCTGTACATGTACCATCTATCTTCCTGGTTACAACTTTTGCTGAACTCAATTTTATTTTCATTGTATTATATTTTTAAGTCCAGTCTCTTCCATGTGCTGCAAGTATGTTTTCTGGTTTCGTGTGGTAATTTTCATCATGTATGCCGCTATTGCTCACTTTGTGTTTCAGCACATCAGAAGCTTTGTTCATTTTGAAGAATACAATTTACCAAAGGCAGTTTCACTGTCCACGGAGCTGTTGTTTTCAGCTACCCTAAATAGAAAAACTTATAAACTTCATTGTTAATTTGAAATATCTTCATTTCACTATATTGGTTAAGTCATTCTAGTCTTATCATAGTTGATTGTCAAGCCTAGTTTCAAACTTGATCTATTAATTTCTTTCTTTATTCATTGAAGTTCATCTACACTAGAAATGAACAGTACCATAGGATTATCAAACAGAAGATCAAACAAGATGGTTTATGTTCATTCGTTGACAAGTATTTCTTCTTTTTCCCAGTTTTGTGATTTGAAATCTTCCTCCTGTGCTGCTGAGGATAGTCTTCTTGATATGCAATGACTTTACTCCTCATTTATGTCTGTAGGAAGGCAAATGGAAGCTGTCACATTAATGTACTATAATAGGTGGGATTAATACCATATTTCTCAGTGGTTTTTGGTGCAGATTCTGCTGAAACAGTCATAAGCTTTCTCAAAATGTATTAATTCCAGATAAAATAATACACTTATTGTTCCTCTTTGTAATACTGTTCAAGATTTGCAAGAGGTCCTTTGTAGTTTATCCACTTATAAAGCCAACTTGTTATTTGTGTATGTTTGGGGGGGAACCAGTACTTATCTTCAGGAGGTGAAATTCAGAGTGCTGCTGACACAGATTTAAAAGTAGAAACAAAAATAGTTAGCTGTGTAACTGTTAGTTTCTCTTCACTCACTGAATAAGACATGCACAGAACATTCCAAATAAACTTGGTAAACAGGTAACTTAGTACCAGGAGACAGTTGCCACTGGGTATTACAATCGCAGCATCCCATCTTGTTGGAGTAGAGTGAGAAAGCTGTGACATGTAAGCATAATTCTGGAATACCTGGCATAATTTTTTTTTTAATCTGTAGGTACATCAGCCGTATAGAAATTACAAATTACTGCTCACCATGTAGAGGAGGTGTTGAGTTGTGGGCATGCATAACAAAAAAGAATGCTAGAAATAATTCATCAATTGGACAAAGTCCGCCAGAAGTAGAAAATTCATACATTCACATAAGAGCAACTCGTATACACATGGCCACTATCTCTGGGAGTGAAGGCCCCAGTGCAGTGCCTGACATGAACAGCAGTCTTAGCTGGGGTGGGTAATGGGGGTAATTAAGAGTTGGGGGGTTGATAGAGGGGGAGGGAATGCAGGTTAGGAATGGGAAAAGAAGCTTGTGCTGTTGATGGGAGCATGCAGTTATGTGGCGGCTACAGGATAAGGTTACTGGGTGCATCATTGGGTGGCTGTGCTGGACTTAGGTGCCCCTCCCAGCCTGGCCTGTCAAGTGGCGGCTCGTGTCACTTGGACGCTAAACCAGCCGTGATTCTCTCACCATGTCCAGAATTGAAAATATCATCACCATCCCTCTCAAAGTGGTATTCCATCACCATCCCAACCTGTGCAATATTGTTGTCCATCCCTACTCTACCCCTGTTCCCAACCTTGGGCCTCATATCCTTGCAATAGACCTAGATGTGAGACCTCTCATACGTCATCTCACTACCACCTACTTCATTCATGTCATTGGCATCTCCTACTCCATCAGTGACGGGGCCACCTGTGAAAATAGCCAAATGATCTGCCAACATAGTTGCAACTACTGTGCCGCATTGTATGTGGGCATGAATGGCCATTGCCAAACAGTGACCAAGAGGCAGCTGGACCACACAGTTGCTGAACATGCTGCCAAACATGGAGTGCTTCACTTAAATGTCTGCTTCAAAGCCTGTACCATCACCAGCTTTCCTGATTTGTGTAGATGGGAACTCTTCCTGCAACATATACTTCATTGGCACAACCATCTGCCTATCCCCCTCCCTGCTCTAATTTCAGTACTGCACATGCCTTATGTATTGCCAACTCGCCCCAGTGGAGTGATGCTCACATCAGACATGACTGCAGTCAGTTTTTAACTCTTAGAGACAGTGGATAAATATGTGAGAGTTTTTCTGTGTGAATTTGTGATAGTTTTCTACTTCTAAAGATGGACTTCATCCTTAAGCTGAAATATTTCTAGCATTCTTTTTCATTGTGTCTGTCTGCAACTCAGTGCTGCGTCTGTGTGGTGAGAAGCAGTCTATCAGTTCCATACTGTTGTTATTCCATCTTCGTACAATATGATTTACTATCTGCAAAAATGAGATGTTGGGGTACATGGTTAATGAAATGGAGGACAAGTACAATATTTCACAGCAGAGAAATGTTTCAAATGTTGAAACACATGAGGAACAGTCAAAGAAATAACACATTAAGTATTAATGATCAGGATGGAAATATGCTAATGGACAAGGGAAGTATTCTGGATAAATGGAAGCAATATACTGAACACTAAAGATCCTGAAAATATCTTCCCAGAAGGAAGAAATGCAGAGGGTGTAGAGGAAAAAGGAAGCAAATCAACAGGATTTAGACAGAGGAGTTAAACTGAAGTATAAGAAGGCATCAGGAGAAGAAAGGGAACTTCAGTGATGTTGAAGGCAGGAGGTGGAATACTAATGAAAGAGAGGTACAGTCTCATAAGTGAAGAATGGAGAACAGAAGAGAGATCAAAAGAATGGAAGTCTGTTAACCATTATTCCATTGCACAAAAAGAATAGTAAAAGGATTTCGTAGAAATTATTGAGGCATTATCATTAATAATTCTCAAAAAGCTGAAACCTTTAGCTGAATATACTGTTGGGGAAAACCAGGCAGGTGTTGAAACAGTGTGGATCAAATCTTCACCATAAGATAAATCTGGAAGAAGTGCTGGGAATTCTACCATCAGTTCCTGGTAACATTTGTAGGTGTCTCAAAGTCTTATGATGGTATACACAGATAAAGTATCAACAACATCTTGAAGGAGACTGGCATACCAAGGAAGTTAATTAACTTAGTGCAGGTGTGTACAATGGAGACAAAAACCAGTTGCCATATTCCTTGACTTCCGGAAAGCATTTGACTTGGTGCCCCACTGCAGACTCCTAACTAAGGTACGAGCATATGGGATTGGTTCCCAAGTATGTGAGTGGTTCGAAGACTTCTTAAGTAATAGAACCCAGTACGTTGTCCTCGATGGTGAGTGTTCATTGGAGGGTTGGGTATCATCTGGAGTGCTGTCCGCTGTTGTTTTCTGTCTACATAAATGATCTTTTGGATAGGGTGGATATCAATGTGCGGCTGTTTGCTGGTGATGCTGTGGTGTACGGGAAGGTGTTGTCGTTGAGTGACTGTAGGAGGATACAAGATGACTTGGACAGGATTTGTGATTGGTGTAAAGAATGGTAGCTAACTCTAAATATAGATAAATGTAAATTAATGCAGATGAATAGAAAAAGAATCCTGTAATGTTTGAATACTCCATTAGTAGTGTAGTGCTTGACACAGTCACGTCGATTAAATATTTGGGCGTAACATTGCAGAGCGATATGAAGTGGGACAAGCATGTAATGGCTGTTGTGGGGAAGGCGGATAGCCGTCTTTGGTTCATTGGTAGAATTTTGGAAAGATGTGGTTCATCTGTAAAGGAGACCACTTATAAAACACTAATATGACCTATTCTTGAGTACTGATAGTGTTTGGGATCCCTATCAGGTCGGATTGAGGGAGGACATAGAAGCAACTCAGAGGCAGGCTGCTGGATTTGTTACTGGTAGGTTTGATCATCACGCGAGTGTTACGGAAATGCTTCAGAAACTCGGGTGGGAGTCTCTGGAGGAAAGGAGGCGTTCTTTTCGTGAATCGCTACTGAGGAAATTTAGAGAACCAGCATTTGAGGCTGACTGCAGTACAATTTTACTGCTGCCAACTTACATTTCGTGGAAAGACCACAAAGATAAGAGAGATCAGGGCTCGTACAGAGGCATATAGGCAGTCATTTTTCCCTCGTTCTGTTTGGGAGTGGAACAGGCAGAGAAGATGCTAGTTGTGGTACGAGGTACCCTCCGCCACTCACCGTATAGTGGATTGCGGAGTATGTATGTAGATGTAGACGTAGACGTAGAAATACTAAGGGGGACTACCCGAGGAATTGAGCAGAAGAACGGGTGTGAGAGACAAGGTGATGCCATTTTGCCATTGCTTTTTAATCTGGTCGTGGAGAAAGTAGTTCAGGAATGAAAAGAGAGGGCAAAGAGTTGAAGATAAATTGAAGAACACAGTTATTGGGATGTGCAGATGACATTGCAGTCATAGTGGAGTCACAGGAACAAATGACAGAAGCTGTAGAGGACTCAGCAAAGAATGCCTGTAAGATTGGACTGAGGATTAATAAGGAGGAAACTGAAATGATAGAAGTAATCAGAGAAGCCCCTAATGATGCTCAATTGCAGATTGGAATGTGGAAAATAGCAAGAGTGGAAATTTTTAAATATCATGGCACCTGGTTCAAGAGACATAATAACCTAATGCAAGAAATTAATCAGTGTATTGTTAATGAGTATAAAACTTTCTTCAGTCTGAAGGAGTCAGTGTCATTAAAAGATCTGTCAGTTAATACCACACTTAAAGCCTATAATCCAGTGATAGTACCAGTGTTATAAAGGACAGAAATCTTAAGTGTCACAAAAAAATAGACAACCTTTCCATCTTTGAATGGAAAACCATGAGAAAGGTCTTTGGACCAATCTGTGAAGAGATCATCTGGAGATGTTGAAAAAACCAGGACCTGTATGACTTGATGAAATAACTAAACATTTGCAGAAGATGAAAGTTCAGAGAATAAGCCTGGCAGGGCACATTACCAGGAGGCCAGACACTTGCTGGGCTGTAGCTGTTGTGGCGGTACTCCACATAATGTGAAAAAATAATATTGAAGAATTTTAAAAATTTAACAAAACTGACCTCATAAGGAAATAAATATTATTACAGAAAAACTGGAAAGACTATGTAATCAACTAATATGATCTGTGATTGTTATTGTGATCTCTGTTACTTTTGATAAAAGATTGCACACACTTCCCTTTTGTTTCTTGGTAGTGTAAGAAACCATTTTGTGATGAGGCACGGAAACGTGTAAGTTTCATGTAATATTTAGTCTAAATATAATCAAATATTACTTAAAAGTGTCACTAGTGTTTTACTGTCACAGATCCTATACTCGTGAAATGAATGACATAAATCATTTATGCAAATTTTATAGGGAAACATTGGCGCAGAGGTTAACGCCATTGTTCTAAATGATAACGGCCCAGAGTCATAATAAATATGTCCTCCCCGGTAGCTGAGTGGTCAGCGTGACAGACTGTCAATCCTAAGGGCCCGGGTTCGATTCCCGGCTGGGTCGGAGATTTTCTCCGCTCAGGGACTGGGTGTTGTGTTGTCCTAATCATCATCATTTCATCCCCATCGACGCGCAGGTCGCCGAAGTGGCGTCAAATCGAAAGACCTGCACCAGGCGAACGGTCTACCCGCGGGAGGCCCTAGCCACACGACATTTCCATTTTCCATAATAAATATTTTAATATTTGCTAATTTTAACAAATAATTAAACATAAATGTAAATGTTAGAGATTTCTCTTGATTAGCAGTTCTTCTTTTGCAACAGTAATAAGAGTCAGTTTTTTCCATTATTGAACAATATTCATATAACGTGATTGCAGTAAGTTTATTTGATCTCCGTTTAATGGATATTGCGAGAATCTCCTCAGCAGTGCCTTTTCACAAAAGTAAACTGCAGCTGTATATCTGGAATATTGTGTATTGGTGGTGTCTTTTGATATAAAAACAGCTTGTTGGGCAAACTAACTGCGAGAAGTACCATAACTGAGTTCATGGCATAAAAAATTTTTCAGTTGTGAAGCAGGCAGAATAATATTAACTCCAGCTTGTCACAATATATAAAATACAATATGTAAAAAGAACCATCACACTGTGCTTATAGAAAGAACTGATGGAACTCGTGCTAGTGGCAGACAGAGGAAGCAGTGGGAGTATGAACTGCAGAAGGACCTTCAGCAGCTTCATGTGTATGAGAACTGGATCCAAAGTGCACAAGATCACCATCCATGGGGGAACATTGTAAGGTTGACAAGTGGTCTTAAGGGTCTGCGTTGTGTGTGTGTGTGTGTGTGTGTGTGTGTGTGTGTGTGTGTGTGTATGTATATATATATATATATATATATATATACTGTGGAGACAAATATCATGGGATAGTGATATGCAAATATACAATATACAGATGATGGTAGTATCACGTATGCAAGGTATAAAAGAGCAGAGCATTGATGGAGCTGTTATTTGTACTCAGGTGATTCATGTGAAGAGATGTCTGACATGATTATGGCTGCATGATGAGAATTAACAGACTTTGAATGTGGAAAGGTAGTTGAAGCTAGATTCATGAGACATCCTATTTCATAAATCATTAGGGAATTTAGTATTCTGAGACCCACAATGTCAAGAGTGTGCCGCAAATACCAATTATTTCAGACATAATCTTTCACGATGGTCAATGCAATGGCTGAAGTTCTTCACTTAATGACAGAGAGCAGCATTTGCGTAGAATTCACAGTGCTAACAGATAAGCAGCAGTGTATGGAATAACTGTAGAAATCAGTGTGGGATGTACGAAGAATGAATCCGTTAGAACAGTGCAATGAAGTTTGGCGTTAATGGGCTATGGCAGCACATAATCGACGCAAGTGCCTTTGCTAACGACGTGACATCACTTGCAGTGCTTCTGCTGGGCCATGACCATACCGGTCGAATCGTAGGTGGCTGGAAAATTGTTACCTGGTTAGATGAGTCTTGATTTCAGTAAGTAAGAGCTGATGGTATGATTTGAGTGTGGTGCAGGTCTCATAGTCATGGGCCCAGGTGTCAGCGAGAGGTAGTGCAAACTAGTGGGGGCTTCATAATGGTGTGAGCAGTGTTTACATGGATTTAACTGGGTCCTCTGGTCCAACTAAACTAGTCATTGAACTGAAATTGGTATATTTGGCTACTTGGGGGACCATTTGAAGCCATTTATGGACTTCCTGTTGTCAAATGATGATAGAATTTTTATGGATGACAATGCTCAGTGTCACCGAGCCACAATTGTTTATGGTATGTTTGAAGAACATTTTCGACAATTTGAATGAATGATGTGGCCACCCAGATCGACTGACATGAATCCGAATGAACGTTTATGGTGCACCAGCAACACTTTAGCAATTATGGATGGCTCAGTATTTCTGCAGGGGACTTCCAGTGACTTTTTGAGTCTATGCCACATAAAATTTCTGCACTACACCAGAGTAAAGGTGGTCCGACAAGACATTAGGAGGTATCTCATGACTTTTGTCACCTTGCCTGTATGCATCTGTGAATGCAAACACTGTTGGATAAGGCCACCTCCCTCCCCTCACCATTAAATACTTAGGAGGTTTTGTTGTTTTGAAGGGTGTGACATGCAAAAATAATGTAAAGATCAGTATCAGATATATAGTTTTTGGATTCACTATGTTATAATTTGTATACAATTGAAAACATACGAGTAAACTTAGTTAGTTTTACACTATAGACAAGTAATTCTTTGTCGGTCTAAGATTGGGGTAAATAAGTTACCTGGGCAACACCAGATACTCAGTGTTGTTTCAAATTTTAATGTTTACAATAGTCTACATCTAAATTTCCTCTGTAATAAAACATTTGTACCGATTTTAATTCTATTTGGATTCCACTTCTGTTTTTCTTCCTTTTTGTAGTATACTTCCATTAACAGCTCCTGATGTAATTTGAACAATGGAAAATCCAGGAAGTAAAGTAAGAAAATAATGAAAAGGATATGAAACTTCCTGGCAGATTAAAACTGTGTACCGGACCGAGACTCGAACTTGGGACCTTTGCCTTTTGCGGGCAAGTGCTCTACCAACTGAGCTACTCAAGCACGACTCACGAAACCTCCTCACAGCTTCATTTCCGCTAGTACCTCATCTCCTACCATCCCAACTTCACAGAAGCTCTTCTGTGAACCTTGCAGAACTAGCACTCCTGGAAGAAAGGATATTGCGGAGGTTTCATATTTGTGCACACTCCGCTGCAGAGTGAAAATCTCATTCTGGAAACATGCCCCCAGGCTGTGGCTAAGCCATGTCTCCGCAATATCCTTTCTTCCAGGAGTGCTAGTTCTGGAAGGTTTGAAGAAGAACATATGTGAACTTTGGAAGGTAGGAGACGAGGTACTGGCGGAATTAAAGCTGTGAGGACGGCTCGTGCTTGGGTAGCTCAGTTGGCACAGCGCTTGCCCGCGAAAGGCAAAGGTCCTGAGATCAAGTCTCAGTCCGTCACACAGTTTTAATCTGCCAAGAAGTTTCATATCAGCACACACTCTGCTGCAGAGTGAAAATCTCATTCTGGAATGAAAAGGATAGTCGCTACTCGCCATACAGCAGAGACGCTAAGTGACAGAAAGGCACGACAAAAATACTCTCGGAAAGTTAGCTTTCAGCCAACAAGGCCGATCGACAAAGAGTTTGATAGCCGAGAGCTAACTTTCCTACAGCTTTTTTGTTGTGCCTTTCTGTGACTCAGCGTCTCCTCTATATGGTGAGTAGCAATTATCCTTTTCATTGTATTTTTATGACACAATTTGATATTATTCAACTCCTGTTCCTGTTCTTCTGAACTGTCTTTTTACCCTAAAATTCTGAATTTGCCAAACTTAGGATGCCTGACTGTGCAGAGCCATTCTCAGAAGTTCTTTAATTTCATATCTCTGAATGTTCTTTCATCCGTGCCAGAATGCCCCCATGTGAGTGGGACATGGAAGTTGGATCTCTGACCACCCTACGTGGGTTATACTGCCCTGCCAGTGTCAGGAGAATTAAGTGTGAAATGTGAACAGTGCAAAACCCCAGCAGAGCTATACTCATGACAATCTCAGCCCAGACCAGTGTGCATCTGAACCTCACATTCGGGGATTAATGTGACATGTTGACATTCTGATCACATACTAGATGGGGCCATAGGTCAATATTATCATTGAGCATTTAGTTAGCTTTTGTGTCACAATACATATAGCCCAGAAGGTAGCAGATTATGTACAGTGCAAATTGATGAGCAGCCCCTCCATATTTGTTTTCCTTAAAGTGTTCCACCAAGGTTCTTTGCCAATGGGTACTAATGCTAGACAATTAGTACTAACTGTGATTGTTTGTGGCTATTTGGTTTCCACCACCACCACTACCACCACCATCCATCCATCTATTTTACTGTGAGTGCTTTATATGTCAGGTTAGAAAGGTTATGGCCAGATAAGTTTAGTGACTACTATGTGCTATGTCTATGTAGCTCATTAGTTGGCATGCTTCCTATCAGAGGTTAAGTACAGTAAAACAGTTGATCTCATCTTCTCCAAGTTATGCTTTATTCTCTTCTCATTTCTCAGTCAGTCATAGCACTTTCTTTTCTCTTATCTTCAAATTTGGATTCTCTGTCCCTTCACCCTCCCTCCCCCTTCCGACGCCCCTCCCCCTTCCGACGCCCCTCCCCCTTCCGACGCCCCTCCCCCTTCCGACGCCCCTCCCCCTTCCGACGCCCCTCCCCCTTCCGACGCCCCTCCCCCTTCCGACGCCCCTCCCCCTTCCGACGCCCCTCCCCCTTCCGACGCCCCTCCCCCTTCCGACGCCCCTCCCCCTTCCGACGCCCCTCCCCCTTCCGACGTCCCTCCCCCTTCCGACGCCCCTCCCCCTTCCGACGCCCCTCCCCCTTCCGACGCCCCTCCCCCTTCCGACGCCCCTCCCCCTTCCGACGCCCCTCCCCCTTCCGACGCCCCTCCCCCTTCCGACGCCTCTCCCCCTTCCGACGCCTCTCCCCCTTCCGACGCCTCTCCCCCTTCCGACGCCTCTCCCCCTTCCGACGCCTCTCCCCCTTCCGACGCCTCTCCCGCTTCCGACGCCTCTCCCCCTTCCGACGCCTCTCCCCCTTCCGACGCCTCTCCCCCTTCCGACGCCTCTCCCTGCAGGTCCAGGGGTTAGAATAGGCCCGAGGTATTACTGCCTGTCATAAGATGTGGCTAAAAGGAGTCTCTCACATTTCAGCCTTTATGTGATGGTCCCCTGTAGGGTTTCACATCCATTTTTCAAAATTTTCCCAAAGAGCGAGCCAGTTGGGGAAGGGCGCCTTTCATGGTGCATAGTATCCATTGTGCATCTTTAGCCCACTTTCTCATTGTCGCATTGCAGTCCCGCCCATTCTCCATCTGTTGGGTGAGGTCACCTTCCTGGGTGTGTGTTGCACCATGCACTATGCAGTGTCACTTTCTGTGCTGATGATGACCATGGACTTCTTTGCACCTGATATCCAGCACGGTAGCCAGTCCATTGTGGTAGGGCCTCCATGTACCCGGTTGGTTGTAGCCCCCTGACAACACAGGGATTGCTCTGCTGATGCCTACACCATTAACTCCCCACGTATGCCAAGGAGTCAATGTCCATCACCCTGGGGCATCAGGACTCCTGGCAATGGCTATCCTGCCAGGTGAAGTTTGCTGCAGCTGGGTGGTACCCGTGGTGAGGGCCCCTGGTCAGAGTGGGTGGAATCAGGGTGGATGACGCGTCATGAAGCGTAGAACGTCATCTCTTGCTGGTGGTCCGCTGCCAGTAGTCTCTAAGCAGGCAAAGTCCAACTTTAATGCTAAGAAATATGACCCCAAGTCGTTCCACTCCCTGGCCACACCATGGGAGATATTCCAGGCTAAGGATGACAGTGAAGCTTATTCGCTCTGGTACCTTGCCTGTTCGAGAGCTGATGGGGAATCTTTCATGTCCATGAAGCCTCAGTTTTTTGTGGCGCATTTGGAGGACAAGTTTGGGGAGGTGGAGGGCTTGTCCAAAATGCGCTCTGGGTCAGTCTTGATAAAAGCAGCATCCTCTGCCCAGTCATGGGCATTACTCGCTTGTGACAAGTTGGGGGATGTTTCTGTTACCATCACTTCTCATAAGAGCTTAAATATGGTCCAGGGTATTATATTCCACAGGGACCTTCTTTTGCAGTCTGACGATGAGGTGCGCGCCAATTTAGAGTGGCGAGGTGTTCATTTCCTCTGGCACGTCCATTGGGATCCAAGGATAACCAAGTTGCCACTGGTGCCTTCGTCTTGGCCTTCGAGGGTGACACATTGCCTGAGAAGGTCAAGGGGATGGTCTACCTCTGTAATGTCAAGCCATATATCCCTCCCCCAATGCAGTGCTTTAAGTGCTGGAAGTTCAGCAATATGTCTTCCCACTGTACTTCCAGCCCCATCTGTCAAGATTGTGGATGTCCATCGCATCCCAATACTTCATGTGCCCAGCCTCACATCTGTGTCAACTGCGGAGAGCATCATTCACCTTGCTTGCCAGACTGCAGGATTTTACAGAAAGAGAGGAAATTCATGGAATATAAGACCCTGGACTGAATGACTTACACTGAGGCTAAGATGAAATTTGAGCACCTACATCTTGTGGCTATGACCTCCTCATACGCCGCCACTACCAGAACAGTTGTCGCCCCCTCAGTTCCTCGAATTCCTGTCGCCTCTCAGAACTGGGAGACTATACCTGCCCCCTTGATGGTGGGAGACACTTCCCTCCCTGTTGTCCCATACCACCTACTTCGGGAGCAACTACACCCCCCCCCTCCCCACCCCTCCCCCTCCCGCCCCTCAACCATCAGGGATTTCAGTCCCCACTTCTGAGCCAGAGAAGCGTAAGGCTTCTTTGGTTCCTCTCGCTAGGAAGGGGTCCCCTGGATCACCCCTTCCCAGGTTTCTGCTAATGGGAAATGTTGTGACTTGGCAAGACAGCCAAGCCACTATGATTGGTAGCCGAAAAGCACGCGTTAAGCTCATGCAGGCTGGTGTGAGATCTGGAACAGGACTATGTAATTAATATAGCCAATAATGTACGTTGCTGCTGGAATACTTAACTTTAATTCATAATTGATGAACATCTCTCTTGACGGTACATGCATCACAAGATAAATAGCAATTGATAAAGGCGCCTTGCTAGGTCGTAGCAAATGACGTAGTTGAAGGCTATGCTAACTATCGTCTCGGCAAATGAGAGCATAATTTGTCAGTGAACCATCTCTAGCAAAGTCAGCTGTACAACGGGGGCAAGTGCTAGGAAGTCTCTCTAGACCTGCCGTGTGGCGGCACTCGGTCTGCAATCACTGACAGTGGCGACACGCGGGTCCGTCGTATACTAGCGGACCGCGGCCAATTTAAAGGCTACCACCTAGCAAGTGTGGTGTCTGGCGGTGACACCACATTCCTCCCCCGCAAATCAGCGTACGGTTGTATTATAAGGCTTCCGCCCGCCGTGGGGTGGACCCCATGTTGACGTATGCGACGAGGTGGGGAGCCTAACAACAGGCGAGGCTGTGCCACCCGCACCCTGCCATTCGGTCCGAGGGGAGCTAGGAAACACCTGAAAACCTAGTCCAGGGTGCACGCCAACATGTGGTGTATGTGCCCTTAGAGAGACAGGGGGGGCCGAAGGGTCGACCTCCATCGGGGCGGGGCACCCGACGGGCGAAGACGACAGATGGTCCGGAGCGGGCAAGAGGTCCATGGCGGAGGACAACTGGTCACGGGAAGCGATCGGCGGCGCGTCACCCAGGGAGGTGCCCGGCGGTTGCAGCGACGCGTCCACTGCGGGCGTCGTCGGCGGGAGAACGGGCGTCAGCTGCGGCATGTCGCCATGGGGCAAAATGGAAGGCAGCATCGGTAACACCTGGGGCTGAGGCGAGCCAGTAGTTGGGTCCCCAGGGCGCTGACCAGACGGCACCGTCGCTGAAAGCAGACGGGGAGCGGCAGAACCCATGCGACGACAGAGGCGCAGCTGATTGAGTTGCCGAAGCACCTCACCAGAGGCCCCCAAAACCAGATACATAGCGCGGCCGAGGCAGCGAAGAATGCGCCCTGCGAGCCAACGCCTTGAACCTTGATAGTTGCGATAGTATACAACATCGCCTGTGGCAAAAGCAGGTGTCTGCCACTGCACAGGAACCTGATGCGGCGGATGTAGCAAAGACATCAAGGTTTGGTGAGGGCGACCGTGAAGCAACTCAGCCGGCGAGCGACCATCTCGGGGCTGAGAGCGATACGAGGACAAAAAGAGCAATAATGCGTCTTCCCGAGAATGAGGCTCTTTCAACTTCAACATCTGTGACTTGAAAGTCCGGACCAAATGTTCAGCGGCACTGTTGGACTGTGGCGAAAACGGCGTGGACGTCAGATGTTGAATACCATTGGCCTTGCAGAATGACTGAAATTCTGCGGACATGAATTGTGGGCCATTATCGGAAACAATAGTCTGTGGAAGACCTTCAATGCAAAAGATAGCAGACAACGCTTGGATGGTGGCAGATGACGTTGTGGAAGACATCCGGACAACAAAAGGAAAATTACTGAATGAATCGACCACAACCAACCATTGAGCATTCCAGAAGGGACTAGCAAAATCGATGTGTAAGCGTTGCGAAGGGAAGTGGCTTTGGGCCATGCAAAGAATTTCCGCGGTGGTGCTGATTGTTGTTCGGCACACACCATGCAAGAAGAGCACATTTGTGTAATCGCAGCATCGATTCCGAACCAAGTACAGTGCTGACGAGCAAGTTGTTTTGTTCGCACTATACCCCAATGTCCGTGGTGGAGAAGCTTTAAGACAGAGGACTGTAACAAACGTGGGACCACGACCCTGGACTGATCATTATCTGAACGCAACAGCAAAACACCACGTTGTACAAAAAGTCTCTCCTTGTGAGTAAAAAATCAGCGAACCAACGGATCCTCAATCCGTGACTTTGACAAGGGCCATTGCATAGCAACAAAACACAAAACGGTAGCAAGGACAGGGTCGGCAGCTATAGCTGTAGCTACACGACGAAAATCAATCGGAAACGAGTCTACCACATCATCGGTTTCCGAATCAATGAACAGGCAAGCAAGTTCGGGGGAATCGAATGCTCTATCCTCAGCAACAGGCAAACGGGACAACGCATCGGCGTTTCCGTGCTTAGCAGTAGACCGATACAAGATATCGTAGCGATACTGCGAGAGGAAAATAGACCAACGAATGAATTTCTGCGCTGTACGTGGAGGTACAGGCTTGGTCGGATGAAAAAGCGATGTCAAAGGTTTGTGGTCTGTGATGACGGTAAAGTGACGACCATACAAGAAATCATTAAACTTTGTAACACCAAATACGAGAGCCAAAGCTTCTTTCTCGATCTGTGAATAATTTCTTTGTGCAGACGAGAGCAATTTGGACGCAAAGGCAATAGGGCGATCATGCAAACCATCTTTGTACGCAAGCACAGCACCAATCCCGAAGTCCATGAGACTGATTCAGTGAAGTCCTCCCAGCCACAGAAACCCAAGGAACAGTGCGAGAAATCGAAAAAGAAGACCCCTAAGAACAAGGGACTTGCGGTGGCACTTTCACCACCATTACCTACAAGCTCTGCATCTGAGGAGGGGGTGGAGATTCTGGCGTCCGCTGAGGACCTGGATCTCGCTGGACGCTCAGACACAGTGGATATAGACAGCTCAAGCAAAAAGTCGGTGGCAGCAGGTGGTCCTGAGGTGTAAATTGCCTCATTGAATGTTCCATGCCTTCCCAGTCTCGTGATGATGTCATCCTCCAGTGGAATTGCGACAGTTTTTTCCACCGCCTGGCTGAGCTACAGCAACTGTTAAGCTTTACTCCTGCTTTCTGTATTGCCTTCCAGGAAACCTGGTTCCCGGAAATGCGGACCCATGCCCTCCACAGCTATAAGGGATATTACAAGAACCATAGCGACTATAATAGAGTGTCAGGTGGAGTTTGTTTTTATGTCCTAAACTCAGTCTGTAGTGAAACTGTGCTCCATCAAACCCCTCTTGAAGCTGTGGCTGTCAGAATAAGGGCGACTGTCTGCAATGTGTATCTTCCTCTAGATGGTGCAGTACCCCTGAATGTGTTAGCTGCACTGTTTGATCAACTCTCTAAACCTTTAGTATTTTTGGGAGATTTTAATGCCCATAACTCCTTGTGGGGTGACATCGTGCGTACTGGTTGAGGCAATGAGGCAAATATGTCGAAACTTTACTGTCTCAGTTCAACCTCTGCCTCTTAAATACTGGGGCCACCACACATTTCATTGTGGCTCGAGGTAGCTACTCGGCCATTGATTTATCAATTTGCAGCCCAAGACTTCTCTTATCTGTCCACTGGAGAGCGCATGATGACCTGTGTTGTAGTGACCACTTCCCCATCTTCCTGTCACGGCCCCGGCATCAGGCCCACAGGTGCTTGCCCAGATGGACTTTAAACAAGGCAGACTGGGAAACTTTCACCTCTGCAGTCACCGTTGGCTCTCCCCCACATGGTAACATCGATGTGATGGTGACTACCACAATCGTTTCTGCGGTAGAAAACCCGATCTCTCTCATTCTTTAGGGTGCCCCCGGCGAAGGACAGTCCCTTGATGGTTGCCAGAAGTCGTTGAGGCAATTACAGAGCTTCGGCGAGCTCTACAGCAACATACGCGACACCCTTCCCTAGAGTATCTGATAGCCTTTAAGTGGCTCCGTGCCTGCGTACATCATCTTATAAAACGGCGGAAACAGGAGTGTTGGGAGAAGTACATGTCGACCATTGGGTGCCATACGTCACCTTCCCAAGTCTGGACAAAGATCAGACATCTTTTTGGGTACCAGACCCCAACAGGCGTCCCTGGCGTGTTATGTATCGACGCAAATGCGATTGCCGAGCACTTTGCTGAGCACTATGCTCGAGCCTCTGTGTCAGAGAACAACCCCCCAGCCTTTCGCACCCTCAAACAGCGAATGGAAAGGGAAGTCCTCTCATTCACTAGACATCACAGTGAACCCTGTGATGCCCCATTTACAGAGGGGGAGCTCTTCAGTGCCCTTGCACATGCCTTGACTCAGCTCCTGGTCCGGATCTGATCCACGGTCAGATGATTAAACATCTCTCATCTGACTACAAGCAACACCTTCTCTCATTTTCAACCAGATCTGGCGCGATGGTGTCTTTCCATCACAATGGTGGGAGAGTACCATTATTTTGGTGTTTAAACCCCGTAAAAATCCGCTAAATGTGAATAGCTATCGGCCCATCGGCTTCATCAATGGTCTTTGCAAGCTGCCGGAACTTATGGTGTGTTGGCAGTTGGGTTGGGTCCTGGAGTCATGTGGCCTACTGGCTCCGCGTCAGGGCGGCTTCCACCAGGGTCGCTCTATGACTGATAATCTTGTGTTCCGCGAGTCTGCCAACCGAACAGCCCTTTCCAGACACCAACACCTGGTTGCCATCTTTTTTGATTTAGGAAAAACATATGACACAACTTGGTGACACCATATCCTTGCCACATTATACAAGTAGGGTCTCCGAAGTCTGCTCCTGGTTTTTATCCACAATTTCTTGTCGGTTCGTACTTTCTGTGTCCAAGTTGGTGCCTCCCATAGTTCCCCTCATATTCAGAAGAATGGCATTCCAGGTCTCTCTATGTTTAGTGGCTATTAACGGTGTGGCAGCAGCTGTAGGGCCATTGGTCTCACATTCTCTGTATGCAGACGACTTCTGCACTTCGTACTGCTCCACCAGTATTGGTGTTGCTGAGCGGCACCTACAGGCAGCCATCCACAAGGCGCAGATATGGGCTCTAGCTCACGGTTTCCAGTTTTCAGCCGCAAGGTCGTTTGTTACGCACTTCTGTCGGCATCGTACTGTTCATCCAGAACCAGAACTTTACCTTAAGGACGATCCGCTCCGCCACACACCATCAGGTGGCTTGCGGAGTATGGATGTAGATGTAGATTCTTAAGACTGATTTTCTACATCCGATTGACTTGGCTTCCCCACCTCCATCAGCTTTAGTGGAAGTACTGGTAGCACCTCAATGCCCTCCGCTGCCTGAGCAACACCAACTGGGGTGCAGATTGCTCTAAGCTGCTGCAGCTCTACAGAGCCCTTGTTCAATCCTGCCTTGACTGTGGGAGTGTGGTTTATGGTTCGGCGGCGCCCTCAGCGTTGTGTTTACTCAACCAGTGCACCACTGTGGCATTCACCTAGCGACAGGAGCTTTTAGGACGAGTCTGGTGACCAGCGTCCTGGCAGAGGTCGGAGTCCTTCCATTGCAGGTTAGGCATGCGCAACTGCTCTCCAGTTACATCCAAATTACTGTCTCCTTTTCCCCGCCCACGGCGGTTCATGTCCCTCATCAGTGGCCCAGGTCAGGGCTTACAATTGCAGTTCGTGTGCGATCCCTTCTTTCTGAACTGGAGTCCTTGCATTTACCACATATACTTGAGGTTCATTCACGAAAACCTCCTTGGTGTACACCTAGGCCGCAGCTACGCCTGGACCTTTCACATGACACTAAGGATTCCGTTAACCCTGCGACTCTCCGCTGTCACTTCCTCTCGATTCTCGACATGTACTAGGGCCATGAAGTGGTTTACACTGATGGCTCGATGGTTGATAGTCACGTTGACTTTGCCTATGTTCTTGGAGGATATATAGAATAGCACTCCTTACCAGGTGGCTGCAGTGTTTTCACTGCAGAGCTGGCAGCCATATCTCGTGATCTTGAGCATATCTGCTCATGCCCAGGCGAGTCACTTCTCGTGTGTACTGACTCCTTGAGCAGCCTACAAGCTATCGACCAATGCTACCCTCATCATCCTTTAGTAGCAACCATCAAGGTGTCCATCTATGCCCTGGAACGGTCCAGTCATTCAGTGGTGTTTGTCTGGACCCCTGGTCACATCACAATCTCAGGCAACAAACTTGCTGACAGGCTGGCCAAACAGGCTACATAGAAACCGCTTATGGAGATCGGCATCCATGTAACCAACCGGCGATCGTTATTGTGCTGCCATGTTTTTCGGCTTTGAGAGACGGAATGACATAGTCTCGTTATGCACAACAAACTGTGTGCCATTAAAGCGACTATGAATGTGTGGCAGTTATCCATGCAGACCTCTCGCAGGGACTCTGCGACACCTGATTGACGTGGCTTCCCCACCTCCTGCGCCGTGAAGACCTGCCTCAGTGTTGATGTGGTGCCCGGTTGACAGTGGCCCACATTCTGGTGCACTGTCCCACTTTGACTGCCCCGCGACGAAATCTTCAGTTAGCGGACTCTTTTATCAGACAACTTTTATCTGACAACGCCTCATTGGCTGATTTAGTATTACGTTTTATTTGTGAGTGTGGATTTTATCACTTGATCTAAGTTCAGTGCATGTCCTTTGTCCCTCTGCGTCCTCCACCCTAGTGCCTTTAGGGTGGAGGTTTTAATGTGTTGCAGAGTGGCTGGCTTTTTATTCTCATGGTCAGCCAGCCAAGGTAATCTGTTTATTCCTTTTAATCTCTTCTACCTGTTTCTTGCGTTTCTGTGGATTTCGTCTCCCCTTTTGTCCATTTAAGTGCTTATTGCCCTTCCGTCATTCTTGTGCTTTTCTCCTTTCTCTCTGTTTTGTGTTGTCAGTCTCACTTGTTTTATTCTCACCCTTGTGACATTGTTTTGTTCGGAACAAGGGACTGATGACCTAGCAGTTTGGTCCCTTCCCCCTCTTTTAAGTCAACCAACCAACCCACCTTCCGACCCCTCCACCTTCCGACCCCTCCACCTTCCGACCCCTCCACCTTCCGACCCCTCCACCTTCCGACCCCTCAGTCTTCCTCCCCCACTCTACCCCTCGCTCTGTCTGCTTCCATCCCTCCATCACCCCTCCCTCCCCCAGCACACCACCTATGCCCCCCTGCTGCACTCCCTCTGCCATCCCACGACACCCGTTCTGCCCCCTGCACCACAGCCCAGCCGCCTCCCTCGCTCGCCTCATCCCTTGCGCCCTCTTGCCGGCCACCCTCTTGAGCCCGTCCAACCCTATGCACCCACTCCCCCCTGCCCCCTGCATCCCCTACCCCTTCCGCACCCCCTTCTGTCCTCTGCCCCCCAGGTCCCCTCTCACTTCTCCCACAACCTCTTCCCCACCGCGCACTCTTTGCCCCTGTGGCCCCCTCTGCACCCCCCCCACCAATCCCCCTTCCCCCCCGTGGCCCCCTCTTGCGCCCCGTGGCCCCCTCTTGCACCCCGTGACCCACTGTTGCACCCCGCGCTGCCCCTTCCCCCCCTGTGACCCCTCTAGCACCCCACGACCCCCCTCTTGCGTCCAATGCCCCCCACCCCCATCTTGCACCCCTGTGCCCTCCCCCCACCCCCCGAAATCCTCCACCTTCCGACCCCTCCACCTTCCGACCCCTCCACCTTCCGACCCCTCCACCTTCCGACCCCTCCACCTTCCGACCCCTCCACCTTCCGACCCCTCCACCTTCCGACCCCTCCACCTTCCGACCCCTCCACCTTCCGACCCCTCCACCTTCCGACCCCTCCACCTTCCGACCCCTCCACCTTCCGACCCCTCCACCTTCCGACCCCTCCACCTTCCGACCCATCCACCTTCCGACCCATCCACCTTGCAGCCCATGAGCCACGAGGGGGAATGCTCCTCTGTGGCCAGACTGTGAGACTTTAGTAGGTGTTTGGTTGCTGGAACAATAAGGTACAGGAGATCGGGTTTTGTACAGGGTTCAGAGTGTAATGACAATCTGTAAAGGCCTCAGTGAGATCCTCAGAATATTTTGAGAGAGACCGTTTATCACTACAGATGTGACTGCCACAGGTGTCAACCCTGTATGGAAGACATTTCTCAGTATGGAATGGGTGGCAGCTGTCAAAGTGGAGATACTCCTGGTGGTTGGTAGGTTTGATATGGACAGAGGTGCTCATATAGCAATCTTTGCAGTGGAGGTCAACATTGAGGAAGGTGACTTGATGTGTTGAGTAGGACCAGTTGAAGTGAATGGGGGAGGTGGTGTTGAGGTTCTGGAGGAATGTCGATAGGATGTCCTCAACCTCAATGCAGATCACATCATCAGCGAATCTGAACCAAGTGAGAAGTAGTAATTGATAGGATTTAGTTGGTCATGGCAACTAGGAAGGAGGTGGTTGTTTTGGAATCTGTCGGGCATTGGGAAATGTAGTGTTCTGTTGCTGTAAGGCCATGGGCATTAGGGATGTTAGTGTAAAGGGAGGTGGCATCAATAGTGACAAGTAGAGTACTGTGTGTTAAAGGAACAGGAACTGTGGAGAGTCAGTGGAGTAAATGGTTGATATCTTTTATATAGTAGGGTAGGTTAGGGGTACTAGGCTGCAGGTGTTGGTCTATGAGAGCAGAGATTCTCTCAGTGGGGGCACAGTAACTGGCCACAATGGGGCATCATGGGTAGTTGGGTTTATAGACTTCAGGAAGCTTGTAGAAGCTAGGAGTGCGGGGAGCTGCAAAACCATACCAGTCGGTCCCAAACCACCTTGCAGTATCTTTCTCCATCTGTAAATTTCTCCTGCTATGCAATCCCAAATTCATGGATCCCATAACACACACTGAAATTCTTACCCTCCAGGAACTAGAGCAACATGTACAATGCCACATCAAAAAACTGCAACCTTCTCACTTCCTACTCCCACCTTGGATTATCATTGTCCACCACTTTTACAACCAACTCCAAACCTCCCCCACGTCCTGTCATAGCAGACAAACCCTGTATGGCAGACCTACTACATTTACCTCACCTCCCAAAACTCCTTCCCACCACCACTCAGAATTCAGAACCTAAACAGACCCGAAACACAGTCATGAAAGTTTCCCCCAAAAGCCTTAGCCCTGCAGATGTATCAGTTCTTTCCAAAGGCCTCATCTTTTGCTCCACCCCTACATTCAGTCATGTAAGACTTGTTAATGATCTTCTCTCCTCCTTCCGGTCCCTACAGTGAAATACTTTTTCGCCACCAACCCTATTAATCAGACTCAACCAAGGACCTATATTGAGCCCTGCCTGACTCAGTTCACTCCTCCATCCAACTGTGCTCCACCCCACTGCCCCCAAATCACCCCCCTGTTAACTTTCTAGAATTTCTTAATCTCGGCCCTTGCCTCACTATCATTCCCCAGATTCCTCAACATGCAAACTGATCTTTCATCCACAGCAAAACCCCAATCGACCACCTAAAAGCTGATCCTGACCTTATAATCCTACCCTCTGACAAAGACTCCACCACTTTTGTTTTGAACCACAAGGATTACCTGGCGGAAGGATTCCACCGGCTGTCAGATTCATCCACCTACAAACCCTGCTACAGTGACCCCATTCCAGAAATCCAACAGGATCTCCAGTCTCTTCTCAAATCCTTTGGCTCATTCCTGGACCTCTCCCAGGAGTCCACCTTGCTCCTCACCCTTTTCACTCCCCCCTCTCCTACCTTCTACAAGCTTCCTAAAGTCCATAAACCCAACCATCCATAATGGCCTATTGTGGCTGGTTACTGTGCCCGCACTGAGAGAAACTCTGCTGTCATAGAGCAACACCTTCAGCTCATTACTCCCAACCTACACTCCTATATAAAACATATCAACCATTTCCTCCACTGATTTTCCGCAGTTCCTGTTCCTTTAACACACAATGCCCTGTTCATCACTATTGATGCCACCTCCCTTTACACTAACATCCCTAATGCCCATGGCCTTACAGCAATAGAACACTACATTTCCCAATGCCCGACGGATTCCAAAACAACCACCTCCTTCCTAGTTGCCATGACCAACTAAATCCTAACAATTACTACTTCTCACCTGATTCAGATTCATTGATGACACCTGATTCAGATTCATTGATGACATCGTGATCTGGTTCGAGGTAAGGACACCCTATCCACATTCCTCCAGAACCTCAACACCATCTCCCCCATTTGCTTCACCTGGTCCTACTCAACACATCAAGCCACTTTCCTTGATGTTGACCTCCACCTCATAGATTGCTAAATCAGTACCTACCTCTGTCCATATCAAACCTACCAACCACCAGCTATACCTCAACTTCGACAGCTGCCACCCATTCCATGCCAAGAGGTTCCCTCTGTACAAGGTAGCCACCTGTTGCTGTCACATCTGTAGTGATAAACGGTCTCTCTCAAAATATTCTGAGGATCTCACTGAGACCTTTACAGAGTGTTATTACTCTCTCAACCTTGCACAAAAACTGACCTCCTGTTCCTTATCGTTCCAGTAACCAAACACCTCCCAATCTCACGTCTGGCCACAGAGGAGCATTCCCCCGTGGCTCGGTACCACCCAGGACTGGAGCAACTGAATTACATTCTCCACCAGGGTTTCGACTACCTCTTGTCATGCCCCAAAATGAGAAATGTCCTACCCACTATCCTACCCAGCTATCCCACAGTGGTATTCACTTGGGTCACAAACATCTCCTATCCCATCAAAGACAGGGCTACCTTTGAAACCAGTCATGCGATCTACAAGCTAAGCTGCAACCAATGTGCTGCATTCTACGTGAGCATGACAACCAACAAGTTGTCTGTCCATATGAAAGGCCCCCGACAAACTGTGGCACTGTGGCCAAGAAACAGCTGGACTACGTTGTTGCTGAACATGCGGCCCAACACGATGTCCTTCATTCCAGTGACTGCTTCACAGGCTGTGCCATCTGGATCCTTCCCACCAACATAGCTTTTCTGAATTGAGCAGGTGGGAACTCTCCCTGCAATATGTCCTATGTTCCCGTAACCCTCCTGGCCTCAACCTTCATTAGTCATTGTCCTTACCCATCTAGCCACTTCCCTGCTCCTATTCCAGCTCTACACATCCCTCATTGCACTGCACCCAGTCATTTTACTTCTCACCTTTTGCACTAACCACCCCCCCCCCCCCCCCCACACCCTCTCCCTCGCCCTCCGTCTAATCCCCTGATTGCACCTAGCTGCCTTACTCTTCATGTCATCCCTTCATGCTTCCAGCAGCGCTTTATGTGCCTCCCATTCCTCACCCCAGCCTCCTCCTTACCCCCACCCGATTGCTTCTCCCATAATGCACTGCTGCTCGCAGTCTAGCTCCAGCTGCCAGAGACTGTGTGTGTGTGTGTGTGTGTGTGTGTGTGTGTGTGTGTGTGTGTGTCAAAGGCCTTGTTCACTGAAAGCTAACTTTCCAACACTCTTTTTGTTGTGACCTACTGCAACTCCGCATCTCCGATACATGGTGAGTAGCAACTATCATTTTCATTACATTGTCACATTCTGTCCTGGATTTTCCATTGTTAGAATTGTCTATCAAATAGCTTCAATCCTGTGTCTTGCAAAATAATGTGTATAGAAAACTGGAAGTATAGTAAGGTGAATGATAACTTACGTACAGCAGACACATTATACAATGAGTTCCACAACAGACAGATAGCTCTCCTTCAGCAGATAATCAAGCAAATGGATCAAGTAGAAAAGTTTGTGTGGAGAATGGATGAGTATATAAAAACAGTGTGGTGTTATCTGAGTTTAACTGTAAAGCTTTATTTAAAATAATAATAATAGTTTACTGAATACTTTATGCAGCAACTTTTTGGAAATTGGTGATATTTTACCATTACTTCAGTTTTAACAGTAACTATTCAAAACATGTCTTGCTTATAACATTATTTATAGTTAAAAAACTATTATTTAAAATTTAATGTATTTGGATGCCACATTTATTTCAGCTTGTCATCTGCATAGCTTTAGCCCTTAATGGAGCAAATTTATATGGCTACATAAAGTGTAAAATTGGAAGCAATCAGTCGGTTGGACAGTCCGTTTCATCAATGACCTCAGATTTCTTTAGGAAGCAAGTGATACAGAATGTAAGTATATAGATATTATTAAAACAAGATTTGTGTGTTCAGCTGTATTGTCATGCTCTTCCTTTTTGTCAGTAAAAACTTCACTTTCCAATTATTCACATCCATTAGTAGTTAATACCATGCTCGCATACTAACCCCCAAAAATAAACTAATTAAACAAACAATTTACAATAAAACCTAATATTTTCTAGTGCCAGTGATTTACTTGAGGACACTGCTCAAAGCAGTCATTAATACAGCATTATAAAAATGGTACTGGAAAGTTACTGGTGGAGTATAATGAATGTGAGTGGTTGCCTTTACTGCTTTTATAAACTTTTATTCATATGGCATGTTAAAGTGAATAGCATTTTCAGGCAGCTGCAGATGTTGTGAAGTGGAATACAGGGAGACTGCTTGAAGATCATAGACTATTTTGGAATGTGTATATGTAAATTGAAATTCGCTCCACTTGTCTTGTTTGTTGCGTGCACAGCTGATGACAGAGTGGCAAAAGTGGGCAATTGCCTTGCTTAGGACTCTCAAAAATTTATCTTATGAAATAAATGCTGAAGTTTTCAAGTGTTCTATTATATACTATGTGCAAGCTAATCACTTGTGACAGACATCCTGATGCACAAACAATTTGTTGATAGGAAGGAGGATATCTATGTATTGAAACTGACAACATATCTCATCCCTTGGTTAAAAAATGTTGTATTGTTGTTGTTGTGGTCTTCAGTCCTGAGACTGGTTTGATGCAGCTCTCCACGCTACTCTATCCTGTGCAAGCTTCTTCATCTCCCAGTACCTACTGCAACCTACATCCTTCTGAATCTGCTTAGTGTATTGATCTCTTGGTCTCCCTCTACGATTTTTCCCTCCACGCTGCCCTCCAATGCTAAATTTGTGATCCCTTGATGCCTCAAAACATGTCCTACCAACCGATCCCTTCTTCTACTCAAGTTGTGCCACAAACTTCTCTTCTCCCCAATCCTATTCAATACCTCCTCATTAGTTACGTGATCTACCCACCTTATCTTCAGCATTCTTCTGTAGCACCACATTTCGAAAGCTTCTATTCTCTTCTTGTCCAAACTAGTTATCGTCCATGTCTCACTTCCATACATGGCTACACTCCATACAAATACTTTCAGAAACGACTTCCTGACACCTAAATCTATATTCGATGTTAACAAATTTCTCTTCTTGAGAAACGCTTTCCTTGCCATTGCCAGTCTACATTTTATATCCTCTCTACTACGACCATCATCAGTTATTTTACTCCCTAAATAGCAAAACTCCTTTACTACTTTAAGTGTCTCATTTCCTAATCTAATTCCCTCAGCATCACCCGACTTAATTTTATTACATTCCATTATCCTCGTTTTGCTTTTGTTGATGTTCATCTTATATCCTCCTTTCAAGACACTGTCCATTCCGTTCAACTGCTCTTCCAAGTCCTTTGCCGTCTCTGACAGAATTACAATGTCATCGGCGAACCTCAAAGTTTTTACTTCTTCTCCATGAATTTTAATACCTACTCCGAATTTTTCTTTTGTTTCCTTTACTGCTTGCTCAATATACAGATTGAATAACATCGGGGAGAGGCTACAACCCTGTCTCACTCCTTTCCCAACCACTGCTTCCCTTTCATGCCCCTCGACTCTTATAACTGCCATCTGGTTTCTGTACAAATTGATGTTGTATTATGAGATAGGAATTATTATGGGATGTCAGCTTTGGTCCTTCCCACCTGGTCTTCAAAGGACTCTGAGCTCTTTTGTATGTCGAAATTGTGGTTTCCCATCATGACTGAAGCTTTATTTCCTACCCCACTCTGTGGTCCTTTAAATACTAATGCTTTGTGTGTATGTCTTCCTGATGTACAAATGACCTGATTTGTCATCCAGATCATGAGAAACTCACTGTGTGAGCTACCTACTTCCAGAATCTATTGCAGAGACGTCCACTCTCCCTGACATGTGCTACTCTCATAATGAAATGCAAAATTAGGAACATGAAGTCTCCAATTGCCTCTCATATTTTGAAGCTCAGAAAAAGTATGATCATTTGTATCCTCTTTCACTGATATCAACTTTTGCTACTGTGGCCAGGTCAGTTACAGTACCTCAACTATTTACTCCCCCTGCGGGTTCATGGGTTAGAATAGGCCTGCGGTATTCCTGCCTGTCGTAAGAGGCGACTGAAAGGAGTCTCAAACGTTTCAGCCTTTATGGTCTCCTGTTGGGTTTGACCTCCATCTTTCCAAATTCTTCCCCAGAGCGAGCCAGTTGGGGAAGAGCGCCTTACATGGTGCATTTTGTCCATCGTGCATTGAGACCTCTAGCCAGCTTTATCGTCGTCGCGTTGCTGTCCCGCTCATGCTCCATCTCTTGGGTGAGGATGTGTTCCTGGGTGCCATTTTCACTATGCACTGTGCAGTGTTGCTTTTTGCGGAGACGACGACCATGGACTTTATGGCACCTAATATCCAGCACGGTAGCCAGTCGCTCTACTGATGCCTGCGCCGTTAACTCCCCACATATGCCAAGGAGTAGATGCCCATTTCCCTGGGGCATCAGGACTTCCGGCAATGGCCATCCTGCCAGGTGGCCCTTGCTGTGGCTGGGTGGTGCCCGTGGGTAGGGCCCTTGGTCGGAGTAGGTGGCATCAGGGTGGATGACACGCAGTGAAGTGTGGCACATCTTCTCTTGCTGGTGGCCAGCCACCAGCAATCTCTAAGCGTTCAAGGGCTCACTTTAAAGCTAACGTGTATGACCCCAAATCGTTCCCCTCCCTGGCCACACCATGGGAGGAACGAAAGGCAATGAATGACAGCGATAGATATTCGCCCCGGTATCTCATCTGTACCAGAGCTGATGGGGAATCCTTTGTGTCCGTGTAGCCTCAGTTCTTTGTTGAACATTTGGAGGACAAGTTCGGGGAGGTGTAGGGCTTGTCGAAAATGCAGTCAGGGTCAGCCTTGATAAAAACATCGTCCTCTGCCCAGTCACGAGCATTGCTCGCTTGTACGAAGCTGGGGGATGTTTCTGTTACCATCACCCCCCCACAAAAGCTTAAATATGGTCCAGGGCATTATTTTCCACAGAGATCTACTTTTACAGTCCAATGTTGAGCTGCGCGCCAACTTAGAGCGACGAGGTGTCCATTTCGTCCGGCGCGTCCACCAGGGTCCGAGGGATCATCAAGTTGCCACCGGTGCCTTCATCTTGGCCTTCGAGGTTGACACATTACCTGAAAAGGTCAAGGTGATGGTCTACCATTGTGATGTCAAGCCATATATCCCTCCTCCGATGCAGTGCTTCAAGTGTTGGAAGTTCAGCCATATGTCTTCTCGCTGTGCTTTCAGCCTCATATGTTGCGATTGTGGTCGACCATCCCATCCTGATACTCCATGTGCCCCACCTCCCATCTGTGTCAACTGCGGAGAGCACCATCCCCCTTGCTCGCCGGACTGTAAGATTCTACAGCAGGAACGGAAAATAATGGAATACAAGACCCTGGATCGACTGACCTACACTGAGGCTAAGCAGAAATTTGAACGGCTTCATCCCATGCGCATGATGTCATCTTATGCCGCCACTGTCACTCCTGCTTCAGTTCCATCAGCTGCACCACATACAGTCAGCTCTCAGAGCCAGAGGACCACACCTGCCCCCTTGATGGTGGGGGGAACTTCACACCCTATTGCTCCTGCTCCATCTACTTCAGGAGCAACACCCCCCCAACCATCGGGGACATGAGTTCCCACTTTCCAGCCGGAAAAGCGTAAGACTTCATTGGCTCCTATCGCCAGGAAGGGGACCTTCCTTCTCAAGTTCAGACCAGCGGAAAAGCGGACACCCGCAAGTGGCTGAAACAGCCGCTGGTCGCTGGTCGTAGGGCCTCATGGTTGTCGTCCGTCCCTGAGACTGATCCAGGGAGGCCCTCCCAGCCAGAACCACCGAAGGCACAGCGCAAGAAACAGAAGAAGAAAACGGTTCCCAAGAATCCCGACATTGAGGTGGCAACCGTCCCACCGCTTCCTACAGGTTGAGATTCTGGCGTCTGCTGAAGACGTAGATCGCGCCGGACCCTCGGATGCAATGGATGTCCCTCGCATGGGTACTGAATCGGTGGCAGCAAGTGACCCAGCGGCGTAAACTGCCTCCCCAGTCCCTTCACGCCTTTCTCAGCCATGGACAATGTCATCCTCCAGTGGAACTGCGGTGGTTTCTTCCACCATGTAGCTGAGCTCTGACAACTTCTTAGCCTTCACTCTTTCCTCTGTATTGCTCTACAAGAAACGTGGTTTCTGGCAACGCGAACCCCCGTCCTCTGTGGCTATTGGGGCTATTATAGGAACCGGGCAGCTTATGAAAGGGTATCTGGTGGTGTCTGCATCTATGTCCAGGGTGTATACGACCCGGGACAACCGGGAATTCCGGGAAAAACCCGGGAATTTTTTCATCCGGGAGAAAACCGGGAAAAACCCGGGAATTTTTCGGAATTCCGGGAATTTTTCATTGTTTTAGCTTTCAGTTACATTTTTGTAGTTTTGACTGCAGAATTGATTCTCTAGCAAAGAATGTTATTGTATCCTGCTACTGGAGAATGATACTGCAGCAATAAAATATAAACGAGAGGGAAAAAAATAAAACTGTAGTGGCAAAGGAAATGTGCATTTTACGACAACAAAACACCGTGCACGCACAAGCGTCTACAGATAGCAAAAATATGTTAAAGGCCGTAGGGCGCAGACTGTAATTCTTCGTAACAATAAACTGCTTGCTATGAGCATGACGTCACAACTGTTCACATTAGGTTCGTTTGACCAGTTGCCAGCGGTCTGTTGCGCATGCGCATTTGACTTGCGTATAAGCAGTACCTTCTCTCGCTTCCCGCTTCTTGAAGTTTGGCTGTTAGCTGCATCGGTAGTAGCAGCAAGCAGCCAGATGCAAACGAGAAAAATTTTTCTCGCGCGCCCTAGCTGTCAGATTCGCGCTTGCACAGAGTTGTCTGAGTTGTAGTGGGGAGGGGGTTAGTCTCCACGTGACCCGTGTTTACGTTAAGTGATTTCGGTGCTTCTCTTCGTGTACAGCTCCCACGTCAAATGAAAACAAAACGGATTTCTGTGGCCGGGAGCTATCAAGTGAATTAAAATGCATTCACATAATTATAGAGGGCAAAAATATATTATTAATTTCAGTTTCCGATTTTATTTTCTTTCCAAGTTAGTAGCAGTCAAGCATTAATCGCCTTGCTGAAGAATGAAGTTATTTTTGCAAGTTTGCTAAAGAAATTCCGCTGAGGCAATCATTTTATTTGGAACGAAGTGTTTCATTTAACAATTTTGGGTACTTCCAACTGTTGGGTGAATTTCAAGTGCACGTTATCATCTTCTGCCATGTATGGCATTATGCCATAATAAAGAACCAAACATAAGATCGTAGAGTCTGGTACTCCAAGAAAATTTACATCCCAAAAACCACACTGAAAAGCTTAATATCAGATGGGACCTACTTCATTGTGAATCTGGAAAAAACCAATGTGCACTTCAAGCCGAATTATGCATTTTAGTATGATTCACGAAATTTTGATGCCTTTTCGACTATCCTCTGATGCCCTGTTTCTTTTATGGTGTAGTGTAAGCTCTCTTAGTGCTTTATACACACGAACATGCGGGCTTCCTACACCACTGCAGTTGCACACGCACTATAATTCGTTTTTGGCGCTCTCTGGCAACTGGTAAATCGAACCTATAACTAACAGTATTGCGAACGGTGGTTAGAAAAGCGTTACTTTCAAAGTAAATTTCTTTTTACGCAAGATGAATTATGTTACGTGTGTGAAAGTGGGATGGATATCTAAATCACAGAGCGTTCGAAACTGAACAGTTTGAGGACCAGCCACTTCAAGAATTTCGAGCCGAGGCATTTATGTCACAATTTTAAATTTACTGGCACATTTGTGTGATGTATCTTAAAGTATATCACACCAAAAAAAAGACCAATATTACACGTGAAAGCTTAGCTTTTCTTGTAGATATACGGTACTGTGTACATTAATGTAAACCGTTAACTTTTCCTCTTGTGTGTTCGCGCTGTGTAACCAGTAATCTTGCTAGTGGCTGACTATAACACGTGCCCTATGCTCTGAATAGCTGCTGTCATCGGCTGGCGAGATCTCGTGGCTTGAGATATGACTCGCTTACAAAAGGACATCACAACCTCGGTTGCAACGCTCCGGAAACTAACAAGCTGTGTTTGGTGCAATTCGAATTTATACTTTCGTAATACGAAAATATGCAGCGTATATGTTGCTGCAAATCAAAGGTCTTTGCAAAACTTCTCTGCTCCGGCTTTTCTTTTTTTTCCGGGAAGTTCTACGCGATTATATATAACGTTAACCATTCAAAGGATTGATAAGTTTTACAGTTCCGAGGGAACTTTTTCTGTGCTATTTGACAGTAGGTCGCCCGGGAAAAAGCATATTTTTTAAACGGGATATCCGGGAGAAATCCGGGAATAATCCGGGAATTTTTTTTCCTTGTCCCTGTATACACCCTGATGTCCTTCACTCCCTTCACAACGAGTCTGTCCCTCTACAAACACCTTTAGAGGCTGTCGCTGTTCGGGTGTGGATGCCACAGGCTCTTACTGTCTGCAGTCTTTATCTTCCACCGGATGGTGATGTCCCGCAGCATGTCCTGGCTGCGCTGATAGCCCAATTGCTGCCACCTTTCCTGTTACTGGGCGACTTCAACACCCATAACCCTCTGTGGGGTGGGTCAGTGGCAACAGGTCGAGGCGCCACCATTGAGAATGTATTGACACAGCTCGACCTTTCCATTTTAAATGATGGTGCCTTCACACATTTCAGTGTGGCGCATGGCACATACTCTGCCATCGACCTTTCGATCTGCGGCCCTAGCCTCTTACCATCTGTCCAATGGAGTGTGCATGACGACCTGTGTGGTAGTGACCACTTTCCAATCTTTCTGTCACTGCCACAGCGTCACTCTTCTAGGCGCCCTTGCAAATGGGCTCTGAATAAGGCTGACTAGGACTTGTTCTCCTCCACTGCCGCCATTGCGCCTTATTCTAATGAAGCCATTGATGCAGTGGTTCACTCGGTCACCACCGGCATCGTTACTGCCGCAGAATTTGCCATTCCCCGTTCTTCTGGGTCTCCTTGGCGGAGGACTGTGCCTTGGTGGTTGCCTGCGATCGCTGAGGCGATTAAAGATCACAGGCGGGCGCTCCAGCATTACAAGTGGCATCCCTCATTAGAAAACCTCATCGCCTTTAAATGGCTCTGTGCATGGGTCCGCTGCATCGTTCGCCAACACAAGCAGGAGTGCTGGGAACAGTATGTCTCCACCATTGACCTCCATATCTCTCCATCACAGGTTTGGGCCAAGATTAGGCGCCTCTATGGCTATCGGACCCCTGTCAGCATCCATGCCCTCTCACTGAATGAATGGAGCAGTTTGTACTGACTCCGACATAATTGCAAACCGCTTAGCAGATCATTTTGCTCTCGGTTCCGCTTCTGTGAATTACCCACTGGCTTTCCGCTCCTTTACAGAGAAGTTGGAACGTCGGAGCCTTTCATTTCACACCTGCCATCCTGAATCCTACAATGTTCCATTCAGTGAATGGGAATTCCACAGTGCCCTAGCCGGTTGCCCTGATACAGCTCCCGGGCCAGATCGCATCCACTGTCAGGTGCTGAAACACCTCTCCGTGGACTGCCAGTGACGCCTCCTCGACATTTACAACTGTATCTGGGTCGAGGGTCAGTTTCCGTCGCAATGGCGGGAAAGCATTGTTATCACCGTTTTGAAACCTGGCAAGAACCCATTGGAGGTGGACAGCTACTGCCCCATTAGCCTCACCAACGTTCTTTGCAAGTTGCTCGAACGCATGGTGAGCCGGCGGTTGAGTTGGGTACTCGAGTCTCGGGACCTTCTAGCTCCGTCTCAGGGTGGATTCCGTAAAGGCCGCTCTGCCGCCGACAATCTGATGAGTCTGGAGTCAGCCATCCGTACGGCCTTTGCCCACAGTCACCACCTCGTCGCTGTCCTTTTTGACATGCGGAAGGCGTACGATATGACATGGCGCCATCACTTCCTCTCTACGCTTCATGGTTGGGGTCTTCGGGGTCCGCTGCCGATTTTCATACAAAATTTTCTGTAACATTGTACCTACCACGTGCAAGTCGCGGCCTCCCATAGTTCCCCCCGAGTTCAGGAGAATGGGGTACCGCGGGTGTCTGTCTTAAATGTCTGCTTGTTTTTAATTGCAATTAACAGGCTCACTGCGGTGGTGGGAACGTCTGTCTCAGCTTCCTTGTATGCTGACTACTTCTGCCTCTACTATAGCTCCATTGGCATTGCAGCTGCTGAACGTCAGCTGCAGGGCGCTATCCACAAGACGCAGTCTTGGGTTGTAGCGCATGGCTTCAAGTTTTCAGCTTCCAAGACCTGCGTTATGCATTTCTGCCGGCGACGCACTGTTCACCCTGAGCCGCGGCTTTATCTTAACGGCGAACCTCTTGCTGTGGTGGAGATACATCGGTTTCTGGGTGTGATTTTTGATGCCTGGTTGACTTGGTTCCCACATATTCGGCAGCTTAAACAGATGTGTTGGCGGTATCTTAATGCTCTGCGATGCTTGAGCCACACCAGCTGGGGTGCCGACCGATCCACCCTTTACGGCTCTACCAGGCGTTAATCCAGTCCCATCTGGATTATGGGAGCCTGGCTTATGGTTCAGAATCCCCACCTGCGTTGCGGGTGGTGGACCCAATCCTTCACAGCAGGATCCAACTCGCCACTGGTGCTTTCCGGACCAGTCCTGTGGACAGCATACTTGTGGAGGCAGGTGTCCCTCCACTGCGGTTATGGCACCAACGTTTACTGTCCGCTTATGCTACGCATGTGTGTAGCTTTCCCTAATTATCGTCTACCGTTCCCTCAGTCGGTCATATATCTCTCCAAATGTCGACCCAAGTCGGGTTGTACGATCACAGTCCACATCAGGGAGCTTCTCTCCGGGCTTGGGGTTTTCCCTCTTCCACCTCCTTTCCGGGCCCCTCTGCGTACACCCCCATGGTGTGTGCCCCACCCTTTCCTTCAGCTCGAATTGGCACAGGGCCCGAAGGACTCAGTCCCTCTGGAGGCCTTCCGCCACTGCTTTCTTTCCGTCCTTGCCACGTATCAGGGCTCTGGCGTTGTTTACACTGACGGTTCGATGGTTGCTGGTCGTGTCGGTTATGCACTCACTCTAGGGGACCATTACGAACAACATTCATTGCCGGCTGGCTGCAGTGTTTTCACTGCTGAGCTGGTCGTCATCCTTTGTGCCCTAGAGTATATCCGCTCCTGCTCAGGTGAGTCCTTTGTTATCTGTAGCGACTCCCTGAGCAGTTTTTGAGCTATCGACCAGTGCTTCCCTCGCTCTCGTCTGGTGCTAGCCATCCAGGAGTCCCTCCATACACTTGCCCGTTGTGGCTGCTCTGTGGTCTTTATGTGGACCCCAGGCCATGTTGGGATACCAGGCAATGTACATGTAGACCGCCTGACCAAACAGGCCACCAGTAAACCATCTCTGGACGTTGGCCTCCCGGAGACTGATTTGCGAGCATTCTTACGCCGCAAAGTTTTCGCGCTTTGGGACGCTGAACGGGGCGATCTGACCACACCCAATAAACTCTGTGCTATCAAGGAGTCGACGACTGTGTGGCGGTCATCCATGCGAGCCACTCGCTGGGACTCAGTTGTCCTTTGTCGGCTCCGCATTGGCCACACCCGGCTGACGCACAGATATTTACTGCGCAGTGAGGACCCGCCTCTATGTCGCTGCGGGGTAGCTTTGACGGTGGTCCACATTTTGTTGGCCTGTCCCCTTTTAGCTGTGCTCAGGCAGACATTTGCACTGCCTGATACGCTCCCTGCCCTTTTAACCAATGACACTGCCATGGCAGGCTTAGTTTTGCATTTTATTCGGGCAGGGGGCTTTTATCACTTAATCTAAGTGTTTGTCTTTTTTGTGTTGAGTCTGGCCTTTGGCCTACGTTTTTCGGCTGAGTTTTTAGTGTGTTTCTCGGTGGTTGGCTTTTCCTTTTTTTGTCTCTATGGTCGGCCAACCACTGTCACACTCTTTTGTCTGGTCTCTGTCTAAGTCTTTTTTGTCCTGTGTCGTCTGTCGTCTTTTCCATTGTTTGTTTTTATTCTGTGTGGGTGTTTGAAATTTTGGAACAAGGAACCGATGACCGTAGCAGTCTGGTCCCTTTAATCCCCCAAACCAACCAACCAACCAACCAACCAACCATTTACTCCTTCCATTCCTTCAATGCTGACCTCTGCTAGTCACCCAAGCACATTAGCTCACGGAAGAGAGAAACTCCTCTCTCTTGGGGTTCCTGGAGCACCATCTGTGGGGCCGTCAACCCCCTGCCCCTGGGAGGAGAAGCAGCCTCCACCTCTTGCATATACTGGTGACAGGGCTTTGTTGTGGAAAGTCTCTGTCTGACCAGCAATTAGACATGAGCCAGTGGCTGAAGAAGTTATGGGCTGTGGGGCCCAGGGCTGCCCACACCTCTTTAGTTCCTATCCCACAGCAGATAAGACCTCACAAAAGCCCTGTCAAAACTGGTTAAAGAGGGAAAAAAAATCTCAAGAGAAGGCCAAGCTTCTGACCCTAGAGGTGCCAGGTCCATCCATGCCATTGTGCTCTGAACCCATGTTCCTTAATGTTGTTCCACCTCAGTGGTGACACACAGTGATTGTCAGGTGGGACATGTCCTTGTGGCTCTTTCATGCCTATCGAGGATACCCTTAATTTTATAATTCAGTGAAAGTACAATGAATATTACTGTAACCTGCCAGAACTACTACTACTAATTGTCTCTTTTTCTACAATATGTGTTGATCTCCGAGAAATGTATTTCACTGATAAGCATTCTCCAACATTTCGAGGTTGCTGTGGATTCTATCAGAACCATACTGCCCCTGAGATCCGGAGGAGTCTGTGCGTTGGAACACATATGTTAGTGAATGGATTCCCTCCTGCACTTGCGCTGTTGTTGCTTCGACTACAGCAGTCAGTGTTTGTAACTTATAATTTTCGCCACTCAGGGCTCTTACTTACCAAGATATGGCCATCTTAATCACATTTAGATGTTGGGTAATCTGATTTTGAATAGAATCAGGACATGGAGCATATCGTGCGACTAGTGGAAAGCCTGAAGCAGTTACCAATCAGTGAAAGGTTCATTATATCATTCAGGTTATTGGGGAAGGGGGAAGTAAAAGATAAAGGAATGTCTTAAACTTGTCTTATCTGCTTGTAAGATAGCCAGGTAAGAAGAGGGAAAGTAAGCCTGTTCATCCCAGGTGTGGGCCAAGCTTCATAGTGTACTTGGGTGCCAAAAATCAACTGTTTTGGGACTCCTCCTTCCTGATGGTACTATTTCTACTGATGTGTCAGTTCTTGGTGAACACTTTGTGACAGTACCTGGCTACCCCAAGAGCAGATAAGACAAGCTGAAGACATGCCTCTGCCTTTTAAGCCCCCTTCGGGTCTGGGGATTCGAATAGGCCCAAGGTATTCCTACCTGTCTTAAGAGACGACTAAAAGCAGTCTCACACATTTCGGCCTTTGTGTGACGGTCCCCTGTAGGGTTTGACCTCCATTTTTCCAGATTCTACAGAAGTGCGGTCCATATGGGGAAGCCCCCCTGCCCGTCATAAGAGGCGACTAAAAGGCATCTCACACGTTTCAACCTTTGTATGACGGTCCCCTGTAGGGTTTGACCTCCATATTTCAAAATTTTTGTGGAGAGCGAGCCAATTGGGGAAGGGTGCCTTACATGGTGCATCGTGTCCATCATGCATTGAGATCTTTAGCCCACTTTCTCGTGATTGCATTGCAGTCTCGCTCATTCTCCATCTCTTGGGCAAGGATACATTCCTGGGTGCATTTCCAACAATGCACTATGCAGTGACGCTTTCTGTGCTGCTGATGACCATGGACTTCTTTGCACCTGATAACCAGCACAGTAGCCAGTCCGTTGTGGTGGGGCCACCATGTACCCTGTTGATTGTAGCCCCCCCTAACAACACAGGGATCGCTGTGGTGATGCCTGCACTGTTAACTCCCCATGATGCCAAGGAGTAGATGCCCGTCACCCTGGGGCATTAGCACTCCCAGCAATGGCCATTGTGCCAGGTGGCTCTTGCTGAGGCTGGGTGGCGCCTGTGGGGAGGGCCCTTGGTTGGAGTGGGTGGCATCGGGGCGGATGACACGCAGTGAAGCGTGGTACATCTTTCTTGCTGGTGGCCAACCACCAGCAGTCTCTAAGCGTTCTAGGGCCCAATTCACTGCGCAGAAGTATGACCCCAAATCGTTCTCCTCCCTGGCCACACCATGGGAGGAACACCAGGCTAAGGGTGGCAGTGAAGCTTATTCGCCCTGGTACCTTGTCTGTTTGAGAGTTGGTGGGGAATCCATGTTATGAAGCTTCAGTTTTTTGTTGAGCATTTAGAGGACAAGTTTGGGGAGGTGGGCGGCGTGTCCAAAATGCGCTCTGGGTCAGTCTTGATCAAAATAGCATCCTCTGCCCAGTCACAGGCACTACTCACCTGCGACAAACTGGGGGATGTTTGTTTCCAGCACGCCCCATAAGAGCATGAATATGGTTGAGGGTCTCATATTCCACAGGGATATTCTTTGCAGTCTGATGATGAGTTGCACTCCAATTTAGAACGACGAGGTGTTCATTTCGTCCGGGGCGTCCATTGGGGTCTGAGGGATAATCAGGTTGCCACCGGTGCCTTCATCTTGGCCTTAGAGGCTGACATATTACCCGTGAAGGTCAAGGTGATGGTCTACCGCTGTGATGTCAAACCATATATCCCTCTCCCTATGCAGTGTTTTAAATGCTGGAAGTTTGGCCATATGTCTTCCTGGTGTACTTCTAGCGTCACATGTTGAGATTGTGGACGTCCATCGCATGTGCCATGCCTCCTATCTGTGATAACTGCGGAGAGCATCATTCCCCTTGCTTGCAGGATTGCAGGACCTTACAGAAAGAAAGAAAAATTATGGAGTACAAGACCCTGAACCGACTGACCTACACTAAGGCTAAGAGAAAATTTGAATGACTCCATCCTGTGCGAATGACTTCCTCTTATGCCGCCACTACAACAACAGTAGTAGCCCGCCCACATCAGTTCAGCGAATTCCAGTCGGCTCTCAGAGCTGTAAGACTACATCTTCCCCCTTGACTGTAGGGGGGCTCTACCTTCCCTCTTGCTCCTGCACCACCTACTTCGGGAGCAACCCCCCCCCCCCCCCACCCCTCCCACCCCCCAACCATCAGGAACGTCCATCACTACTTCTAAATTGGAGAAGCATACAACTTCTTTGGCTTCTCTCGCTAGGAAGGGGTCCCTTGGGTCACTCCCTTCCCAGGTTCTTACCAGTGGCACAGCTGACACCTGCCAGGGGCTGAAGCAACCACAGGTAGCTGGTCGTAGGGCTTCATGGTCATCCTCAGTCCCCGAGACTGAATCAGTGAAGCCCTCCGAGCAGGACAAACCTAAGGGGCAGTGAGAGAAACCAAAAAATCAAAAGACCCCACCAAGAGCCAAGGCACTGCAGTGGCACCCACACCTCCTCTACCTACAAGCTCTGCATCTGGGGATGAGGTGGAGATTCTGGCATCTGCCGAGGACCTAGATCTCATCAGACCCTCAGACACAATGGATATTGACTGCTCAGCAGTAAGTCAGTGGCAGCAGGTGACCGTGAGGCATAAACTGCCTCATTGAATGTTCCATACCTTCCCAGTCTCACAATGATGTCATCATCCAGTGGAATTGCGGTGGTTTTTTCTACTTCCTGCCCGAGCTACAGCAACTGTTAAGCTTTACACTTGCTTTCTGCGTTGCCCTATAGGCGACATAGTTCCCAGCAATGCGGACCCCTGCACACTGTGGCTATAAGGGATATTACAGGAACCATTGTGACTATAATAGAGTGTCAGGCGGAGTTTGCCTTTATGTCTTAAACTCAGTCTGTAGTGAACCTGTGTCTCTTCAAACTCCTCTTGAAGCTCTAGCTGTCAGAATAAGGATGATGCAGGAAATAACTGTCTTCAATGTACGAGGGCCGTTCAGAAAGTAACCTCCGGTTGGTTTAAAAAAATACACCAAGTTAAATAAAAATATTTTAATATATACATCTTACAATTACATCTTTGCACTATTTTTCTACATAGTCTCCATAGCGATTGAGGCACTTATCGTATCTCTTCACAAGCTTTGAAATTCCTTCTGCATAAAAATCACCCGCTTGTGCCTGGAGCCAGCCTGTGACCGCATCTTTGAGCTCTTCGTCATCATCAAACCGCTGTGACCCAAGCCATTTCTTCAAATGCATGAAGAGGTGATAATCACTTGGCGCCAGGTCTGGGCTGTAAGGTGGATGGTTGATAACGTCCCACTTGAAGGACTCAAGAAGGGCCGTTGTTCTGCGAGCAGAGTGAGGACGGGCGTTATCGTGCAAAAAAACGATACCGGAAGTCAGCATACCACGGCGTTTGTTCTGTATAGCCCGTCGTAACTTTTTTATTGTTTCACAGTACACGTCTTGATTAATGGTCGTACCACGTTCCATGAATTCAACCAACAACACCCCTTTGGCATCCCAAAACACCGTTGCCATCAGTTTTCTGGCAGAAAAATCTTGCGAGGCTTTTCTTGGTTTGGTAGGCGAATTTGAATGTGCCCACATCTTTGATTGTTCTTTTGTCTCAGGGTTCACGTACTTAATCCAGGTTTCGTCACCGGTCACGATTCTGTTTAACAATGGTTCTCCTTCGTCCTCATAACGTGACAGAAAGTCTAATGCAGAGGCCATTCTTTGAGTTTTGTGGTGGTCGGTAAGAATTTTGGGCACCCATCGTGCACAGAACTTACGGTAACCCAATCTTGCTGTCACTATCTCGTACAAGAGAGTCTTAGAAATCTGTGGAAAACCAGTAGACAACTCCGACATTGAGAAACGTCGATTTTCACGAACTTTTGCATCAACTCTCTGAACGAGTTCGTCAGTCACCAATGATGGTCTACCACTCCTCTCTTCATCATGAACGTTTTCTCGTCCACTTTTAAATAAACATACCCATTCACGGACAACTCCTTCACTCATAACTCTTGGTCCGTACACGGCACAAAGCTCACGATGAATAGCTGCTGCAGAATATCCTTTGGCTGTAAAAAACCTTATGACAGCACGCACTTCACATTTGGCGGGGTTTTCTATTGCAGCACACATTTCAAACTGCCACAAAAACTAAACTAGCGCAGGTACGACGTTCACTCGACCACGGCTTGATGCCGACTGACCTGTTGGTGCGTGAACGCACAGATGGCGTCGCTACTCCCCCCACAACCCGCACTGTGACCGATCGGAGGTTACTTTCTGAACCGCCCTCGTATATCTTCCTCCAGATCATGCAGTACCCCTGCATGTATTAGCTGCCCTGATTGATCAACTCCCTAAACTTTTCCTCCTCTTGGGAGATTTTAATGCCCATAACCCCTTGTGGGGTGGCACCGTGCTTACTGGCGGAGGCAGAGATGTCGAAACTTTACCGTCTCAGTTCAACCTCTGCCTCTTAAATACTGGGGCCGCTGCACATTTCAGTGTGGCTCTAGGTAGTTACTTGGCCATTCATATATCCATTTGCAGCCCAGGACTTCTCCCATCTATCCACTGGAGACCACTTCCCCATCCTCCTGTCACTGCCCTGGCGTCAGGCCCATGGATGCCTGCCCAGATGGGCTGTAAACAAGGCAGACTGGGAAACTTTCACCTCTGCAGTCACCATTGTCTCTTCCCCCACCCCCCCCCCACCCCCCACCCCCATCAGTGTCTTTGTTGAGTGGGTGACTACAATGATCATTACTGCGGCAGAAAATGTGATCCCTTGCTGTATCGGGTGCCCCCGGCAAAAGACAGTCCCTTGGTGGTCTCCGGAAGTCACTGTGGCAATTAAAAAGTGTCGGCAAGGTCTACAGTCTACAGCAGCACAAGAGGTACCCTTTCCTGGAGCACCTCATAGCCTTTAAATGGCTCCGTGCCCGTGTACACCAGCTTATAAAATGACAGAAGCAGGAATGTTGGGAGATATATGTGTCGACCATTGGGTGCCATTTGTCACCTTCCCAAGTCTGGGCAAAGATCAAATGAGTTTTTGGATACCAGACCCCAACTGGTGTTCCCATTGTTCACATAAATGGCATGTTATCTACCGATGCAAATGCAATAGCTGAGCACTGTGCTCGAGCCTTTGCATCGGAGAACTACCTCCCAGCCTTTCGCACCCTCAAATGGCGGATGGAAAGGAAAGACCTCTGGTTTGCTACATGCCACAGTGAACCCTATAATGCGCCATTTACAGAGTGGGAGCTCTTCAGTGCCCTTGCACATTGCCCCGACTCAGCTCCTGGGCCTGATTGGATCCACAGTCGGATGATTAAACATCTCTCATTTGATTACAAGCAACATCTCCTTGTAGTCTTCAATTGGATCTGGTGTGATGGCATCCTTCCATCGCATTGTTGGGAGAGCACCGTTATTCCGGTGCTTAAACCTGGTAAAAACCTGTTTGATGTGGATAGCTATCGGCCCATCAGCCATCAGCCTCATCAATGTTCTTTGCAAGCTGCTGGAAGTATGGTGTGTTGGCAGTTGGGTTGGGTCCTGGAGTCATGTGGCCTACTGGCTCCATGTCAGGTTGGCTTTCGCCAGGATCGCTCTACCACTGATAATCTTGTGTCCCTTGATCTGCCATCCAAACAGCCTTTTCCAGCCACCGACACCTGGTTGCTATCTTTTTTGATTTACGTAAAGCTTATGACACCACCTTGCCATGTTATACGAGTGGGGTCTCCAAGGCCTGCTTCCAATTTTCCTCCAAAATCTTCTGACGCTCTGTACTTTCCGTGTCCCAATAGGTGCCTCCGATAGTTCCGCCTATATCCAGGAGAATGGGGTCCCACAGGACTCTGTATTGAGTGTCTCTTTATTTTTAGTGGCCATTAAGGTTCTAGCAGCAGCTGTAGGGCCATCTGTTTCACCCTCTCTGTATGCAGATGACTTCTGCATTTCGTACTGCTCCACCAGTACTGGTGTTGCTTAGTGTCGCCTACAGGGAGCCAGTCACAAGGTGCTATCATGAGCTCTAGCCTATGGCTTCCAGTTTTCAGCTGTGAAGGCGTGTGTCGTGCATTTCTGCCGCGTCGTACCGTTCATCTGGAACCAAAACTTTACCTTAAATGCGATCCATTCACTGTCGTGGAGACACATTGATTCTTAGGTATGGTTTTTGATGCTCGTTTGACTTGGCTTCCTCACGTTCGTCAGCTTAAACGGAAATGTTTGCAGCATTTCAGTGCCCTCCGCTGCCAGAGCAACACCACCTTGGGTGCAGATCACTCCACGCTGCTGCAGCTCTACAAAGCCCTGTTCAATCCTGCCTTGACTATGGGAGTGTGATTTATGGTTCGACGGCGCCCTCAGTGTTGCATTTGCTCGACCTATTGCACCACTGCGGAGTTAGACTAGCGACAGGAGCTTTTAGGACGAGTCCGGTGACCTGCGTACTGGTACATTGAAGATCAGACGTGCACAACTGCTTGCCAGTTATGTTGCACACATTCATAGCTCTCCTGAACAACCTAATTACCGTCTTCTTTTCCCAACCACGGCGGTTGACCTCCCGCATAGGCGACCCAAGTCAGGTCTAACGATCGCAGTTAGCGTGTGATCGCTTCTGTCTGAACTGGAGTCCCTTCCTATACCACCTCTCCTCGAGGTCGATTCCTGTACACCTCCATGGTTTAGCCCTGTGCTGAAACTTTGCCTGGACTTCCACGTGGCCTTAAGGACTCCGTTAACCCTGTGTCTCTCCTCTCTCACTTCCACTTGATTCTCGACGTGTTCCGGAGATCTGAAGTGGTTTACACCCATGGCTCGATGACTGACCGTCACATTGGCTTTGCCTATGCTCAAGGCGGCCATGTTGAACAGCATTCCTTACCCGGTGGCTGCAGTGTATTCACTGTAGAGCTGGTGGCCATATCTCATGCACTTCAGTATATCCGTTCATGACCTGGGGAGTCCTTTCTTTCATGTAGTGACTCCTTGAGCAGTCGTCTGGACCCCTGGTCATGTCGGAATCCCAGGAAATGAACTTGATGACAGGCTGGCCAAACAGGATACACAGAAACTGCTTCTGGAGATTGGTCTCCCCACAACTGACCTGCATTCATTATTACGCTGCAGACTTTTTCAGCTTTGGGAGAGGAAATGGCAAAATCTTAGAATGCACAACAAATTGCGAGCCATTAAGGTGAGCAGGAATGTGTGGAAGTCCTCGATGAGAGCCTCTCGCAGGGATTCCGTGGTTCTCTGCTGGCTCCACATTGGTCATGCCTGGGTGACCTACGGTTACCTCTTGCACTATGAAGACCCGCCTCAGTGTTGGTGCAGCGCCCAGTTGACAGTGGCCCATATTCTTCTGCCCTGTCCTTTGGCTGCCCTGCGGCTTCATCTCTGGTTGCTGGACTCGTTATCACTGATTTTAGCAGACATCTCTTCAGCTGATTTGGTTTTATGTTTTATCCGTGAGGGTGGGTTTTATCATTCGATCTGAGTTTTAGCCCATGTCATTTGTCCCTCTGTGTCCTCCACCCTAGTGCTTTTAGGGTGGAGATTTTAATGTGTTGCAGAGTGACTGGCTTCTCCTTTTTATTTTCATGGTCTGCCAGCCACTGTAATCTGCTTTCTTGTTTTACTATCTTCTAACTGTTTCTTGCGTCTCTCTCTTGTTTTCTTGTCCTCTTTTGTCCCTTCTTGTGTTCGTTGCCTTTCCTTCTTTCTTGTGGTTTTTCCTTTCTTGCCATTCTGTGTTATATGTATCATATGTTTGATTCTCACTCTTGAGGCTTTGTTTTATTCAGAACAAGGGACTGACGACCACACAGTTTGGTCTCTTGCCCCCCCCCCCCCCTCTTTTAAACCAACCAACCCCCTTAACCTTGAACAATATAACAGACCTTTCACTGACTGGTGACTGCTTCAGGCATTTTACTAGTCACACAATATGCTCCAGGTCATGATTAAGATTGAAAATCAGATGATCCAACATATAAATGTGACTCATTTTCTCAATCACTGCCGGGACCTCTGCCAAGCCCCCTCAGATTGTGCACCCCATGTGTTCCTGTACAGTCCTCTTTGGTTAGTACCCATACCATGAATTAATGCTGTACCACTGATCTTTTCAAAGACATAAGGCTTTTGACGCACTGCCCCTCCCTCCTCCCTCGCACCCACCCCCTGCCCCCACCATGACTTTTCCTGTGTCAGTTCGTTGGGACCTACAGGATGCTCTCTCCATTTACACTAATGGTTCTAAAATGTGGATGGGGTGGTACATCTCCCGCTGACCAGGACTATCAGTTGTTGCTGGGATAGCCATTAAAAGGGCCTTGTGTTTTGTTAAACAGAACCCCCCCCCCCCCCCCCCCCCCTTGGACAGTGTTTTAATGTTTAGTGGTTCAGTGAGCAGTATCCAGGCTAACCCTGTGATATCTCCTATTCATGATCTGCTCTCTGATATTAGTTGTACTACCTGCTCAGTTGTCTTACACTGGGTCCCAAGTTGTGTGTATATCCCAGGGAATGAACTGCCTGACTGTTTGGCTAGAGAAGCGATTACTCACTGAACATTCTCTTTCACCATCCCAGATGTACATTTCTACATCTACATCTACATTTATACTCCGCAAGCCACCCAACGGTGTGTGGCGGGGGGCACTTTACGTGCCACTGTCATTACCTCCCTTTCCTGTTCCAGTCGCGTATGGTTTGCGGGAAGAACGACTGTCTGAAAGCCTCTGTGCGCGCTCTAATCTCTCTAATTTTACATTCGTGATCTCCTCGGGAGGTATAAGTAGGGGGAAGCAATATATTCGATACCTCATCCAGAAACGCACCCTCTCGAAACCTGGCGAGCAAGCTACACCGCGATGCAGAGCGCCTCTCTTGCATAGTCTGCCACTTGAGTTTGTTAAACATCTCCGTAACGCTATCACTGTTACCAAATAACCCTGTGACGAAACGCGCCGCTCTTCTTTGGATCTTCTCTATCTCCTCCGTCAACCCGATCTGGTGCGGATCCCACACTGATGAGCAATACTCAAGTATAGGTCAAACGAGTGTTTTGTAAGCCACCTCCTTTGTTGATGGACTATATTTTCTAAGGACTCTCCCAATGAATCTCAACCTGGTACCCGCCTTACCAACAATTAATTTTATATGATCATTCCACTTCAAATCGTTCCGCACGCATACTCCCAGATATTTTACAGAAGTAACTGCTACCAGTGTTTGTTCCGCTATCATATAATCATACAATAAAGGATCCTTCTTTCTATGTATTCTCAATACATTACATTTGTCTATGTTAAGGGTCAGTTGCCACTCCCTGCACCAAGTGCCTATCCGCTGCAGATCTTCCTGCATTTCGTTACAATTTTCTAATGCTGCAACTTCTCTGTATACTACAGCATCATCCGCGAAAAGCCGCATGGAACTTCCGACACTATCTACTAGGTCATTTATATATATTGTGAAAAGCAATGGTCCCATAACACTCCCCTGTGGCACGCAAGAGGTTACTTTAACGTCTGTAGACGTCTCTCCATTGATAACAACATGCTCTGTTCTGTTTGCTGAAAACTCTTCTATCCAGCCACACAGCTGGTCTGATATTCCGTAGGCTCTTACTTTGTTTATCAGGCGACAGTGCGGAACTGTATCGAACGCCTTCCGGAAGTCAAGAAAAATAGCATCTACCTGGGAGCCTGTATCTAATATTTTCTGGGTCTCATGAACAAATAGAGCGAGTTGGGTCTCACACGATCGCTGTTTCCGGAATCCATGTTGATTCCTACATAGTAGATTCTGAGTTTCCAAAAATGACATGATACTCGAGCAAAAAACATGTTCTAAAATTCTACAACAGATCGACGTCAGAGATATAGGTCTATAGTTTTGCGCATCTGCTCGACGACCCTTCTTGAAGTCTGGGACTACCTGTGCTCTTTTCCAATCATTTGGAACCTTCCGTTCCTCTAGAGATTTGCGGTACACGGCTGTTAGAAGGGGGGCAAGTTCTTTCGCATACTCTGTGTAGAATCGAATTGGTATCCCTTCAGGTCCAGTGGACTTTCCTCTGTTGAGTGATTCCAGTTGCTTTTCTATTCCTTGGACACTTATTTCGATGTCAGCCATTTTTTCGTTTGTGCGAGGATTTAGAGAAGGAACTGCAGTGCGGTCTTCCTCTGTGAAACAGCTTTGGAAAAAGGTGTTTAGTATTTCAGCTTTACGCTTGTCATCCTCTGTTTCAGTGCCATCATCATCCCGGAGTGTCTGGACATGCTGTTTCGAGCCACTTACTGATTTAACATAAGACCAGAACTTCCTAGGATTTTCTGTCAAGTCGGTACCTAGTATTTTACTTTCGAATTCACTAAACACTTCACGCATAGCCCTCCTTACGCTAACTTTGACATCGTTTAGCTTCTGTTTGTCTTAGAGGTTTTGGCTGCGTTTAAATTTGGAGTGAAGCTCTCTTTGCTTTCGCAGTAATTTCCTAACTTTGTTGTTGTACCACGGTGGGTTTTTCCCATCCCTCACAGTTTTACTCGGCACGTACCTGTCTAAAACGCATTTTACGATTGCCTTGAACTTTTTCCATAAACACTCAACATTGTCAGTGTCGGAACAGAAATTTTCATTTTGATCTGTTAGGTAGCCTGAAATCTGCCTTCTATTACTTTTGCTAAACAGATAAACCTTCCTCCCTTTTTTTATATTCCTATTAACTTCCATATTCAGGGATGCTGCAACGGCCTTATGATCACTGATTCCCTGTTCTGCGCTTACAGAGTCGAAAAGTTCGGGTCTGTTTGTTATCAGTAGGTCCAAGATGTTATCTCCACGACTCGGTTCTCTGTTTAATTGCTCGAGGTAATTTTCGGATAGTGCACTCAGTATAATGTCACTGGATGCTCTGTCCCTACCACCCGTCCTAAACATCTGAGTGTCCCAGTCTATATCTGGTAAATTGAAATCTCCACCTAAGACTATAACATGCTGAGAAAATTTATGTGAAATGTATTCCAAATTTTCTCTCAGCTGTTCTGCCACTAATGCTGCTGAGTCGGGGGGTCGGTAAAAGGAGCCAATTATTAACCTAGCTCGGCTGTTGAGTGTAACCTCCACCCATAGTAATTCACAGGAACTATCCACTTCTACTTCACTACAGGATAAACTACTACTAACAGCAACGAACACTCCACCACCGGTTGCATGCAATCTATCCTTTCTAAACACCGTCTGTACGTTTGTAAAAATTTCGGCAGAATTTATCTCTGGGTTCAGCCAGCTTTCTGTACCTATAACGATTTCAGCTTCGGTGCTTTCTATCAGCGCTTGAAGTTCCGGTACTTTACCAACGCAGCTTCGACAGTTTACAATTACAATACCGATTGCTGCTTGGTCCCCGCATGTCCTGACTTTGCCCCGCACCCGATGAGGCTGTTGCCCTTTCTGTACTTGCCCGAGGCCATCTAACCTAAAAAACCGCCCAGCCCATGCCACACAACCCCTGCTACCCGTGTAGCCGCTTGTTGCGTGTAGTGGACTCCTGACCTATCCAGCGGAATGGATGCATATAAGATCTCTTCATATGGAACACCGCCTGGTGGGCTACTGCCCCCTCTAATAACCTCCACACTGCCAAGATGATGTTGGCTGCATGCCACTCCTCCTCCTGTTGCTCCCAAAAGTAATCCACCATCCTTTGTTACCTCTGCACTGGTCGTACTATATTAACCCACAGTTTTAGTATCTGGTCACACAAGTGTTTTCCTTCATGCACGTTTGTGCCAGAATTCACATAGACATGATAGTCCACTGTTTGTTGGACGGAGCTGACCACACAAAGCGTTTTCACATGCTGTGTGCCCACAGACTGTTGGCTGCATGCAGCATGAATGAAACCACTTTGTTTCAGATAGCACTGGAAACACGTGTGAAGTATGTCGCATTTTTATGATCTGGCTGTAAACTGAGCGGGCGAGCAGCCCCAGGTGAAATGGTGTTCCCCAGGAAAAGTGGTGTACAGGAAGACTAAGACTGTATCACATGTTTAGCAGTGAAGTTACTTCAAGAATACATTACTCTTTATCAATGACATCCTGGTTTAAATGAAACTTCCATTTTGTAAATGACTGACTATGTATTATCTCTTCATGAATACCAAGGACATTGCAGTTGTATGTCAACACTGTATAACATTAGGTAAAGCAGTATTAGAAATTATATTTATCAGTCTGTAATAGCTTAACTGAACAATCTGTCCACAATAAGAATTCTGAATGCATGTTTAGTTTTCAATACTGTTATCATGAGCACCATGTGTGCAATATAAGTATAACTTAAACTGTGACAGGCTTCCCTTGCCACAGATGAGCCCTTGGGGAGCCCTTGTGTGCCCTCTGACCTGCATACCAACCCAACCCATAGACTTTCAAAATTAAAACTTTGGAGGCAACTACTTTGAGTCAGTATCTCACTTTGCATACAAAAAACACTTCTTGGTGTTACAAGGATGTAATAACTTCACTACCGTATTTACTCGAATCTAAGCCGTACTTTTTTTCCGGTTTTCGTAATCCAAAAAACCGCCTGCGGCTTAGAATCGAGTGCAAAGCAAGCGGAAGTTTTGAAAAATGTTGGTACGTGCCGCCACAACTAACTTCTGCCGTCGAATATATGTAGCGCTACGCAGGCGTGCTTTGTAGGCACAAAGATAAATACTGGCGCCAAAACCTCTGCGTCAGTAAATAAATAAAAAAAGAAATAGTGGAAGACGAGCTTTTTTTCTCCGCCGCGAGTTTCGACCACTGCATTTTCATACCTTATCCAACGAAGTAAATACAAATTCCGTATTGTTCATCTTCGAATGTACACAATTTCAGTGTACTACGAAAATCCGACTGGCAAGACTGTTTGGGATGTTTGTCAATATGGCCAACTCTACGTTCTGAATTTTTTCCTATCTGTGAGAAGAGATTGTTGCTAATAGGAACCTGATGAAATTTGAATCACATACAGTATTCTCTTCACCATAAGAGTAATACGGATATAAACATTTTGCCATGTATTCTTTCGTGTTTGCTGCTATCTCATTTAAATCCTGTCTGCCTAATAAACTACGAAACTAGAGTGAGACAACAGCAAACGCGGAAGAATATACGTATTGTGTCATGTTTATGTTCGTATTATTCTTATGCCTAATAGTGATACAGTCAGAAATGAAGCACGGCAAGTGACTAGATTTTTAAATCTAAGATGACTCTAATTTCTGTGCAGAATTTGATGTAATAAAGAAGCGGCCGCAAAGATTTTCAAACAGAGAAAAATTTTCTCCTTACTCTCGTTCAGAACATGTTCTATCATACACAGTCTATTATTTGATTCTTGTTGAGCATTATCAAAGAAAGCGGCAGTGTAAGTAACAACAAATACCAGTCTCTTGCCACTGTTTCGCTAATAAGACGATTCCTCTCTCTCTTTTTAATTGTACGCGGCGGTAGCGCGCACAAAAGCAAGCCATGCCGCGAGCCGCGACAGGCCGTAAACACGCACTATCAGAATGCGACAAACAATGCACGACACAGTGCAGTAATGCATTTTCAGCTTAAGAGTGACGCAAACACCTATAACAAAGAAAACAGCACTTATCAGATCAAAGCAAAATAAGCAATCGATTCAAACCAGACAAAGCACGTGAAAAAGGAAGGGTACCCGTATAAATACGGACGGAGTGCCTGACGCATAGCAATGGCTACGTGGTAAAGCTTAACTGCTAAGCTTACGACTCGAACCAAACTACTGTAACTGTATCGTCATTCATTCGACCTACATTGTGTCTCATATTACAATGGACCAACTTTGTTTCGATTTGGAGGTGTGGCCTAAAACTTTTCTCTCCCCTTGAATTTCGAGTCTCAAATTTCAGGTGCGGCTTAGATTCGGGAATTTTTTTTTTTTTTCCTTTATTTCGAGTCTCATTTTTTAGGTGCGGCTTAGATTCGAGTGCGACTTAGATTCGAGTGCGACTTAGATTCGAGTAAATACGGTAAATGATTGCTCAGTGGAAGGGAAAGAGGTCTTGAATTTGAACTGCTGTATGGAGTTACAAGAGAACTGAATTTTGCTGTTGTAGTAAGGGCCTTAACTTAACCCTTGTCCTCAAAGGCAACAAATTTAATCCACAGTGAATCTCATGCTTACTTGGCATGAGGAACATAATTGGAATCTTATAAATTAGTGCACTGTAGCAAATATGTGGGACATTTTGGACCAACATGCCAAATAGGATGGTATCCACCCTCTTTAGGTGACCTGTGTTAGTTGTTGTGGCAGAAGTGGTTAGACATTGATGTCTGCTATAATCAGAGTATTGCCGTATCATTTATTATATTGAATACTATTACTGTCATTGCTCATGGATGTATTACACAGAATTAAGATGAAGATAAGTGTGTGTAATTAAATGATGTAGAAGAAAGGAGGTTAGGTATATGTAATATCTTGACATAAACTGATAAAGTTTGATTTATTATGCAATTAAAATGTGAAGTTATAAGTAAGTACCAGCAGTGATTAAGAAAAGATTATAGGCTTAAGCATTGTTTCCTTGATGTTCTTGACAGTTGAATTTTATCCTTTGTACTAATAAAACTTCGTTTCTTCAGGCTTCCATGAGATGAGAGTTCTTCAGTTTACCATTAACTATGCCATAATAGTCTTTGTTTCTCACTCTTTCTTCTTTGTGTCTGAAGGAGCTAACCCTTCAATATTTAACACATATTCTATTTCCTTCAGAGACAGGATTAAGCAGTTTTAAGAAATATTGAATGGCATACTGTGAGAACCAGCATATCTGATGTAAAGTGCTGAGACACTCTGCCATTACCATCAACAGTAACACTAAAGACAGTTTCATTGTGTGTCAATAGGTCACTGGAATGAACTCCAGCTTTTAACAGCTAATATTTTGTGATTGCATATATAACTTTTTATGAATGTGGTAGGTTGTTTATTATAAGTAATTGTTGGTTTGATTATATCAATAATCTGAACATGCCAGTTTTGATAGCTCTACAAACATTTATAATGTAACTTCTTTCCACAGTGCTTCTCACAGTTCATCCAATTGTTTGCTCCTTTTCGTTTTTTTCTCAAATGACTTAAAAGACAGTTACAGTAAGGTAGTGAGTACTAACTGAAACTCTCTTTATATGCCTTCATGTACCACCAGATAGAGATAAAATGCTGCAATTTCAAGTATGAGATTGAGTTTTTTGAGAACAGGGACAGATAACAAGGGCTAAAAAATAATGAAGTACACAACACAGCCTTGTTGTTTTTGTGGTCTTCAGTCCAGAGACTGGTTTGATGCAGCTCTCCATGCTACTCTATCCTGTGCAAGCTTCTTCATCTCGCAGTACCTACTGCAACCAACATCTTTCTGAATCTGTTTAGTGTATTCATCTCTTGGTCTCCCGTTACGAGTTTTACCCTCCACGCTGCCCTCCAATAAATAGGTAATCCCTTTATGCCTCAGAATATGTCCTACCAAGCGATTCTTCTTTCTAGTCAAGTTGTGCCACAAACTCCTCTTCTCCCAAATTCTATTCAATACCTCCTCATTAGTTATGTGATCGACCCATCTAATCTTTAGCATTCTTCTGTAGCACCACATTTCGAAAGCTTCTTTTCTCTTCTTGTCCAAACTATTTATTGTCCATGTTTCACTTCCATGCATGGCTACACTCCATACAAATACTTTCAGAAACTACTTCCTGACATGTAAATCTATACTTGATGTTAACAAATTTCTCTTTTTCAGAAACGCTTTCCTTGCCATTGCCAGTCTACATTTTATACCCTCTCTACTTCGACCATCATCAGTTATTTTGCTCCCCAAATAGCAAATTTCATCTACTACTTTAAGTGTCTCATTTCCTAATCCATTTCCCTCAGCATCACCTGATTTAATTTGACTACATTCTATTATCCTCATTTTGCTTTTGTTGATGTTCATCTTATATTCTCTTTTCAAGACACTATCCATTCTATTCAGATGCTCTTCCATGTCCTTTGCTGTCTCTGACAGAATTACAATGTCATCAGTGAACCTCAAAGTTTTTATTTCTTCTCCATGGATTTTAAATTCTACACCGAATTTTTCTTTTGTTTCCTTTACTGCTTGCTCAGTATACAGATTGAATAACATCGGGTATAGGCTACAACCCTGTCTCATTCCCTTCCCAGCCACTGCTTCCCTTTCATGTCCCTCGACTCTTATAACTGCCACCTGGTTTCTGTACAAATTGTAAATAGCCTTTCGCTCCCTGTATTTTACCCCTGCCACCTTTAGAATTTGAAAGAGAGTATTCCAGTCAACATTGTCAAAAGCTTTTTCTAAGTCTACAAATGCTAGAAACGTAGGTTTGCCTTTCCTTAATCTATTTTCTAAGATAAGTCGTAGGGTCAGTATTGCCTCACGTGTTCCAATATTTCTACGGAATCCAAACTGATCTTCCCCGAGGTGGGCTTCTACCAGTTTTTCCATTTGTCTGTAAAGAATTCATGTTAGTATTTTGCAGCCGTGGCCTATTAAACTGATAGTTCAGTAATTTTCACATCTGTCAACACCTGCTTTCTTTGGGATTGGAATTATTATATTCTTCGTGAAGTGTGAGGGTATTTAGCCCTTTCTCATACACCTTGCTCACCAGATGGTAGAGTTTTGTTAGGCCTGGCTCTCCCAAGGCTATCAGTAGTTCTAATGGAATGTTGTCTACTCCTGGAGGCTTGTTTCGACTTAGGTCTTTCAGTGCTCTGTCAAACTCTTCGCGCAGTATCATATCTCCCATTTCATCTTCATCTACATCCTCTTCCTTTTCCATAATATTATCCTCAAGAACATCGCCCTTGTATAGACCATCTATATACTCCTTCCACCTTTCTGCCTTCCCTTCTTTGCTTAGAACTGGGTTTCCATCTGAGCTCTCAATATTCATGCAAGTGGTTCTCTTTTCTCCAAAGGTCTGTTTAATTGTCCTGTAGGCAGCATCTATCTTGTACCTAGTGATATACGCCTGTACATCCTTACATTTGTCCTCTAGCCATCCCTGCTTAGCCATTTTGCACTTCCTGTCAATCTCATTTTTGAGACGTTTTTATTCCTTTTTGCCTGCTTCATTTTCTGCATTTTTATATTTTCTCCTTTCATCAATTAAATCCAATATATCTCTTGTTACTCAAGGATTTCTACTAGCCCTCGTCTTTTTACCTACTTGATCCACTGCTGCTTTCACTATTTCATCCCTCAATGCTACCCATTCTTCTTCTATTGTATTTGTTTCCCCCATTCTTGTCAGTCGTTCCCTAATGCTCTCCCTGAAACTTTCTACAACCTCTGGTTCTTTCAATTTACCCAGGTCCCATCTCCTTAAATTGCCACCTCTTTGCAGTTTCTTCAGTTTTAATCTACAGTTAATAACCAATAGATTGTGGTCAGAGTCCACTTCTACCCCTGGAAATGTCTTACAGTTTAAAAACTGGTTCCTAAATCTCTGTCTTACCATTATATAATCTATCTGAGACCTTCCAGTATCTCCAGGCTTCTTCCATGTATACAATCTTCTTTCATGATTCTCGAACCAAGTGTTAGCTATGATTAAGTTATGCTCTGTGCAAAATTCTACCAGGCGGCTTCCTCTTTCATTCCTTACCCTCATTCCATATTCACCTACTACGTTTCCATATCTTCCTTTCTCTACTATCGAATTCCAGTCACCCATGACTATTAAATTTTTGTCTCCCTTCACTATCTGAATAATTTCTTTTATCTCATCATACATTTCATGAATTTCTTCGTAATCTGCAGAGCTAGTTGGCATATAAACTTGTACTACAGTGGTAGGCGTGGATTTTGTATCTCTTGGCCACAATAATGTGTTCACTATGCTGTTTGTAGTAGCTTATCCGCATTCCTAGTTTTTTATTCATTATTAAACCAACTCCTGCATTACCCCTATTTGATTTTGCATTTATAACCCTGTATTCACCTGACCAAAAGTCTTGTTCCTCCTGCCACCAAACTTCACTAATTCCCACTATATCTAACTTTAACCTATCCATTTCCTTTTTTAAATTTTCTAACCTTCCTTCCCAATTAAGGGATCTGACATTCCACACTCTGATCCGTAGAACGCCAGTTTTCTTTCTCCTGATAACAATGTCCTCTTGAGTAGTCCCCTCCCGGAGATCCGAATGTGGGACTATTTTACCTCCAGAATATTTTACCCGAGAAGATGCCATCATCATTTAACCATGCAGTAAAGCTGCATGCCCTCGGGAAAAATTACGGCTGTAGTTTCCCCTTGCTTTCAGTCGTTCGCTGTACCAGCACAGCAAAGCCGTTTTGGTTAGTGTTACAAGGCCAGATCAGTCAATCATGCAACTACTGAAAAGGCTGCTGCCCCTCTTCAGGAACCACACGTTTGTCTGGCCTCTCAACAGATACCCCTCCGTTGTGGTTGCCCCTACGGTACAGCTATCTGTATCGCCGAGGCACGCAAGCCTCCCCACCAGCGGCAAGGTCCATGGTTCATGGGGGGGAGGGAGGAACACAGCCTTAGATAAAGATATTAATGCAATGATATTTTCTTGAGAATGAACCCATAGGTACATTAATGTGGATCAAAACTACTGGTTTATTTTTGTGTATTAACTTACTGCAATATCAGAAACTTCTTAAAACTTTGCAGTGATGCAGTGCTTTGACCACCGCATGTGATTGAAGGAAGTGCTTCTGTCACATCTTCAAATATTTGAAAACTCACTTGGAACTAAGCTGATGCAGCCGCACTCTTTTATTTTCTTGGGGAATAAGAAATTGGAATCTGAGGCAGATTTAATGACCCAGTCTCTGATTTTGTCCTGAAGATCAATGCACATCAAACAAGAGATTTTATGTTCATTTAAGAGAGGGTACTGAAGCAGATAACAGTGTGTGTGCTGGGGAGGGGGGAAGGGGGGGCAGTAGGTACTGTAATTTAATGCAAATTTCCATCAAGAATTCCAACAGCATTTTATTTAAGTTTCTTTGCTGTAGTGGACAGTATCAACAAAGTGCTGGAACATACTGTTTCATTTGAACAATCACTTAAGTAAACAATCAAGTTTCTGTCCATGTTTAGGGCCACCAGTGTCTGTATGAACCCCCCTATATCTGCATTGTAGTGATTATATCACATGGACCCAGTGGAAATGATGGTGCCATTAATGGTTAGATCATAATCTTACAAGGATCATCACAAACTCTCCCCTCTTCACTTGACTGCTGGAGTTTTCTTTCATACCTCTTTCTCCAAAGGACCATTGTGTCAGCATTCATGGGTGTATGTATTTATACAAAAAAATTCTTGTGTAGATCTTAGGTCATACATTCCTTACTCACATTGCCACCTGGAATGTGTCCTCATATATGCCATTCTTTCCTGCATTCATTGACAATCAGTTGGTCTTTTCATACCCTGTGATAACCCATGCCTCTTGGCACTCACAAATGAAATTTTTATACTGTTTCTTGCTTGTGGGTATTATTTGTTAAAAACACAGATGTTTCTGCTACACTGACATTTTTATTTTTTAAATAAATCTTGTACTGCTTTATTTCAGATGACATCTCTATTAACGAGGAGCAATCAGCGTCCAAGTAATGCACCAGGACAGACAAATGTGATTTAAATTGTTCCTCGTATATGGAAACTGAAGACTTAAATATCAAATATATTCCAAATTTTTTCTGTATTATAGTGTAGTATTTTTTAACTTATTTATACCTGCCAAGTCTTCCTGTTCTTTTCAGCACGATGGTATTCTTCTCTGTACATGTCAGTTTCTTACATTCCATAACTGCTTTTGTCATTGAGAAGTTTCTTCAGAAATAACGTTGCTGCAATCCAACAAAATGGAGTATTTGCATTACTCCTATGTTCGGAAACAGTTGACATCAATTTTTATCCTTTATTTCTGTCATTATCAAAACAATATGATCAGTAGTGAATACCATTTATCGTTGCATGATGCATTGGAATTGTATATAATGTGACACAGTATGAGATGTAACACAGTATACTGAACAGAGACTTGAAAGGCCTCACATTGCGATGAGCTCACAATTTAATGAAAATATGTAAGTGTGTAAATTGCTTCACCACAAGATGTTATTTTGTAAACAAAAGACCTGTTTTGTCATTACCATGACTATTTGTAAATATTGTATAAAAGATAGTTGTGAGTCATGGTTAACATGTAATTACTTATGACTGTTCATTGTAATGTGTGATTGTATTTATGCAAATGCAGAGAGAGAGAGAGAGAGAGAGAGAGAGAGAGAGAGAGAGAGAGAGAGAGATTGATTGATTGATTGATTCATGGACTGTTTGATCTTCAGCATAATGCTGATATATATTTGTAAGGTTTTTTTTCCTTGTCATACACTATTTAATAAAAAGTTTGTCTGTAAAATATGATCTGTTTTTCATGTGTACATTGTGAGGCAAAAATTGGAGATAATCACTGTTGCTGAAGAATGGAGGCAGCTGTCAGGTTCTATTTTGCAAAAGGTCAGATGACTTACAGAGAAAAAGAGGAAACTGAGAGATGTTTTGTCATCAATAAAGATATTTAAGATATTATCACTGTATGAAACAAAATGAGGAAATGACAGTCCATGGACTATAGCAAAGTCATCTTTAAGGAAATTTAGGAACTGACAGCTGAATCGTACTAATGGAAGGATGTTCATCGCCAAACTTCTGATGATACTCCCAGAAGTATGTGTATACTGTTAGTAATAACCAGAATATGCTACAGCTCCAATGTTGGAAGTTAAATCCCTGAGAGGCTGTGCTGTCCAGATACTATGCCCTCCACAGGATGAGGGCGTGTGATACTATTGATAATTCTACATTAAGCATCATTACTCCTCATTTGAATTTCAACAGTTCCGCTATTTGCTAGAAGTGAGTTCCATCATATTTCTCTGCATTCAGTAATACAGCAGTATTACAGCACAGTCTACTTGCGCAGTAAATGCTGATCAGGATAAATACAAGTTCAAATGGCTCTGAGCACTATGGGACTTAACATCTTAGGTCATCAGTCCCCTAGAACTTAGAACTACTTAAATCTAACTAACCTAAGCACATCACACACATCCATGCCCGAGGCAGGATTCGAACCTGCGACCGTGGCAGTCACGCGATTCCGGACTGAAGCGCCTAGAACCGCACGGCCACCACGGCCGGCTATAAATACAAGTGTATAAGACCTAATGCTCACATTGAAGTAGATCACACTATACACCTTACGGCGTGAAGTTCAGTATCTGAAAGTTTTTAAGAGTTTATGGAAATATGGATTTCAGTTTACATTTTTAAAGAAGTAATAGCAATGTGGTTAACTTAGGTATAACATTACAATTATGAATTATTGCTGTATAGATAATTTAGTGCTAGTATTTCGACACCTCTAGTACACAATGTTATTAATTAGTAGCCTCAATGCGAGAGGACTAGTTAGACTGGAGCGTTTGTTTTTGTAAATGACATTTCAAATGTTGAAATATTTTGTAGCTGTGGAGATGACAAAACATTGTGCTAACACTCAGTATGATTAAAAATGATGAAGCCTAGTACTATAGGCATGATCCAGAAACATTGGAGTTAGTGGAAAACTGCTTGAGTACCATGACAAAAAAGAAGCAAAACTGATGCGAACCAATGTGAAAACTATGTTGACCACCTTCCCATTCCCCTGCCTCTCAACATGATAGGGATAGTAATCATGAATTCGTTTGACAGTGTACCACAATTAAACTGCAATAAAACCTTGAAGTGATAAATTCTTTGAGGAGCTGTAGACAATGAAAGTAATGTGCACTGTGATCATCAAAGGATTATCTCTTCTATTATGTCGATGCTCTTTTTATGATATGTTAAGGGTCGTGCACTTTTTGGTGAGCAAACAGAAAGATAACTTTTTCAATCACCATACTCAACAAAACTGGCTCACTGTGAATTTTCCAATACCTTAGACTGGCAAGAGACCTGAAAGGGAAATTTTTCCTGTCGTAGAAAAGATAAACAAAAATCTGACAGTGAAAATCTTGCACTGGTGCCTAGTATTTATGCAAGAATTCAGTCAAGTAAATACAGGGTGTTTCAAAATGAATATACGGGTTTTAATGCCTTGCAGCATTTATTACATTCAGCTTAAAATTATAAACAATACATCGAATGCAAGAGGATCTCAGACAGTTTTCCATGCAAGTGTTCAATGTGAGCACCATTGAGTCGATAGGCGAATTTTCATCCCAAACATTGATCAGTGCGTCTGGAGAAATTGTTACAACAGTGCTGTTTCTAAGGTCGCATGGATCAGCTGATAGCAGAGACACATATACTCGATACTTCATTAACTCCCAAAGAGAAAAATCGCATGATGATGTAAGATTGTGTGTAAACATTGAGGTCATGCAAAACGAGCTCTGTCATCCGGCCAATTGAGCGGTCGGGTACAGAGTCATTTAACCAATTGTGTACTGAGTTATACCAGTGAGAAGGCGCACAATTATGCTGCCGGGTCAAGTTCTGTTGAAGCTTCTTGTAACTGAGGAAAGAGCCATAGTTCTAGCTTATGAACATAAGAAACACCAGTTAGTTGCTTCATTGACAAAGAAAGGCCTATAAACTTTCTGCCTGGATATGGCACAAAAAAAAAAAAAAAAAAAAAAAAAAAAAAAAAAAAAAAAAAAAAAAATCAATTTAGGGTAGTCTCATTGCAAGTATACCATCTCGTCAGGATTTGCTGACCCGCAGATGCGCACATAATGTGTGTTCTCATTTCCACTTAGGTGAAATATCGATTCATCACTGAAGACAAAAATTTTCATTGTCATGCAGCAACATTTCGTTTGCAATGTTGGCACATAAATCATAGTCTGTAGGCTGTAGAGCTCTTAACAGCTGCAAATGATAAGGACGTAATTACAAGCATTTCCTTAAGTCTCCACAGAGACACCACTGGAACTACTAATTCACGATTAACCTTCCGAACAGATTCCTTGGAGTAAGCATGACACTCACTCGGTCAGCAAGTTTTTCAGTCACTCTTTGTCCTTCCATATTCTTCCCTTTGCACACTGGTATACTGACAAAACTGAGTTGCTCTTTCATTTGATGTATTATTTATAATTTTAAGTTGAATGTAATAAATGCTACAAAGCCTTAAAACCTGTATATTCATTTTGAAACACCCTGTATTTAAGGCTTTGAAGTATATTACATTTAACGTTTCTCTGGCTTGCACCCAGTCACTAGAACACTGACATACTGTTGGTGTCAGTGGAAGTACATATGTATCTGCATTTGTACAATTAACAGTGAGTCTCTCAAGAGCAAGAAGCCATATGAAGTTAGAAATACTTGTGTAGAAGATATAGAAAACTTTTTTCCTTTCTTGGATCTTTCTACACCATGTTTTTTGTTAAGAAGAAAGTAAGTAAAACCGTGAGCTAGAAGTCTGTTGTCTTGCCATTTTTGTTCTTGGGCCACCTTCCTGACTGACAGTACAGAGAATAACGTAACCATTAAATGCATGGTGTATAATTAATTTCAGATCATTGGAACTGGTAAGTGTTAGTGCAGGCAAGGCTGTTGAGATACTCTCCAGGAGATAGGACCTTTCCAATTAGACATACACATTCTTAGCACTGAATTCTCAGTGGAAAAGTGCTTTATGTGGCAGAATAGTTGGCCTGTGTTTGTCAAATGTGTAACTTGTTTGCCTCATTTAAGGCTGGTTTATTTACAACTGTATTCCACATGTTTATATGCTACTCAAGGATAGTATAATCCTCTTGAGCAATGAAGCTACAAGTTCTCAAATATTAGTATATGTACCAGTACTTTTTGATGAATTTGAAGAATTTTACTGAAAAACACACATCAGCGATTCTCAGTTGTGTAGCATCAGCTATATTTCTTATGTTGCATAAACTTTAACCTACTGCCATAGCTAAAATTGTTAACACACACCTGCGAGGTGGTGCTCGACTCTGAGCTAAACCTGTTTGAATCTTGGTGGCATATGAAATTTTCATTGCTGGTATTTGACCAGCAAGGAGAGGAGATATGGTGGCATGAAGTTTCAGATCACCAGTCTGTGTGCCAATGTCCTGGGTTAAAACTCCAATCCTCTCCACAGTGAGGGCATTTGACACTGTCAGTGATGATCCGTGTGTCAGATCAGGACATTAAAGTCAGCGGCCCTGTTGGTGCTATTCGTGAAGTGTAGAGTATGTGCCTGGCACTGCGTTTCACTCTCTCCCTTTCTTTCATCCATAACAACACAAACTCAACAACACACTGTACAATCACTCGTCACAGTCATCCATGTGACACATACACTCTTGACACTTCATAACAGGTCGGAGGAAGGCAATGGCAAAACAATTCCACTGGGACCTCACTATGAGCGGTGGTGTGGAATTCCTGGATCTACATTCCCCGAGTATGAGATTATTTCATTATTATAGACTATTTGCAACTTTTTTCACAAATTTCCTTCAACATTTTTAGTGTGGCATTGTCATTCATTCCTGGAGTAATACATTGTTTTCCAATTTTACTGCAGATATCTATATTTATTTCTGACCATCATGTTCAACATCTTTTTATTTTCCAATTTTTTATTCTTCTCATTATTGCTCATTCACACATTTTCCAATGTTCTGTAATTTCCTCCTTGCCTGCATATTATTACTATTCAATATTTATCGAAGACACAGTATTTTCTTGCATTTTTATCCATTTTTTCAACCGTGTCCTTACTTTTGCGTACATTGTTACTGTGTTCACGATCTACGCAAATTTATTTTACAGCCAGTCATCTCAATCTTCTTTTCTTACTTCTTTTCCCAGTGTTTTATGATTTATTCTTTCTTCCAGCACACTAAGGACTTGTCTCTCCTGCAAATGATTTGTATGGCATGCAAAATGTGTTTCGTATTTCATTAATGCTAGTTTTGTTAGCTCATCTACTTTTATTCCCAGTTAATTGTATTTTTAATATGCTCTTAATCATCTGTTTTGACCTTAATTTAAAATGAGATCCTTTTTATCTCCGGTTTCCATATTGTTTGTTCTTGACACATATGGCTATCCATTAAAAGTTTAAGACATCAATAAATATTGCTTTCTGGTCAAGTTTAGCTTTTTTATCAGTCCTCTTGGTGGACAAACAGAAAAAGAGTGAAGATGCCTATAAACTATTTAACTTTCATTATGCTTCAAAGCTATGGAGAACTATCCCCCTCCCCCACTTCTCTCCCTTCCATCTCTATCATCCTCTCTTCATCCCCCCCTCCGCCGTCTATCTTTCTTCCTCCCCCTCCCATCTGTGTCAGCCCCCCCCCTTCCATACACCCCCCCCAAAAAAGTCATATGGTTATGTGTACTTATGCTATAGCCATACCAACAACATTTGTGTTCTGATAATAATTCATAGTATCGAAGAATAGTGGAATGCAGCAGTTAAAGGAGCTTCTCCGTTAGATTTGCACACCCATCTACTGCCCAGTACTTGACTGTCAGTTTGAATGGTGCTCTGTCCTCTTAGCATAGTTCAATATTTTTCTTCATGATTTACTATTGATACTGCCATTTTATTAATACATTGTTAATCTTTTTCACCTACTTGAATTTATTGCTTTAATTCAAGTTTTTTGATTAATTTATAGATCATCCTCTAATGCTTTATGTCTTTTGGTTTTAGTTATGGACGACTTTGTGAAATCTTATAAAAAGTTTGATTTCTGTTGTGGCCTTTCATCTCTTCTTTCCAGATTTTGTACATGTTTTTTATGTAGAATTCTGCTTCTACCAATTTGTGAGCAGATTTTTCTCTTTTTAAAATTTTGGTTATGTAAAATGCAGTGGAGTCACTGTGGGATTACATACAGGGTTATTACAAATGATTGAAGCGATTTCACAGGTCTACAATAATTTTATTATTTGAGATTTTTCACAATGCTTTGCACACACATACAAAAACTCAAAAAGTTTTTTTAGGCATTCACAAATGTTCGATATGTGCCCCTTTAGTGATTCGGCAGACATCAAGCCGATAATCAAGTTCCTCCCACACTCGGCGCAGCATGTCCCCATCAATGAGTTCGAAAGCATCATTGGTGCGAGCTCGCAGTTCTGGCACGTTTCTTGGTAGAGGAAACACTGAATCTTTCACATAACCCCACAGAAAGAAATCGCATGGGGTTAAGTCGGGAGAGCGTGGAGGTCATGACATGAATTGCTGATCATGATCTCCACCACGACCGATCCATCGGTTTTCTAATCTCCTGTTTAAGAAATGCCGAACATCATGATGGAAGTGCGGTGGAGCACCATCCTGTTGAAAGATGAAGTCGGCGCTGTCGGTCTCCAGTTGTGGCATGAGCCAATTTTCCAGCATGTCCAGATACACGTGTCCTGTAACGTTTTTTTCGCAGAAGAAAAAGGGGCCGTAAACTTTAAACCGTGAGATTGCACAAAACACGTCAACTTCTGGTGAATTGCGAATTTGCTGCACGAATGCGTGAGGATTCTCTACCGTCCAGATTCGCACATTGCGTCTGTTCACTTCACCATTAAGAAAAAATGTTGCTTCATCACTGAAAACAAGTTTCGCACTGAACGCATCCTCTTCCATGAGCTGTTGCAACCGCGCCGAAAATTCAAAGCGTTTGACTTTGTCATCGGGTGTCAGGGCTTGTAGCAATTGTAAACGGTAAGGCTTCTGCTTTAGCCTTTTCCGTAAGATTTTCCAAACCGTCGGCTGTGGTACGTTTAGCTCCCTGCTTGCTTTATTCGTCTACTTCCGCGGGCTACGCGTGAAACTTGCCCGCACGCGTTCAACCATTTCTTCGCTCACTGCAGGCCGACCCGTTGATTTCCCCTTACAGAGGCATCCAGAAGCTTTAAACTGCGTATACCATCGCCGAATGGAGTTAGCAGTTGGTGGATCTTTGTTGAACTTCGTCCTGAAGTGTCGTTGCACTGTTATGACTGACTGATGTGAGTGCATTTCAAGCACGACATACGCTTTCTCGGCTCCTGTCGCCATTTTCTCTCACTGCGCTCTCGAGGGCTCTGGCGGCAGAAACCTGAAGTGCGGCTTCAGCCGAACAAAACTTTGAGTTTTTCTATCTATCTGTAGTGTGTCGTGACCATATGTCAATGAATGGAGCTACAGTGAATTTATGAAATCGCTTCAATCATTTGTAAGAGCCCTGTACTTTAGTTGAGTCAGTCAATAACTCCTTTATGTTTTCTTTACTACTGAGCATTACTATTACCACATACTATCCTATTTTGTGCTTTGATTACCCCTGATTTATTACCTTTTACACCCAGATTTAATTTTAGCAGTTATATTTTTTACTTGTTTGGATTATTTGCTGTTTATCAATATGTGAAATGCTAAGTATCTCATTAGACATACTTACAGTTTGAAATCATGTCAATTTGCAGACCTTTATTGTTAGCTGGGATCATATTACTGTCTATTTTCACAAATATTTTTGTTGACTACTGGAATGCTTTAAATGGCACATATCAATTTGGGGGCAGCTTTTCTTTTAAAATAGTTTCTTTGGGCAAAGAATGGGGGGAATTTTTTATTTGCAGATATTTAACATTTAGTCTAGAGAAGTGGACAGTTCTCTCCGCAGATTAAAAAAAGGCTTCAAACTAAACTATGTAGATAAAGTGTAAAAGTGAAAGATATTTTTAATATTATAAATTTATTTTCATTGTACTCATCTATACATATGTAACTTACATGCTTTGTACATCATTTTTCAGAAAAGTGGAAAGTAGCTTACAACAAGTTATTTGTCTATTTATAAGATAGGAAGGAATACATATGCATTAACAGCACAGAAAAAAAATCCCATAACGGCATTTCATTTCTGAAAACCGGTGCCAAATATCACAGCAGACAGTGTTGACTGTTGCACCTAGTCCCGTGCAACCATTCCATTTATGATGTTAGCCAGGGCGTTTCTCCTTCGTCTCCAGGAGCCAAGCCCTTGGGCATGGCATTGTAGTGTCCTGTACCATGTCTTTGTTCTTTCCCCATCCTCACCCTGAGGAGTAAGAAAAATAAATTATTTATCAATAAATTTTTATCAGCTGGTCTACAGATATTACAAATTTCTAAAGTATGTCATTTTCCTGAGGAGGCTGTTGTTTTACTTAATTATTTAGCTATTAGCTAATCTATCAAACTACATCACAATAAATGCTGGTGTACTGATACATTCCACACATCACTAAGAGAAAAAAACATGACATCTCTAGTAAGAACTTCACACAGCCATCGTAGCTATGGGCACAACTATCACAGATGTGAAGTCCATATGTCATTGTTCCATAGAGCACAACGTATTTTAAATTGTTATTCATGCCATGCTAATGGATTCTAATGTGTTGTGTGTATTGGTACACAGTTGCTGGAAGGATCCACTCTTTCAATTTCACATATGGATTTCACATCTGTGATAGTTACAGGCATGCTTGTACCTGCTACAGTTGTGTGTAACTTGTATTAGAAATGCCTTCACATGTTACTTTTTTTCCTGAACTGATGTGTGGAATGTAACATGATATAAAGATAACAATTTTTATTGTGAAGTAAAAGGGCCAGAAGTTACACTTTATTTCATTATTTAGTAATAAGCTTATTTTAAAAATAAAAGAACGGGCTACAGAGGAAAAAAACTTCCTTTAAGTTATTTAGCTGTAAGTGATCCTTACTACTTACAGTGAAATGCCCGATGAAACATTTTTCTGTGGAACCATTTTTTATACAGTCACATTCAATATGAAATTTTGTCAAATGAAATACATGGTAGTGGACGAAGTTACTTGCCTTGAAAATAAAGGTTTCCTTAGATGCCAATTCTTGCACTTCAAAGTAGTCTTCCCAATCAGTCTCACAACATACTATGCATTTGTCAAGGAACAGGGGATCCTGCCAAAAGAGAAAGACTGTTTTAGAGCTTGGACTAGAAGATATAGAATTTTTATTAATTTTTCTGTGAAACAGTTGACTCACCCTTAATAATGAATATCTGCCACTCTTTTCTCTGACAAGTAACAAGGTGGCTTCACGAACCCCAGTCTTGCGGGGAAACATCAATAAATCATCAGGAGGCTCAATTTGATATTCCTCAGACAGCTGCAACACAAATGCATATAAAATGGTTAAGATTCAGATGTTACCTCTGACAAGGAAAGCAATTTTACAATAATTCATGTAAAGATTCAGGAAAGGCAGTATGGAACAGTATCTTTGGTTTACAAAATACTGTTCTTATTAGGATGATACAAATAATATAAATGAAGGATGTCCAAGAAGTGAGCCTCCATTAACATGATCAGCAAAAGAAATTTTAAAAAATGGTTCTTTCATAGTAAGTTATGCTAAATTGAATATTTACAATATGAACTGGACAATGCTATTCTCTCACTGGTCCATCCCATTCTTCCCCCCCAGTGGTTATTGTAGTATCAAGGTAGTATATTATGTGCAGCCCAGAAATACTTGTCTTTGAATGTGGTACAGGTAAGCTAAAAGGCTGGACACCTCTGACAAAAATAGCTTGTCATGACATTATGCAGTTACATCAAACAAATTATATACTATATACAGTCATTGTTCAGTAAAGTGAGGTTTAATATTTCAGTATAACTGTGGAATTTTTTTTAATTGCGGGAAATGGTGTATATTGAAGTCATCAGGCCAGTGGCAATGCAGCAGAGGCACCAGATGTGACTACAGGCAGCCACACATCATTCAATGTGTTTAATACACGCATAAAAAAAGTTTTGCATCACCCCGGTTCCCAGAACTCCTGAAGATAGATGTTGACTGTGGATATTGTGTCACAGACATAGTCCCTTTGACTGTTCAGAGATGTCACTAAACCGCCCAAAGATGTAAACAACCACGCATGAGCAGCGCCTATTAGACGGAGAGGGTCTGGGAGCCGATCAGTTCCAGTCATTCCCAAGGGAAGTGTCCAGGCATCTCGGAGTGAACCAAAGTGACGTTGTTTAGACATGAAGGGGATACAGAGAGACAGGAACTGTCGATGACGTGCCTCACTCAGCTGAGTGTTGCATTTGCCTTCAACCAGACAATCGTTGGAGACGTGTTGGGAGGAAACCCGATTCCCTGATATTTTGGGGTGGCATTACGTGGGGCCAACGTACGCCGCTGGTGGTCCCAGAAGACAGCGTAATGGCTGTACAATATGTGAATGCCATCCTCTGACCGATAGTGCAACCATATTGGCGGAATGTTGGCGAGGCATTTGTTTTCATGGATGACAATTTGTGCCCCCATCGTGCACATATTGTGAATGACTTCCTTCAGGATAATGACGTTGCTCGACTAGAGTGGTCAGCATGTTCTCCAGACCAGACATGAACCCTATCAAAAATGTGTGGGATAGATTGAAAAGGGCTGTTTATGGGCAACATGAGCTACCAACCACACTGAGGGATCCACGCCGAATCGCCATTGATGAGTGGCACAATCTGGACCAACAGTTCCTTGATGAACTTGTGGATAGCATGCTATGACGAATACAGGCATGCCTCAATGCAAGAGGATGTGCTGCTGGGTATTAGAGGTAACGGTGTGTACAGTAATCTGGACCACCACATCTAAAGGTCTCATTGTGTGGGTGGTACAACATGCAATGTGTGGTTTTCATGAGCAATAAAAAGGGCGGAAATGATATTTATGTTAATCTCTTTTCCAATTTTCTGTACAGGTTCCGGAACTCTTGGAACCAAGGTGATGCAAAATTTTTTTTGATGTGTGCATTAAATCTCACACACTATATCTTAAAAGACTAACATTGCAAACTCAACATAAATCAAAATTTTATTATTGTACCTGATTGAAAAGAAAAGTCTACTTTCATAATCATACAGGGTGAGTCAGAAAGAATGTCCCTTTTCAGTTGGCCGTTGTGACTGTGGGTGCATGCAACGGTAGCCAGTGACATGCTAGCAGGATTTATTTATTTATTTGTCCAGATAAATCTCTTTTTAAGTACATATATTGTACGCAGGATATTGGACAGAAAAATCGTTTTAGCTATTGGATTTTCAAATGTCAAACATACATTTTATAAATTTTTATGACAAATTGGATCTATACAGTTAATAATTACAAATTTTTGAAATACTGTATATTTATAACTTATTTCTACAATTAAAGATACAAATTACATTTTTTTCCTGCATAAGATACTGTGAGATTGAATAGCAGCAGTTTTTCAGAAGGTAGGATGTCATAGACTTTTTAAAGCTTTGTAGTTCAGTAAGAGATTTTATATGTCTTGGTAATCTGTTGTAAAGTTTTGTTCCTGCATGATATACACCTTTTTGGCATAATGTGGTGTTACAATGATTAACATGTATGTCATTGTCTGACCTGGTACTGTAATCATGGACAGTTTTGTTTTGAGGAAAAAGGTTTTCTTTTCTCAGTATGCTTTTTTTTGACATGTGTGACTATTTCCAGTATATAAATGCAGGGAAGGGGTAGGATCTTTAGATCTTTAAAGAAAGGTTTGCATGATTTTCTGCTGCTCACTTGTTTCACTATTATTATAATTGCCTTTTGTTTCCTGAAAACTGTTATGGCCTTCCTTAGGTTAGTTAGGTTTAAGTAGTTCTAAGTTCTAGGGGACTTATGACCAAAGCAGTTGCGTCCCATAGTGCTCAGAGCCATTTGAACCATTTTTTGTTATGGCCTGATGTACATTTCCCCAGAAAATGATAACGTACTTCAGTATTGAACGTACACGAGCAAAGTATACAGCCCTAACTGTTTCTGCACTAGTACTGTTGCAGAGAATTCTTACCACATAGCTCATTTTTGCTAGTTTTGAATTTAGGGCTGTGATATGAGTGTTCCATTTAAGATTTTCCTGGATATATATCGCAAGAAATTTAGTTTCATTTACAGCACTAATATTTTGGCTATCTATACATATTACAGGTTGTGCCGGATTTTTATTTTGATCAGTGTGGAAATTCATGAGTACCATTTTTTGGGGATTAAGTATTAGCCTGTTTCTGGAAAACCATTCAGACACTCCTTTTGTAATATCTTTTGCAGATGCAGTAAGATATTCTTCATTATTCCCTTCAATCAATAGACTGGTGTCATCTGCAAACAGTACTGGTTCAGAATCCCCAACGTGTGATGGGAAATCATTAATGTAGACCAAAAAAAGAAAGAGACCTAAAATGGAGCCCTGTGGAACACCATGACTTAGTCCACATGGTTCTGAAAGGTGTACCTGGAGTTCATTTCCTTCCATGTACTTAATTTCAGTTACCTGAGAGCGATATTCCAAATATGATTTAATCCACTGATTTGGCACAACTCTTACACCATACCATTCGAGCTTCCTCAGGAGTATAGAATGATCAATCACATCAAAAGCTTTTGTTAGGTCCAAGAATAAACCTGAGATATTTCTGTGGTTGTCCACTGCATTTAAGACATGGTTTATCAGATTGAAAGTGGCAGTTTCAATTGATCTCTGTGATCTGAAGCCATGTTGACATCCAGAAATAATAATATTCTTGTTGAAGAATGTAATTAGTTTTGAAAGGAACACTTTTCCAATAATTTTAAAAAATAGGGACACAAGCCTATAGTTACCCATACATTGATGATCACCTTTTTTATATAGGGGTATTACTTTTGCCATTTTCAGTTGCTGAGGGAAGACACCACATGATAAGGATGAATTGCATATGTCCAATAAAGGTGAAAGTATTTGTCTTGCTGTTATTTTTATAATATAATCTGGAATATCATTAATACCAGTTGAATACTTACTCTTCAGTGAATTAATGGTATTTAGGAGCTCTGTTGGGCTTACTGGACTGAGGAACATGGATATATTATTTATTTCAATAGGGAGTGGGAAATTCAGTTATAAGCAAGGGAGTGGGAAATTCAGTTACAATGGACACTTTGAGTGTGCAAGACTCTGTCCATGTGTTTGAGTTTTACATTGAAACGAAGTCAATAGTAATGATGTTTCTGCAGATTAAACCATCGCAAGTCATTCCGCATGGCCATACCAAACGTCATTGGTGAGCTATGTGATGCATGTATGGGTCAGTGCATTGTAGCAACTCTCCTGGACAGTCCTGAAATGTGAGGACATGGGAGTACCTTGACCATGAATAGGCACCAGTTCAAACAAGTCCTCAATGAACACTCCACCACAGATTACAGATGTGGCAGCTATGGCAGTGTATGGTACACTTTACACCTAAATTTGCAAGCATGGCCTTACAAGACACAGGTAGTGCAACACTTAAAACCCACATACAAGATTTGGTTTTGTGACACATTTTTGGAAATATGGGCTGATAATCTAGGAATTGTTGAGAGCTTGATGATGACTGATGAGTCCCACTTTGTATTGTCAGGAGCAGTTGAGAAGCAGACTGCCATTTTTGGGACACTGAGAATGTACAGCAAGTCCACAAAAAGGTGTTACACAGCCCAAAAATACTGTGACTTCTGAGTGACATGTGTCTATCATTCAGAATTTTGTCACCCTTGCACAACAGCAGCATTCCTGCAGAATCACGTGGCATCAACAGTATGGTGCAACAGCACACACTGCACATCTGTCAATGGACAAATTGCTTGAACAGTTAACTAGATCTCTCATCTCCTGTTTTGTTGATGTGGCTTCCACGGTCTGATGGCTCCTGTTTTGTTGATGTGGCTCCCACAGTCTGATGGCTCCTGATTTATTCCTCTTTGTTTATCTTAAGTCCAGAGTGTGTGAAAGTCACCCTGAAAACCTCCAAGCACTGGAGGCCAACACCTGTAGAAAAGTTGATGGTATTCCTGTTGCTGTACTGGAGAACATTTTGTGTAGCAGCTTCATAGCTCATCTACATTTGAGTGCTCTGATAAAGGTGGTGCTTATCTGAGTGATGTGATCATTTAGAAGTCAGTGCTACATAATGCATGAAACTCCAAAGGCTCACTAACACATCTGCATTTGTGAATCATGAAGCCCTATGTTAACAAAGTTTTTGTATAACATGAGAACATTTTGTTTCCCCACAAACTATTACATTCAGATATTTATATTAATATGACATGGCTGGCAGTTGTGACTCATACATATTGTACTCACAAGATACTTGTGCTCTGTGTTTTGTGAAACCCACAATTTCTAAATTTCTGAACATATAAAGCAGTTGCTGATCTTTGCACCACTCAGAATCTTAAAAAAATCAGCTGGATACTAGTACAGATTTTCTTCAGTAGTACTTCATTATAGATAACACCATCATCAGCAAAAAGGCTAATGTTACTGGTAATATTATCTGCCAGGTCATTTATATACAACATGAGCAGTAATTATTTCAACACAGTTCTGTGGGGAACATCTGAAGTTACTTCTACATCTCTAGATGGCTAGGAATTGAAGATAAACAGGTGAATTCTGCTGCTGAAGTAAAATGGAAAAACAGTGCCGATAAAACAGGGCAATTTCCATCTCTCATGGACATCCCGTGCCGAAAAGTAAGACCATAACACAGATAAATTCAAGTTAACACAAATACATAAGCTTGTGATCTCAACAGCAATAGTGCATTTACATTTAATCCTGCCTTCAACTCTCCAGTCCTATATACAAGTAGTGTAGTACCAATGTAGTGGGTAAGCGAAGAGAAAATGACCTTTGTGTCCCTAGCAGTAATATATCTGCCACCAAAATCAAGGGAAATGTGTCCATAGTTACAGGGTCATGGAATAGTGTGATGACCGTTCTATTAAAAAAGATAAAAATTTTGAAGTGGTGTTTGTCATCTACTTTCTAGCACATATTTTAACTGTGCACCTGCCAGCCATCTTCATGGGACTCAGTTTGAGATGATTGGCAAGTGCCCAGTTGAAATATTGTGCATGGAAATAGACGGCAACTGGTCACAATCTTGAAATGTTGAGTGTTCAGTATGCTGTGAAGATGTCAAGATATTTAACACTGTTATCATAATGTGTATCCTAAGATGGTAGGTGAGATGCTAAGTACACATGGGCAGCAAATTGGCACAAGTAATGATGCATTATATGCAACTGTACATTCATATAAATTATATTAGTGTAGTGTGGTTTTGTAAACTACTACTACAAGTATTTTTTTAGATAAAAACATTATCCTCCAATTACCTTTCCTTTGGTAACTAGAAGAGCATTGATAGGATTCAGTTTGATTGTTCGGCCTTTTCTCCAATTATTGTCTGTAGGATTTGTGTATAAAAGCTTTCCTTCCATGGAAAATGTTGCTTCTTCATGGTTCCACTCCAACACTTCAAGAGCCATCTAGAAAACACAGAAATATTTGTTATGAGAACTCTGAGTTGAGGCACAAAAGATGAACTGGAAAAAATCAAAGTATAATTAAAAAGTGCCACTGATCATTTCAACTACCTAGGATCATGCAATTTTACTGTGTTTTACATGCTTTTGGAAACTGATGAGAATTTAACGGCAAATTTCTCTCACTGACATGCTGCTGCTATAGAGAAGATAGGAACAACTCTGTCTATAAAAATTACTGTAACATTTTCATACTAGCGTAAGTGATAACACTGTTTGAAAACTTTTAATACAGTCTGAATGAGAAACTAAACAATTAAAATTTTCTAAGCTGTAAGCAAAAACTATAACTATAGCAGTTATTACTGGAAGATATTATGAACATCATACTAATAGGTGTCAAGAAGTAAACAACAAGCAAATTTACTATGTGTTACAAAGGTGGAGGAGGAATAGAAAACACATGGGTAAAACAGCAGAGAAATGACAAGTTTTTCAGAACTGATGATCCTGACAGGAGCAAGGGAGTATTTCAGATCTTTGTCAAGGGCATACATTTATCTGTATTCCATCTTTAGACATGTTTCGTGAAATTTTACAACAAAATGAATACTCTGAACAAAAGTATTTTTTAATATTTTTACAAATGCAGTCACATAAGAAATAAGAGGAGCTATAAAGCAATGACAATTTTTAAAATCGAGAGTCTACAAGAGATGCCTACAGTTTAGGGGCTGATAACGAGTGTAACAGAGGAAGTAATTTAACTATATTTCTCAAGTAAGAAAAAAATAAAAGATTACATAAATACTCAGAGTAGATACAGTACTGCATGGCAACTTACTTTCTTAGTGAAACATGTTATTGCACACAAAACCTGGTAATCAATAATCTGCTATGTGATTACACTATCAGTCAGCAGTTGAACTGCATACCTATATGGCATGAAAGCACAAATTAAACAAATGTAGCCAAATATTTTCTTGCCACTCTTCTTCGATGTATGGGAATGTTACTTCAGTAAGCAACAGAAATCTAGTCTGCATATCCAGACATTATTTTGGGGCAAACAGAGAGCATATGGCATGTATATCTGTTATTTAATATGAAAATATATCAGTTGCTAATGTCTTTACAATTATTTTTTATACAGATATTGAAAAACTACTCATCAAATAACACATTTTTATTTTTTGTCATTCTTAGTTGTCTTATTCTCCATACCAGCAGAAGTAAAATAACAACATTGCTGATCATCATCCATTTGATTGATTAGATACACTGAAAACTAGCCTTTTGTCTGCTAACAGAGACTCGAACATTCATAAAATTTAGATTTTGGTGGGCCACAGATGTTTCTCCAATTACATCTGATAACAAAAGAGTACCCACATAAGGTCTGCATTCATCACATATAATTTACATGGCATGAAGAAAAGGTGAGTAAAAAATTACAGTCTCTGTCTTTTATTAAGAATGACAAAAGTGCAGCCAAAGAATAAACACTGACAGTGCATTTTAAAGTTTACATAGGAAACTCTGGAAATCAACTTGGACGTCATTCCATAAAGCTAATAGATCCAACTGAACATGAAATTGTATTGTAAAAATATCCCACTTTACTAAGTATACTATATATGCACTTGTATTACATGATTGTCAGGAGGTTCATGTAGTTATAACAGGATCTGTATTGTTCACTGCATGAGTACTTCTTTCATATGGGCTAGTATGTTCAAACCATTTAATTTATTCTATTTGAAATAGTAGCAGTCTTCATGTATCTTTAATAGATTACCATTTTTGTTTTATAACTGTGATATGGTTTTCACTATGCTTACCTTTCTGAGTTTAATATTAATCATGTCACTTTCACTGCTCAATCTTCGCCCATTGATTATTGATATACGTCTCCAAAGTTTCATGGTGCTGATGTCCTTTGCTTCCTGAAATGAAAATTAATATGATGAGACATCATCATGTTGTTATTGATGGCAACTTACCTCTTAAGATTATTAGTTCATAATAGTTTTTAAAAAGCCAAGGGATCATTTGTTTAAAGACTTAACTGTACTTTCACAAGAGAAAATTAAGTACAGAGCTACAGAGAATCTTACAAACTGTGTCATGCACATACATATCTTTGTATTTGTGTGTTTAGTAATACAGCATGTGTTAATTGCTTTTACTGGTTTTCTGTTTCTTGCTGCGGGCATTTCTTCCTAGCTGGAATTCTGACAGCAATGAACCCGCAATGAACAGCAGCAGCTACTTCAACATATTAAGTGAATTCATCAGACTGTGTTCACTTCAACTATGGATCTGTCCCACGAATACCACTTTTATGAACAACTTAAGACAATTGGTGACTCCCACAGTGACTTGCATAATGTTTTTACCATCGGGATCAGCCTACATTGCGTGTTAAACACCAAAGTGCTCTTCTACCATCAATTACAACAATGATGAACATGTGCAAATGCCATGTGTAAGGACTTTTGACCTCCTTGGCAATACCGGTAATTAGTTTAATTTTCTTCAAAAACACAAGACAATATTCCACCAACTATTTCAGGTCTACACAGCATAGCCTCATGTGATTTTACTGGTCCATACGTGTCAGGCACAAGCCAGACGAACCTGTTCATAACCTCTTGCAGGGTTCAGATAGTTGGGTCACACAAGAAGATTCTTGGGTTGCCATCCATGCTGGATGTGGTCCCAAGGATCCCATCTGCTGTTGCTCTCAGACCACATGTCCCAGCAGGTCAATGTCAAAATTTCAGTGGAGCATATATACAATCAAGTTTTCACCCTAAATACCACTCTCTCAACTGGAGCATCCAGAAACATGATTCATGACCATCACCTTCACACTACACACCCATGGCATATTCAAGGATACTCCTAGGCTTGTAGTCCTATCACACAACATGTGGGGTCAAGCCCACATCATCATCGATGTCATACAAGCATCTCTGGTGGACAGCAACTCTGACACTGCGAAGGCAGCATTGCTCCATTGACCTGCCAAGAGGCCAGAGCACCAACTGCAACAAGTAATTTGCCAGCCACTGTGGTCGAGCTGTTCTAGGAGCTTCAGTCTGGAACTGTTTGGTCACAGGTCTGAATCCTGCCTCAGGCATGGATGTGTGTGATGTCCTTAGGTTAGTTAGGTTTAAGTAGTTTTAAGTCTAGGGTACTGATGACCTCAGATGTTAAGTCCCATAGTGCTTAGAGTCATTTTTGAACAAGTAATTTATGAGGAAAAATTGGGCAACAGGACACCTCCAGTTTGGAGACATCTCTGTACATCAGTCGATTCGACTCTTGTGCCAGACTGCATGCTGTGGCTTTTCAAACTACCACCTCAGATACAGTTGTCAATGATCTTGCACAATAGCAAAATGATAGAATGCAAATTTGTCGTGGCTGATAGGCCTTTTGCTCTCCTACAGCAATGACAATACACAGATGAGACAGACCACAATGTTTCTGCCAGTACATTCCAAGCATGACACACTGCCCGCAGCCACAAGCAGTTGATGCAGCCCATGCAGTTACATACAGTCATGAGTGTAACATCACTAACCTCCACCAGGGGGGCCATGACCTTCAGCCACCTGTGATGGCCATGTCCATGGCCGACAATGCCATTCCTCAGACACGAGTCAATGTGACAATGACTGTGTTGGTTTCACACTTGCTTTACCAGCACAGCATGCAACTGCTCCACACTGTGCAACCACCCAGATGCAAAGATGTGGTCTGTCATAGATTATCTGGAATGCTGTACTCATTTAAGTCACCTGTGGTTATAACACATGAGCCAAACTAGTTGTATTCCATTTCTGAGTGACAGTACGAGACTGTACATGTTGGATGACTCAACAAATCAATACTTCCTGATTGACACTAGCTCAGAAGTGAGCACCATTCCCAGAGAGAAACCACCAATGGAGTTAATGATCCTGATATACATCTACATAATGCTAATGTCACTCATATCAGACTTTTTGGGACTGTCATGCACACTATGCACCTCGATCTGCACAAGAAATTCCCCAGCAATTTCTGGTTGTACATGTTTGGGGTTGCAAATATTTGAGAACCAACCTTCGGCATGGATTTTTGCCTCAAATTCATGTTTCCCAAGACCTAACATGAAGTATACTCAGGCAAACCAATATTGAAGGGTCAGTACCCCACAGTACCAGCTTCCCATCACTGCATCCATAGGCATTTCCAGAGGAGACTTTTCTGAAAGAGCTTTCCTCAGTCTACACATGACTCCCATCTCCAACTGTTTAATGACCATTGGACTTTAGACTCAGAAATACAAAAGCTGATTATGAGATATGAAGAAGTGGAAAAGGAGAGGCTCCAGCAATGCAACGAGAATCTTGAATTGCACACCACAATACTTTTGGTAGGACGTGAACTGGATTCTGCACATTCTTACCTGTGGCACTTACAGCAGGAATGGAATCACCATCTCCAAATACCCAGGGTGACACCAGCAGATAACACAGATAACACACACACATACAGTTGGGACATGCCACACGACTTATCACAAATACTGGTCAGTATAGTGAACTTTTCAAACAGTGTGCATGCATCTGTCGTGTATGCCCCCATGTTCCCCAGATATCACAGGTGACCCTTAAACACAGAAGCCTTAGATATGACACCATGCACAAAATCAATACTATACCAGGTCTGCTGGTCTGCCACAAAGCAAGCAGACTGGCATCAGGCTGACTATGAGCAGCTAAGTTACTGCAAGTTGGTATAATCAGGCATTCTGATAATATGTGGGATTCACCCATACACTTAGTTTCCAAGAAAGATGGAATGTACAGATTATGTGATTATTGGGTCCTCAATGCTCACATGGTACCTGATAGTTACCTGATACCGAAGTTCCAAGACTTTTCTCATACCTTAGCAGGTACTTTCACGTTTGGTGTTCTAGACAGTAAAATGTTTGCCTGCAAATTCCCATAGCTACTGAAGACATATCCAAATCAGTTATAATAACACTGTTGGAGCTCTGTGAATTTTTGTTCATGCCTTTTGTTTTGAAAAGTGCAGGCCAAGCATGTCAACACTTCACTGATGACATTCTCTTCAAATTTCCATGCTGTTATGCATAATTGGATGATATTTTAGTTTTCTTTTAGTATTTCTGGAAGAACGTGAGGATCATATTACACTCATTTTTGAAACTCTTGAACATTTCAATGTAGAGATGAACGACAACGAGTGCCAACTTTGATAGCCCTGTGCAACATCCCTGGGTCACTCTGTTAGTCGAAATGAGGTTCAACCTCCAACTCAACACATGAACCTTTCCACCAGCTTCTATGGGACAGGATTTATCATGAGTTATGGAGACAACTGCCCACGATTAATTTCTACAGGCATCACTTGCCCCAAGTGGCAAAAACACATGCTTCAAGTAGGCTCTCACTTGGACTCCTCAAATTCTTCAAACATTTGACCAAATTAAGCTCAGCTTATTACGCACTACAATATCAGCCCATCCAGCCACAGTAGCTCTCTTGGCAGTTACCTCTGACTTGACTGGCACTGCGATTGGAGCTGTGCTTCAACAACAGTTGCAGGCGAGCAACTATTGTTACCCTTCTTCTCACAGTAGTTAACCTTGTCTCATCATAAGAGGTCAGCTTATGGTAGAGAGCTGCTTACAGTATACTAAGCAGTGCAACACTTTAAGGAAGTCATCAAGGGTAGACTACTCGCTATTTACATGGACTATTGACCACTGACAAATTGCATACGTAATCTAGCAAAGGACTGTTCTCCACATTCTCCACACCATTTCCACCATCTTGATTACATTGCACAGTTTGCTACCAATATTCAGTATCTCAGGTACACAAACAATGCACTATCAGCAGACATCAACTACAGTGTGGCACAGAATAATGGGAATGTTTGAAATGAGTAGTGGCAGCCATGGGCAGGTGGCAGCACTGTGGGTTCGTAGCAGTTAGTGAGTTAACAGTCCGCCATTTCACTAATCATGGATCAGTGGAACAGACAACAGTGTGTGTTAGCCATAAAAATCTTTTATAAAAACAATGGTGGTTTGGTATGGCTCAGAGGGAGTTTCAATGTTTTTATAGTTTAGGATAACATAATGCCATTCCTTCAAAACATGTGATAAAATGTTGGATTAATAACTTTGAAGAGACTGGATTTGTCCTCAAGTGTACAAACTACAGATGGTGCAACAACTGAAGGACAATGATTACCAGTTATGATTAGGATTCTGTAGACAAATGATAACAAAAATAAACAATGACAGTGAATTTCTAAACAAATTGTGGATATCAGATGAGGCACATTTCCATCTCATAGGTTATAGGAATAAATAGAACAACTGTTACTGGCCAAACACAAATCCTAATGACGTTCATGAGCGCCCTTTACACGCTAGTAAAGTGACAGTATGGTGTGGTGTTTCATCACATGGGATTATTGGACTGTATTTTTTCACAGATGAACAGGGAACCACAATAACTGTCAATGCCGATCATTACTTGGAGATGTTACAAACTTTCATTAGTCCTGCATTGAACAATGTTCCAAACATTCAAGAAGCCTGGTTTCAACAGGATGGAGCGACATCACACACTGCACGGAAATCAATGGCATATGTGCTAGAACTGTTTGGCAAGCGTGTGATCTCACAATCTGGTAATATTCCCTGGCCCCCAAGATCGCCATACTTATCCGTTTTGATTATTTCTTGTGGGGTTACCTCAAGAGCAAAGTCAATACGACTCGATGAAAAACCTGGGACGAGTTAAAACAGAGACTTACAGATGCAATTCACAGTATCCCAGCTCAGATGTTGCTGTGGTCAATGAGGATTCTCAACTGCAGATTTCACGGATGTATTTCTACAGAAGAACGCCATATTAGGGATATATTAAAAAAAAAAAAAATGATAAATGCCATCAATGTTTCATAAATGACAAAGTTGAAAGGTTTCAATTACTATGAATGCAATTTATTTCCTTCATCACTTCTAGTGTTATTGGATTGTGGAAATGTTCCTGTTTTTCTGTGTCAACTTGTGTAACAAATGCACCAAGGCCCAACAGAAGGATTCACACATCTGCAGTCCCCTACAAGACACTATAACTATTTGATTTGAATGGTTCACTATTCCTGATTCCTCCATACAGTTCTTGTGTGACTTGTCACAGAACTGCTTCTGCCCATTAGCCTCAATCACTCACTATGACAAAGCCTATTTTTGATATACTGCATGAACTGTCGTACTCAGGTGTACACCTCACTACTAAACTTGTTACGGACCAATTGTCTGACCAGATGTGAAGTAAGACTGCAAACTCTGGACAGCTTGCCAGTGCAGCAAGACTGGTCAACATGTACAGCCAAAACACATGCAATATAAAATACCCAATGACCAATTACAATGTGTACAGCTCGACCTAGTCGGCCCCTTACTAAATTTGGAAGCTTTACAGTGTGTTCTTTCTGCAATCAATCACATCACCTGCTGGACTGCAGCAACACCCTTGCCAGACACAATGGTGTAAACAACAGCGAGGGCATTTGCACAATTGTGTATATAACATTCTGGCTGCCCGTCATCCATCACTACCAACCAAGGCCACCAATTTTGAGTCTGCTCTATTCTCCAAACTATCTTTGTGGCATCCATTGCTTCTGCACCACAGTATACGATCCACAGAGCTATGGTTTGGTGGAACGCTGACCTCAAACAGTCACACCAGCACTTATGTGTTGAGGGGCCACTGGACAGTTTACTTACCCTGGCTTCTTTTAGGTGTGCATTCTGTGTTCAAAGAAGACCTCCATGCCTCTTCAGCAGAGATTTTACAGGATGTTCAATTTACTGGCAGATTTTGTCTTTCTGGTACAGCCAGCAATGACTACAGAGCTACCAGCTTTAGTCTGGAGAGTGAAACAACACAGCATGCAACTAAGAATACTAAAGTCAGCCCCATGGCTCAGCATAGCTGAGCACTCTGCCACTACAATTTCATAAGCTCAGTGCTGACCAGCAATCCAACTAAAGTCATCCCTGATGACCCCCCCCCCCTCCCCTCTCCTTTACTCATGCCACCTGTCCTAAAAAGGGGAGCTGTGTACTGCACTGCAGCCAGCCATTGGATGTTTGGTCATGCAGAACTGTGGAAAAAAAGTCAGCATCTGCAACCTCCGGTGACCTCCTGCTTCTGCTTAGGGCTCCTGGGGGAAGGCTGGGTGGGGTGGGTGCTCCGTAGGGACCTCACCATCGATGATATAAAATATTAGAGAACAAGACTCTTTGGCACTAAGTTTAGCTTCCCACGAGGAGCATGTCTTTGAATGAGCTAGTTTGTTGTCAACAGCTGTACCATGCACACGTGTTTATTTGTTTGTCTGTGTTTAGTAATGAAGTGTGTTCTAATCACTTTTACTAGTGTTCTGCTTCTTCCTATGAGCATTCCTAGCTGGAATTCCCACGAATATGTAGTTCATTAGTGTTATTTTTCCCAGTTTTACCCCATTTAACGTGCATTTTTTGCAAAGTCATTGAATATTTCTTGCTAGGAGTCATTGTGCTCATATGTCTCCAAGGCTTCAGTTTCATAGCCAAAGCTCTGATTCTGTGATGAAATTACTTTCATGGTATCCTCCTAACTTTACTTAGAACCATTACTGACTTTCTCATTTCTCACATGTCACATACTTCTACATCTACATCTATATCTACATCCATACTTCGCAAGCCACCTGACGGTGTGTGGCAGAGCGTACCTTGAGTACCTCTATCGGTTCTCCCTTCTATTCCAGTCTCGTATTGTTCGTGGAAAGAAGGATAGTTGGTATGCCTCTGTGTGGGCTCTAATCTCTCTGATTTTATCCTCATGGTCTCTTCGCGAGATATACGTAGGAGGGAGCAATATACTGCTCGACTCTTCGGTGAAGGTATGTTCTCGAAACTTTGACAAAAGCCCGTACCGAGCTACTGAGCGTCTCTCCTGCAGAGTCTTCCACTGGAGTTTATCTATCATCTCCGTAACGCTTTCGCAATTACTAAATGATCCTGTAACAAAGCGCGCTGCTCTCCGTTGGATCTTCTCTATATCTTCTACCAAACCTATCTGGTATGGATCCCACACTGCTGAGCAGTATTCAAGCAGTGGGCGAACAAGCGTACTGTAACCTACTTCCTTTGTTTTCGGATTGCATTTCCTTAGGATTCTTCCAATGAATCTCAGTCTGGCATCTGCTTTACCGACGATCAACATTATATGATCATTCCATTTTAAATCACTCCTAATGCGTACTCCCAGATAATTTATGGTATTAACTTCTTCCAGTTGTTGACCTGCTATTTTGTAGCTAAATGATAAAGGATCTATCTTTCTGTGTATTCGCAGCACATTACACTTGTCTACATTGAGATTCAATTGCCATTCCCTGCACCATGCGTCAATTCGCTGCAGATCCTCCTGCATTTCAGTACAATTTTCCATTGTTACAACCTCTCGATACACCACAGCATCATCTGCAAAAAGCCTCAGTGAACTTCCGATGTCATCCACCAGGTTATTTATGTATATTGTGAATAGCAACGGTCCTATGACACTCCCCTGCGGCACACCTGAAATCACTCTTACTTCGGAAGACTTCTCTCCATTGAGAATGACATGCTGCGTCCTGTTATCTAAGAACTCCTCAATCCAATCACACAATTGGTCTGATAGTCCATATGCTCTTACTTTGTTCATTTATGTAATTCATGGCATACTAATCTTGAGTTTCTGGCATAAATCATTCATTTTTTCCAGAAATGAATGTTTGCTGCTGGCTGTTCAAACAACCAGAATTCAGCTTACTTTATCACCTGTTAACATTTCTTCAACAACTAAAAGCTCAAGTTTTACATTGCAGTAGTTGCCTTCTAAATATGATGGAGAAACAAGACTAGTGTAATTGTCAGTCAGTGGAGTACTGAGGTACAGCAAATAAAAATCTATCAAGGGAAGCCAAGGATTGTAGTACATTATGTACTCACAATTAGCCCCATCCAGTTAAGGTAAGGTTTCAAGTAATTACAACGTCTGTCTGGTCATGCCTGAGCAGCTCTGATTTCTCAAAAGCTCTATTCTTACTTCTGAAATCATTACTAACTAGCACACTCGATAATTTCTGTGGACTGATGATACAGCTCATGCTATATCAGTACAAAAACATGTTTTTACACATTCTTTATTTTCATTGATATTGTCATATCAAGTACAACAGTATGTATACTCACTGAATTGATATGCTCAAGGTGCAACTCAATCTTATGCTGAGCTTGCTTGAGCAGTTCTCTTCCCTCATGATGTGCAGGAGTCAATTTGTATAGCCGTGCCAAAAGCAGGGGATATTTGGTAACTCGCTGCACTGGTACCTAAAAGTAAGAGATAGTATAAGTACCTTAACATGTAGAAAACAATGACATACAAACAAAAATTGTGTCTAAGTAACATAGTCAAATCAGGTACATTTACCATTAGCTGAAAAATTTTCTCTGGCTGATTTTACACCTTGGCAGTCTACTAATATGCCACAGACATATAATTAGAACATATAAAATGATGTTTGTAAAGGCTTTTGATGTATTTTCTCAGTACTGATCACTTGTGACAAATTTCAATTTTTCAGTTTGGAAGAATCTATAAGTTTTTAAGTTCATATTGTGTTTTGCATCAGAGACTTCTACCCATAAATAAAGATAAAAATGAATGATGTGTTACTCACCATTAAGAAAGAGTTGAGATTCATGCGTCTCAATACAGCATTTTCCATTTGGGAAACCCTAAGGAAAATGCGAAGAATTTCCTTTTCCTTCTCAAGATTCGATAACAGCATTGAAGCTGCTCCCTGAAAAATATGGTACATTTTCAGTTAAGCAAGAAATCAGTCTTATGGGTAGTCTGGGAGACAATTAAGCTGGTTTTTCTACATTTATATTGTTAAATTATTGTGATAAACAATATAATAAAATATGCTTTAACGTGTTGAGTTTTACACACACACACACACACACACACACACACACACACACACACACACACTCTCTCTGAGGCAAGTAAATGTTCCAGAAAATTTTTTGTAAAGCACCTACACTTCAAATACTGATGACATCTGCAAAACTAATTATATTACAATAGAGGGAAACATTCCATGTGGGAAAAATATATCTAATATATCTAAAAACAAAGATGATGTGACTTACCAAACGAAAGTGCTGGCAGGTTGATAGACACACAAACAAACACAAACATACACACAAAATTCAAGCTTTCGCAACAAACGGTTGCTTCATCAGGAAAGAGGGAAGGAGAGGGAAAGACGAAAGGATGTGGGTTTTAAGGGAGAGGGTAAGGAGTCATTCCAATCCCGGGAGCGGAAAGACTTACCTAAGGGGGAAAAAGGACAGGTATACATTCGCACACATACACATATCCATCCGCACATACACAGACACAAGCAGCTGCTTGTGACTGAAGAGGTTGGCATAGGACGGAGCCATCCTGATTCCCATGGCCGTTCCCCTGATTTGTTTGTAGGTCTGGCCTTCAAAAGTGAAGTAATTATGGGTGAGGATGAAGTTTGTAAGTGTGATAAGGAACGAGGTTTTTGGAAGATCTTCGGGTGGGCGTTGGGAGAGGTAGTGCTCAAGGGCAGAGAGACCATGGGTATGTGGGATGTTTGTGTAAAGGGATGTAGCATCTATGGTGACAAGAAAGGTTTCAGGTGGGAGAGGAGTGGGAATGGATTTGAGGCGTTCTAGGAAGTGGTTTGTGTCTTTGATGTAGGATGGGAGTCTGCGGGTGATAGGTTGGAGGTGCTGGTCTACCAGAGCTGAGATACGTTCGGTTGGGGCTTTGAAGCCTGCTACAATGGGACGGCCAGGATGGTTCTCTTTGTGGATTTTGGGTAACAGGTAGAAGAAGGTAGGGGTACGTGGCTCAGGTGGAGTGAGTAAGTCTATGGAAGCTGTTGTGAGGCCTTGTGAGGGACCTTGGATTTTTAGGATTTTCTGCAGCTCAGTCTATTACAATAGAGGGAATGGGATCCTGGGTAACAGCTTTGTAGGTTGAGGTGTCGGAGAGTTGACGCAGTCCTTCTGCCACATACTCCACACGGTCAAGTACGACAGTTGTGGAGCCTTTATCCGCCGGGAGGATGACAATAGAGTGGTCTATTTTCAGCTCCTTAATGGCACGGGAATCAGCTGGGGTGATGTTGGGGGTTGTCGGGATGTTCTTCAAGAAGGACTGGGAGGCAACACTGGATGTGAGGAATTACTGAAATATCTGCAAGGGATGGTTTTGGGGGAGGGGAGGAGGATCCCTTTGAGAAGGTGGTCGGAACTTTTCTAGACAGGGCTCAACACTGGGTCTAGTATTTGGGGGCTGTGTTTGGGTAGTGAAGTGATATTTCCAGTTGAGGTTCTGGGTGAATGAGAGGAGATCTTTAACCAGGGCAGTGTGGTTGAATTTAGGCGTGGGACTAAAGGTTAAGCCTGTGTATATGCGGATGGATATGTGTGTGTGTGTGTGTGTGTGTGTGCGAGTGTATACCCGTCCTTTTTTCCCCCTAAGGTAAGTCTTTCCGCTCCCGGGATTGGAATGACTCCTTACCCTCTCCCTTAAAACCCAAATCCTTTCGTCTTTCCCTCTCCTTCCCTCTTTCCTGACGAGGCAACCGTTGGTAGCGAAAGCTAGAATTTTGTGTGTATGTTTGTGTGTCTATCGACCTGCCAGCGCTTTTGTTTGGTAAGTCTCATCATCTTTCTTTTTAGATATATTTTTCCCACGTGGAATGTTTCCTTCTATTATATATATATAAAGGAGTAAAGCCTGTCTCAATCCGACTGATGGTTTGAACAACACAGTAGTTTACTGTATTAGGTAGGCAGAGTCAATCAATTGTGTTAAAATGAATCATGCCAGCACTTGAGCTATTTAAGGAAACCGTGAAACATCTGAATCAGTGACTCTTGTGACTAAAACAACCAAGCAAATTAGCTGTTGCCGAGCATTGTCTCAGATATAACGATGAAATTAAATATTACGAGACTACACTACTGTTTGTGAAAATTGCAACATCCAGAAGTAATGGTCTGAATCATTTCAAAATCGGAGGATGTGTAGAACAGTGGAATGGTAAAAAGTGACTAAAATTGAGGAGGTATGGTGGGCTTTTAGGCCCAACAGTGTCCTCTTTTGTGTCTCTGTTCATGTCAGTGTTACACTAGACCCAGCTGGTGCAATGCTGTCAAACAAAGTGGAAAATGTAATTAAATGCTGCTGGTATGCCTAATTGATGTCAAAGGGCATTTTATCAGCATGTGAGCGAGTTCGGATGGAGCAGAATGAGTAGTTTCTCGGTAACAGGCTTATTGTTCTAAGATACTGTGGTTCTCACAAGGCACACTGCTGTGACAGTCATGTGTATAGGGAGCAGTGGATAGAAGAGGGTCACACAGTGAAGAGTGAGTACTATGTGACCACTGCGCAGGAGACCACCATATTGTCCGCATCATCTTGGCAGACATAACAGCTTTGTCTACAGAGTTGGCTTGTTGTCGGAGTACTACAATGTATATAGATACATCTGTGTTGACGATTCGATGCATCTGCTGGGGGCTGGACTCGTGGTGTGCAAGCCATTGCGTCGGCTTCCACTGACCAGAAACCACCATCGTCTCAGACTGCAATGATCTTGTGAATGTTGCCATTGACATGTTGAATGACAGAATGTAGTGTCTTTGGAAGAGTCCCACTTAGTTTCCTGCAGTGATGGCCACTTACACGTTACACTCCACTATGGTGAACACAACAGGGTAGACTGCATCGTTCGATGACATGACTTGCCTGACGAGTCTAATGATTATGGGGTGTCGTTAGTTACAACACGCAATCTTGCCTCCTTTTTACTGAGGGCAATCTCAACAGGAACCTCTGCATTGGGGAACTGTAGAACCTCAGATATTTTCGCTCCTGCAGGGAGCTTCAAATTCCATAATTCAACAGGGCTACGACTGTCCACATGTGGTGATGAATGGTTAACCTATTTTGAAGACTGGCGTGTACAACCGCTTCTCGGGCCTGAATGTATGCCTGACAAGTCCTCCATCGAACATGTCTGTGATATAGGCATTCAGCAACTTGTTCATACTGGTCCTCCTGCACTTACTGTTGATGTTTTATGGAAATGCCTACAAACTGCTTGGCAGGGTGTTCCCAGCAACATATCCAGGCCCTCTTTGATTCTATGTCACGACATCTAGAGGCTCTGACTACACCACATAGCAGCTTTACACCGTACTGACTTCTAAAATCAAAGAGCATGTACAGTTCTGTAATTCTAATCATTTGTGTGTTGTTACGTCCTTAATATGTGGAATAGATTTCATTTATAATCACGTATTTCCTTTTTACTCTTGGGATTTTCTTGAGTAGTAGTGTAATATTGTGGACTGTGATTCGTGGTGTAAATGAGTAATTAAGGTGTTTCTTTGAAAAAAGATGTCGGAAAAGCAAAGAAATCATGGCAGAGGTTTCGATTTAATCAAGGGTTAGTACCTGGCACTCAGTTATTTAAAGTATGGCTTGCCATCTCATCCAATTGAGCTGGAAATCGCGGAGAATATGTGCATCTCATTGAATAATACTCTGTGTTCTGAAAAACCAAATAAGCTTCAAAGGACATAGCGGGTGTGTAACTTGAAATCGGCTAAATATATCGACATGTACAGTTACTCTGTCATTCAACATGCCAATGGCAACATTCACAAGATCATTGCAACGATGATAATATGTAAGCTGTGTCCTGTCGCGGAGGCAAACATAAAGTTACTGTCCTTGTCACGGTGACAGATGTTTAGCTCCTCGTCTCTCTCGAAAACGTTGTTTTTACTTTATTTTTGCTGTTTTCGGACTCATGTATGGGAGCTTTACAAAGAGATCACACTTTCGGCTTTAGTATTAGAATGTGGAAGTTAAAGAACCAGCTTAGCAAGTTAACTGATATTTTGAAAACATAGCTGAACCCGGTAGTCTTCAACTTTGAGATTTCACTCCGCATACAATGCAAGTACATTTCTGAATGTTCCTTCTTCCAATCCTCATGCACAAGTGGAACACTTCTCCCTTCAACTACTTAGGTACTGAGATCAAATTCTCCAAACATTGATGCAACGCACGATACATGATTTACCTGGGACCTTCCGTTAAATTTTAATGCAATATTTGGCTCTATGAATTTTAAGTTTCCAAAAATTCATCGTGTATAGGCAGACTTTTTTCATTTCTTTAGTTGATGCGATACAGAAATCAGGGCATTTAAGTCTTAATTGTGGATTCACTTTTCACATTCTCTAGGGAGGGTTTGTAATAGCTGTTCACATTCGGGGGGGGGGGGGGGGGACAAGATACACTGATTATAATGGGAGATAATGGCATGGTTGAAGTGTGTTTATCTTGTGCATTTCAGTGAGGACACCAGGCTTTAGAGAGTTCTGACCAATGTTTTGAAATAGACGCAAAGAATCTTCTGAAAGCTTGTGAATTAATATTTTGCTCTACTGGAAAATGGCGTTAAAACTGTTGAAGTAAACCAAAACATACTTTAGAAACAACATTTAAGCTTTAGTATATGAATTTTCTAATTCGCGAAGAATCATTTCTGCAGACTTTAACTTATCTTCAACAGTTGCTAACTGGAAGTAGTGCAAAAGTGCATCCCAGTTTTCCAGTAGACGAACAAAACATGCATGTAAAACAAAGCACCGTGTACCCTATAATTTAAGCATATTCTTTACGTTAAACTCAAAAAAATTCTTGTAAAATAGCGCAGCACTTTGCACTGTCAGATACGCAGCTTGCCACGGACTTTATTGACACTTCACAGGATCTAAGAAGCTTTTCACGTGCCTTGCTTGCGACTATAGCAGATGAATGGCATATACAGTTGAGAACAATCAGATCTGGTACAACATTTCTAACTCTTGTTATGACAGAATTACGTCTTCCAGCCAAAAGCCATGCCAATTACGGTACATTTGTAGTTAGAACATCCTCCCGTTTCAATATACTCTCCACACCTATGACTTGGTTTTCTGCCGATCAGTCTCGGGCATCCAAAGAAATCAATTCCAGAAGTTGTTTTTCCACATACCCGTCAATTGGCGACACAAATTTCACTAAAACCCACATATGTTTGCTATGTGATATGTCCGACTCTAGTGCAGCAGAATAGAAAATATAATGTTCTTTAGTAACTGAACCTTTTTATCAATTTCCACCTTTGCAATAACTTTTTTCACTATGCTAGTACGCTTCGTACAACCTAAATTCATCTCTGAAGCAATTTTGGAGTCACGGAAAACATCTTTTAACACAGGAGCAAGGTGGTCCACTGTTGAAAACGCAACATTATGCTCCAGGAAAAAAGTTGCTGACCTTATTTCAGCTATCATCACTTTTTCCGCATGTTTACTTTCAGCACACATTTTCGGAAAACAATCAATCGCGATTCTGTTACTTCGCGCTTTGCACATTTTTAACATTTGTAATGTGTTCAACTCACGCTTTATACAACATCTTTCCGTTGTCACCTTCAACGGCCTCCATGCGCCCTTTAAATCTGGTATTTGAAGCGAAGAGTCTTGGAAAGTTTTAGTATGTTTCTCCGGATCTAATTCACCGCGCCCGGAATTCGATTTCTTAGCACTCAAATTACTGCAGTCTGTCATTCTTAAATGTGTACAAAACAAACCACTCAGAAACAACAGTTATTTATTAGGATCAAGTTTCGTAGATAAGACCCGACGCCCAAGCGACAACCAACGAGTAATAACTTAGAGTGACTCTGAACCGAACAAATCAAACCTCATCAAACAATACCGTATAATAATGTGCTACGTTACAGCTAAATATGCCGCTCGACTTAGCTTCCCGTCTAACTTGCATTCTGAGATGCAGCGTTTAATCGGAAATTCGACAATGTTTCACACGTGTAACTCACTCATAAATAACTGTGCATTTAAGTCGGAAATTTGAATTGAAAATAACTACTACAATGTGAGTGCTGACTGTTGGTTGGACAAACAACAGTGAGATGTTTTACCTTGTTCTCGGTGGAAACAGTGGACGTGTGTTACCATTGGGTAAGCCAACCTATTGTGCTCATAGCGAGAATGCTGACTGCTGGTTGTACGATTGACAGTTGTTGGGTATCGTGTACTTAAATATGGGACAAATCCCACGGGTTGGCAACACTGACTCAACACCGACTCTCTCCCCACGTCAAGATGGCGCGTGACCACTAGCGCCAGGGCATTGTTGTCATTATAATAGAGATGGGCAAACTGAAACACGTAACTGTTTCGAAAGAAATGGAACAGTACAGTGTAATGTTTCGATACGCTGTTTCGAAACAGTGAAACAGTTTGTGATTTGTAATTTAATAAACCTACACATTTTATCATCTTGAATGTCTACTGTATAAGTATGTCCATATAAACACAAATGATCTGCGAGAGCGCTAATCATATCGCAGAAAGTATGAAACTATCACTTAGGCGTCTTGGCAGTTTCGTATTTCATGCAGCAAATGCGCTGCTTTCGTGTCGTGTGACTTGCATACTTTTCAATTTGCTGAGGACAGCCATAGCCGAAGACAGAAGACCAACGAACAGAATTGGAGGTGGGAGCAAACTGCAGAAACTGCGGATATGCTACTGGGATTCCCACATTCCGTTAGTATGGTTAATATACCCATCCCGCTAATTTCCATGCACACAAAGGGAATCATTGTGGATAATAGGCGCAGTGACTGTAGACTTACAAATAATGTCAAATAATTCGAATAAATAACAAAATATAACAGAAAAAGTTTTGTCTTTCAAGGTGTTTCGAACCGTTACTATAAATTCACCATGCTTCCCAGCCCTTCCCGTTCATCATTACACTATCAGTGATATGTCAGACAGATTGCTTGCAATTATACCTACATCAAATTTGTATTTATGTCTAATAACTGTCACTCTACCCCTTTTTTTTTATTCAAAATGTTGTAGGCTTACTTGCGTTTCTTAATATGATTACTGTACATGAACAGAGACGCGTATGTTATAAAAAAGTGTAATTTAACTGAATGATATTCACATATTTATTATTTTCAATGTGAATAGTATGCGTTACGCCATTTTCGGAATAAGACAGTCAGCTAGAAACGAAGCTTTATTTTCGGATATCTTAAGCTTCATGCTATTGCTTGTCAAAAAGATTTCGACACTCTTGAAAGTGTTTCACGAAGTGGTGTGTTGTGTTTCAGTACCTGTGCCACCGAGCGAGGTGGCGCAGTGGTTAGCACACTGGACTCGCATTCGGGAGGACGACGGTTCAATCCCGTCTCCGGCCATCCTGATTTAGGTTTTCCGTGATTTCCCTCAATCGTTTCAGGCAAATGCCGGGATGGTTCCTTTGAAATGGCACGGCCGATTTCCTTCCCAATCCTTCCCTAACCCGAGCTTGCGCTCCGTCTCTAATGACCTCGTTGTCGACGGGACGTTAAACACTAACCACCACCACCACCAGTACCTGTGCCGAGCCCGAATCTCGTCCGACACAGAGCGGAATGAAACATCACTGTTTCGATACAATTAGTCCGTACCAAGCACAGGTGGATTGAAACAGCCTTATTTTGAAACAACGATACAGTTTCTGTGTCTGGCTCGAGATCGAATCTGGTCCGGTTTTCCGAGACAGGAGCGGAATGAAACACCACTGTTTCGAAACAGTGAACCACAGCCGTTCCGAAACACTGAAACAGTTCCACGTATCGATACACTGTATCGAAACATAGAAACAGTGGCCAAGTCTACATTATAAAGCAAGTCAGTGCACTCTCATAGAAAAGGCGCGCTCGGCACCGAAAGTTAAAGAAGCCAGTGGTAAGTGAGGAGCACAAAATCGACATGTTACGACATCGAAGATAAGAGTATTCCTTACAGGTGCTACCCACAATAGTATGTTCACAGTCTTGGTTGGAGACTACCCATCGAATATTTGTAACACAGCTTACGGCTCTGTAACAATCTTTTCCAGTCCGCGGCCGTGTGATCGTTTGGTGGGAAGGTGGTGTACTCCAGTCTGGAGATGGGCCGGTCTCCCCATAACCTGCATTATTGTCTTATGGATTAGTGATTTCCCTTGATGGTCAGTTTTTCCGACACCATTTGCAGAACAAGTTGCAAGTGCCTGCCGGGAAGCGTTAAGTTAAAGGCGTTTCATTAGCGGGAGCAGGAAATGGCAAATGAAAGTGCCTACATTCTGTTTCTGATAGGCTGAAAGGTCCAAATGTTAAATAATTTTCTGGAGCAATACAGAGCTCACGAAATCAAAGAGTCGACTGGTAACCCTCGTGGGGGCTGAGGTGGCACGTCGGGAGGCGGAGGTGGTGTTTTCGTAGTGTACTTGAGAAGTCGGCAACTGTAATCTTCGTGATCAGCTGAGTTATTTCTTGCAGTACAGAGATTTGAGGACCTGAAAGCGGGTTCCCGTAAGTGGGCGTGGATTTCGGAATGAGTCATTCACGTTTTCTAGGCGAGTGTTGAGTTTTTTGCGTGTGTGCACACACTCAATAGGCAGAGTCCTGAAACCAAATTGTGGAACCGAGTAGCGAGCTGGGAGTGGTATTTTCGTGGACAAGGCGGAGTTGGTGAGGCTTAATAGAAGGCAACAAAATTACATCTACTTCTACTGAAAAGTTATTGTGATGTTTTTGTGTGACTTTTCACCAATTGATTTTAAATTGTATTGCTGTTCTGTTGTCGTGGAGATTATCTCTTGAAGTTGCAAGGGACCAGTTGGAGGCGGTATAAGAACTGTATGAGCGTATTTCCGTGCAGTGGTCGGACCTCGTAGTCTTTCAAGAAATAGTTGGTCAACTACAGGGCTTTTATTGACGTTCGAGTTGTGAGAAGTTTAACCCTGCCTTGCGGGTCAAGATAAGGCTGGCGACCCTTACTTAAAACTAGCTGAGGATCCAGGCGTTGGCCGGGTATTTAGTTATAGCCGCGCCTGAGATTTTGTACAAGTGGACATTATTTTTTATTTGTGAAGCTCCTTTGTATACAGCTTCTACATTAGTACGATAGAGGATATGAATGAAGAGCTCGTTTGCTTCATTAACAAGGGAGATAGCCACGTAGTGCTGTTCGTGCGCAGAGCAACTGAAACTAGGGTGCACGCAGCTTGGTCATGGCATATAACGTAAGTTCACTGGGAACTGTACATGTTTAAATCGAAATCGTAAATTGCTAGGAAAAGCGGGATTCAGGGTACAACAACTCAGTCGCCCGCACCACTTCCCATCAAAAATTCTGCTTCTATGATGCAACTTCGGACACAAGGAACACTAGCCTCCGTGGGTGAAGGCTTCTGCGGAGTGAGATAAAGCATGGCGGCCCCGGTCGTGTTACGTAGCAGCTCCCTTTGGTAGGAGTGTCTACAGAGCGAGTTAAAGCTTGACTGTCGCGCTGCAGTAAAGTCTCCCCGTATTCCTGAGACCACATAGTCCTCAATCTTCTAGTCGTTATGATGTCTTCAAAAACAATCGACCATTTTCTAGGAATTTTTATTTGTAAGCAAAAAGAAATCAAAATATAATGAGGAGGTACGCAAACCACAAGGCAAATTTAATTAATTCATTTTTCCTAACAAAAAGTATCACTGAAACCTATCGAAAGAAGTAAAGCAATGTCGTTAAGTTTTTAATATACAGAGTAAATTCAGTGAATCGATATGTCCTAGCCAAGTAAATTCAGAGTTAATTTGTATTTGTAAAGATAAGACTGCGGCACTTAATTCTCGCACTGGCATAAACTTGCAAAAATACATCTATCACAGAATTAAGAAACACTAACAGCGCCATCTATTGGTTGTTCGGTGTACTATATCGTGACGATTAAACATTCGAATTACTAACCGTAAGCTGAAATGACGATTTTAGATAGAAGTTTGAATTACGATATCCTTTTTTCCGTATTCCATCCTTGATGAAATAAAGTCTGTATGTTGTCCTAAGCTACGCTCAAACTGCCTTTGAAACCCCATGAAAATTCGTTAAGTTGGTTTGGAGATAGTGTTCAAGCAGACAGACACGACGGTTTTAAATAAAACTTTAAATTACTATATTTTCCCATGATACGGTTTTGATGAAAAAAAAAACATGTATTACACCAAGCTACGCTCAGGTTACCGGTGAAAACTCCATGAAGACAGTAGAGTTAGTTAGTTGGTTAGTTAGTTTGTTACGTGTTCCATTGATCAATAGCACAGAAAAACCGTTATGATGTGGAACGACGGTTTTACATTTTTATTATTGAAGTAGATGGCCGATACTGTACGAGAACAGAGAATTAACCCAGATCCGCCAATACACGTTTCTGATTGAATCTACAGAATAGTACGTTTCAAAATATGTCTTGAGCCTCACTTTGCCAAGAGTCACGGATTCTGACAGCAGGTGCTAATGTTTGGAGGTACTGATGAAAGGAACGTTTCAGCACCTGAAGAAGACAGCTGAATCGGTCGCCCGAAAGCACAACATAAAAGACGGGTTTCTGAACCACCGCTCTCATGAAGACGAGTGTCGTCTAGTGTTCTAATAACTGCTACGGTGTGGTTGAGCAGCCCTCGCGCAAACAAGATACACATTTCAATACAACCGTGAGAATTATCTCTGGGTGCATACGAAATATTCCACTGCACTGTCTTCCGACACTCACCAACATAGCCCCTCCTCTGTTAACTACCGGTATGAGAAGCAATCGACTTCATTACAAAAACCCACCCCTGCGACTTTCCCAACAGCTTGCTGACAGCAACTTCGCCATTGACAGAAAATGGCGTGGAACCTGTTCTACGAATGCTCCACCTGAAGTGCGGTATCTTATTGACCCGCTATAGAGATCCAACGGCTTTGAGCACCCACGACATGAGTAGAAGAATGTAAATTGCTTCCGAACGGTCCGCAGCTCGTGGTCGTGCGGTAGCGTTCTCGCTTCCCACGCCCGGGTTCCCGGGTTCGATTCCCGGCGGGGTCAGGGATTTTCTCTGCCTCGTGATGACTGGGTGTTGTGTGATGTCCTTAGGTTAGTTAGGTTTAAGTAGTTCTAAGTTCTAGGGGACTGATGACCATAGAAGTTAAGTCCCATAGTGCTCAGAGCCATTTGAACCATTTTTTTTTTTGCTTCCGAACAGGACACGGAGTGCGAGCATACAATCAGCGAAAATGGGTTAAGCAATCCAGCCCAAACTGTGAATGTGGAGCGGCACATTGTCGAGGAGTGTAAACTGAGAGCTTACCTGTGCGAACCAGTCGACTCATGGCTATACCATAACGCCTAGACTGGATAAGGAGACTGGACCTATAAAAATGCTTTTTAATGTTCTAGCAGATGGCGGTAGTATCGCGTACACAAGATGTAAAAGCGCAGTGCATTGGTGGAGGTGTCAGTTGTACTCAGGTGATTCATGCGAAAAGATTTTCCAATGCAGTTATGGCTGCGCGACGGGAACTGGCAGATTTTGAACGCGGAATGTAGCTGGAGCTAGACGCAAGGGAGATTCCATATCGGAAATCGTTAGGCAATTCAACATTCCGTGCGCCACAATGTCAAAAGTCTGCCGAGAATACCAATACCACATTTCAGGCGTTACTTCTCACCACGGACAACGCAGTGGCTGTCGGTCTTCACTTAACGGTTGAGAGCGGCGGCGTTTGCTTAGAGTCGTCTGTGCTAACAAGCAACACTGCTTGAAATAATGTCCGAAATCAACGTGGAACGCTTGACGAAAATACCCGTTAGGACAGTGCGGCGAAATTTCCCGCTAATGGGTTTTGGCAGCAGACGAGCCACGCGAATGCCTGCGCTAACAACACGATATCGCCTGCAGCGCCTCTCACGGGCTCGCGAACATATCGGTTGGACGCTAGATGACTGGAAAACCGTGGCCTGGGTCAGGTGAGGTGAGTCCCGATTTCAGTTGGTAAGAGCTGATGGTAGGGTTAGAGAGTGGCACAGACCCCCCTCCCCCCCTCCCCCCGGAACCACGGACCCAACTTGTCAACAAGGCACCGTGCAAGCTGATGAATGCTCCATACTGGCGTGGGCTCTGTTTACATGGAATGCGCTGGGTCCTCTGGATGTTCGGTTACTCGGAGGGTCCTCTGGATGTTCGGTTACTCGGAGGCCATTAGCAGCAGTTCATGGACGTCATGTTCCCAAACAACGATAGACTTTTTATGGATGGCAATGTGCCGTGCCACTGGACCACAATTGTTCGCGACTGATTTGAAGAAAATTCTACACAATTCGAGCGAATGATTTGGCCGGCCGTTGTGGCCGAACGGTTCTAGGTGCTTCAGTCCGGAACCGCGCTGCTGCTACGGTCGCAGGTTCGAATCCTGCCTCGGACATGGATGTATGTGATGTCCTTAGGTTAGTTAGGTTTAAGTAGTTCTAAGTTCCAGGGGACTGATGACCTCAGATGTTAAGTTCAAAATGGTTCAAATGGCTCTGAGCACTATGGGACTTAACATCTGAGATCATCAGTCCCCTAGAACTTAGAACTACTAAAACTTAACTAACCTAATGACATCACACACATCCACACCCGAGGCAGGATTCGAACCTGCGACCGTAGCGGTCGCGCGGTTCCAGACTGTAGTGCCTAGAACTGCTCGGCCACGCGGCCGGCGGACAAAAGGAGGTCCGACATGATGTTAGGAATTATCGCGTGACTTCTGTCACCTCAGTGTGTACTTATGTATTCTTGACTTATTTCATGCGTAGTGCTGCATGCTAAATAAATAAACATCGCGTGTGTCAACTACTGCGGCACCTCGCACAGTCTCCAGACTCGAGGAACGGCAGTTGCAGGTGGCAGAAAGCACGTCGTGGTGGGGAGCCAGGGCGTGGTTCCAGCCATTTCTTTGCCGTTCCAGGCGAGCAGGTGGCACCGTGCTGTTTAGCACACGACCGCCCAGGTCAATGCCTGATTCGCAAAGCAGCGACCGCGCGAAAGAGAGAGTGGTGACGGGCGAAAGCTGGCTGCCGCGGCATCCGGTCCAGCGACACGGCAAGAGGCTCTCCTACGAAGACACTCCGTGTCTGGAACCCGAATCTAAGCGCTCTCACGCCTCCGCCGCCCTCGACGCCTTTATTAAACTGCCGGTGGCGAAATGAATGAAGTTTCCGGTTTCAGCCTGATGACGACAGACTCTCGTCTAAAAACGAAAGTCTAGCAGTAAGTAACATACAGGGATATTCGCCTGAAACTTGCATATCTTATATCTCACGATCCACTGAAGATATCGAAACTAGGTTTCTGGCTTGGGGTGGGGCCGGAGTGCAGAGGGGCGCTTACTTTTGTTTCATGTTTAATCCACATGGCGTTTTTAATCAACCGAGATACTGAAGGAACGATGTGCTTTCTTAACAGCTTTCGGAAGGTTATGCAAAGCAAAGCACAGAGATCTTGTCTAGACTTTTCGCAAAAATATCCCAGAAACGTGTTAAAACTGAAAGCCGAGGTGTCCGGAATCGGCTGTTGCTGTGTAACACCGCCAAATAGAGCTCTGATGATGATGTTTTGGTTTATGGGGCGCTCAACTGCGCGCGTACAAAGTCCCAATTGTTACACGGTGTTAATCCTGCCTTTTGAATTCTTGTAGTGATATTTACACAGAAACTTTCAATCTCCAACACATATTTCTTTAGAAGTCAAACACAAATTTTCATATAGTTAGTTTTAAAAATGTTTAAATATACCGGTAGTGAAATATTTTAATAAACATTTTCATCCTCTTATTTACTCCCTTAGGGGCAGAACTGCCAAAAACAGTGATACACGTATGTTTTATATGCAATCGAGAAGTCAAATACGAATTTTCAGAGATGTAGCTTTAAAAATGCTTTACTAGTACTTTAATAATGATTTATTTTGAAAAAAAGCTTTTAGCCACTATTTTACCTTCTCAGTCGTTGTTTTTTCAAAAAGCTGAATCATGTACTTTAATTTATGACAGAATTCAGATACCAATTTGTAGTTCTAGCTTCAAAATTGCCCTAATAGTGACATATCTCCTTAGGGGTGAAATTTCGAGCAATCCCTTACTAAACGACGCCATAATTATAAGGTCAACACCCTCTCCAAATTTTAAGTTTCTAATCTTAGCGGTCTGGGCTGGACGACGATAAGTCAATGTATCAGTCATGCCCTATTTCCAAAAACAGTGAAACACGTAATTTTTTACTTGTAACTGAAAAGTCAAATACTAGTTTTCATATATGTAGTTTTAAAAATACATCAGTAATTCTTTATTAATGATTTGTTTTCAAAAAACTTTCACTCACTATTTAAACCCCACAGGGATTAATCTTTGGAAAATGTTGAAACACATATTTCTTTATATGAAACACTTATTTCTTTACATCTGACCGAAAAACCAAATACCAATTTTCGTAGTTCTAGCTTCGAGATTGCATTAATAGCGACCTATTTTCAAAAAACCTTTCATCCCCTATTTCATCCATTTAGGGGCGGAATTTCGAAAAATCCCTTCGTAAATGATGTCTGGAGTATAATATTATCACTCTCTCCAAATTTCAAGTTTCTATCCTTAGCAGTGTGGACTGGCCGATGAAGAGTCCATCAGTCAGGACATTGCCTTTTATGTAAAGAGATAAATAATCGCTAATATTACCAAAACACATGTAACGTTTCTGACAGAAGACAACATACTGAATATCACATGTGCCTAAAACTGTAAAGATATCTATCAGACATGTTTATCAACTCATCAATTAAAAATTAGCACGAATCGGACTAATATAACAGGTGAAATTACAAAATTTCCGTAACTTTTTGAACAAAAGACATACTTGTGACTGGATGCCGTTTTCTTGTTATAATCTTTATTTCCGACCACTAGTTCGTATCTCAGAGTACTCAGATTTTTGACCCTAAAAAGCTTGGGACACTTTGCAGACATCGCATCCCTCGATCGAGAGGTTTCGATGGCGCGACAGAAGTATCGTCGGCACGGAGTGCAGCTGTGAGGGACGCTACCTGTCTGGTGCAGTAGGACTCGAAGGCGTGCAGCATAGGCGCCGCCTCCAGGAAGAGGCGGCCGATGTTGACGGTCAGCAGGTCCTCGTCGCCCTGCTCCAGCGCCACGTCCAGCGAGTCGCGCAGCTTGTGTGCCAGCGCGCGCGAGTGCTCCAGCAGCTCCTGGAAAAGCGGGAACCGCTTTACCCATCCGTACTACTAAACGACTGAAAGCGGCAACCAGTCCCAGTTGCAGGTTGCTTATCTAACACCTTCTAGGGGCAACAAAAATTTCATTTTCAGTTTATCGTATAATTACTGATCAAATTAAAAAAAGCTATCGTACTCTACTCTTAGACGAATATGCTCTTACATTAAAGGGAGTAATCTTACAGTAAAGATTTAACACAATAAGACAACTACAAAAGAATGAATAACCACCTTTTGCAGCGCGAACCGCTACGACATGTGCGAGAAGAGAGTCAATGTCGTTCTGGAAGGTACCGACAGCGGTGTGCATCCATGCCGATACCAGTGATGTGGTCAGCTGCGCTAGGTTTCTCGGCTGAGGACCCAGGGCACGAACACTCCAATCCAAATGGTCCCACAACTTCTCGATTGGGTTTCAATCTAGCGAGTTTGGTGGCCAGAGAGTGCGGTAAGCCCATCGTGGTGTTCTTCGAACCACGTATGCACACTGCGAACTGTGTGGCACTTTGCATTGTCTTGCCGGTAGATGCCATCGTGCCGAGGAAAAAGAAACAGAATGTAGGGATGGACACGATCCTCAAGGAGAGATGCATACTTGGGTTGATCCATTGTGCCTTCCACCATAACGAGATCACACAGGGTGAAACGTCCCCTTAGAACAATTTATACACGACTGTGCTTAACCTGACACACAATATTATTTAGCGCAACGCAATCTGACTTTCAAAAATCCCTACAAAAGAATGGCCCTGACTAACATTAAACTATACCTTTCACAAATCACTTACCTCACAAAAATCTTCGTTACTCGAACTACTGCAATACAGCGAGCGCCACTACTGCCAGCTAAATAAAAGATTCAAACTACTGAAGGCACTAACTACTGATAGGCATAGTTAGCAAATGAAAGATATTAATAGAGAACAAACAATGTATTTACCTTAATAGTCATAATATATATATATATAGCAGTTCATGACAAATTACAAAACTCCGCCATCTCTCTCCCCACATCCACCACTGCTGGCGGCTCACCTCCAACTGCGCAACGCTACGCGCTGTTCACATCCAGCTGCTGCTGCCCAACACTACAATGGCAGACAACAATGCAAACTAGCCACAGGCTGCACACAGCACAGCCAGTGATTTTCATACAGAGCGCTACGTAACGTTGCCAATAAGAAAACATAAACAGCCTACTTACATAAAGAAAACATAAACAGCCTACTTACATAGCCCCCACGCTCCCCACAAAAAATTTTACAAATTTTTTTGGGCAGTGGCCAATAATGATTTGAAAAAATTTTTCATAATTACAATAACAAAGATATCAAATGCACACACTTATTAATACAATGGTGGTCAAAAGCTAAAATTTTCTCACAGTCCATAAAGACAGTCCAGATTGTTCATCACAGTAATTACAGTTTTTGTTTTTCACAAAGTCTCATTAGTAAAAGAGAATGCACACGGAAGTAGTGGATTTCCATGCAGTCTTGAAGAAGTAGTGTTGTCCTTCCAACGGAAAGACAGTGCTGACTCTTGACATGCAGACAGGTAATGGGCCACAACAGAGCAAACCCACAACAGAGTCATTCGAACTTTTGAAGAATATTGTTAGGTAGGTCGTCACAGAGCAGACCCACTGTAGTCCTGGTAGAGATTGTGGTATTGGTGGGTCATCAGAGATGCAGACCGATATGATCGTAACGACAGACCTGAACTGCATCAGAACTGGCGGGATTCTCGTCACGGTGAATTTGTAGAAGTTAGGTCTCCAAATCCCAATAACGACGCGCGCCGACAAAGAGACAATAGGCAATGACTCACACCGCTGGCAGCCACAAGACGTACTTATGAAACTGACGACACAGCTGCCGTAGCTAGTAATTACATAAAAATGGAAGACATTAGGGACATCTTACTCCAGGAACACGACGTAAAACATAACAACATTGCATATCCTGTGATTCACATTACTGTAAATGACGTAAAATTTACGGCAGTACTTGACTCTGGCAGTCCCATTTCTGTAATTAGTGAAACAGCTTTTAGCAAATGCAACAAATCGAACGATTGCCCCACACTTCCGTTACGTAAGATTAAATTACAAGGTGCAATCTTTGGAAAAAGTGTAGATGTACGCCAACAAACCAATTTAGAATTCTTTTGCCAAAGCCACAGCTTCTCTATGAACTTTCTTATTGTTCCATTATTGTCGACGGAAATTATACTGGGAGTAGACTTTTTGAATGAATACAAAGCAATCTTAAGCTTTCACGATGCTGAAATAAGTTTAGAGAAAGAAGGTAAGTCAATAGCTTTGAAATTTGAAGACTGGCTCTCAAACCATGATGAGGAAATTAATCGGCTTTACGTTCTGTTAGACAACAGTTCGTAATTTTCTACGGAACTAGACACTAACAATCACTCTGCAAGTACTGACAGGGATGATATCGACAGCATATTTGAAATTAATGAGTTAATTCAGAATAAAATTCAAACAATTGAGAATTGTAATGGCACTGATAGTCAGGGCCATTCTTTAGTAGAGATTTTTGAAAGTCAGATTGCGTTGCGCTAAAAATATTGTGTGTCAGGTTAAGCACAGTCGTGTATAAATTGTTCTAAGGGGACGTTTCAAGGGAATGCCACGAAAAGATTCCCCGCGCCATGACATTCCTTCCACGGGCCTGGACCCTTCCGACGATTGTTGTAGGGTGTTTGATTTCAGACGTTTCACGCCCGATGGAGTGTAAAGCTTCATGCGTCTGTAAAGACCACCTGTCGCCACACAGCTGCGGTAGTCCTGTGCAAATTCCAGCCTTCTTCGCAGATGAACAGCAGTCAGAATGGGTGCACGAACTTGGCGTCTCCTGCGGAGGCCATACGCAGAAACGTTCGTTGCGTTGAGGAGACACTGTTAATAGCCCCTTGGTTCAATTGGACTGTCAGGTGGTCAATAGTTGCACGTCTATTCGCCTGTACATATCTCCACAGCCGTCGTGTACCCCTGTCATCTATGACCCGTGGTACACCACAGGTGCCTCGGAGCCAATTTTGGGTAGCACCATATATAGAAAAAAAAATACAAAAGTTCAAAAAATGTCCGACAGATGGCGCTTCATCTGATCAGAATAGCAATAATTAGCATAACAAAGTAAGACAAAGCAAGGATGATGTTCGTTACAGGAAATGCTCAATATGTCCACCACCATTCCTCAACAATAGCTGTAGTCGAGGAATAATGTTGTGAACAGCACTGTAAAGCATGTCCGGAGTTATGGTGAGGCATTGGCGTCGGATGTTGTCTTTCAGCATCCCTAGAGATGTCGGTCGATCACGATACACTTGCGACTTCAGGTAACCCCAAAGGCAATAATCGCAAGGACTGAGGTCTGGGGACCTGGGAGGCCACGCATGACGAAAGTGGCGGCTGAGCACACGATCATCACCAAACGACGCACGCAAGAGATCTTTCACGCGTCTAGCAATATGGGGTGGAGCGCCATCCTGCATAAACATCGTACGTCCCAGCAGGTGTTTATCAGCCAGGCTGGGGATGATACGATTCTGTAACATATCGGCGTACCTCTCACCCGTCACGGTAGCAGTTGCAAAACCAGAATCACGCATTTCCTCGAAGAAAAAAGGCACGATAACGGTAGATGTGGTAAATCCAACCCATACCGTGACTTTCTCGTCGTGCAATGGAGTTTCCACGACAGTTCTAGGATTTTCGGTAGCCCAAATTCTGCAATTGTCGGCGTTGACAGACCCTCGGAGCGTGATATGAGCTTCGTCGGTCCACAACACGTTACTCAACCAATTGTCATCTTCCGCCATCTTTTGAAACGCCCACATCGCAAATGCCCTCCGCTTCACTAAATTGCCAGGTAACAGTTCATGATGCCGATGGATTTTGTACGGATAGCATCGGAGGGTACGCCTCAGTGCCAACCAAACAGTAGTGTATGGACGCCGGTGCGACGTGCGACTGCACGAGCGCTGACTTCCCCGTGCATAGACGAACCCGCTACAGTCTCCATTTCTTCCTGAACTGTCTCAGCAGCATTACGCATTGTGCTCGGTCGGCCACTATGGGGTCTATCGTCTAAACAACCCGTGGCTTCGAACTTCGAAATCATTCTTGCCACAGCTGCATTTGTCAACGGACCTTTACCCGTTCGAATCCCCTTCCTATGGCGATAGGATCGTAACGCTGAACTAGCACATTCCTCATTCTGATAATACAGCTTCACTAAAAGCGCCTTTTCAGGTAACGTCAACATGCTGCGACTGCTGGCGCATCTGATTCTCTCTCTCATTACAGCTCCTTGTATACACGATTGTCATGCGCAGTCACTGACGTTTTGCTGTCCAGCGCCATCTGTCGGACATTTTGTGAACTTTTTTTTGTTCTAATAAAACCTCATGTCATTCCAAGCATGTGTGTCAATTATTACCTCTCTATCTACATTATTCCGTGGTTTATTAAGTTTTCAAATTTATACTGACTTTTTGATCACCCGGTACATTATATACTCTGATGACCAACAATTTACAAAATTAGCCGTTTTGGAAATGGTTCTATCCTGGCCAGAGAGTCAATGATCATGCCCTTTTTGACGTCAGATAAAGCGCTCCGTTTCCGCATTACCATAACGACTGCACTGTTTTTTGCTTCCCCCCGTCACGCTTTATGTACCCTCCACGGCTACTACTGCCACCTACCGTCTCTGAGTGGTCATTGCACGTTTCCGTCAAACATAGGCGTGTGGCATAAATTTGAGAGGACCCTGTTTATGTCTTGAGCCAGCGTAACTCGCAGCGTGCCAATTACCCAGACCACAGGGAGGTTATAATTCCTGAAGCTCATGTAGGCGTATACAGAAATTCCTCTCCTGGAGCAGTAAAGTAACATTTGGAATTAATAACTGACGCAATACTTTAGACGGAGATGAAAGGTAAAATATTTTTTAACCTGCATAAACTAATTAACGGCATACAAAATATCAGCTTTTATCAGCAGGAACTGTGACGCCACATAACAACGGGAGTGCCTGCAGTAGCTCCTGACAAGTGGGACGAGTTTGACTGTCGTCTACATATTTGTCGTGCCTCCAGTGGAGTAGGCATTGAACATTTGTGGAAGGTGAATGCCAGCTTTGGTCCTAAACGTAACTGTAATAAGTACGAAAGGCTCTATGTGCATGTATGTGAAACATATACCCTCTAAAATAAAAAAGGCTATATATAGTAATGTGCTTCCCGATGTTCTGCCGAGTTGCTGTTTCCATTTTGTGAACAATATTTCGACATCCGACCTACCAGGCTTCTGCTGGTTGGAGTCCACGCTGCGAGTGCAGTTAACAGCAAAGGGCACAACACCTGAAGCAGACGGTATTGTGTATAAAATGGAAACAACAACTCGGAAGAAACTCCAGAAGCACACTATTAATCAGTACTATTCTATGGCACATATATATGAAAGTATGTTGCAGCGGCGGCGAGACTCAAAGAGATGTCCAGAGGTGCCTCACACAGAGAGCATCCCAGGGTGCCCCTGATAGCTACAACACCAAGAAGAATCGTTCTCGGCTTTCGGCAAGATCAGTGTGTAGACTGTTTTTTTTTTAAAAAAATCTCACGAGAGATAAGGAAAGGATAGCTACACTACTGGCCATTAAAATTGCTACAACACGAAGGTGACGTGCTACAGACGCGAAATTTAACCGACAGGAAGAAGATGCTGCGATATGCAAATGATTAGCTTTTCAGAGCATTCAAACAAGGTTGGCGCCGATGGCGACACCTACAACGTGCTAACATGCAGAAAGTTTCCAACCGATTTCTCATACACAAACAGAAGTTGACCGGCGTTGCCTGGTGAAACGTTGTTGTGATGCCTCGTGTAAGGAGGAGAAATGCGTACCATCACGTTTCCGACTTTGATAAAGGTCGGATTGTAGCCTATCGCGAATGCCGTTTATCGTATCACGACATTGCTGCTCGCGTTGGTCGAGATCCGATGACTGTTAGCAGAATATGGAATCGGTGGGTTCAGGAGACTAATATGGAACGCCGTGCTGGATCCCAACGGCCTCGTATCACTAGCAGTCGAGACGACAGGCATCTTATCCGCATGGCTGTAACGGATCGTGCAGCCACGTCTCGATCCCTGAGTCAACAGATGGGGACGTTTGCAAGACAACAACCATCTGCACGAACAGTTCGACGACGTTTGCAGCAGCATGGACTATCAGCTCGGAGACCATGGCTGCGGTTACCCTTGACGTTGCATCACAGAAAGGAGTGCCTGCGATTGTGTACTCAACGACGAACCTGGGGGCACGAATGGCAAAACGTCATTTTTTCGGATGAATCCAGGTTCTGTTTACAGCATCATGATGGTCGCATCCGTGTTTGGCGACATCGCGGTGAAAGCACATTGGAAGCGTGTGTTCGTCATCGCCATACTGGCGTATCACCCGGCGTGATGGTATGGGGTGCCACTGGTTACACGTCTCGGTCACCTCTTGTTCGCATTGACGGCACTTTGAACGGTGGACGTTACATTTCAGATGTGTTACGATCCATGGCTCAACCCTTCATTCGATCCCTGCGAAACCCTACATTTCAGCAGGATAATGCACGACCGCATGTTGCAGGTCCTGTACGGGCCTTTCTGGATACAGAAAATGTTCGACTGCTGCCCTGGCCCAGCACATTCTCCAGATCTCTGATCAATTGACGCCTGATCATTGACGCCTGGTCAATGGTGGCCGAGCCACTGGCTCGTCACAATGAGCCAGTCACTACTCTTGATGAACTATGGTCTCGTGTTGAAGCTGCATGGGCAGCTGTACCTGTACACGCCATCCAAGCTCTGTTTGACTCAATGCCCAGGCGTATCGAGGCCGTTATTACGGCCAGAGGTGGTTGTTCTGGGTACTGATTTCTCAGGATCTATGCACCCAAACAGTGTGAAAACGTAATCACACGTCAGTTCTAGTATAATATATTTGTCCAATGAATACCCGTTTATCTTCTGCATTTGTTCTTGGTGTAGCAATTTTAATGGCCCGTAGTGTAGTTTATTTCACTTTCTATAATAATGTGTCACATCACCAACAACTTTTATCTTGCTACAATTAAGAGCTCCTTTAAGCCATACGGACGCAGACTCTGATTCATTTATTGTACGATGATTTCTCGTTCTGAGAACCAACGGCATTTTAGTCATCCTCTATCTCTATTATAGACTTCACATACCTGAAATGTCCGACAAGCAATAATTTCTCGACTGTTCAAAGTCTCCAGCTCTGCTGCAGCGTCTACTTTAGGACCACGTACTGCATCCACAGTAACCCAACCATTACCATGTCGATTAGCGTCTGTATTCGTAAACGTGAAATTCATTACGCATCCGCAAAAGACTGAAGAGCCATGCAAAATCACTTGGGCACCTACTCCATTCTTCGTACTAATAGCAATATTATCAATAGCTTTATATACTGAAAGGCGCTAACGGCTTCTGCTCCTATAATGACAGGGCTTCACTAGTCTGTGTCAATGTCGCTGCAAGAGCGGCTGCTCGGCGACTGAGAAGGCGTTCACGCCTTACAGTATATAAAGCTATTGATAATAAAACAAGAAAAAATGTTTGTTTCGTAAACAACTCACCTTTCTTCTCGACATAGTCTCCTTTCAGGAATATATGGGTGGTTCAGCGATCCTTCAGCTTTTTCATCCCAGCGGAAAAATTAGTAGTATCAAACTCTGCAAAATACTCGTTCACTGCATCTATCACTTCTTAATTTGATGAAAATTTCTTCCCAGCAAGCGAAAGTTTCAAGTTATGGAACAGGAAGAAGTCACTTGGCGCTAAAAGTGGGGAATAGGGTGCAAGAGGAACCAGTTCAAAATCCAGTTCGTACACTTTCGCCATTATTATCGCTGATGTATGGGATGGTGCATTATCCTGGTAAAAGATCACTTCTTTGCATACCAGCCTTGTTTTTTTTTGTTTTCCAACCAATGCAAGTTTCAAACTATTTAGAAATGAAGCATAATAGTATACAGTTGTGATTCTGTCTTTTTTCAAGTAATCTGTAAGTATTATGCCTTGGGAATCCCGAAAAACTGTGGCCGTCACCTTACCAGCTGTCAAAATGGTCTTTGCCTTCTTCCATGCAGTTTCAACAGCCTTTTCCCATGGTTTTTCACTGCCGATTTGACTCTGGTTTGTAATAGTAGATCAACAGTCACAAATCGGCGCAAAAAGTCTTGCGTATTGCCATTAAACATCGCCAAACATTGTGTTACAATGTGCCTGATGCGCTTTCGGTCGACTGTGAGTAATCACGGCACACACCTCGCACACAACTTCTTCATTACTAATTCTCTGTGCAGAATATTATGCACTCGCTCAGTGTGAATGCCTGTAGCCTCCGTAAACTTAAAAAAATTTTATTCGGCGGTCTTGCATATCATGGATTTTTGTCAATGGTTTCCTTTTTGCTGACCTCAACTAGACGGCTTCGGTCCTTCGCCGACCACCACGCAATAGAAGATAGATCTTCAATGATGGTGCACAGTCCGCATGAACATCATCCAGTTGTGTTTTGATTTGTGTGGTGGTCTAACCCTTCAAACGAAAAGTTTAACAATTGCACAAATCTCTCTCTTTTTTTTTTTTTTTTTAAATTTTCACTCGTAATCGACACAGTGACAACTTCAGGCGGAATTCAACAATGAATTGCACGCTGTACATTGTTGAAATTCTTTATACGATCTGTGAAAGATCCAAGCTTACCTACTATGAAGGCGCAACAAAAATGTTCCATTCTTTCATGGAAATTCACCAGACTTATCAAACCATCCAGTGAAATCGTGCGACCCTTTTTGAGACGGCCTGTATGCAGTCACTTCTAGTCTTAATGAAGAAATGCAGTTACATGGCTTGATGATATAAAAATTTTCATAGTTGGGTTACATTTGCGTTCTGCGAGATAGGTTAGATTCGCAGGACATTTAGCGCTTCCACAAACGTTAAGGAGTAAGTTATCGAGTAGGCATACCTGCATGTTGAGGAAGATGGCGGCGAGCTGGTCCGGAGTGAGTAGCCCGGCGACGAGCATTGGTCGGTAGAACTCGTCGAGAGCGATCTTGAGGTCGCGTGCGTACTTCTCCTCCGTGTCCACGATCTCGGCCAGCAGTTCTTTGCGCTCGGCCCGACGCTTGGCGCATTTGCGGCACACCATCGGCGCGAACATAACGCCACTGTAACAGAACGGAAAACAACACCATCAGTTCACCGACTGCTTCTGCTTTGCCTGTAAGGGTTAAGAACTCCAGCCATTCGTGACGGAATAAAAAGTGTGGATTTGATGTCAGATACCTTGGGCACAAGAATTCGATGAGTCGTTCAAGCTCTAGGCGGCATCATTCACTAATCAATTTCGTACTGTTCTCAATTTTAGTAATTTGTCATTCTTTAGTATTTTCCCGATGTGACGTAACTGCAGTCATTGCACCGCTAAACAGCGTGGTATGTCAGTTGCTTAGTAACTTATACTGTCTTTGGTGGTGTTACCTTATGTAAAGCTATTGGGGGATCCAGTACCCAACTTCACTACTGCCATTTACCTTGATATCAGGACCAAGAGAAACTACTACCCCTTAATAGGAGACAGATCCTTCATTTGGAGGGTACTCAGTGTGTTTGAAATAGATCGTGCTCCACCTGCCTTGGTTAAATTTGCGACCACAAGATAAATATACTTATATGGATATGGTGTCTGTTCTTTCGGACATGTCTGTTCTGTCCGAAAGAACAGACACCATATCCATATAAGTATACAGGGTGTTACAAAAAGGTACGGCCAAACTTTCAGGAAACATTCCTCACACACAAAGAAAGAAAATATGTTACGTGGACATGTGTCCGGAAACGCTTACTTTCCATGTTAGAGCTTATTTTATTACTTCTCTCCAAATCACATTAATCATGGAATGGAAACACACAGCAACAGAAAGTACCAGCGTGACTTCAAACACTTTGTTACAGGAAATGTTCAAAATGTCCTCCGTTAGCGAGGATACATGCATCCACCCTCCGTCGCATGGAATCCCTGATGCGCTGATACAGCCCTGGAGAATGGCGTATTGTGTCACAGCCGTCGACAATACGAGCACGAAGAGTCTCTACATTTGGTACCGGGGTTGCGTAGACAAGAGCTTTCAAATGCCTCTACAAATGAAAGTCAAGAGGGTTGAGGTCAGGAGAGCGTGGAGGCCATGGAATTGGTCCGCTCTACCATTCCATCGGTCACCGAATCTGTTGTTGAGAAGCGTACGAACACTTCGACTGAAATGTGCAGGAGCTCCATCGTGCATGAACCACATGTTGTGTCGTACTTGTAAAGGCACATGTTCTAGCAGCACAGGTAGAGTATCCCGTATGAAATCATGATAACGTGCTCCATTGAGCGTATGTGGAAGAAACTAAAATGAGCTCTAACATGGAAATTAAGCGTTTCCGGACACATGTCCACATAACATATTTTCTTTCTTTGTGTGTGAGGAATGTTTCCTGAAAGTTTGGCCGTACCTTTTTGTAACACCCTGTACAGGTCTGGCAACACCGGCCATGACCTCCTTCTTCTGTGCGGATGCACAGATATTCCCAAAACTCTTACGGGACTTGGTAAGAATGTCTTCCACGAGTAATGAGTGTGTTGGGGTGAGATACTACGAATGTAGTGCGTGGACATACAAGATGAAAATGTGGGTCTCACGGGAGGTTTGTGCGAGATAGTCCCTGCAGTCGCGGTATCCTCTGTGCCCTCGGTGGCTCAGATGGATAGAGCGTCTGCCATGTAAGGAGGAGAGCCCGGGTTCGAGTCCCGGTCAGGGCACACATTTTCACCCGTCCCCGTTGATATACACTCCTGGAAATGGAAAAAAGAACACATTGACACCGGTGTGTCAGACCCACCATACTTGCTCCGGACACTGCGAGAGGGCTGTACAAGCAATGATCACACGCACGGCACAGCGGACACACCAGGAACCGCGGTGTTGGCCGTCGAATGGCGCTAGCTGCGCAGCATTTGTGCACCGCCGCCGTCAGTGTCAGCCAGTTTGCCGTGGCATACGGAGCTCCATCGCAGTCTTTAACACTGGTAGCATGCCGCGACAGCGTGGACGTGAACCGTATGTGCAGTTGACGGACTTTGAGCGAGGGCGTATAGTGGGCATGCGGGAGGCCGGGTGGACGTACCGCCGAATTGCTCAACACGTGGGGCGTGAGGTCTCCACAGTACATAGATGTTGTCGCCAGTAGTCGGCGGAAGGTGCACGTGCCCGTCGACCTGGGACCGGACCGCAGCGACGCATGGATGCACGCCAAGACCGTAGGATCCTACGCAGTGCCGTAGGGGACCGCACCGCCACTTCCCAGCAAATTAGGGACACTGTTGCTCCTGGGGTATCGGCGAGGACCATTCGCAACCGTCTCCATGAAGCTGGGCTACGGTCCCGCACACCGTTAGGCCGTCTTCCGCTCACGCCCCAACATCGTGCAGCCCGCCTCCAGTGGTGTCGCGACAGGCGTGAATGGAGGGACGAATGGAGACGTGTCGTCTTCAGCGATGAGAGTCGCTTCTGCCTTGGTGCCAATGATGGTCGTATGCGTGTTTGGCGCCGTGCAGGTGAGCGCCACAATCAGGACTGCATACGACCGAGGCACACAGGGCCAACACCCGGCATCATGGTGTGGGGAGCGATCTCCTACACTGGCCGTACACCACTGGTGATCGTCGAGGGGACACTGAATAGTGCACGGTACATCCAAACCGTCATCGAACCCATCGTTCTACCATTCCTAGACCGGCAAGGGAACTTGCTATTCCAACAGCACAATGCACGTCCGCATGTATCCCGTGCCACCCAACGTGCTCTAGAAGGTGTAAGTCAACTACCCTGGCCAGCAAGATCTCCGGATCTGTCCCCCATTGAGCATGTTTGGGACTGGATGAAGCGTCGTCTCACGCGGTCTGCACGTCCAGCACGAACGCTGGTCCAACTGAGGCGCCAGGTGGAAATGGCATGGCAAGCCGTTCCACAGGACTACATCCAGCATCTCTACGATCGTCTCCATGGGAGAATAGCAGCCTGCATTGCTGCGAAAGGTGGATATACACTGTACTAGTGCCGACATTGTGCATGCTATGTTGCTTGTGTCTATGTGCCTGTGGTTCTGTCATTGGATCTCGACGATTCAAATGGCTCTGAGCACTATGGGACTTAACTTCTGAGGTCATCAGTCCCCTAGAACTCAGAACTACTTAAACCTAACTAACCTAAGGACATCACACACATCCTTGCCCGAGGCAGGATTCGAACCTGCGACCGTAGCGGACACGCGGTTCCAGACTGAAGCGCCTAGAAATGCTCGGCCACAACTGCCGGCGAACCTATGGGGCCCACTGTGAAAAGAAATGGCACCCCAGACCACTGCTCCTGGTTGTCGGTGGTATGGCGGGCGCCAATCAGGTAGGTATCTCACCGCTGTCCAGGGCTTCTCCAGGCACATCTTCGGTCTGAAATCACTTCGACTGGAATAGAATTGCCTTCAGTGGTGAGTGCCGCTTTGAACCGAGACCCGATGACAGCGAAGATGTCTCATTATGTTACATTTCAGCAAGATAATGCCCGTCCGCACACAATGAGAATTTCTACTGCTCGTCTTAGTGCTTGCCGAACCCCGTCTTGGCTAGTGAGTCGCCGGATCTCTCTCCAATGACGAACGTTTGGAGCATTGTGGGCAGGGCCCTTCAACCAATTCGGGATTTTGACGATCTAACGCGACCAATTGGATAGAATTTGGCACAATATCCCTCTGGAGGATATCCAATAACTGTATCAATCAATGCAAAGCCGAGTAACTGCTTACATTAGGACCAACGCATTACTGACTTGCTCAGTTTGTGAAGCTCTTGAATAAATCATCTAATTTTTCTGAAATTATAATCATTTGTTTGTCTATACATGTAAATTGCATCTATCGGTTTCCGTCCTCCTCGAATAACTCCTTAGTGATGCGTCTTTTTTTTTGTCTTGAGTGTATTCACTAGAACGCCACGCAGAGAAGGTAGGTAGGATTCCACAAACGTTCCAGTTGGCTGACGGTGAAAACTGACGGAATGCACGTTCGCTGCGACTGTTACTTTTTTTCTGTCTGCTGGCAATCCACCGCGAAGAGACGAGAGATGCAACGCGCGGGCAGCGAAGCGCGGACCCGGCGAGGCGAGGTCGGTCCGCGGGAAATGAGGTGGGCGCACTAGCTAGCTACTACCTAGGGCCGGCGCAGCCTCTCCCGCGGAATCGCCTTTGCTAGTGGACTGTGCTGCCACTGCCAGACGGACGGGCTCACACTCACGCAACAGGTTGTAAGCCGACGCTGACTGCCTGCGCTATCGGAAACCAATCAATCGAGGCCGTTTACGGCTGCGTTTCCAGTTACTGGCGCACCAGCGCGCCACCTTGAATACACCGGCAGCTGCTCACAACAATACCAGAACTACAATGTAAAGCGTAGAATGGAGTGCCGAAATCACTTATCTTCAACGTATGGGATCATTGACGCTATTTACGTTGCTCGCATACTCACTAAGAAACGCTCTCAGAAGTCACAAGCTTTATTCCTTGTCGTCCTGCAAATCATAACACTCAGTAATACTTTTATTACTAATACGTCGCCTTCAGTCCGAATACTTTACTTCTCCGTTTCTACCTAACGTTTGGATGTCAAGCTTTTAGCTTTCATGGGCGACACTGGAAGAAGACGAGTAAAGAAGGGAAGCAGAGAGAGAGAGAGAGAGAGAGAGAGAGAGAGAGAGAGCGCTTAAATTTCGTTTCATATATTTCACGAACAACTAACACCGTTAACAAATTACGTCATTAAAATAGCGCCGGTTGGTATTTTCTGCGACCTATCTAACACATCTGTCTGTGTGAACACAGTATTCTCCTAGATAAATTGAAGTTTTATGGCATTGATGGCATAGGCAACCACTGGATAATGTCATATCTAACCAAAAGAATGGAGAAAGTTGTACTCAGTAATTCAACCAACGTAGTCCCTGGACATTACTCCGACTGGAGAGAAATCACCTATGGTGTTCCCCAAGGCTTGATCTTAGGTCCACACTTGTTCTTCATATATGTAAATTATCTGCCGTCTAATATACAACAAGCAGAATTACTTCTGCAACCAATCGAAGCATACCTAGAGAAACATGGAATGGTAATCAATGTTCCTAGAAGTATCACTGACTGGTTTTCTGTGAATGGTCTCATATTCAATTGTAAAAAGACACCACATACTCATTTTGGCACATCTAGAGGTACTACACCCATGAGTAGTGTAATACTTGGTGAGGAAATAATGGATAGGGTGGAAACTTCAAAATTCTTGGGCGTCCACATTGATAAGAATTTAAAATGGAAAAAGCACATTTATGAACTACACTCCTGGAAATGGAAAAAAGAACACATTGACACCGGTGTGTCAGACCCACCATACTTGCTCCGGACACTGCGAGAGGGCTGTACAAGCAATGATCACACGCACGGCACAGCGGACACACCAGGAACCGCGGTGTTGGCCGTCGAATGGCGCTAGCTGCGCAGCATTTGTGCACCGCCGCCGTCAGTGTCAGCCAGTTTGCCGTGGCATACGGAGCTCCATCGCAGTCTTTAACACTGGTAGCATGCCGCGACAGCGTGGACGTGAACCGTATGTGCAGTTGACGGACTTTGAGCGAGGGCGTATAGTGGGCATGCGGGAGGCCGGGTGGACGTACCGCCGAATTGCTCAACACGTGGGGCGTGAGTTCTCCACAGTACATCGATGTTGTCGCCAGTGGTCGGCGGAAGGTGCACGTGCCCGTCGACCTGGGACCGGACCGCAGCGACGCACGGATGCACGCCAAGACCGTAGGATCCTACGCAGTGCCGTAGGGGACCGCACCGCCACTTCCCAGCAAATTAGGGATACTGTTGCTCCTGGGGTATCGGCGAGGACCATTCGCAGCCGTCTCCATGAAGCTGGGCTACGGTCCCGCACACCGTTAGGCCGTCTTCCGCTCACGCCCCAACATCGTGGAGCCCGCCTCCAGTGGTGTCGCGACAGGCGTGAATGGAGGGACGAATGGAGACGTGTCGTCTTCAGCGATGAGAGTCGCTTCTGCCTTGGTGCCAATGATGGTCGTATGCGTGTTTGGCGCCGTGCAGGTGAGCGCCACAATCAGGATTGCATACGACCGAGGCACACAGGGCCAACACCCGGCATCATGGTGTGGGGAGCGATCTCCTACACTGGCCGTAAACCACTGGTGATCGTCGAGGGGACACTGAATAGTGCACGGTACATCCAAACCGTCATCGAACCCATCGTTCTACCATTCCTATACCGGCAAGGGAACGTGCTGTTCCAACAGGACAATGCACGTCCGCATGTATCCCGTGCCACCCAACGTGCTCTAGAAGGTGTAAGTCAACTACCCTGGCCAGCAAGATCTCCGGATCTGTCCCCCATTGAGCATGTTTGGGACTGGATGAAGCGTCGTCTCACGCGGTCTGCACGTCCAGCACGAACGCTGGTCCAACTGAGGCGCCAGGTGGAAATGGCATGGCAAGCCGTTCCACAGGACTACATCCAGCATCTCTACGATCGTCTCCATGGGAGAATAGCAGCCTGCATTGCTGCGAAAGGTGGATATACACTGTACTAGTGCCGACATTGTGCATGCTCTGTTGCCTGTGTCTATGTGCCTGTGGTTCTGTCAGTGTGATCATGTGATGTATCTGAACCCAGGAATGTGTCAATAAAGTTTCCCCTTCCTGCGACAATGAATTCACGGTGTTCTTATTTCAATTTCCAGGAGTGTATTAAAACAAATTAGTTCAGTCACATTTACACTCAGAATCTTTCAAAATCTTGTGGAGAGACAAAGCACTACGTTGACATATTTTTCGTACTTTCAGTCAATAAATTCATATGGATCTGTGGTAAATCATCTTTAAGAAAGAAATTATTCACTGCTCAAAAACGTACATCTTGAATAATATGTAGTGCTCAAAAATGGTTGAAATGGCTCTGAGCACTATGGGACTTAACATCTGAGGTCATCAGTCCCCTAGAACTTAGAACTACTTAAACCTAACTAACCTAAGGACATCACACACATTCATGCCCAAGGCAGGATTCGAACCTGCGACCGTAGCATCTGCGCGGTTCCTGACTGAAGCGCCTAGAACCGCTCGACCACACCGGCCGGCTATAGTGCTCACCCGTGATTATCTTGTAGACATCTGTTTAAGGAGTTAGGCATTTAGACTATTCGTTCACAGTGCATTTATTCCCTCACGAAGTTCGTTGTAAATTAGTCACTGCAGTTCAAAAAGAACAATGGTGTGCTTAATTAGAATACCAAGGAAAATGACATTCGTTACTCCACATTAAGGTTGTCTTTAGCACAAAAACGTGTGCGCAGTGCTACAACTAAAGTTTTTGATAACTTACCCAGAGATACAAAATGTCTGACAAGCAGCACAGTAAAATCTGAAAACAAACTGAAAAAGTTTCTTCTTTACAACTCCTTCTGTTCCGTAGAAGAATTTCTATTATTGTGATGTGTAAAAGGTGGTGGGTGGGAATTACTGGCTCATATCTGCATATTTAAAAAAGTATATATAAATGTTCAGCGTGTAGCCATATTTACAAATTAATATTCGATGTAAATGTAAAATAACTTGTTCTACATCGTTACGATGTTTTGTGCAAGTAATTCATGAAACCAACTATCTGTCTTTGATAATGGATCATGAAAATACAGCAAGAACTTTCCCCTGAACTCGAGATATACTTGATAGAAAAAATGCAGCGGAAACCGCAGTAGCAAGACAAGGGGAACCGATGACCACCGGCATCATGGGAATCCGACACTCTATTTTCTAGCCAGCTGAACGAACGGTTTCTGCAAGTCACTGGACAGTCCACCGCTTTACTGGAAAAAATTCCTCGCCGTGATACTTTCTCTGTTTAGGAGGAATGTGAATTTCACTTTCCATAAAACCGTTTGGTTCACCCTCACTTCTACAGAAGGTTTGTTAGCGAATGCCTGAGAGGCTTACATGTTACAGTGATCTGACCTAATGCAAAAATTTGTATTTCTGCGAGGCTCAGCTTTTCCCCGACATGAATGGACAACGAAAAAAATCGGCCATGGTGCTGCTGAACACGTTGTTTCGTCATCTATCAGTCTGAAGCTGTTTGGAGAAATCGTGGGAAACCTAAACTAGTACGGCCAGATTGCGACGATGTCAGGTAGAACACTCCAGCAGTCGTCACTGGCAAGGTAGGTGTGCTGTGAGTGAATAAAGTCAGTTTAACGATTTGCCAGCCTAATCAGGAACAGGCAGTTTATTCTGTTTCAATTAAGAAAGAAATGAACATTACGGTCCAGAGTACCGTCGGTAACAATATCCGTGGGGATGCGGTACAAACTTTGATGTAAAGGGTATCCAAAGGTAATGTATACCCTCTTTGAAACTGACTACCTCTTTAATGAAAACAGAAATAAGTGAGAAGATTTTAGTGTCGTGTACACGCAGGTGTAATTTACGGTGGCGTATATTCAAAATACACAATTTCCACCGCAACGCATCGTCGACAACGACTAAGAACAGTTGCATTGTGTCTAGTGGAACAGCATCACAGACTTGATCATTTTGCTGTCTTAGATCGTCCATTGCTTGTAAGACTCGATGTCGTTCGGAGAGGGAGACACAGCGATCTCTAATATTCATTATAAATTTTAATAGTCTTGAGAGCAGTAAAAGGTCATTCTGTGAGGGGTTACAAATGATCAAGGATGACGAAGACGGGTAAAATGTATCAATTTGAGGTAAGGGACCCACGTCCGGAAACGACCGAGTCGAAAGTTGTAAGTGGAAATCGTTCTGATACCTCTCACAGTGAACTTCTTCTACTGAAAGATCTTTTCTTTCCGTGTTTAGAGGAGGAAACAGTATGGACCACACAAAAAAAAAGTCCAGTGAATGAAGAGGGCTGTAGTTGTGAATATCTCAAGAATTACGAGCATTTGTTATCTTTGCTACTGCGAAATATATCTCTTATACTGAAGAGGTGAACATATGTTTAACTGCACAGAAGACTTAAAATATTTGATAGTTGAAAGAAGAAGAAATATTAAAGCTTAACAGCTCCTTGTCGACGAGTTCATTGAAGAAAGCGCACGAGCTCGGACTGAACAATGAACGGAAAATAATTTGCCCAGATACTTTTCAAAGCAATAATTTTTTCAGTTCAATAAATAACTATAAGAAAGAGAAGCTCTCTGACTTGTGCGATTCGCTATCTTTTAGAAGACCGCGTGAGAACATTGTAATGTATGACGAATCATTCTACTCAATTTGAGGATTAGCAGACTTTCAATCTAACAAACCGACGTGCCACATCTGCATACAATGGACGACGATCCGACAGCCCGTAATATGAATACTCAAGGCTTAAAGTAAATTCCACAAGACTCCTGAGGGGGCACTAGTTTAGACCTCCTGCCTTATAATCAGTTACCTCGTAAACAACACTCATACTAGCCACGAGTATTTTTACACATATAGAGTGGTCCCCTTAGGTCATCGTAATAAACAAGGAGACAATGACTAAATTCTGACAGAAACCAACGGACCTTACATCATTATCTGAACATTCAAGAGTGACGATCATGTGTATTTAATGGGCTCTACAATCCCAAACTATTGACATTTGTCAGAAATGACACACACGCGCTGCTGCTGCAATTGACACACAAGGCGCAAGGCTGCGTCCGATGTTATTACAATACAATAACAAACGCCCATGTGTGCTGAAACAAAAGTAACGAGAAAAAGCAACTACTCAATGTGATCAAAAGCATCCGGACACCCCCAGACGCATAAGTTTTTCATAATAGGCGCATTGTGCTGCCACCTACTGCCAGGTACTCCATATAAGCGACCTCAGTAGTCATTAGACATCTTGAGAGAGCAGAATGCGGCGCTTCGCGGAACTCACGGACTTCGACGTTGTCTCAAGTGACTGGGTGTCACTTCTGTCATACTTCTGTACACTCGAGATCTCCACATTGTTAAACATCCGTAAGTCCACTGTTTCCGATGTGATAGTGAAGTGGAAACGTGAAGGGACACGTACAGCACAAAAGCGTACAGGCCGACCTCGTGTAATGACTAACAGAGACCGCCGACAGTTGAAGAGGGTCGCAATGTCTAATAGACACACATCTACCCACATCTACCCACACAGGAATTCCAAATTGTAAAAAAATGGCTCTGAGCACTATGGGACTTAACATCTGTGATCATCAGTCCCCTAGAACTTAGAACTACTTAAACCTAACTAATCTAAGGACATCACACACATCCATACCCGAGGCAGGATTCGAACCTGCGACCGTAGCGGTCACGCGGTTCCAGACTGAAGCACCTATAACCGCACGGCCACATCGGCCAGCTCCAAACTGCAACGGGATCCATGGCAAGTACTGTGACAGTCACGCGGGAGGTGAGAAAACTTGGATTTCATGGTCGAGCGGCTGCTCATAAGCCACACATCATGCCGGTAAATGACAAACGACGCCTCGCTTGGTGTAAGGAGCGTAAACAATGGACGATTGAACAATGGAAAAACGTTGTATGGAGTGACGAACCACGGTACGCAATGTAGCGATCCGATGGCAGGGTGTGGGTATGTCGAATCCCCGATGAACGTCATCTGACAACGTGTGTAGTGCCAATAGTAAAATTCGGAGGCGGTGGTGTTGCGGTGTGGTCGTGTGTTTCATGGATGGGGCTTGCACTTCTTGTTGTTTTGCGTGACACTATCACAGCACAGGCAAACATTGATGTTTTAAGCACCTTCTTGATTCCCACTGTTAAAGAGCATTTCGGGGATGGCGATTGCATCTTTCAGCACGATCGAGCACCTCTTCATATTGCACGGCGTGTGGCGGAGTGGTTGGTTACACGACAGTTACATCCATGTCGTGGACTGGCCTGCACAGAGTCTGACATGAATCCTATAGAACATCTTTGGGATGTCTTGGAACAACGGCTTCGTGCCAGGCCTCACCGACCGGGATCGATACTTCTCCTCCACGCAGCACTCCGTGAAGAATGGGCAGCCATTCCCCAAGAAACCTTCCAGCACCAGATTGAACGTATTCCTGCGACAGTGGAAGCTGTCATCAAGGCTAAGGGTGGGCCAACACCATGCTACCGAGCGAGGTGGCGCAGTGGTTAGACACTGGACTCGCATTCGGGAGGACGGCGGTTCAATCCCGCGTCCGGCCATCCTGATTTAGGTTTTCCGTGATTTCCCTAAATCGCTCCAGGCAAATGCCGGGATGGTTCCTTTCAAAAGGGCACGGCCGACTTCCTCCTCCGTTCTTCCCTCATCCGATGAGACCGATGACCTCGCTGTCTGGTCTCCTACCCCAAACCAACCAACCAACCAACACCATGCTGAACCCAGCATTACCGATGGAGGGCGCCACGAACTGTTAAGTCATTTTCAGCCAGATGTCCCGATACTTTTGATCACATAGTGTATCTAGCTATCTAAGAGCTTGATTTGGCAGCTATGATACATCTGAATCGCGAGCTCTCAGACTTCTATCTACTGACATCAAAGAAAGGTACCAGAACACCTGAAGATAGACGCTGACTGTGGATATTGTATCACAGACTCAGTCCCTTTGACTGGTTAGAGATGTCACTAAACCAGCCCAAAGATGTAAACAACCATGCATGAGCAGCGCCTATTAGACGGAGGGGTTCCGACAGCCGATCAGTTCCGGTCATTCCGCCAGGAAAGAGGTACACGGCTCGTGTTGTCTTTAGTTCAGGCGGCCAATACCGCGGTTCGATTGCGTTCGCATTGTTACTTTATGGCAGGAAGGGCTCTCAACAAGGGAAGTGTCCAGGCGTCTCGGAGTGAACCAAAGCGATGTTGTTCGGACATAGAGGAGATAGAGAGAGACAGCAACTGCCTCACTCAGGCCGCCCAAGGGCTACTACTGCAGTGGATAACCTCTACCTACGGATTATGGCTCGGAGGAACGGTGACAGCAACGACACCATGTTGAATAACGGTTTTCGTGCAGCCACAGGATGTCGTGTTACGACGCAAACTGTGCGCAATAGGCTGCATGATGCGCAGCTTCACTCCCGACGTCCATTGAGAGATACATCTTTGCAACCACGACACCATGCAGCGCAGGACAGATGGGCTCAACAACATGCCTAATGGACCGCTCAGTGTTGGCATCACGTTCTCTTCACCGATGAGTGTTGTATATGCCTTCAACCAGACAATCGTCGGAGACATGTTTGGAGGCAACCCGATCAGGCTGAACGCCTTAGACACATTGTCCAGTTAGTGCAGCAAGGTGGCGGTTCCCTGCTGTTTTGGGGTGCCGTTATGTGGAGCCGACGTACGCCGCTGGTGGTCATGGAAGGCGCCGTAACGGCTGTACGACACGTGAATGCCACACTCCGACCTATACTGCATCTATATCTTCTTCATGGAGGACAATTCGCGCCCCCATCGTGCACATCTTGTGAATGAGTTCTTTCAGGATAACGACATCGCTCGCCTAGAGTGGCAAGCATGTTCTCCAGACATGACCCCTATCGAACATGCCTGGAATTGATTGAAAAGGGCTGTTTGTGAACGACGTGGCACACGAACCACTCTGAGGGCTCTACGCCGAATCGCCGTTGAGGAGTGAGACAATCTGGACCATCAGTGCCTTGATGAACTTGTGGATAGTATACCAGGACGAATTCAGGCACGCATCAATCCAAGAGGACGTGATACTGGGTATTAGAGGTACTGGTGTGTTCAGTAATCTGGACCACCACTTTTGAAGGTCTCCCTGTATGGTACAACATGCAGTTTGTGGTTTTCATGAGCAATAAGAGGGGCGGAAATGATGTTTATGTTGATCTGTATTCTAATTTTGTGTACAGGTTCCGGAACTCTCGGAACTGAGGTGATGGAAAACTTTTTTGATGTGTGTATTTGGTTCTCTGCATCTACATCTACATACATACTCGGCAAGCCACCATATGTGCCTGGCAGAGGATATTTTGTATCACTGCTGGTCATTTCCTTTCCTATTCCACTTGCAAATGGATCGAGGGAAAAACTACTGTTCACAAACCTCCGTACGAGCCCTGGCTTCCGTTCATCTTATCTTTGTTTTTGTGCTCCCTACTGAAAATGCGCCTTGGCGGCCTCAAGTGCCGGTTCTCTAAATTTCCTCAATAGCGCCCCGCACAGAGAATGTCATATGGTTCAAAATGGTTCAAATGGCTCTGAGCACTATGGGACTCAAGTGCTGAGGTCATTAGTCCCCTAGAACTTAGAACTAGTTAAACCTAACTAACCTAAGGACATCACAAACATCCATGCCCGAGGCAGGATTCGAACCTGCGACCGTAGCGGTCTTGCGGTTCCAGACTGCAGCGCCTTTAACCGCACGGCCACTTCGGCCGGCTCATATGTCCTCCAGTGATTCCCATTTGACCCCGAAGCATCTCCGAAATACTAGTGTGTTGATCTAACTTAACGGTAACAAATCTAGCAGCACGCCTCTGCACTGCTTCGAGGTCTTCCTTTAATCGGACCTTATGTGGATCTCAAACACTCAAGCAGTAATCAAGAATTGGTCACACCAATGTTCTACTCCCCACCAAAATGCCTTTGTTTGCCCAAGGAACCTCCATCATAAATGTAAATAACAATTGCTGATTCTGCGTGGTGTCTGTTCAAAAGACTAGACACCACACATTCATATAAACCTCGCTCAAGCACCACTGAAGTCATGTAAACTACTGAACATAAAAATTGCTTAAATTCTTAATTTTAACCTTTAGTAAATATATGATACATCAGATCAAACGGAAATTTTCCTAGAAATATTATGCTGTTATTAGTTTTCTTTTATCTGTCGTAGCTTATTTATAAACAATAATTTGTGTGGTTTTCCTCCGTTTTCGGACTTAAAAGTGTAAATATTAACAAACAATTTAAATCATACATTAAATAATTTCCTGTCTATCTAAAGTTTACAGTACTGCCGCCACTTCTAAAGTTTCTCTATTTATTTAGTAAGAAAATCTGTTTTTAATTTGAGATCCACTTGTCGACCTCTCATTTAATTATGTGAATAATTTAATTAAATCTATTATCACAGTCCGGCACAGTTCTACGAGACGTATCCATAGACCCCTCATTTGTTGTAATGGCATAATGCGTTGCCGAGATATTCAGTTTTACAATTCAGGAATTATTTATAACATTTAACTTACATTAACTTATAAATTAATGCGGATACCGAAGGCACGTCTTTACACACGTATTCGTCCATCCTTTCCGTTTCAAATAAGCCTACTGACTCTTCAGTGATGCATGAGGTTCAATATTTATTAATTTTGGGGTAAGCTTTAAATTTGCACTGGACACCAAAAGCGCCCATGAGAAAGGAGCAGCCATTGTGCTGCCCAATGGACGGGTTTTCCCGGTCACAAGGTCACCTTAGCGGCCGGTGGAACTACGGAGAAAGACCGAGCGAGGTGGCGCAGTGGTTAGACACTGGACTCGCATTCGGGAGGACGACGGTTCAGTCCCGCGTCCGGCCATCCTGATTTAGGTTTTCCGTGATTTCCCTATATCGCTCCAGGCAAATGCCGGGATGGTTCCTTTGAAAGGGCACGGCTGACTTCCTTCCCCGTCCTTCCCTAATACGATGAGACCGATGACCTCGCTGTCTGGTTTCCTTCCCCAAACCAACCAACCAACCAACCAACCAACTACGGAGAAAACCCTATCTGTGCAGCATAGCCTAAAACTGGCCCTCCATCTGCTCCTGTCAAGCTGATGTTAGCTGTCAACACGAATATGATTCGATCAAACACGCGACCGCCGCCTGTGCGTTCGCGGTCGCGTGTTCGTGATTGAATAAAGTGTTTCTTCCAATCATAATAGGCTGTAGTGTTACAGCTAGGGCTGTTCTAAGAAAATATTGTCGGTATATATCGACTATTTATTTTTCACCGATATGTCGTTATAATGATACTGACATAGCAATATCAAGTGCTGTTACTTTTATTTTATATTACATTTTTTTTCGAAATTTTCCGTAAATATTTGCGGTTGTTCTTTTGAAACTGTATGGACAACGGCCTTGCCGCAGTGGATACACCGGTTCCCGTGAGATCACCGAAGTTTAGAGCTGTCGGACGTGGTCGGCACTTGGATGGGTGACCATCCAGGCTGACATGCGCTGTTGCCATTTTTCGGGGTGCACTCGGCCTCGTGATGCCAATTGAGGAGCTACTCGACCGAGTAGCAGCGGCTTCGGTCAAGAATACCATCATAACGACCGGGAGAGCGGTGTGCTGACTCCACGCCCCTCCTATCTGCATCCTCCACTGAGGATGACACGGCGGCCGGATGGTCCCAGTAAGCCACTCGTGGCCTGGAGACGGAGTGCTTTTTTGAAATTGTAGTAGAACATAATTTTACTTTCACTATGTGAAGGAGTCTTACTACTTTTTTAGCTTTCCTCACGTCTAGTCTTTCTCTTTGACTGTGTGAAGCAAGTATAAAAGGCACAAGGAAGTAGTCCGATTGCACAGGAAAGGGGGTGGGGGGGGGGGGGGTTGCCGGTGTGAATGGAATAACAACATATCCGATGTGAAGAAATAGCACATTAGTTGGGTTAAAAAACAATTTCAACGCAACTGCTGTGCTATTTCTTCACATCGACATTCTTCAAAAACGGTTGCTGAAACTGATGAACAAAAATCTAAATGACAATATTGGTCTTTGCGGTGGGCAGAGCCGTCCGAGAGAAATGTCGACGCAATCGGCGCTCGGCGTTACCAATAGGAACTGCAACTTTCAACTTCACGACGCAATTTTGGCACTACGGTTACTAATTCCCTGAGAAGTGAAAAAATAGGGAAGTCGACTTGAAGTGTTCCAGAAAAATCCGATATATTACGAAACCGAACGACGGACCCATCGGACACCTTTTATTCTGCCACTTACATGCAGCTACCACTGTTAGCAAAGCGGGTACCGCCAAGCATGAATGTGCATCGTTTTGCTTTCAGTTCTAGCTCTGAATGGGATGAGAAGGCTGCTAGCTTGTTGATGTACAGAATATCTAATAATGAATATACAGCTTAATGAAGTATTGTGCATATTAAACATCTGGAACCACTGAAAAGAAAAGTTTTCTAACAAGTTCTTTCCTCGGTGGAGAGTCAAATTGTGGGCCTGACAACAATGCTTGTGATAGGACGTCAAATTTTAGTCAAAGGAACCACTTTCCAAACCATGCTAAGAGCCTAGTCTGAGACTGAAAACGGCGTAGAGGTTTTTATTGTTAATATCGATGCATCATCATTGCTACGGAATGAATTGGGAATATCCCAAATGTGTACCACACTAAACGCGTTTTACCATTATTTTTTATTGTGGTACCAGTAGGATTTTTATAGCGTATTACCTCTTTGTATCTTGTGTTACGTATTCGTCTTGTTTGCTCGTTTACGTGTGGACGTAAAATTTGTTTTATGTTGGAATCTGTCCTTTGCTAAGTAACTTCGTATTTACGAACTTAACGACTTCAATTAATGTATACGCTGCATTGTCAAAACAAACTGTAGAATCCTATAGCCAGAGTTGAGTTAGCTGTATGGGTACGTACCGGAAGCCAATAAAAACTGCGTAGATGTCACGTGGTTTAATACTTGAAATTTGTGATAATTTTTATTGCAGTTTGCAAGCCGGAATATTTTTGTATTTCAGCATTATCGGAGCGCCTGACGTAGAAGGTTGTCCCAGTCTGATACGAAAATGCCGACATCTAGGTTAGAAGCTCGTGTTAGCTCGCCACACTTTCGGCACGAGCGGACAACATATAATCCGATGAGTAACTGGCATTCTGCCGGCTCAGTTGTTTATTTTTCTGATGGGTGCTTTACTCACACGAGCCTGTTACTTTCTCGATGTATTTACTATTGTTGTTTGTTCATCAGCTTGAGCCGGGACGCATTTACTCCAGAGAGCTACCACAACAGATTCGCCAGCTCCGCCATTGTCCAGGAATTAATCCCGCCACATAAAATAGATTGCAATCTGCGTAATTGCTACACTGCGTCGTACCTAACCACTCTCGCAGTCGTTGCTAAGTCTGCCCCCTTCCTTACCGTCTAAGTGAGCTTGCTACCTGTTGCTGATGCAATCACAAATAGCTGGCCAAGATACGCCGTTGTGTTTGACCACAAACGGCACCTGCGCAATCTCCACACTACTTCACACGTGTCAGTCGCGGTCAGAACAGCGTTCTGTGTAATTGTGAGTGCCTTATGTCGGAGATAAGGGGATTCGAACGGGGGCAAACTGTTGGTGCTCGTATGGTGCTGCTTCCGTAACCAAGGTAGTCGAAGTGTTTGGTATTTCAAGAGACATCGTAGCGAAGATTTGTACTGCATACAGGGAAAGTGAGAAAACATCATCCGCTAAGTAAGATCGCGGACGAAAGTGTGTGTTAACTGATCGTGACGCACGGTCACTGAAGAGGAGCCATGTGGCCCGTCAACAAAAATCGACCATGATGCACGGAATTAATGACGCCCCGAAAATTTCAAAGTCGATTTTCTTGAGAATCTTTAGAGTTGCATTGAAGTGCTTTGGTTGATCGACATTTGAGTCCTGAACTTCACATACCATAAATTTAAAAAAAAATTAAAAAATTCCGGTTGCCATGCGGTCTCTCTGTCAGACTGTTGTTAGACAGCGGGTGAAAAGTAGGAATCAGCACTCCTGTAATGGGCCTACCTAAAGAAACTTGTGGACACACTTACTCTTCGAATTGACGCTAGAGGTGGCTTTACATGGTATTAACGTTATGTCTCTACAGCTATATCTGTACTCTGAAAGCCACATTACCGTGTTTAGCTGAGGGTACGTCTGGCAGGACTGTTTTTACGAAAGTCGTGTGGGAAGAATGATTATCGAAAAAACTCCTTATGACATGTAATTCCTCTTATTTTATATTTATTGACTATTACGCGAGATGTAAGTGGGAGTATGTTATGTGTTCCCAGAATCTTCTTGGCACGCACGCTCTCCAAATTTCAGTCGAAAACCTTTGTGATGTACGAGACCCTTGTAATGTAAGCCACTGGATTGGCGTTAAAATTCTTGCACTGAGTAAACGATCCCGTGACTAAATGTGCTGCTATTCACTATATCTTCTCTGTCTCTTCTACTAACCCTACTTAGTAAGGGTCCCAGAGGACTGATCACCAACACTCAAGAACTGGTTGAGCGGGTGTTTTGTTAAGTCACTTCTTCCCTGGACGAATTACATTTCCTTAAGATTCTCCGAATCAATGGCAGCTGCGCTTTCTTCCATTTGTTTTATTTGGACATTACGCTTTAGGTCACTACAGGTGGTTACAACTAGGAATTTCACAGTCGTTACTTTAACTATCGATTTCTCGCCAATGGTGTAATCGAATGGTGGTGCATCTCTTCGCCTATTTGTGCGCAATACGTTATATTTATTTATGTTCAGGGTCAGCTGCCAGTCTATGCATAAATCTTTGATCCTCTACAGGTCTTAGTGCGTTTTGCTACATTTTGCTATTGCAGTTTCCCTATAGATAATGGTGTCGTGGTAGGTTACTAATTTTTTGGCCCTTGTAATTAGTTCATGTGTTACGTAAACAAAGTAGAGTGCATGTGTGTGTATGTGCACGTCTAGGATTTCCTCCCAAACCCCTGGATCAATTTCAACCAAATGAGGCACAGACACCGCAGGGCCCACAAGAATCATCACTGTGGAATTTATAATGTCCTAGCTCCAAGAGAAGTGTAGATATGGACAAAAACGTGTTTTTCCAAAGACTGACCTAAAGACTACCATGCATGACAGGTATAATGTGGGGGACCAATATCAGTCTGCCAAATCAACCTACTTTGCAGGGTAGTCAGCATGTCAAAGGCAAAGAATATTTTTCTGGGCCTCACAAGTTGGTTGCCCTGCGTGATAAGTGTATTGTATTGGAGTAGTTTGTATCTGTTTTCTCTACCTCCTTTGTGAGGTAGCCTGTACATCAGGGGCAAATAGATCGCTTTTAAGCCCATGATGTGCACCCTGTCCTGCATAAGAGGTGTGTTGTTGGAGTAGTATCAACCTGCGTTGTTAAACTGTATTGAAGGGGCTACACATGCCAATGAGCTTGAAAGGGGACAGGTTGAGATGGATAGAGGAGGGGGAAGGACAGAGTAAAGGAGCAGGAAATGGGCAGATATGGGGAAGGAGGGGCAGATGCATGAGGCAGGTGAAAGGCGTAGTGGGCAGGTCTAAAAGGAAGAGGGGGAAGGGGAAAGACAGAGGGGGAGGAGGATATGGTTGCCGGCCGAAGTGGCCGTGCGGTTAAAGGCGCTGCAGTCTGGAACCGCAAGACCGCTACGGTCGCAGGTTCGAATCCTGCCTCGGGCATGGATGTTTGTGATGTCCTTAGGTTAGTTAGGTTTAACTAGTTCTAAGTTCTAGGGGACTAATGACCTCAGCAGTTGAGTCCCATAGTGCTCAGAGCCATTTGAACCATTTTGAGGATATGGTTAGAGGGAGGGGGAGGAAGATATGGTTAGAGAGAGGGGGTGGAGAAAATCGACAAAGAGTGGGGAGAGGAGGAGATGAAGAAACAGAGTGGTAATGAGGAAATAGATAGAGGTGGGAGGGTGAAGTGGATAGACAGAGGGAGAGAGATGTGCACACAAAGGGGGAGGAGGTGCATTCAATATGCATGTCGAATGCATACTTGGTTCGGTAGAAATGGGAGAAAGGCGTGGACACAGAGAAGGGAGAGAAGAGATGTGTTCAATAAATGTGTTGAATGCATATGTGGTCGAAGCTTCGGTGAAAGAGCTAGTTAATATATAAAATACCTTTGCAATTAAAAATGTCTGTCATTTCGAATCCTCTAGTGAGTCAGGGATGCGCGCATATCGTCATGTGTTTGGAGGCGGGTCAACGCGGCCAACAAGGACGATGATCCCGCCTCTGAAGTTGCGCCGCCGCTGCAGGTCGTACCTGTCGGTGACGTGCGTGTCGACGCGCTGGTCGCAGTCTTCGCACTGCAGCTGGTCCTGGTCGCCCGCAGCCGCGCCGCCCCCGCCGCCTCCGCAGCCCGCGCCGCCCGACTGCCACCTGCTGCGGCTGCTCTTGCTCGTCTCGCTGCCGACGCCGGAGTCGTTGCGCTCGATCTCCGCGCAGCTCTTGCGCACCTGTGAACAACGAGCTTAATGGAGAAACTGTAACATGACGCATTAAGAAACACAGGTAGTTGGTTTCCGACAGGTATCGATACTGGATCCGCTTCTACTCTTGTTATACGCAGGGTTCTTTTGATTCTGCATCAAACGTCTAGGAGTGGTAGATCACGTCACGGGGAACAATTTTTGTTAGGTACAAAACTTTCACTGACGCTTCATAGTGGCGCTAGGCGTCTTTTATTATTGGTTTTGTCCCTGAGGGGCGCAGCCCCGAATCCTCCCGAAACCAGGTAGGTAAACAGGTAACAAGACCGAATCCTCCCAAACCGACACATTGTATGTTGTATTATAGACAATAATATAATTATCTCTTCCATGTTCTTTATCTTCTTCCCCTACCCCTCTCATGTTTTAAACTAAAAACATTGATTCACTTATGCACGCTTTGCGCTTGTCCATTAGCGGGACTTAGCCGATGGCGCTGTGTCGGCTGGACTTTATCTCAATAAGATAAAAGATAAAACTTTTAAACATACGGTACACGCGAAAAATTTCTACATCTTCTACTGTCACTTCACATGCTTTCCTTTGCCTGCTTGGAGTATTCATAACGTTTAGAACTGCTACCTGCTTCAAACAGGAGGATTCGGTCCCATCGTTTTTCAGACCCTTGCGGGCTTCGGAGGATTCGGAACCATTTTTATGACCGCGGGAGGATTCAGGGCTGCCCCCCCCCCCCCCCCCCCCCCAGAGGCGGCAGTGTGTACGCGCTCTGTGGCGTGCGAATGCAATGTGTGCCGCCTGTAATCAAGTCAACTGCTGCACGTGAAAGGGGCCAGAGAAAAATTAAAGTTCCCGATTCTCTTCTAAAACATCTTCCTCCACTTAGAGGCGCTCATTCTTAAAGTTTTCTTCTTGAGCGAAAATCACTCCGTCGGTTTACTGGGGTAGGTAGTATACACCCAGCCGCCTCTCAAGTGGATAACGAGTAATAATAGATGGAAATCTAAATTGGATTGAGCACGTAACTGTAATGAGCAAGAAGGAATCAGCATTGGACTATGCCTACAAAAATACTGAAAGCTCTTCTCACTTGACCTGAATAAACAAACTTGTACTCGTACAAACACTTATAGTCTAAGGTGATAGTGATACGCACATATACAGATGGTGGTAATATCGCGTACACAATGTATGAAAGAGCAGTACATTGACGGAGCTGTCATTTGAACTATGGTGACTGAAGTGAAAACGGTTGCGACGTGATTATGGCAGCACGACGGGAAGTATCAGAAATTGAACGTGGAATGGTTGTTGGACTAGACGTTTGGGACATTCCATTTCCGAAATCGTTAGGAAATGAAATTTTCGAGATCAACACTGTCAAGAGTGTGCCGAGAATACTACATGTCAGGCATTACCTCTCACTGTGGACAACGAGGTGGACCACGACCTTCACTTAACGACTGAAAGCAGCGGCATTTCGTAGAGTTGTCAGTGCTAACAGACAAGCAACACTGCGTGAAATAACCGGAGAAATCAATGTGGGACGTACGAAGAACTTGTCCATTAGGACGGTGCGGTGAAATCCGGCGTCATTGGGCTATGGTAGCAGACGACCGACGTTAGTGCCCTTGCCAACAGCACGACGTCACCTGCTGCACCTCTCTTGGGCTTGTGACCATACCGATTGGACCCTAAACGACCGGAAACCGTGGCCTGCTCAGAAGAATTCCGATTCCAGTTGGTAAGAGCTGATGGTAGAGTTCGAGCGTAGCGCAGACCCCATGAAGCCATGGACCCAGGTTGTCAAAGCACTGTGCAAGCTGATGGTGGCACCATAATGGTTTGGGCTGTGTTTACAAGTAATGGTTTGTGTCCTCTGGTCCAACTGAATCGATCATTGGCTGGAAATACACTCCTGGAAATTGAAATACGAACACCGTGAATTCATTGTCCCAGGAAGGGGAAACTTTATTGACACATTCCTGGGGTCAGATACATCACATGATCACACTGACAGAACCACAGGCACATAGACACAGGCAACAGAGCATGCACAATGTCGGCACTAGTACAGTGTATATCCACCTTTCGCAGCAATGCAGGCTGCTATTCTCCCATGGAGACGATCGTAGAGATGCTGGATGTAGTCCTGTGGAACGGCTTGCCATGCCATTTCCACCTGGCGCCTCAGTTGGACCAGCGTTCGTGCTGGACGTGCAGACCGCGTGAGACGACGCTTCATCCAGTCCCAAACATGCTCAATGGGGGACAGATTCGGAGATCTTGCTGGCCAGGGTAGTTGACTTACAACTTCTAGAGCACGTTGGGTGGCACGGGATACATGCGGACGTGCATTGTCCTGTTGGAACAGCAAGTTCCCTTGCCGGTCTAGGAATGGTAGAACGATGGGTTCGATGACGGTTTGGATGTACCGTGCACTATTCAGTGTCCCCTCGACGATCACCAGTGGTGTACGGCCAGTGTAGGAGATCGCTCCCCACACCATGATGCCGGGTGTTGGCCCTGTGTGCCTCGGTCGTATGCAGTCCTGATTGTGGCGCTCACCTGCACGGCGCCAAACACGCATACGAACATCATTGGCACCAAGGCAGAAGCGACTCTCATCGCTGAAGACGACACGTCTCCATTCGTCCCTCCATTCACGCCTGTCGCGACACCACTGGAGGCGGGCTGCACGATGTTGGGGCGTGAGCGGAAGACGGCCTAACGGTGAGCGGGACCGTAGCCCAGCTTCATGGAGACGGTTGCGAATGGTCCTCGCCGATACCCCAGGAGCAACAGTGTCCCTAATTTGCTGGGAAGTGGCGGTGCGGTCCCCTACGGCACTGCGTAGGATCCTACGGTCTTGGCGTGCATCCGTGCGTCGCTGCGGTCCGGTCCCAGGTCGACGGGCACGTGCACCTTCCGCCGACCACTGGCGACAACATCGATGTACTGTGGAGACCTCACGCCCCACGTGTTGAGCAATTCGGCGGTACGTCCACCCGGCCTCCCGCATGCCCACTATACGCCCTCGCTCAAAGTCTGTCAGCTGCACATACGGTTCACGTCCACGCTGTCGCGGCATGCTACCGGTGTTAAAGACTGCGATGGAGCTCCGTATGCCACGGCAAACTGGCTGACACTGACGGCGGCGGTGCACAAATGCTGCGCAGGTAGCGCCATTCGACGGCCAACACCGCGGTTCCTGGTGTGTCCGATGTGCCGTGCGTGTGATCATCGCTTGTACAGCCCTCTCGCAGTGTCCGGAGCAAGTATGGTGGGTCTGACACACCGGTGTCAATGTGTTCTTTTTTTCCATTTCCAGGAGTGTAGTTACGTCCGGCCACTAGGAGACCATTTGCTGCCACTCATGGACTTCGTTTTTATGGATGACAATGCACCATGTCACCGGACCACAACTGTTCGCAATTCGTTTGGAAAACATTCTGGATAATTCGAGCGATTGATTTGGCCACCCAGATCGCCCCTCGTGAATCCCATTTGTGGGACATAATCAGAAGGTCAGTTCGTGCACAAAATCCTGCAACGGCAACGCTTCTGTAATTATCGACTGCTATAGAGGCAGCATGGTTGACTATTACTGCATGGGTCTTCCAACGGGTTTTGAGTCCATACGATGTCCAGTTGCTGCGCTGCGCCAGACAGAAGGAGGTCCGACATGTTATTAGGAGGCTTCCCATGACTTCTGTCACCTCCGTGTCCTTCCAGTTATTGATTACAGCGATGTTATCCTGCAACGCCGTTCTCAGGAAAGCGCAGAGCACCTGGAACTGATTATGGATGCCTGTGTTCGATACATCTGTGAGGTTCGACTCTTTGATCATATTTCACCATCATCTGCACAGCTATGCTGACTGCGTGCAGACAAGCGTAGAGACTTCCATACCCCCTGTCTGCTCTAATGTCTTATCAACGTACACTGTCCATAATATATTTCCTCTACCGTAACGATCTTGTCTGAACAACGTAGCAGAAACATCCACTCCCATCGGAGAAAAAACCTCTGCCCCACTCCATCCTACGTACACTTTCTCGAAGTGGTTCTCGTTATTAGGAACCCGACTCTGGAATGACGTCCCACATTGCAATAGAGAACCGAATAACATCTTCAGCTTCAGAAGATAGTTAATGACGTATCTTGTGAAGCAACAGCAACGACTGCCATTGTCCCTGTACGCACTCGTAACCAATGTACATCCTTCTTTCAGCCAGATCATGTTCATTTCCCAGTATTTTTAGCTGGTGCAGTCTCCTTAAATTTCTTTCCTCCAGTTCGCTCTATCAGAAAACATCTATCTCGCACACCTATAAATCATTTTATATCTACCACTATCATTATTGTGATTATTGTCATTATTACTATTATTATTATTACTACCATTATTAGTGACAGCAGCAGAAGTAGTAGAAGTACTGCCTGTATTAACCTTATTACTTCATAGTATTATTTAGTCGCAATGTCTCTATAGACACTCAAATCATTTTAATACTATTTGTAATTTAAAAATGGCTATTTCTTATGTAATTATGGTGTATTAAAGTTATTAACCGCGTGAAAATCTGGTTCGAAGTATTAGAGGGCCTGATGACCCTAATCAGATCAAATTAAATAAATAAAAATAAACAGACGTCTGGAGTCGCCGAGAAACAGAAGCGAACGTTTTGTCTCTAACCGATATTGTTCCCCATGACGTGGTCTACCACTCTTGATGTGTGATGAGAATATTTTAAAACTCCTTGTATAAATTATCTGTCATCACGCATCCAAGAACTCGAAATAGTTCTTTATACGGATGAAATAAGCATTATAATGAAGCTTAATGAAGAAAATATAAAACCTGAGAATGTAAATAAAATATTTTCAGCACTAATGCCTGATTCTCTGCAGAAGCCTGTCACTGAACTTAAATGAAACACAATACGTGAAATTCTGTAATGAACGAGGGTTGCAAATTAAAATATGGTTCACGGACAAACAGTGTGAGAACAGTTTGGGTGTGTGTGATTTTCTGCGTAATGGAGGAGGCACAGTGCCTGTTAGCAAACAGACAAAAATATTATTTCTAACAATAGCATGTAAAAAAGCAACCGAAGATAAAAAGACCACCACAATACACGGGAGGCAGAAAAACACACATGCAAACATTTCACAAAGTACTCATATAAATACTTGCACCTGACAACGAGAATAAATTCACGAAAAGCGTCGTGGTAACTACGAAAAAATACGTAACTGGTGAAGGGTTTCATCATTTAAATCATGACATTTGATTTTATTTCTGCGCTTCGATTATCTACTCCTTTATATATGATGCAGTCGTCAGAAGTAATGACTAGGTGACTGATTTACTTTCAGTGTTGAAATTCTTACGTCAAGGTCCTAGGTACAGTATGTATGTAACATATATTCATCAAATTATTGGGTAGTGAGTCAGTGGAGACTGCATATTACTTAACACAGTTCATTCAGCAGATATTCGCGAATGTCTGAAATCATGTAGGTGGAGTTCACGTATATCAAAGTTTTACTGCAGTGTTATATTCCCCTTTCAGAGTTAAGCAATAATGATTCCAGGTTAGTGAAGATCACTTTTCATTCTAATACATGTCGGGTTTCAGACTTAAAGGGGTTGCTATTACGATTTACCAAAAATTTACTGTGACAGTATTATTAAATATTATCGATTGTTTATATGGTGTTTTAAAGGTGCGTGTGTCAGAACCACATAACACTCCCGTAGCACACATAATTATGAAATTTTCAGCAATTAAGACTGTGTGCCTCACCACAAAGTTACCTCAGAATACAAGGATTATTAATTTACTAATTTTTACTTTTTGAGAGTTGATCGTTATTCTTATAGTGGAAGCAGTTGCTTATAGTAGTTTGGAAAATGTACAACTGATTGTTCCTGATTAAGGTTCCAATAATATACACACCCATAAACTTCGGACATTTTATCCTATTTCCGGAGTTCTGACACTGTACTCCATTTACGGGTACCATGTTTCTTGGAGCACAAAAATTGAACAGACTGTACTTCATCAAACCTTAAAGTAAGTTCTTCTACTGGGAACAACCATTTAACGATTTTAACAAAAATTCGACCAAGAAGAATCAAGTTTTCTTTTCAAAGAAGTACTCTTGTGATTAAAATCTTGTCTGAGTTTAAAGGTACCGTCCGTAATCCGCAGAATAAAACATGAAAAATGCCTGTTCACAGCGTCACTGACACTTTAAGAACAACCTTTCTTCTCCAAGAGAAAAAAAGACAAGCTAAGGAGCTCCAGAAGTGTACTTAGTAGCGTCTGAAGCAAGATAGTAGTCTTCAGGAGCAAAGCGCTCTTTCTGATTGAAGAGCAAAATGCACCATCCCCTCTCACTTTCTATTAAATACAGCTGCTTTTGTAAAGTTATATAACTATTGAAGGCTTTTTATCTATCAACCACTTATCCGCTAAAATTCAAATTTCCATTACCACCGCTGGCTTTCCTACATTGTCACGGTAATAATCCCAACAGAATTTAGAAGCACGTACGAACGCAACACAGCATACTTCACAGTTTTTCCTGCAATAAATCAGATTTACCATAAATAAGTCACTACAATTTCCTATTTCGTGAAAACTCTGACATCACAGACAAGTAGAACATGTCAATAAAGACGCGAGAAAGGTAAGGTAGGTAGTGTACCTGCGGAAAATAGAGAAAAATAAAAAGTAAATAAACAAGGAGAAAGAGTTGTGTAATATAGGTGGACTGGCAAGAAAACTGTGAGACTAAGTATGCGACCTTGCCGCTCAAAGAGGGATCTGCTCGTGTCTTAAATCTGTATCGGAAGGGAATCTCTCAGTTTTGTCTTTAGACTGTACTGGAGACATGGCACACGTCGCTCTTGCCAACAAACAGCAGTTTTATTGCGGAGGCTATGTTTTCATCGTTTTCATTTTACCGTTGTTTCAGAAGGCTTTACATATTTTAAAACCGTGCACAGTAATCATGTATTCAGCAATAAATGTTGCCTCTCTACACACTCTAAAATGCAAATCGTCCACCGCTTCAGAAATTCAGAAAGCAGATGTTCCACAGAAAAAGAAGCGGCAATTTTATACGCTTCCTTTTAATTAATAAAGAGCTATACGTTCACCAGCTGTCTGGAGCAAGTTCTTCCTTATCTTTTTTTTAACCTAGGCAAACGCTGTCTCTGCTCATTCTTAATGGAGAACTCGCAATGTTCTGTCGGCGTGCTGAATTTTTCATCAGAGACATGCGTAACGTTTCTTTCGTAGCCGTATAAATAGGAATCATAAAAGTATAAGAATCGTAGTAGGCTTAAGAGCAGTTTAAGTATTCCACATTAACGTTTTTACGTTAGATAAAAACAGGAAGCAACAGGCTACTAATTACAGTCAATTTACGCTGACATGTCTGGTAGCATATCGATTTTGTACAAATAAAGAATTAAAGAATGCTGGATGACGCCTCCCTATAAGAAGAATCAAGCTCCGAGACGAAGCTGCGAATTGAGTTTCATTCTTTCTCAAAAGCTTGGAAACTGTTTGTGGACACGTTGGCCATGCTTTCTACAGCCCATGTGCCTTGTAAATGAAGGGATAGTGCAGCAAGGAAGCCTGTCATGTTACATTTAAAAATCATACGTTACCGTACACACAACTTTCATTCTGTTTTATGAAGTTGGGAGGATGTGGGACCTAAAGAATGGTGCATACCTTCCTGTTCAGTGGCATGAGGAAAAATCTTGGCCAACTTATTTTTCTATTTAATGATCATGGAGCAAATTTTTCATTTCTTTTTCAGTAAAGGCCGTAAGAAATGACATTTAATAGCTTTCTTACAGCAAATTTCATATCTGACGAATTTTGATATCGACCCACACCAGTTTGAAACATTCGTATGCATTAGAAAGAAAAGAGATTTTCACTAACCTGCACACATTCTTGCTGTAACTTTTAATCGCACTAGTGATCATATGTACAGGGACGATAGTGTTAGAATACTTACTTGGCTGAACAGTGGCTTACGCAAATCAGCAATCCTAATAGCTGCTTTATAGGACTAAGATCGCCTCTAGGAATGCAAATGCTCTCTGTCAACCAATTTATATTGTTAAGTGATCAATAATTTTGGTGACAGCATTGTGCACCCTTTGCTGTTCTTTAAGGGAACCTTAAAGTGGAATAATGAATGTTATTTTCTTCTTCTCGTGTTGTAATTATATACACCTTCGTTCCTTCTGAACTGTAGTTGGTTCTTTACTGCACATTTAGCGAGGGAGTACACATATCGTGAATCAATAGCCGAAATCCCTAACTCTGTACATAAGTGTCTGTAAGAAGGTCGTGGGAGAGCGTTACGTACGCGTAATATTCTTACGGAACGTTCTGAAAACTTTCTTCCCGAAAGATGAGTTATCGCAGAACATTATTCCGTACGACATTATTGAATGAAAATATGAAAAGATGTTACTGATTTATCTCACCCCCAGATTAGCAATGATTCAAAGTGCATATGTGGCTAACCTGAGTTGTTTTAGGAGCTCTATAAATTATTTTCCCATTTTAAATTCTCATCAATACGGATATCTAAAAATGGCACGTTATATATACAGACAATATTACGGGCTTGTACACAATTACCTCCAAACTGTCTAGGCAAACGAAGAGGTTTGCTCCGGATTTTACTTACTTATTTGCTATTAGACAACATCGAATGTGTTATTCGTAATTCTTTATTCCGATTAAGTCACCAACGTATTTTTCTTTGATTGGCACTAGTTGTTAGCTCCATTCAACACAATTTATGGTTATGTAGTATCCTTCTTTCCTGGGCATGGATGATGTATGTGTTCGTATTGGATGGTTCGTCCTGCATCCTCTTCTGGCTCAGAAAATTTCTACGAGATGGCGAGTTTTTGATGCTATCTTACATTTTGTCCAGAAAGAACATGCATTTAATGACTTCTTTTAAAAGATGCTGTTTTGGTTTTTTAATCTTCCCATTAAATGACTAGTTGTTTTATTGGCATGAGGTATCTTCATAAAACAGACATCTCTTCTCCATTTTTTCCGTAAATTTTTTCGCCTAAGTATACATCTCCTGATTAGGTCATATCTCTCATTCTCCCAGTTCTCTGGTCGTCTCCCGGACTTCTAATTATCTCGTCAGGGCTTCTGAAGGGCGAGTGTGCATCTGAACGGCCTAGTGTGCAGTAGTGCTTGACTGTGGTGTTCAGTGCGAGTACTTCCTTGTCAGTTGGTACGCTACCTACAGTTCAGTATTCGAGTTGTTGGACCCATCTGTAGTGAAAGTTTCGGTTAGACTCACTGGCCGGTATAGATGATCCTCTTGAGCGCTGTCCAGTAGTCTTATAAGTGACGCCTGCTGATAGAGTGTGTACATCCCGTGTTTGTACACTACAGGACAAGTTTGCGAATCTCCATTGATTTTACGCTTACATCTACATATACAAGGTGAATCAAAATTCGAGCATTCGGATGACACAGTGTGATTACAACGGTACAAAAGTGTCTCTGACTGAATTTTGTCCCGTTCATATTTTCAGTATAAAATACAGACCAAAGAAATGCAATCTGGCCACAACTGTAGTCACATGTACGAGAAGTGTCTTCATTCTATACTGTATTGAGGAGCTGACCATTTAGAGCACTGAGTAGAGTTTCGCATTGGAATACTTGAGTTCAAATGTTCAATTACGTATCTGAGTGTGATTTTATTTGTTTCCTAATTTTAGACTGTGTGTGATTATTGGTTTCTTGATCGTTGTACAGCAGTTAACAAGCCTTGTACAAAAATACGCAATTCTTTTGTATTAATAGAGAAATGGCAGCAATTTAAAAAAAAGATACACCTAAGCACGGAATCGAAGTATTGTACTTGAGTATTCTAGCGCAAAGCTCTACCCATTGTACTAACTAAGTAGCGCAGTACCGATGAAGATACTTGAGATACATGTGATTAATTTTTGGCAGATAGCCTTCCTTTGACGTGGATTTTCTACTGACAATAAGCACTAAACGAAATTTTTTTAGAAACAGCTTGTACTCTTGGGATGCAAGGAATTGCGCCATGGCTTCCGACAGCGTGAATTTTGGTTCATACTCTATACTTCAAAAGCCACTGTAGAGTGCATAGTGGAGGGTTCTTTGCACCAAGGTTATCAGTTTTACGTTACTTTGCGTCCACGTATTGAGCGAGAGAAAAAGATCTGTACCCATGTGCCTGCACTCTCTTTTATTTTACTGTAATGATCCCTAAGCGAGATAAACGTTGGTGCTAGGATAAAAGTTGCACACACTCCTTCGGAAAAAAGTTCACTAAATTAACGCAACGGGTTTTCGCGAGAAGTTTCTTCCAAGTATTTCTTTCTATGTTCTCCGAGCTTTTCTGTTACACTTTCGTTACAAGAGCAGTTACGGACCTAACAGACTGCCTCTAAATTCATTCGATGCCTATTTTCATGCATACAAAAGACTCCAAACGGAAGAAAAATACTCTGGAATTGGTCCTCAGTAATTGTCCTGTAGACGTTCTCAATTTTGCACTACTCTGATAAGTGACTTGAAAGTTAGTTACGACACTGGTCTACAAAACTTAAGGACGCATACACTATGTGATCAAAGTATCCGGACACCCCCAAAAACATACGTTTTTCATATTAGGTGCATTGTGCTGCCACCTCCTGCCAGGTGCTCCATATCAGCGACCTCAGTAGTCATTAGACATCGTGAGACAGCAGAATGGGATGCTTCGCGGAACTCGCGAACTTCGAACGTGGTCAGGTGATTCGGTGTCACTTGTGTCATACGTCTGTACGCAGGATTTCCATACTCCAAAACATCCCTAGGTCTACTGTTTCCGATGTGATGGTGAAGTGGAAACGTGAAAGGACACGTACAGCACAAAAGCGTACAGACCGAACTCGTCTGTTGACTGACAGAGACCGCCGACACTTCAAGAGGGTCGTAATGTGTAATAGGCAGACATCATTCCAGACCATCACACAGGAATTCCAAACTGCATCAGGATCCACTGCAAGTACTATGACAGTTAGGCGGGAGTTGATAAAACTTGGATTTGATGGTCGAGCGGCTGCTCATAAGGAACACATAACGCCGCTAAATGACAAACGACGCCTCGCTTGGTGTTAAAGAGCGTAAGCATTGGACGATTGAACAATGGAAAAACGTTGTATGGAGTGACGAACCACGGTACACAATGTCGCTATCCAATGGCAGGGTGATGGTATGGCGAACGCCCAGTGAACGTCATCTGCCAGCGTGTGTAGCGCCAACAGTAAAATTCGGAGGCGGTGATGTAATAGTGTGGTCGTGTTTTTTATGGAGGGGGCTTGCACCCCTTGTTGTTTTGAGTGGCACTATCAAAGCACAGGCCTACATTGATGTTTTAAGCACCTTCTTGCTCCCCACTGTTGAAGGGAAATTCGGGGATGGCCAATGCATCTTTCAACACGATTGAACACCTGTGCATAATGCAAGGCATGTGGCAGAGTGGTTACCCGACAATAACATTCTTGCAATGGACTGGCTTGCACAGAGTCCTGACCTGTATCCTACAGAACATCTTTGGGATGTTTTGGAACGCCGACTTCGTGCCAGGCTTCACCGACCGACATCGATACTCCTTCTCTGTACAGCACTCCGTGAAGAATGGACTGCCATTCCCCAAGAAACCTTCCAGAACCTGATTGAACGTAAGCCTGAGAGAGTGGAAGCTGTCATCAAGGCTAGGGGTGGGCAAACACCATATTGAATTCCAGCATTACCGATGGAGGGCGCCACGATCTTATAAGTCCTTTTCAGCCAGGTGTCCGGATACGTTTGGTCACATAGTGTAGAAAGAGCTGCTACAGCATTGGACAGAAGGTAACTGAAAGATGTACAGAATGAACGAACAGAAATGACAGTTTTATTGAAAGACAATAAGCACGCTGAAGTAACTACGATTTACAATGGTCCCCTGGACAGTACAAAAGGTGTTTGATTACGGCGGACGACAGTTCATTCTCTGCAACGTGCTCCCACTTTGGTTGCAACGTGAGTAAGGCGTTCTTGTGGTAGGATGTTCCATTCATCCACCATTGCGGTTGAGAAATCCTGGATGGTCGTTGGTGCATGTAGACATGTTGTAATGCGTCTCCCCAGCGCGCTACACGTATTCTGCGGGATTTAAGTTGGGGAAACGAGCAGGCCAGTTCTCCCGCCTCTTGCCATATGAGAGTGCGTCGAGAATCACTACTCAGACTGAATCTGTGCCGCGCGGGATTAGCCGAGCGGTCTCATGCGCTGCAGTCATGGACTGTGTGGCTGGTCCCGGCGGAGGTTCGAGTCCTCCCTCGGGCATGGGTGTGTATGTGTTTGTCCTTAGGATAATTTAGGTTAAGTAGTGTGTAAGCTTAGGGACTGATGACAGCAGTTAAGTCCCATAAGATTTCACACACATTTGAACAATTTGAACTGAATCTTTTCTCATCCGAGAAGCGCACGCATCTCCACTCCTCGTTAGTTCAGTCTCTATGCTCTTGGCACCATCGGAGACTGTGCCAACAATGCGAGGATGTCAACTGAACACAGCGCACTAGTCGTCGAACAAAAACACCACCCCCGTTCAATCGGCGAGCCACTGTGGCGCGGAGGATTGTGTTGCCTTGCAGATCCGTTAAATGTTGTTGCAATTGACCCGCTGTTTGAGGTGGGTCACTTTGGGTCTGTTGCACAATGTAGCGGCTCGCCGGATGACAGACACTACCTTTTCTTGTCCCTTCAACTGCGTCCTATTGCAGGGCCCGCCACATTTGGCGCTGCACTCACGTTCACCTCACGCCAAGTGTCGTCCATCTTTCTGTGCACGACTGGGAGACCCCTTGCAACATGGTCCCTTGCTTTCATTCATTCACATCGTGTAGTTAAGACATTATCTTACTTTAACTTGGTCGGCCTTAAGTTTTACAGAGCAGTGTCCTAAAAGACGTATTTTTTCTTGTCTGGTGACACCTGTAGTCCTCCTTTGGCGTCCTGGAGACGAAGAACGTGCAAGAGCAGACCTCGCTAGGGGAATCGAATCAGCGGAAAATGCCAGGTGGAGTCCCAAGTGGATCCTTGTTGGAATCTCAGCTCCTTCCGACACTCTGAAGTAATTTACTCTGGACACTATAATGGTGCGCAATGTGTTTTGCGCAGAGAGTGACAGAGCACACTTTGTGCTCCGGCTCCAGCTCCAGCACTCTACATCTGGTGCCGATCCTGGGAAAGCGCAACGCTGCGATAAGTTCCACATGGGGAGACTTTCTGCTTCTCGCGTTCCCTAGATGAATTTATGAGAGTCAATGAAATGAAAACCAAACACCTATCACAACGAGACCATGGAATGGTTCCATTCAAAAGTAATCACTATACGCGTTAAGGGAGTTACCTCACTGAGAGCCAAGACGATCAGTTGCTGTTTCGTAAAACGCTGCCGGTCGCTAACGTATCCACAACGGCACCCACTCTTCCGCTCTCTCTTCCGACTGAAACCGTCGGACACGTATGCCTTTCTTCAAGTCGCCAAAGATGTGAAAATCGTACGGTGAAAGATCCGGCTGTGTGGATGATGTTGCAGTGTTTCCCAACCAAATCGCTGAAGCGTAGCCTTTCGTCCGACTGGCAGTTGGAGGCGGGCGCTATCGTGCAATTGTATGATTCCGTCCGACAGCACTCCGACAATCTGAGGACAAACAGCGAAGCTGACAGTGGAAGCATCCCACATCTTCCCGCCAAAGAAATTCAAAGCTGTTCACACGAGTTCCCGTAAGGTCACGAAGACCTCCTCCTTCAACAGCAGTGAACCGCTGCTCGTCGAGATCTTCGAGCTTGGAACCAAAATCTATACGCATTGCTATGAAGACACTTTGCAGAGACTGCGACGCTCCATGAAGTAAAAACCCCCAGGTATGCTGTCGGACGGAATCATCCTGTTGCAAGGTAATGTTCACCCCCACATTGCTAATCAGACGAAGGCTACGCTTCAGTGATATGGTTGGGAAAGAGTGCAACACCAACCACACAGCCGGATCTTTCACCGTACGATTTTCACATCTTTGGCGACCTGTAGAAAGACATGCATGGAGGTCGCTTTCAGTCGGAAGAAGAAGTGAAAGAGTGGGTTCCGTTGTGCATCCATTTGCGGCCGACCGCGTTCTACGAAACAGCAATTGTTCTTAATGCATGTGGTGATTACTTTTAAATGGAACCATTCCATGGTCCTGTTGTGGCAGATGTTCGGTTTCCATTTGAGTGACGTCCGCGTCCATAGCTGAGTGGTCAGCGCGGCAGAATGCCATGCGAGGCATACGGGTTCGATTCCCGGCTGGGTCGGAGATTTTCTCCGCTCGGGGACTGAGTGTTACGTTGTCTTCATCCTCGTGTCATATTATGAAGTGGCGTCAACTAGAAAGGCTTGCACCAGGCGACCGGTCTATCCGACGGGAGGCTTTAGTCGCATGAGATTTCATTTGACTGCCCCTTATACATTGACGGAAAACAATCGCAGCACCAAAAAGAAGTTGTGCGTCATAAACGAAAGTTTGTAGACTTGTTTCTACGTCTGAAAGATGACGTCTATTCAAATTTCGCTCCAATCACGTTAGAGTGGCGCAAGTAGCGTGACTATGAGGATGCAAATTACGTTTGCTTTAAATGCACGCTGTAACGATCGTGAAATTTAGATACCTTTGAGATCGGACACGGTGAGTTGATGTTAGTCAAGAATGCCTTTACGGCGACACGGACACCATTTTCAACAACTCACTGAGTTTGAACGGGCTCGTGTAACAGGGCTACGAGTAGATGGAGATGTCTTCTGTGATACTGCATAAAGAGCTGGCAGGGATGTGGTCACCAGAATGTACGGTCGCAAGAAGGCCGGGCTCCGGACGGCCACGTGGCACTACTAACGTGGAAGATCATCGTGTTCAGCGTACGGCTCGGTCGCATCGTACTGCATCTGCAGCTGAGATTTTAGCAGCAGTTGGCACCACAGTGACGAACGAATTATTACAAATCGGTTATTTCAACAACAGCTCCGAACCAGACGCCCTGTAGCTCGCATCTCACTGACCCCAAACCACTGCCGTTTGCGACTTGAGTGGTGTCAAGCGAGATGTCATTGGAGGGCAGGCTGGAGGTCCGTCGTTTTGCGATGAAAGCCGGTTCTGCCTTAATGTTAGTGATGGTGTCACTGTCGCCTTAAAGGCATTCTTGACTAACATCAACTCACCATGCCCTATCTCAAATTCAATCATACAATGTAGGCTTTCACGGCCGGTGTTGTCTTCCGTTAAAACTTCCGGGCTGAGAGGCCGTGGTCGATGTATAAAATTTCCACCTGACGTTTCGTCTCCATCTGCGGGAGACATCTTCTGAGGTCGTCCGGCTACTGCCACTGAGGCTGCTGGTACTCTCGCATTTATAGAGCGCATAGAGGGCACCACCATTCGTCACGTGACGCCGACGGTATGCCTATCTTTGGAAGGCGTCATCATTCTCGATTAAGAGTAATCGATTGTCATTCTGCTGGCGCAACGTCGACATCCATATTTTGTCCAACTTTAAAACTTGCTCTTTCCTATTGAAATTGTTGTGGTGCTTGTGAATTTCTATTGCTTCTCTATACATGCGCGTATGATAATGGGATGCCGGCCGAAGTGGCCGTGCGGTTCTAGGCGCTGCAGTCTGGAACCGCGTGACCGCCACGGTCGCAGGTTCGAATCCTGCCTCGGGCATGGATGTGTGTGATGTCCTTAGGTTAGTTAGGTGTAAATAGTTCTAAGTTCTAGAAATTGAGTCTCATAGTGCTCAGAGCCATGTGATAATGGGATGTTCGTGCTAGAAATTTAATTTCATGATTCCCATCTCGAAAAACATGCTCAGCTACGGCCGATTTTTCGATGTGTCCTAAGCGACAGTTTCTTTTATGTTCGGCTAAGCGGGTGTTTACACTTCTTTTCGTTGTTCCAATATATACTTGTCCACAACTGCATGGAATTTTGTATACTCCAGGTGTTGCTAGGGGATGTCGGGCGTCTTTTGCAGTTCTTAAATGCTCCTTAATCTTCTTGGTGGGTCTGAAGATTGTTTTGATCTCATACTTGGCCAGAACTTTATAAACGGTAGGAAAACTTTTCCAGTAGGTGTCCGTTGTTGCTCTGGACTTCTGGCTTCTTTTCTTCTTTGATGGAGGGCTCGATCAATTTCCTTATTTGTATATCCGTTTTTGATGAAGGCTGAACGTAGGTAATTCAATTCATCTTGTAAGTAAGCCGGCTCGCAGATTTTGTTGGCTCTGTCCACCAAGGTTTTAATGACACCTCTTTTTTGCCTCGGATGATGGTTAGATTCCTTGTGGAGGTATCGATCCGTGTGACTGTTCTTTCTATATACCTTGTGGCCCAGCGTCCCATCCACCCGTTTAATTACCGACACATCCAGGCATACCGTCGGCATCACGTGACGAATGGTGGCGCCCTCTATGCGCTCTATAAATGCGAGAGTACCAGCAGCCTCAGTGGCAGTAGCCGGACGACCTCAGAAGTTGTCTCCCGCAGATGGAGACGAAACGTCAGGTGGAAATTTTATACATCGAACACGGCCTCTCAGCCCGGAAGTTTTAACTGAAGGTAACTAACATTCGTTAGAAGGAGGCCAGTTGAGGGCCTGAAACCAATCTGTCTGTGTGCTAGACATAGTGGACCTGCACATGGAGTTATGATTTGGGGTGCGATTCCGTAAGACAGCAGGATCACTCTCGTGGGTATCCCACGCAACCTGACTGCTAACTCACGAACAGGATAGGAGTGCGTGTTTCCCATCTAGATAACGCTCGCCCACATACCACTGTTGTAACTCAAAATACTCCAGTGAGTGTCGGCGTGTTGCCTTGGCGTGCACGATCACCAGGTCTGTCTCCGATCGAGCACATGTGGGATATCATCAGACTACATCTCCGGCGTTCCTGCCGCACGGCTCTCTCCGTCAGAGGTTCGAGTCCTCCCTCGGGCATGGGTGTGTGTGTTATCCTTAGCGTAAGTTAGCTTAAGTTAGATCAAGTAGTGCGCAATCCTAGGGACCGATGACCTCATCAGTTTGGTGCCTTAGTGCTTACCACAAATTTTTTTTCCATCGTTACCCACAACCAAAATTAACCGTCCCTTTATTGACTGACCATGTGGAAGAGGCATGCAACCCCATCCCACAAACTGACATTCGTCACCAACGCAACACAAAGCATGAGCGTTTGCATGTTTTCATTCAACATTCGGCACCTGTACAACACAATGCATGTACGTTTGCATGCTTTCATTCAACATTCTGGCGGTCACACCGGTTACTAATGTACCAGCAATTCACATTTACAATGGCTTACCTCGCGCGTACATTAACCTGTGATCTTGCAACGTTAATCACTTAAACATTTTATCAAACAAATTTATTCCTGAAATTTCATTACTCTACATTAATTCCTTTTCAAGTGTTGCAATTTTTTTCCGTCAGTGTATATGCTCGGAAAACTGCCGCTGTCTTGTCATACCGTAATATTTGTCATGTTTGCTTTATGTCACCCACAATTAACAGTACGTGAGTAGTACCTTCACCATATCTAAACTAACACGAAAATCAACGCTGAATGTTCTATGCGAACCCCGAAGCGCACGCTGCAGGCGGATGCGGCTGAATGACGCCGTCGGATGAAGCGACATGTGGTCGCAATGAAGTGGCAGTAGTGCGTGAGAGACAGCTCTCAGATGCGCGACTGGCCGCAGAATGATTGCCTGCCCATTGACCATACCGGCGACCGGGTCTCCGCCCCGCGGCCCGCAGGCACCTGCGCGCCTCTGGATGCGCTGCGCGGCGCGGCGAGTGAAAGCAGTTTCTCCGCTGCCAGCCCGGCGGCGCCCAATTAATGGATCCAGAGTGAAACCGGCAGCGCCCGCGGACACCCTTGACCTCGGCACACTTAGTGCTACGCCGCGCCCAACCCCGGCCGCGTCCCGAGAAACTCTTCGCCGCAAAAGGCCAGGTCCTAGCACTTCAGGCACGAGCGCCGTCTCTGCACGCGGCTGTTTCATCTGGTAAGGTGGATCTGATAACAAAGGCAATGCCGTGTGAACTACCTGGATGTTTGTTTTGTAAATAAAACTGCCTTTTCCTGTTGCTAGTTACTGTATTTATCCCATACGCGTTTCGCCTTCTCCTGTTCTACGGCATCATCAGTGGGATCTATAACGATACAGGTTTGTTAGTTTTACATTATTAAACAGTTCACTTCGCGATTTTTTGTAAAAAAAGTAATTACTTACGATTTGCTGAACTACGTTTCCTCATATCTGTTCTGGAGGTCGCACTACCACTTTTATCACTGCCATATAATCACATCTTTGTGCTCTCGTCTTCCACACACTGTTCACCATGTTTCTCACTCTGTTTTGTGGTGGACTATTGTTCTTTTGTCACTCGATACAACTATTTCGTCGTACACTGTTTTTCAGAACGTAAATATTGCGACTCCATTACGTGTTTCATCTTCCTTGGTATGTTTACCTATTTGTAGCCAACCTAACTAAGTATATATTCGAGACTAACTTCTATTTATGACGTTTATACCGTGTGTGTGTATGAGTGAGAGAGAGTGAGGGGTATAGAGCCGACGAGTGTGTTTTTTTCTTCTTTGGGGGGGGGGGGGAGTTACTAGCTGTTAGCGAGTGGTTGAAAGTTTTGGTGACAGCTGATTTGACTTTTCGTTTCAATATTCTGTGGAGGGGTTCATGGATGAGTGAGTGTAAAGATGTTGGGTTCTATTATTATTACACTACTGGCCATTAAAATTTCTACACCAAGAACAAATGCAGATGATAAACGGGTATTCATTGGACAAATAAATTATACTAGAACTGACACGTGATTACATTTTCACGCAATTTGGGTGCATAGATCCTGAGAAATCAGTACCCAGAACGACCACCTCTGGCCGTAATAACGGCCTTGATACGCTTGGGCATTGAGTCAAACAGAGCTTGGATGTCGTGTACAGGTACAGCTGCCCAAGCAGCTTCTACACGATACCACAGTTCATCAAGAGTAGTGACTGGCGTATTGTGACAAGCCAGTTGCTCGGCCACCATTGACCAGACGTTTTCAGTTGGTGAGAGATTTGGAGAATGTGGTGGCCAGGGGAGCAGTCGAACATTTTCTGTATCCAGAAAGGCCCGTACAGGACCTGCAACATGCGGTCGTGCATTGTCCTGCTGAAATGTAGTGTTTCGCAGGGATCGAATGAAGGATAGAGCCACGGCTTGTAACACATCTACAGTGGTACGTCCACTGTTCAAAGTACCGTCAATGCGAACAAGAGGTGACCGAGACGTGTAACCAATGGCAGCCCATACCATCACACCGGATGATACGCCAGCATGGCGATGACGCATACACGTTCCAATGCGCGTTCACCGCGATGTCGCCAAACACGGATGACGTTTTGCCATTCGTGCACCCAGGTTCGTCGTTGAGTACACCATCGCACGCGCTCCTGTCTGTGATGCAGCGTCAAGGGTAACCGCAGCCATGGTCTCCGAGCTGATAGTCCATGCTGCTGCAAACGTCGCCGAACTGTTCGTGCAGAAGGTTGTTGTCTTGCAAACGTCCCCATCTGTTGACTCAGGGATCGAGACGTGGCTCCACGCTCCGTTACAGCCATGCGGGTAAGATGCCTGTCATCTCGACTGCTAGTGATACGAAGCTGTCGGGATCCAGCACGGCGTTCCGTATTAGTCTCCTGAATCCACCGATTCCATATTCTGCTTACAGTCATTGGATCTCGACCAACGCGAGCAGCAATGTCGCAATCGCGATAGTCTAGAATCCGACCTTTATCAAAGTTGGAAACGTGATGGTACGGATTTCTCCTCCTTACACGAGGCATCACAACAACGTTTCACCAGGCAAAGTCGGTCAACTGCTATTTTTGTATGAGAAATCTTCCTCAAGTGAGTACGTTGTAGGAGTCGCCACCGGCACCAACCTTGTGTGACTGCTCTGAAAAGCTAATCATTTGCATATCACAGCATCTTCTTCCTGTCGGTTAAATTTCGCGTCTGTAGCACGTCATCTTCGTGGTATAGCAAGTTTAATGGCCAGTAGTGTATATTGGACCTATTATTATATTAATACTTATTGCGAACGTTTTCTATTATGTTATCTATTAGTGTAAATAATGAATTTATATACAAAAAGAAACATGTACTGCAGGCAAATGAAGATGTTTCTTAAATAAAAGACAAAAAGACAAAAAAAGAAACCGCCTTTCATTTAGTTGCAATGACGAAACTTACCTTCCTGAATGTAAAATACAGTATCTACAGTGTGAGGCACCTAACTTCCTCAGCTCAAAATTCATTTTACCCGATGAAGACTATTGTAATCTTTTTTGATCTAGGCCAACAGTGACCAGGCGATCATGAAATACGGCAATTGCCAGCAGCCCACCTCCTGCTTTGGGTATGAAATGACAATAAAGAAGATAAGCCACTTTATAAAAAGGGAGACATTGATAATGTTGACAATTTTAGACCTATTTCTATGCCATCGGTGTTTGCTAAAGTTATCGAGAAGGTTGTATATACAAGGTAACTGGAGCATTTAAATTCACATAATTTGCTGTCAAATGTTCAGTTTGGTTTTAGAAGTGGTTTAACAACTGAAAATGCTATATTCTCTTTTCTCTGTGAGGTTTTGGACGGATTAAATAAAAGGTTGCGAACGCTAGGTGTTTTCTTTGATTTAACGAAGGCTTTTGACTGTGTTGACCACAAAATATTACTGCAGAAGTTGGACCATTATGGAGTAAGGGGAGTAGCTTACAATTCGTTCGCCTCTTACTTTAAGAACAGAAAGCAGAGGGTAATTCTCCGCAATATTGAGAGTGGTAGTGATGTTCAGTCCCAATGGGGCACTGTTAGGTGGGGCGTTCCCCAAGGGACGGTGCTGGGGCCACTGCTGTTTCTTATTTATATAAATGATATGCTTTCTAGTATTACAGGTGATTCAAAAATATTTCTGTTTGCTGATGACACCAGCTTGATAGTGAAGGATCTTGTGTGTAATATTGAAACAGTAACAAATAATGTAGTTCATGAAATAAGTTCGTGGCTTGTGGAAAATAATTTGATGCTAAATCACAGTAAGACTCAGTTTTTACAGTTTCTAACTCACAATTCAACAAGAACCGATATTTTGATCAGACAGAATGGGCATATTATAAGCGAGACGGAACAGTTCAAATTCCTAGGCGTTCGGATAGATAGTAAGCTGTTGTGGAAAGCCCATGTCCAGGATCTTGTTCAGAAGCTAAATGCTGCTTTATTTACCATTAGAACAGTATCTGAAATAAGTGACAGTTCAACACGAAAAGTAGTCTACTTCGCATATTTTCATACGCATATGTCGTATGGTATTATTTTTTGGGGTAATTCTTCTGATTCAAAAAGGGTATTTTTGGCTCAAAAACGGGCTGTTCGAGCTATATGTGGTGTAAGTTCGAGAACCTCTTGTCGACCCCTATTCAAAAATCTGGGAATTCTGACATTGCCCTCACAGTATATATTTTCTTTAATGTCGTTTGTTGTTAGCAATATTAGCCTGTTCCCAAGAGTTAGCAGCTTTCACTCAGTTAATACTAGGCAGAAATCAAATCTGAATGTAGAATGCACTTCCTTGACTCTTGTGCAGAAAGGAGTGCAGTATTCTGCTGCATCCATTTTCAATAAGCTACCACAAGAACTCAAAAATCTTAGCAGTAGCCCAAATTCTTTTAAGTCTAAACTGAAGAGTTTCCTCATGGCTCACTCGTTCTATTCTGTCGAGGAGCTCCTGGAAGACCTAAAAAATTAAGCAAATTCCAGTGTTACACTGTTGATTGTCTTCATTTAAACTTACGACTTGCCACCTGAATATGTTTTTTTTATATTTCATTTTATCTGTTTCTAATATCGTGTTATAATTTCATGTATTGACTCGTTCCATGACCATGGAGACTTCTCCTTAATTTGGTCCCACGGAACAATAAATAAATAAATAAATAAAATAAATAAATAAAAATAAGACATCGACGACGACGAGCGCAGGTAGCCGCCGCGGAGCCGGACTGACCTTGGCCGGGGTGTCGGCGGAGACGCTGTCCTCGCTGGAGTCGCTGGCGTTGCTGAGCTGCGAGGCGCGGCTGCTGAGCTCGAGGCCGGCCGCCTGGTGGGCGCGGCGCGCCGCGGCGCCGCCCGCCGCCAGCTCCTCCACGTCGTCGTCGGCGTCGCCGTCGCCGTCGGCGTCCTCGTCCGTGTGCACGCGGTCGCGCGCGTCCGCCAGGTAGCTCAGGATGTCGTACTTGCTCGCGCCCTCGAACATGGACCGCCCCTGCCTGCGGCACGCACCGACAGCTTCGTTCACTCCACCTCTCACGAATAAATTTAAATTCTCGCTTAAATGACAAAGTATTGCCAACTAGAATTTTCTGTGACTTATCAAAAGCATTTGAGTTGCAGTTCACACTTTTCTCTTAGAGAAGTTCGAATATAATGAAATCAAAGATCTCGCGTCAACGTTCGTGCAGCAGCGGACGCACCGGTTCCCGTCAGATCGTCGTAGTTAATTCTTTCGTGGTTGAAGGGATGAAAGGATGCATACGTCCCACTGAAGAAATATGAGCCGGCCGGTGTGGCCGAGTAGTTCTAGGCGCTACAGTATGGAACCGCCGGACCGCTACGGTCGCAGGTTCCAATCCTGCCTCGGGCGTGAATGTGTGTGATCTCCTTAGGTTAGTTAGGGTTAAGTAGTTCTAAGTTCTAGGGGACTGATGACCTCAGAAGTTAAGTCCCACAGTGCTCAGAGCCATTTGAACCATTTTTGAAGAAATATGGAGTTCTGAGCATTGCGACGTCTATATCACGCATCTGTCTGGTGTTAGGATGTAGCGAGATTCTTTCGGAACTTCGAGAAAAATACTAAGGCCTCTGGAGTGGATATATAGAACGCTGTGAGTGATCAAATGCGTCTGCTTGTGTTTATATGTGGCAAAGTGTGCCTGTTTCACGAAAGTCAGATCAAATCACCATCTTCTCCATTCCGAGACTGTGCGAAATAACTAATTACTTCTCTTACACACCACAGACATTGTTTTGAATCGTTACTACACACCCTAGTAAATCTGATAGTTTGTACATAATCTGTATGTAGTGGGACATATATGTTCCAGAAAACTTCATAGAATCTAGAAAATATTGGTTTGTGGTATGTTAAAGGCATATTCAAAGGTTATGTTGAAAACTTGTGTGTGATACTCCACGTTTCCGGTTCTCAGGAGAATAAATGTGTTTTGGTACTAGTTTGTTAAACTTTCTCCCATAATTTTTTTCCAGATGATGATTCTGAAATTAACACTTTAACTCTGTAAATCCTAGGTTCACATGAAAACATGGATCTAGTTAGATTCGTAGAACACGCGTGTCCCACTTCACCATTTTCAAAATCGGTCAGCTGAGAAATTTTTTTTGTAATGAAAGTGTATCATTTATCATAAAGAAAGAATTTTTGACCTTTTATTTTTTAAATTACGCAAAATAAATTTTAACCATGAAAGGGTTAAGCAACGTCGGATGTGGCCAATACTTGCAAGGGTGACCATCCGTGTACCCCTTGCGCTCTTGACAAGTTCCCCTTTACCTTTGCGGCCGAGGGAAAAGGAGGGGTGGTGCCGTAAAGTGTCTGATCACTCATCTTTGCGCCAATGTCCTGGATTAAATTCCAAACCTCTCCGCAGCGTCTCGTGAAGTGATCTGTAATGACCGAATCGTGAAAGATTGCCAGCCACAAAACGAAAAATCGTCTAAGCAAGATTATTAGCTATAAGCCTTGTAACCTAAGTAGAAGCGTAAAGGCTGCTTTCGTCAGTCCATTAAGAGGTTACAAATAATGGGAAGCCTGTGGTTTCACTTTCACTGATTACGAATCGGAGGTAAAAAACTACGCAGTCACGTATCATCGGTATACAGACTGCCTCAAATGATACTTATAGAGGCCTTCAAACGTCAGTCGAGGCAGTGGTCAGCGAATAGAAGACTTTGAGAGTGCCACAGCGAGAAGAGTGCCAGATCGAGTAGCCTCGGATGACCAACAGCCAACAGCAAATTCTACGTACGCGAACGGTATCTTCAGTTCAGTTTGTACACTAAGAAGGACTTGCAAAAGCTTCCCTGTACATACCACTGGACTAGGGTTACTGGTTTCCATCGTACATTTGCCCACATGTACGTATGTCACTTTCACGGCGAAGAGTGATTGACAATCTCACACTTCCATTGGTCGTGGTCTGTAGTACCATACGTTAGTCTGTATACCCGAATCTTAACAAAGTTATACGCCGGGTACTCATTTGTTTTGCTAATTAACAGGAGAATCTAGTAAGCCTCATCTACGTCTTACACTTGCTGAAGTTATAGACTAGTGTCTGTGCTTTTGTGCACGTTCAAATGGCTCTGAGCACTATGGGACTTAACATCGGAGGTCATCAGTCTCCTAGAACTTAGAAGTACTTAAACCTAACTAACCTAAGGACATCACACACATCCATACTCGAGGCAGGATTCGAACCTGCGGCCGTAGCGGTCGCGTGGTTCTGGACTAAAGCGCCTAGAACCGCATGACCACAGCGGCCGGTCTATCTGAGCCTGACGCCGTCGCTGTTCCACTCCTGTACTTAGCTGCTCGTGTACCAAGAAACGGATGACCTCAAATCCTGTGTCGTCTCTGATCTGAGCGTGAGATATAAGTATGTTGCGACCCACGGCGAGTTACGACAGGGGGCATGGTGCACTACTGATGGTGATCCGTTTGCCAGATGGAGACGTTGTGTTCGGCGGCCCCCTTGTGATTCAACAGGAATAGGCTATGTGCCGGCACTGGATTTCGCCCAGTCCTTTCTCTCAACACACACACACACACACACACACACACACACACACACACACACACACAGCAGTCATGGGTACTTCACAGTACGCGAAGGAAAGATGCCTGCGGGTGTGAAGGATGGAAATCAGCTTTCCAAATTAGGCACTGAACCCGTCCTTCGGTGTTCCCAGCCAATCAGGCCTAAGACGTTGCTTTTAGACATCTACCGCGTAACTAGTTTTCATCCTGTCTAACTAAAAGTACTCTAACTGGACTCCAGTAGTAACGCATTAACACGGAACGTCATCTTCCAAATGGTGTACTGCAGGGATCAACATCGGGTCCGCTTGTATTCTTGTGATATGTAAATATATCCAAAAAACTTGAGTAGCTCTCTTTGCCGACGATCCAAGAAGTATAATCAAACCTAATGGAGAAACTTCATCGCTTGAAGATATGAATAAAATTTTCTTGAAAATGGTATCTTGTTATCTGCAAATGGGATGTTACTGCATTTACAACAAACAAAATATATGAATATCTGTACCGTGCGAAACCTGTGGATACATACTTTTTATTGTAAGGAGCCAATATCTAGTTTACTGTTTGGCTTAGGGGTACTGTACTGTAAAATCGGCTCGATACTGTCCACCCCGATATCACGTTCGACAGTTCACTCCGTCTTCAGGGGGGCCATATCCTCTTCTGCATGAGCGACTTTCTGGTCAAAGTCGACTGTTCGCCGTGTATGCGCGTCACGTGGCTGCCTGTAAATCAGCCGCCACCGCGACCCGAGTGGCACAGGGACGTCAGTGACCAGTTGACCGTGCACAGAGTGGAGTGCTGAAGCCTTGAGTATGCTGCAGACTGTGCGTGTGGAGGGACATGTGACTGTGCCGCCGTTCGAGTTAATTTATCGTCGTCAGTCACTCGCTTATACTAATGGATTTTGTGCTTTTGTGTCTTTTTATTTATTTTGTTGTTTGCTTTGCTCTCGTGAATCATTGCAAATATTGGGCGAGTGATCTGTATTTTTCCTAGTAGTGTTCTCCGGCAAGAGAGACTAAGTATCTGGAAGCACAGAAGATATTTATTTTCACAATACCTAGACAAGGAAATAGCCCGCATTGTATATAATAAGGCTACAGATAAATAACCGTTTACTAATGAAAATTGTTTCAATGGTGAACAAGTCAGGTCTGTTTAACGAGAAAAATAATTTTCGGTGTTATTTGTCACTTATAAAGAAAATAAGATGCAAAGTATGAAATTAAAGGGCGCTGTTTATTGTCGTGTATATACTGTTTGACGTATTTGTAAGTATACAATTTCTTGGGAAAATAAATGTAGATGTTTTGAAATGTTTGGATGACACACTATCTATTCTTTGAGTTCTCAGGAGCACGGAGAATTCGCCATGCGGTCGCTGTCAAGAACATTGTAAGTAGGCTGTTTAGGTTTTTATGTTGCTAACGCCATGTAGCGCTCTATATGAAAATCACTGACTGTGCTGAGTGCAGTCTGAGGCTGGTCGGCATTGTTGCAATATTTGCTATTGTAGTGTTGGGCAGTTGGATGTGAACAGCGCGTAGCGTTGCGCAGTTGGAGGTGAGCCGCCAGCAGTGGTGGATGTGGGGAGAGAGATGGCGGAGTTTTGAGAGCGGATGATCTGGACGTGTGTCCATCAGAGACAGTAAATTTGTAATACTGTATATCATGAACGGATATATATATTATGACTTTTGAACACTATTAAGGTAAATACATTGTTTGTTCTCTATCAAAATCTTTCATTTGCTAACTATGTTTATCAGTAGTTAGTGCCTTCAGTAGTTAGAATCTTTTATTCAGCTGGCAGTATTGGCGCACGCTGTATTGCAGTAGTTTGAGTAACGAAGATTTTTGTGAGGTAAGTGATTCATGAAACGTATAGGTTATTGTTAGTCAGGGCCATTCTTTTGTAGGGATTGTTTAAAGTCAGATTGCGTTGCGCTAAAAATATTGTGTGTCAGTTTAAGCACAGTCATGTATAATTTTTCTAAGGGGACGTTTCAACGTTCACTCTGTTATTACTGCTTGTTCCTTCATTCTCTTACTATATTGCGATTTTTTCTTTAAAATGATGACTCCTCACACCCTCATTTTCACCGTTCAGGAGCCGAATTTCACAGTGGAATTTTAGCGCTGGCATGTAAACGAAAACGATCACTCATGTCAGGCGAGACTCAGAAGAGGATTAAAACGGCAGGGGCGCCGCAGTAGTTCCACTCGCAACAGGTAGTCGATTGAGAAAAGGAATTCGCTCGTGAAAAAGGGTTAAGTGTGAGTTCACTGACCATAAAGCGCTTGCGTGCTTCCTCGACGCGATATGAGGTGTCGTAAGTGGCAGGCCAATATCCTCGTTGTGCCATCTGTTCAGAATCGCCGAGCGAATGGTGCTGAACTGTTTGGTCCGTGCTGTAGAGCCAGTTCTCTTATTTATTTCAGTTTCTGCTACCAGTCACTTTTTATTTTATGCTTAATCTAACAAAATGCAACCGGTTTCGAACATGTTCTGTTCATCTTCAGGCGTTTATACATACATACATAGAAAAATGTTACTTAAAAATAAACAGTCTTAAACTAGATTAATCTAGAACACTTTGTTCATTGTTTTTTACTGTAGCTGCTGTGTTGTGTGTATAACATCGAAACAATTTGTGCAATGAATTACGTTGGCAATCAGTGACAAAATATAATGTGCAATAGTCTAATGTCAATCAACAGCTCTGCCATTACACCAGTGATGCAAGTGAAGCAATCACCAGTGATGCAAGTGAAGCAGCAAGATGATCAAATTACTGTGATATACATAGTCAACCACAAAGAAGAAAACCAGCAGAAGTCATCACTGATTTCGATTTCTAGCTATACACTGCCCCTCTCTTTCCCCCCAAATGCCACACCAGCACCTACAGTTAAAAAAAAAAAAAAAAATGGACACAGTGTTCTAGATTAATCTAGTTTAAGACTGTTTATTTTTAAGTAACATTTCTCTATGTATGTATGTATGTATAAACGTCTGAAGACGAACAGAACATGTCAGAAGCGCGTTGCATTATGTTAGATTAAGCATAAAATAAAAAGTGACTGGTAGCAGAAACATGAAATAAATAATTATCCCACACAGTCACGGTTCACAAACATAGCCATTATGGCTGAAAATAATTCAGTTCTAACTTAACAACAAGTACGGTTCAGGCTAGAAATAAGCTGTACATCTCACGTCCTCAATCTCACGCAATTCACTGAGAGTGACTTTAAAACCCAGAAAATTGAAGTAGTAGCTTTTAATGATCTGACGGCTTTTTATGATACTGTTAGTCACAGTGCATTGCCAGAGAAAATGTATGGGATAACGAAAGATTATCGTTTCACAAAACTTGATCAAAGTTTGTTCCAAAACAGGGAGTTTTGTGTGGTCTTCCAGGTTCAGCGTAGTTCATGGTGAAGTCAAAGAAATGACTTACCACAAGGAAGTAGTCTTTCGCCTATGTTATTTAACATCGCATCGATACCAGTGACCACCACAAGCAATTTGCTTCATGCCGACGACCTGGCATTACCCATTCAAGGGAAATTCTTTGAAGACGTTGAAGCCCACCTGTGAGTTGCACAGAGACTGTTTAAGCCTAGCTAAAACCCATATTAAGCACAATTAGGCACGTCGCATACTTACCACCACATGGCAAGGAATACAACCAGTAAATACGCCCCATTCAAAACATCTGATAGTTACCGTGGATCGTACTCTGTACAAACAGCAGAATACGATGATGATGATGGAAGTGATATCCTGCGCAGAATCACTACAAGAACTTACGGCACTCGACCACAAAATGTGAGAACGACGGCACTATCGGCATATTACAGTGCTGCAGAGTGTACATGCCCCGTCTGGTGCAAATCTATCCACGGAAACATAGTTGACAAGGCGTTAAACGAAACGCATAGACTCATTACAGTTCGGCTGAAACCCATGCCACTTGTTAATTAGTCGTGAGCCGTCTGTCAACGCGAAGAGAACAAATCAGGCTCATCAGGAAACCCATCCATTTACATGAGCACGTTCCAGCAGCCCCAAGGTTCAGGTCCAGAAGACGTTATCTCAATACTTCTTCCGTCCTGCAAACAGCATCATTTACAGCAGCGAAACAACTGTGGATTTCTAGACCTGAGAATAACTCTACCTGGTCTCTCCCTTCGGAAACGCGTTCACCAGAGCATGAACAAAACTGGATCATATGGAGTCTTTGTCCTGGAGTTGTAAGCTGGAGGAATAGCCCTCAAAAATGACAGTTCTCTGTGGGTACCACCAGCTGTGGCTGTGGAGAGCCGCACACTATCGATCACCTATTGGAGCGTCATCTCTGTCCTGCATCTTGAACAGAGGGAGATGATCTGGTTGGCACTCCGAGCGCGACTGATGTTGCAAGATTTTGGTCACCAGTAGTGTAATTGATTTTTCTTTCTTTCATTGACTTTTAATGGTACTAACCACGTATTGTATTCGTTTCTGACCCTAATAAATGTAATTTTACGTAATTGATCTTCGTACGTATTGAAAATTGTCATCTTGGTTAACGTGCTTTTTGTCATCCTTAATTTTCTATGTGCTATTTTATAGGATTTATCAAAATTTGATGCTGATGAAGACATCCTTAGTAGGTGTCGAAACCTAGGTCAGTGCACCTAACAGTTATTTGCACACGGTTGGCTGTGTCATCCTGTGTTGAAACTACACTCCTGGAAATGGAAAAAGGAACACATTGACACCGGTGTGTCAGACCCACCATACTTGCTCCGGACACTGCGAGAGGGCTGTACAAGCAATGATCACACGCACGGCACAGCGGACACACCAGGAACCGCGGTGTTGGCCGTCGAATGGCGCTAGCTGCGCAGCATTTGTGCACCGCCGCCGTCAGTGTCAGCCAGTTTGCCGTGGCATACGGAGCTCCATCGCAGTCTTTAACACTGGTAGCATGCCGTGACAGCGTGGACGTGAACCGTATTTGCAGTTGACGGACTTTGAGCGAGGGCGTATAGTGGGCATGCGGGAGGCCGGGTGGACGTACCGCCGAATTGCTCAACACGTGGGGCGTGAGGTCTCCACAGTACATCGATGTTGTCGCCAGTGGTCGGCGGAAGGTGCACGTACCCGTCGACCTGGGACCTGACCGCAGCGACGCACGGATGCACGCCAAGACCGTAGGATCCTACGCAGTGCCGTAGGGGACCGCACCGCCACTTCCCAGCAAATTAGGGATACTGTTTCTCCTGGGGTATCGGCGAGGACCATTCGCAACCGTCTCCATGAAGCTGGGCTACGGTCCCGCACACCGTTAGGCCGTCTTCCGCTCACGCCACAACATCGTGCAGCCCGCCTCCAGTGGTGTCGCGACAGGCGTGGATGGAAGGACGAATGTAGACGTGTCGTCTTCAGCGATGAGAGTCGCTTCTGCCTTGGTGCCAATGATGTTCGTATGCGTGTTTGGCGCCGTGCAGGTGAGCGCCACAATCAGGACTGCATACGACCGAGGCACACAGGGCCAACACCCGGCATCATGGTGTGGGGAGCGATCTCCTACACTGGCCGTACACCACTGGTGATCGTCGAGTGGACACTGAATAGTGCACGGTACATCCAAACCGTCATCGAACCCATCGTTCTACCATTCCTAGACCGGCAAGGGAACTTGCTGTTCCAACAGGACAGTGCACGTCCGCATGAATCCCGTGCCACCCAACGTGCTCTAGAAGGTGTAAGTCAACTACCCTGGCCAGCAAGATCTCCGGATCTGTCCCCCATTGAGCATGTTTGGGACTGGATGAAGCGTCGTCTCACGCGGTCTGCACGTCCAGCACGAACGCTGGTCCAACTGAGGCGCCAGGTGGAAATGGCATTGCAAGCCGTTCCACAGGACTATATCGAGCATATCTACGATCGTCTCCATGGGAGAATAGCAGCCTGCATTGCTGCGAAAGGTGGATATACACTGTACTAGTGCCGACATTGTGCATGCTCTGTTGCCTGTGTCTATGTGCCTGTGGTTCTGTCAGTGTGATCATGTGATGTATCTGACCCCAGGAATGTGTCAATAAAGTTTCCCCTTCCTGGGACAATGAATTCACGGTGTTCTTATTTCAATTTCCAGGAGTGTAGTATACGGTTGCTGAGTAACAGCCATGTCTGAAACCGCTAATAGATAATAGAATAAAATAGTCGCAGTCAGGCTGAGAGCGTGTTCGCCGTCAGAAGGCGCGACCTACTGACCCGTGCGCATCTGGGGGCTGCGGCACGCCGTGCTCGTCCTGCACGATGACCGCGGGAGCCGCCGTGGAGGGCGTGGTCGCCGCCGAGGAGGTGGCCGTGGTGGTGGGCGTGGGCGACGCCGTGGCCGTGGGCGCGCCGATCTCCTCGTAGATGTGGTCCTTGATGCTCTCGTACAGGTCCTCCTCCTGGTCATGCTCCTGCTCCCGATGCTCATCCTGCTCCTGCTCCTCCGCATCCGCCGCGCCCTTCTCCGCTCCATCTTCCTTGCGGCTACCGCTTGTCTTCTGTAATGCCAACCACAACACCTACATTTTGGGCTGTCTATTGAGCATCGCTACCAAAAGAAAAGTGCGAACAGGAAAATGCCCTCCTGTAGGAAAATGAATTGGTGTAGGAAAGATTAATGTTGTATACAGGAAGATCCAACGCAAATTTAAACTCTATGCTGGACTGGGACTTGCCTTTGCCTTTCGTGGGCAAGTGCTCTAGTGACTGAGCTACCTCCGCACGTATTTCGGACGGTCCTCCCAGCTTTACTTCCCCAGTACCTTATTTTTCAGACTTCACGTACGTTCTCCTTACGGGACTAACGCTCACGGGCGAAACGACACAGAGGAGCATTGGCTTACGAGGAGGCCTCACACCAACTGGATTTTTCTATTTTTTTATATTTATGGTACATGAAGGACAAAACTCAAATATCGGTTTCTCAAAGGAGTTCGATGTAACTTTGAAGTTTTCTGAGCATCTGAGACCACAAATCAAGGTCGTTTTTCGACTGGCCGCATGGATGTATGGTGAAAGCTGGCTTACTCTGTGGGCAGCCTGGGTTCGAGTCTTGACTGTAGTAAATTTTTAAACAACGGTGCATGTTCCGTGAGCATTTCTTTTAATACCTAAGGACGAAAAAATAATAATTTGTAGTTCCCTTAATTCAAGAAATCTTTATTAACAATCTATTATAAAAGATCAGTACTTAAGAATTTACATTTGCCATAAAACTGGATTTTTCTGTACGATATTTGATTAGAAATAAGAAGACGTGCATGTTTCATACAAATGATGACTAGATACGTGTTAATCAGCGTACATATGATGAATTTTATATTTAAACAAAATAGGCAATCGAACCGAATGGAAAAAAAAACTAAAAAACAGTGACCGAAATGAGAGTCGAACAGGTGATCACCAGTCTCGCGCGCCACTGATTTTTTTTCATCTTTATGTATTACGTGGAACTTGTATATATGTACATTATCATACTTCACGGAAATTCTCGCAGAACATGCACCTTTATCTAAAAATTTGAATATGCCAAGAATCGAAGCAAATATTCTGCCATAGAGCCACGCTGCCTGTCGCAAGAAATTCGATCTTTCTTTACGTTACGTTGAAGACACTTGGAAATCTTCAGAGTTGACTTCCTCGAGAATTTTTGAAAGTTGCATCGAACTGCTTTGGGAAATTGATATCTGAGTTCTGAACTTGGTGTACCATGAGTATATAAAATTGCAAAAATGTGATCGTCGTTTGGTCTCCTTATCAGCCATAGTCTTAGGGATTGTTGCCAGATTGTATTTTCACTATGAGGTGGAATGCGCGCAGATTTTAAGTTATTTGGTGCATTAGAACTACGTGCAGAAGAAGTTGGAGAGCGATACTGCCGGAGGTGAGGCTGTGAGGTCGTGCGGAGATAGCTCAGTTGATGGAGCACTTGCCCCAAAGGTCCCCGTTTCGAGCACGGTCCGTAACACAGTTTTAATCTGCCAAGAAGTTTCACATTACCGCCCGGTACGCTACAGAGTGCAGATTTATTCTGGAAACATTCTCCTAGGCTTTGGCTTAGCCTTTTCTGCGCATTTTTCTTTCTTCCAGAAATGCTAGTCTCACAAGGTACGCATGAGAACTTTTGCGAAGTTTGGAAGGTAGGGGAAGAGATAGCGGCTGAAGTGAAGCCGTGAGGACGTCTAGTAAGTCGTGCTTGGATGGCCAGTCGGTAGAGCAGTTGTCCGCCACGAGTCCAAGTCTGGCACACAGTTTTTAATCTGTGCGGTAGGTTCAAATCAACGCACACTTTGCTGCTGAGAGAAAATTCATTCTGAGGGTCAAATACAATTTAAATAAAATTAGAGACCTTTCTCCGAATGTCAGAGGAAAAAAGGAGATCTTAACCATTTCCTATTTTCCTGCAGTTTCTTCGAAGCACAGTAAAACCGTTTCGTACGAAAACTTACTTTCTAGAAAGTGCTCCTGTTTTATTGCGTCACTGAGACTGTCAAACACACAATGCCCTTATTTTTATTTTATACAATAGTAAAGTGTCTACATGAAATTTGGTGTACCATCTGTTGTTACATAAACACTCTGATCACCAGATGTATACTTCCCAGTCTCTGTTCGTTTTTTTGTCTATTTTGACTCTATTTATAGGCCCAGATTCCTCAGATGTAAGTGCTGTACATATGTAGATGTTTTAAAATAATCTTGACTAATCGTTAAAGCTGTTCATGCTATAATTTGTATGTATGTAGGGTGCCCCAGGATGAATGGTTGATAGTCAGGGATATGACAGAAATGATCATTCAAAGCAAAAAAGTCTAGTAAACTGAGCTCTTAAATGGATATCTTAAGACCTATGATCATTTCTTCATCTTAGACACTGTGAAACAAATCTCATCTATTGCGAGCTCTTCGCTTTCTATACTTTGAGAGGTGGCAGTATGAACCAAAACAAGAAAAAATGTCCAGTAAACATGGACTCCAAAGTGCATATCTTAAGAATTCAGGCTCTTGGTCACCTTCGCTGTCTTGAAACACATCTCTTCTACTGATACAGCACTCACAGCGCTTAAAGGACGCATTTTAAAGCTCATGTTTACTAGAAAATTTTTTAATGTTTTGGACCATACCATCTTCGACTCAAAATACGGGAAGCAGAGGGCTTAAAGTAGAAGACATTGTTTCACAGTATCGAGGATGAAGTACTCATAGAAGTTAAGGTATCCATTTTAGAAGCCCATGTTTAGTAAGCTTTTTTGCTTCTAATGATTGTTCCTGTCCTGTTCCTGAATACTGACCCTTCCTTCTTGGACACAATATGTATGATTTTATATCTGTACCAAGCTGATATGGTCCAAAAAACCCAAACTAAATAAAGAAAATTGGTCCTCTGTACGTATACACAGATTTAAACTAAAATTCACATAATCTCAGGAGATATTATGCCATAATATAAGGATTTGGAAAGTAAGGTCTGATCGGGTGCGAAAGTGAAACCACAGTGAAAATTGTGTGAAGCTTTGTAGAGATGTGTTGGGGTGTCTCTAGTATTCCCGCCGATCGCGTCAGGTCGCACTTTTTCAGTTCTGAGCCCATGGTGAGCACACAAAGATGCGTAAATAAACAGTATCTCCCGGAAAGTATGAGGGCCCGGAGGGATTCCACCTGACGTCATGCAACCTACATAACATAACTGTCATGCGTTTCCTTCTTCGTGATAATCGTTGGGCGCACACAGCAGGGTCAATGAAGATGCTCCTGCACCGTTTTCGATGGGAAGTGTTTGATCACCCGCAATACAGCCTGAATTGTCTCCCCCTGAGGCCGGCCGGTGTGGCCGAGCGGTTCTAGGCGCTACAGACTGGAACCGCGCGACCGCTACGGTCGCAGGTTCGAATCCTGCCTCGGGCATAGATGTGTGTGATGTCCTTAGGTTAGTTAGGTTTAAGTAGATCTAAGTTCTAGGGGACTGATGACCTCAGATGTTGAGTCCCATAGTGCTCAGAGCCATTTGAACTACTTCTCTCCCCCTGAGTTTCACCTTTGCTCATACTAACCGCTAGCTTTGAAAACAACAGTTTGGCAACGGCAACGAGTTGCAGACCAACGTATAAAATAGACGCCAAGAATAGGCAGCTGCCTTCTATGCCGACAGTACTGGAACGTTGGTGCAACGTTGTGACAGATGTCTATGACGTAACGGCGACTATGTAGAGAGGTAGCTGGAAGGTGTAGCGAACTGTTGCAAACAAACAATTTTTTATTTTCACAGTGGTTTCCATTTAGTGACCGATCGGACCGTAGTATACGAATAGCCCTCGTAATTTTCAGACAGAATAGTAAATAAAACTCACTGAATGTAGCACAGACAGTAATGAAAATTTTTTGGATAAACAATAATTTTAAAAAATGGTATCTGGATAAGGCGGAATTTTTCTGCAACTTTTCTTAGCAAGCATGGCATGTATGAAGAGCTACAACACCAAGAGATAATTGTTTGCTTTGAAAGACGAGGTGCAAAAATATAGGGTTGCTTACCTTCCTGGAATCAGTCCCGTCCAGAAGCAGAGCCCTGGCGGCGTCGTTGCCCGCCGCTGCGTCCACAGGGTAGGGCTCCTCCACTTCCTCAGAAGGCGAGCGCCTCACTTGGCTGCCACTGTCGATCAGCGAGCTGAGCCTGTCCACCGGGTCGTCCCTCTTGCCACATACGTGCGGCACTAGGTTCCTACGCACTGCCTCCACCGGGTCGCGGAGGGCCGCTGCAGTCTCTTCGTCCACTTCTTGTCCGTCCTCTACTACAGAGATGGACGGTGTCGCCGTATCGATGACGATGCTCGACACGCTACCGGTCTCGGCCCCCGAGTCGTAAGCACCAGTTTCCAAGACTGTGACCCTGCTGGGCACACTATCGGCCGGGGTGTCGTAGTGCGGCGAATCGTCGTTGACCGTGACGGTGCTCAGGTGGTGCTGCGGTTGCTGATGGCTGTGGCGGCGGCGATCGGCCGCAAACTTGCGCCTGGCGTCGTCCTCGTCGTGCGAAACTGAGATCACTACCGGGTTGGCGAGCGAGCTGGTGGACGCGCTGGTTTGCGAGAGAATCGTCAGGGAACTCGTGTTGTTCTTGTTGTTGTAGATGATGTTGGCGTTGATGGAGGCGGTGTCGATGACCGTGCACGAGGAACTGCTGGTCAGGAAGCCGAAGCCGTCGAAGTGGCGCGGCGACGGCGGCTCGCCTCCGCCGACGTTGATGGTGACCCTGTTGGCGTCGCCGTGGGCCTCGACGGGGTGCAGCTGGTGCCTGGATCCGCCGCCGCCGTCGCGTATGAGGACCGACGTCCGGTTGGCGGCGTTGCGCACCAAGTCGTACTCCGAGGCGGCGCGCCGCATCTCCGAGTCCAGGCTGGCCCTGGACCCCGAGAAGCCCGGGATTCCCCCCGGGCTCAGGTACCCGCTACCGCCGGCGGCGGCGCCACCACCGCCGCCAATCACGATGGAAGTACGGCGACCGGCACGCGGGCTCAGCTCCCCTTGTCTGGAGCCCAGGTCACACACCGACTCACTGCGGACCTGTTGACAACACAAAGAAAACTCCACTGTGGTGCTGAGACGTATTATTAGGAATAACAATGCTTTAATGTATATTGTAAGTGTGTAAACAAAGGTTTTGTATTACTTGTACTACTTCAACATGCACAACTTTTCTAGCTTTGTGTCTAGATGATGATGATGTTTGGTTTGTGGGGCGCTCAACTGCGTGGTTATCAGCGCCCGTACAATTATCCAATCTTTGCTCAGTCCAATTTCGCCACTTTCCTGGATGATGATGAAATGATGAGGACAACACAAATACCCAGTCATCTCGAGGCAGGTGAAAATCCCTGACCCCGCCGGGAATCGAACCCGGGACCCCGTGCTCGGGAAGCGAGAACGCTACCGCGAGACCACGAGCGGCGGACAGCTTTGTGTCTAGAAAGGAAGCAGAGGCTGATAGGTGTGAAAGTTACCGAACTACCAGTTTTATAAGTCATGATTGCAAAATATTGGCGCGAATTAGTTGCAGAAGAGTGGAAAAACCGTTAGACTGAGCTAGGAGTAGATCAGGCTGGGTCTGGAGAAATTTGGGAATACTCGAGGCAGTACTGATTCTACGACTTATCTTGGAAGATAGGTTTAAGAAAAACAAACCTCCGTTTACAATTTTTCTAGACGTACAGAAAGCTCTTGGCAACGTTGACTGGGATAACTCTTTGAAATTCAAGAGGTAGCAGGGTAAAACGCAGGGAGCGAAAAGTAATATAAGACTTTTATGGAAACCAGACGGCAGTTATAAGAGTCGAAAGGTTTGAAAGGGGAGCAATAGTTGATGTAATTCAGTCTGCACACTGAGCAAGCAGCCAAGGACGGTAAAGAAAAATTTTAGAAGGAATTAACGTTCAGAGAGAAGAAATAAAAACTCTGAGTTTGCTGAGGATATTGTAATTTTGTCATAAAAGAAGAAGGACTTGGAAGTGCAGTTGAACGGGATGGGCAGTGTTCTGAGGGGAAGATATGACATGAACATTAGCAAAAGCAAAAGAAAGGTGATGAAATGTAGTCGAATTAAATCAGATGACACTAGGCGTAAATGAGACTCTGAATGTAGTAGATGTGTTTTGCTATTTGGGAAGTAAATAGCTGGTGATGGCTGACGTAGAGAAAATATAAAGTGTAGACTATGAATGACAAGAAAAAGCGGTTCTGAAGAAGAGAAATTTGTTAACAGCGATTATAAATTTAAAAGTTAGGAAGTCTTTTCTGAACACATTTGCCTGGCGTGTAGCCAGTATGGAAGTGAAGCCTGAACGATAAGCTGTTCAGGCAAGAAGAGAACTGAAGCTTTTGAAATTTGATACTGCAGAAGAATGCTAAAGATTAGATGGGTAGATTGCGTAACAAATGATGAAATAGTGAATAAAATTGGGGAGAAAACGAACTTGTGGTATATCTTGACTAAAAGAAGGAATCGATTGATAGGACACATCCCGAGACATCAAGAAATCGTCAATTTAGTTCAAAAAATGGCTCTGAGCACTATGGGACTTAACATCTGTGGTTATCAGTCCCCTAGAACTTAGAACTGCTTAAACCTAACTAACCTAAGGACAGCACACACATCCATGCCCGAGGCAGGATTCGAACCTGCGACCGTAGAGGTCACGCGGTTCCAGACTGAAGCGCCTAGAACCGCACGGCCACACCGACCGGCCATCAATTTAGTACTTGAGAGAAGTATATGTGTGTGTGTGTGTGTGTGTGTATGTGTGTGTGTGTGTGTGTAGACCAACGTACGAGAACAGTGAGCAGGTTCAGATGAAGCAATTTGGAGATGCAGACGATTGCACAGGATAGAGTAGGGTGGAGAACTTCATTAAACCAGTCTTTAAATTGAAGACCGTAAGAACAACAATTATATTTTAATACCTTCAGTAACTATACCTACAAGACATGCGTGACGTCTTATTTGCTGTTAAAACTGATTTTGACTCCGCATTCTTCTGATTGTAAAGCACGTCATTATGTTTTGTGCATTCTGCTGGGTGTTTCACAGTTCCTATTACAGGTTTATAGGCGTTGTACTGGGATCTTTGTGGATAAAGTTTTGATAATAAACTAATGTTCAGAAACGTACCGTTTGGATATATGACAAGTTTGAAGATCGGGTCACCTTCAACTCTCCCACATCATGGTACATTACTTTATGGTAGGGCTGCATAACGCATGTTTCGTATGAGATTATCTAGTGCTGCAGGGTTCATAGAGCTACTATTGCACAGAAAAGCAAATGGTACCGCGTCGTTACTAACTACTGCGTCAGTGTAAACTCACATACACGTAAGGACCAACTAATAACTACTAATCATACCACGCTAATATAATAATCTCTTAATTGTCGTACTCGTGCGACTCATTTACGAACTCACAATATGTTTATGTAAGTGTCAAACGAAAATTATTTACTAAAATAATTTTACTAGGCATGTGTCTAGTAAACTTATTTTATTAACTAACTTCCGTGTGAACGTCTAGTAAATGCCAAGTAAACTTATGTCAGTAAATAACTTCGTCTGAATATCTAGTAAACTTATTTCAGTAAATAATTTTTGTTTGACGTCTACATTGAGTTCATTCGTCACGATTTTATTTGCAGCAAATGTTACAAACTGAGCTACTTTTTAAAACCATAGTTTCTGGAAGAAGCTTTACAGTCTGTACTGCGAATAAAGTGAATCCTTTTAAGAGTGTTCGTTTTTCTTACAATAAGGCATAATGAGCTGAGTTTAGGGTTGTCAGGACATCCGTAAGGCAAATAGCAGTGGAGGACAATTACCACGTGAACTCAGTTGTTCATGTTTTACCCTGTGCGACAAGGAATCAGTTTTCGAGCAGTAGAAAAAAAGTAAAAAAATAAAATAAAATAAAAAATAAAAAAAGGAAAATAGAAAACGGGGAGTTGCTGCTAAAGAAAGACGTAACGGTCAAAGTCGCTTCCATGCTAGTAACAGGTGACAAGAGTTATTAAAAATCGGATCCAGAAGAGTAAAGGTTTTCAGTATTGGAACTTTTTTCGATTCGAAAGCTATAGAAAACGACAATAATTGCACGAGGTAGTAATCTTCTCTCTCAACGACAGCTCATTACCCTCTCCATCATGTGAAGTTAATTTAAAGGATAACGAGCGGCCAGTCCCTGGCAGGCGAACGACCGTCAGATTTTGTATCCCACACAGCTGCTACCCGCAGAGCGCGCTAATGTATATGGAATACCACTCAAAAACAATACGTGGGCTACCTACACGCATGAAAATGAGCTCTCCGCAAGATGCAGTAAAAGCTATTTGCATTTCAGTTACACCTAGCACAGTAAATCTGCTAACTCTCAGTATAGCACAGGTTTCGCCACCTGAACGATGGTACTTTTTTTCGGCAGGTAACACATAAACTCATCAGCAAATGAATTAAGACAGCTCCTGTATTGGAGATCGAACGCGCCAGTTGTCAGGGGAACCAGAGCGTAACCTAGTAGTGAGGCAGCCACCCAGCGCTTCACTCATGTTGCTCTGTTCACCCCTAGTTAACGCGGAACAGAGACCATCATGAAGGCACGAATACTGCTGTTGGACGCTCGAAATATGGAGAAAGGTCGCCTGGACTGACGAGAAGCGATACTCTCGTACACAATCGAAGTCAGGGTGCCATTTCGTCAAAAGCCACTGGAGGCGATGCAGTCTGCTTGCCAACGGGGCAGTTGTTAGGCAGATGACGGAAGAGCGAAGGAAGATTAGTGTTTAACGTAACGTCGGTAACGAGCTCATTAGAGGCGGACTGATGGTGACGCTATTCTCGTATGATAGTTCCCTTTTTCTTCTTGTTCGTCGTTAGTCTTTTGACTGGTTCGATGCGAACCTCCACGCTTTCATCTCCTGAGACAATCTGTTCATCTCAGGCAACCTGTAAGTAGGCTGTTTATGTTTTCTTATTGGCAACGTTACGTAGCGCTCTATATGAAAATCACTGGCTGTGCTGTGTGCAGTCTGTGGCTAGTTTGCATTGTTGTCTGCCATTGTAGTGTTGGGCAGCGGCAGCTGGATGTGAACAGCGCGTAGCGTTGCGCAGTTGGAGGTGAGCCGCCAGCAGTGATGGATGTAGGGAGAGAGATGGCGGATTTTTGAGTACAGAATGGATATTATGAACTGCTATGTATATTATGCTTTTTCAACACTATTAAGGTAAATACATTGTTTGTTCTCTATTAAAATCTTTCATTTGCTAACTATTCCTATCAGTAGTTAGTGCCTTCAGTAGTTTGAATCTTTTATTTAGCTGGCAGTAGTGGCGCTCGCCGTATTGCAGTAGTGCGAGTAATGAAGATTTTTGTGAGGTAAGTGATTTCTGAAAGGTATAGTTTAATGTTACTCAGGGCCATTCTTTTGCAGGGATCTTTGATAGTCAGATTGCGTTGCGCTAAAAATATTGTGTGTCACTTTAGTGAATGTTTGAGTACGTTCAGTTTTGCTCAGCTGTTTGAAAAGCAAATAGTGTAAGAGGTTTATCAGCACAGTAATTCAGAAATTGTTCTAAGGGGATGTTTCAAACCATTTACAATCAAGCTTATCAATTATTTGTTGTATTTATTCCAATTTCTGTCTTCCCTTACAATTTTTTCCCCCTAAGGTTATCTCTAGTACCGTGGAAATTATTGCCCGAAGACACTTTGGATCTTTGAGCAGTTTGCGATTGCCTATTACGACTTGCTTTTGGATCCCTTGACATTCTAGTCAAACTATGCGGGGCAATCAAAAAGTTTCCATTTGAGGGTGGTGCGACGCGATGTGGGTATATAAGCATCGACATTTAGGCAAGGGATTAATACAGCATTAGTGATTTTCTGACCTGGATGCCGTTAATGCAGAAACGTAAACTATGGCGACGTTATTTCCAAATGCGTCCAAACGGAACCAACGTGCTGCTATTCTTTCTTTGGCTGCCGAATGACGAACAGTGATAGACACACATCGGAGACTGAATAATTTGTGTGAGAAAGCATATCTGTTGGAACCCACCGTTGTGGAATGGTGTGCCAAGTTCCGTGCTAGTCGCTATTCGATGCAAGACGCCGGTCGACCTGGGTGGCCAGACTCAAACTGGTGGATTCAGGTGCGAGATACTAGAGTAGCCGTCCTAGAGTCGTCGTCCCCCCAAGGGTATATCACGCCTTCTGTCCCTTAAAAAAGGCCTTGAAGTATCGAAGATTCCTGTCCGACGAAGATGTACAGGAGGCAGTTACGGACTTTTTCACGTAGCAGGACACGATGATCTATCAAACGGATATCTTCATCCTCGTACGCCGATGGGATTATTGCCTCAATACTCACGGCGATTTTGCGTGACTAAAATACGGATTCTGGTTTGTAAGGCCTTCGTACGGAAAGTTTCTAATCGCCCCTTCACGAATATTGTTCTGTTTTGGACTCTAGCGTTGTCTGTTTCGGCACAGACAGGTTACGAATTTACTTGCTGTATGACTTATTTCAGTGTGAATAAAGCAGAGTATTCGTCAAGTTCAGTGTAGAATACGTCATCAGGGTTTCTGGGATCTGAAGAGAAGTGAAGTACCAATATGGTACCAAAGTCTTAAAACACACCTTGTTAGTCATTTCCACATATTCCTCTCGCCTTCCATTTTAAGGAGAGCCCCTTCATTTCTTATTCTATCAGGCTGTTTACTTTTATTCACTCTTCTGTGACACATCTTTGATTCTCTAATTTTCCGGTTTCGCCAATAGACCTCTATTTACTTTCATACAGTTATGAGCTAAAGATAACAATTTACTTCACAAATTCAGACCTATGTTTGCTAGTAGGGGAATGCTTACATGGGAAAAAAATGGGCCTCTGATATTTGCAATATAGCCTCTTAATGGCGAACGATGAGACCCGGTTAGACGTAAGATTTATTCGCACTTGCACTGAATGTTCATTTAATAGTTCCAAGTTCTGGCCTGATGATGACAGTAGCCGAAACATTATTATAAATAAAGAAACATATTAAGCGATCTAGATAGACTTCTTCACAAAAAAGGCCAATGAAAATGCTTGCATTCTGTTCTTTAGGTTAACTGGCTGAAAGGAGTGAGGGGCAAAATTGTTTTGTGGAACGGTTTTGGAACTCGCGAGATTGGTAGCCGGCCGATAGCCCTCGTAGGTGTAGGAGCGCGCCTTAAATCCTCTGGGGCGAAGGTAGTATGTTAAGTGTTGCTGCTATGAGGTCGGAAGCGAGAGATCCTCAGTGAATCAATAAAATTATTCTGTCTGCACGGAAAACTTCGAAGGATCCGCAAGTGCTATCCCCTTCGCGGGCGTAGGACTATAGTCAATTCTAACAATTTTCTATTAATTAGGAGAGTATTGCGGTTTAGAGAGCTTGCGGTGGTTGTAGACATCGTATCAGATCGCGCAGCCAGTAGCTAGCTGCCAAGTCCCGTGCCTGCATTTCATTTCCTACGTCTGTAACAAGGTGACCCTCAACTTCAGAAAGGCAATGCAACACATCGTCACTATATAATTGTGTCAGTACGGATTGAGAAACAATTCCCAGACATGAGAATGTGTTAATGTCCCTGTCCCTCGTCTTCCCTCTGGTCACCAGAGTCCCATCCAGTGTAATGTCATCGAGACTTTTTTTTTGTTTAATGAACGAAGCGCACTTGGCAAGGCCTAAGTGAAGCCAGTAAGTTCGATTTGTTTCCATGTAAACTTGATGTGTATTAGTTTTCATGTGACTTTTCTCCTATCTGTTTCAAACTGTTATCATATTTGGTAATTTTTGAGATTAGGAAGCAGTTGGAGGCAGTGTAATGACTGCAGTGTATCTTGTCAAAGCTGGGGGCCTTTCTCAAAGTACGCAGGGTGCTGTTTACGTTATTGTGGTCTTCAACCCGAAGACTTGTCTGATGCAGCTCGACGCAGTACTCGATCCTGTGCAAGCCTCTTTATCTCCGAATAACCACTGCAACCTACTTGCATTCGAAGCTGCAGTATTCATTCCTTGGTATCACTCTACAATATTCCTTCCTCCCTACCCACACACTTGCCTCAGTTACCAAACTGACGATTCCCTGATGGATCAGGATGTGTCATTTCATCTGACCCTTTCATTTGGTCAATAAATTTCTTTTCTTACAATTCGATCATACATCAGCATAGTTACTCGATCTACTCATTTAACTTCAGCATTCTTCTGCAAAAACAACCACCACCACCACACACATTTCAAAAACCACTATTCTCTTTTTAAATGAACTTTTATCGCCAATATTCCACTTCAGTACAGTGCTACACTCCAGACAAATACTTACAGAAAAGAAAAGAGTTCGTAACGGATAAAAATACTCTTTTTTGAGCCATCTGCCTTCTGACTAGTTTGATGGGGCCCGCCATGAATTCCTTTCCTGTGCCAAACTCTTCATCTCAGAAGTTGCAACCTGTGTCCTCAGCTTGTTGTATCTATTCCAATCTGTGTCTTTCTCTGCGGTTTTTACCCTACATACACCCTCTCGTATCATGGAAGTTTTTCCCTGATATCGTGACACATGTCCTATCGTCCCATTCCTTCTTCGTATTATTGTTTTCCACATGTTGCTTTCTTCACCAATTCTGCGGAGAATCTCGTCACTCCTTATCAATATTTCGTCTTTCGTTGGTTTTACTCTCAATCCATATTGTGTACGCGTTACACTGTTTATTTCATTTAACAGATTCTGTAATTTTTCTACAGACTCGCTGAGGATAGCGATATTATTAGCGAGTCTAATCATCGATAATTTTTCAATCTGTAGTTTAATCCCATTCCTAACCTTTCTTTTATTTCCGTCGTTGCTTCTCCGATACATAGACTGAACAGTGGGGGGCCCAAGACTGCATTCCTGTCTTACACTCTTTTTAATACGAGCATTTTGTTCTTAGTCTTTCAATCTTATTGTTGCCCCTTGGTTATTGTACATACTGTACACTACCCGTATTTCCCTATAGTTTATTCCTATTTCGAACATCTTGGACCACTTTATACTGTCGAACGCATTTTGCCAGGTCGACAAATTCTATGAGTGTGCCTTGATGTTTCTTCAGTCTTTCTTCCATTACCAACGCAACGTCAGGACTGCCTCTATGGTGCGTTTGGCTTTCCTGGAGCCAAGCTTATCGTTATCTAACAGATCCCCAACTTTCTTTACCATTCTTTTGTATATTATTCCTCTCAGTAACTTGGATGCACGAGCTGTTAAGTAGATTGTACGATAATTCTCACACTTGTCAGCACTTGCTGTCTTCGGAACTGTGTGGATGATATCTTTTCGTGCGTCCGATGGGACGTCAACAGTCTCGTAGATTCTTCAGAGCAACTTTAACTTAAATTTTTATTAAATGTTAATAAATTTCTCTCTTTCAGAATGATTTCTTCCTATTGGCAGTCTGCATTTTATATACTCTCTTCTTCTGGTATCATCAGTTATTTTGCTATGCAGGTACTACTTAGTCTTGTTTCCTAATCCAATTCCATTGGGGTTGCCTGATTTAATTCGATAGCATTAGATAGCTACAGTTAATGGTGTAGGAGAATGACAGTTTTAACGTAATCTTGCTGATCAAAGCGAGACTGAGAACCATTATTTAGACTGATTTTAACAGTGCTACAGTGTAGACGATTAATACCAATCAACGTTTCCGAGTAAATTGATTCGCGCGCTGCAGATCGCTAAAGCCGGATTTTCCTACGAGCAGGAAATTTGTGCTGCATGCACGTGATGCGTTCGGTGTTCTGTGCCGCGCATTCAACACTGACAAAATAGTGAATGTGTTTTCTGACGGAGCGCAGTGCGTAATGCGCCAACAGCTTCAGTGTGGTTCTAGTTCACCAGCTGTGGATGACTATAAAAATTATTCGTCCTCGTATCATTCGTCAGCACCCTTCCCCAGGTCCACCACTGACACGCCTACAACACCTCATAGTGAAGTTACTCAAACAAGTGACATTGTCACTCAAGCACTCGGTCTTTCACTGAATGACCTTACTGACTAGAAGTACTAACACGACAAGCAGTACACAACAAGACAATGTCTTGTGTAAGATTCCATACTTTATTTGCTGTATAAAACTCAATGGAATCTATGAAAATTGTTTTGTGGTAGCATGTATGCGTATGTGAGGTTTATGTTCTGTGCTACAGACTTGTAAAAAATTTTTAATTGAATTTGTTCCAACTACAAGAAAAGTGCTTCCATACAGTGTACTTCCCAGACAGCAGGTGTGGTGGATTGAATAGTTAATGCGCTTGCAATTTCATTGCCGGCCGGAGTGGCCGAGCGGTTCTAGGCGCTATAGTCTGGAACCGCACTACCGCTACGGTCTCAGGTTCGAATCCCGCCTCGGGCATGGATGTGTATGATGTCCCTAGGTTAGTTAGGTTTAAGTAGTTCTATGTTCTAGGGGACTGATGACCTCAGACGTTAAGTCTCGTAGTGCTCAGAGCCATTTGAACCGTAGTTTGCAGTTTCATTTTCCGGGAAAACACAAATGCACTACGTATTTAAGTTAGCGCCGAGCAAAATTCCTCATTCTAGGAAATCACGGCTTAAGCGTGTTTATATTCTGAGTATGATCGGTAGTGGGAATTCCTGCGACGCCACGGAAGCTTCGTGAAACACAGAAGAAACGCGTCACATGTTGGAAAGTGATCATTTCAGACAATGCGACACAAGAATTTCAGTAATTTTTGAGAACATATACAGTGGAGAATATCAGCGGTCTTGAAATTTTTTTAAACTGAATTGAAAACAATCTTGACCGCAATATAATATTTATTGGCAACGGTAACCGGTTTCGGTCAAAATGTCACCATCTTCAGCCCATTTTACTCCATGGTGGAAGACGCTGTCGGTGAACGGAGCAAATATAATGACTCCACGAAGGTCAGCATGCTTATTATACGGCAGCTACTAATATACGTTATGCGGATTGACGTTTGTGGATCTACCATATTTGCTCCTTTCACCGTTAGTGTGTTTATTGGCAGAACTAACCGGTTTCGATCAAAATGTGACCATCTTCAGACCGTATTACACCATAGTGGCAGGCGGTGATAGTGAACGGAGCAAATATGGTGGATCCACGAACGTCAACTACTCTTTACACAATTCTACAATGCGTAATGAGTGTTGACGTTCGTGAATCCGCAATATTTGCTCCGTTCGCCATCACCGCCTGCCACCATGGTGTAATACGGTCTAAAGATGGTCACATTTTGATTGAGACCGGTTAGTAATGCTAATAAATACGCTGACGGAGAAAAATCGCAACATCAAGAAGGAGTAGCTATATAAACGAAAGTTGGTAGGCGTGTTTCTGCATCTGAAAGATGATGTCTATTCAAATTTCGCGCCAGTTGCATGGCAGTGACACCAGAAGCGCTGGTATGTGGATGCAAATCAGGTTTGCTTTAAATACACTGTGTAACGGTCGTGAGCGTTAGTCACCTTTGAGGTTGGACGTGGTGATTTGACGACAGTCAAGAACGCCTTTAAGACGAAACAGACGCCATTATCTATACCTCACTGAATTTTAACGATGTCGTGTAAAGGGCTACGAGAAGCTGGTTGTTTCTTCTTCGATACTGCAGGAAAGTCTTTGAAGGAATTTAGCCACTGTACATGATTGCTGGCAGCGGTGATCACGAGAATGTACGGTCGCAAGAAGAGCAGGCTCGGGACGGCGATAGCCAGAGGGAAGACTGTCGTGTTCGGCTGATGGCTCTGGCTCATCGTACTGCTTCTGCAGAAACAATTTGAGCAGGAGCTGGCACCACAGAGACAAACGAACTGTTAAAAACTGGTTATTTCAAGGACAACTCCCAGCCAGAAGCACTGTAGCGTACATTCCACTGACCCCAGACCATCGCCATCTGCGGCTTCAGTGGGGTCAGGCGAGAGCTCATTGGAGGGCAGTGGAGGTCTGTTGTGTTTTCTGATGAAAGCTGGTTCTGCCTCAGTGCCACTGATAGCTGTGTGTTGGTGAAAAGGAGCCCAGTTGAGGGACTGCAACCAAACTGTCTGCCTGCTAGACACAAAGGAACGACACGTGCAATTATGGCCTGGGATGCGATTTTGTACGACAGCGGAAGCACTCTCATGGTTATCCCATGCAACCTGGCCTGCTCGTAGGAAAATCCGGCTTTAGCAATACGCGGCGCGCGAGTAAATTACGTCAGTCTGGCGATTCGACCTTTTATCATTCACGAACAGCATTCCAGGGGTGTTTTCCAACAGGATAACGCTCGCTCACATACCGCTATTGTAACACAACATGCTCTGAACGCCACAAATAATTAAATACCTTCTCTTGCTGACAGTACGGGTAATGTAACTGATGATGAGAAACAGAAGGCCGAAATTCTAAACCTAGCTTTCAAAAACTCGTTTACGATAGAGGATTGCAGCACCATTCCCCCTTTAAATTATCGAAGAAACGAAAGGATGGCTGACATAGTGTTTACTGTATCTGGGATTGTAAAACAGTTAAGATCCTTAGACGCCAGAAAGGCCCAGACGGTATCCCAGTAAGATTTTATGTTGACTATGCTACAAATATAGCACCATTCTTATCCGTCATCTATCAGAGATCATTGGAACGGCGGAGAGTTCTACGGGACTGGAAGAAGGCCCAGGTCATAGCAATCTATAAAAAGGGCAGAAAATCGGATGCACATAATTACCGACCAATTTCACTGACATCGATTTGTTGTAGAATCATGGAACATGTTTTATGTTCAGACATAATGAGCTTCCTAGACTCTGAGAAGCTCATCTGCAGAAACCAGCACGGTTTTAGGAAACAGCGGTCATGCGAGAAACAGCTGGCCCTCTTTGTGCATGATATACAACAGGCTCTAGATACCGACTCCCAGGTTGATGCCATATTTCTCGACTTTCGAAAGACGTTCGACTCAGTTCCACACTGTCGCTTGCTACAAAAAATGAGCGCTTACGGTCTATCCAATGACATATGCGGTTGAATAGAAAGGTTTCTAACAGACAGGGAGCAATATGTCGTCCTGAACGGGGTAACTTTAACAAAAAAATAGTTCAAATGGCTCTGAGCACTATGGGACTTAACTTCTGAGGTCATCAGTCCCCTAGAACTTAGAACAACTTAAACCTAACTAACCTAAAGACATCACACACATCCATGCCCGAGGCAGGATTCGAACCTGCGACCGTAGCGGTCACGCGGCTCCAGACTGACGCGCCTAGAACCACACGGCCACACCGGCCGGCTTAACTTTAACAGAAACAAGAGTAACTTCAGGTGTGCCCCAGGGCAGCGTAATAGGTCCTCTGATTTTTACGATTTACATAAACGATCTGGTTGATGGTATTGACAGCGGCCTTAGACTGTTTGCCGATAAAGCTGTAGTCTACAGGAAAGTAGTATCACACGAAAGTTGTGAACAAATCAATGAGGATTTGCAGAAAATAAATGCGTGGTATAATGACTGGCAGTTATCTCTCAATATTAGTAAGTGTAACCTACTGCGTATAACAAGGTGAAAATTCCCATTAATGTACGAGTACAAAATAAATGCCCAGTCTTTGGAAGCGGTAACATCCGTCAAATATCTGGGCGTGACTATTCGAAATGATCTCAAATGAAATGATCAGATTACACAAGTAATGGGCAAGGTAAACTCTAGATTGAGATTTATTGGTAGAATCCTGAAGCGATGCGGTCCTTCAACAAAGGAAATAGCTTACAATACGTTACTTCGTCCAGTCTTAGAGTATTGTTCGTCTGTATGGAACCCTTACCAGTTGGGTCTGATTCAAGAGATTGAGAAGGTCCAAAGAAGGGCGGCAAGATTCGTGACTGGTACATTTAGCCATCGCGAGAGCGCCACAAATCTCATAGAAAGTTTGAAGTGGGACACACTTGCAGATAGGCAGCGCGCTAAACGGAAGGGGCTGCTCACTAAATTCGGAAATCCAATCTTCGCCGAGGATGTGGACCAACTTTCTAATCGCGTAATGATCACCATTCAAAGATAAGGGAAATAAGAGCTCTACTGAGGCGTTCAGACAGTCATTTTACCCTCGTGCGGTCCGCGAGTGGAACAGAGGGGGGCGGGGGGGGGGATATGACTTTGGCGCGAATTGTGCCCTCCGCCACACACCGCTTGGTGGCTAGCGGATTATATATGTAGATATGTAGATTCTCTACAGAGTGTCGACATATCGGTTTGGCCCGCTCGATCACCAGACCCGTCTCCAATCGAGCACACGTGGGACATCATCGGACAACTCCAGCGTGATCCACAAACAGCTTTAACCGTCTCTTTATTGACCGACGAAGTGCAACAGGCATGGAACTCCATCCTAAAAACTGACCTCCGGCACCGGCCATACACAATGAATGCACATTTGCATGCCTGAATGCAACATTCTGTCGGTTACACCGGTTATTAACGTATCAGCATTTCACATTTGCAATGGCTTACCTCGCGCTTTGCATTAACCTGTGGTGTTGCAATGTTGTTCGTTTACATATGATATATAAACAAATGTATTCCCGAAATTTCATATCATCATCATCATCATCCTTTAAGACTGATTATGCCTTTCAGCGTTCAGTCTGGAGCATAGCCCCCTTATAAAATTCCTCCATGATCCCCTATTCAGTGCTAACATTGGTGCCTCCTCTGATGTTAAACCTATTACTTCAAAATCATTCTTAACCGAATCTAGGTACCTTCTCCTTGGTCTGCCCCGACTCCTCCTACCCTCTACTGCTGAACCCATGAGTCTCTTGGGAAAACCTTGCTTTTCCCATGCGTGTAACATGACCCCACCATCTAAGCCTGTTCCCCCTGACTGCTACATCTATACCGAGCGGTTAAAGGCGCTACAGTCTGGAACCGCACGACCGCTACGGTCGCAGGTTCAAATCCTGCCTCGGGCATGGATGTTTGTGATGTCCTTAGGTTAGTTAGGTGTAAGTAGTTCTAAGTTCTAGGGGACTTATGACCACAGCAGTTGAGTCCCATAGTGCTCAGAGCCATTTGAATCATTTGCTACATCTATAGAGTTCATTCCCAGTTTTTCTTTGATTTCCTCATTGTGGACACCCTCCTGCCATTGTTCCCAAGCCGGCCGGTGTGGCCGTGCGGTTAAAGGCGCTTCAGTCTGGAACCGCGTGACCGCTACGGTCGCAGGTTCGAATCCTGCCTCGGGCATGGATGTGTGCGATGTCCTTAGGTTAGTTAGGTTTAATTAGTTCTAAGTTCTAGGCGACTGATGACCTTAGAAGTTAGGTCGCATAGTGCTCAGAGCCACTTGAACCATTGTTTCCAATTACTAGTACCTGCAATCATCCTAGCTACTTTCATATCCGTAATCTCAACCTTGTTGATAAGGTAACCTGAATCCACCTAGCTTTCGCTCCCATACGACAAAGTTGGTCGAAAGATTGAACGGTGCACAGATAACTTAGTCTTGGTACTGACTTCCTTCTTGCAGAAGAGAGTAGATCGTAGCTGAGCGCTCACTGCATTAGCTTTGCTACACCTCGCTTCCAGTTCTTTCACTATGTTGCCATCCTGTGAGAATATGCATCCTAAGTACTTGAAACCGTCCACCTGTTCTAACTTTGTTCCTACTATTTGGCACTCAGTCCGTTTATATTTCTTTCCCACCGACATTACTTTCGTTTTGGAGACGCTAATCTTCATACCATAATCCTTACATTTCTGATCTAGCTCTGAAATATTACTTTGCAAACTTTCAATCGAACCTGCCATCACAACTAAGTCATCCGCATATGCAAGACTGCTTATTTTGTGTTCACATATCTTAATCTCACCCAGTCAGTCTATTGTTTTCAACATATGATCCATAAATAATATGAACAACAGTGGAGACAGGTTACAGCCTTGTCTTACCCCTGAAACTACTCTGAACCATGAACTCAATTTACCGTCAACTCTAACTGCTGCCTGACTATCCATGTAAAGAACTTTAATTGCTTGCAAAAGTTTGCCTCCTATTCCATAATCGTAGAACAGACAATAATTTCATAAATCTACATTAATTATTTTTTTGGGATTGCGACTTTTTTCCTTCAGTGTATTGTCAAAAATGGCTCTCAACACTATGGGACTTAACTTCTGAGGTCATCAGTCCCCTAGAACTTAGAACTACTTAAACCTAACTAACCTAAGGACATCCCACACATCCATGCCCGAGGCAGGATTCGAACCTGAGACCGCAGCGGTCGCGCGGTTCCAGACTGTAGCGCCTAGAACCGCTCGGCCACCCCGGCCGGCTCAGTGTATTGTCAAGACTGTTTTTAATTCGCTTTGGAAGAGTTCCGTAACAGGGCGGGACTGCTACGGTCGCAGGTTCGAATCCTGCCTCGGGCATGGGTGTGTGTGATGTCCTTAGGTTAGTTAGGTTTAAGTAGTTCTAAGTTCTAGGGGACTTATGACCTAAGATGTTGAGTCCCATAGTGCTCAGAGCCATTTGAACCATTTTCAGTTCCGTAACAGGAAAAAAAGGTAGTCCTCACCTGTAGCCGGTGTACGCCGGGAGAGGGCGGCGCCCTGACGGTGACTACGGTGCGGCCCGCCTTGCCGCCGGCGCTGTCTTCGTCGACGGAGGGCACGAGGCAGTCGTCGGCCGTCGAGTCGTCGGGATCCGGCCGGCGCATGAAGAGCGGCATCTCGCCGTCGTCTTCGAACATCTGCTCGGTGGCGAGCGGCGCGGGCGGCGTGGTGGGCGTGGCCGGCAGCCGGCCCCCGCGGCCGCTCTCCTCCTCGGAGGATGTGGACGAGGAGGCGGAGGGGGCGGCGGAGGCGGCGGCGGAGGCGGCTGCGCTGGCGGCCAGGGCGGCCCGCGGGCCGGGCCCCGGGTCGCTGTTGCGGTGCTCCTTCAGCAGGCGGTACGCCGCGCGCCCGCCCTCCGCCGACGTCGTCCACGAGTTGGGCCGCCCGTAGCCGGGCACCTGCGCGTCAAAACCGGTCACTCACTGCGCTCGTCTGGCCTCCCAGGCTTCAGCACGCCCAGCCCGTGTCCTCGGCGCTTACACCGAACGGACTGCGTAGACTGAGAGCTGAGTACAGCCTGCCGGGCCACGGTCAGCGGGCTCGGCGGCCAGCCCGCAAGGCTGTCGCCTACATCTACATCTACATCTATACTCCGCGAGCCACCTTACGGTGTGTGGCGGAGGGTACTTATTGTACCACTATCTGATCCCCCCTTCCCTGTTCCATTCACGAATTGTGCGTGGGAAGAACGACTGCTTGTAAGTCTCCGTATTTGCTCTAATTTCTCGGATCTTTTCGTTGTGATCATTACGCGAGATATATGTGGGCGGTAGTAATATGTTGCCCATCTCTTCCCGGAATGTGCTCTCTCGTAATTTCGATAATAAACCTCTCCGTATTGCGTAACGCCTTTCTTGAAGTGTCCGCCACTGGAGCTTGTTCAGCATCTCCGTAACGCTCTCGCGCTGACTAAATGTCCCCATGACGAATCGCGCTGCTTTTCGCTGGATCATGTCTATCTCTTCTATTAATCCAACCTGGTAAGGGTCCCATACTGATGAGCAATACTCAAGAATCGGACGAACAAGCGTTTTGTAAGCTACTTCTTTCGTCGATGAGTCACATTTTCTTAGAATTCTTCCTATGAATCTCAACCTGGCGCCTGCTTTTCCCACTATTTGTTTTATGTGATCATTCCACTTCAGATCGCTCCGGATAGTAACTCCTAAGTATTTTACGGTCGTTACCGCTTCCAATGATTTACCACCTATGGCATAATCGTACTGGAATGGATTTCTGCCCCTATGTATGCGCATTATATTACATTTATCTACGTTTAGGGAAAGCTGCCAGCTGTCGCACCATGCATTAATCCTCTGCAGGTCTTCCTGGAGTACGTACGAGTCTTCTGATGTTGCTACTTTCTTGTAGACAACCGTGTCATCTGCAAATAGCCTCACGGAGCTACCGATGTTGTCAACTAAGTCATTTATGTATATTGTAAACAATAAAGGTCCTATCACGCTTCCTTGCGGTACTCCCGAAATTACCTCTACATCTGCAGATTTTGAACCGTTAAGAATGACATGTTGTGTTCTTGCTTCTAGGAAATCCTGAATCCAATCACAAACCTGGTCCGATATTCCGTAAGCTCGTATTTTTTTCATTAAACGTAAGTGCGGAACCGTATCAAATGCCTTCCTGAAGTCCAAGAATACGGCATCAATCTGCTCGCCAGTGTCTACGGCACTGTGAATTTCTTGGGCAAATAGGGCGAGCTGAGTTTCACATGATCTCTCCGGCATACTGCGCTGAGCGCTCTGTTTAAGCCGTCTTTACACGGGACGAGTTACCTAACGTTGACTTGGCACTCTACGAGGTTAGTGGTGTCAGCTCCTGCTATTTCACATTGAGGGACCCTTCCTCTTGCCGGCCGTTGTGACGGAGCGGTTCTAGGCGCTTCAGTCCGGAACCACGCGGCTGCTACGGTCGCAGGTTCGAATCCTGCCTCGGGCATGGATGTGTGTGATACACTTAGGTTAGTTAGGTTTAAGTAGTTCTAAGTCTAGGGGACTGATGACCTCAGATCTTAAGTCCCATAGTGCTTAGAGCCATTTGAACCATTTTTGGGCCCTTCCTCAAGTGAAACACAAAATACGTTCCGCAATATTTCGTCAACTTGCCACGTAGAGCAGAAACAGTAGGAAGCAAAAATGCTACCTCCGTCGTAGATGGCAAAAAGCATCGCTATGTGGAGATATCTAAAGGGTGGTCCATTTATCGTGACCGGGCCAAATATCTCAGGATTTAAGCGTCAAACGAAAAAACTACAAAGAACGAAACTTGTCTAGCTTGAAGGGGGAAATCAGATGGCGCTGTGGTTGGCCCTCTAGATGGCACTGACATAGGTCAAACGAATATCAACTGAGTTTTTTTTAAAAATAGGAACCCCGATTTTTTATTACATATTCGTGTAGTACGTAAAGAAATATAAATGTTTTAGTTGGACCTCTTTTTTCGCTTTTTGATAGATGGCGCTGTAATAGTCCAAACATATGGCTCACAATTTTAGACGAAAAGTTGGTAACAGGTAGGTTTTTTAAATTAAAATACAGAAAGTAGGTACGTTTGAACATTTTATTTCGGTTGTCCCAATGTGATACATGTACCTTTGTGAACTTATCATTTCTGAGAATGCATGGCCGGCCGGTGTGGCCGTGCGGTTAACGGCGCTTCAGTCTGGAACCGCGTGACCGCTACGGTCGCAGGTTCGAATCCTGCCTCGGGCATGGATGTGTGTGATGTCCTTACGTTAGTTAGGTTTAATTCGTTATAAGTTCTAGGCGACTGATGACCTCAGAAGTTAAGTCGCATAGTGCTCAGAGCCATTTTGAGAACGCATGCTGTTACAGTGTGATTACCTGTAAATACCACATTAATGCAATAAATGCTCAAAATGATGTCCGTCAACCTCAGTGCATTTGGCAATACGTGTAACGACATTCATCTCAACTGCGAATAGTTCGCCTTCCGTAATGTTCGCAAATCCATTGACAAAGCGCTGACGCATGTTGTCAGGCGTTGTCGGTGGATCACGATAGCGAATATCCTTCAACTTTCCCCACAGAAAGAAATCCGGGGACGTCAGATCCGGTGAACGTGCAGGCCATGGTATGGTGCTTCGACGACCAATCCATCTGTCATCAAATATGCTATTCAATACCGCTTCAACCGCACGCGAGCTATGTGCCGGACATCCATCATGTTGGAAGTACATCGCCATTCTGTCATGCAGTGAAACATCTTGTAGTAACATCGGTAGAACATTACGTAGGAAATCAGCATACATTCCACCATTTAGATTGCCATCGATAAAATGGGGGCCAGTTATCCTTCCTCCCATAATGCCGCACCATACATTAACCCGCCAAGGTCGCTGATGTTCCACTTGTCGCAGCCATCGTGGATTTTCCGTTGCCCATAGTGCATATTATGTCGGTTTACGTTACCGTTGTTGGTGAATGACGCTTCGTCGCTAAATAGAATGCGTGCAAAAAATCTGTCATCGTTCCGTAATTTCTCTTGTGCCCAGTGGCAGAACTGTATACGACGTTCAAAGTCGTCGCCATGCAATTACTGGTGCATAGAAACATGGTGCAATCGATGTTGATGTATCATTCTCAACACCGACGTTTTTGAGATTCCCGATTCTCGCGCAGTTTGTCTGCTACTGATGTGCGGATTAGCCGCAACAGCAGCTAAAACACCTACTTGGGCATCATAATTTGTTGCAGGTCGTGGTTGACGATTCACATGTGGCTGAACACTTCCTGTTTCCTTAAATAACGTAACTATCCGGCGAACGGTCCGGACACTTGGATGATGTCGTCCAGAATACCGAGCAGCATACATACCACACGCCCGTTGGGCATTTTGATCACAATAGCCATACATCAACACGATATCGACCTTTTCCGCAAATGGTAAACGGTCCATTTTAACACGGGTAATGTATCACGAAGCAAATACCGTCCGCTATGGCGGAATGTTACGTGATACCACGTACTTATACGTTTGTGACTATTACAGTGCCATCTATCCCAAAGCGAAAGAAGTGGTCCAACTAAAACATCCATATTTCTTTACGTACTACACGAATATGTAATAAAAAATGGGGGTTCCTATTAAAAAAAAACGCAGTTGATATCCGTTTGACCTATGGCAGAACCCTCTAGCGGGCCAACCATAGCGCCATCTGCTTTCCCCCTTTAAGCTAGACGAGTTTCGTTCTTTGTAGTTTTTTCGTTTGATGCTTATTTCGTGAGATATTTGGCCCGGTCACTATCAATGGACCACCCCGTATATTTTTTCATTATGATGTCGACATATGCCACCGAACAGAAGTTAAGGATCCGTCGATTATTCGATATTAAATACTGAGGACAGAAATTTATGTTTTTTGTTGTCTGTCTTTTCTTGACTCATATCCACTATAGTTCTCATCGGCATATTTCTTGCCCATTCCAGCTACTATCATTATGTGCAGTCTAACAGTAGCAGTCTTACGATGTGCCTAATTTAATTTCGTATTCAGTACTACAAATGAGCATTAGATTTGACCATAACTGTACCCGTACTGCATATTAACGAGAGTCAGTTACTTCCGTGTGTCATTTCTACCATTGTAAATGATAAGTACGAGGTTCAAGAGGAACACGTTTGGTGACGGAACTGTATGAGAACGGCAGAAATTACCACTCCCTTCTCCCAACTATGGGGCAGAATTGCGCTTTCCTTACCCCCTGAGTGCCTAGATGACGAAAAGGTAGACCCACTGTAAAAGTAACTTAGTTTCGGCACTAAAGTCACACACGTTACTGCACTGGTATTCTATGGAAAATGGTCTCCTGTTGTCTGAAATGTTTATGGTAAGTACAGTATTTCACACGTAGGGACGACACAAAAATATCGATATTTCGTAATATCGATTTTTCGGGACAGCGGCTTCTCAAAATATCGATACTTTTTCTCTGTAACATCTATAGCTTTCATAAATATCGATTCAATATATATCAAACCTTTTAAAAAGTTTTCCATCCCTACGGCGTCACAATCAGAGAGCAAGATGCCATATTGTATCTGTCCTGGTCAGAAGCAGCCCACATTTGGTGGGTGTGATGTTATCCCTTACACCCTATGAAAATGTGCTGTTTCTAAGAACCACCTGTACCCGAAGCTGTTTGTGAGTTTGCCATTAATTTTACAATCCCCTGGCTGTGTTACCAGCGCTGCGCAAGTTAAGTCGAGTGATGGACGATTTTCCAAAGAAGAAAGCGAGTTAATAAATCAAGTACTCAAAGAGAGGAAAGCAGACACTGCCTCACTAAACATTATACTCAATGAACAATGGATAAATCGTTATTCAGATCTGTGGTGTACACAGAAGGCGAAGATGAGACTGGAGAGAGTATGTACAATGAAACAGCAGATGCATGGACGAATTGCAACAGGCTTTGAAAGGCATGTAGAACAGAAAAGCTACGGGAATATATGGAATAAATGCAGAAGTAATTAAATATGGAGGATTACCACTAATACAAGTCTTTTACAGTTAATAAATGAATGTTGGTCGAAGTGCAAAATCCAATACCCTTGGAAACGTAACAACTGTAAAATTATCGTGGCAAAAGTCTTCTAAGCACTGGCTACAAACTATACTCAAAGATCATCAGTAACCGCATGAAGACTATCACAAAAGCTATTATTTCTGAAGAACTAACTGGATTTAGATTAGGTCGTTCACGCACAGATAATGTGTTTGTAATTAAAACATCATAGAAAAACACAGAGAATTTAATATGGAAACCCATATGGCCTTTATCGACCTTGAGAAGACCTCTGACCGTGTGAACCGTGATAGCCTACGGAAGATGGTGTCTGAATGTGGATATCCTTATCACTTAGTAGAGGTAGTGTAAAGTCTTTACAAAACTACACGCATGTAATAAACACAGGCAGGAATCGACTAGAAGAAATAATTATTAACCAAGGCGTTGGACAAGGATGTGGATTTTCACCTATCTTTTTTAATATCTACATTGACGTCATTCTTCGCAAATGGAAATGTAAAAAATGGCTCTGAGCACTATGGGACTCAACATCTTAGGTCATAAGTCCCCTAGAACTTAGAACTACTTAAACCTAAGGACATCACACACACCCACGCCCGAGGCAGGATTCGAACCTGCGACCGTAGCAGCCCCGCGGTTCCGGACTGCAGCGCCAGAACCGCTAGACCACCGCGGCCGGCTGGAAATGTAAACAAGGGAATTAATATAACGAATGAGGAATACCTGAAAGTACTTTTGTTTGCTGATGACATCGTCATTACTCAAAAGAATGAAGATGACCTCCAAAGATCAGTATACAGCTGAACAAAATTTGCAAGAAGTACAACTTTAAAATTTCTAGTAACAAAACAAAGATAATGGCGTCGCGAGGAAAATATCCAGTCAGATCAAAAATTGTTTAGTATAATTCAGGTTTAGAACAAGTGTCTCAAATGTAATTAAATGTGAGTTAATGACTTTTTGGCGATTAAAGCCGTTAGAAGACGGCAACATAAAATGCAAGATCGCTAATTGCATAGCTTCAGCGTGGCATTCTTAGCAGAGGCCCCACGTTGCGAAACAGAGCATAGGCAGGTACAAAGATGCGCGTCCTGCTGCATCCAATTTTTGTTTTTCGCCTTCGATTTTCTAAAAGGTTGTGTGACTTTCTTATCAAAGCAGTAGCAACAGCTTCTATAACACTTGCCCTTAGGTAAATATAAGTGCGCTCTCTGACAGAACTGCTTTTCTTCGATTTGGTGAAATTTTTTAAGCCGATTTCCTTAATGACTGGACATGTTCACGGATATCGAAGTTTTCATTTATGTGTACCACAGCCAGAAGAACATGAAGAGCGAACAAACTGTGTTATTTGCGAGCCAAATAAAGCCAACAACTGCCGCGGCACAGAGCTGAGAACGCAAAATCACGTCCCATGACGTTGGACACCCTCTCTGCGTGCAGGTCAACATTAGCTGGCTCGTCCCGTGTGACGACTGCTTTATGCTGTTCACTACTGTTCGGCGTCCCTCACGTCTGTCTGCAACCACCTAAACCTTACAAAGAGTTGTGAACTACCCGGTCTCTACTATGCTCCAATGGGCTATTACAACGGGATCATCAGCGATTGCACCCTCCAAGAGTTCAGTGCCATAAATTCCGTCAATGTACACTATCTGATCAAAAGTATCCGGACACCTATTTGTGGACACTAATATGGGGATGTGTCCAGCCATGCCTTTTAAGGAGCCTTGAGCTCTGTTGAGAACACTAAAAGTGAGGTGTCTGAACGTCTGTGGAGGACTGGCAGACTTAGTAAAACTAGACCGCTCAGAGGCGCTAGTATAGCGCTCCCATACTGAAGCCGCCAGTTGCTGATTAACTCTTTGTTTTCACTTAGTACACTATGTCACATATAGAATGACGTAACAGGTGCAAAAAGCGTTCATGGGGACTCTGTATCCTTACTGTCAGAAGAAACGTGAAAATGAAGTGGCTAGTTTAAGTAATATTCGTGATTAGAGTTATTCAAGTCCTGGTGAGATGAATGAAAAATACGGTAAAATTGGGGAAAGTAAGGTAGATAAAATTGTGCCATGCAAAAACAAATTAAAGACTGACAAAAAAAAACCTACAAACTGCAAGAGACAGATGCAGAGTATGAGTCAAGAAAATTCAAACAAGAACAGAAAGTGAAATTTCCTGGCAGATTAAAACTGTGTGCCGGACCGAGACTCGAACTCGAGACCTTAGTGAGTGATAAACTAATATCACTATCTGCTGCTTCACAAGTTTCATGGAACGATCTTGAATCTAAAACTTGACGCATTGTCACTCATACTTGTAAGGAACGAACCCTACGTTCTTCAGTAGATATTTACAACTTTTCGTCTTTTTGTGGAGACGTAATGCAAAAAATTAGGAAAGTAGAATAATTTTAAGACAGAGCTAATTACTCAGTAGGAATTGTGAAATAAACATCCTTTTATTTTGTTCTTCCATTTCCTTTCGTTGTCTCTCATCCGCTATAAATCAAAGGTCAGTATTCGTATTCGTCCCTCCAATTAGGGAGCAGTTTTTTCATTTCTCTGCGGTGTTGTTCGGGCTTGGAGTGAACTTCACGTCCTCCTGTTCGTAATAGCAAAGAGATTGCAGTATAACGGAAGTGTTTCAGAGTAGCAAGGAAGAGCAAGTAGTCACAGCTGTTACGGTATGCATTTTAGAGGCAATGTTGACTGGAAATTCTTTTCTTGTTTTGGTCCATATGACCATCTCTCAAAAGATGGAATACTTTTTCCTGGCACCCTGCGTAACTTTACTTATCAACAGCATATTAACGAGATTAGCGGTATCAAACAACAGAACACGAGTCAACGCTCGAACGAAAATAAGTACTCGTAATTATTCTCGCTTACAGGAAATTCCATTTATAGATACATTTTTAGCATATGAAAGCCAGGAGGAGGAAAGGACGAACTTTTTAAGATGGTGCAAAAACAAGAAAGATGTACTCTTTTCAAAGATGGTTGCGCGACTCGGCTGTTCGATACAGGATGTCAAACGAAATACTTTCAGCCGTCTAGTTTCAGATGATAGCTCTGAGCACTACGGGACTTAACTGCTGAGGTCATCAGTCCCCTAGAACTTAGAACTACTTAAACCTAACTAACCTAAGGACATCACACACATCCATGCCCGAGGCAGGATTCGAACCTGCGACTGTAGCGGTCGCGCGGTACCAGACTGTAGCGCCTAGAACCGCTCGGCCACTTCGGCCGGCCGTCTAGTTTCCAAACATATTTTATTTGGCTACCAGTTTCGGCGGTTTACTACGCCATCTTCAGGCCCCTGACCAACGTTTAGGAAGATTCGATCTCGGTTCTGGTGCCGGCCGCAGTGGCCGAGCGGTTCTAGGCGCTTCAGTCCGGGAACCGCGCGACTGCTACTGCTACGGTCGGAGGTTCGAATCCTGCCTCGGGCATGGATGTGTGTGATGTCCTTGGGTTAGTTAGGTTTAAGTAGTTCTAAGTTCTAGGGGACTGATGACCTTAGATGTTAAGTCCCATAGTGCTCAGAACCATTTCCGGTTCTGTTTAAAACAGGGGCAGTAATATTGGTATTAGTAGATTTCTGCTTGCTATAGCGATCACTTCAACAATCATCTGCCGACCAACAACCATCATCTTCCGACCTTCAAGTGATCGCTATAGCAAGCAGAAATCTACTAAAATCAATATTGCTAGCCCGTATTTTGACCAGAACCGAGGTGGAATCTTCCTACACGTCGATCAGGGGCCTGAAGATATCGTAAATCGCCGAGACTGGTAGCCATATAAAATAAGTTTGGAAATGGACGGCTGAAAGGTGTTTCATTTGATATCCAAATGTACACTCCTGGAAATGGAAAAAAGAACACATTGACACCGGTGTGTCAGACCCACCATACTTGCTCCGGACACTGCGAGAGGGCTGTACAAGCAATGATCACACGCACGGCACAGCGGACACACCAGGAACCGCGGTGTTGGCCGTCGAATGGCGCTAGCTGCGCAGCATTTGTGCACCGCCGCCGTCAGTGTCAGCCAGTTTGCCGTGGCATACGGAGCTCCATCGCAGTCTTTAACACTGGTAGCATGCCGCGACAGCGTGGACGTGAACCGTATGTGCAGTTGACGGACTTTGAGCGAGGGCGTATAGTGGGCATGCAGGAGGCCGGGTGGACGTACCGCCGAATTGCTCAACACGTGGGGCGTGAGGTCTCCACAGTACATTGATGTTGTCGCCAGTGGTCGGCGGAAGGTGCACGTGCCCGTCGACCTGGGACCGGACCGCAGCGACGCACGGATGCACGCCAAGACCGTAGGATTCTACGCAGTGCCGTAGGGGACCGCACCGCCACTTCCCAGCAAATTAGGGACACTGTTGCTCCTGGGGTATCGGCGAGGACCATTCGCAACCGTCTCCATGAAGCTGGGCTACGGTCCCGCACACCGTTAGGCCGTCTTCCGCTCACGCCCCAACATCGTGCAGCCCGCCTCCAGTGGTGTCGCGACAGGCGTGAATGGAGGGACGAATGGAGACGTGTCGTCTTCAGCGATGAGAGTCGCTTCTCCCTTAGTGCCAATGATGGTCGTATGCGTGTTTGGCGCCGTGCAGGTGAGCGCCACAATCAGGACTGCATACGACCGAGGCACACAGGGCCAACACCCGGCACATGGTGTGGGGAGCGATCTCCTACACTGGCCGTACACAACTGGTGATCGTTGAGGGGACACTGAATAGTGCACGGTACATCCAAACCGTCATCGAACCCATCGTTCTACCATTCCTAGACCGGCAAGGGAACTTGCTGTTCCAACAGGACAATGCACGTCCGCATGTATCCCGTGCCACCCAACGTGCTGTAGAAGGTGTAAGTCAACTACCCTGGCCAGCAAGATCTCCGGATCTGTCCCCCATTGAGCATGTTTGGGACTGGATGAAGCGTCGTCTCACGCGGTCTGCACGTCCAGCACGAACGCTGGTCCAACTGAGGCGCCAGGTGGAAATGGCATGGCAAGCCGTTCCACAGGACTACATCCAGCATCTCTACGATCGTCTCCATGGGAGAATAGCAGCCTGCATTGCTGCGAAAGGTGGATATAAACTGTACTAGTGCCGACATTGTGCATGCTCTGTTGCCTGTGTCTATTTGCCTGTGGTTCTGTCAGTGTGATCATGTGATGTATCTGACCCCAGGAATGTATCAGTAAAGTTTCCCCTTCCTGGGACAATGAATTCACGGTGTTCTTATTTCAATTTCCAGGAGTGTATTAAGAGATTTGGGTTGGAACCACGCGTCCGTTTGGGGGTTAGGATGAGAAAGTCGTAATAGCCTCGAGAATCGAGTTCATGGACATCCTGTTTTAGATTGGCCAAGGCATAGGGACAATTCATCGTTAATTCGACTTGGGTTGAACATTGTCGGCGGTGTTGTGGACGCGGACGTTTGTATAAGGCATAAAGCGAGAGGATACTGACCTGCAGGGAGCGGGGATCCTGGGGAATGTCCAGACACAGCTCGGAGAGGGGCGACGGCGATCGCGGGCCGGCGGCCGCATAGCTGAGGTCGTCGGTAGACATGGACAGCGAGATGGAGGGCGGCCGCGCCGGCAGCTGCCTCCGCAGCTGCCCGAGAGGCGGCGCGCGCACGCGGCCCCGCTGGCGGCCGGGCGCCACGGGCGGCGGCGGCTGCAGCTGCTGCAGCGGGGGCGGCGGGGGCGGCGGCTCGCGGGGCCGCTGGCGCGCCGGGCTCAGCAGCCGCTGGCGGCTCTGCGACGGCGACAGCGACGGCTGCCGCCCCCAGAGGCCGCGCGGGTCGGGCCGCGAGGCGGCGGCGGCGGCGGCGGCTGCTGCGTGGCGCTGCCGCTGGCGGAGGCGCATCGTGTCCGTGAAGGGCGCCGCGCCGGGACCCGGCGGGCCGCCTGCCACCTGCCGGTCGCTCTGGCTCCGTCGCAGGCACACCGACGGCGCCGCGCCCGCTGCACACACAACGAGGCGCGCCGTCAGGGGCTGTACGCTGCGCGCTCGGGGCGAACCGCCGCATCGCGAGCAGTACAAAATACACACACCAATAAAAGTTTTGCATCACCCCGGTTCCCAGGACTCCTGAAGATAGACGCTGGCTGTGGGTATTGTATCACAGACTCAGTCCCTTTGACTGTTCAGAGACGTCACTAAACCCACCCAAAGATGTAAACAACCAAGCATGAGGCCAATTTAGACGGAGGGGGTCCGACAGCCGATCAGTTCCAGCCATTCCACCACGAAGGAGGTACACGGCTCGTGTTGTCTGTAGTTCAGCTGTGCCTAGACGGTCAATACCGCGGTTCGATCGCGTCCGCATTGATACTTTGTTCCAGGAAGGGCTTTCAGCAAGGGAAATGTCCAGGCGTCTTGGAGTGAACCAAAGCGATATTGTTCGGACATAGAGGAGATACAGAATCACAGGAAATGTCGATGACATGACTCGCTCAGGCCGCCCAAGGGCTACTACTGCAGTGGATGACCGCTACCTACGGATTACGGCTCAGAGGAATCCTGACAGGGACGCCACTATTTTGATTAATGCTCTTCGCGCAGCCATAGGATGTCGTGTTACGACTCAAACTGTGCGCAATAGGCTGCATGATGCGCAACTTTACTTCCGACGTCCATGGCGAAGTTCATCTTTGTAACCACCACAATATGCAGCGCGGTACAGATGGGCTCAACAACATGCCGAATGGACCGCTCAGGATTGGCATCAAGTTCTCTTCACCGATGAGTGTCGCATATGCCTTCAACCAGACATTCGTCGTACAAGTGTTTGGAGTCAACCCGGTCAGGCTGAACGCCTTAACCACACTGTCCAGCGAGTGCAGCAAGATGGAGGATCCCTTCTGTTTTGGGGTGGCATTATGTGGGGCCGACGTAAGCCGCTGGTGGTCATGGAAGGTGCCGTGACGGCTGTACGATACGTGACTGCCATTCTGCGACCGATAGTAGAATCATATCGGCAGCATATTGGCGAGGCATTCCTCCTCATGGACGACAATTCGCGCCCCCATCGTGCACACTTCGTGGATGACTTCCTTCAGGGTAACGACATCGCTCGACTAGAATGGCCAGCATGTTCTCCAGACATGAACCTATCAAACATGTCTGGGATAGACTGCAAAGGGCTGTTTACGGACGACGTGAGCCACCAACCAGTCTGAGGGATCTACGTCGAATCTCCGTTGAGGTGTGGGATAATCTGGACCAACAGTGCTTTGATGAACATGTTACTTCGAATACAGTCATGGATAAATGCAAGAAGCGTGCTACTGGGTATTAGAGGTATCGGTGTGTACAGCAATTTGGACTACCACATCTAAAGGTCTCACTGTATGGTGGAACAACATGCAATGTGTGGTTTTCATGAGCAATAAAAAGGGCGGAAATGACGTTAATGTTGATCTCCATTCCAATTTTCTGTACAGGTTACGGAACTCTCAGAACCGAGGCGATGCAAAACTTTTTTTGATGTGTGGAGTAACGAGCAAGAAATCTTCTCAGCATACAGCACCTCATGTAAACCCAAACTCTTCTCCAAAAGTGAAAACCGCACATCATCTTATGCTCCTCATGTTAGCTGGTGTTATGTAAAAAGTTTTTCTAACCGAAATCGGCGACTGCCCATGTGGGGAATACGGATCTCCGGAACACTTAATTCTCTACTGTGAGCGGAAGAGCCACTTACTTAGAAACGTACAAGGAATTACCAAAGAGCCACTACGAGCAAAATGGCTCTGAGCATTATGGGACTTAACATCTGAGGTCATCAGTCCCCTAGAACTCTGAACTACTTAAACCTTACTAACCTAAGGACATCACACACATCCATGCCCGAGGCAGGATTCGAACCTGCGACCGTAGCGGTCGCGCGGTGCCAGACTAAAGCGCTTAGAACCGCTCGGCCACTCCGGCCGGCTACAAGCAAAACTTAGGGATGCAGGCAAATGATAACTATTAAACAAATACACAGAGAGTAAACCGGAGATACAGGAAAGTAATGAGAAGTAGCATAAATGAGAACAGCGAGAAACTTAACTTCACTTGACGATCACGAATCAGATGAAGTTAAGGAATTCTGCAACCTAGGCAGCAATATAAGCCACAATGGACGGAGCAAGGAAGTCATAAACAACCTAGCACTGGCAATAAGGGCATTCTTGCCCAAGAGAACTCTACTACTATTAAACATATGACTCAATTTGAGGAAGTAGTTTCTGAGAATGACGTCTGGAACACAGCATTGTATGGTAGGGAGATGTGGACTGTGGAAAAACAGCAACAGAAGAGAATAGAAGCATCTGAAAGTTAGTGCCTCAGAAGAATGTTGAAAATTAGGTGGACAGAAAAGGTAAGGAATGAGGACGCTCTCTGCAGTGTTGGCGAGGAGAGGAATGATTGGAAAACACTGAGAGGAAGAAGGGGCAGAATGTTCAAATGTGTGTGAATTCATAAGGGAGCAAACTGTTGACGTCATCGGTCCCTAGACCTACACACTACTTAAACTAACTTAAAGTAACTTACGCTATGGACAACACACACACCCATGCCCGAGGGAGGACTCGAACCTCCGATGGGAGAGGCCGCGCAATTCGTGACATGGAGTCATAGGCCGCGCGGCTGGGACATGAAGGTAAGGCATTTTTTTAAGACGCCAGGGAATAATTTAGACTGTAGTGGAGGGAGCTGTAGAGGTAAAAACTATAGAGGAAGACAAAGACTGGAATACACCAAACAAGTAATTCAGGTCGTAGGCTTCAAGTGCTCCTCTGAGATGAAAAGGTTGGCATGGGAGAGAAATTCTTGGTGGGCCGCATCAAATCATTTAGAAGATTACCGACTCTTTTGTTTTCAACAGATCAAATCTCCAAAATTGAACTCACTATCTATAAAGAAATGAGACCGTATTGACATAAAGTTAGACTACAGCAAGACGAATGGGCCTGCTCAGACGAAGACTGAACGATCTAGTTATTCCACGTTTAGACAGTTATTACCAATGCATATGGCTGCATTGACAGGAAGAAGTGGTACCACATTCCCACTGGTTTAGAATTAAGTTTGCAATTGCGCCACTATTTCATTCTTCAAAGAAATGTGATTTCTCTGACGCTTATCATTAAACGAGAATCTTTTACGCCAGCTTCATTTGTCGAACTTCACACAAGTCATGTTGACAAATACGAGCTAAGGACAAAGTTCAAAAAGACAGATGACGTACTTGGTGTTTCAACAAATGTATTCGCAGTAACTTCATATTGATATTTCTAAAGCTATCAGCCTGTCCGATAAGTTAGTTCAGTTATATTAAAGCTCGCTTCGGTTGGTCATTGAAGAGATATGATTCGTTCGAACAACAGATGTGTCCGTAACGTTGTGGATGCCAACAGACACTCAATGACCGCCTGCCATTCAAGGCAGGTTCAGCCAGTGCGGAGAAAAACCACAGGACCCTTACTTGCTTTCACGATTCACGGAATGGCTACAGGACGAGGAGCGGTAGGGAGGGTGGGGGGGGGGGGGCAGTGCCTACAGAGGCGAGTGCGTCGTCACATTTGGCTTTGCCGGGATTCACCGCTGCTCCGCTGTGTACGGGAAGCCGCTAACGGCCGCTTTTATGGCTTTTCTTAAAAGGAGTTCTGACAGCCCTCGCTCGTTAAACCGGCACTCTCTCCCTCCTGCCCTTCGCTGTCAGCCCAGTTTCTGTTGGTTACTTAGTTCTACAACAGTGCTAAACGCCTTACTTCTGAGAAATGAGGGGTTTTAGACAGGGGCAGCGCATCAAGGAAAAGTACGTACCGAAAATGCAATGTCTAACAATGTTAGGCTGGGTCACCATCCCGTGTGGCAGGTATTAGTCAGATCAAGTTCAGAGGCTCGCACATAAGAAATAAGCAATATACACACACAGGCTTTACCGGTCCTTTAGTTCTCTGTAATCTGTAGGCCAGAGCAGCTGAGAGCTCAGTCTTACCGTGCTATATCGAGTGTTCAAGTCTGATCTCAGTGTCTTACTGTCTTTAGAAAGATGCTTTGACGTGTGTTCGGTGGCGCACAACAATGCTAGAGCAACGGCCTACTTGTAGTACTCCTCCGGTCGGTGTGCGTAAAGGGCGAAAAGTCATTCGTAAACAATCGAAAATTGTTATACCGAATGTACTCAAGTTTTTTACTGATCTGGCCGACAATGAAGAAGCGAGGAATAACTTAAATTTTGCGCCAATTCATAAACTTATTGCTAAAGCGTGTGGTATCTCCAAGTCAACTGTATTAGCAAATCTGTGTCATTGGCAGGATCTCCAGACATGATGAGTGTTTCGATTCTCCAAGAAAGGGATACTAACGTGAACGGAAATCAGCTGACTTGGACGATTTTAACAAAGAGCTCGTGCATAGAATTGTACTTGGATATTACGACAGAGGAGAGTATCCAATGGCTAAAAAAATAAGCCTGACATCCGTGAAAAAATTAATTACTCGGGCTCAGACACCTCCGTTCTTCGTCTTCTCCGCTCCCTCGGTTTCCGATTCAAGAATTGTAATGACGAACGGAGATTCTTAATGGGACGCAGAGACATTGCATCAATAAGAGCGAACTTTTTGCGTACAATACACTTCTTGCGTGCTGAAGGCCTGTAGTGTACTTGGATGAAACTTGGGTTTCATTGAACCACACCAATAAGTATTTATGGCACGACTCCAAAGGAAACGGCGGTTTGAAAGTGCCTACTAGTAGAGGCATCATTACCCACGTTGGTTCATTAACCACAGGCTTCACACCAGAACCCTACCTTGTTTTCAGTGGTGGGAAAAGGTCTTGCCAATCCGATTACCATTCAGAAATGAATGGAGAAATTTTTAAGAATTGGTTTAATCGACTGCTGTCTGCCCTGGAAGAAGGGTCAGTTATCGTGATGGATAAATCCAGCTACCACTCCATTCAGATAGAAAAGCTGCCACGTTCAAACTGACGCAAGGCAGATATTATGGAGTGGTTAAACAGAAAGAATGTTTCATTTTCAGTCGATGAAACGAAGGATGAACTCCTGTCTAAGGAAGAAATCGTAGGTGCCAAAAAGACTTACGAATTAGATCAAGTGGCAAACGAAATGGGACACCAAAAGTGGTACGTCTACCGCCGTATCACTGCCAGTATAATACCACTGAGTTTATATGAGCCCGAGTAAAGCGAGAATTAGCGAAAGGAAATACTACTTTCAAATTTGCTATGTCGAGAATCTAACACACGAAGTTCTTGACAATGTTACTCAGAAGGACTGGGAGACATGCGTAAAACACGCAGAAGCGTTGCAATAAACTGATTTCTTTAGCAGGGTTTAAGAGACACCATAGTGGAAACTGTGATGATACACCTGGCTGAAACAAGCGACAGTGAATCTGAAGACACGGAGCCACTGAACAACTTTCTCTCGGGAAGTTTCTTCGCAGTCCTACAGAACGAAAATTCATCTGCAACTACATTTTTCGCTACGCAGTCGGCAGTTTCACACCTCATACAATATTTTATTTTTTATCTCAGAATACTTTTATGTTCCCAAAATAAAAGATGCAGCATATGCATCTGTAAACTCTGAGGATGTTTATATATTTTTCTTTCAGTCCAGTTACATTAGTGATTCTGTTACTACCGCAGGTTGAAGTAAAACATTATTTTCCTCCAAAATTTCTTGTAACGTTAGTTTTCATTTTTTTTTTCCTAGCAGCTAGTGAGAATTTTTTTTTGGAAAGTACTCCATCACATTCTAGACTGAAAATAGAGTTGCCCAACAATTTTTTTGAATTTCTACAAAGATTTGAAATTATCACTAAAAAATTGGAAATTCTGTAAAACGACGAGATGACCTTGGTTGGGTTGGTTGGGGGAGACCAGACAGTGAGGTCATTGGTCTCATTGGATTAAAGAAGGACGGGGAAGGAATTCGGCCGAGCCCTTTCAAAGGAACCATCCCAGCATTTGCCTGAAGCGAATCACGGAAAACCCAAATCAGGATGGCTGAACGGGGAATGAGATGACCTGTCGCTGATGACATTGCCAACCACAGTGAAAGTGAGGAAGAATTACAGGATATGTTTAATGGAATAAGTACAGAACATGGACGGTGAGTAAACCACAGAGAGGTGAATTTATTGAGGAGTGGAAGAAATAAAACAGTAGATAAACTTAACATCGAAGTTGGGTACTAAATAGTAGACGAAGTAAAAGAATTCTGTTATCTTGAAAGCAAAATAACATGTAAGGAAGGAAGCAACGAGAATGTAAGAAGCAGACTAGCACAAGAAAAAGGATCTTCCTCGCAATAAAATTCTACTTGTATCAAACATAAGCCTTAATTTCTAGCGAAATGTCTGAGAATCTGCGTCTGGAGCACAACACTGTGCGTAAGCGAATCATGGAATGTGGGGAAAAACCAAAGAGATGATCAGACCGTTTAAGATGTGGCGTTGCAGAAGGCTGTTGAATACTGAGTGGACTAACTAGGTGAGAAATTAGGCTATAGTACGCAGAACCTGCAAGGAAGGCAATATTTGAAAAAAACTGACTCGAAGAGCCAGGACAACATGGTGTGCTTTAAGACCTCGGGAAATAAGTTTGACAGTGCTAAAGGAAGCTGTAGATGGTAAACCTGTAGGGAAAGACAGTGACTGGAATATATCCAACGAATAATTGAGGACGTTATTTGGGAGGGAAAGACAGTGACTGGAATATATACAACGAATAATTGAGGACGTTATTTGGGAGTTCTTCTCTGATAAGAAGAGATTGGCAGGAGAGGTATCGTGGAGGTTCGCATAAACCCTGTCACAAGACATGCCAATAAAACCCAAACGGGCTATCCTCAAAATTAAGTGCTAGACCTGTTTCACTTCCTTCAATGCTCTTTTAGAACTAATAATGTCTGTGTTGGACAAGTGGTTTTTTCCATTTCCATGGCTTTGTTAGCACATCTGGCAGGTAATGTACAATTATTGCAATTTGGATTAACAATAAAAATAATTTAGGGCATCTGATTTGAAACCAGTATGCCATGATTTGAGATCTCCGTCTTTATCCTGCAAACCAGTAACGCTTAGGAGAGGTCTTAGTGACAACAAATCCTCTCTACATCATTCTCCTACACCGACCTACCTTACAGTTGAGGTAAGGGGGAAGTGACAATGGTACACAAACTACCCTCCGCCACATCCCGTAAGGTGGTTTACGGAGTGCAGATGCAGACGTAGTTTGACAGAAGTTATTTCAGGGGAAGAGGACAAAGGGCTTGAAGTGCATATACTCGGTACGCTATGTAAAAATCGGTTCACGTTTTGTGAAGAAAGTATAGTGAGTTACACTATTAGCTATGGTTCCACAACCTGAGGGTGCTGTGCGCTGTACGATCCAATCACGAGTGTATACGGTATCAAGACAAATAAGCCTGTACAGTGGACAGTTCACGTCGATAAAAGTACATGCTTATGCGTTAGTCGCTACGCAACTCATAGGCACTCTTCGGTACTCTAGCTAGAGGTTTGTCAGAATCATGAGCAGACTGTATCGTCTCAGATTTCCTTCACCGATGGCTCGGCTGCTACGCCAAAAGGGCTGCCAAGCCTCTATCATTTACTTCCTTTCACCCTCACATTTAATCCCAGTCTTAAATCTCTCTCTAGTTCTCGTCATTGATCATATTTTGGCCTTTCATTCTTACTGTTCCCTCTTGGTTCTTGTGCATATTGTATACTATCCTTTTCCCCACTGCTTCGCCATTTTATGGATTCAAACAATATATATTGCCACACGTCCTCCTGCTCTCTGTCTCCACCTCTTCCTCCCTCTGTCTACCCATCTCATCCTCCCACCTCTATCTATCTATCTTCTTCACCCCACTCACTCTCTCTGTCTCTTCATCTCCTCCTAACCCTCTCTTTGTCCATTTCCTCCACCACCTCTCTCTAACCATGTCTTCCTCTCTGTCACTCTAACCATATCTTCCTCCCCTCTCCCTTTCCATATCCATCTCCCCCTCCTCCTTTTCCGACTGACCAATACCCTCCTACCTTCCACATTTCTTATGTGTCTCCCCCTCCACCACTCTTTCTGTCCACATCCACCTCCCTCTCACTCTGTTCATCCCCTCCTCTAACCAACTCACCTGTCCCCAGCCATGCTCACTGGCACATGATACAGTTCAATAAAGCGGACCATTAGTACTCCCCACAATATACCTGTCATGCAAGGCAAGCTACACATCAGGGGCTTCAAAATAATTTATTTGCCCCTGATGTATAGGCCATCAGGCAAAGCAGATCGATAAAGCAAGCTGATACTACTCCAACACAACATATCTGACATACAAAGCAGCCTACATATTGGGGCCTGAAAGACCATTTCTTGCCTCTGATATGAAAGCTACCCTGCAAAGCAGATTAATGTGGCAGGCTGATACAGTTCCCACACAACATGCCTGTTTTGCAGTGCAGCCTTCACTGCAGGGCGTACAAAAAACACATTTTTGTCAATCTATACCCTCACTGGAGCTAGGTTATAAACACCATGGAGCAGACACTCGTAAAGCCTGCTGTTTCTGTGCCACACACACACACACACACACACACACACACACACACACACACACATATATATATATATATATATATATATATATATATATATATATATCCACCTTACCTTACAGCTCATTCCTATTTTTATGAGAGTTCAAACACCTTACATCATTTTTATTGACAGACACTTTCTTCTGGGTCATTCTATGCACTACTGTGTCTATGTAATCACTCCAAATAAGTGTCGCCAGCCGCAGTTGGACCCACGACACAAGGTTAAAGTTTTCACTACTCCAAGGTCAATAACTACAAGCCTTGTGGCTACTCATCTACTCTCAGTAAGATTCCGAGGTTCAGCCACTCGATTGGAATGTGTTTACCGCTAACAGTTCATACACCGCCTCCAACTGGCTGCTAGCAATTTCCGCCGATAATATCCACGTCAGCAAAACAGTTATAAGATACAGTTCAAAATCGTCAGGCGAAAAAATCGCACATAAATTACCACACTCAAATTTGCATGGAAACAAGTGAGACTCATTGGATTCAGCGATAAATTTGCCAAGTCCGTTCCGATCACTAAACACCTGCGTCCAACTAGATATTTCACTCTACAATCTTTGTCTATTGAGTGTCTGTTCGCTAGCTGAAAGACAACATATATATGACGGTAGTATCTGTTCCCGAAAGAACAGTTACCGTGGATGACCATGCAGCTTTGCTAGAAATAAAATCATAATTAGACGCCCTAGCTGCAAACAGGCGTTTTACTTCATTGGGGACATGTTGAAAATGTGTGCCCCGACCGGGACTCGAACCCGAGATCTCCTGCTTACATGGCAGACGCTCTATCCATCTGAGCCACCGCGGGCACAGAGGATAGTGCGTCTGCAGGGACTTATCCCTTGCACGCTCCCCGTGAGATCCACATTCCCAACATGTCCACACCACTACATTAACGCCTGCTTATTATTGTCTAATTACACATTGATCTTGCCAAAAGCCGAGAAGCGATTCTTCTTGGTGTTGTAGCCCTCTGGGGCACTCTGGGATGCTCTCTGAGGCACTGTGGGATGCTCTCTGGGGCACTGTGGGATGCTCTCTGGGGCACTGTGGGATGCTGTATTGGGCACTCTGGGATTATCTCTATTTAATTTATATAATTGTTGATTTTATTTTGATTTTTTCACTTATTACACTAATCATCTTTATCTTTAGGCGCACTACGAATGTAGTGGTGTGGACATGTTGGGAATGTGGATCTCACGGGGAGAGTGCAAGGGATAAGTCCCTGCAGACGCACTATCCTCTGTGCCCGCGGTGGCTCAGATGGATAGAGCGTCTGCCATGTAAGCAAGAGATCCCGGGTTCGAGTCCCGGTCGGGGCACACATTTTCAACATGTCCCCGATGAAGTACATCAACGCCTGTTTGCAGCTAGGGTGTCTATTTAATTATCATAAAAGACAACACTCGCGCAGGAAACCTGAATGACTCACCCCAAAGTCCAGGCTCCCCGCCGGGAGTGCACTTACGAATGCTATCAGTTTTTCGTACTGCACGAAATAACTCGGTTAATCCTGAAGTATCATACGCTACGAAAACACCTCCTCCACTCCAGAGGGCAGACGGCTTCTGTACCCTGCGAGGGCTCCCGACTGACTCGTCAATTTCTCCGGCTCCAAACCGCCGTGTTAAATTATGTAACAATCAGAATCAAGGGCAGAACGCAAACATTTTCATCGGCCATTTGCTGCTCCCTCTTAAAGCGCTTCTGTACGATGCTACTTTCTGTCACGAACACAACGGGTGTTGGATGTTGGAAAACAACGGCCATCGTGGGAAATCACTCGACTCTGAACCGGCCTCATAAGCCCAGATCAGTGCCCATTTATGAAGATTATGGAAAAATCGGCCCAATACATTTAGTCTAGAGAAAAACATCTTTCTATGGCATACACAATAATCATAGGAACGAGCAAAGAGGTGCAGTCCGGAAACGATATGTTACATACGTCAGAACTACCTCTCTGGTGCCTCTGTCTTTCCCAAAGCCCAAATGATAGTCCTCTAAGAGACTCGCTGTTTTCTTTTCCATTCTTCCGTATATTATTCTTGTTAGCAACTTTGATAGATGAGCTTTTAAGCTTTCAGTGCGACGGTCCTCGCATTTATCTGCCTTTGTTATCTTCAGTAGTGTGTGCATGGTATTTCTCCGGAAGCGCTGAAACCTTCAGTCTCATAAAATAACTTGAATAGTGGTTTGATTGCCGTTAGCTGCCTACAACCTAATTGTATGGACTGCAATTTTTGCTGTGTTAAATGGTAGTCCATTTATAACCGATCATTTTACTGAAAATTCCATTTACATGTTTCTTCCGCTGGCGCATCTCTGGCGTATATTATTAAGACTTTTGTACCACAGAACAACAAAACATAAGAAGTAGAAGGTCCATATTATCATACGGAAGCAGAACAGGACAACAGCATTCCTAGTGTACTGGCAGTGAACTTTGAATACGAGCAAAATATGGCACGAAAATCCATATTTTTAATTCAAAATACGCCATTTAGATGATAATTTTTCCATTTGCCCTTTACGAACGGACCCCGTAGTCTACCAGTAAAGTACCTGCTTGGAAACCGAAAGGTTTTTGTGACGTTGCAAAGTAATACTTTCGAGATGTGTAAATCAAAATCTAAGATTAACTTATCGTAACTGTGATTCACATCACGTAAAATTTTGTAAATGGTGTCGTAGTCGCCTTTTGACTGTAAAATTATTTATTTGCCAAACACAATATTGCAATTTCGACCGTGGAACTACCAACAGGTGTAAATAATTGCACCTTAGCACAGGTCAAAATCATCTGACATGGCATCACACGGAAGTTCGTTTCACCGCACTATGTTCATTATCAAGCGATCTCGTGAGTACTGCACTCTTGGAACTGCGTTTTGAATATGTTGCTCGTATTCTGTTCTGTTTCGTAATATTTTGTGGAGTAAATGATTCCATATTTGTTTTTGTTTCACCTAAGATGGGGGCTGGTATCGTCGCATAGTTTTCTGCGGATTCATGCCTATTCGTTCCTGCTTACGAATCCGGGTGTCGCCTCCTTTCTAGCAGCTTTTGACAGATTTATCATTAAACTCTATCACATCTTGTTACGGAATAAATATGTATTTTTGCTTTGAGTGGTGTTGCTTCTTGCCACTGAGTTACGTTTTGTAGTCTTAGTTAGTGAGGCATTCTTCCCTGCAAATGTTAAAAATACAACAGCAGTTACGCCAATAAGTTCGCACGCTATTAACAGGTGCGAAGGACAATAAATTTTAGCAGAAATTAATGTACTACTGTCATTCTCCTTTCCAATGATGATTTAAAAGCAAATAACACACACTCCCATGTTTACATCCCTGGCTTTACTAGTAACTTCGCTACAAATACAGTTTACTAAATGCAGTAGCATCCAGTACGGTGGAAGTACTTTCACACTATACCACACAATCCCATGTACAAACATGCATTTCGATGTAGAATATTTTTGCTGCACACTCTGTAACTAACACTACAAAGCAAACTCAGGGGCAATAAGCATCATCATTTAACGCAGAAATACATACTCATACCGTAACAAGATGTAATAAAGTTAAATACTATTTTTTTCAAAACAGATAACATGAAGTTCTCCATCAAACGCGAGAAAGTACGAAAAGTGAATGCGAAAAAAAAAAAAATGCAGAATATGAGCAATATATTTATAATGCATTTAATTCTAGAGTTCAGAGCACTATGCGACAAAACCAGCTTCTGTCTTATATGAAACAAAAAAGTACGGAATAGTTTACTTCACCAAGTATTAAGGATACGACAAAAATCAAGTACCAGCCGGGGTGGCCGAGCGGTTCTAGGCGCTACAGTCTGGAACCGCGCGACCGCTACGGTCGCAGGTTCGAATTGTGCCTCGGGAATGGATGTGTGTGATGTCCTTAGGTTAGTTAGGTTTAAGTAGTTCTACGTTCTAGGGGACTGATGAACTCAGATGTTAAGTCTCATAGTGCTCAGAGCCATTTGAACCATTTTTTGAAAAATCAAGTAGAATACGAACAACATACTCAAAATGTAATTTAAAGAGGCCAGTACACACAGGAAGCCGTAATCAAGAACACAATGCGATGAAAGCAGCTTCCATGTACTATAGAACGAAAATAAATATGAGAGACTTTAAATCACCCAAAACGAAACCGAGATGATGAACTGATAAACTTCCAGCGCTCTATGTAGCCTGGCAGCGAACCTAGGTCATATTACCGAAAGTCCCTATATGAGTTTCACTTACTTGATTTGCACCGCCAGCCGAGAGATTTGTTATGTTCTTTCGCTGTACGGTTGGACAGCATTTACAAATAAAAGTAATAGTAGTGACGCCAATGTTGAAGCCTGTTGCTTAACGTTAATGATTATTTCCTAGTCAGATTTTACGCAAACAGACTGAGCTGTGAAATATGGTCTCTAGGTGACGTAAATATGATGTAAACTCGTCACTACTTGTGCCATCAATGTCATAAATATGAAGTTCCTTCAAAAGAAGATTTTGATGTGTATCTAACGTCACTGGTAAGTCATGGATAATTGCAGCTGGTGGCTTCTATATTTTAAACATTATTTTATGTGGTCTACATAATTTTAAATGTGCGCCTGTAGTATCAAGCGTCAAGTGCTCGATGGCACTGCGTCGTTTTTGTCCTAATTTCTTGGGAATGTTAATTTGAAAATCATTCAAGAATAAAAAGTTGAGATTCCATATTTTTTCAAGAAAAGTGTAGAATCTCACTTTATCTATCCAGATATTCGCTATTTAGCATCTTCAAAGTCAAATATGACCGCCAAATTATGTACTCCAAGTCAAAATAGCAAAGTGATTGAATGAGAGGCGGTGGAGAATCCGATTACATTCTGAGTCCGAAAGTGGAGATACACTATGTGATAAAGAGTATCCAGACACTCCCAAAAACATACGTTTCTCATATTACGAGCATTGTGCTGCCACCCACTGCCAGCTACTCCATATCAGCGACCTCAGTAGTCATTAGACATCGTGAGAGAGCAGAATGGTGCGCTCCGCGGAATTCACGGACTTCGAACGTGGTCAGGTGATTGGGTGTCACTTGTGCCATACGTCTGTACGCGAGATCTCCACACTCCTAAACATCCCTAGGTCCACTGTTTCCGATGTGATAGTGAAGTGGAAACGTGAAGGGACACGTACAGCACAAAAGCGTACAGGCCGACATCGTCTGTTGACTGACAGAGACCACCGACAGTTGAAGAGGGTCGTAATGTGTAATAGGCAGACCTCTATCCAGACCATCACACAGGAATTCCAAACTGCATCAGGATCCACTGCAAGTACTGTGATCGTTAGGCGGAAGGTGGGAAAACTTGGATTTCATGGTCGAGCAGCTGCTCGTAAGCCACACATTACGCTGGTAAATGCCAAACGTCGCCTCGCTTGGCGTAAGGAGCCTAAATATTGGACGACTGAACAGTAGAAAAACGTTGTGTGGAGTGACGAATCACGGTACATAATGTGGCGGCCCGATGGCAGGGTGTGGGTATGGCGAATGCCTAGTGAATGTCATCTGCCAGCGAGTGTAGTGCCAACAGTAAAATTCGGAGGCGGTTGTGTTATGGTGTGATCGTGTTTTTCACGGAGGGGTCTTTCGCCCCTTGTTATTTTGCGTGGCACTATCACACCACAGGCCTACATTAATGTTTTAAGCACCTTCTTGCTTCCCACTGTTGAAGAGAAATTCGGGGATGGCGATTGCATCTTTCAACACGATTGAGCACCTGTGCATAATGCACGGCCTATGGCGGAGTGGTTACACAACAGTAACATCCCTGTAATGGACTGACCTGTACAGAGTCCTGACGTGAATCCTAAAGAACACCTTTGGAATTTTTGGATCGCCAACTTCGTGCCAGGCCTCATCGACCGACATCGATACCTCTCCTCCCTGCAGAAATCCGTGAAGAATAGGCTGCCATTCCCTAAGAAACCTTCCAGCACCTGATTGAAAATATGCCGGTGACATTGGGAGCTACCATCAAGGCTAAGGGTGGGCCAACACCATATTGAATTCCAGAATTACCGATGGAGGGCGCCACGAACTTGTAAGTCATTTTCAGCCAGGTGTCCAGGTACTTTTGATCACATAGTGTATACATTCTAGCAGTTTCTCTAAACCATTTAAGGCAGACATCGAAACAGTCAACCCATCAAAGATTTTTTTTGTATCGTATAGTATTACAAGTAGGGATAAGTTAAACGTAACAAAAAACATTGCTGCAATACCTAAACTGAATTGTTTATTTCTTCGTGCGCATTATTTCGAGAAGAGTTTTAATACAAAAGTGCTAGCTTAAATGAAAAGCATGATTAATAGCGAAATTTACCTGAAAGTTTTGCCAGAAGCTTTTGAAATACAGAGAGAACGTGGTCACTTCATTTCCACGGTTCGTTTGCCATTCGAGAAACGAAATATAATGGCCAGCCCTGGTTTTGAATTTGCCGTTTCAGTCTCCCAGTCAGAATTTCCGATGGAAACAAGTCCTACAGAATTTAACTTCTCCGAGCACCATTGCCGTTGCTGTCAAAACCAGACGGGTTGTTTGCAAATAACGCATTTAATCGTCAGCGATCTGTAAAGGTCAGCTTGCTGCAATACCTACAGTCAAGAGCCTGAGCCCCGGGAGCCTGCGTTTCAACATTGCGTTCTTCAATGCAGTGGAAGATTCAATACTGTTTGCGGCAATGAGCGAATATGTTAATGCACACTGAAATATGTACTGATGCATTTAAACGTAGATAACGAATCAATTGAGGTTAATTTTCAGTAATTAACTGATTTTCTGTTAGTACTGATCACGGATACCCCTACCCAGACCCAACAATTTAAATCATGTTATTGGTTGGTGAGAATTTTGGCCCGCCATCTTTTCTTGATGAAAATGAAGCTGACAATTATCATTCTGGCGTGAACACTACTTGGATTACTATGCACTGCCCTACTGAAGATAATACTCCATTATCTACTAACAAGAAATTAAATTACTGATCGAGCCAATTAAAGGAAAACATACAGCTTTGTTAGACATGACATTTGGGGTTTTACGTGCGATAGTCCTCATGGGCTTTTATAGCATTGTTTCGCCGTACTTGGAGAGCAACAAAGAAAAATGTGCGAGTAACATTGCAATGATAAAATTGGAAAATGTTTTCTGTGTTCTTTTGTTTCCTGTCTAGGTGAAGGAGGTTATTTTCCTTAGCATATCTTTGGCGCGCAATATGCACTTCGAGCACGCCATATGTTGAGCGATGATGAACTTTTGTGGTTGGATGGTTGATCTGGGAGAGGGGACCAAACAGCGAGGTCATCTGTCCAATCGGATTAGTAAAGGATGTGGAAGGAAGGCGGCTGTGCACTTTGAAAGGAACCATCCCGGCATTTTCCTCGAGTGATTTAGTGAGAATACGGAAAACCTGAAGCAGGATGTCCGGGCGCGGGTTCGAACCGTCGTCATCCTGAATGCGAGTCCAGCGTGCTAACCACTGTGCCACCTCGCTAACAGTTGAAATGAATGACATTTATTTAGTGAGTATTTGCTATTTTTCACTACGAATAGGATGTAGAAATAGCAGTTAGACAGGAAAAGGGCAGTTTTTAGATAAAGCCAGAGTCGTAAGGTAGCCAGCAGCGCGGGGCACCCGGATGCGACATCGTGTGATTTCAAATCACCTAACAGCATCTCGAGGCAGAATTCATTGGCAGAATATCTTGGTGCGTGGATAAACCAGCTGGAAGCAAATGGAAGTTACGTATTCAATATAAAGTAACATAGTGTCAACAATATATACGGAACTCTGCTATGTATGTCCGAAGTAAATTAATTCTGTAACCTGATCGCATGCATACTTATATTTACTGCCACTCCGAAACTGAAGCTGTGGTGTATATCGTTACTAAAATGAAATTCACTTTGTTGCGTTTTTCAGCGCATTTTTGGTATTTGATTTATGTATTCGTGGTACACGGGGAACACATTCTATGTATATGTCTTCCTATGCGAGTACGTAAGGGGTTTTCTGTAGCAAATAATCTGTGCGCCACGTATGTTTCATCTAAGAAACCGACAATAATGCGCTATCAAAAATAAAATTAAATGTTTAAAGCGAACTAAAGTAACGACGTTATATGTGTGAAATTTCCAAGAATTATTTCACTAACATTTCCTATTAATTTAGATGCCTTCGAAATTTGTATTTGCCTATCTGTTTATTACCCGCATGCTGCATGTGTTTACTTTTGTGTATGCGCAGCTATACAATCATTAATTTCAATATTTTTCGTTGTTTATTAGCACTGTTTAATCATCTTGAAGTTGAAGCTCTTTTGTCTGTGTTTGCTTCAACAATAATATATGTCTTTGGGTGGGGTCTTTTAACAAACAATTTTGTTTTTTGTCCTAGACATGTTTCACAGCAATTGCAGCATCATCAGTAGGTTTTTCTATTATTATGGCTGTTAAACATAAGGAATGTTCTTTACTGTTTAAATACATGTAAATGTTAATTTGTAAATCGTAGTTACAGATCTGTAATTACGATTTAGAAACTAAAATTTATGGTAGCCATTTACAGGTTTTAAATTGATTTTTTTTTTTGGTCGAGTAGTCTTCTATGGTGCAGAAGTTTTTAAGCGGAAACAACCTCTGCATTTGAAAGATGGTCAACGGGTTTTGTATTTGTTTCGTTCATTCCCTGTGCCACAGTTAGATTCACTAGTGGATAACACTGTTCATTTTTCAATTAATAATGTATTTGTGTATACCTCTTTTACTGTCAACCGCAGATGGAGTTGTGATAACAAATCTGAATAAATGAACTGCCAGTCTATAGTTAATATTGCTCACTGTTATGGTGTTATCTTTGGATCGGAGTCTGTAGCGTATTCGGAAATTCGTTTAGAACACTGGAACTGACAATTATCAACAGAGTGAAGCTATTCGTCTTAACAATAGAAGACAAGCTTTCAGGACTTGTAATGTCGTGGTCGAAGCATAATTGTCTGTCTAAAGTTTCGTCTTCCAATGCTGGAGGCATCATTAGAGGCTTTAACGTATCAGAAACCCAAACTGTTCATAATGATTCTACTAGAGTTACACTCTACCAAAACTACGGTTTTATAGTTCTGGTATAGTACATAATTGCCTTAGTAAATGTTAGGATTACCGGAAGTATTGATAGCACTGGTTGGGACAGAAACCTAAATGAATGTGTAAGAGAGACACAGGGAGCCAACGACTTCTCTTCGTTTTTATGTTTGTTTGGTTGTTTGTTTTGCACATAATTAGAACTGCACTTCATTCAGTGTTAGTTCAATGTGTATTTTACATTCTCACAGAACATGAATGGCATTTTATGAGTAATAAAAATTAGTTAATTGCGTACTTTCTGCCCTTTTAAGTAACCAAAGCAATTATAATAATTTTGATAATTTTGATGCAAGTACAGTTTACAAGCACAAACTTAAAACGTTTATATAGTTATTGTTTTTATTTTGTTCTCAATAGATAGTTTTTCATCATGATCAAAGGCAAGTGTTTCCTGTTATTATTGACAAACCCTAAAGTTGTTTATGAATGACAGAAACATGTTTTAAATAAGTTTGACTACGTATTGACGCCATGTCTGATACATTTTTGGTTAGGATTTTTTAAAATTTTAAATTGTTACTGGGGAAATAACGTTTTTTAGAGCTATGTGATAAATCTGTATTTTTAAAAACTTTTGCGGCAACATCCATTTGTTTCATGCCACAAATCAACAATTTCAGCATAAAACATGAATTAAACATTGAAAATTTCAATTTTGTAATAAATTCCGTTTATACTTAAGTAACAGACACGAGGATAACTACGTGGAACAAAAATGTTCCGTAGGTTACGTGGCGTGTTATATATCCTCACTCAGTTTCCGGACGGTTCACAAATTCCGGTTTCTACGGGAATCTACAGTAAGACACTGCCCGCATACGCAAAGCGATGGAAATCAAGTAACGCCCGATAGGCATGTAACACACTTAAGGAAGCTCAGGTAATGCGGTTACGATCTTAACTGACCTAGGCTACTAGGAAAACTACCGTAGTCCACGTTTACTTATGATAGTCTACAACTATAGTATCCAGGCAGTGCTCGGTTCATCACGTCATCAGAGAGCTGCCTAAGATTGCTTAAACAGAGAGTGCACCTATTCGTCATCAGCGATTTCGTCCAAATTCATGGTATATGCAGGCAGAAGAGGGAGATCCAGATGGGCAAGCTTTTAGAAGAAAATAGCATTTCTGGTGCTGGTTGGGCGAGGGATGAACCACTGATGTTAGTGTAGCTCTCAGGTAACAGTCTGCGCTGTGGTAGGAGTACAAGGGGTAATACGAGCGGCGTTGGATCGAGTCCCCATGCAGAAAATTTATTGTTTTCAATTTTTAAGTTACTTAAACTGTAAATAATCCAAGCTAATGCTCAATATATTGTGTTTATTAATATTTTCGTAAAAGTCATGAAAAGGAAAGGTAAAGGAAAATTTGGGATTACAAACAAATTTCGAGGACGGAATTTTAAGGAGTACACGAGAGCTTCTTGTATGAAATTAAATACTTTTATTACTTGGGGTAGGATAATATTTTCCTAAAAACAGCGGAAGCAGTAATTTTCTCGGCGTCTTGCACACATTATAGGTGTTGCATTGTTACAGTTATGTGGTTGTTTTAAATTTTCTAATCAATAACATACTTGGTTTACATTCATAAAAGGTTCTCTCTCATCGCTCAGTTTGACAGTAAACGCTTCATTTTGCCAAATAGTGGTGGGGATAGCTTGTGATGTACAATGGAGAGTATTCTGATGCAGTCTTCTCGGGATGTGACTTATTCTTCGTGTCTCTCCACAAGATAAGAGCTGTTTTAGAGCTTTCTGATCAGATTCATTCACTGATGAGATCGCACGGTTGCACTAGATGTGTGTATTTGGTAAGAATCACTTTAATACTGCACGGTGGCAATCCTTCTTCGCCTTGAAAAATCTCGTTATATAACTGTTTGTCCTCCCCACGAGTCAATACACAGAAGAAATTTGTTCTCCGGCGCAAAGAGTTTCATCACAATAAATACAATACTTGAAGTATTACCTTGATTTATTTGCAGTTTAAGTAAATTAAAAATAAAAAAAACAATGTTTCCGGCTAGGGGCTCGATCACACGACCCACAAATTTGGTATTACCGTTCTGTACTCATTCCGATCCAACAACTGCTGCCTGAAAACCACGCTAATATAAATGGCTAATGCCTCACCCCGGCCGGTTAAAAAATACTGTTTTCTCTAAATGTCTGGCATCTGAAGCTTCCTCCTCCTATCACTTTTATTTCTGGCCAAGACCTGTACATACCAAAAATTTGGACGAAATTGGTAGGAGCGATTCCTTAGTGAGTCGCGCCGACTTTTGTTATGGATCTCATAGTGGGAAGGACTTGGCGCTATTTGTTTTATGTAGAGGCTCACAACTTGTCTAATTTCAGTTCCTCTTCTTTCCTGTTCTAGATGTTTTGGTGCTTATGATGTCTCCAGTACTGGAATACGAAACGTTATGTAGTGAATTTTTCCTAGGCCACTGCCTTATACTCATACAACAAATATTAATATTCGTCTTAATTCCTGCTGCTGGTCACATAATTACTGTGGCTGGACTTTCTTGGTGGTGACTATGCTTGTTCTCGTATATTACATGATTATTACATCACAATTGCCGGCCGCGGTGGTCTCGCGGTTCTAGGCGCGCAGCCCGGAACCGCGCGACTGCTACGGTCGCAGGTTCGAATCCTGCCTCGGGCGTTGATGTGTGTGATGTCCTTAGGTTAGTTAGGTTTAAGTAGTTCTAAGTTCTAGGGGTCTGATGACCACAGCTGTTAAGTCCCATAGTGCTCAGAGCCATTTGAACCATTTTTGAACATCACAATTAACAGCTTTTCGCTTTTAATTGACTAGGCTCTCGTAGTGGTAGTGTATGTATGTATCAGACTGGTGTTTAAACCGTGATTTTACTTGTGCGCTTGGAACAGGTAATAGCACAGTCCTCGGAATGAAGACGACGACGAAAACGATGGTATTTAAACCGTTTCGCGCTACATACGTGGTTGTTCACAACATGTTACCGTGATGGTACTAGACAATATCTCCCCCCCCCCCCTCCCTCTAATACATTAAAAACAAAAGCATTCAAAACTCTGACGTGCGATGTATGGATTTGACTGTAACTAGCTTACTTTTTTCTTCGCTTCATTCTGTGTAGTTTTTTGTTTATGAATGATCATTTTGGCCAAAACGATGAAAACTCTCGTCTGGTTAAGTTAACTCCAGTTAACAACAGTAAACTCTTAACTTTGAAAATAATCAATTTATATTAGTTTTTACGTGCAATAGCAGTTTCGCCATGTTTCTTCCAGACTGGAAATGAATTTTTAGCGCTATTTGAAGTACTTTTTAATTTTTTAAAATTTTTTTTATATATTTTTTTGCTCTTCCGGCTGTGTTTATTGAACACCCTGAGGAGGTGACAGAGATAAATTAGGCGCAGTACGAATGTAGTGGTGTGGACATGTTGGGAAAGTGGATCTCACGGGGAGTGTGCAAGGGATAAGTCCCTGCAGACGCACTATCCTCTGTGCCCACGGTGGCTCAGATGGATAGAGCGTCTGCCATGTAAGCAGGAGATCCCGGGTTCGAGTCCCGATCGGGGCACACATTTTCAACGTGTCCCCAATGAAGTACATCAACGCCTGTTTGCAGCTAGGGTGTCCATTTAATTATCATTTCATTTCTAGCAAAGCTGCATGGTCATCCACGGTAACTGTTCTTTCGGGAACAGATAGTACCGTCATGTATACATCAAATAATGCTAAGAATGGAGCCCCCGAGCTGTGGACAGAAGCAGAAACGAGTCATGAGTCTGAGTAGAGAAGACGGCTTGAAAACAGCAGGGTCATGGGTACTCTTTGTCACTATCATTACGATACTTCGGACATGGCTCGTAAAAAGCACAGAAACAGTAATACGAGATTTCATTTGTGGCGCGTAGTTGCGAATTGTCAGAAAACTTTCTTGTATGTGACACTAACAAGAGCGTTCCTTGATGTATCACTGTCGACATTTGCGTTTGTAAGCACAGGCTAAGTCGACCACAATATTATTGCAACAGGAGCAAGGGCGCTTCGGTCGTCTCGTGCATTTACCTGCGCGCCTCAAGCATATCAGAATGTCCTCTGCTTTTGTAATGACCAGGCAACTTGCTCGTAAAGCTATTCGGACTTGCGCAGTGTATACAGCAGTCGAAAAAAGGGATGTGGTTTTTATTCACCGTAATGTCGCCACGTGTTTCCGATATCGGCCACGGGAGGCAACTGCGGTATATCGTGTAGAGTAGTACTAGTTACCTTTGGGTACTGGTTCTTGTAAACCGTAATTAGAGATACGAAATCGCTACATTTAAAAAGTGAAACAACTTCTGGGTACGTTTGAAAAGATTTAATTAACCTGAAAGTCGGCCTCTTTTTTTCTGACTTGGGGGAGGCCACGACGTTGGGATCACGAATTTACTTCAAACTTTGTGCAGTCCGGTAGGCCGTTAAAACAACAAAATGTGCAAGTAGCAAGGTGCACTACTCTGGCGATTCCGAGAAAAAAGAAAGAGAAGTTTTACGCTTCTGTTACGTAACATGACTGGGTGTTGTGTGCTGTCCTTAGATTAGTTAGGTTTAAGTAGTTCTAAGTTCTAGGGGACTGATGACCATAGATGTTAAGTCCCATAGTGCTCAGAGCCATTTGAACCATTTTTGTTACGTAACAGATGTATCTGTGCGAAGTTTACGGCACTAAGAAGTCAGCGTGGACACTTGGTTAGCGTTCGCGCTATGCAAGAGGATCGTGGACGAGGTGTTGGTTCGATTCCCGCTAACAGTTAATTTTTAATCAATATTTTTTCATGAAGCTGTAGTGAATTTCTTATGTTATTTGACTGTTTGACTATTTTTAATTAAAATTTCAAAGACGAGGGACAGGTTTTGAAAGCTCTAGTCAGACCTCGATAAATAATTATGCGAATGACGTTATTCAGTAATGTAGTATAAGTGACAACGTGCCAGGCCACAAGAGTAATGTACAACTGCTCGTCGGATGTGCTCTCGACATCACACGATGCAGGATTGTGTCTGTCTTACTAATCTATCTAACACGGGTTCCCAGGTACATTCCGTGTTTCTTGACTTCCGCAAGGCGTTTGATACAATTCCCCACAGTCGTTTAATGAACAAAGTAAGAGCATATGGACTATCGGACCAATTGTGTGATTGGATTGAAGAGTTACTAGATAACAGAACGCAGCATATCATTTTCAACGGAGAGAAGTCTTCCGAAGTAAGAATGATTTCAGGTGTGCCGCAGGGGAGTGTCGTAGGACCGTTGCTATTCACAATATATATAAATAATCTTGTGGATAACATCGGAAGTTCACTGAGGATTTTTGCGGATGCTGCTGCAGTATATCGAGAGGTTGTAACAATGGAAAATTGTACTGAAATGGAGGAGGATCTGCAAGGAATTGACGCATGGTGCAGGGAATGGTAACTGAATCTCAATGTAGACAAGTGTAATGTGCTGCGAATACATAGAAAGAAAAATCCTTTATCATTTAGTTACAATACAGCAGGTCAGCAACTGGAAGCAGTTAATTCCATAAATTATCTGCCAATAGGCATTAGGAATGATTTAAAATGGAATGACCATATAAAATTAAACGTCGGTAAAGCAAATGCCAGACTGAGATTCACTGGAAGAATCCTAAGGAAATGCAGTCCGAAAACAAAGGAAGTAGGTTACAGTACACTTGTTCGCCCACTGCTTGAATACTGCTCACCATTGTGGGATCCGCACCAGATAGGGTTGATAGAAGAGATAGAGAAGATCCAACAGAGAGCAGCGCGCTTCGTTACAGGATCATTTAGTAATCGCAAAAGCATTACGGAGATGATAGATAAACTCCAGTGGAAGACTCTCCAAGAGAGACGCTCAGTAGCTCGGTACGGGATTTTATTGAAGTTTCGAGAACATACCTTCTCCAAGGAGTCAAGCAGTATATTGCTCCCTCCTATGTATAACTCGCGAAGAGACCATGAGGATAAAATCAGAGAGATTAGAGCCCACACAGAGGCATACCGACAATCTTTCTTTCCACGAACAATACGAGACTGGAATAGAGGGGAGAACCGATGGAGGTACTCAAGGTACCCTCCGCCATACACCGTCAGGTGGCTTGCGGAGTATGTATGTAGATGTAGAATTAATACAGTTTTCCGCATCTACATGGAATGTTGAGTTTCTAAGGGGAAACACACCTTGTTGATATTTTGCAAAATTTCTCTTTCTTCCAATAGTTTGGACACAAACCATATATGACCACAAATGAAAAAAAAAAGAGATTAAAAATTAAGTTTGAGCTGGAGGCGAACCGTTGCCTCACATACGTTCGTCTTGCGAAGCTCGAACGCAAACCACGTGACCACCATGAACTCAAACGTCCGGCGCTATGCACATTTACGTAAGGCACATACAAGAAGCGTAAAACTTCTCTTGCGATTTTCTCGGAATTGCAAGACTAGTGCACCTTACTACTTACACGTTATGTTTTAATGGTCTACTAAATGTGTACAAAGTTTGAAGTAAATCTATGATCCCAACGTCATGGCCTCCCCTTGTGAGTACGACGATATGTCATGAACTGAGGGCAGCTGAAGGAGGAGATACGAGCGTGCTCGGCGGGCAGATTTGCTAAAATGTCTTATTTTATTCAGTAATATTCACTCGCTTGAGGGCTCTTCTTCTTCTTCTTCTTCTAAATTCAAAATGGTTCAAATGGCTCTGTGCACTACGCGACTTAACTTCTGAGGTCATGTCACCTAGAACTTAGAACTAATTAAACCTAACTAACCTAAGGACATGACACACATCCATGCCCGAGGCAGGATTCGAACCTGCGACCGTAGCGGTCGCTCGGTTCCAGACTGCAGCGCCTAGAACCGCACGGCCACTCCGGCCGGCCTTCTTCTTCTCCGCCTCCTCCTTCTTCTTCTTTGTTTGTCCCGCTTTTTACTCGTGCCCTAAGTTTCTCTCTCTTTCTCTCTCCGTATGTGTCTCTCAAACAGACACACACACACACACACATTTTACAACGTTAAGTAAAGAGATTACAAAACGCTCGTGCTTTCTGTTGTCGGCAGTGCAATGTGCAGACAAACAAAGAACTTGGCGGTCACAAAGCAAAGCCTTGGATTGCGAGTCGCTTAGGGCAATACTAGGGAAACTCTTATTCACATCTGAACGGTGTGCCAGGTGCATGTTGCGCTCCTCTTCGCCGTTTCCAGCATAATAAGTCTGCTTCATTCGCCTGCAGCGTTTGCGGCGAGATCGAAAATTACTATAAACTTCCGTAAGGTCTTGACAGGTGACCCATCTTTTCAGTTAAATACGACTCGGAGCACTGAGGAATAGTCTCCAAATTCTCATCCAGCTGTTATCACAGAGGATTTTCGTGGGTTCCTTGAACTAGTTTTTCGTTAAAATCCAGGCCCAATTGCTGTTTTACATTACTGTGAAAACTGGAGACAGTCTGACAAATTTCCGACCAAATTTAAGAAAATTTATCTCTGTATTATCTAATGAACTTGGTCAACAAAGCGGTAATTCACCTGTACTATTACCTTACTCCAAATCGTTGAAAATATCGTCAGTAACTGCCGTAGATGACTATAATTAGTGCTGCCTTTATTACGAGTGCTGTGAGTGGAAGAAAGGCAATCTATAAACTTGCACTTTGGTAAAGAATTGTTCATCCGAATGGTTTACTTTGTGTGGATTTTTAAAATTATTTTATCTTATATTTTTCGTTCAAGACTATAAACTGAAATATCGTACGGTCATAAAATTCTGTTTTCGGCGGTTTGTCACCCACGAAAAATCGTACCAAGTTGACTGAAGGCTTATAAGAAGAGTATCCTTTCCTTTTTTTAAAAAAAAATAAGATAAAAACAAGTGAATTCAGTTCGTTAACATTTCTCTCGAAGTTGATTCAGGTGATGGACGTCTCATAACGGCAACAACGAAGGAAGGAAGGAAGATGGGTTCAAATTCTCGTCCACGGCGACGTCATCAGATACGGAGCACAAGCTCGCATTGGGTGAAATATGAGGAACAGAATCAGCCTTAAGCTACTTAGCGAAATCTCGGAAAACCGGATAGGGATTTGAACCGTCATCCTTCTGATGCGACTCCAGTGTGCTTAACCAGTGCGCCAACTCGCTCTGGAACCACGGACGATAACATCGAGAAACTGTCAAATATAGTACTAGAGACAGATGATTTTCGGTGTATGTGTGATAGTGCGTCATACCAGGAGAAATACAACAGTACATTCTCCATGAATACGTAACTATGTGAAACATTTGTTCCAAACGGTTGACACATTTGTTGAACGTTGACCAAAAGCAAGTGCAAAAGCTAATTTTTTACGATTACTAAAATCACTATAAAAGAATCACAGTGACATTGTGCGCCAACTTGCTATTTGCGTTGACCACTTCACGCCAGAAACGAAACAATTATGACAGTTGTTGGTGAATCCCAGAGGCCAAGCACCATTGAAGGTGGAGTAGATTTCACCTTTCCGAAATTTTATGGCTAGTGTTTACCGGGATGCAGAAATAATGCTTCATACTGAGTATCTCGCAAAGGACAATACAGTAACTGAAGAATACTGTACAATGCTTGTGCAGCAGAGTGATGGGAGAAAGGACGCGAAAAACGGTCTGGGCTGTGCAAAAAGAAAAAACTTCGTGACACTGCACGTACCTACAAACGAGCTACATCAATGGGAAAACTGAGGGACTTGAAGTAAGAATTGTTAGAAGGTATATCTGACTTTTATCTATTCAGGCATAGACGGTATTTTTAACCTATTCATGCTTACAAAGTCCAGTTACGTTAATGTGACCACCGGTCCGCCCCCGGTAGCTGAATGGTCGCGTGACGGATTGTCAATCCTCTGGGCCCGGGTTCGATTCCAGGCTGGGTTGGGGAATTTTCTCCGCCCAGGGACTGCATGTTGTGTTGTCCTCATCCTCATCCTTTCATCCTCATCGACTGCAGGTGGCGTCAAATTGAAAGACCGGCACCCGGCGAACGGCCTGCCTGACGGGGGGCCCTCGACATACGATGAAATAAAAAATAAAATACGTAAATGTGACCACCTGTCAAAATCCTGAACGACCACCTTTTGCAGCACGAACGTGCAGGAAGAGAGTCAGTGGGTTCTGGATGGTACCGCCTGGGATGCGGAGCCGAGTCGACTCCAGTGCCGTGGCCAGGTGCGCTACGTTTCACAGTTGTGGTTTCTTGGCCCGAGAAGTCCCACCGAGGTGGTCCTACAGATTCCAGATTTTGCTTAACATCCTGTGGGTCTGTTGGCCAGAGAAATATGGGAAACTTGTCCAGGTGCTCTTAGAACCGCGCACGTACACTGCGACTTGTGGAACACGTGCATTGTCCTGCTGGTAAATATGCCATCGTGCCGAAGAAAAACAAAATGCATACGGGCGTGGACATAGTCTCCGATGCATACTTGTGTTGATCCGTTGCGCTTTCCAGAATGAGATTATCCAGGGAATGCCTGCGGTCTGGACCAGTCCGACGACTGTTGCAGGGGGTGTTTTCTAACTTGTCGCCAGGCTTTGGACGTCCACTTGCAGTACTGGCGTGCAAATTCCATCCTTCGTCGTCAATGAACAGTAGCCATCACGCCAGCATAAATGCATGAACTAGGCGCCTGGTGCAGGCACCCATATGCAGAAACGTTCGTTGAACAGTAATTGAGGAGACACTGTTGGTAGCCCCTTGGTTCATCTGGGTGGTCCAGCCGTTCATTAGTTGCTCCTCTATTCGCCCGAACGCACCTGCGCAGAAGTCGTTCACCGGTATCATCTAGGCCCGTCGTGCAACACGGCTCCTTCGGCGCCGGGTTTCGATAACGCCATTTTGCCGTGCACGGTATAGTTAAACCATGGCAGCGAGGGAACAGTTTACGAACCTAGCTGTTTAAGACATGCTTCCAGCCTTGGCCAAGCCAATGATCATGCCCTTTTGGAAGTCAGACAGATCGCACCGGTTCCGCATTACGACAACGACTGCACTATTTTCCGCATCCCCCGATACGCTTTGTTTACCCCACTATTAGTGCTTCCACGTGCTGTCTGTGAGTGGTCATTACGCGTTGGGGGTGGTCACATTAATGTGTCTGGACCGTGTATAAACGGATTTGTAAGTGAAAAACGGTTTGAGTACAGAGATGAAGTACCCGTGCGTTTTGTACTTGGGGGACGTAATATACTTACTAGGAAATAATTGGAGGAAGTAAATTCACATCTATAGCCCACGAGCACATTTACACAGTGTGATGGAGAGTGCTACTGGACCACTCACCCCATTCCCCCCCCCCCCCCCCCCGCCGCCTTCCCCTTCCCATTACCGTATCATCTCGAATGACGTATGGGATGAACGGGTGTCTTAAGCCTCTGAATGAGCCGACGTTTAGCCGGCCGCTGTGGCCGAGCGGTTCTAGGCACTTGAGTCCGGAACCGCGCTGCTGCTGCGGTCGCAGGTTCGAATCCTGCCTCGGGCATGGATGTGTGTGATATCCTTAGGTTAGTTAGGTTTAAGTAGTTCTAAGTTCTAGGGGACTGATGATCTCAAATGTTAAGTTAAAAAAATGGTTCAAATGGCTCTGAGCACTATGGGACTTAACATCGATGGTCATCAGTCCCCTAGAACTTAGAACTACTTAAACCTAAGTAACCTAAGGACATCACACAACACCCAGTCATCACGAGGCAGAGAAAATCCCTGATCCCGCTGGGAATCGAACCCGGGAACCCGGGCGTGGGAAGCTACAACGCTACCGCACGACCACGAGCTGCGGACGGATGTTAAGTCCCATAGTGCTTAGAGCCATTTGAACCATTTTGAGCCTACGTTTCTCTGACTTCACTGTCGCGGTCATTTCGCGAGCCGTGTGTGTAGAAAGAAGTAATATCTTATATAACATTTCCACTTATATCTCCATGTAATTTTCGTTTCATTAATTCCCAGTAAATAATTTCTTTAACTCTGTTGACTCCCTCTCGACTTCCGGACCTAGAACGTTGTGTCATAAACAGCCAATGATAAACAGCTAATTTTGTCCACGACTGTGGTCTGGAAATAGAACGCTCATATTTTTATTAATATAATTCGAAAGGCACTGAAAACAGTTTGATATTTACCTTTTTTAAAAAGACTTTCTGACAATGTAAAACTGTGTGTTTGGGACTCTAACCTGCCACGAAGTTTCAGATCAGTGCACACTCCGCTGCAGAGTGAAAATTTATCCTGACTACTTTTGATTCATTTGATAAATTTTCCCTCGCAGCAATTCACTGGTACGCGACACTGAATAGTAGATTATGTCTCCCTCATAACTGTATTAAACCTGCATATGCCGCCGTATATATAGACTTGTACGTAACGGCGGATTAAAGCATGTATACATCCGACTACGGATAATCGTGGAATAGAAAGCGAATGTATCTGATCTGCTTCGACACTTCGGCGGTGCACTAAAAGGGAACTCTTGTGTTCATCGTCTCTTTCTTCGAGAGAGGGCGACAAAGGAAGGAAGGGCTCAATGAACTATAATAATGGTCTGTGGTCCGAGTCATCTTTGACTAAATTTAGTCACTCTCATTCTCTTTAATGTTTATTTGAAAATTACCGATCTAATTCCTAGTTACGATAGAAGCTGAAAATAAAGAAATATTACAATGACCTGTCTCTTCTTGAAACGTTCGCTCTCGGAATTTTACTTAATTGAAGAAGACAAATCTCTTACAAACACTATGGAGGTGCTCAGACGACTTGATCGACGTCATGTGGCGCTGCATTATGGGGAGGATTGTGTTTTACAAGCTGGAACTGCACGCCGCTACCTCTTCTTAAGTTGTTACTGGCGCTCTTCTCGCTACAGGATATCTTGTAACAATTTAATTGATAACTAAAAATATTTCATAGCAGTTTATTGGTCTCCAAGCTTGTACGTCAAGTGAGAGTAACCAGTTTGGGTCCATTCGACCATCGTCCCATCTGCTGTGATCACAAAGTAATCTGTCACAGATTTGACAGTTAAGTAGCCGGAAAGCGGTTATCTTATAATTGATGCGCAACCATGACGGAAAATGAACTAAATTAACATGGAAGATTGCTAATCTCATTGGTCAACAGGTGTCCCCGTATTCAGCTGACTGCTTACTAAACCGACATTTGATATACACTTACACACAGAAACCAACGCAGCACTCTTATTCCTCCTCCTGAAACGACAAAAATTCGGGGGTAGCGTGAGCATTTGTATCATGTAACTTCGCTCCTTACTTTCGACTTAAACCGGGAGCTTGCGGAGGGCCATCGTCTGTTTGTGCTCCGAAAAATAGCGGTCGTTGCCACATCTGCGTATCCGCTTCCACTGCTGCTGCTTGGATGAAACAGGAAACAATGGCAACGGCATCTAGTTGCGAAACGAACGGATTTCCTGTGAAAAGTGAGGCGCAACTTATCGGAATACCGAGAAACGAGCTCGTTTTCATTTTACATGTGATGAATAATGTCTGATCGAAGTCTAACCGTGCATCAGCGACCAGAAGTCTGCCTCCGTAGCGTAGCGGTAGCGTTACCGCCTACCACGCAGGAGCCCCGGGTTCGATTCCCGGCAGGGGACTGGGTGTTGTGTGTCCTTCATCATCATTGACTCGCAAGTCGCCGATGCGGCGTCACCTAAAAAGGACTTGCAATACGGCGGCCGAACTCTCCCCGAATGGGGCCTCCCGGCCGACAATGCCACACGCTCATTTCATTTCAGTGACCCGAAAAGCAGGAAGATTAATGGATTATCACCCGCCGACTGTTAACTCTTTCGGGTAGTCGTCGTCCTTCCTCTGACATATTGATTTTATGATCGTTTTTGTATCTACGTTTCTGCCATAAACAGGATACCGCTGTTGTGAAAAACTGAACAGTACAAGCAGTAGGAGTTTTATTTTTGTGTGTGAGAACATGAAGTCTAAAGTACCGAGTCGTTATAATTGGAGTGCAGCTATTCATGGAGTTCAAGCGTGGGATGTAATTATCGTACGGCAGCGAAACTTGGCAGATATGCTGGTGCGTTAATGCGGAACCGATTTACACTGGAAAACAAATTAGTTCCAGTTTTGGCCACCAGGTGGAAGTCTGGCGCCGTACGCTGTTTGTCTGACGGTATGACATCCACGCTGCCATTTGAGACGCCATAACGTGATTGAACAGTGCGGCTATCGAGAAGAGGGAGCGAGCACTGTTAGTGAAAGTGTTTTATGTGAATGGCAGCAATTACAGTGCTCCACTGGAGAGCATCGCCGACTGGAAAGTATGAGGTGCGGCCCGATGTCATTAAATCGTTTAAAGAAGATGATAATGAAATTCGGATACACGAATGAGCTTCGTGTGGCACCCGGAAGAGGAAGGCGTCCTACCCCGGTGAAAATTATTGAGTTTGCTGTTGCTGTAACTGACCATGCATCACGTGCTTGGGGTAGTGCTAGCGCTCGTGCAGGGTCACAAGAATTGTCCGTCCCATGATCAGCAGTATGAAAAGTTTTGCGGTCTGTTTTACTCTGGCACCCAGACAAGATCCATATGGTGCAGCACCTGAAACCTCATGATCCGCAGCAACGTTCTGAATTTGCTCTCCGGTTTCTCGTACGGATCGAAGATGACGAAATATGGCCGGACAATATTCTATGGAATGAGAAGGCACATTTTACACCACAAAGCGTAGTGATTATACAGAACTACCGAATTTGGAGTACTGTTAATCCAAGTGATGTGCACGATGAGCCACTGCACTCGCTGTATATGACTGTGTGATGTGGATTCACAAACACTTTTAGTCTCGGTCCGTTGTTCATTAAAGAGAATACACCAGAGGGCTTGACAGGTGCACCGTGAGGTCTGCACGTTATCGATACCTCCTTGTACAGCGTGTGATTTCTGCTTTGGAAAAGGGCAACTGTGTGGAAGCCAATGATTTCGTGCAAGATGGGGCAACACATCATGTCGCTCGCCCAGTGAATGATCTGCTTAATGCAACCTTCCACGAACGTGTTATCCGCAGAGCTTTTCCAGATGAATGGCCTGCAGGATCACCTAACCTGCATCTTGGCTGTAGGGATATCTGAAAGACTACGTTTCCCAGGAACACGTTCGGTCTCTACCTGTTCTGAAAGCCAGTATACAGGAACACATCGTTCAAATTCCATCGGAACTGCTGTAAGCAACTTTGATCACGTCGTTTTTCGGATGCAACAACTCGTCGACGTCAACGGTGCTAATACTGAACAAATTGTGCAAGCGCCAGTAATAATAATATCAACATAATGCCTTTATGACTTGCTTGATTTTTCTGCCCACGCTCCGTTAATAAAACATTGCCGGGCGGGGTGGCCGAGCGGTTCTAGGCGCTACAGTCTGGAACTGCGCGACCGCTACGGACGCAGGTTCGAATCCTGCCTCGGGCATGGATGTGTGTGATATCCTTAGGTTAGTTAGGTTTAAGTAGTTCTAAGTTCTAGGGGACTGATGACCTCAGAAGTTAAGTCCCGTAGTGCTCAGAGTCATTTGAACCATTTTTTTAAGAAACCATTGCATATGGAAACATTTCTGTGTGTCTTACTTGCCTTCGCAGCGTCAGATTTGCACCACGTGGCCAAAATTGTAATTAATTTTTTTCCACGGTAAATTGGTTTTGCGTTTATGCATTAGAATGTCTATCGAATTTTGCTGCCGTACTGTAATTACAACCCATACTGGACTCCTCTGAGTAGCTGCAATTCATTTATATCCACTCGGTACGTGACTGCCATAAAAAGAATACGGGTGTAGTTAGAACCCGAATAGTATAAGCAGTAGAAGTGTTATTTTTATTTGTGAGGACAGGAAGTTAGAAGTAGATGCAGCCGCTAGAGCCGCGATCCTGTGACAGCTGGGGGAATGTATTTAGATGACCATAATCTATGTGTTACTTGCGATTTATTGATTACGAGAATGAATCCAAAATGCAGAAAACACCAACATTTTGTTAACGTATACATTAACTATGTTATGTACTTAAAGTCGGTTACAAAAGGTGTGACTCTCTCTATGACTTATCTTCAGCTCTTCCAAGGAGCTCTTTGAGTGTGAGGTCGCAAGTTCAATCTTTAGTAAGGGTCGTTTGAAAGTGTTGTGTTAACAATTTCGACGGGTAAAATATTAGCTGCTAATGGCGCACCATGTCCACCAGGAAGGCGACAGAAAATGAGTCTCCGGAAGTTGCTGAGATCAACTTTCTATGGAATGTATGTTATACACTTCACAAAATGGACATCGTCGACATTTAACAAAAAATATTCAAAACAAACTATTAACTTGCACAATAACCATTGAATGAAAAATGGCACGCTACAGTTATCACAAAGCCTCGCATCACGAAGATCAAAGGCGAACTCCTTGGGTATCGCAAACCATGTAGGACTTTCAGCTAGATATCCACTCTTAAAGAATTCATTTAGCATCGTATTGGTAACGGAGCGGGATGTTACCGAATGCGAAACAGTCTGTCGTGGAGTTTATCGTGAAACTGACTGTCCTTTAAGGTGTAGCTGCGGGTTAGTGCGATAATATGTTTCACAGGCACAAAAAAAGACAGTCACAGGCTAAATTTGTCCAGTGGTTTCAGGCGATATGAACTGCAATGATACGCTGACCAGGTACCAAGTAAAAGCAAGTTAGTTTGACCAGATATTGGTCAAAAGCAGTGCTCAGATCGTAGTTTTATTTCTCTTACGCCCATTTTCTCACTCTTGCTTGCTGTGATGTAAATACTCCCTATTGTCCTTGCAAGATCACTCACACGAGAAGGGATCGCAGGGGGAAGAGCACCTCTAACGTCTCGCAACACAATAAACAACTTTCCCACTAATTTACTACCCAGATTATCAGTTGGCATAAGTGTATACGAACGCGTTAAGGCATTCATGTTAGCTGATCTTGATGCAACTCTTTTGGTACCTTTGATTTCCAGGGTTCCTTTCATATGCATTTCCTCTTCAAATCCCGACTGGTCGGAGTTCAAAACAGATTCCTTAATGAACGATAGGATAAGTTTGTTTGTCTTATCTACAAGTTTTCCGGCTGATTCCGTAGTTTGCTGTACATCGTCAAGTCGATGCTTTGTTTAAACTTTAGGTACATTGTGTCTTCCAATTCTGTAGCACTGTATGAAGCTATGTAACCATCCACTGCTTCCCTTGAAATCATTGTAATCTATGTTGCGAAGAATTTGATGTGCATAACGTAGTAGGCCACTGTCACGCACATCCTGTAAACTATATTAAGCATCCTTGAAACGCGCAAACATCAGTCAGCATTGTCTGAGTTAACAGGAGTTGACAAGGATCTTGTCGAACAAGTTTACCGATTTTTTCAATGTTTGCATCAGTTTTTGCTGACAATGGTCTGCCAGTGCGAGTGTCATCACTGGTGTCTTCGCGGCCATCTTTAAATCGTTTAAACCACTCAAACACTTGTGTTCGCGATAAACAATCATCGCCGTACACTTGTTGTAACATTACAAATGTTTCACTTGCAGATTTTCCTAGTTTGAAACAAAATTTGATGTTAACACGCTGTTCTTTCTGTACACTCAACATTTTCTGACGCACAGACAAAACGTCAACTACTTAAAACAGACGCCACGGGCAGACTGAGTGCAGAAGGCAGATGAAACTCGAGCAGTAGGCGGAGCGAGAGTCACGTGACAGGCCACGCGACTTTCAGCCTTATTGCATTTGTTTTATTGTTTCACCAATACTAGTCCGGTTTTTTTCTAGCCACACCTCGTATACGATACCACACATTCCATGACTCATCTTGCAGAAACGCTACTATTTCACCTGCCACTTCTTTCTCACTGTGCAAATTTTTCTGGGTTCCTTTCAGACGAAATGTCACTTCGGCAACTGTTGTTGTAGATATAATGCAATGAAATTATTTTGAGCTGTAGACTGCGTCATATTGTGAAATGATGAGCAACTAGTGCAGGAAACTTTCATCTAGGTGTAGGGTGGTTATAATTAAACTTTCGCTACCTGAGCTGGTGTAGACGGAAAACTATTTAGCGTATGGGTACCCAACTTTACAGGAATGACGATCAGGCTGTGCGCTGCAGGATTTACGTTGTTGGTAGTGTTAGTGTCATGACTTGCCTTAGGCGCCGATACTGGCACGGCGACGTTGGGTTGAAACACAAGCATCAGTGTGCATTACAGTTGCAAACAGTCTACAAGGATCTGGAGAAGGGGAGCAGGGCTTCACTCTTACTGATGTTTTATCAAAACAACCGCAACAGCACTGCTACTCTTCGCGACTATCGACGCATTAAGGGAATACGGAGAGGTTCTCTTTCCGCAACGGAGTTAAAGAACATGTTTGGGAAGCTCGAATTAAGTGGCGATTTGGGAATTGCTTCTGGGAGAGGCCGACGGCCAACTGCACCACAAACTATTGAAGAAATTATTGTCGCCATAGTTGAGAATGCTGATGAACGCAATGTGCGATCTTCAAGTAGTGCTCGAAAGCTGAACATTCCGTGGTCCACCGTTCAAAAAGTGCTGCGAATAGTAGTGAAGTGGTACCTCTAGTGCGGTTGAGGGCTGCCGTGGATGCAGATGGTTGTCACACTGAGCAACGTTTGCAACCTAGAACATGTATAGGGTATGGTACGCCGTTTACAAATATTACCCTCTCGTGTGGAAATTAAAATGTGTTTCTTTCAATGGCTTATTCGTTATTTCTCTTCCGCATATCTTTACTAATGTTTTCACGAAGTTTCATTGTCTTACCATCACTCGTTTTTCATGGGCGCCCTCTCAAGTGGCGAAAGTTAAATTATAACTATCCTGTATGTAATACCCCTAATACTATGCAACTTTAACGTATTTCTTAACGCCTGTCCCCACAATTTGTTAAAATAAATATGAATTAGATTTTTCGGGAACAGAGGGAAACAGAGCTAACATTCTTCATAGATTGTTATTCAAGACGGAATTTTATTCCTCTACTTTGGCGTATCGGGAAGGAGCTGCCTTTGTGAAGTGGTACTGATTCCTGCTGTGTCTTTTGGTGTTTACGACGGTGCCTGATAGCATATTAAAAACTACCTAAATTCCTAGGACTATTGCTAAAAGACTATAAGTAACCTGCAAAGGGCTCAAATCGTACACACAACAAAAAAAGTTTTGCATCACCTCGGTTCCTAGAGTTCCGGAACCTGTACAGAAAATTGGAATAGAGACCAACACAAACATCATTTCTGCCCGTTTTACTGCTCATGAAAACCACACATAGCATGTTGTTCCACCATACAGCGAGACCTTCAGACGTGGTGGTCCAGATTTCTGTACATACCAGTATCTTTAATACCCAGTAGCACGTCCTCTTGCATTCGTCGTGGTATACTATCTACAAGTTCATCAAGGCACTGTTGGTCCAGATTGTCCCACTCAACGGCGATTCGGAGTAGATCCGTCAGAGTGGTTGGTGGGTCACGTCGTTCACAAACAGCCCTTTTCAATCTATCCTAGGGATGTTCGCTAGGGTTCACGTCTGGAGAACATGCTGCCCACTCTAGTAGAGCGATATCGTTACCCTGAAGGAAGTCATTCACAAGATGAGCACGATGGGGGTGCGAATTGTCGAACATGAAGACGAATGCTCCGCCAATATGCTGCCGATATGGTTGCACTATCGTTCGGAGGGTGGCAGTCACATATCGTACAACCGTTACGGCGCCTTCCATGACCATCAGCGGCCCCGCATAATGCCACCCCAAAACAGCAGGGAACCTCCACCTTGCTGCACTCGCTGGACAGTGTGTATAAGGCGTTCAGCCTGACCGGGTTGCCTCCGAACGTCTCCGACGATTGTCTGCTTGAAGGCATCTGCGACACTCATCGGTGAAGAGAACTTGATGCCAATCCTGAGCGGTCCTTTCGGCATATTGTTGGGCCTATCTGTACCGCGCTGCATGGTGTATTGGTTGCAAAGATGGACCTCGCCATGTACGTCGGGAGTGAAGTTGCGCATAATGCAACCTATTTGCGCACAGTTTGAGTCTTAACACGACGTCCAGTGGCTGCACGAAAAGCTATATTCAACGTGATGGCGTTGCTGTCAGGGTTCCTCCGAGGCATAATCCTTAGGTAGCGGCCATCCACTGCAGTACTAGCTCTTGAGCGGCCTGAGCGAGGCATGTCATCGACAGTTCCTGTCTCTCTGTATCTCCTCCATGTCCGAACAACATCGCTTTGGTTCACTCAGAGATGACTGGACACTTCCCTTGTTACAGAGCCCTTCCTGGCGCAAAGTAACAATGCGGACGCGATCGAACCGCGGTATTGACCGTCTAGGCATGGCTGAACTACTGACGACACGAGTCCTGTACCTCCTTCTTGGTGGAATGACTGGACTGATCGGCTGTCGGACCCCTTCCGTCTAATGGGCGCTGCTCATGCATGGTTGTTTACGTCTTTGTTCGGGTTTAGTGACATCTCTGAACAGTCAAAGGGACTGTGTCTGTGATACAATATCCACAGTCAACGTCTGTCTTCGGGAGTTCTGGGAACCGGGGTGATGCAAAACATTTTGATGTGTGTAAAAATGAAGTATATATTTTTATAGTAATAATAATGATATTAATAATCATAATGGCAGTAATAATGTAGCCTGGGTTTTAAAAGACTTTGAAATCACAACAGAACAAAATACAAAATAACGTGCTGAAGGAAGTAACGTACCAAACAGACTTGCAAATATGCAAACATGAAATAATATGAAACATAGAGGACAATAAAACCAGAATACGGATCAACAAATATGTGAATAGGTTTAGATACGTGGATGACTGGATTGAAGATAAAGAATGAGATAAAAAGTTCTTGAGAATGAGAGCCAGGAAAATGATAATAGCGGACCTTTAAACTCAAAACATTTCCAACCACGAACCCTCACTTAAACCTTGTTCTTTCAACTTTCTAAGTTTTCACGGGATAGTTTTAGTCTATCATCAAACGGCTGCCAGTTCAGTTTCTTCAGCTTCTGCGTAACAATCTTACATGGCTCAGACTAACCTGAGAACATTTTCCAAATATTTCATCTGAAACTATTGTAGAGGAAATGAGTGTGAAGCCAGAAGACGCACAAAAGCGGAACATCTTCAGGACAGCTGTGGATATGTTTTAGACTTTCTGAGATGAGGAACGCCGTACTAGAAACAGTAAAGGGTTGAACAATTGGCTCCAACGAAAGAAAGAAGAAATGACAACATTTAGTGTAATTGCCGTAAGGTTATCGTAGTCCTTGCACGGCAGAATAAGGAAATAAAAAAGAACCTATCCCTTGTCTACTCTTTAATGATTTGTTTTGCGTTGGTGTCACATAACAGGAGACAGGAAATGTGAGTGGAGGCTATTCTTTTGACGTCAGTGAATTAACAGCAACTCTTCAGCTCTGTATAAATCCAACCTGACGTAGCATTGTTGTTGATGTTGTGGTCTTCAGTCTGAAGACTGGTTTGATGCAGCTCTCCCTACTACTCTATCTTATGCGAGCCTGTTCATCTACACGTAACTACTGCACCTTAGATCCTTTTGAATCTGCTTACTGTATTCATCTTCTACGATTTTTAGCCCCCACACTTCCCTCTAGGACTAAACTGGCGATCGCTTCATGTCTCAGAATGTGTCCTATCCTTTTTTTTAGTTAAGTTGTGTCACACATCTCTAATCTCCTAAATTCTATTCATACGTCATCATTCAAAAATATATTCAAATGTGTGTGGAATCTTATGGGACTAAGGTCATCAGTCCCTAAGCTTACACACTACTTAACCTAAATTATCCTAAGGACAAATACACACACCCATGACCGAGGGAGGACTCGAACCTCCGCCGGGATCAGCCGCAGAGTCCATGACTGCAGCGCCTCAGACCGCTCGGCTAATCCCGCGCGGCTATCATAATTAGTTACGCGATTTACCCATCTAATCTTCGGCATTATTCTGTAGCATAACAACTGAAAAGCTTCTATTCTCTTCTTGTCTAAATTGTTTATAGGCCATGCATGGCTACACTCCAGGCAAATACCTCCAGGAAAGATTTCCTAACACTTAAGTCTATATTCGGTGTTAACAAAATTCTCTTCTTCGGAAACGCTTTTCTTGCAATAGCCAGTCTAAATTTATATCCTCTCTAGTTCGGCTATCGTCCGTTATTTTGTTGTTCAAATAGCAAAACTCGTCTACTACTTTACGTGCCTCTTATTGTAATCTAACTCCCTCAACATCATCTGATTTAGTTAGACTGCATTCCCTTTCCCGTTGTTTTGCTTCTGCTGATATTCATCTTATATCCAACACTGCAGACACTCTTCTTTCCGTTCGACTGTTCTTCTGAGCCGCTTGCTGTCTTTGACAGAATTATAATGTTACCAACGAACCTCAAATTTTATCTCCTCTCCCTGAACTTTAAATCGCGCTCCAAATTTTTCTTTGTCTTCGTTTGTTGCTTGCTCAATGTGCAGATTAATATACTATACCGCGCATTTTACACTCGAAAAAGAGAAAGAAAAGCTGTACCCCTGTCAACTGACACGAACCTTTGAACTTCACTAGACGGCTAGAGCGATCGGGCAAGCATTGAGGGGTGCGGCCAGATGGGCCAGATGGACCATGCAACGTGAATCCGCCAGTACAAGACCACTGCGAGCAGCTGGTAAACTACGTATTCCGACGTTTCTAATTAGCAACGCGCCGCACCTGCAGCGGCGAATCTGCATTTCGGAGCAAGCGAGGCGTGTCGTGGCCAAACAACGCGTACAGTCGCCAGTCAAAGAGCCGCCCGGGGCCGGCGGCCGGCGCGTGCTCCGCGCGATGCAATCGAAGCAGCGCCGCGGCAGGGAAGGGCGGGGTGCGGTCCCCGAGCACCCGATCTGCGACCACTGCCACACTCTCCTCCCACCGATTCCCCTGCAGCTATTCCGCTTGCCTGCAGTTGCATCTCCGCTACGCTATCCCCCGTACATGTGATGCGCTGCGCACCGGTATCGTTGTATTACCTTCCTTCTCCATTCGCTCGTGCTGGGAGTATCGCTCTACCTACATCTACATCTACATTTATACTACGCAAGCCATCCAACGGTGTGTGGCGGGGGGCACTTTACGTGCCACTGTCATTACCTCCCTTTCCTGTTCCAGTCGCGTATGGTTCGCGGGAAGAACGACTGCCGGAAAGCCTCTGTGCGCGCTCGAATCTCTCTAATTTTACATTCGTGATCTCCTCGGGAGTATAAGTAGGGGGAAGCAATATATTCGATACCTTATCCAGAAACGAACCCTCTCGAAAACTGGATAGCAAGCTACACCGCGATGCAGAGCGTCTGTCTTGCAGACTCTGCCACTTGAGTTTGCTAAACATCTCCGTAACGCTATCACGCCTACCAAATAATGCTGTGACGAAGCGCGCCGCTCTTCTTTGGATCTTCTCTATCTCCTCTGTCAACCCGACCTGGTACGGATCCAACACTGATGTGCAATACTCAAGTATAGGTCCAACGAGTGTTTTGTAAGCCACCTCCTTTGTTGATGGACTACATTTTCTAAGGACTCTCCTAATGAATCTCAACCTGGCACCCGCATTACGAACAATTAATTTTGTATGATCATTCCACTTCAAATCGTTCCGTACGCATACTCCCAGATATTTTACAGAAGTAACTGCTACCAGTGTTTGTTCCGCTATCATATAATGATACAATAAAGGATCCTTCTTTCTATGTATTCGCAATACATTACATTTGTCTATGTTAAGGGTCAGTTACCACTCCCTGCACCAAGTGCCTATCCGCTGCAGATCTTCCTGCATTTCGCTGCAAATTTTCTAGTGCTGCAACTTCCCTGTATACTACAGCATCATCCGCGAAAAGCCGCATGGAACTACCGACACAATCTACTAGGTCATTTATATATATTGTGAAAAGCAATGGTTCCACAACACTCCCCTGTGGCACGCCAGAGGTTACTTTAACGTCTGTAGACGTCTCTCCATTGAGAACAACATGCTGTGTTCTGTTTGCTAAAAACTCATCAATCCAGCCACAGAGCTGGTCTGATATTCCGTAGGCTCTTACTTTGTTTATCAGGCGACAGTGCGGAACTCTATCGAACGCCATCCGGAAGTCAAGGAAAATGGCATCTACCTGGGAGCCTGCACCTAATATTCTCTGGGTCTCATGAACAAATAAAGCGAGTTGGGTCTCACACGATCGGTGTTTCCGGAATCCAGGTTGATTCCTACAGAGTAGATTCTAGGTTTCCAGAAACGACATGATATGCGAGCAAAAAACATGTTCTAAAATTCTACAACAGATCGATGTCAGAGATATAGGCCTATAGTTTTGCGTACTGCTCGACGACCCTTCTTCAAAACTGGAACTTTCTGTGCTCTTTTACAATGATTTGGAACTTTCCATTCCTCTAGAGACTTGCGGTACACGGCTGTTAGAAGGGGGGCAAGTTCTTTCGCGTACTCTGTGTAGATTCGAATTTGTATCCCATCAGGTCCAGTGGACTTTCCTCTGTTGAGTGATTTCAGTTACTTTTCTATTCCTTGCACCTCCGTGCACTTAAGAGAGTATCTCTAGCTTGTCTTAGTTACTACGCAAGACGACGTCATATAAAGTGAAATGATAATAAGAGCGTAGGAAGTCTTCGCCCTGATTTAAGAGTACGTTTATACACTGCTGGACACACAAAATGCAACACCCTGAGGGAAGCATCCAAATCAGGTGAAATTTGCTGCATACGTTCGCGGCGACGAGATATGCACGTGATTAGCATTTCAGCACAGGCGCACATCACGAGCACCAGTAGCGCCATATGCAAACGCTATGTAAAGACGGAACAAACAACCTTGTGGGCGTATTGTAATTATTCTTTCGTGCGGTTGTTTTAAGCAAGCAGCTTCAGTATTCCTCATAGAAGAAAATGGTTCAAATGGCTCTGAGCACTATGGGACTTAACATCTGAGGTCATCAGTCCCCTAGAACTTAGAACTACTTAAACCTAACTAACCTAAGGACATCACTCACATCCATGCCCGAGGCAGGATTCGAACCTCCGACCGTAGCAGTCTCGCGGTTCCGGACTGAAGCGCCTAGAACCGCTCGGCCACCGCGGCTGGCTGCTAGGTGGAGAATGCTATGAAAGTATATTTCTTCCCATTGAAACACAAACATGTTCCACGCGTGACAAATTAAAGGATCGACAGAGCAGTCAAGGATACATACATTCCTCAAGGCATTCATGGAGTCTTGCTTTACCCTGCTGGAATATGCAGTTTGGTACTCTAGTCGTGAAGGGTGTGACTAAAGGGATTACCACTCTTGCCACTTGCTGCCCAGCATTCAGCCTACTTTCAAAAAATACTAAGTGACACTTTTTATCCCAACCAATTGCCCAACACAATGATACCACGAGTTCTCGAGGTATGGGTCTCGAAAACCTCTTCTTCCTGTGATCTTTTACGCGGTTATCTGACCTCCACAGATCGACGCGAGTCCAATCATGGAACACGACAGAACGCCTCTCAATGTCCGAGTTGATTCTGGCGTCACACCATGCAAGTCTCTGTTGTCTGCCGCTCGGTCTCGGGCGTCTTGTCACGGTTCGCGCGGCTCCCCTCGTCGGAAGTTCGAGTCCTCCCTCGGGAATGAGTGTGTGTGATGTCCTTACCGTAAGTTAGTTTAAGTTAGATTAAGTAGTGCGTGGGCCTAGGGGCCGATGACTCAGCAGTTTGGTCCTGTTGTGACTTGGCAAGACAGCCAAGTTACTATGCGAGGATGCCGAAAAGCACGCGTTAAGCTCACGCAGACTGGCGTGGGGTCTGGAACAGTAAAGTAGTTGAGTCTAGTAAGAAAAGAACGTAGTTGCTGGAATACTTAACTTTAATCCATAATTGGTGTACATCGCTCTTGATGATACATAAGTGAAATCTCAATATTAACTGTTAGTGGCGCCTTGCTAGGTCGTAGCAAATGACGTAGCTGAAGGCTATGCTAACTATCGTCTCGGCAAATGAGAGCGTATTTGTCAGTGTAGCTTCGCTAGCAAAGTCGGCTGTACAACTGGGACGAGTGCTAGGACGTCTCACTAGACCTGCCGTGTGGCGGCGCTCGGGCTGCAATCACTGACAGTGGCGACACGCGGGTCCGACGTATACTAGCGGACCGCGGCCGATTTAAAGGCTACCACCTAGCAAGTGTGGTGTCTGGCGGTGACACCACAGGTCCCATAGGAACTTACCAAAAGTTTCAAAATTGTCTGTTGTCTGTGGTATGTTGTGAGCTGTAATCGGCGCATAGCAAACTGAGATCTCAACTCAGCTACCAGTAATCGGTTCCCGACAGTTCATTGTGAAACTCTGCCTACATTTCACCTTTTGTCATCGACCTATTTGTCAGAGTCAGCTGGAGAATGCTACCGATCTGCTAACCACACTGTTGTCCTGACTCCACGTCGTCACCAATCGCTATGCAGTCAGTTGCAGTAATGACTCCATGCTGTTCTACGAAGCCTCTTCCTTCCGAGTGTATGAACACTCATCATACCACAACAGTCACAGAGAAAACCAGAAGATTAATCAAGTCCATATACACATAAATACTATCGAACTCTTTCAAAACTTTACGTGATGGAAAAGCACTGAAAATTGTTGTATTTATTCATTGCTTTAGGAATAGTCTATCAGTTCAGGAACTTCATAACAATTGTATGATGTGAAGGCACCTGAATTAACATGATGCAAATGTTTGCAATAAACGAATAAATGAAAGTTTTTATGTGGTGTCACCGCCAGACACCACACTTGCTAGGTGGTAGCTTTAAATTGGCCGCGGTCCATTAGTACATGTCGGACCCGCGTGTCGCCACTGTCAGTAATTGCAGACCGAGCGCCACCACACGGCAGGTCTTGAGAGACGTACTAGCACTCGCCCCAGTTGTACGACGACTTTGCTAGCGACTACACTGACGAAGCCTTTCTCTCATTTGTCGAGAGATAGTTAGAATAGCCTTCAGCTAAGTCCATGGCTACGACCTAGCAAGGCGCCATTAACCATTTCTAGAGAGAGTCTCACTTGTTTCCTCAAGAATGCTGTATACAAATGATGGATTAAAGTTAAGTATTCCAGCAGCTACGTACTTTTCTTTATAGCATTCATTACGTATCCTGTTTCAGACTTAACGCAAGCCGGCGTGAGTTGACGCGTGCCATTTCGGCTTCCTGATGATGATGATGATGATGTTTGGTTTGTGGGGCGCTCAACTGCGTGGTTATCAGCGCCCGTACAATTTCCCAATCTTTGCTCAGTCCAATTTCGGCACTTTCCTGGATGATGATGAAATGATGAGGACAACACAAACATCCAGTCATCTCGAGGCAGGTGAAAATCCCTGACCCCGCCGGGAATCGAACCCGGGACCCCGTGCTCGGGAAGCGAGAACGCTACCGCGAGACCACGAGCGGCGGACTCGGCTTCCTCGCCTTGTGTCTAGACTGTCTTGTCTAGACACAACATTTTATATGAAGAGCATTATGCCATTCATCGTCACGTACCGATTTAAATTTTTATTGCATTTCTGCGATCAGTTCTTTCGTTAACTCTCTTACATCGTGCGAACTAGTGGCGGAAGACGCTGATGAAGGTGATCGGCACGGGAGATGTTGTGGTCCATCAAGATATGTATCTAGAGTGGCGTCCAGGAGTCTATTCTCGTCGTTGTAATCTACAACGTAAATGTTGTGCCTCGCCGAGACATGCACTAACCAGTCGCCCATGCTGCGATATAGCAGTTATTTCGCATTGAAAACTACTAGGTCACGGAGTGAAAAATTGATGTTGGTAAGAAGGAAGACGATTAGCGTTCAAGGTCCCATCACTGACGAGGTAACCAGAGACAAAGGACAGTTTGGAAGTGAGGGAGGATGGGGAAGGAAATATCTCATCTCCTTTGCAAAGGAACTATCTAAGTATTTACCATAAGAGATTTAGAAAAATCATGAAAAAAATCTAAATCTGGTTGTCTGGACAGCGATCTGCGCAGCCATCGTCCCAAAAGAGAGTCGAGTGTGTTAGCCACTGCGCTACCTTTCTCGGCGCCAGAGGACACCAGTAACACGAAAGCTCCCACTTTGTAAGCAGAACTACTTCTGCGGGTGTCTCAGGGAAAATTACTTGTGGCTCTAAATTTACTTCGCCCACGCCATTCAGTTGCTCTAAACCGCTAACTGGGCATCACACTTTCGTGGCTCTCCCACTTTAGTTAAATGAAAGCGCTATAAAAACTGTCAAACGACCTTTGCAGAGCAGAATCTGAACGTCGGTTAAAAGCCCAATACTGAAGCGTCCTTCAGACAGACGACGGGCTTGTAGCATCTCTCCACGATAGTCTATTTATACAGTAATTAAAGCAGTCCGAATCTGAAGTTAAAGAAAATTGCAGACATTTTATGAAGATTATACCGTAGTAATAGCTGTCAGTACACAACCTGTTATAACGGAGCAATATCGTCATTTAAGTAATACACTCATACAGTAGCCGGATGACCTCAGAAGATGTCTCCCGCAGATGGAGACGAAACGTCAGGTGGAAATTTTATACATCGACTACGGCCTCTCAGCCCGGAAGTTTCAACTAGAATAAATGTTGCCTGCCTAATTCTACAGTGGTCTTTGACTTTAAAAAATTTTTCGTACAGTACTTCCGTTTTGCAGCGACCGTAAAACTTAAAAATTAAAATAATTAAAAAATGTTTGTTGGACTGCTTTTAAATCCTATAAATATGACACGTACATTGCAGAATACAATTTTATTAGCGGTGCATTACTTAAATGACGATATTATTCCTTTATGAAAGCTTGCATATCAGCAGCTATTGCTACTGTATAATCTTTATAAAATGTCTGTAATTTTCTTTAACTTCAGATCTGGACTAGTTTAACTACTGTAAAAATTTATGATAAGCGAATTGTATAATTTTTGTAATGTAAATGCAAACAGTAACATCACGCTGGCAACTAGCGGCCGTAAGAGTTGGCTTGCCTGTCACATTGCCGGACTCAGCACAGCTCCAGTTGAGCAAGTGTGTGGTCGCTCGTAATCTGCGATAGCTGCATGGCAACGCGATTGTAAATACTGATTATATTGATTACGTACTGACTGGTTACCACCTACCTTCTGGGAGAACTTGCATTTCCAAACTATTTGAATTTTCAACGTTGTCAAAATATATGACATAATTTTGAAAAAGGTGAGGTATGTTACCTATATGTAAAATACTGTACTTAAGTACTTAATTGCTACTGGCACGCAGAGAATGTTTACAGATGCAATATGTGCTATGTCATATTTCAGATCGGAAGATGACGGCAAAATACTGTGTGATCAAAAAGTCAGTATAAATTTGAAAACTTAATAAACCACGGAATAATGTAGATAGAGAGGTAAAAATTTACACACATGCTTAGAATGACATGGGGTTTTATTAGAACAAAAAAAAGTTCACAAAATGTCCGACAGATGGCACTGGACAGCAAAACGTCAGTGACTGCGCATGACAATCGTGTTACAGAATCGCATCATCCCCAGCCTGGCTGATAAACACCTGCTGGAACGTACGATGTTTATGCAGGACGGCGCTCCACCCCATATTGCTAGACGCGTGAAAGATCTCTTGCGCGCGTCGTTTGGTGATGATCGTGTGCTCAGCCGCCACTTTCGTCATGCTTGGTCTCTTACTTGCGATTATTGGCTTTCGGGTTACCTGAAGTCGCAAGTGTATCGTGATCGACCGACATCTCTAGGGATGCTGAAAGACAAGATCCGACGCCAATGCCTCACCATAACTCCGAACATGCTTTACAGTCCTATTCACAACATTATTCCTCGACTACAGCTATTGTTGAGGAATGATGGTGGACATATTGAGCATCTCCTGTAAAGAACATCATCTTTGCTTTGTCTTACTTTGTCTCGCTAATTTTTGCTATTCTGATCAGATGAAGCGCCATCTTCCGTACATTTTTGAATGTTTGTATTTTTTTGGTTCTAATAAAACCCCATGTCATTCCAAGCATGTGTGTCAATTTGTACCTCTCTATCTACATTACTCCGTGATTTATTCAGTTTTCAAATATATACTGACTTTTTGATCACCCAGTACTGTTGAAACCGGCCGTCAATTCAAAATAAATATTTAATTGCGCTCTTGCCTCTGAAGTATTTCTTCAAATATTATCTCTCTTCCTGTCATAGGTCCCATCTAGCTGAGGCTTCGTTTATAAGCCTGCCAGCTGCGACAGAACTCGTACCATGTTTTACACGTAGCGGGGACAAGGTTAGAGTCGCGCCGGCAGACGATGGTGGTCGATACAGCGAGGGCGAGAGGTGCAGCCTCCGGCGACGCAAGTGGTGGATGACGAGCTCCCGATACGAGTGCCCTCACACCCGCGGGCGAGATGCTTCGTCCCGATATCGTTAATCGAGGTTGGCTGCGCGGCAGATATTGGTGGGGAGAGGGGGGGCGTTGTGCCGCGCCGTGTGGCGCTGGTCGGGGTGCGGAGGCACGTGATTCTCATTAGCACCCTAATATCTCATCCCCTGAAGCGTCCCTATGTTTTTAACGCAGGGGGCCGCCGTGTTGCTGGGGAAGAATCTCCCTTTTTTTTGTTTGAGCCAAAGCATCCATCACGAAGGGCTGGGCTCGCTTTGTCGTCTACCCTAGGAGGGGTACGCTGCTGCCGGACGTATGGCCGCAGTTGTTGCCGATATTAACATCCTAGTATGGAATAAATCACAGCCGCTGGCGTATTTCTCTCGGCTTTATGTTTTGTTTTCCTCAGCAGATTGCATCAAAATGGCTCTGAGCACTATGGGACTCAACTGCTCAGGTCATTAGTCCCCTAGAACTTAGAACTAGTTAAACCTAACTAACCTAAGGACATCACACACATCCATGCCCGAGGCAGGATTCGAACCTGCGACCTGCGACCGTAGCAGTCTCGCGGTTCCGGACTGAGCGCCTAGAACCGCGAGACCACCGCGATTGCATCATTTTCCGAGTAATTTTACGCGTTTTCATGTTGGAAAACGCTGCGGGCTCAATGACTGTACATATCTAACATGAAAAATTGTTCAGGCTGAGATGACGCGAGTCGACATTTATCAGATCAAATATGTGCAATTTTTCATCCTGTGCTACCGAGGGCAAAAAAGTCCGATCGGTCGTGGAATTAAAACTACAGTGAAAATCTGATGAATGTTTGTGCATATGACTACAACAATAAAATCTCCCGCCAAGTATGACCTGCGTGATGTCATTAAATTTATTCATGCTGAGGGGTTCCGCCTGATTACATGCAGCCAAGGTAACATACACTACTGGCCATTAAAATTGCTACACCACGAAGATGACGTGCTACAGACGCGAAATTTAACCGACAGGAAGAAGATGCTGTGATATGCGAATGATTAGCTTTTCAGAGCATTCACACAAGGCTGCCGCCGGTGGCGACACCTACAACGTGCTGACGTGAGGAAAGTTTCCAACCGATTTCTCATACACAAACAGCAGCTGACCGGCGTTACCTGGTGAAACGTTGTTGTGTTGCCTCGTGTAAGGAGGAGGAATGCGTACCATCACGTTTCCGACTTTGATAAATGTCGGATTGTAGCCTATCGCGATTGCGGTTTATAGTATCGAGACATTGCTGCTCGCGTTGGTCGAGTCGAATGACTGTTAGCAGAATATGGAATCGGTGGGTTCAGGAGGGTAATATGGAACGCCTTGCTGGATACCAACTGCCTCGTATCACTAGCAGTCGAGATGACAGGCATCTTATCCGCTGTAAGGCCGTAACGGATCGTGCAGCCACGCCTCGATCCCTGAGTCAACAGATGGGGACATTTGCAAGACAACAACCATCTGCACGAACATTTCGACGACGTTTGCAGCAGCATGGACTATCAGGTCGGAGACCGTGGTTGCAGTTACACTTGACGCAGCATCACAGACAGGAACGCCTGCGATGGTGAACTCAGCGACGAACCTGGGTGCACGAATGGCAAAACGTCATTTTTTCGGATGAATCCAGGTTCTGTTTACAGCATCATGCTGGTCGTATCCGTGTTTGGCGACATCGCGGTGAACGCACATTCGAAGCGTGTATTCGTCATCGCCATCCTGGCGTATCACCCGGCGTGATGGTATGGGGTGCCATTGGTTACACGTCTCGGTCACCTCTTGTTCGCATTGACGGCACTTTGAACAGTGGACGTTAGATTTCAGATGTGTTACGACCCGTGGCTCTACCCTTCATTCGATCCCTGCGAAACCCTACATTTCAGCAGGATAATGCACGATCGCATTTTGCAGGTCCTGTACTGGCCTTTCTGGTTACAGAAAATGTTCGACTGCTCCCTTGGCCAGCACATTCTCCAGATCTCTCACCAACTGAAAACGTTTGACTCAATGCCCAGGCGTATCAAGGCCGTTATTACGGCCAGAGGTGGTTGTTCTGGGTACTGATTTCTCAGGATCTATGCACCGAAATTTCGTGAAAATGTAATCACATGTCAGTTCTAGTATAATATATTTGTCCAATAAATACCCGTTTATCATCTGCATCTCTTCTTGGTGTAGCATTTTTAATGCTCAGTAGCGTAACTTTCATGAGTGACACCGAAGTGCGGCACTGGTGCAAGAACTTTGAAGCAGGACGTACAGACGTTCATGGTGCAAACGGACAGGGAAGTGAGCACCTGTCAAGTGATGAGCTTGACCTAAAAGTTTTCTGAGTATCATACCGCGTTATAATGTAAGAAACTGTACTGGAGAACCTAACGTTACGGCCACGGTTACAGTCGCCTTCTTCTGGGTCTACTGCTGACCCTTTAGACCCAGTAGGCCCAGATGAAGGGCGAAACGTTGGTTTCTCCAGTACAGTTTTTTTACATTATATAGCGGAATGATACTCAGAAAACCTTTATGTCAATTGACTCTGGCCACGTAAGTCTACGCAGATATAGACCGATGATCTTTTTCAGCAAGTGGATCGGGTGATTCGTGAATACCGCCTACGAAGGGCAGTTCAGTACAAGCGAAGAAGAATGTTCTCACCAGACATTGTCAGACGATGCACGGTCGCACACTGCAGCAGCAACAAAGACGCTCCGGCAGATTTTTCGATAGGAAGTGGCTGATCGCCCACCGTACAGCTCTGACATGACTGCTTCTGACTTTCATCTTTTTGCTCACACGAAACGCTAGCTATGAGGACAGAATTTTGGCACACAGACAACGAGCTGCAGAACAGCGTAGAGTACTGGCGGAAAGCACATACAATTGTCTTTTGTGATGATGATATTGGGAAGTTGGTGCAACACTACGACAAATGTCTAAATCGGAGCAGCGACTGTTCATGGAAGTAACTGGGAAGTATAGCTAAATGTTGCAAATAATTTTTTTTTTCATTTTCGCCGTGGTTTTCATTTTGCGGACCTCGGAAAAAATGGTTCAAATGGCTCTGAGCACTGTGGGACTTAACTGCTGAGGTCATCAGTCCCCTAGAACTTAGAACTGCTTAAACCTAACTAACTTAAGGACAGCACACACATCCATGCCCGAGGCAGGATTCGAACCTGCGACCGTAGCGGTTACGCGGTTCCAGACTGTAGCGCCTAGAACCGCTCGGCCACACCGGCCGGCTAACCTCGGAAAAAAATAGCCCTCGAACATTTGATTACCAACAAGTGTGCGTGTACTGTCTAACTTGTTTCGAAACCTACGGGATAATGTTCCTGCAAAAAAGTACTTATATAACCGCTGAAAAACATAAATTATGAAATCAAAAGAAAACATTTTCATTCAAAGTGAACAGTGTACTAGAAAACCTCGTGTTGTTACGCTATCTGTGACAAAATGGTGAATCATAGCGAGCTCAGTATTATACTGAATTTCCCTTTCATTTTAATCTTGGACCAGTGGTAGACTTCTCAAAAATTCCATCTGCACATTCGGTGGCAGTCGACCCTGAAAACTCCTAACGAGTGTTTCTCTGTTAAAGTCATCTTCCTTATTTATTAGGTCCACACTTTTACATTCCTTAAATTCTGTTTCTTTTCCAGGGTAGAGTGACTACGTATTCTCTGTTACACTGTTACTAGTTACCAGTTTTGCTCGCAGAAGGTAAAAAACGAGAAATGTATTATCTTGTACAGACGTGATAGGCAGATGTTGGTAACTTTTTTGAACTGTCCTGTCCTTTTTAAATTTGAGCACTACCATATGTCAGTATACGATCAAACGGAGTAATGTTGCAGATGTCTGATTGGTTTGAGAAATGACTGATCGACAGAACCCACTATATTATTATGGACAGAGAATGTTCCACAGAGACGAAAGTAACGGGCGGAGTACACTGTCGACTTTGATGAGGACGTCCTCCGTGAAACAGAAGAAAACCCAACGACTAACACTCGAAACACTGCCTATGCCCATGCTATAAAGTGATTCTGGAGAAACAATACTACACGTTCAGTTTCATCGCGAGTTAATGGCAGTACAGTCCCGTGTGATAAGGCCTTTCGTGCCGTCGGGGATCATCGGTGTTTCCTAACAGACCTCTTATTTTAATTTTCGCCACAGATGAAATTATGAACGACCATTCCAGCGGTGCTCTCCAGATGTTCTCTTAATAGGGTCTGTTATTACACTACAGCATTTGAGGGACACCCATCATGTTGATACCACAATGTTTGACTTATGTCCAGTGGGACGTCTTCCAATAACAGCGACAGTATCATAGCTTAATAACTCGAGATAATTAAATGTATTTGGATTCCTATCAATAGAACAGGGGCCAATGATACGGGACTGAAAAACACGCAGGACACGTTGGTAGACCAGTTATTTGAGTCAACGTAGATTGCCAGTTGACGACGAGTGCATATTGCGAAAATTGTCGTGCCAATGGTTTATAAACGATGGTTCTTCCTTCAAATGGTTCTAATGGCTCTGAGCACTGTGGGACTTAACATCTGAGGTCATCAATCCCCTGGTATTTAGAAATACGTAAACCTAACTAACCTAAAGACATCACACACATCCATGCCCGAGGCAGGATTCGAACCTGCGACAGTAGCGGTCGCGCGGTTCCAGACTGAAGCGCCTGGAACCGCTCAGCCACACCGGTCGGCGGTTCTTTGTTAAACAAAGTTTTGCATAGAAATGCCGCATCACTTAGCACTTTTGCTAGATAACATTCGGAGAACTGTAACCAATTTTGGAAGTCACTGCTACCAGGCTGTAGATGCACCGAAAATTGAGAGGGATGAAATGCGATGAAACGTAATGTTCGCAAGAGGCTGGTTTGTTTGATCTCTCTCGTACTTCATAGTTGCCTCTTAGCGACATTTGTTTTGTGAGTTACTGCTGCTAAAATGTTAGTTTCATTTCTTTCATCAGCTGCTCTTCTTTTTTCGTGGCGGATTTTGCCCCGCACACTTCCAGTTTCTAGAATCATCTTTTTAAAATGTTTAGAAAGACAGATCGTGAGTGCCTGGCACGATCTGGATGCTCTACAGCATACAACCGCACCGCTTCTCTAATAGTCTGGCAACATTCGCCATAAACGAAATTTACTTTTTGAATGTCGTATATATCGTGAATGTCTCAACAGCCTTACGAGCAAGTTATTTGATTGCTACAACAGCAGAACGCAGACTGCTAGGCTTCAAGCGCTCACATAAACACAAGAACAGTACCAGAGTTCCGTGTCTGCTTGCATTTGCTATAATAGGGCTGAAGTATGTTGAACCTCTTCTCCTGACGACGGGAGACTGGTTTGAGACACTGTTATCTTGATAGTACTTGATCACGTCCCATACACTTTACGTCGTTGAAATTCTTTTAGAAGCTTCTTTCAAGTGCCACAGAAAAAAATATGTAGTTCCATTAGGAAAAAAATAAAGTCTGTTTCGTAATTCGTAGATTATAAACGATAAAAAAATACTTGCGAACTTTAGGAAATTTGTCAGGTTGTGCACCATAACTTGGCAAAAACAGCACGTCGATATATTTATTAATTCCGAATATATCTGGTGTGGCGTGTCTTAGCTGCCTTACTGTATACCAGATGTCTTTCCCAGTGGTCAGTCGCTATTTCTCTGGTGGTTAGAGAAGGGTATCTGTAATTTCGCTTTTCAAATGTGTTGCTGGAGCCAGCCCAAACAAATATTGCTCATCATGTCTTTCATGCGACGCTCAGTGTCGACGGAAAGCGATGGTTTGTTTCACATTATAAACAAAACGATTTTTTAAGTGGAATTTCACTTGGAGAAGACCGTACCATACTAGTCTCGTGCAATATTTGTTTACTCCGTGTGTGTTAACAGGGGCAGTAAAGCACGACGAATAACCGGTACTCAAGCACTCCCTGCTGATAGCTATCGCCTCGCAACAGCTTTGCTCAGACGCTGCTGGTATACTTAACACATCGATAAAACAAATATGGTACTAGACTAGTTTGGGACAGCTTTTTCGAATGGAAGCGTAAAATTCTGGTGTAACAATAATTTTGTTTGTAACGGGAAAAAAACCGACGGTTTCTGTTGACTCTGAATGTCGCACGAAAGACGTAATGAGAGATTTTTGCTTGGACTGAGTTCAGGTACACAGTGCTAACACAAAATCGCAGATATCTGCTGAAACACCAGAGAAAATGCGCTTGACGACTCTTAGATACACAGACACGTGTGAATGTGTAGAACATTGGACCTCACAACACTATTTCTTGACGACAGGGGCACTCTAATTTTCAGGTTGTCCATCAGGCGTACTTGCGTTTGGAAATGCGTGCCAGTCCGAGATTGATTCCCGCGAAAGTTCACGGCCGGCTGAGGCGAGAGCCACGTGAAAGGCGCTCGGCCGAGGGAAACCGAACAGCCGCGGGCGGAGCTCGCCTGATGGCTGCTGCTGTAGCCGCGAGTTTCCAGTCGCCAGCCGGGCCTGACACGGCGCTGTCGTCCCCATTCTCACCTCCAGACTTCAGTGCACAGCCAGACGCCGTCTCTCCGGGCTCTAGAGAGGAACTCGACACGGCGCCCACCAACAACCATATCCACGACTACGCGGGATGGTTGGTTTAAAGATTAAAGGTACCAAACTGTAAAGGTCATCGGTCCCCTGTTTCATAAAAACACAAAGCACATTGAAACTACCCACCAGTCAGGCGAAGCACTAAAATAAAAATTCCGGGGGAAGAAAAGCCCCAAGGTCAATGGTGAGACAACACGGAAAACGGAGCACAGCAACAAAAACAAAACATAGAAGAAAGGCAGAAGGAATTAAAACTGCACAGCAGAGGACTGTGGCTGGCTGATCACGAAAATAATAGGATGAGCCAGCCACTCTGCAACACGTTAAAACCTCCAGCCTAAAAGATTAAGGTGGAGTCGAATTACAACACAAAACTAATTAAAAGATACAGCTCAAAAGAGGGTGATGTAATAAAATTAAATGGACCTATAAAAGCCGCTTGCGCGAATAAAACTTAAAACCTGATCTGCCATAGAGACATTGTCACCTAAAAGAGATGATAAGTCACCCTGGAGATTAAAAGCTCGCCTGAGAGCGGTTAAAAGAGGACATTCCAACAACATATGGGCCACCGTCATGGTTGCACCACAGTGACAATGAGGGGGGTCCTCTCGACGCAGCAGATGACCATGCGTCAGCCAAGAGTGACCAATGCGGAGCCTACAGAGAATAACAGAATCTCTGCGAGAGGCCCGCATGGAGGAACTCCACACAGTCGTGGTCTCCTTTACCCGCCGCAGCTTGCTGGGTGCAGACAGAGTGCGCCATTCGTCTGCCCACATCCCAAAGACCCGACGGCGCAACACCGATCGGAGATCAGTTTCCGAGAGGCCGATCTCCAACGTCAGTTTGCGGGTAGCTTCTTTGGCTAACTTGTCGGTGAGTTCGTTTTCCGCTATCCCAACGTGTCCCGGGGTCCATATGAACACCACTGAACGTCCACGCTGCTCAAGAGCATGAACGGACTCCTGGATGGCAACAACAATGGGATGGCGTGGGTAGCACTGGTCAAGAGCCTGTAGACTACTGAGAGAGTCACTGCAAATGACAAAAGACTCTCCAGTGCTGGTACGAATACGCTCAAGGGCACGAAAAATGGCTGTTAGCTCTGCGGTGTAAACACTGCAGCCTTCCGGCAAGGAGCGCTGGTCTACATAGTCCGCATGAGCATAAGCGTATCCCACACGGCCATCAACCATCGAGCCATCGAGCCATCTGTATAGATAGCCTACGAGTCGCGGGATGCGTCGAGGAGAGCAAGAAATTGGCGACGCAAGACTGCAGGAGGAACTGAATCCTTTTGCCATCGTGAGAGGTCCAGCCGAAGCTGCGGCCGACGAATACACCAAGGTGGTGTATGTGAGTGGACCTGAAAAGCAGATGGAAGAGGCAAAGACTCGAGTTCACTAAGGAGTGACCAAACACGGATCCCAATGGTATGGCCTGATCGCGGCCGCCGGTGTGGGATATGGACTGCCGCATTAGTGAAAAGGAGACGGTAGTTAGGGTGACGGGGCGAACAACGGACGTGGGCAGGATAGTTGGCTAACAGTTGTAGACGCCGAATGCGAAGTGGAGGAACCCCAGCCTCAGCAAGTAGGCTATTAACAGGGCTGGTGCGGAATGCTCCTGTCGCCTGTCGAACCCCACAGTGGTGAACGGGGTCCAGCAGTTGCAACGCTGAGGGCGACGCTGAGCCATACGCCACACTCCCATAATCCAGTCGGGACAGCACGAGGGCTTTGTAGAGCTGCAGCAGCGTTTTACGATCTGCACCCCAAGTTGTGTTGCTGAGGCAGTGGAGGGCATTCAGATGCTGCCAGCACTGACGCTTGAGCTGACGAATATGTGGAATCCAAGTAAGCCGGGCATCGAACAGCAATCCCAGAAAACGGTAAGTGTCAACAACCCCGAGCATGGCATCCTGAAGATAGAGCTCAGGGTGGGGATGGACAGTTCGACGCCGACAAAAGCGCTTAACACAAGTCTTCGCAGGAGAAAATTGAAACCCATGGGCTAGGGCCCACGCCTGCGCCTTGCGTATGGCTCCCTGCAACCTACGTTCTCAACACTAATGGTGGAGGAGCTGAAAAAGATGCAGAAATCGTCAGCATATAACGTGGGTGAGACAGACGACCCTACTGCTGCTGCAAGTCCATTAATGGTCACAAGGAAAAGGGGCACGCCCAATACAAAGCCCTGTGGAACGCCGTTCTCCTGGATATGAAGTGAACTATGGGATGTGCCAAGTAAAACGCGGAATGTCCGAACAGATAAAAAATTCTGAATAAAAATGGGGAGAGGGCCCCGGAGACCCCACCCGTGCAACGTGGCGAGAATATGGTGCCGCCACGTCGTGTCATATGCTCTGGAGAGGTCGAAAAAGACGGAGACGTGGTGTTGGCGCCTGGAAAAAGCAGTGCGGATTGCAGACTCAAGGAAGACCAAAGTATCGGCGGTGGAACGGCCCTGACGGAAGCCGCTCTGGCACGGAGCCAGAAGACCCCGAGACTCGAGCAGCCAACACAGCCGTCGACTCACCAAATGTTCCAGTAGCTTGCACAGAGTATTTGTCAAGCTGATGGGCCGATAGCTATCCACATTAAGCAGGTCCTTACCAGGCTTCAGCACCGGAATGATGGTACTTTCTCGCCACTGCGACGGAAAGACACCATCGCCCCATATGCGGTTGAAGATGGCAAGAACACATCGCTGACAGTCCGGGGACAGGTGTTTAAGCATCTGATTGTGGACGCCATCTGGCCCAGAGGCTGTATCGGGGCACTGTGCCAGGGCACTTTGGTGTTCCCACAAAATAAATGGGGCGTTATACGCCTCAGGGTGGCGAGAAGCAAAAGAAAGCCGTTTGCCTTCCTCCCGGCGTTTTAGCGCACGAAACGCGGGCGGGTAATTCCCCGACGCAGAGGCCCGAACATAGTGCTGTGCGAAATGCTCGGCCATTGCATCGGCATCGGTGGATAGCGCCCCGTTGATGGTAAGCCCTGGGACACCTGTAGAGTGCTGCAATCCAAAGATGCGCCGAATCTTCATCCACACCTGGGAGGGTGAAGTACGGGAACCAATGGTGGAAACGTACCTCTCCCAGCACTCCTATTTCCGCCTTTTGATGAGCCGCCGGGCCTGAGCACGGAGACGTTTGAATAAAATGAGGTTCTCCAAAGACGGGTGCCGCTTATGTCGCTGAAGAGCCCGCCGACGTTCTTTAATGCCTTCAGCTACCTCGGGAGACCACCAAGGCACTGACTTTTGCCGGGGGCACCCTAACGAACGAGGAATGGTGCGTTCTGCAGCGGAAACAATCGCTGCAGTCAGTGTCTCAACCGCCACATCGATGGTACCGTGGGGCAGAGATTCAACAGTGGCAGCAGAGGAGAACGTGTCCCAGTTTGCCTTGCTAAATGCCCATCTAGGCAAGCGTTCTTGGGAGCGACGCTGGGGTAGTGAAAGGAAGATGGGAAAATGGTCACTACCACACAAGTCCTCATGGACTCTCCAGTGGACCGATGGTACAAGCCCTGGGTTGCACAACGACAGATCTATGGCCGAGAACGTGCCATGCGCCACACTGAAATGTGTGGCGGCGCCAGTGTTTAAGAGGCAGAGGTCGAGTTGGGAGATGAGATTCTCGACATCTCTGCCTCGGCCAGTAATCTTCATTCCACCCCACAGGGGATTGTGGGCGTTAAAATCCCCCAAGAGAAGAAAAGGCGTGGGAAGTTGAGTGACAAGTGCAGCCAATTCTGTCAGGGAGACTGTACCACCTGGAGGGAGATAGACACTGCAGACGGTTATGTCCTGGGTAGTCCTTACGCGGACAGCCACAGCTTCCAATGATGTTTGAAGGGCCACAGGAGCACTATATACAAAGGTAAGGACATACACGCAGGCTCCATCTGACACACTATTGTAAGTGCTACGGTTGCAGTAACAACCCCTGTATCCATGAAGGGCAGGGGTCCACATTGCCGGAAACCAGGTTTCCTGGAGGGCAAGGCATAAAGCAGGTGTCATGCTTAGAAGCTGACGTAGCTCAGGTAGATGGCTAAAATAACCGCCACAATTCCACTGGATTATTGTACAAAGCGTGTCCTGTAGGGGCATGCAGGCACTGAAAAGGCAAATTACTTCACAGGGTCACATGCTGCCACCGACTGAGTGACGGACGTCGCTACGTCCATAGTTTCTGAGGAGATGGCGAGATCCAGGTCATCAGGGGACGCAAAGAGCTCGACCTCATCCTCAGACGCTGAGCTGACAGGAAGCGGTGGCGCGGGAACCACTGGGTCCTTATGCTTCTTGGAGAGCTTCCTCTTCTCTCTCTTGTCTTTGGGAGGAGGGTTTGCATGCTGGGAGGGCTTTCCTGACGCATTATCTGGAACAGAGGAAGAGCGTGAAGCCCTTCGACCAGCAGCTAGTGGCTTCTTCAGCCACTGGCTAGTGTCTTGTGAGACATTTGTAGAGTCCTTGGAAGGTTTGTCCCCAAGGGACCCCTTCCGAACGAAGGAGGCCGGAGGAGACTGTTGCATCTCCGGCGGAGTAGCCGGAGAGGGCTGTCGCTTCTCCGGCTGAGGAGCTGGAGAAGGCTGTCGCTTCTCCAGCTGAGAGGTGGGGACTGACGTCCCCGGTTGTTCGGGCCGCACTGCTCCCAAACTGGGCGTTTCGGGAGTAGTGGAAGAGAGAGTGGCCCGTACCAGCGGTGGGGCAGGCGTAACTTGATTTCTCTGTGGGCCAATGGAGAAGGGAGTCTTTGCAGGAACTGGTGGCGTCAATGTGACAGTAGCATAGCTCCTCAACATAGGTGTGGAGTTGAGTCGTTCCATCTTCTTCTTTGCCTCTTGGTAAGTTAAACGGTCCAAGGTCTTAATTTCTTGTATCTTCCGCTCTCGTTGGTAGACTGCACAGTCTGGTGAGCAGGGAGAACGATGCTCCCCACAGTTAACGCAGGTGGGAGGCGGAGCACATGGAGCATTAGGATGCGAAGGTCGTCCACAATCACGACACGTGGGGCTGGCAGTGCACCTGGAGGACATGTGTCCGAATTTCCAGCACTGGAAGCATCGCATAGGGGGCGGGACATAGGGCTTGACATCGCACCGGTAGATCATGACCTTGACCTTCTCAGGCAAGCAGTCGCCCTCAGGATGAAGGCACCGGTAGCGACCCTATTATCCTTGGGCCCCCTAAAGACACGACGGACAAAGTGTACACCTCGTCGTGCCAGGTTCTCCCGTAGCTCGTCATCAGACCGTAGCAGAAGATCTTTATGAAAAATAATCCCCTGGACCAAATTTAAAGACTTATGGGGAGTGAGGTTACGGGGATGTCACCGAGCTTCTCACAGGCGAGTAATGCCCGTGACTGTGCAAATGAAGCTGCTTGTATCAGAATGGCCCCGCTCCTCATTTTGGAAAGAGACGCCACTTCCCCAAACTTATCTTCGAGATTGTGCACAAAGAAAAGAGGCTTAGTCCCCAAAAATGAATCCCCATCAGTTCTGCTGCATACAAGGTATCGCGGTGAATACGGCTCCTGTCTGTCTGCAGCCCTACGTTCCTCCCATGGTGTGGCGAGGGAAGGGAACGAGTTGGGGTTATATGTCACAGCGTTAAATTCCACCTTACTACGCTTAGAGACATTGGCGGTCGGGCGACCACCAGACTGAGATTTCACCCGCTTCATTGCGGGGCATCCGCCCCGATGCCACCCACTCCGACCAGGGGCTCTCCCCACGGGCGCCACCCAGCCACAGCAAAGGCCACCTGTCAGCATGGCCGTTGCCGGGAGTCCCGATGCCCCAGAGAGACGGGCATCTACTCCTTGGCTTACGTGGGGAGGTGTCAGCTCCGGCATCTGCGGTACGATCCCTGTGTTGTCATAGGGCTACAACCTAGAGGGTACATGACGACCCCACCACAACGGGCTGGCTACTGTGCTGGATTTTGGGTGCCATGGGTAGTCCATAGTGATCGTAGGTGCAGATGGTGACGCACTAAGGGCGTAACTTACACAATCCATCAGGTGTGCATGCCCAAAATGAGGGATGGAGGGTGCAGTTACGACGCCAAGACGATAAAGAGTGCCAAGGTCTTAGGGCACAGAGGACTGATGGTGCACCACGTAAGGTGTCCTTCCCCAAAAGGCTCGTACTTCTATTGAATTTGTAAAAATGGAGGTCAAACCCCAATGGGGACCATCATATTAAAGGCCGAAACAGTTGAGACTCCTTTTAGTCGCCTCTTACGACAGGCAGGAATACCGCGGGCCCATTCTTACCCCCGAACCCGCAGGGGGAACGACTACGCGGGACATCCTACTACAATGCACAACAGAATTAAAGAACCACTTTTTGAAAACCACTTGATTGCCTTACATAAGTTTGAAATTTGGCTCAAAAGTGCCTACAACCCGCTTCCGTAATGGTGCAAAAGCGTCACCCACGGCTAGACGACGCTTGAAACAGCAAGGTGTCGACACATGCGGAAAAAAGCTCAGAGCTTAGATCATGTGATGTGCAAAGTGATTTGGTGATGTCACATTGGCACCAAATTTCACCGCAGTTCTGTCCAAAGCGATTGTGGATGTGTCTTCACATCCCCTCTTAACCACATTTGACCCCGCCTTTAGAAGCCTCTGCGTTGAAGGTCAGAAATCACGCAGTTTTCTTACGGGTGGCTAAGGAAGCCATTTCAGACCCACCGTCGCTCAGAATCGACAACGACAAAGCCTCAGCGGGTGGCATAAATGCCGTCAATGAAACCACCCCTTTCTCCGGTGTGTTTAGCCTTATCCATTTCGCGGTTGAAACGAGGATTCGCAGTGTGGTGAGCATAAGGAAGACATTCTTCACAACCACTGGTACTGCTAACACCCGCGGACGTTTCAAGCCTTCTCTAAGGGCTGCATCCCCAAGGAACGTGATCGCACTCTTTTGGAGTGTAGCGCGACCTCAACTTTCTTCTCCTGTACAGGTTGGAACCGCAGGAGACCGCTCAAAGCCATTCGACGAAATTTGAACGTGGTCCGGAGCAGCAAAGGGTACTTACCCTTCGACACCCCTTAGGAGTAGTTCGCTTACCATCAAGTGCAAGAGCAGCCGCCAGGCAGAGCTGCTGTCGAAGTTTCTGACTCATCCATCTGTAACGTGCTCAACAAACTTGTTTGGATTGCACCCAGGGTGTGGCCTGACTGGGGAGTCTTAAAGGGACTCCACGCCGTTTTATTCACGCACATGTTAATGTTGCACTCCAGCGTGACGACGCCACAGGAGGGCGGCAATCAGGAAGGTTGAAAAAGCAAAAGTACCCTCTACTGCTTCGGATCATGTTCAAATTTCGTGGAATGATTTTGAGCGGTGTACACAAGACCAGAGTTGCGGTGGCGCTGCGCTTCAAAGTGGTGCAACGACGTTCAGTGGGGATGCAGCACCACAATATACTTAGAGAACGGCTGTAGCGTCCGAGGGCGACAGCAGTGTCAAAGTTTGTCACGAACATCTTCCTATTGCTTATCACACTGAGAATGGTGCAAGCTGTGTGAAAGATGCAAATGCAACGTCTCTAAAGAAAAGGGTTGTCTGCAGTGCGCCTAGCCAAGCTCCAGGCACTCACAACAGCACTCTGACTCGCACCCACCGAGTCTGAGAGATCAGCGACACTAAAACCTATAACACTTGCAGAAACGGTTGAAGAATTTATAAATATGAAGGGTAGTCAAATGAAAACCGAACACTTGCCACAACGGGACAATAGAGCCTTTTTCCATTCAAAAGTAGTCACCACGTATGTTATCAGCCGGACGAAGACTACGCTTCAGCAATTTGATTGGGAAATAATGCAACGTCGTCCATACAGCCGGATCTTTCACCGTGTGATTTTCACATCTTTAGCAACCAGAAGAAAGACATGCGTGGATGTTGGTTTCAGTCGGACGAGGAAGCGCAATAGTGGATGCGGTTGAGGATTCGTCAGCGGTTGACCGCGTTCTGCGAAACAGGTCTCCCAGTAGCGTAAATTTACATGTAATTCAATAATTCACAACACTATTGATATGAATGCAGTAAGATTGCCGTTTCAGAAACCGATGGCGAAGAATGTTCATCATTAAGGAGGCAAGAAGAAAACAAGAACCGGCTTACAGTTCCTTGTTAGCGGATAGTTTGCCACTGGTCTCGGATAAACGCCAAATGATTCGTAAAGTGAGGGTAAGGCGTTATTATTGGTGTTCCGTCGGGTGTATCGAGTCGCTGACCCTGTGGACCGGCGAGTGCTTTTCCATAGGTATATGATGTTTACTGACAAATTGTTTTAGCCCCACGAATAACACACTATAAACTATACGTGCATCAGTCGTCTGCTCCGCGTATGTACACAGCGCTGAAAGGGTCCAATGAGTCCAAATCAATACCTGTTGCAACATAAGTTCTTTTACTGAAACCAACAATTGTAAACGAATTCATGTTATTTAATATCAAGAAAGTAAGGATAACTAGGGTATATCTGCACGTCGACGTCGGCGTTATTACAGACGGAGCGTAAGTTCAGATTCGGAAAGAGTAGGGAACAAAATCACACGTGCCACCTCGCATACGCCTTATTGACCTTAAGCTATGTGAGAAATTACGGAAAACATAAGTCTGAATGGTTCAACGAGAATGTGAAACGCCCTCGTTCCTAGCAGGAGTCCGGTATCTCACCGCTAAGCCACCTTGCTCTGTCATTTAATGCAATCAGCAGTTAAAGAGAAGGCACATAGGAGGTGCAGCTTCAAAAAAGGTCGTTAAAGCTTATCGTATGAGTAATGTACCTGATATAACGACTACCATGAAATGATTTTTACGAAATAATTATGACAAAATCATGGAACTAATTCCCACAAGGAATATATGCATGTTGGTGATGCCTAATGACCCGTGGTGCTCTTGGAGGCTAGTGAGTCGCTGTCATGAGTGAAACCACGAAGAATTCTTCTTTGCCAGTTGGAACACGAATCAATATTATCCACGAGGAAAAAGCATGTTTAGGTAGTCACACGTTATTGGGAACGTTTTAGAAATACGCCTATATTTCTATCCATAGTGGGTTGCTAAGAAACCAGCATCTCACTCACTGTTAGCCAAGGATGCTGGCTTTATAAGTAAACTCATTTCTACCACTTGCGTTTTGAAATGATGATGAAATGAATAAAGAGTCTTTATTTTTGTACAAAGCAGCGTGAGATACTCTAAATGCTTTCGTTTCAACCCATTTTTTCTCATTCCAAGTCTTGCGTAATGAAATTACCCAATATAAAAATTTTATTTCCTTTGTAATACAGAGAGCCTGAAAATTCCCCAATATAGACTGAAACAGGATGCTGAATAATAAATAAAAAACAATAGCAGCTCTAGTACATAGAATAGAATTCCTGAAATGTAGTTGAATCAGAAAATACGAATAATTAAATAGTTACTTCTTTGATGGCCTTAAAGCTATACTGCTCCTATATACATAAAATCATGCAGCTGGATGTTGAAATTTTATCATCACTTTAGAAGATTTTTGCTCAGTTTAGCGTTAAATATTGGCATCACTCATATTTGTGCGTTTTCATACATTCGCGCTATTGTTAAGACGCAGGACCGCTATGCGGGAAGTATGTGGTTAAAGTTGTGTAGTGATTTCACAGGTGGTAGTTAGGTAGGTAGAACATAAGAGCACAGCTTAAGTTGTTGCGACTGGAACGAACAACAGTGACTCTTAGAACCATTACGATCTCGTAAGTTTGGCACTTCTTTCGGAGTATGTTGCAATTTCTGAGACGGTGGTTAGGTTAGGACCCAAGAGCACATTTAAATTTATTCCAAATTCCGCTCTACATCGTATCATACGTATTTATATATGATTGTGTCATAGTACATCTTCCTACAGATAGCGTCATTGGTTCCTCCATTTTATGGAATCAGTTAACAATCTGTTGCCATCTACTATCCCCTGTTTATCATTTTTTTCTTAAAATTTCATTTTCAGCTTACAGTATGACAAATTTTGTGATAATTGGTAGTAGGTATACCTCTTGTGTATATTTGAACATCATTTACATGTACGGGTAAACCCAAAGTCCGCTAACATTTGAAAATTCAGTACTTCAAGGAATAATGTAAATAGAGAGGGAAAAATTGACGCACGTCTTGAAATGACATAGTTCTAAACAAAAATGGTACACGAAAATACCAGCAGTTGGCGATTCATAAGATATAAAAGCAATAATTCGCATAACAATTTCCAGCGAAGACGACGTTCTTTATAACAAATATACAGAATGTCGGCCTTCTATCGTCAACAATAACTGCAGTCTAGGAGCTATCTGTGAAGAGCAGCGTACAGTAAATCAGTAGTTATGGTGAGAAATTGCCGTCGGATGTTGTCTTTTAGCGTCCCTAGTGAGGTCGGACGGTCGTGTTAGACTTGTGCAACTTCAGGTAATCGCACAACCAATCAGCACAGAGATTGTGGTCTGGGGACCTGGGACACCAAACATGACGGACGTGGCGGCTCAGCATGCGATCCTCACCAACCAATGTACGTAAGACTTCTTTCACACGCATGGCAAAATGGAGTGGAGCGTCATTCTGCATAAAATTCGTACCATCCAGCAGGCGTTTTTCACACTACAACCAAATACGGAGAAAAAGTAATCATAGTTCATAGAAGAAAGGGGTCCCAAAATTTTCAATCAGCTGGTGACAGGTAGCTTAGGCGTTCACAAGAGGAAGCGTCTGAACTTTAACGGAACTACTCTTGAAAACAATGTTGGAAAATACACTTAGAAAGTAATAGGTCGAACAACTGTTTGAAGGAAATACGATAACTTCACGCCTGTAGTTTTGCAGGGAGAGGAAGAGGAAATAAATTGATTAGGGAACTAAAGGCCACAGAGAAGGGAGGGGTAATGTGGGAAAGTGTGTGTGGGGAGGCATCGCGCGGGGAGCACGGCGGGGTTCCCTGCGCCGTATTTATGACGCGCGATAATTCCTGAGCCGAGCCGCCCCCCGCCGTGCCCCATAAGGAATTATCACCGAAAACCCGCATAAAGTGCCCGCCCGCGCCCTCCCACGTAGAGCCGGCACGAACTCCCTCTCCGATGCAACAACAGCTCGCGTGCCAGCCTCGACTTGCACGGAGGTGCTATGTACAATAGTGGAATTCGAGCGCCGCGACCATTGCGTGTATCAGAAATCGCAAAAACATTCCCACAGCTCTGGCGCCATTGCTGGTGTTTGTTAACGATGTCGAATGCTCTACGTCGCCTCCTCCCTTCTGCCTAGGCAATATTTCAAAAAAATAAGGTTGACTGAGTGTAATTTTGTAGGCAGTCACAATGCGTTATTGAAAACGGCAAACTACTTATCCCGAGGTTTAGACATCTTAAGAGGTCGAAAAATCTTCGTAAATCGATCTGGAACACCTGTTAAACTTTGCTCTCTCCGAAATGCGATTAATGCACAGTTGAAGCTGAAATCCTATTTTTTTATTTGAATATTAAAATATAAAAACAAAGGGTAAAACCACAACACAAAGAACTGAAAATTGTTGATCATCTTTCAGTCCCATCAGTTCCAAATGCAAGATGGTTATAATTAAAGTGCAGGGGCCTACGGAGGTTCAGTGTGTGCTGTGTGCTGGCAGCGAATCTTCCTAGATGTGCTGCAGCGTTAATGCGGAACCGATTTCCGCTAACAAATCAGTTCCAGTTGTGGCCAACAGATGGAAATCTGGCGTCGTATACTGTTTGTACGACGGTATGACATCCACGCTATCATTTGACAAGCCATAACGTGAGGGATTAAGAGAGCTTCGGAGGACGTAACCTCAAGTAATGTAGAAGGGATCGATAACGTTCCATCAGAATTTCTAAAATCTTTAGGGAAAGTAACAAAAAAATGACTATTCTCTTTGGTGAATAGAATGTATGAGACTGGCAATATACCGTATGACTTCTGGAAAAAAATATCATCCACACAATTCTGACGAATGCAAAAGCTGACAAGTGCGAGAATTATCGCACCGTCAGCTTAACAGCTCATGCATCCAAGTTGCTGAAAAGAATGATGTACAGAAGAATGGAAAAGAAAATTGAGGATGCGTTAGATGACGATCAGTTTGGGTTTAGGAAAGCAATGATGCAAATAAAAAAAAGGTTCAGGATTTGTATTAAAATTCAAGGTGAAAGGGTATCAACCATACGATTCGCTGATGACATTGCTATCGTGAGTGAAAGTGGAAAAGAATTACATGATCTGCAGAATGGAATGGAAAGTCTCATGAGTACAAAATACGGATTGAGAGTAAATCGAAGAAAGACGAATGTAGTACGAACTAGCCGAAATGAGAACAGCGAGAAACTTAACATCAGGATTGATGGTCAGGAAGTAGATGAAGTTAAGGAATTTTGCTAACTAGGCAGCAAAATTACAAATGACGGACGGAGCAAGGAGGACATCAAAAGCAGACTAGCAGTGGCAACAAGGGCATTCCTGGCCAAGAGAAATCTACTAGTATCAAACATAGGCCTTAATTTTAGGAAGAATTGTCTGAGAACAGACGTTTGGAACACAACATTGTTTGGTAGTGAAACATGAACTCTGGGAAAACCGGAGCAGCAGGGAATGGAAGCATATGAGATGTGGTGCTACAGACGAATGTTGAAAATTAGGGGGACTGATAAGATAAGGAATGAAGAGATTCCGCACAGAATCGGAGGGGAAAGTAATGTGTGGAAAACACAGGGAAAGGATGATAGGACATCTGTTAAGACGTCAGGGGCTGACTTCCATGGTACTAGAGGGAGCTAAATGGTTCAAATGGCTCTGAGCACTATGGGACTTAACAGCTGTGGTCAGCAGTCTCCTAGAATTTAGAACTACTTAAACCTAACTAACCTAAGGACATCACACACATCCATGCCCGAGGCAGGATTCGAACCTGCGACCGTAGCAGTCGCACGGTTCCGGACTGCGCGCCTAGAACCGCGAGACCACCGCGGCCGGCCTAAAGGGAGCTGTAGAGCGCAAAAACCGTAGAGGAAGACACAGATTGGAATACATGCAGGAGATAATTGAGGACGTAGGTTCCAAGTGCTACTCTGACATGAAGAGGTTGGCACACGAGAGGAATTCGTGGCGGTCCGCATCAAACCCGTCACAAGACCGATGACTAAAAAGGAACGTGAGGCTATCGAAAAGAGAGACCGTACACTGTTAGTGGAACTGTTTTAAGTGAACGGCGGCAACTGCACTGCTGCTTTCAGAAGGCATCGCCGAATGAAAGGTCTGAGGAGAAGTTCGATGTCATTAAATGGTTTATAGAAGATGATAACGGATAATATATCAGGACAGCTTTTATGTTTTAGAGCCCCACAGCCTAATTAAAAGCTCAAGAAAAGAACTTCCTAGGACTGTAAAATGTTTCGTTGACAATATGATGAGGTTTCTGAACATTTGTGCTTGCAGAAATTCCACGCCCAAGAAGATTTCTGCCAGCTGCCACAGTTCCAAAAGAGGGGTCTCTTGATTGGAGATCTTTAAGATTCTCACAGTTCGTACTTGAATATGAATTTACTGAATCTGTCCCCAACCTCATTTTGGCGTTAGAATTTTTCTTAATTTCGTGTGTTCCGGTAGTGTCATGTGATAGAATTTTTTCGAAACTGAAACTAATAAGAATTATCTTACGTCTACTACGAGCCAAACTCGACCCTGTAGCTTGGCAATTTGGTCAATCGAAAATACTGAAGCTGAAGGTATGAATTTTGAGGACACAATTTCAAAATTCTCGCAAGACAAAGAAGGAAGTGATTCTAAACTACATGTTAAAGTCGCCTATCAGCAAGAAGATCTTTGTTTGTTTATACTGCTTCATTATTAAAGGATTAAACATTTTTATAAAAAATTCCGTTTTACTCATTTTTAACATTATACTGCGGCGCGGCAAGCTACTGTTTACCGCCCTGCCAGTGTCCAGCAATGTTCATTTGTCTAGCTAAAAGATGTAGTAGAAAATACTAGACCACTACTGTCTATTGCAGGTCGCAACTTACATAGAATTGTCCGGTAAACGGGATGTGGCTAGCTACTGAAATAAAAGTTTTAACTTGGCAATGTCAATTCTCAGGTATATTTTTACGATAAAGATCACAGTTAATACTGCCAAGTCCGTGCTATGTGGCAACACAATGTAAAGTTCACACGCACACCACAATCACACACGTAACCAGTATATGGTATTTACACCCGTTACCGAAGTTAATAGAGTTCACCGGATCGTTAAGTTATGAAAATACTCGCTCAAATGTTGTGCACTCTGCTCTACACGTAATACCTGTTCCAGTCTTAGATCGCACAACACGCCACACGGTTTTAACTAACAGTCAAAAGTAATAATTTTGATATTCCGTCCGAAATTCCACACGACTTCCACTATACCGTTCACTTAAATACACTTTGTACTACTTCGCGAACTCGTAATTAGCATTTTTCGCGATTTTACAGTACTTTCGTCGGAGCCGCTTTCAATTAGATGTTACTAGTTCGAACCCTCAGCCCCGACTCCCCTAGATCACACCAAAGGCTTTGTTCCCAGCATAGATTGGCGCGAGCCTGCATTTCTCTGATTGGCTGATATCACAAACAGCAAATCAGGTTGCAGTATTATCCCGCGCTAACCCGCGCTTTACTTCAATGACCAATCATAGTAAAACATTTCTTTCTATGGCAATTGCTAAATAAATAAATTTAGAAAAGTATCAAATATAAAATTACTCCTTCTGAAATTACCGATTAATTTGTGTTCTACTGACGATTTATTAGTACCATAAACTGACTGCACATTTAATTATAGTAAATCCCCTGTATGGTTTAACTGGTACTTCGTGAATAAACAAAACAATTTTCATTTGCTTCTGTTCTTCTTCACTCATACAACACTCACACAGCTATAATTATGCAAATACATTAAATATTAATCAAACATAACTTTACAACATTGTTTTGACTACGACTACTAGCACTGTCCGTCAACTGCTGACCTCTGACGCCTACTAGTACAACTACGTGCAGCTCTGTAACTCAGGTCCATATGAGCTGGTGACATCTGTCGATGACTCATGCCTATAACGATATCGTCCTAACAAGTGACAGGAGCGATGCGAAGGCGCTACGCCTCAATACTTTGCTTGCTTAACAATGTTTATCAAAAAACTGCTTTCCCCTAAAAAATCTGATTCTTCTTTCTTATATTGAGGGAGTGTGAGGATGAGGGATGGGGATGAGCGTGAAAAGTTAAGACTCCACTCTGGATGCCAAACCGAGCGAGGTGGCGCAGTGGTTAGCACACTGGACACGCATTCGGGAGGACGACGGTTCAATCCCGTCTCCGGCCATCCTGATTTAGGTTTTCCGTGATTTCCCTAAGTCGCTTGAGGCAAATGCCGGGATGGTTCCTTTGAAAGGGCACGGCCGATTTCCTTCCCCATCCTTCCCTCCCCTGAGCTTGCGCTCCGTCTCTAATGACCTCGTTGTCGACGGGACGTTAAACACTAATATCCTCCTCCTCCTCCTCCTCTGGATGCCAAACTACTTAGCTTCGCCATTGCTGAGAGTGAACGTGGGGGCGGGGAGAAGGGGGGGTGCGAACTGGATCGGAAATCCAATTACATGCGGATGCCAAAAAAGGGAGATAAAGGTACGCTCGGGGCAGCATTAAATCGAGGGAAAGATATACTACGGACGACGCGACGGGGAAAGTGGTGGCGGCTGGCACTCTGACAATGGGGAGCGTTGTGGCGCGGCCGGCGGGCGCCGCGCGGCCAAAGGTCAAGGCGGCACGCGCCACATTCCGCAGCGGCAGCCGCGGCCGGCCGCGGACGCCGCCGTGCCCGCCCCCGCACTCGAGCGGCAGGCGTGCCTGCCGAGCTTCGGATAACTCGCTGCACAGGCCGCCCCGCCGATTTCTGTGAGGCGGCCGAGGCAGACCGCTCAGAGTACACTTGTGTGCAAAACCTGAGGACCAAAGTAACATTCGCACGATCTGTCACTGCCAAGTGACACAGCTCGATGAAACTTGGACCATACATGTACTGAAGCGCCAAAGAAACTGGTATAGCCATGCGTATTCAAATACAGAGATATGTAAACGGCAGAACAAGGTGCTGCGAACGCCTACGAAAGACAACAAGTGTCTGGTTCAGTGGCTACATCGGTTACTGCTGCTACAATGGCAGGTTATCAAGATTTAAGTGAGTTTGAATGTGGTTTTATACTCGGCGCACGAGCGATGGGACACAGCATCTCCGATGTAGCGATGACGTGGGGATTTTCCCGTACCACCATTTCACGAGTGTGCCGTGAATATCAGGAACCCGGTTTTAACAAATCTCCGACATCGCTGCGGCCGGAAAAAGATCCTTCAAGAACGGGACCAATGACAACTGACGAGAATCGTTGAACGTGACTGAAGTGCAACCCTTCCGCAAGTTGCTGCAGATTTGAGAGCTGGGCCATCAACAAGTGCCAGCGTGCGAACCATTCAACGAAACATCATCGATATAGGCTTTCGGAGCCGAAGGCCCACTCGAATACCTTTGATACCTCTGAGCACTATGGGACTTAACTTCTGAGGCCATCAGTCCCCTTATAACTTAGAACTACTTAAACCTAACTAACCAAAGGAGATCACACACATCCATGCCCGACGTAGGATTCGAATCTGCGACCGTAGCGGTCGCGCGGTTCCAGACTGAACCCCTCGGCCACTCCGGCCGGCGAATCTACATCTACATCTACATCCATACTCCGCAAGCCACCTGACAGTGTGTGGCGGAGGGTACTTTGAGTACCTCTATCTGTTCTCCTTCTATTCCAGTCTCGTACTGTTCGTGGAAAGAAAGTCTGTCGGTATGCCTCTGCGTGGGCTCTGATCTCTCTGATTTTATCCTCATGGTCTCTTCGCGAGATATACGTAGGAGGGAGCAATACACTGCTTGACTCCTCGGTGAATGTCGAAACTTCAACAAAAGCCCGTACCGAGCTACTGAGCGTCTGTGTTGCAGAGTCTTCCACTAGAGGTTATCTATCATCTCCGTAACGCTTTCGCGATTACTAAATGATCCTGTAACGAAGCGAGCTGCTCTCCGTTGGATCTTCTCTATCTCTTCTATCAACCCTATCTGGTACGGATCCCACACCACTGAGCAGTATTCAAGCAGTGGGCGAACAAGTGTACTGTAACATACTTCCTTCGTTTTCGGATTGCATTCCCTAAGGATTCTTCCAATAAATCTCAGTCTGGCATTTGCTTTACCGACGATTAATTTTATATGGTCATTCCATTTTAAATCACTCCTAATGCCTACTCCCAGATAATTTATGGAATTAACTGCTTCCAGTTGCTGACCTGCTATATTGTAGCTAAATGGTAAAGGATCTAACGACCTTCGATGACTGCACGACATAAAGCTTTACCCCTCGCCTGGACCCGTCAACAGCGACATTGGCCTGCGAACATGTTGCCTGGTCGGACGAGTCTCGTTTCAAATTGAATCGATCGGATGGACGCTTACGGTTATAGAGAGAACCTGCATGTCAGTAGGGGACTGTTCAAGCCGAGTGTGGCTCTGTAATGGTGTGGGGCGTGTGCAGTTGGAGTGATATGGGACCCCTGATACGTCTAGATACGACTCTGACTGGTGACACGTACGAAAGCATTCTGTCTGATCACCTGAATCCATTCATGTCCACTGTGCATTCCGACGGACGTGGGCAATTACAGCAGGACAAAGTGACACCTCACACGTCCAGAATTTCTACAGAGTGGCTCCAGCAACACTCATCTGAGTTTAAACACTTCCGTTGGCCACGAAACTCCCCAGACATGAACATTATTGAGCATATCTGGGCTGCCTTGCAAAGTGCTGTTCAGAAGACATCTGTACCACATCGTACTCTTCCGGACATTTGGACAATTCCCTCCAGCACTACTTCAGACATTAGTCGAGACCATGTCACGTCGTGTTGGGGCACTTCTGAGTGCTCGCAGGGGCCCTACACGATATTAGGCCAGTGTACCAGTTTCTTTGGTTCTTCAGTGTATAAGGAACTGCTTTGGTCTAGTCCAGAAGGTAACTGAAAGGAATACGCAGTGAGACGAACAGAAATGACACTTTTATTCAAAAGAAAATAATTGCACCGAAGTCATCTCGATTTCTGATGGTGCCCTGGACATTACAAAAGGCGGGACACGGATCTTAATAGGGCGTATGATTACCGCAGACAGCAATGCATGCTCTGCTACGTCCTCCCGTACTCGAAACAAGGTTGGCAAAGAGTTCTTTGGATAGGGCACAATGACTTTTTCCGTTGCTTCAACTGCCTCGTATTGCGGGGCCAGCACTATGACATCACGCTATGTGACGTCGAACTTTCTGTATCCGACTGGAAAACATCTGGAAAGGTGCTCCCGCACTTCCATTCATTTTCACCTTGTTGGTAATACGCTATATTACTTCACCTAGCTCACCCTTATGTTCTTCAGAATAGTATAGATGCCGCATTTTACTTTTTCGTGCAGTTTATATCCAGTACGAGTTACTGTGCCGAGCTGCGCTTTTCGCTGCGTTGTGACGAACATTGGATACCGTGTCATTCCCTAACAGTCGCTGTGTTCGTCATGATCGGTTATTCAATCTGACGATGATGGAGTCCTCCTAAATGGGGACTGGTGTACGTATACTAGGCTGATGTCAAAGGCGAGTTATTTTCCCGTGACAGCCGATGTTTTCCGTTACCCACTGGGAAGAAGTTTTTGAAAGTGGTCACAGGAAGGAGCACAATACACAAGCTGCATTACCGGGAAACAGCCAATAAGAATGCCTAGATTCTCCTTCCTGTTTCTGACTGTCTCGGTGCCAGCTAGAGACGATATGCCAGGTGGCTATAATTAAAGTGCAGCAACTCTCGGAGGTCCAGCGTGCGCTGCAGTTATCATATGGCAGCGAAACTTGGTGGAATACTGATGCGTTGATGTGTAATCGATTTACACTGGAAAACGATTATTTCCTATTTCGGACACCAGGTGCAAATCTGGCACTGTGCAGCATCTCGTCGACGTCTCCAGCGTACGTACTGAACACATTGTATAAATGCCAGTTAATAATAATATCAAAATTATTCATTTCTCACTTCTTTGACCTTATACCTTTTTTTCTTGTTTGACCTTTTCTGCCCACGCGACGTTCCTAATTCATTACAAGTGAAAACATTCCTATAAGTCTGTCTTGCATCCACAGCGCCAGAGTTGTACCTGCTGGCCAAAATTGGAATTAAGCTTTTCCAGCTTAGACCGTTTACGCATTAACGAATTAGAATATGTACCATGTTTCACTGCTGTACCATAATTACAGCCGAGACTGGACATCTGTGATCAGCGGCACTTTAATTATAGCCACCCTGTATTAACTATTAGCGTTGCACACATTCCAGTCCAGTCTTCGAATCTTGGAATCTTTCTGAGTGTTATTAGTGTTGTGTCTAGACAAGAAAGCCTAGACACAATGAGAGGAAGCCGAAAGGCACGCGCTTAAACTCACGCAGGCTGGCGTGAGGTCTGAAACAGGATAGGTAATGAATGCTATAAAGAAAAGTACGTAGCTTCAGGAATACTTAACTTTAATCCACATTTGTAGAACATCGCTCTTGATGATACATTAATAGAATCGCAATATCAATTGAATACGGCGCCTTGCTAGGTCGTAGCAAATGTAGCTGAAGGCTGTGCTAACTATCATCTCGGCAAATGAGAGCGTAATTCTCAGTGAACCATGGCTAGCAACGTCGGCTGTACAACTGGGGCGAGTGCTAGTACGTCTCTCTAGACCTGCCGTGTGGTGGCGCTCGGTCTGCAATTACTGACAGTGGCGACACGCGGGTCCGTCGTATACTAGCGGACCGCGGCCGATTTAAAAGCTACCACCTAGCAAGTGTGGTGTCTGGCGGTGACACCACAATTAGTTTGCTATAGGACTTTCATTATTGAGTTTGCAGCAGTGAGAGGTTATACCCTGTCTCGAGGATCAAAGCGATGTTGGCGCGCCTTATTTAAACTTGGAGTTTAAACGTAATATGGCAGACAATTAATCCAAGCGTTTCAATAAAAGTTTCCGAGCGAATATACGGAGCAGTACATCGCGTACTTCGTCTCCCGCGCTACACGTCCCCTAGTGTGCTCAGATTATAGGCGCGGCCGCGAACGGGACCTTGCGCGAGGACACGAGAGCTCCGAGGACGGATGAAAAGACCGTTTCAAATTAACGTCTATAGCTGCGAAATTATGATACCGACCTTGATTTCTGTGTATATATCGTGAAAAGTGTGGTGTCACCGCCAGACACCACACTTGCTAGGTGGTAGCTTTAAATCGGCCGCGGTCCAGTCAGTAATTGCAGACCGAGCGCCACCACACGGCAGGTCTAGAGAGACGTACTAGCACTCGCCCCAGTTGTACGACGACTTTGCTAGCGACTACACTGACGAAGCCTTTCTCTCATTTGCCGAGAGGTAGTTAGAATAGCCTTCAGCTAAGTCCATGGCTACGACCTAGCAAGGCGCCATTAGCCTTACAGTGCTTGTGTTTAAAGAGTCTCATTTGTATCGTCAAGAGCGATGTACCACAATGATGGATTAAAAGTTAAGTATTCCAGCAGCTACGTACTTTTCTTTATAGCTTTCATTACGTATCCTGTTCCAGACCTCACGCCCGTCTGCGTTAGATTATAGCGTGCATTTCGGCCTCCTCTATCTACAAGGTGTTGGCACATTTGCCAACACATCAAAAAGACCGTGATGTGAAATAAAAGGGGCAGTCAAATGAAAATGAGACACACGAAAAAAGTAAGTAAACTGTTAATATTTAAAAAGTAATCATCACAACTGTTAAAACATTTATCCCACTGTGAGACAAGACAGTCAGTGCCATCATGGAAAGATATATGCGGTTGCCTACTGTGAGGTCTTGCCCACTCGTTGCTTGTAGGGTGCCCATAGGATGCTGCGATCTCGAAATGCTCTACAATAATTCAAACAAATGACATTAGTAGTTTTATTTCTATAAAGCAATTAACAATACTTAAATTTAATTACAGCAAATGTCGCTAGCGAGAGGCGACATGAAAACAGTTAAGTTCTTGGCTCAAATGGCTCTGAGCGCTATGGGACTTAACATTTGAGGTCATCAGTCCCCTAGAACTTAGAACTACTTAAACCTAACTAATCTAAGGACATCGTACATATCCATGCCCGAGGCAGGATTCGAACCTGCGACGTGGCAGTCACGCGGTTCCGGACTGAAGCGCCTAGAACTGCTCGGCCACCGCGGCCGGCTAGTAAAGTTCTTGCTATACACAAAGCCCAAGTAAGCACTTGGTACGGATCACGACAATCTGATAGCGTAGCACTAGTCCCGTTGCAGACTGGGGCGACCTGAGCGGCCGAGGCTGTCAGTAGCGGAGTTTATATTCACTTCTTCCAGGTGTCGCTCTTGGCGCGGCGCGGTCCAATTCTGCGCATCATTCGGCGGCGTTTTCTCACCGCCTTCCCTGCTCTTGCGTTCCGCATCTTCGTTCCGTCGCTTGTGGTTACGCCAGAACACCCACGCAACCATGATTGTACTCGGGTGTACACCTCTTCATCCGAAGCAAATGGACAGCCACGAACGTTTTTATTCAGGACTCCAAAAATGTGGAAATCGCATGGGGAGAGATCGGGACTGTATGGAGGATGTGTAGCCGTACTAGAAACAACCTCAGCAACATATGGGCGGGCCCATATATTACTTACGTTGTTTCGACAATGACGCCGAAGTTTTTTAATTTTTTAATGGTTCAAATGGCTCTGAGCACTATGGGACTTAACATCTGTGGTCATCAGTCCCGTAGAACTTAGAACTACTTAAACCTAACTAACCTAAGAACATCACACACATCCATGCCCGAGGCAGCATTCGAACCTGCGACCGTAGCAGTCGCGCGGTTCCGGACTGAGCGCCTAGAACCGCGAGACCACCGCGGCCGGCGCCGAAGTTTTGCTGGGAAGCTCTTTACACATCCTTCATACAGTCCCGCTCTCTCGCCATGTTATTTCCATATTTGTGGAACCCCGAAAAAAAAAATTCGTGGCTGTCGATTTGTTTCGGATGGAGAAGTGCACGCTTGGCACAATCGTGCTTACGTAGGCTATGGAAAACGTTTTTGCAAAAAGGCATTGACTATCTTGTCTCGCATTGCGATAAACCTGTTAACAGTTATGGCGACGGGGAAAGTGACAGTGGATATGACGTATCTTCCGTTACACATCCTAAGGTGACTTGCAGAGTACCGGCGTAGGTGCAGAAACCATGGAAAATCTAAATTTGCATCTCAGGACGGCGCTATGTGAATCCTAGTTAGGTAGTTAATTACTTGTTCCGTAGATGAAATTCACGATAAAAGTTATGATGTGGAACGTGTCAATAAGTACAGAACACTTATATATGAAGGGTGTTCTAAAGAAAAGGTACGAAACAACACTGTGGGTATAACTGAAGTCTTTATTCCAAAATAATCACCAGAGGCCTGAGGATAATTATCCCACTGATTCACGAGCGTAAGGATTCCGTGTTTTCAGAATTCCTGTGGCTGTGACAGGAGCCAGTCCTCCAGCATGTCCTTCAGTTCGTCGTCGGATTTGAAGCGCTTCCCTTTGAGCTGTCGTTTTAGCGGATCAAACACATGGAAGTCGCAGGACGTCATGACAGCGCTGTATGGTGGATGCTCTGGCTCATCAACTTGAACTTGGCCACTACATTTTGTGTGACAGTGGAAACATGTGAACGCCTGTTATAGTGGAGCAGAATTACACTCTCCACGAGCAGCCCAAGCCGTTTGCTGTTTACAGATTTCCTTGGGTTACGGAGGATCTCTCAGTCCACACACTGGTAAGCGTTCTCCCGTACTCCAGGAATTTGATGAGCATCGGACTTAGGACGTCGAAGAAGACGGTGAGCGCCATCTTACCTGCTGAGAGCACAGCTTCATATATTATTGGGGTACGTGACGGTGCTACATTCGCGTCCGTAGATCTCTCACACCACGTTATCCCAAAGTCGCATAAACAAATTTCAACCGGTTTGGTTGTTATGCGTTACGTAATTTTTCATTTGAACAATCCCTATACATCTAAACATTTGTGGGGCTGCATGCTGGCCATTTACAGTTTTTTAAATGACTAGTTTTTCTACTAAAAAATTCACATTTGGTATAGAAGGAGCAGTTCAGGACAAAGCTCTTTAATCTACTTTTGAAAACATTTCGGCTATGTCAGAAATTTTATTCCCATGGGTAGAGTGTCAAAAAGAATTTTATAGCTGCATGCTTTATCTATTTCCGTGCCGAAATTAGATTTATTAAAACGTAAAGCAGATTATTTTTCTTTCCACTATTGTACTAGTGAATATCTCTGTTCTTCTCAAACTTTGATGTCTATTCAGAGACCTGGCTTGGTGTGTTTCCGATTCGTCTCGCCATGTCGATTATCACATAAGTACAGTCAAATTCATCAGATGTCTTCCTTACCGCGTCATTTCTGCTGCAGACAGTTAAAACTACTCGTGCTTCGTGCCCGCTCATGTCATTTTAATTGTATGAACCACCTGTGGATCATAGCATACGACGTAGCGTAGCTGCCTTTAAAGCTGTCCAGCAAGTACTCCGTTTCTCTCGAAATTTTTCTACGCGGGAAATAATTCTTTGCAAACAGTTGGCTTTTAGTAGGGAAACATGTATTCTTTCAGAGAGTCTCAGAGAAGTTGTTTTTATACTCTACTAAAGCTAGTTTCTACGCAAAAAGACGGTCGGTGCCGGAGATTCCAAGACGATTTCACGTCTAGTCAGTGACTTAGTAAATGTCATTTCATGTTTACGAGCACAAAGCTATTTAACTGGGATTTCTGGTCGAAGCTCTAAATGGAATACTCAGTTGCTTGTGCTTCTGTGTGTGTTAGATGTGGGGCATCGTCTTTAATTGTTCTAGTAGTAGGATTTTCAGCGCTAGAAGCTATTTCTGCAGAGGAAGACGACGGCAGTCTCACATGCCATAGAAAGATCACGGAGAAATTAAAAATTATGGTATTTTTTTTTATATATTTGGCATATTTCACTGCACACAGTATTCTACTGAAATTTTTCTCGGATTGTACATTTAATAACGTTGCGTCGACTGCTTCTACAGCGCGCGCGCGCGCACACACACACACACACACACACACACACACACACATTCAGAGTCCACATAACATGCAAACATCCTTTTGATACTGTCGTCTAGTTTTTTCTCTGTGCAAGATGTTTTTTGCACTGTAGCAATGTACAAGGCACGTAGTTACTTTAGGTTTACTGTTTCAAAGCATTTATTTCTTCGATGTTATGAGTTTAGAGGATGCACCTTCGCCATTGGATGGTGTACATTCTTTCCTACAGCCACTGAAGAGAACCATATTCTTAGAATTTGCGCAACATGCACTGTGAAGCGACGCTCACGCGCTGATAACCTGTTTGTTGAGCGCCCGTAAACTCCTTGCTTCCGCGGAACTGACACCGAACGAAAAGCCAAACGTTGTGAAATTCAGTACATGACATTATCTAACAAACGTAATTAAAAGATATGCTTACGATGATCTATGCAGCTAAGTGACTTTACTGATTATTTTTTTGTTGAAGCACGCCAGAGTCAATGGCATACGTTGCATAATGGACAAATATCCAGTAAACGGAAACGACAATATTTGTACATCACGCGGAAGTGGAAAATCTGATTCCAGACTGTTCCTGAACACTGCACAACCGTTTCTCACGCATCTCCGACATAGCTTGCTTCAGTGATAAGATCAGGAGGTAAACAGAATGAAACGTGCAGTTATCGCTTCTCGCATAGGCGTGGAAATACTGTCTGTAAAACACAGCCTTGCTGACAGGTAATCTTGTTACGCAACACAACGTCATCCCGACACAATTCACTTGTGGGGAGTATAGCTTCTACGGGAAGGAAGGAAGATCATGGTTCAACGTTCCGTCGACAACGGGATTGTTATTCAAGGATGGCGAAGGAAATCAGCCATGCCCCTTCAAGGAAACCATCCCCGTATTTTCCTGGAGCGATTTAGGGCAATCAAAGAAAACCTATATAAGGATGGCCAGACGAGGTTACTAGTGTTTTCCTCCTGAATACGAGTCTAGTCTGCCATCACTACGCCACTTGCTCGGTGCTTCTGTGTAAAAGACAAACGAGCCGTAACAGAAGTATCTTCTTGTAGATGATGAAGTTGGATTGTGGGGCTCTTAACTCCGCGGTTATCAGCGCTCGTAAAAACTCCCAACCTTTACCCAGTCCAATGTCGCCACATTCATGAATGATGATGAAACGATGAGGATAACACAAACACCCAGTCATCTCGAGGCAGGTGAAATCCCTGACCCCGCCGGGAGTCGAACCCGGGACCCCATGCTTGGGAAGCGAGAACGCGACATGCGAGACCACGAGCTGCAGACTCTTCTTGTAGATGTCCCTCACTGGGAACCGTGAACTTGGCCCCGGAAGTGGATTTTTGCTATCGTTTCAAGCAGTTTCATTTCTCTCTTTTTTACCCATTCTGTGCGTAATCTGCAAGATTCTATGAATGTATATGGATTCCGAAATTTCTCCAGTATATCAGAAGATGACTGTCATCTATTTCCTGAAGCGTACAGTTCAGGATTAATTTCAATTGTCCGTGTGGTGGTCTCCCTCAGATCAGCTAAATGTATTTAGGTTATGAAGCTTGTCTCAGAGTAAGCCCAGTACTATCCATTCACAAGATTGGGCCACATTGAAATATACCTCATACTGGTTAAACATTACTTTCTTAAACCAAAATTGACTTTATACACTCATTTGTAGCCTGTTGTACCACATGGGTGTTCAAGATGAGAAACCCGACAAAAAAACCTTTATTTCAGGTGAATACCCGTTTATATAAGATGTAACAGGTTTCAGTGCAAATATTTTTATAACTGGTATGTTAATACACTCCTGGAAATGGAAAAAAGAACACATTGACACCGGTGTGTCAGACCCACCATACTTGCTCCGGACACTGCGAGAGGGCTGTACAAGCAATGATCACACGCACGGCACAGCGGACACACCAGGAACCGCGGTGTTGGCCGTCGAATGGCGCTAGCTGCGCAGCATTTGTGCACCGCCGCCGTCAGTGTCAGGCAGTTTGCCGTGGCATACGGAGCTCCATCGCAGTCTTTAACACTGGTAGCATGCCACGACAGCGTGGACGTGAACCGTATGTGCAGTTGACGGACTTTGAGCGAGGGCGTATAGTGGGCATGCGGGAGGCCGGGTGGACGTACCGCCGAATTGCTCAACACGTGGGGCGTGAGGTCTCCACAGTACATCGATGTTGTCACCAGTGGTCGGCGGAAGGTGCACGTGCCCGTCGACCTGGGACTGGACCGCAGCGACGCACGGATGCACGCCAAGACCGTAGGATCCTACGCAGTGCCGTAGGGGACCGCACCGCCACTTCCCAGCAAATTAGGGACACTGTTGCTCCTGGGGTATCGGCGAGGACCATTCGCAACCGTCTCCATGAAGCTGGGCTACGGTCCCGCACACCGTTAGGCCGTCTTCCGCTCACGCCCCAACATCGTGCAGCCCGCCTCCAGTGGTGTCGCGACAGGCGTGAATGGAGGGACGAATGGAGACGTGTCGTCTTCAGCGATGAGAGTCGCTTCTGCCTTGGTGCCAATGATGGTCGTATGCGTGTTTGGCGCCGTGCAGGTGAGCGCCACAATCAGGACTGCATACGACCGAGGCACACAGGGCCAACACCCGGCCGGCATCATGGTGTGGGGAGCGATCTCCTACACTGGCCGTACACCACTGGTGATCGTCGAGGGGACACTGAATAGTGCACGGTACATCCAAACCGTCATCGAACCCATCGTTCTACCATTCCTAGACCGGCAAGGGAACTTGCTGTTCCAACAGGACAATGCACGTCCGCATGTATCCCGTGCCACCCAACGTGCTCTAGAAGGTGTAAGTCAACTACCCTGGCCAGCAAGATCTCCGGATCTGTCCCCCATTGAGCATGTTTGGGACTGGATGAAGCGTCGTCTCACGCGGTCTGCACGTCCAGCACGAACGCTGGTCCAACTGAGGCGCCAGGTGGAAATGGCATGGCAAGCCGTTCCACAGGAATACATCCAGCATCTCTACGATCGTCTCCATGGGAGAATAGCAGCCTGCATTGCTGCGAAAGGTGGATATACACTGTACTAGTGCCGACATTGTGCATGCTCTGTTGCCTGTGTCTATGTGCCTGTGGTTCTGTCAGTGTGATCATGTGATGTATCTGACCCCAGGAATGTGTCAACAAAGTTTCCCCTTCCTGGGACAATGAATTCACGGTGTTCTTATTTCAATTTCCAGGAGTGTATGTACACTCATCAGAGTATTGGTTGTTTTTCCTTTGAGTCGAACTGTTTTCTCACACATACGTCACAAACTTTCCGAGCCAATGTTTTCTGCATGGGCTGTAACAGCGCCACTAAGTGGACTACGCCTGTCACTGTCGACTAACTGACCAACGTAACACTGCATACAAAAGACAATGGCTGTCTGAATTTAAGCTCAAATTTGCCTTACTTTCTGCTTCGTCTTTCTACCGGTGGTTTGTACAATATTCTATGGTGTGTCTTTTTACTCATTTGTGAATAGGCTTATTAATTTCGTAATGAGTTTTTTCATTCTCATGCTATTCACCACACGCATGTTATATGCATATTAGCTGTTGACGCTGCATTCGCCTTTTACAGTTCAGGAAAACTGCTGCAGCTTTATTACTCCATCGATCTTTATCTGTAAGAACACCTATTTGTTTGCTGTTTAATACGAGTCTGAGAACAATGACCAATGAGGCCATTGTAAGTGAATCTTTCTAAGACTTACATCACCTCTATACTATGTAAGACTCATTCGCTTTGTGTCTAGCAACTATCGTTGAGCTGGACTGTGCAACGAAGGAAGAAGTGAAAAACAGATCAAACAAGTTGAAAAGGCTGAAAACCATGAAACATCTTTATTTTTTCTCTGACCTTTTGCAGCGTTGTGACTGTTGCCAACGAATGAATCTCAATATCATCGTTAACTGCGGCAACTGCTGCTTCGATTTTATCTGACTTGTGGCCCTTTCTCTATCAGTCAATACAGTAACATACAATTTTTTAAAGTCCTGAGCAAAATAAGTGAAGGAAAGTTGTTGCACATGGATAAATGAACGACGGAAGGTCTAAGCATTCGTCATTGACATTGCAGGAAAACCACCCACGATATCATTTACATTCTCTTTGAGGAACATGTTGGGTTGCTCTGCTCGCCTTTTATGATTAAGGAAAATAACTATGTAAGAACTTCCAGCATGTTGAAATAATTGCAGATCAGCAGCTTCTGTACTGAAAATGACTGTATTGCTCCTAAATATGTACTCGAAACTTTGCACTACGAGAAAAGTGACACAGTTGTCAACACTTGTCTTCAAATGCTATTTCGAAAATGAGACTCACGATTGGCGAGCCGAAGAGTCGCCGTCTCGAAAAGACTTTGTAGAAACAGACGACTGTTTGGAAGTTCTGCTTGTATTGCAACGTCAGTCTAAAGTTAAATTCATAACAAACGTTAAAGTTTTCATAAAGGAAAAGGGTGACAAAATAGGTTATTTTTTTCCAACGGAGGCCCCAGAAATTAGTGCGAGGAGCTACCAACGAATTTTAGTTGGTTCAAATGGCTCTGAGCACTATGAGACTTAACATCTGAGGTCATCAGTCCTCTAGAACTTAGAACTACTTAAACCTAACTAACCTAAGGCCATCACACACATCCATGTCCGAGGCAGGATTTGAACCTGCGACCGTAGCAGTCGTGCGGTTCCGGACTGAAGCAACTAGAACTGCTTGGCCACCGCGGACAGCGAATTTTAGTTGTCGACCGTAAGAGTGAGAAATATTTTAAGAAAGCGGTTGCAGCAGATCGCGCGGTATGGAAAGTCGTTCAGAAACTGAAACCAGTGACACGGCACAAAAAAAAAAAAAAAAAAAAAAAAAAAAAAAAAGTATGCGTCTTGTGGGCTATTTAGTCATTTAGTAAAAATGATGTGGATTTGCGGGGTATGAATCTTTATGAATTACGAAGCGCCCTTAAATTTATCAGGAAAAGTCAAGAGCTGCGGTAGTGATTTAAGAATCCGTAAACGCCCACCTTGTCTCTAAAATCGAAAACGATAGTCCCATAATGAAGAAGGGTCTCGGCGTTTCTAAAACGCTTGTATCTGGTTAATTTTTTTACGCCAAGAGAAGAATCATAGGGCGTATGTACAGAACCCGTGCACCTAAGAGCACCGATTAATACGATAACTTGCACCGTTCTAGCTGTATTAGAGATCCATCGTACAACAAAACAGGGCTCTAGAATGTCTGCATGTGAACCTCCAGGAGCATATAAAGAGACGTCTGTCATTTCAGTGGATTGGGCCCACACCGACAGCAGAGAACGTCTTTTGCACAAGGCTAGCCCACTCGCAGGATTCCTCGTGTAAACGTCAATGAAAATTTACGTCTGTCCACTTCCACCAATGTTACCGGAATGAGAAGGCGACGACACAGGCAACGAAAAGAGTAGTACTACTTAGCGAGAATGGAATTGTTGTCTGGGCTATACTAGGTGCTAATTAAGTGTACATTTAAACTCGCAGGGGCCAGTTAGTAAAAGTCTTTTAGCTTCGTTCTTCGGGTTGGTGGTGGGGTCACATAATGAGGAACTGTGGTGATGAAAATCTTTAAAACAACACCCTGTGTCACCGACGTCAATAGTAAACGTATTAATGGAGTTAACAGTGGAGTTAACCTTGGCATCTTGTTTATATAGGTGTTCCACACTCCTTTGTAGAATTCATTCTGCATTTCACTATTGTCGGCCTGGTTTTCATCTTTTTACATCACCCTGAAGGCGGATGTAAATAATTTTATGTTGCCTAATCACTATCGGTTGAGTAAAGGTTTTATGTCATCAGTGCTTCTTACATATGTCGTTCTTCACATACACAGGTGTTACGAAACTGTTCGCTATAAATTTGTGAATCGTAATCTATCTCTATATTTGGAAAGTCATTGCACAGTGCATAGCGCAGTGTACAAAGGCGTGCTGATATGTAATGCTTCAGAATTTTTTATGTGAAAACTCTGAAAGCTTTTCTACATCTTTGCTCTTCATGTCTACATATTTGCAACCCTCTGACGCTAGAGGTCCCCGAATTGTAGCGCGCAACATGACGGTTTGCAGTGTAACTGTGTCGGTCAGCGAGAAACAGCGTATTGTAGTCGAGTTCCGAATTCAAAGTTTGTGTCCTTATATGGAGCACTCTCTACTTTAGAATGACAATGCCACACCACACACGAGCGGTGCTACACCTACAACAGTCCGACGCCTCGGGTTCACTGCCATCGATCTTCTTCCATACAATCCCTGCTTGGCCTCATCCTCTTTTCATTTGTTTCCAAAACTTAAAAAAAAAACACCTTGATAGTGATGAAGCGGTGCAAGCAGGGATTAGGTTGTGGCTCCCTCAACAAAGTCCAAGATTGTACAGTGATTTATCAACAAAGTGGGCTGTCGTTGGGAGAAATGTGTTCGTCACCAAGGTGACTATGTTGAGAAATACATCTGTAGAGATGAAGGACAAGGATATAGAATGTTAACAACGTTTTTTTTATTTAAAAAGCTTTGAGTTTTCACATCAGAATTTGGAGGCATTACAATAATAGCGATTTTATGTCGTGTTCGACTCGCGAAACTCACGAGGGAAAAATTACTATCTATATGCCTTGGTTAGCACACTAACCTCTCTCATCGTTTTGTTACTAGCCTGTTCGAAAATTGTTACGGCATCAGAACTGATGCAGGCTTTAAGAGAACAACGTCACCTCTTTTCCAGAAGGTTAAATGACCCATCAAGTTTTTCTTCTCACCTCAACGGACGCAGTTATTGTGCATTCCTGCTGAAGATCTCACCCGTGCCACCCATCTCTAACAGCGGTATGAGGTGTCATCTTCACAGCAACGCTGCGGTCGTATAGAACTGACCACTAAGAGCACCTGTCCTCACGTGTCTTGATATCTTCCTTTGAAGGCATATCAAGAAAAATGTTTTTAGACAGACAACATGTGCAAAGAGGACCTCGTCGTATGAATTGCCACGGTTGCCAATACCAATCAGGACACGCTTGGAGCTTTCAAACGCACACGACTCTCTACAGCTTCCACTGAAACCAGTGATCGTACATTCGAACACTATCTCCAAATTCCACAACTGGTAATGGCATGTTGTCTAATCTGGTAAGATACCTACGTAAATGATCCAAGTAATCACAGATTGAGCAATCGACCATTCACTACGTCCTCTGGTAATCTGAACCAATAGTGCCGGCCGGTGTGGCCGAGCGGTTCTAGGCGCTTCAGTCTGGAACCGAGCGACCGCTAGGGTCGCAGGTTCGAATCCTCCGTCGGACATGGATGTGTGTGATGTCCTTAGGTTAGTTCGGTTTAAGTAGTTCTAAGTTCTAGGGGACTGATGACCTCAGATGTTAAGTCCCATAGTGCTCAGAGCCATTTGAACCATTTCGGACCAATAGCCAAGCAAAACTTCGTAGAGTTGTTTCAAATTATCGGGCAGTTACAGAAAAAAAATACGATCACCAGGAACTTCAAAAAATAAAAAATAAAATAAAACAAAAAATTTGAAAGTAAAACAAAATAAAAATAACGAAGTCTGAAAATTTTACGTCGTCCCCTTTACGAGATGTGCGGCAGCACTTGCGTAAAATAACCCTGCGTAGGCACTCTGCATTGTGTTCGTGAGTCTCCTACAGTTAACACAAGCGAGTACAAGCTCCTAAATCATGTATGATTTGTTTTGTAATATCCTGAAGAGAGGAAGGACGTACACCTTTCTTAGCCAAAACGCGCAAGAGAAGGAGTATCTTTCCAGAATGGATGTTCACTCCGCAGCGAAGTGAGCGCCCGTCTGAAACATTCTGCTAGATTAAGACTCTGTGTCTCTGACGGAACCTATGCGTTTCACGTGGTTGGAGTGAGTAGAAAGGCAAAGGTTCCGGGGGCCACACTGTTTCGGAAGAGGCTGTGCTTCGCCAGACAACCACCTTACCAGGACTGGGAGCCTGCTGCGATCAGAGGAGCTCCCGCGGTGGCGCATCGGAGTCGCCAGCGTGGCTGCCCGTGGAGGTTAACATCACTCACTCTAGACGCACTGCACTCATCTCGCGAACCGATACGCTCGACTGCGCATTCACTGAGGCACCGCTTCTCATGTCCAGCAGCGATACAGGGCCAAACTGTCCGTCCGCGCGTACTGTCCGGCCACTTGGGTTCGTGCTGAGGGGCTGACTGGCGGCAGCGGCGGCGGCAGTCGAGAGCAGAAGCGAGGGAGAAAGTGGACGCGGAGGTGAAGGTGGGAAGGGAACGACGCGACGCTCAAAAACACGGCGCTCGGCTCTGCGCCGCGCCGCGCCGCGCCGCGCCGCGCCTTTCTCCGCTCGCCCGGACGGTCCTGTCGGGGCACTTTTCATTTCCAATCTGCATCATCCGGCCGTCCCTTCGTTCCGTCCAGACCGCCCCTGGATTGACGCCGGTTATTCGTTTTTGCCCAGAACGACTGCGCGTGCAATGCGAGTGCGCTTTCTCCCCACCTGTGACACCTGCTCCCTCCATCCCCGTGTCGCAGCCTCTCGATGGCGTGTCATTAGTGTCCGCCGTACTTTTTAGCTCTTGCCGCGACAGCCACAAATGAGCTGCGGTTTGTGACGCCGCTGGCAGAGATCGAACGGTCACTCGAGGACAGTGTCCCACTTCTGAAAAGAGCGTTGAAATATCTAACACCATCTGCAGATCTGCTGTTCGTGTTGTGACCGAAGAACACGTATTGCTTGGGAGGTAAAATCTTCTATGTTGTAGGCCATTTTATGAATATTTTGTCTGTAAAAAACGACAATATGGAGGCTGCGACTGTTGTTAATACAAATAAAACGATTTTCAGCATCAGTCATTCATTCATTTTGCCACTATGCGTTTCGATGATTCGCATGACATCTTCAGTTGGAGAATGAAATGAAATGATCGTATGGCATTGTTGACCGGGAGGCCCCATGCGGGGAAGTTCGGCCGCCGTATTGCAAGTCCTTTTTATTGACGCCACTTCGGCGACTTGCGAGTCAATGATGATGACGTTTCATAGTTACATAGCTAGCGTTAGTGAACATAGACTGTTTCTTCACAACAGCAAACCAAAGGCAATGTAGGTCATGGAGCGTCTTGTGCTGGTGACAAAAATTAGTTTTTAGAAAAGGCACTTGTAAAAACATGAATATATGAGAGTTTATTTGTACTTGGAGGAGCAGTGGAGCCGTAAAAATTCTGCTAACTGCTACTTGTTTTGTGTCCTCTCTACTGTACAAACTTCAAAGATGATGCGCTTGCTTCCATTGAATGTAAAAGTAAAGAGAGATGCAATAACTGTGGCTCGGTGATTCGTTACTCTACATCACAACTCAACTATTATATTAAATGTTTATGTATGTAAAAATGTTTTCCTTTTATCTTATAAGTGTGAAGGTTCTGCAACAGAATATGGACAAGTATATAACTCAGTTATTATATTAAATGTCTATTTATAAAAGGTTACGATTGTCGAGATGTACACCAAGCTCGACGAGTGATAACTGGCGTTAAAAAAAATAATTTTTTCAACTGTCTGATGATGAGTATTCATCCACGAAATTATATTGTTTCAAAGTACGTACTCAGAACTAACTGTCAATTCAACGTATTAGCGCTAAAAGGGTAAGTTTAACACAGGGCTTTAAAGGACAAACAGTCATCTAAAACTCCCCAAGATGGCGGACAGGCTTCTACTGACGTCTGTATCGGCATGCATAACGCCACACGTCTGCGTTTTGTCTTCGGCCTCTGACGGACAGAAAAAATTAAATGATAATGTTAAATTACTCAATAAGTCTATAGGTAAAAATGGCGGAGGTTTAATCTGAAATAGGTTTTTTTCTTTATTTAAATGAAAGTGATGTATCTGCTCTCTCTGGTTATTGATGAGGATGTAAACACGCATTAATCTACGTGGTGCAAGCAAACTAAAATTTAATTAATTGTTTTTGTATCTGGAAATGTTGTTGTGTCGTCTATTACCCAGGCAGGGGAAATCCCATGCAGTCTCTAAGTATTAATCACGAAGAATTTTTCTTATGTCAGTTTACGGAATACAGTTTGACTGTGAGGAATATTTCAAGTCTTCGATCACACTGCACGTCGTAGTTGAGCGCACGTAGGAAAGTTTCAGTATTATAACGCCACTGTTGTGAATATATATATATATATATATATTACTGATTACTGACGGATTTTGAGTGCTGGAACCGTGATATTCAGCTTACATATTACAGTATCGGCAACTGAGTCACAAGAAACAGTCATTTTACAGACTGTGACTTAGAAGAAGTTTGTTTTCATCTTGATCGACAGCGCAGCCACAAATACACGCATCACACGCACCAACAGGGACTGTATCTCTTTGATTTATGTTTCTAGCGACAAGTACCACGACGTTCTACCAACACTGTTCTTTGACGATGATGGTTAGGCGTGCTGTGTAACATTACGACTTTTCCGCAGAGACACGACAGCGAGACATTAAACACTAATTTTCCTTTCTTTTTAACATGGATGCGTCCAGTACAACGAAAACAAGCCAAAGTTGCAAACTATACTTTTTTTAAAATTAACTCGTGACTAGTGTAGGGCCGGGACCCATTTTCAAATCTTCGTAACATAATCATGCATTTCCGAAAATGTACAAAAACATGTCAAAAAATGTGCAAACGAACAGTTACAGCGCATTCAGATAATTGTAACTTCAGGTGGTTTTCCGTTGCACTGATTAACATAACTTGATGATCCGCAATTATTCCGGCATGCTGGAAGTTCGTATAGATGCATCCAGATTCTGTTCACGTCAACTAAAGTACGAAGCCAGCACTCCACCCACAATATGTCCAGTGACGGCAGGGCATTGATCTCAAAACAGCGCAAGACCTCCCGACTACTCGGTAACGAGATTGTCGTCTGTGGTTTCTTTCTGAAGTACGGGCTGGTAAACCGCAGGTACCGAGTGCGAAAGTGAAACAGGTATGCAGGAAAGCTTATTAACACCCGAGAGCAGTGAAATCCACTTGAACGAGCTTGTGGGACGTGAGAGGAAGTCACCACACTGTAAACTCTCATATCGCTAGTGAAACTAAAATCGCAAAAAAGTCGTTCACTTTGGAAGATTAGATTCTGTAGCGCAGCTTTGCGGGGAGGGGGGAGGGGAAGGCGGAGGGCGGGTTAGGGGAGGGGGAACTAGCATGGTGACACGACGCATCTATAGAGGGGCATTCAGCTGCCCATCCAGAAGCCGTTTAATGCAACCCATAATGTCACATTTCTCCTTCACAAACCACACGCGAGATTGTTAGAGCCTCTCGCTCGCTATATGCAATTTATTAGAGCTACAGAAAAAAATGAATAGGACTTTTTTTGTAGGAAATTTAATGTATTTAAATTATGTACTGGGAATGTTTTAGCTCGAGGCCAAAATTTTCGAGTGATTTGAGAAAAACATACGAAAGTGACCTTCAAGATCACCTCCACTCCCACACTCAGCCCCCAACGGTTTAATTTTCTTCTAGTATGTTGTTCATGGCACGTCCAACTACCTCTTGGTGAAAATTTACGACTACACGAATTATGTGGCAAATTCGACCTTTCTTAGGCCTTTGACTGGCCTTATAACGCCACCAGCTTAGTGAAGCAGTCACGAATTGTAAAGCTGACGTTTGTATGAATTTTACCAAACAATTTTGTGAATTTTAACAACATGAAATCAACAATTATATCGTTGTATTCGTCAGGCATTCTGACTACGAAACTACAGTGTTTATAAAGGGTTAAGTTTGGACCGAAATGTGAATGTAATTAGTTTTAGCGTCACGTTTACAAAAGTCGTTTTCCTTTTATTATCTTCACGGACACCTTTAAATAAATAATGTTAACGAAATAGCCGAATATGCTGGTGGCGTAACAGCTCAGTCAATGGAGACCAAAAATCGTCGTATATGTGGTACAGTTCATGTAGTCGAAAAGTCGAAAAAGTTTTGTACAGTGTTAGGAGGGAGTGTCGCGGACAATATACTAGAAATCCTGACTGCTGAAGGTGAGTGTGGGGGCATAGGAGCGCTTGAAATCCACTTTCATACGGCTTTCTGGAATAATTAGAAAACCGTGGCCTCCAGCGAAAACTTATCATACTATAATATTCAACTAAATTAAATTTCCTACAAAAAGATCCTGCTTATTTTTATCTGTAGGGCTAATAGTTTGGTGCGTAGCGATCGGGGGAATATGAACATCTCGCTCGCCATTTATGAACATTGCGGACTACATAAAACGACACCGGTAGGTGTAGCTGAATCACTCTGGGTAAGGTTTATTCAGCTCCTGTATCGGAAACAAAATTTGGTTCCGTGGTCACAGTCGGATGAACTGCATTAACACGGTGGCCACCCGAGTCTACTCAGTTTTCAAAATCTAGGATTTAAAGAAATGTTGTTTGTGAGAAAATCGTTTAATGACACGTGTAAGAAGGAGAAATGTCTACCGGCACGTGTTAGAAACTAACAGCACCATGATTGTGACGTATCGAGACAGTTGTTTATCGTTCCGCGATGTTTCTGCTCAGGTTGGTCGGAATACAATGAATGCCATACGAATATGGAATCGATGGGTTCAGGAGGGTCACAAAAACGCCATCCAACATATCACCTGAGACGATAAACATAGTGTTCGCTCGGGTGTACAATATGGCACAGCCACATCACACAATTTACCTTTAGTCAAAAAATGGTTCAAATGGCTCTGAGCACTATGGGACTCAACTTCTGAGGTCATTAGTCCCCTAGAACTTAGAACTAGTTAAACCTAACTAACCTAAGGACATCACAAACATCCATGCCCGAGGCAGGATTCGAACCTGCGACCGTAGCGGTCTTGCGGTTCCAGACTGCAGCGCCTTTAACCGCACGGCCACTTCGGCCGGCCCTTTAGTCAGGAAATGATCTTGATTGTAGCGTTGTCAGAAAGCAATGAATGGATGTATCAGAAGGAAACAGAAAAGGGTAGAATATTTGTTCGCCCGTAGGTTGTGGTACCGTCGAAGCGTGTTAATTGGCGATTGTTTAAGAAGACGATTATTGTGAGAGAATTTGTTTGTTACGTTATTTGACGTCTGACAGACCTGGATCAAAATCTCGTCTAAAATTAACGATCGATAACCTGGCAAACCAGCCAGATGTCAAGCTGCCCGCAGTGAGAGAAGTATCCACATGGGCAGTCCAACAATGTCTGGGGCATCACGCTCTGTGAACACGATGTGCCTTTGATAAAGCTTCTCTTGACTTGACAGCAGAGAGAGAAACTTGGCGAGTGTGGTGCGCCCACTGACAACACTCCACAAAGGAATTGTGCCGTGTCGTCTTCTGAGGTGAGTCCGGTTTGTGCAGGCTATAATCGCGTGTGGAGGCTATGGGGAGAACGAACTTTGCCAGACTGCCTTCATCATCACGTTCAGCACCTGACGTGATGTTATGAGTTGCCGTTAGCTACACAACACAATCATCTCTGGTTCGAATAGACAGTAATTTAGACAGCAAGTCTTACATTTCTGACGTGCCAGTCTCGGTGGCTGTGCCCTATCTTTGATGTTCCAACTGCTGTTCTGACCAACCTCAATACAGAGAATGTTCGACTGTCGCCCTGTCCAGCACATTCTCCACTTGTCTCATCAGCTAAAAACATCTGGTCATGGGTTCACGAGAGACTGACTTACCACCAAGCGCCAGTCACTGCGATTGGTAAACTCTGACATACGAGTTCAAGCAGCATGGAATGTGCTGTGGGTAGGCCTTGCGCCTACGCAAGCAGACATTACATCCGAGGGAAGCAGTTACATAACTCATGGAGGCCAGCCTTCTTACAGACAAACCCAACTGGGCCACTATCCGCGTGGCCACCAGGTGGCATTCCAGGCGCCAATATAGGACGCTGGCCCCACGGACCTATTCTCCTCCGTGGGCCACGTGACTGAAAGTAGTGTCTACGGAATTCTAGCGCTTGGGCTGTATTTAAACCCACTCTGAGTGGGCCGGGCACCGAACGCAGTCGCTTTCCATCAATCGGGAATTCACTTTGGAGCCACCCTAACTACGACGCCATGTTTCGTGTTAGTGATCAGCTAGTGGACTTCTAAGATTTCTTGTCTTTGCTTCTGTCATACTGGACCTTTGAAACTGAACTGTACTTCTGGAACTTTAACTCGTACTGTGTCCAAGTGTACCAAACTTTCTCGTTGGGGCTTGAAATCTGGCTAGTGTAGTGATTTGTAAATTTACTAGTTAGTGATATTTCCTAGCAGTGTCTGTTTTCTTCCTAAAGGCTTTCAACCTTCAGACAACGTTGTTGCTTATTTATTCTCCCAAGAAAGTACTGTTTTCGTTAAGGCTTTTCGTCTTCCTAAAGGTATTACTACTGTTTTATTACTTGAGAAGAGACTTTCTTTTCAATACTGTTTATTCCTCATTCACGAAGTAACTGTTTTTGTCAAGTGATTAATTTTTACGTTGTACTTAAACACACGTCGGAGACGACATATATTTTTCTCGTTGAATAAACTTCAAAAATGGCTCTGAGCACTATGGGACTTAACATCTGTGGTCATCAGTCCCCTAGAACTTAGAATTACTTAAACCTAACTAACCTGAGGACATCACACACATCCATGCCCGAGGCAGGATTCGAACCTGCGACCGTAGCAGTCCTGCGGTTCCGGACTGAGCGCCTAGAACCGCTCGCCCACAGCGGCCGGCAATAAACTTCGTTCTATCAGATTAATGTGAACATTTCTTGACACTCAAACCAGGCAAACAGAACAGAATGATGTACCCTTATCTGTCTTCCAAGTTCAGTTCGATCCGATACCCAGCTGGGTGAGCTCCAGTCATTGCTGCCAGAGTTGGCAGCTCTCAGTACTGAACTACGCACCCTGTATACTGTCAAATCACCTACAAATGCGATCGCATATTCTTTCTAGTTTATTGCAACCGGACAACAAGTAAAATGTCGTTACTTGATATCTTTGCTGGTACTGCAATTTTAATGCCCAACATGTAATAAATCAAGGCTGCAGCTGGCTAGGAGCCACACGAGGTTGTTTAGGATCCTAGAAGAATATGTACTTACCTTACGCGACCGTTTTTCCAGAAACAGTCAGCTAATGCACGAAAATTCATATCGAAAGACCCACTTGATTGGAATATTTAATCGACATTGAAGAATATGGTAAACCATAGTGTTAGTGATTGTCAGCAGACGACAGATGGAACACTGCTCTTCATTTACTCTTGACCCAGATTTGCAATCCTTATATAAATGAAAGGACGTTGAAAGCATTCTGGACAGTGCAGGAGCACGTGGGCTATCAAGGGAGTAAAAATAGGCCATCTCGCTCTGAACCCTTTCGTTGATGGGCACCGGAGAGAGAGGTACAGGTCGATAGCCCACTTGCTGGACAGCTCTTTGTATTTGCTGCACTTTGCATTTGCTGCTCTTTGTATTTGCATCATGGAGGAACATAGAGAGGATCTCCAGTGGTGTACGAGCCCTAAGCAGCAAAACATTTTAATGGAGGCACTACGGTGTACAAAGGCAGAAAGCTAAGTTTTTATCTGTAAAGCACAGACGTCACTGACAGACAATTCGAAAATGGAATGAGGACCCACAGTTTTGGGCCTCTGAAAGAGTGAGATGCTGCTGGACATGTTGTCTTGACAAAAGCAAAATGTTTACGCGATAGAAGACTCGCAGGGAATGGCTCACATAAAAAATCGAGAGGTCAGACAGGGAAGTTCGGCTTTGCTGACAATGACCACCCCGTTGGTTGAAGACAGAGATGGAGAAAGAATGAGGCGACATTTTTCTGCATAAAATTTTGTAACGCACTTTACGGGTTAACTGGAAGGAGGATACAAATCTGGATGCACTGTGCGACGTGAAATGCGGTAACGCCAGGTACCTCGTAGAAAACATTCGATCAAACATCACATCTTCTTCCTCTACACCTACTTCACCAGCTACTTCATCTGTCGAGAGAAGCCGCCTGACTGTTACCAACAAAGCTGATGTAGCGACTTAGAGAAAATTCGGGCTGATTTGCACTTTTCCAAAGGCGAGGGTCGTTGGTGCCGGCAATGATTGGTGTGCAACTGTTAGAACCTTTCCTTCAACCCTTCTGTCAGACATACCAAGGTGTTTTAGGCTCCTATTGTCATTGTTTGCCAACTGTTTATACATAAATTTATCAGAATAAATCAAAGTACGAGGCGTGTTTTTTAAGGAAGTACCGTTTTGAAATTAAAAAAAGCTGTGCTAAGATATCTCAATAATTTTATTCTTACTTGACAGCTTGATTTCCTCCTTGCGGAATGACTTTCCTAATGTTTCTCGTAGTGTTTCGTATGGCATTGTGACCGAGTACTTGAATTACCGAAAATTGTGCGCACGTTGGGTACCGAAAATAATGACGGATGTGCACAAAACCAAACGTGTAGACAGTGCATTGTCTTTCCTTGAGCGGTAGCACAACGACGGTGATGATTTCTTAAGCCAAATTGTTACGGACGATGAAACATGGGTGGCCTGTGTCACACCAGAATCAAAGCAACAGTACATGGAAGTTGAGCAAGGGCATCGCTTTGCTGCAAGACAATGCCCGTCTGCATGTGGCGAATCAGACCAAAGATCTCATCACATCTTTTCGATGGGAAACTCTAGGTCATCCTCCGTACAGCCCCGATCTTGCGCCCAGTGACTACCATCTGTTCCTGCACTTGAAGAAACACCTGGACGTTCAGCGGCTTCAACACGATGACGAAGACAAAACAGTGGTGATGCAGTGGTTAGCAAGTGAGGCGGCAGACTTCTATGAGGAGAGTATTCAAAAACTGGTACAACGTTATGACAAGTGCCTGAATATTGACGGAAATTATGTAGAAAAGTAGATTAAGGTACAGGCTTTCATGTAAAAATAAAATTATTGAGACATCTTAGCACGTCTTTTTCAAATTTCAAAACGGTACTTACTTAAGTACTTAAGAGTCGAGGGGCATGAAAGGGAAGCAGTGGTAGGGAAGGGAATGAGACAGGGTTGTAGCCTATCCCCGATGTTATTCAATCTGTATATTGAGCTAGCAGTAAAGGAAACAAAAGAAAAGTTCAGAGTAGGTATTAAAATCCATGGAGAAGAAATAAAAAATTTTGAGATTCGCCGATGACAATGTAATTCTGTCAGAGACAGCAAAGGACTTGGAAGAGCAGTTAAAAGGAATGGACAGTGTCTTGAAAGGAGGGTATAAGATGAACATCAACAAAAGCAAAGCGAGGATAATGGAATGAAGTCGAATTAAGTCGGGTAATGCTGAGGGAATTAGTTTAGGAAATGAGACACTTAAAGTAGTAAAGGAGTTTTACTATTTGGGGAGCAAAATAACTGATGATGGTCGAAGTAGAGAAGATATAAAATGTAGACTGGCAATGGCAAGGAAAGCGTTTCTGAAGAAGAGAAATTTGTTAACATCGATTATAGATTTAAGTGTCAGGAAGTAGTTTCTGAAAGTATTTGTATGGAGTGTATGGAAGTGAAACGTGGACGATAAATTGTTTAGACAAGAAGAGAATAGAAGCTTTCGAAATGTGGAGCTACAGAAGAATGCTAAAGATTAGATGGGTAGATCACATAACTAATGAGGAGGTATTGAACAGAATTGGGGAGAAGAGGAGTTTGTGGCACAACTTGAGAAGAAGAAGGGATCGGTTGGTAGGACATGTTCTGAGGCATCAAGGGATCTCCCATTTAGTATTGGAGGGCAGTGTGGAGGGTAAAAATCGAAGAGGGAGGCCAAGAGATGATTACACTAAGCAGATTCAGAAGGATGTAGGCTGCAGTAGGTACTGGGAGATGAAGAAGCTTACACAGGATAGAGTAGCATGGAGAGCTGCATCAAACCAGTCTCAGGACTGAAGACACAACAACAACAGCAACAACCACAACAACAACTTCCTTAAATAACACACCTCGTAATAGCAATTCTTTAGTAGTTGTAGGTTTCCTAACCCATTGTTTTGGAGGGTTATCAGTTAACAGATGTCAGAGGCAGGGTCCACTATCATATTCTGACATAAAATTAACAACCACTCCCGAGTGATCTGCAGCACTTACCCAGTGAGAGGTGCTGCGTGTCGCGGAAGACGTTGGCTTCGCTGACGCCCCTGGCAAGCTGCAGGCGCAGCTGCGCCCTGGCGGCGGATGCGGCCGTCTGCGGGGGCGGCGGCGGGGGCGGCGGGGCGGGCGCGTCGCCGGCGCTGACGCTGGAGCTGGGCGCGCTGAGCGTGGCGCTGTCGTTGTCGCCGTCGCCGTCGCCGCCGGCCGTGCTGCCGCTGTTGCTGGCGCTCTGGTCGCCGGCGCTAGCGCTGCTGCTGCTCACCGCCGCGCTCTCCTCTCCCTCGTCGCCGCTCGTCGACGGCGACGTCACCGGCTGGTCCTCGTCCTCGTCGTCCTCGGCCGCGGTGCGCTCCGTCTCGTCCTCGTCGGCGTCCTCGTCCTTGACCACCACGGAGACCACCTCGGGCACCGTGTGGTCCTCCTCGGGGGTCACGCACACGAACTGCACCTGCTTCTTCTTGCGGTGCTGGTGGTGTTGCTGGTGGTACTGCTGGCTCTGCTGCTGCTGCTGCTGCTGCTTGAACTCCTGGAAGGTGGGCAGATAGAAGTCGCCGCCGACCAGCTGGCTCTGCGAGTGCTGCAGCTGGTGCTGGCCGTGGTGCCTGTGCTGGTGCCTCGAGTGCGGCACGGGGGACCTGGAGCCCGAGGTGGACGCCGAGCGGCTCATCGTCGCCCGGTCCAGCGAGGCGGGCTTCTTCAGGATGGACTTGATGGCCGACGGCGACGGCAGCGACCCCGGGCCGGCGTTCACGCCCGCCGCCACCGCCGCCGCCGCCAGCAACTCGCTGTCCGTCACGTCGCTGTCCGATGTCACCGTTGCGGACTCCTGTCGGCAGAACACTGTCTTCGTAACACTTATACTGTTTCACACTGCCTGAGTGGACATGTAGGAGGCAGCATTCGTACGTAATGTTTCAAAAAACCGTGCATAAAAACGGGATTTTACGGTGCTCGTACCCCGCGTTCTATTGATGCTAAAACGGTACAGAGGAAAGTCCACTGGACCTGACGGGATACCAATTCGATTCTACACAGAGTACGCGAAAGAACTTGCCGCCCTTCTAACAGCCGTGTACCGCAAGTCTCTAGAGGAACGGAAGGTTCCAAATGATTGGAAAAGAGCACGGGTAGTCCCAGTCTTCAAGAAGGGTCGTCGAGCAGATGCGCAAAACTATAGACCTATATCTCTGACGTCGATCTGTTGTAGAATTTTAGAACATGTTTTTTGCTCGAATATCATGTCGTTTTTGGAAACTCAGAATCTACTATGTAGGAATCAACATGGATTCCGGAAACAGCGATCGTGTGAGACCCAACTCGCTTTATTTGTTCATGAGACCCAGAAAATATTAGATACAGGCTCCCAGGTAGATGCTATTTTTCTTGACTTCCGGAAGGCGTTCGATACAGTTCCGCACTGTCGCCTGATAAACAAAGTAAGAGCCTACGGAATATCAGACCAGCTGTGTGGCTGGATTGAAGAGTTTTTAGCAAACAGAACGCAGCATGTTGTTATCAACGGAGAGACGTCTACAGACGTTAAAGTAACCTCTGGTGTGCCACAGGGGAGTGTTATGGGACTATTGCTTTTCACAATATATATAAATGACCTAGTAGATAGTGTCGGAAGTTCCATGCGGCTTTTCGCGGATGATGCTGTAGTATACAGAGAAGTTGCAGCATTAGAAAATTGTAGCGAAAGGCAGGAAGATCTGCAGCGGATAGGCACTTGGTGCAGGGAGTGGCAACTGACCCTTAACATAGACAAATGTAATGTATTGCGAATACATAGAAAGAAGGATCCTTTATTGTATGATTATATGATAGCGGAACAAACACTGGTAGCAGTTACTTCTGTAAAATATCTGGGAGTATGCGTGCGGAACGATTTGAAGTGGAATGATCATATAAAATTAATTGTTGGTAAGGCGGGTACCAGGTTGAGATTCATTGGGAGAGTCCTTAGAAAATGTAGTCCATCAACAAAGGAGGTGGCTTACAAAACACTCGTTCGACCTATACTTGAGTATTGCTCATCAGTGTGGGATCCGTACCAGATCGGGTTGACGGAGGAGATAGAGAAGATTCAAAGAAGAGCGGCGCGTTTCGTCACAGGGTTATTTGGTAACCGTGATAGCGTTACGGAGATGTTTAACAAACTCAAATGGCGGACTCTGCAAGAGAGGCGCTCTGCTTCCCGGTGTAGCTTGCTCGCCAGGTTTCGAGAGGGTGCGTTTCTGGATGAGGTATCGAATATATTGCTTCCCCCTACTTATACCTCCCGAGGAGATCACGAATGTAAAATTAGAGAGATTAGAGCGCGCACAGAGGCTTTCAGACAGTCGTTCTTCCCGCGAACCATACGGGACTGGAACAGGAAAGGGAGGTAATGACAGTGGCACGTAAAGTGCCCTCCGCCACACACCGTTGGGTGGCTTGCGGAGTATAAATGTAGATGTAGATGTAGATGTAGCCTTTCGACTAGGATGGCAGTTATAAGAGACGAGGGGCATGATAGGGAAGCAGTGGTTGGGAAGGGAGTGAGACAAGGTTGTAGCCTCTCCCCGATGTTATTCAATCTGTATATTGAGCAAGCAGTAAAGCAAACAAAAGAAAAATTCGGAGTAGGTATTAAAATCCATGGAGAAAAAATAAACCTTTGAGGTTCGCCTATGACATTGTAATTCTATCAGAGACAGCAAAGGACTTGGAAGAGCAGTTCGACGGAATTGACAGTGTCTTGAAAGGAGGATATAAGATGAACATCAACAAAATCAAAACGAGGATAATGGAATGTAGTCGGGTGATGCTGAGGGAATTAGATTAGGAAATGAGACACTTAAAGTAGTAAAGGAGTTTTGCTATTTGGGGAGCAAAATAACTGATGATGGTCGAAGTAGAGAGGATATAAAATGTAGACTGGCTATGGCAAGAAAAGCGAAATTTGTTAACATCGAGTGTAGATTTAAGTGTCAGGAAGTCGTTTCTGAAAATATTTGTATGGAGTGTAGCCATGTATGGAAGTGAAACATGAACGATAAATAGCTTAGATAAGAAGAGAATAGAAGCTTTCCAAATATGGTGCTACAGAAGAATGCTGAAGATTAGATGGGTAGCTCACGTAACTAATGAGGAGGTATTGAATAGAATTGGGGAGAAGAGGAGTTTGTGGCACAACTTGACAAGAAGAAGGGACCGGTTGGTAGGACACGTTCTGAGGCATCAAGGGATCACAAATTTAGCATTGGAGGGCAGCGTGGAGGGTAAAAATCGTAGAGGGAGACCAGGAGATGAATACACTAAGCAGATTCAGAAGGATGTAGGTTGCACTAGGTACTGGGAGATGAAGGAGCTTGCACAGGATAGATTAGCATGGAGAGCTGCATCAAACCAGTCTCAGGACTGAAGACCACAACAACAAACAGCTTCGACTAGGAACCATTTCTATACCCAACAATCGTCTTAGTATTACTATCCCACAGTACAGGGTCAAAGTATCAATATTACACGATTCTTGCTGCTTAGACCGCTTATTGTTTCTTGCAAGAGGACATGAGGTAGGTTGGTTGAAATGGGGTAGGGGACTGAACAGCGATGTCATCGGTCCCATCGGATTAACAAGGATGTGGAAGGAAATCGCCCGTGCCCTTTCAAAGAAACCATGCCAGCATTTGCCTGGAGCGATTTAGGGAAACCGGGGAAAACCTGTGTCAGGATGGCTGGACGCGGGTTTGACATGCTTAGGCAAATGGAGAAAATTGGCTGATTATTTTCGCACGCGATGGAGCCTACTGAGGACTTGATGAGACTTGTGAAGGCACCATTAGTACATGCGCGGTTACTCCGAAAACACCAGAAATAGGATCTTTTTTCTATATTTTCGCCGTCACCAGCAGACCAAAAGCCAGCCGAGGATTCCAAGACGGCTAGGCACAGCAAATGGCTGAAATTTGTATGATGTATTTCTAAGCCCCCGATCTCGATTAACCTAGAAAATTTTCTTGATATCTTCGTCCATTTCAAAGATACAAAGATTCAAAGTTAGCCTATTTCTACAGGTAAAATACCTGTGTTGTTTGTGTCAGATTCCTTATGATTCAGAAGAAACTTCTTTTGTGTGTATTCGTGTCCAGTGCAGCGTTTATATTCGCACGTAGCATGTTGCTGCCACTTACGACAATCACAAACATTTGTCAGCAAATGCCTGTGAATGGGATTTTACGTCCAGAGAAGCATAACAAACTGTTCCAAAGAATTTGGGTAGCACGTATATCAACGTCCGGTATGTTAAATCTATTTTTATACAAACGATACATGTGGTCTTATTGCATGGCTTGAGATCTTCGCTTTCAATGTAGACAACAATTAAAACCATTTACCACCTATTGGCTGTGTTGTGCATAACACTGTCCGGTGACTCCAAAAAGAAGGAAGTAAGCATCTGTCTCTAGTGAGATAGACAGATGGCAGTTGTCATTTGTGGACGTTGTATTCAAGCAAGCACATACAATGCGACATCTTAATGCAATTCAAGTTGCAAGGGCGGTCTGTTTGATCCAAGAAGGATGGACTTCCGATCGTGTTGTTGTAGATACCAAACCTCTCCATGTGTCATCCGTAGGTTGTGGGCACGCTGCAAGGAGACAGATCAGTACCCAAGGAGAGGTGGACAAGGTCGCCTACATATTACGACCCCTTGTGAAGACCGCTGTCTGGCTGTCTCTGTGTTTCTGCATCGTACAGATACCGCCAGAGCACTGCAAGACGTTCTCAGATGGGCCACTGGAGGCGCTGTGTCTGTTCAACAGGTTGCGAGAAATGTTGGGAGAGGCTTCAGTGTTGACAGCCGTACAGATCTTGTCGTCGTCCATGGTTACCTTACCTCCATGCAGGACATAGAACCGATCCTGTTGGACCATGTGGTGGCTGCTGCATGCGTGGATGGCGCTGAATTCCTTCTAATGCCAGGGGCTGTATGGCGGGTGTCAGCAGGGATGTATTGCGATGCCTGGACATCGAAGCAATGAAACGGCCTGTTGTGAGTCCCGACCGAAACCACATTGTGCATTTGTGGGAAATACTTGGCAGACGTGTTCGTGGTCGTCCTGTTCCTCCGAAGACTCTACAAAAACTCTCGCGGGCTCTTACTGAGGAATGGGAACGGATACCGCAGGATAACATCTGTAGACTTACACGGAGCAAGGGACATAGGTGTCAGGCTAAATTTGCAAATTTCCTCATAGAAGTCTTTTTGAGTAATAAGCAGTCATATTGGCATTATGCTAAAGGTGAGTTCTCGCTCGAAAACACTGTTCGCTCAGCTCTTCTCATACCAATTGTCTACTCTACTGTCGGGGCAAAAACATTTGTCACTCTCATTTCCTCTCCAACCGTATACACCTGAGATCTTTGCACCACAGTACGATCCTAAACGTGTTACAACGCTTACCTTACCGAATCACTGACGCCATTGTTTGTGAGTGACAAAGCTTAATCAGTGCTAATTGAAATACTTTTCAATTTTGTTTCTTTGTATGTGCTCATTATTTTTGTTCCTCACTTTTGTGCGCAGGTTGATTCACGAAATACACTCGTTATTGCTTGTGACATAAAAGGAGTAAAGGTGTAAAAAAAAACTATTTTCGTGCAAAACGTTTGACTTAACATCAAACCATGCAGTTCTTCTCAAAAGGGCACTGCAAAAGCTCTGCAATCATTATGCAAAAAATGGTTTTCATTCTTAGCTTTTTCCAAATCACTTAACATTTTCTTCTCCTCTAAGTTTCCAGACACATATTTCGGCACCCCTCCCCATTCCCCCTCCCCCTTCTCTCCCAAATATAACTTGCTGACACCCCTAATTTTAACTTGCCACAGATGCCTACGATATTCACAATAATAATAATTATAAAATATGTAAAATGATTTAATTTAATTACATTTATAATTTGCGTATATCAGTGCTTAGTACGTCACTGTAGCATAACTTCCAAGAAAATGCAGTTCAGAGGAATACAGCGCTTGAAGAGGACACGTCGGAAAATTGGAGAAGCGCGTGTATCACGTAACTGACCTAACAATTACAATACAAAAAATTCACAATTTTGACGCCAAAATTTACGCATTGTCAAATCTAAGCGTGTATTCACCATTATCAGCCCTACACCTGGCGTTGCTGTTGTGAACACAGACCTGCAAACTGTGCCTATACGCGGTTGTAAATACATGGAATACACTTTCTTTCAGTTGTTTCCATCCACATTCAAGAAAGTCAGTATTTCTGTAATTGTTCCTTAACGGAGGGTATTTCCCTTCCTTTTGTTTGCTGGTCCGGTATCTATAGACTCACGAACTGTGTCGGGTTAGTTGTTGTTAGTTGGTTCAGTCAGCCTGCGAATGTGCGTCCTTACCCGTCCGGAAAATTCTTAGGAGTTGGTCAGCCTAAATAGACAGGAAACTGATGAGCATCCTGTGTTAAACGTAAATTTACCACTGTAAACACTCACGGAGAGCATACACGTTACTGAAGCTGTCAAAGTCCAACGGAAAGAACCCAGGATGACGGGATGAATTATTGATGCCACTTTGTTTTCTACACTTGTGGGACATATCAGTTCTTGTTGTGTAAATGATCGAGGATGTAATGTTGTTTTGTTGTGTACTTAATTTGTGAAAGATAAAGATTTACTTTGGTAACATACCCAGTCCTCAATTATTGCTTATGGAGCATGGCAGACGCCCAAAGTCATGTTACTCTAATTCTTTTGAGCAGTGTATTTAAAGGCAGCACTAAAACTAAAACTGAAGAGAAATAAACTTAATAATTGTCAGTAATAAATCGGTAGCGGCAGCTGTTGCTAACGAATTGAGTAAACATACTTTGTTGATACAGTATTCAGAATAAAAGTCGACAAAGAATGCAACAATGTCTGAGCCAGTCACAGGCACGTAATACGCATACGATGACTTATGTGTGTCAGTTACCTTACAAGGTGTGGAAAGCGTTCTCTAGTAGGCCGAAAATTGTCTGCTCATAATAACCTACCGCAGGCCCACATTTCCCACGCGACTTTCATCAGAGCTCCGATAGAAAGCTGATTGCCATCAAATCGGTCAATGCGTGAGAAATTTATGCCTCACCAATTCAGGCCGACTAACATCGGCGATACGATAAGTGTGTAATTTTTATTAACGAATGTCCGACCAAGTTTAGATCGTTCGCTAGTTTCTCTCGGGCTGCTCTTCCTGGTCATTAGTATCTGATTAGGAAGATACGTTATCCGGGATGAAATCCAGATTTCTACTGTTTTATCGCTAAGTGCAGTAGAATAATGTAAACAATACGGTCCCTTATTAGAATAATTCAGCGATAACAATCAAGTTAGTGGGCCACAGAGCCACCACAGAGATCCCACTTCTCGTCCTTATCTCATATTCCAGAGACAGCGTGTAAGGGAGTATTCCGTCATTAATGTTTCACCATTCCGCTTAGAATGTCTGTTACATGTCCCCGAATTAGTACTCTTTGCATATCCTTCCCCTTCACTGCTTCTGCCCTAAGTAGTACACAGCTAACCGAAGGGTGCAAATTTCCTCATAGAAGTCTTTTTGAGTAATAAGCATTATGCTAAAGGTGAGTTCTCGCTCGAAAACACTGTTCTCTCAGCTCTTCTCATACCAATTGTCTACTCTACTGTCGGGGCAAAAACATTAGACACTTTCATCTCTTCTCCAACCGTATACACCAGAGATCTTTGCACCACAGTACGATTCTAAACGTGTTACAACGCTTACCTTACCGAATCACTGACGCCATTGTTTGTGAGTGACAAAGCTTAATCAGTGCTAATTGAAATACTTTTCAATTTTGTTTCTTTGTATGTGCTCATTATTTTTGTTCCTCACTTTTGTGCGCAGGTTGATTCACGAAATACACTCGTTATTGCTTGTGAGATAAAAGGAGTAAAGGTGTAAACAAAAACTATTTTAGTGCAAAACATTTGACTTAACATCAAACCATGCAGTTCTTCTCAAAAGGGCACTGCAAAAGCTCTGCAATCATTATGCAAAAAATGGTTTTCATTCTTAGCTTTTTCCAAATCACATAACATTTTCTTCTCCTCTAAGTCTCCAGACACATATTTCGGCACCCCTCCCCCCATTCCCCCTCCGCCTCCTCCCCCAAATATAACTTGCTGACACCTCCTAATTTTAACTTGCCACAGATGCCTACTATATTCACAATAATAACAATCATAAAATACGTAAAATGATTTAATTTAATTACAGTTATTATTTGTGTATGTCAGTGCTTAGTACGTCACTGTAACATAACTTCCAAGAAAATGCAGTTCAGAGGAATACAGCACTTGAAGAGCACACGTCGGAAAATTGGAGAAACGCGTGTATCTCGTAACTGATTTAACAATTATATAATACAATAAATTCACAATTTTGACGCCAAAATTTACACATTATCAAATCTAAGCGTGTATTCGCCATTATTAGCTCTACACCTGGCGTTGCTGTTGTGAACACAGACGCGGTTGTAAATACATGGAATACACTTTCTTCCAATTGTTTCCATCCACATTCAAGAAAGTCAGTATTTCTGTAATTGTTCCTTAATGTAGGGTATTTCCCTTCCTTTTGTTTGCTGGTCCGGTACCTATAGACTCACGAACTGTGTCGGTTTAGTTGATTTTAGTTGGTGCAGTCAGCCTGCGAATGTGCGTCCTTACCTCGCCGGAATATCAACAAAATGGTTCAAATGGCTCTGAGCACTATGGGACTTAACATCTATGGTCATCAGTCCCCTAGAACTTAGAACTACTTAAACCTAACTAACCTAAGGCCAACACACACATCCATACCCGAGGCAGGATTCGAACCTGCAACCGTAGCGATCGCGCGGTTCCAGACTGTAGCGCCTAGAATCGCTCGGCCACCCCGACCGGTATATAATATTAAACGTTGTTGGACCATTATACTGTTTGCTACAGTTAACAGGCAAGAGTGTAACAGCTACATTTGCGGAACTTTAACTTAGCTGGAGGTTACAGAAGTCTGACTGCACTTTTACTGAATACATGGCGAAGAAAAGTCAACACAGACGTGCTACATAAGCCAATAGAGGAAAAAATATATAGCCTATCAGAAGTACTTGAGGTAAACAAGCATTTAGCGCAAAAACCCCACCTGGTTCCAAATGATGTCACAGCTGAGCACATCCCCACTCCTAAGCTCGACGTGATTCAATCAACCACCACGCACTTTCTGTCTTTAATCCCAAACATTCACTTGCACAGACTTGTACCACAACATAACTATCATTATTCGTTACATTCCACAATGAGGTTTTCACTCTGCTGCGGAATGTGCGCTGATATGAAACTTCCTGGCAGATTAAAACTGTGTGCCGGACCAAGACTCGAACTTCTTTTTCGCAAAAGGCAACCGTTCCGAGTTCGAGTCTCGGTCCGGCACACAGTTTTAATATGCCCGGAAATTTCATGCCTTACATTGTTTTTCAAAATGGTTCAAATGGCTCTGAGCACTATGGGACTTAACATCTGAGGTCACCAGTCCCCTAGAACTTAGAACTACTTAAACCTAACTAACCTAAGGACAACACACACATCCATGCCCGAGGCAGGATTCGAACCTGCGACTGCAGCGGTCGCGCGGTTCCAGACTGAAGCGCCTAGAACCGCTCAGCTACAGCGGCCGGCCATTGTTTTTCCTTAAGACCTTTAGTATTAAATTCATAGGACTTGTATATGTTAACAATATTTTTGTGTTGTATACTGTGTTTGATATATCCGCCACGTATACTGTAATTTAACGTGTTAGTTGCATAACACTCGTGACGAACTCTCGATTTGCACCTAATGTCACCAGCAAAGATGCTTTGTTGATAATACATTTGTTTCTTATGTTTGGTTTCCTACACACTAGTAAGTTTAGTCCTAAATGTGACATCAAAAGTCAAAAACCGATTCGAAATAACCAAAAATCAGTAAAATTAAAACGCAGGTTGACACCGAAGTTTTCGCGATGGCATGCTTGCATAAAATCTCCTTGGTGATCAGACTGGTCACATCGGGGCTAAAACTCGAGCTTTCGGAAAGTGAAGCCATCTTTTTCATGAGGAGACGAACTTTGCTTCCTTTACGGTGGCTTTATAGCATGTGACTGGTTGGATAATATCGCTAAGAATTGTAAAGCCTACACACGCCACGGTCGACTGCACTGAACGATTACAACGCCGCCCTGTTGCTGAGATTTGTGTATCTGAAGTTCATTGAGGTTATGTTCTATGAGATTCCACTTGGTTCTACACAGAAAAAAGAGAGTTTTTCTTGGCTGGTTTAGAGGTAAAAAGGACAAAAAAAAGCCTAGAGGAAGCTGTGAGCAAAGAAGTGGCTAATGCAAGGAAAGTAATTCACTCACATTCTTTTACTTAAGGAGCTGGAAGCCCATGATTTTCGTAATTATCTAAGAATCGATGAATCATGTATTTTGGAGCAGCTGAATATCATCAAACAGTTCTTAATGAAAAAGAACATAGTCGTGAGAGAAGCTGTAAGCTGCAAGGAGAGGCTGTTGGCTACATTACGATTTTTAGGCACGGGTAGAACTTAAGAGGAGCTCAAATTCAGTCCTGTTGTATCCTCACAATTATTAACTAAAACGATTCCTGAAACCTGCAACGAGATTTATAGTTGACTGAGGAAATAGATCACAGTAAAACAAAATAAATAAAATAAAAGACGTTCATTTAAGCGTCATTAATTAATTTATTTATGAAGCATAAAAGATCCTGTGTAAGCTTAAGAAACTCGTATCAAATTCGGGTAAGAAAGACTAGACCTGGTGGCGGCGAGCATCATCTAATAAATACAACAGATAAGTGAGAAGTAAAGTAACGGTCAGAATTGAAAAAAAAATAAAAAAAATAAAAAATAAAAAATAAAAAAATAAAAAAATAAATAAAAATAAAAATCCCACACCCTGCTCTTCATAGCTAAGGTCTCGGATATAGGCTAGACTTTTTAACACTTGTAACAATGAAGGCAGTATGTTTTACGATTTAACTTCCATTGCATATCGATATTTCTGTTTTTAGATTTGATTTCCGGTAAGTCAACGGACTCTTATTTCTCTATGTGCCACAAGAAAGCGTAAAGGGTTCTTTAAAAAATGAAAAGAAGTGCTTCATTGCTTGCGTCTGTATTACTGTACTGTTCGCACGACGTGTCGCACAAACGGCAACAGTCTTTAACTTTCTCCAGACACATTGTCCTTACAGTTTCCTCCGTGTCTCATCCTGTCGTATCTATTATACCAGCATTGAATCCTGGACACAGTGACAGAAGAGGAACTTCCGTCGGGTGGTTGGCATGACAGCACTTCCGACGGCACAGTTTATTGCGTGGAATGCTGGCGGAGGGGGGGAGGAGGGGGTAGGGGGTAGGGGAGAGATCGGCTGTCGGGTGGTACTACACGCGCGACATCCCGACAGAGCAAGTTCGTCGGTCGGTCCGTCAAAACGCCTACACATGTCCACTTTGTCGGTCAGTCGGATGGTGCGTGTGTAGGTTCATTGACGCCTTCCGGATGACATCACGCCAACTGAAACTCCACTGATCAACCACAAGCCTGAAGACCACTATGAAGTAAACATACTTTGCTCCTGGCAGAATCAGTCCTCAGTCCTCAACACTACCACTCTTCCATCTCCCTCCATACCCACCCTTCTTTTCATCTACAATCCACCGTCCACAGGACAGATCTTTTCCAGGTTTAGTGAAAGTGCACAGTGCTCGTTTTTAATCGTCAGTGTCTTTTCCGTCATGTTTAGGGCTTTTTCAAGTTTTTAGTGTTCTTCAAGTGTTTCTCAGTTGTTCTTAATTGCGCGGTCTGTCCACATTTTTCATTGTTCCTAAACCGTTCACCAATACACTATTACACTATTTATGAAACTTCCTGGCAGATTAAAACTGTGTGCCGGACCGAGACTCGAACTCGGGACCTTTGACTTTCGCGGGCAAGTGCTCTAGCAACTGAGCTACCCAAGCACGACTCACGCCCCGTCCTCACAGCTTCAATTCAGCCAGTACCTCGTCTCCTACTTTCCAAACTTCACAGAAGCTCTCCTGCGAAGTTTGGAAGGTAGGAGACGAGGTACTGGCGGAATTGAAGCTGTGAGGACGGGGCGTGAGTCGTGCTTGGGTAGCTCAGTTGCTAGAGCACTTGCCCGCGAAAGGCAAAGGTCCCGAGTTCGAGTCTCGGTCCGGCACACAGTTTTAATCTGCCAGGAAGTTTCATATCAGCGCAGACTCCGCTGGAGAGTGAAAATTTCATTCTAGATACAATATTTATATTCTCCCACTCTCGTCATCTTTTCGAATCATTATAAATTCATTTTTAGCATTTAACTTGGCGTTGAGCTCTACTGGTTGAAGAGAAGGTTATTTGTAGCGCTACCACTCCCACTCCCTCTCCATCAGCCTGCACCCCCGTCCCCAGGCTGTGAGGGGCGGATGAAATAACAATAAAGGAAAAAAAAAAAGAAACGCCCGGCAGACAGTTATCTCCTGAAGAAGGGGATGTTAATATTCGAAAACTCGAGTTTTAACTGCAATCTGACGCGGACTGAACACCGAGAAATTTTTAAACAAAAACGCAGTTTGGTTGTGTTTCTAACGTAAATACAAAGAGGTGAAGGGGAAAAGTAGTAAGTATGAGAAGTGACCCTTTGTTTCGGTGTTTACTCTTGTGAATATTGATCACGAGTGCTGCAGAATTATAAAGTGAGTAGAAGCAGTAGAGGGTAGGAATACGTGGGTTGGAAGACGGAATGTAACCGGTAGGAAGAGCGACGGCTCGTTGTGACTGACCTGCCGGGGAGGCTGCTGCGGCTCCGGAGCGGACTTCTGGCGGCGCGGCGGCCTCCTGGGCCGCGGAATGAGCGACGCCTGCTCTGTGCTCCTGGCAGTCTGCAGGCTGCCCCGCGGCGGCTGCAGCAGCTGCTGCTGGTGGTGGTGGCCGTGCTGGAACAGGTGGTACTGCGTCGCCGCCGCCGGCTGCGGCGGAGGCGAGCTGCGGCCGAAGTTGAGGTTGGTGAACCGGAAGTCGCCCCTGTTGGCCTCGTCCTCTTCGGCGTCCTCGTCGCTGACGAACTCCCCGTCGTGGCGCTCCTGCGACGAGCGCGGGGAGTACGCCGGAGAGGAGCCGTTGAAGAGTCGGATGCGCTGGCCCGCGATGGTCACCCCGCCCGCCGCAGCCGCCGGCGACCGGCCCGACCTCGGTCTGTCGGCGCGGCCCACGTTGCTGTTGATGTCAGTCTTGTTGCGGTTGTGGTTAGTGTTGCGGTTGTTGTTGTAGCGCGCGCCGGACGCCGCCGGCGAGTCTTCGTCGAGCGCGTTGTCGCTGAGCCGGTCGCTCAGGTCGTCGTCGTCGACGAGCAGGTCCTCGACGGAGCCCGCCGCCGACAGCGACGGCGCCATCCGCCGCCGGTCGGGCCCGCCCTTCAGGTACTTGGCGATCAGCTCGTACGCCGTCACGTCGCACTCCAGGATCGACTTGCGCTTGTCGTTCGAGGGCTGCGTCAGTCTGCGAGGAGAGAACACAGTCATTCTCAGCGGTGGGGCACGTCTTGTGAAGGTACGAGGCGTATCTTTTTAAGTACCGTTTTGAAATTTAAAAAAAGACGTGCTAACATATCTCAAAAAAATTTTTTTTACATGTAAGCCTGTACCTTAATCTAATTTTCTACATAATTTCCGTCAATACTGAGGCATTTGTCATAACGTTGTACCAGTTTTTGAATATCCTCCTCATAGAAGTCTGCCGCCTGACTTGTTAACCACTGCATCACCACTGTTTTGACTTCGTCATATTGACGCTGACCGCCCAGGTGTTTCTTCAAGTGCAGGCGGCAGACTTCTACGAGGAGGGTATTCAAAAACTGGTAGAACGTTATGGCAAGTGCCTCAATATTGACGGAAATTATGTAGAAAAGTGGATTAAGGTACAGGCTTTCTCGTAAAAATAAAATTATTGAGATACGTTATCACGTCTTTTTTAAATTTCAAAACGGTACTTACTTAAATACACGCCTCGTATTACTAGGTCTCTAATTCTATGTATTATTAAGGATCGCTGCTACATGTATAACCTCTGTTTTTTTCCAATCGTATGAAGACTAACAACTTCGCTCACTGTTGAGCGTCTTTGTTTTGCTAACTATTCAGTATATTTTGTTATTTCCGCACCTCCAACGTTCCTTTCGTCCGTACCTGGAACTTCCGTGACATCGCGAGAACTCCCGTTCACAGCCACGGCAAGAAGCAACGAGCTCTTGCGACGAGCGCCGCGCGCGTGCAGATTTGACCAGAAACGTTTATTGCCCTGCACGCTTTTTCCTGTTTAGCCTAAGTTCAAAGTTTCCTTGTTTGCAATGGCACAAAGTATTCTAAGTTTGTATCACATAAGCTTCAGTTATTTCTATACTGACTGGTATTTCGCATTCGCCATAAAAGTAACAGCGCAGTCACTCTAAATAAGGGTCGCCGTTCTAAGACTGATCCGTGAGGCTGAGTGACGCTTCTCATTATTCAACAGCCAACAATCAAAGCCCTCTAAAGCCAACAATCAAAGCCCTGTAGCAACCCATCCGTCCAACGGTCTTGCTGCAATGGGGACGCCGGTTCCCGTCAGATCACCGAAGTTAAGCGCTGTCGAGCTCGGCTAGCTCTTGGATGGGTGACCGTCTGGGTCTGCGAGTGCCCTTGACGAGCTGGTGCACTCGGCCCCTGTCAGGCATTTGCAGGAAGAGCTACTTGACTGGGAACCAACAGCTCCGCTCACGAAAACTGACAATGGCCGGGAGAGCGGTGTGCTGATCACATACTACTCCGTATCCATACTCAGCAACGGCTATTGGTAGGGGATGAGACAGCGGTCGCTTGGTACCGTTCGGCTGTGCCGCCTGTTCGTAAGAAGTTTAGTTTAGCTTTAGCAATCCAGCTGCTGTCAGAAACATTCCGGAGAGCCACCACTGGTTATGAATAGGTGCACTGCTGAAGGTTGAAATACTATCTCCAGCTGGTTGATAACAACTTCCGTCAGTAATGATGCAAGACTCTAACCACGTCGCACAACTTAATGCACGATCCCACTGAGCTATGACTAATTCTAAACGGCGCCACTCATCTTTATCGAATGAACCCTCCCGATATGCAGATCGCTCCCCCCCCCCCCCCCCCCCCCCCCCCACAGTTCACATATCAAGCGATAAACTGGGCACAACGGAAAAGATTTAAGGGTTAATTGCTCTAACAAACGAGTCGAGGATGTGGTCGTTGAGAAAATCAATCGGAGTAAACCGAGTTGTGGGGTTCATCTTTCTACTGAAAATGCAAAAAGGAAAACACAAACATGATCAAGGAATAATACTATAAATTGTCCAAACCAACGGAGATAAGAGAACACTGGAACACAAAATCCTTGCAATAAGTTCAATTAAATGTAACGACTGATATGCGAAGCCGACGGGGAAAAGAATCTGGTACTTAATCCGCGCTCCATGAAAGTAAATCAATGATATAGCTCTGTATTATGGCGGCATCGATCTACTGTGTGGTAAATGGAAATCCCATGCAGGAACCACAACAGCCTGAATCATAACTGATCTATCAAACATCAAGATATTTTCCATCAAGGTCCCCTCATCTTTCGAAAAAACCTGTCTGGTCACTCTCATCTCACATTCCCCTCGGCAGCGTGCTCTTAAAACTGATTCTTCGTCACGAGAAAGGAGACTCTGTCCACTGGCCGCAGGATCTAACGCCAATGTCGAAATCTCACAACGAAGATAGCCTCCCGTGTACACTTTTCTAATATGAAAGTGAAATGCTCGTGTAGAAGACGGAATCCCAAGTAGGTGAGGGTCTCTTTCATCATTATGACTCAAAACCTCGGCCAGAAGTCCACAAGAAGGAAGTGGTAAGAATAAGTAAGTGTCTTTGATATAACGCGCCTCGTAGCTCTGTAGAAATGCCTCCAAAAATACTTATTTACCAATCATAAAGTTTGTTAGGTGGGCTTCCAGTGGGATGGTATGTAACAAACCTTGCCCTCTCTCCTCCGAAGACTTTATCTACCCGCTAGCCAACCTCTCATTTTTCCAGGTTAAACAAAATTTCACTATTTGATAACAAAATCCTGCTCTCGTTAAATGCTGCGACTCAGCCGGAGGCAGCAAGCCCACAATTCCTTTTCGTGGGAAACGGTTACGAACTCCGTCTTCTTTTTTAGACCCGTTCTCGGCTTCAGAAACCGGGTCAACAACCTCCGTGCCCGGCGAGAGAAAGTTTCACCAGCTTTTTTCAAAGCAGGCTCAGCATTCCGCAAGTTTTACACTCCCACGGAACTGACAAGCTGTTAATCTGCCCTTCCGACCGCCCGCACTGTTCTTTTACTACTAATGTCTGGCCTGCAGCCAGTAAACACTGCGCCGTCGCAACGCCGGTCTCCTTCAGTCCCAGTTGCTTCTTTATTCCACTTTGCTGCAAGATATTCTGCGCAGTCCATCCTCTGTGCGCTTGCCCAATTTCAGCGTAAAAGTGAACCTGCTCCATCAACACAGCGCCAAGGGCCGGGGAAGTGCCCTGTGGCCGCGACATGGCTCTTAGAATTCGTGTTGGGCAGTCCGTATGGTGTCTCCACCTACCAGTTAACAGGACGCCCGTTGCTGCGATAGCTCGCCGAGACTCGGCTGCTTTGCCAGCTTAGTGCAACATGCGGACCAAATACTCATTAAACGGATACACAGGGTGGTCCATTGATAGTGACCGGGCCAAATATCTCGCGAAATAAGCATCAAACGAAAAAACTACAAAGAACGAAACTTGTCTAGCTTGAAGGGGGAGACCAGATGGCGCTATGGTTGGACCGCTAGATGGCGCTGCCATAGGTCCAACGGATATCAACTGCCTTTTTTTAAACAGGAACCCCCATTTTTATTACATATTCGTGTAGTACGTAAAGAAATATGAATGTTTTAGTTGGGCCTCTTTTTTCGCTTTTTGATAGATGGCGCTGTAATAATCACAAACGTATAAGTACGTGGTATCACGTAACATTCCGCCAGTGCGGACAGTATTTGCTTCGTAATACATTACCTGTGTTAAAATGGACCGTTTACCAATTGCGGAAAAAGTCGATATCGTGTTGATGTATGGCTATTGTGTTCAAAATGTCCAACGGGCGTGTGCTATGTATGTTGCTCGGTATCCTGGACGACATCATCTAAGTGTCCGGACCGTTCGCCGGATAGTTACGTTATTTAAGGAAACAGGAAGTGTTCAGCCACATGTGAAACATCAACCACGATCTGCAACAAATGATGATGCCCAAGTAGGTGTTTTAGCTGCTGTCGCGGCTAATCCGCACATCAGTAACAGACAAATTGCGCGAGAATCGGGAATCTCGAAAACGTCGGTGTTAAGAGTGCTACATCAACATCGATTGCACCCGTACCATATTTCTATGAACCAGGAATTGCATGGTGACGACTTTGAACGTTATGTACAGTTGTGGCACTGGGCACAAGAGAAATCACGGGACGATGAGAGATTTTTTGCACGCGTTCTATTTAGCGACGAAGCGTCATTCACCAACAGCGGTAACGTAAACCGGCATAATATGCACTATCGGGCAACGGAAAATCCACGATGGCTGCGACAAGTAGATCATCAGCGACCTAGGTGGGTTAATGTATGCTGTGGCATTATGGGAGGAAGGATAATTGGCCCCCATATTATCGATGGCAATCTAAATGGTGCAATGTATGTTGATTTCCTACGTAATGTTCTACCGATGTTACTACAAGATGTTTCACCGCATGACAGAATGGCGATGTACTTCCAACATGATGGATGTCCGGCACATAGCTCGCGTGCGGTCGAAGCACCATACCATGGCCCGCACCTTCACCGGATCTGACGTCCCCGGATTTCTTTCTGTGGGGAAAGTTGAAGGATATTTGCTATCGTGATCCACCGACAACGCCTGACAACATGCGTCAGCGCATTATCAATGCATGTGCTAACATTACGGAAGGCGAACTACTCGCTGTTGAGAGGAATGTCGTTACACGTATTGCCAAATGCGTTGAGGTTGACGGACATCATTTTGAGCACTTATTGCATTAATGTGCTATTTACAGGTAACCACGCTGTAACAGCATGCGTTCTCAGAAATGATAAGTTCACAAAGGTACATGTATCACATTGGAACAACCGAAATAAAATGTTAAAATGTACCTACGTTCTGTATTTTAATTTAAAAAACCTACCTGTTACCAACTGTTCGTCTAAAATTGTGAGCCATATGTTTGTGACTATTACAGCGGCATATATCACAAAGCGAAAAAAGTGGTCCCACTAAAACATTAATATTTCTTTACGTAGTACACGAATATACAATAAAAAATGGGGGTTCCTATTTTTAAAAAAACGCTGTCGATATCCGTTTGACCTATGGCAGCACCATCTAGCGGGACAACAATAGCGCCATCTGGTTTCCCCCTTCAAGCTAGACAAGTTTCATTCTTTGTAGTTTTTTCGTTTGACGCTCATTTCGTGAGATATTTGGCCCGGTCACGATCAATGTACCACCCTGTATATGAATGCGTAGTTTCTGTCCTTTCGGACATGTCCGAAAGAACGGACACCACGAATTCGTATAATTGATGGAATTTATTCGCCTCGATGGGCAATGAATCCACCACCTTCAGTGCAGATGCACATTTACGTTCGGCCTCCTGCGGGAATCTCAAAGTAGCGAGCGTCGAGGACTTGGACGGGAACTGCGGGTAGGTGGCTCTCGGTAGGAGAGTGTCCGGATGACGCAGTGGTTAACGGAAATTTGGAAATTTGTGGAAAGGTCTTATGGGACCAAACTGCTGAGGTCATCGGTCCCTAATCGCACTCACTATTTAATCTAACTCAGGGGCGGGCAAACGTTGCACGCGGCTCGTGAGCGCACAGCGCTGCAAGTGTGCTGCTCGCGTGCAATCGTCGAATGGGGCAGTGGCGACAGCCGGCAGGTTGCGGCACTCGCGGCAGTGTAGTACAAGGCTAAGCCGCGGATGTTGATGCGAAGCGACCACTACGTAGTGAACGTTGTATTTTAAGAACCGGAAAATGCAGAGTGAATCAAGGAAACGGAGACGTGGAGATTTGCTATCTTTTAAAAAGTAATGGGAGAATCATTTTTTCTTTGTGCAAAGACGTGAAAATTCGAAATGTTTAATATGTGGCAGTATTCTCGCTGGTCGGCGGAAGTTTAGTATTGAAGGCCAGTATAATAAATTTCACAGGGACGAGTACAATTTATTGTCGGAATCTGAGCGGATGGGGAAATTGACTGAGCTTAAGAAGAGCGACCTGACGATATTATATGCATCTGTCCTAGTTGCCGTTATCACGAGAGATCTGCGACTTTCTCTCGTCATGCCTCTCATCTAACTGATTTAATATTTTATGGAGCACTGTTTTCAATTTTTCAGGACGACAACAATAATAGCCCAGCGGTACGTCCAAGCTATAAAATTGCGCTCGAAAACCATTTGCTGGATTAATAAGCCTCGGTTAAGAGCAAACATAAGTGATGAAAATTTACGTAACTGTTTGCGTTTGTCTGTATGCAGAAATTTTGTTCCAGATATTAAACTTATTGTGAACTCCACCTGTGATAATTAAATAAAACGTATCGTAGTTAATAGGTACTCTTTCAAATCATGATTTATTTCAAGCACTCCTGATAACCTTATTCCATCATTCAATAAAGCAAGCTAGGAAAACAAAACGCAGTGGACAGAAGGTGTGGTGGGGAGGGGAGGTAAGCGGGTGGCCAGCTTGCCCCTGTGTGCACGCAGAGCACCTGTTAACTGCACGCGTGCAAGTGCACCGCACACGTGCAGGATTCCTGCCCGCCCCTGATCTAACTTAAAGTAACTTACGCTAAGGACGACACTCACACCCATGCCCGAGGGAAGACTCTAACCTCCGACGGGGGGGCCGCGCGGACCGTGCAAGACGCCTCATACCACGCGGCTACCCAGCGCGGCAGTGGTTAACTCAAAAGCCCAATAATCAGGAGATCCCTGTTTCCAATCCTGGTCCGGCACACATTTTCACTCGTCGCCATTGATTTCCCATAAGGTTCCGATGCAGATGACGTCAAATATTACCTTTCCTTTCTACAACCCCCCCCCCCTCCCCCCTCTTCCAACGCCTTCAATTTTCATAAACGGATATACAATATTGAAGTCATGTTATGACCTCTGGAATAATCAGTGTCCCATTTGAATATAAAATCTAACTTAAGCGTGACTGAGGAGTGAAACACTGTAATAAGAAGAATGAAACGACAGACTGGCTCCACTATACGGAGCAAGAATGCAGTTCTACGTCGGTAAGTCCAAAGGCTCGTAGAAGCACTAAAAGTAAATGAAATTTATTTGCCTCAATTAAACACTGACAAATTTCGCCCACGAGGAGAACACGGCAAGTGCCATAACCTGATTTCCCAGAAACTTCGACCCTTGAAAGGAGAGTAAAAATAAGCGGACACGTGTCTCGACTTATCCGTAGATGCTCAACCGTTCCTGAGAAAACGGCAGTCAAAGTTTACGAGGTACTTTACGTGCCGTTCTCTAACTAACAGCTTCAGCCGTAGCGTTGCACCGTGGATAACATTGCGGCTTCACGCTTTTGTGTTCTGTGTTCGAAACCCGATTACCTTTAATTTTTTTCATCTGTCTACCCATGTCCGTCGAAAATTACTACACGAACTTGTAAAACAAGAAATACTTGGGAAAAATTTCAGACTTTTGTGTGCCTTGTGAATAATATTGTTAGTGGTGCGTACTTGTTCTCGGGAAGCAAGTATAACCGTTTATTCCTTCACCCTGCAAGGAGGGTCTTGTATTCAATCAATTCTGACTTACCTTGCTGATTTTCTCCACTTGAGGTTTTCGGTAAGGGAAATACATCATTCCCAAATTAGTTTTCAAAGCAAACAGACACAATGGACCACACACACATATATATTATAAGTGTATGTCTCTGATTGTGAAACCCAATTGTAATTTTACAATTAACATTACGCCTTTGTAACCCATAACTTGTTAGGAAACATTCGTGTAATGATCCTATAAGGAGATGGCTAGATAAATGAGAAAGAAAAAAAAATGAAAACAATAATTGGGTTTCGAACACAGTCGAAAAAATTTACAACTAGCTGCGTTGCGACTTCACAAACAACTTAAGTTGAACTTACTGTACGATAAAATGGCGTCGAAAAGCTTGACCGTAATTGTATCAGAATTGGTCGAATATTTACAAATGAGCTGAGGCAAAAAAATGGTTCAAATGGCTCTGAGCACTATGAGACTTAACATCTGAGGTCATCAGTCCCCTAGAACTTAGAACTACTTAAACCTAACTAATCTAAGGACATCACACACATCCATACCCACGGCAAGATTCGAACCTGCGACCGTAGCGGTCGCGCGGTTCCAGACTGAAGCGGCTAGAACCGCTCGGCCACACCGGCCGGCAGCTGAGGCACATGTTCGCTTATTCTGATCCTTGTTTTTTCTGAACGAAGTTTCTGGAAAATCGGGTTATGGCACTTGCTGAGTCCGTGTCAGTGGAGCAGTTCCCCCAGCTAGCTAACGGTTCCGCGCTCGGTATTAACACGCTTCTTTTTACTGAGTACTTGGCCCGACACTGAAAGGCGACAGTCACCCAGAAAACCGCAAAAAACACTAAACAGAATTCCATGCACATCCAATACTTGTAGTCTTTTCGTACTTGAAATCTAACTTTGATGATCACAGAAAACACTAAATCCCAACTTCATTTAAACACATTAACACATCTCAACACCACAAGGATTTAGCGAGCTCCAAACCATTCCAAGAAAATTTAACGGTTAGTCCTTTCACCCTATATTGTCGGTGTAGCAAATACACTCCTGGAAATGGAAAACAGAACACATTGACACCGGTGTGTCAGACCCACCATACTTGCTCCGGACACTGCGAGAGGGCTGTACAAGCAATGATCACACGCACGGCACAGCGGACACACCAGGAACCGCGGTGTTGGCCGTCGAATGGCGCTAGCTGCGCAGCATTTGTGCACCGCCGCCGTCAGTGTCAGCCAGTTTGCCGTGGCATACGGAGCTCCATCGCAGTCTTTAACACTGGTAGCATGTCGCGACAGCGTGGACGTGAACCGTATGTGCAGTTGACGGACTTTGAGCGAGGGCGTATAGTGGGCATGCGGGAGGCCGGGTGGACGTACCGCCGAATTGCTCAACACGTGGGGCGTGAGGTCTCCACAGTACATCGATGTTGTCGCCAGTGGTCGGCGGAAGGTGCACGTGCCCGTCGACCTGGGACCGGACCGCAGCGACGCACGGATGCACGCCAAGACCGTAGGATCCTACGCAGTGCCGTAGGGGACCGCACCGCCACTTCCCAGCAAATTAGGGACACTGTTGCTCCTGGGGTATCGGCGAGGACCATTCGCAACCGTCTCCATGAAGCTGGGCTACGGTCCCGCACACCGTTAGGCCGTCTTCCGTTCACGCCCCAACATCGTGCTGCCCGCCTCCAGTGGTGTCGCGACAGGCGTGAATGGAGGGACGAATGGAGACGTGTCGTCTTCAGCGATGAGAGTCGCTTCTGCCTTGGTGCCAATGATGGTCGTATGCGTGTTTGGCGCCGTGCAGGTGAGCGCCACAATCAGGACTGCATACGACCGAGGCACACAGGGCCAACACCCGGCATCATGGTGTGGGGAGCGATCTCCTACAATGGCCGTACACCACTGGTGATCGTCGAGGGGACACTGAATAGTGCACGGTACATCCAAACCGTCATCGAACCCATCGTTCTACCATTCCTAGACCGGCAAGGGAACTTGCTGTTCCAACAGGACAATGCACGTCCGCATGTATCCAGTGCCACCCAACGTGCTCTAGAAGGTGTAAGTCAACTACCCTGGCCAACAAGATCTCCGGATCTGTCCCCCATTGAGCATGTTTGGGACTGGATGAAGCGTCGTCTCACGCGGTCTGCACGTCCAGCACGAACGCTGGTCCAACTGAGGTGCCAGGTGGAAATGGCATGGCAAGCCGTTCCACAGGACTACATCCAGCATCTCTACGATCGTCTCCATGGGAGAATAGCAGCCTGCATTGCTGCGAAAGGTGGATATACACTGTACTAGTGCCGACATTGTGCATGCTCTGTTGCCTGTGTCTATGTGCCTGTGGTTCTGTCAGTGTGATCAGGTGATGTATCTGACCCCAGGAATGTGTCAATAAAGTTTCCCCTTCCTGGGACAATGAATTCACGGTGTTCTTATTTCAATTTCCAGGAGTGTAGCTTGCTAATTTAGGAACCAGGGAGAATAATCGAGAAATAATGGCAGAGAAAGAAAGAAAGAGAGAGAGAGAGAGAGAGAGAGAGAGAGAGAGAGAGAAAGAGGTTGTCTTAGATTTTTGGCGTGCTGTGATATCGAAGTAATTTAAAAATACTGTGACTTACGGCTTTCTAAGTGATATTGCTACAGGTTTATTTGTGCTTTTGCTTTTTCTGAAACCGCGTTGGCCCTCTAAATTTAAATTCAATTTTCCCTTCCATTGTTCGATAAAGTTCTCTTGTGAGCTTTTTTGATTATGTGATATGAGAGTGATCGTGTGTCATTTTTCAAGTCTGTCCTGACTTGCTTTTTTTTTTTGGAAGCGTTGTAATTACATTAAAAAAAGCAATTCAACGGGAAGTAAATGTATGTATGTTAATAAATAACTTATCTATTGTCGAATAATTTGATTAGTACTGTTCATACTGGTAGCAAACATAATTCAAGTCGCATTACGTCAGTAAAATTGACGGCTATCCTTATCTGTTTGTTTGAGCACCATGACAAGATTTTAATAAAGATCCAAAGCTATGCACCAAGTTAAAAGTTGTCTGTGCTACCTTTAATTTTTAATAAACTTTTGTTTGCTGCTAGTGCTAGACCGACCATCGAAAATTAAATTAATCTTATTGCAAGAACACTCCCGCGCGAATGTATCAACTTTCGTCAAGGGACAAAAAAAATCCCTTCCATAAAACTCAGCTGTGACGAAAAAATACCGTTCGACACTTCGCTTCGTTCTCTGATGCAATTTATTTTACGTGGAGATACGTTGCAGGACAGGTACTGAACCTTGTGTTTGTTAGAGACTGAAAGCGAAGATACTGATATTACATTATGTAACTGAAGGAACGACCAAACTATCAAGATATATTCCTCGCACACTGAGAAAAGAATATATAGACTTTGGTCAGGAAACGATTAATTTCGATGTTAGAAGTCATACCCTACAACTGTTTGTAGTACGTTAATCATGGGAAAAACAGAAACAGAAAGTACCAGTATCCCCCAATGACGGATATTCCTATGCGTCAACAGCGAATCCACTATATGTTGAGGGACTGAAGGTAATGGGAGGTGTAGGAACTAGAAGGTTATCTGTGTTGGTGACTAAATCTATGAGTTATTATCAGATTCTGGAAAAGGCCTACAGTATGATAAAGACCCATTCAGATTAATGTAAAAAAAATAGCGGACGACTTATCTGATAAGACACGGTTGTAAGATGCTGAGCAAAAATATACACAAACGAATAGGACAAAAATACAAGGGATAAAGACTACATGTAAGGGGTAAGGGAGACTAAAAAGATCTGAAGAAAGGAATGGACTCGTCGTTAGCACGGGATGTTGCTTACAGATAAATAAAAGTTAAGACAAAGGCAAAAGTAGAAATAACGACTTGCTTAACATAAAATCGTGGAATGGCATAGTAGTGGTAGAACTGGAAGGATTAACCTATCTAGGAAGCAAGCTTACACAGGATGGCCGAGACAAGAAAGTTGTCAAGCTAAGAATATTTAATAAAAAGGACTCTGATGGTATTAGATATTAATGTGCAACCAAGGAAGAAATTTCTGTAAGTGTATGTATACGACACACTATCGAATGGAAGTGAAATGTTAATGATCAGAAATTAGGACAGTAAGGAAAAGAAGCATGTGAAATGAGTTGTTACTAAGAATGTTGAAAATTAAGTAGGCGAAATAATGATAAAAAATGACAGGCGAGGAAAGAAGTCTACGGATGACACTTACCATGATCATACACACATTTTTGGGACATCTGTGACGATCGAGTGTAATTAACTTGGTACTGGAAGAAGCAATACACAAATAGTAGAAGCAGAGGATGGCTAGAATATGAAAAGCAGATTTTAGAGGATTTGGTTGTAGCAGTTACGTAGAGATGGATAGATTAGCATAAGTTGGAGGCAGCAGTGAACATGATGAAAGACTGATAGATTAAAAATAAAATTATTGCTGAGGCCTACCTGCCTTTTGCAACTGCTAGTTTGTTGTCCCGAATTCCCACTTGCAATTGTAGCCGGCAAAATACGACCACCTGCCGTAGGCAGTTTAAGCTAAACTATGTACTCTGAAAGGAATGGAGTGGTTTCTCTGCTCTACACATTCACTGGACGCTTGGTGAGTTAGAAACGACGAAATAATTCACTGCTTTGAATATGTCTTGTTTCCTTCAACCCTATGGAAACCTTATGTGACTCCGTATCTTAGGCAACAAGCAGAGCTTGAGAACAAGGCTGAGCGACTAAGGATTTTCCTTTCCTTACGAGAATCAGAATACAGCGTCTAGGCCTGGTAGGGTATAAAAGAGGCGTGAAAAGAAAGCGTCACACACACTGAGTGATCCCTGTGGAGGACACGGAGATTTCGCGTTTTTGTGTGAGACAGCGTTATCAGCACTTGACAGGGTTTGAAAAGGACGTCAGGGTGGGTTTCCATTTGGCCGGTTGGTTGGACTGTGTAATATCCAGATATGTGAGACATTAGATTGTGACAGTGGCTCGATTTTGGTCTGGACTGGAACCTGAGGGCTGGCATGCTCGTCGTCGATGTTCTGGTCGAATATGTCTGAGCACTACATCGCCTCATTGTGCACCAAGCACATCATAGCCCCTTCACATATGCGCTTGCCATCTGAAAGCAAGTAATGCAATCCCTACAACAATTTGTGTCGTCTCGCTCCACTGGTCTGAGACTAGCAGCACCTGAACCAGCAAATTACCGTCCCATTCGTTGGCATGTACTGCCGATGAGTAGCGTAACGAGTATCGCGGTGACCTGGGAAGAAGTCCCTTTCTTTCACTGTTTTGGAGAGGCACAGCGGTTTTACATCTCGTGTCGCGGCATGGGGCGCCATCGAATGACTTCAGATTATTGCTGGTAGTGATTGAGAAGCTCCCATGGCAGAACCGTATGTCACAGACATCCTACGTCTTCAGGTGTTACCTCTCATGTGACATTATGGTGGTACTATTTTTCAGCAGGGTAATGCTCGCCCATATCATGTGTCTCCATAAAATGTCTGCGTAAACCTGAGGTCTTGCACGTGATCAACAAGATCACCGATAGAACAGGTGTGAGCCCAATTTGGATGTGATGTCAACTCCATTCCACTGAGCCAGTACCTAGGATATGAATGACCAGTTACAAAAGTTGTGGGCCAACTTGCCCCAGGAGAGGTCACAACGGCTTTATCCAATCCTTCCCAACCGGAGCACTCCAGAGGGGGCGCAACGTCATACAAATAGGTCAGTTCATATTGCCAAGCCCTTTAAAAATTTGACTCAATATTGTAAGTACTGAAATAACATTAGATATACTCTCAACATGTGAAATTTCGTTTCATTTCCTCCTCACTTTATGGTTGTTTCACTTTTCTTGTCAGCGGCGTGGACTCTGTGTATAATGGCTGCAAAACAGTGCACACATTTATATCTGCTGTGTTTCGTAAACAACGGAAATCGCTGGGCGGAAGCGCCTGGCCGAATGTCAACCGCAAAACGTTCCGTCAGGCAACAAACGTCAAATTCACGCTTGAAAACTCTCCGTCAGATTAGGTCAGAGTCTTGCATCCCTTGGCTCTGACACAGGCGCCACCCTAACGATTTTGTGTCACAGCGTAAGAGGCCTATAGGGAAAGCTTGCTGGCTGCCGACAGCGGGAGGGAAGAGGCCCACAGGACCGACTGCAAGGTGGTAATGGTCGCCTTAGGTGTTGCTTCGACCACCGTGAAGTCTGCCAACCTCCCTCTTTCATTCCTTTTTAACTCAGGATTCTACATTACCTTAGTCTGGTGTCACTGCTATTTGACAACTCTTTCAAAACCGACGAGAATAAGCTGCGCAGATTCTCGGTGTTAGGTATTGAAGCACTTGACTCTGTCGTCCTCCGAAGAAGGCTAAAATGATCTTTTAACAGCCAGTTACAGCTCAAGTTTCGGCATGGTCGACTTTGGTCGCTCCGTCGAAACACGAATCAGCTTGGTACCCTCCCCCTGGTCGGATCGGACCTGCGATGCTGCATCTTGTATGCTCCGGTAAGACTGGGTGCGCTTATTCCAGCATCGGTGGTATTTGCTTCTAATGTGCGATCAGAGAGGCTGTAGCAGAAATGACATCAGCGTATCCTAAGCTTAGGTATCCTGACAACAGCTGGCAGAGTGATGTGGTTATCTATACCACATCCAAGTAACGGCCTTAGCAGAGGGTGACACGGCGAACTGAAGGCTTCGCGTAATCCTTAGGATTTGAACTGGGAATTTTCTTCTTAATTCTATTCGAAGAACAGTAGTTCACTAAAGAAACTTATTTTGTTCCGCCCTATCCCGTTTTTAATATTCACAATTTTAAAAATGGGTAAGACCTGAAACTTGTTTCGATATTACGTTTCTGTTGTAATATTGTTTAATGATTGTATTGTTTTACGCATGGCAGTATGTTCCCTGAAAATTAAGACGTCTTTCATATACGTTACTGAACTTTAACATTTCACATTATTACATCTCTTGTGCAGGATTTTCAGGTACAATTTTGCTTAGGTTTATGGTGGTAACATTTATTGTTTTTCATGAAGCATATTGAAAATGTCAGTGGCGAGAAGGTAACTTCTAAGATGATTAAGAATCAGCATAACGTGAAAAGAAGTCCAAACAAAAAACCTTCAGTTTTGAGAGCTCCGGTTAAGGACAGCGATGTTGGGTCATTTTTCCGCACGAAGTTAGACGAGTTGTTTTCCTTCAGTTTCGAGCTTACTCAGACGACACTTTGTGTAAAATATGAACTGCATCAAAAAGTCTCACAAAAAAGAAAAGGCCAGGTGCAGTAAGACCTGCACCAGGTGATCAGGTCTACCTGTCGTGAGTCCCTCGCCACGCGACATTTCATTTGATTTCAGGTCTGGGACACGTAAAATTTTTAGGGGCATTAAATACCTACTCCTTCAAGATGGCAAAAATTGTTTCTTCCCTTCTTATTTCTATATCCAGACAATTATATACGGCGTAACAGGTATAAGTGCAGATAGTTTTATATGTGATACCTTAATATGTTCACACATCAATATATTGGTTGTTTTTCCTCACACTGGACAGTCTTTTCACAATACGTCACCAATTTTACGACCTGATCTTTTCTACACAGTTACACTGCACCCTAAGTGGACTACGTCTGGCAGTATAGACAAACAATTTTGCGTCTACGCATCCACACTTCAACACCTTTCTTACTGGCCAGCGGAAAATAAACATTAATGGCCTGCTCTTGCCACATGTACTTGGAGCTATTGCACAACACAAGAACATACGACTTGTAATAGGTATAATTGTTATTCTAAAAATGACCTAAATACTGATGTAGTACAGTTCAGTACACCGTCCTCAGCCACGAATACAAAGATGTGGAGTTGTACCCTGTAAGTAGGCTGTTTAGGTTTTTATGTTGGTAACGCCACGTAGCGCTCTATATGAAAATCACTGACTGTGCTGTGTGAAGTCTGTGTTTGGTTTGCATTGTTGGAATATTTGCTATTGTAATGTTGGGCAGTTGGATGTGAACAGCGCGTAGCGTTGCGCAGTTGGAGCTGAGCCGCTAGCAGTGGTGGATGTGGGGACAGAGATGGCAGAATTTTGAGAGAGGACGACCTGGACGTGTTTCCATCAGAAAGAGTAAATTTGTAATATTGCATATCATGAAGTAAAGAAAGAAATGTCTGAGTACGTTCAGTTCTGCTCAGCTGTTTGAAAATCAAATAACGTAGGGGGTTTACCAGTACAGTAATTCATAAATTTTTCTAAGGGGACGTTTCAACCCGTCATGACCTGTATGTGTACGTTTTCAATGCAATCTAATTGCAGTCGATTTCCAAGCTGAAAGTTTTATCTCCGGGCACAGAAATCAGATATCGGTATCGATGTACAGTACATCTGTACGTATGAAACGTTCCTTTCGTCCATCCTGGAAGTTTGCAGGACGTCACAAGAAGTTCTATGGGGCGGCGGTCAGAATTCTTGTGCTCTTTAACATATCACGTGACGTACTGCTCCGCTGATTCGATTGAAAACGTTTATGGCTGATATGGATTAACTGTCTGCTCTGTTACAGGTATACTAACAGTGTAAATAAGGGTCCTCAATCTTTCTCAGACCCTTGAGACGGGATTAAAGTTTTCACTATTCCAAAGGCAGTAATTAAGATACTGGATATATTTTAAATTTTCTGTTTATCTTGTATTTTTTAATTCTTTTGTAAATGTTTGTATTCAATAGCAATTTTGCGTATTCCTCTTTTCTAGATTTTTAGCTCTGACGATGATTCAGTAGAGTCAAAAACGGTTAGCTGTAATTTATCTACGAAATGCGGTTAGGAGATTTGTAAACAAAAGGCGTACACCTCGGTGACAGGATGAGCTACAGACATTGCCAGCTAAAAATGAGGCATCTCATCCACAAATCAACGTATATGAAAACACTTTGAGGGTAGATATAGGAAGTAATAATTCTATTTCTTTATCATCATCATAATACGAGGTAATGTTTCCGAATTTTATTCTGTTCTCAGTATCGGCTGAGGCATTACATGTCATGCAGTCGAGAATACTACTAACCCGCCAGGGTAGCCGAGAGCGCAGTCGGCTCGCAGCCGTGCTAGCGTGCGGAGCTGCTCCGCGCGCCGTGTGACGCTCCGCTCTTGGCGGTGTTTACTTCCGCGTCGCGGTGTTTGTGTCTATCGAGTCCAGTACTAACGTACACCATGGCGCACTCGTACCGCCGTGCAACGATCAAAGTACCGTTTCAGGCTGAACATCGACGACCCAGAGCTTTCGAAGTCGAACAGTTCATACGTCAGGATCTACGTTTGAACCCCCAGGACGTAATCGGCATACATTTTTCCATCACTGGAAGTGTTGTCTACATCAAGATGTCGACGGAGGAAATTTGAAATGACATAATTCACCGTCATGCCACCGGACTGAAATTTAAACACTCTGATGGACATATGGGTGCTGTGACAGTCGCCCATGCTGGTTTCGGTCTCCGGACATTGCGGGTGTTTGAACTCCCGTTCGAGGTGCCTCAGGATGTGGTCATTGCCGCTTTCCAACCATATGGCACCGTCTTGGGTCACGTCGCGGAGAAGTGGCAAACATTTACGACCTACCCCGTATTAAATGGCGTCAGGCAAATAAAAATTGAGCTGACGAAACATGTCCCATCGTACCTGCTGATTGGCGGTGTGAGGGCCATCGTCATGTATGATGGACAGCCACGAACGTGCGCAGGATGTGGCCAGGAGGGACATGTACGTTCCGAATGCTTACACCGCCGTTTAATACAGACGCCGTTACGTGAAGAGACCCAGGCTTCGACGGTCACGTCCTTACACATCACCTACGCCAAGGTTGCACAGGACCCCGTCGTACCAATCTCGATTGCGCCAGCAGCATCGTCAACGCCACCCGCCGCAGCACAACGCGCCGAGGACACAAGCACGGCGTCACCTCCAGTGCTCGCTTCAGGACCGTCCGGTTTGCTGACCGAAACCGGTGTTCCTGTTGGAACCATGCACGTCGACCTCGGCGTCGTGCCGACGTCTGCTTTTGTCCAGACGGGTTCGGCGTCGGACGACGGGCGACCACATTCTGATTCAGAAGGCCACATCAGAAAACAGCGGTCGCCTCGCAAACACAGGAAACGACGACGAACGCCTTCCGATGACGCCCTTTCTCAGACGGCCCCACGAGATGTCGACCTGATGTCTGACGGTGATCTCCCACATTGCGTCCAGTCACGCGATGTGGCAGCAACAGGAGCCCCTCCTGTGACGCCTACTCTCCCAGCCAGGGACGTGTCCTCGCCGTTGTCAACGAATGATGACGGCGGTCCCCCTGCCACTCATGTTGCGGAATCCACAACACCCGTTCCGGAAGTACGTGACCGTCACATGTCCACGTCGTCAGCTTCCTGGGCCGATGACGTTGAAGAAGAAGCGGAACAGACTGCCAGCGTGTCTGCACAGGAGTCCACCTCGGCGACACTGGGGCTGGCGCCCCGCCAGTAATTATCACCACTGCGGGACCACCGGCGGGTCTCCACCTGCCGGCTACTTCTACCTCACGTTCTGCAAATACTGAGGATGGCCGCACACAGCACTATCGTATCGCCACGATGAATCTTGCCACCATTCGTGCCCCCCATAAACTGGCCATGTTCAGAGACACTATTTACTCTGCGGATGTGGATATAGCACTCTTACAAGAGGTGTTTGTGACTGACTTCCTAGTTCCCACCGGATACAACGCCCATGTTTCCCCCGCATCTGATACCGGTAGCGGCGTCGCCATCCTGCTACGCGACGGACTCCCTGCAGAGGACGTCATCTACCTCCCCACTGCGCGAGGTATGGCCCTCACACTGTTCGGCGTGCGTATTATTAATATCTACGCTCCGTCCGGCACTGGCCGCCGTCATGACCGACAAACTTTTTTTGCCGAAAGCGTCACACCCCTCTTCACCGGTCCGCAGGACGATTTGGTACTCGGTGGGGATTTTAACTCGACACAAGAGCCCGCGGACCAACTCCCGCGACATTCCCCTTGTGCATCTCTCTCAGTGGTCATCGACCGTCTCCGACTTGTTGACACATGGAAGAAGCTCCACGGAATTCAACCGGGCTATACATTCTACACCTCTCACTCGTCCAGCCGCATAGATCGCATCTACGTTACCCGCTCGCTTGCTGATGGCACACGTCATGCGGAAGTCTGGCCCTTGGCCTTTTCAGACCATGATGCATACCTCTGTGACGTCACTCTCGCCCGACAGCAAGTGTGGCATAGTCGTGGTCTGTGGAAACTCAATGTCGCTCACCTGACCTCCTCAGACTGTCGCCGTGTGGTCGAAGAAGCGTGGGCACGCTGCCACCATCGTCGAGAAGCCTATGACTCCACCTTATCATGGTGGCTCTCCTGTGCAAAGCCGACCCTCAGGAAGACTCTGATGAGTTTTGGGAAGGAATTAAAGGCGTGGCAAACTAATACCCTGCACTTCTACTACACCATTCTACGTGACTGTGCGACGATGCCTTTCTCGCCAGCCCGGCAGTCGATGGTCCATAGCACGAAGGCGCAGATCTCCTTGATCATGCGGCGTAACTTGGAAGGCACTGTAGTCCGTTCTCGAGCTTCTAATCGAATCCCTCAAGAACGTCCGTCGATGTACCACCTCCTTCAGGAAAGACAACGACGACGACGAGCTCTGATCCAAGTCCTCACTGATGTGGAAGGGCGCCGGCACGACACCCAACAAAGCATCGGTCGTGCTCTCCATGCTCATTTTGCCGGGCTATACGCAGCCGTACCGCATTCTGCAGCACTGATCACAGAAGTCGCTCAGCTCACTACGAACACTCTTCCGGAGGATGCAGTGCATGACCTCCAAGACGACGTAACCACAGATGAAGTGGTAGATGCTATCAAGGCGGGTTCCGATAACAGGTCTCCTGGACCTGACGGTATACCCATCGAATTTTATAAAAGTATTCAGTATTTGTTGGCTTCCACATGGACGGCAATCGCACAAGAGCTGATGTCACCGAGGACAGTGGTCCCGAGCGCCTTTCTAGAAGGAATTATTATCCCCGTACATAAACCGCGCGGGTTATCGAGGGTCCAGGACTATCGACCAATTACTTTGCTCAACAGCGACATGAAAATATTCACACGGCTACTGGCATCGCGACTCAAGAAGGTCGCACGTTACGTGACATCCTGCGACCAGACTTCCCTAGGAGGCGACAACAACATCCGTACGGCCCTTTGCCGTTACAGAGACATGATAGCATTAGCGCATCATCAGCGTCTCCCTGGCGCCTTGGCTTCACTGGACTTTAGCCAGGCTTTCGACCATGTTGACCACTTCTATTTACGGACAGTTCTTCAGCATATGGGTTTTCCTGGCGGTTTTGTAACAGTGGTTATGCGCCTGTTGAGTAGTGCAACCTCTAAAATCATGTACAATGGTCGTCTTACACCGTCCCTGGTCGTCGCACGATCTGTACGGCAAGGATGCCCTCTTTCCACGACTTTGTATGCTTTCGCCTTGGAACCCCTGCTCCAGGGCATGCGCCAACGTTTGGAAGGCATGGCTGTGCAAGGCCACCGTTTTTGTTGTACAGCCTACGCAGACGACATAGTACTATATCTGCGCAGTGAAGATGAAGTACGAGCAGCACTGACATGGGTGGCGACTTACGGCGAAGCGTCGGGGAGCTGCCGCAACGTGTCAAAATCCAAGGTCCTGCTCATTGGTGAGGGCTTGCCGGAGAGATGCGCTGCCCCCCTTAGTGTCGCCGCCACCATACGGTGTCTTGGACTTGATTTCACAGCAGACCTGCGCCGCTCAGCGGCTATCAATGGTAGACGCTTGCTACAGACAATCAGGGCAAATCTCGCCGATCACCGGCTACGAGCTCTCGACGTTATCCAACGCGCGCAATACGTGAACATGTATCATGCTTCCCGTATACCACACCTGGCTCAAGTACTACCAGTCCCAAATCTCCTGGCGCGACGACTGTTGATGGCTTTCGGCTCCTTCGTCAGCTCTGGGATGTTATTCAAGGTGCAGTATGAATCCCTTGCACTGCCACGAGATCGTGGCGGGGTGGGACTCATCCACGTGCCGACTCGTGTCAAGGCACTATACGTCAGATCCCAACTCAAACTTTGGCATCGTTGCCCACAGAGCCTTACTAGCCTCCTGCTTCACAACTTTGCACCGGCCTCCTTGTCCGCCCCAGTACTGATATCGACCATTCCAACCCCCTTTTATTACATCCAACGATTTTTCCTGGAGTTCAGTTATATCTACCGGTCCTTACCACTTACACGTTTGTACCTCACGAAAACAGTCTCCGAATTGTTACAACAGTGCCGCCCGTCCAAACCCATCGAACGTAAGTATCCACAGTACGTGTGGCGACACATATGGAAGGCGATCCATGCGCGTTTTCTCGAATCAGACGTTCAATCAGCGTGGTACATCACCGTGAATGGCAAACAAGTTAACCGAGATCGTCTGCACCGCATCCATCTCGCCGATTCATCCCTCTGCACCCACTGTGGCGTGGATGACACAGATGTCCACCGGTTCCACTGTGGCACAGCGCTAGACGTCTGGACACTTGCGCGGCGAATTTTGGCGTTTCTTACTCGCCAGACATCGGCTCAGATCGACGTCCACATGCTTTTGTACCCCGATAAGACTTTCTACCCCTCTGCCAAAACTAACTCTGTGAATTGGATCTGTGGCAACACGATCCGCTATCTTTTTACTTCAGGCGACTAGTCTACGCTAGGATATTGGACTTATCTCAACGAACGACACTGCGTCCTGATACGCAACCCACGCTATAAACAATATTTTTCTAATTTCTTACGGAGCCCTTTCGATGACCCACTTAGTAGCTGGAACGTCCAAGCCCTGAGAAGCTGAAAACTGTATAAAACGAACCGAACTGAATAGATCCGCAACCCAGAACTCACGCCTACGCCATGAGAAGACACGTTTGGACGAGCTGGCATGCTGTAGGCGGACACTTCAGGAGCTCCTGTAAGAACTGGACTTTAACTACAAGTCGCATGACGACTTAAAAAGCTTTTCCTTATTTCTTCCTCATAGTTTGTTCTTAAAGGAAAAAGAACTTTGATTTTGACTTTGAGAAACTTTTTTTTTTTGTTCCAAAGGATTGCTTCTTCGCCAACAAGACGAAGGAGACTCATTTTTGTTTACTGGAAGGAGATACCAGTATAATCGGAGTCTTTGTTTTCTTTCGGAAGAAAAAAGAGGGTAAAAAAAGTGTATGGCTGTGGAGTGGAAGGTCAAAAAAAAAAAAAAAAAGAGCGCTAGCGTGCTGCTTCCTGGACTCGGGTAGGTGCGCAGGCCCCGGATCGAATCCGTCCGGTGGATTAACGACGACGGTCGGTGTGCCGGTCAGCCTGGATGTGGTTTTTATGCGGTTTTCCACATCCCACTAAGTGAATACCGGGCTGGTCCCCACGTCCCGCCTCAGTTACACGACTCGCAGACATTTGAAACCAATTCACACTATTTCACGATTTACACTAGACGCAGACGGCTGTAGTACACTAATTCCGTCCCGGGGGGGTATGGGGTGGCGGCAGGAAGGGCATCCGGCCACTTCTAAAACATAACCGTGCCAAATCCTTACTTAACCCTGCCGACCCTGCGCACAATGCGGGATAAAGGCGGTAGCAAAAGAAAGAAAGCAGTCGAGAATATTACTCTGTCGCCTTACCCGCTTCGTTGACGCAAGTTTTAATCCTCTGCCGCTAGAGGGCTCCGAATTCTAGTCTGTAACATAGCAGTGTGTAACGTAACTATTAGCGTAATTTGGCACGCGCGCCGCTCATCGCTAACAGAGCGTTGATTCTAGCCACGGCCGCGAGTGCGGTTTCGAGCGAGCAGTTTTACAAAGCACGGACGTAGGAAACGTTTCAAAGACTGCTTCTCTCTAGCTGGAGAGGCAGCCTGGAGAGTGGAATACGCACCTGAGGTTGATGTTGGGCGAGGGGCTGCGGCTGGTGCGCGTCCGCCGCGACGGCGAGGAGCTCTTGGCCCTCGCGCGGTGCCTCCTGGTGGCGCCGGGCGACGCCGCCGACGCCGGGGACAGCTTGTGCGGCGCCTGCGGCGAGCCCAGCAGCGCGTCGCCCAGCCGGTTGCGGCGCACCAGGTCGTACGGGTCGGGGGTCACCACCAGCTGCGGCCGCACGCGCGGGCCCCGCACGGCCGTCGTGCCTGCCGGCGCAAAGTGAGCGTCACTAAACACTCGTCGTATCGGCACCTCCGCCTTCCAAGTGGTACCTCCTCGAGACTGGAAGTCGAACGATAATACGAAAGTAACTTAGCGTTGTAACTTCTCACCTTCTTCTGGTGCTGACGACGACGGTTTGAGTCTTTCCGAGTGTTCAGCCTGACTAGCCCTGTATCCCCAGAGGTGGCTAATCTGTGGTAACTCTGAACAAACAGCCTCTGAATCGTAGATTACAACTGTGTGCCGGACCGAGACTCTAACTCGGGACCTTTGCCTTTCGCGGGCAAGTGCTCTACCAACTGAGCTACCCAAGCACGACTCACGCCCCGCCCTCACACCTTTACTTCTGGCAGTAGCTCGTCTCCTACCTTCCAAACTTTACAGAAGCTCTCCTGCGAATCGAGTCTCGGTCCGGCACACAGTTTTAACCTGCCAGGAAGTTTCACATCAGTGCACACTCCGCTGCAGAGTGAAAATCTCATTCTGGAAGCCTCTCACTCATCCTGTCACAAATCAATCTGTTTCTTTCGGTACATAGATCACACATTTGTGATAACGCACCAGGGAACGGAGAAGCCCAATGAGTTCCTTCTTCATCTGAACTGACGCCACCCTGACGCCATATTCACCAAAGAACTGGACAAAGGTGGACAGAAGCTGTTGTTTGATGTCACACTGAGACGGCAGGCAGATACTTCACTTGGGCACAGGTCTAATGGCTATGAGCACTGTGGGACTTAACATCTGAGGTCATCAGTCCCCTAGAACTTAGAACTACTTAAAACTAACTAACTTAAGGACATCACACACATCCATGCCCGAGGCAGGATTCGAACCTGCGACCTTAGCGGTCGCGCGGTTCCAGACTGAAACGCGTAGAACCGCTCGGTCACAACGGCTGGCACAGGTCTACTGCAAGCAGACCAACACTGACTTCAAGACTTGATCCACAGGGACCACATCCTGTCAGAGGAACGGAACTTCAACAACTACGAGACGTCCCGTGCAAAAGAGGTTAATGTGAAAACCAAATTAAGAGTCCACTACGCCTGTCAGCTTCAGAGCAAAAAGAAGAGGACAAACCAAAGACATTAGCTTATATGGATATGGTGTCTGTTCCTTCGGGCATGTCCTGCAGCCGTCGCGCTATCCTCTGTGCCCTCGGTGGCTCAGATGGATAGAGCGTCTGCCATGTAACCAGGAGATGCCGGGTTCGAGTCCCGGTCGGGGCACACATTTTCACCTGTCCCCGTTGATATATATCGACGCCCGTTAGCAGCTGAAGGTATTAATATAATTCTAAAGACATTAGCGGTGTACGCCCTATGAAGATGCTATCACTGCGAATATCAGCAGAGTTATGAAGAATTGGCATGCAATGTGTGGAATGTTCAGTCATTAAGACAAGTGGCCTAACATCCCTTGTGAGTGTAGTTAGTCGTACATTGGTCAAACAATCAGAACATTGGATCGAACACCATGGAACACCGACCACCGACGGCACACTGGGCTCGGGCAAATCTACTGTAGTGGAAAACTGACTAGAATACAAGCTCTAATAAATATTTTATTTACAGGTTGGTAACGTTGGCATGTTGAGATGTGTAGCGGCAGTTCGTGCCTGGTTCTCCAGAAGGTAGCGCTTGCCTATACCATGCATGTGTGTTGCAAAACGGAGGACGAAGTCTTGCTGACGCCAGAACAGAGAGTGAAGACTGTTGTTTGACAAGAAAACAAAGAGTGCAGCAGAGACTCAGCGAAGTCTTCGTGTTCATTTTCGTGCGAGGTGGACTCCCTGCAGACAGAAAATGTGTAGACTAGCCACAAGACGAAAATCATAGCGCAGATTCACAGGCTCTGGCACAGAATCAGTAAGGAAGCGACTGAAATCAAGATCAGGGAAAACATGATCAATAGTGTCGCTGGACACGAACTCAGCAAGGCATGGAACGACATGCACCAATCACTGAGGAGCGACGGCATCTACACAAAGTGAGAAGAGAGTCTGTTCCAGCTGCTTGAATCCTGATCGATTTTCAATCATCCATACAGCTGTGCACATGCCAACAATGTGCACTAGTGTTCAGGCAAACTTCAATTGCTAGCCGGTCTTCATAGCGACTATATGTCGACTGAAGTGAAAACGAAAACTAGTCACAAATTACTGCAAACGTTTATGCGAATACTCGCCTTTTCCCCATAGCTTCACACATGTATATGTTCGACATATATATGGAACACATCTTCTCCGCCCCCTCTCTATGTCCACCTCCTCCTATTTCCACCTCTTTCCACTCTATGTTTCTATCTCCTCCTCCCCGCTATTTTCATCTCTTCATCTCCTCCTCACCCAGACATTTCCTCAGTCTCCTCGCTTTGACCATACTTTCATCCCCCTCTCTTCACCATAACCTTCTCCTCTCTCTCTTTTCAGCTCTGTCCCCCCCTCATCCTCTTACACCTGCTTACTACCCCTCTACACCTTCCACCTCCCCCATGCATCTCTCTCTCTCCTCCCCTCTCTCCCTCTCTCTCTGTCCATTTCCACCTCCCATTCGCTCCGTCCATCCTCTTCTCTATCTATCTCAATCTGTGCTAAGCCATCCTCATCAGTATAGCCCCTGCAATTCAGTTCAATAAAGGAGGCTAATACTATTCCCACAACATGCCTGTCATGCATGCTGGCCTCTGGAAAATCGTTTCCGTCTCTGAAATATATGATGCCCTGCAAAGAATGTGGATTTAGGAGGCTGATACAGTTGCCACACAACATGCCATTCTTGCAGGAGAGCCTCTACAACAGGTGCTGGAAAAAACACGATTTTGCCGGTATCTCCAACCCTATTGTGGATAGGGGTTTATAAACCTCACAGTGCTGATACCTAAGAGCCTTGCTGTTACTGTCCTACATTTGGTTGAAATCTACCATGGGTTTTGGAGGAGATTCTGGACATACACACATAGAATCTGCTCTATATAACATAAGATATGGAAGCTAGTCTTGCATGAGGTGTATTAAATCGAAATTTGATAAGGCAAAGAGAGATGTTGCATATTTTATGCTTTTAACAAAATACAAAGCATTTGATGGTTTTACAGACACACATGTCATCATTAAAACGATAAATTATCCAAAAGCTGATATGGGATAAAAGTCAGAGTTTGAGAAAGAGGTATTTCACCAACTCTTTTTAACATTTATGTTGACAGAGTTATTAAGAATTCGAAATCAGGTAATTATCCGGGTCTTAAGTTAGGTAATTCAATAATCTTAGTGTATTATTGTTTGCAGATGATAAAGTAATAATACAGGAAAGTGAAGATGACTGCTGCCTAATCCAATGTAAAGGCTGCATTATGTCGATATGGCAGCTGGCACACTATTGAAAGGAACCACACAGGCCACAATCAAACTTGTGGAGCGACTTTTGGGATATTTATATGGCGCGTTGGATTAGCCGAGCGGTCTAAGGGGCTGCAGTCATGGACTGTGCGGCTGGTCCCAGCGGAGGTTCGAGTCCTCCCTCGGGCATGGGTGTGTGTGTTTGTTCTTAGGATAATTTAGGTTAAGTAGTGTGTAAGCTTAGCGACTGACGAACTTAGCAGTTAAGTCCCAAAGATTTCACACACATTGAACTTTTTTTTATATTTAAATGCCTGCCACCAACACCTGTAGAAGAAGATGGGCTGTGATGCAAAAGCACTACGCCAGTAGATGGAAAGAGAGAATAGCATTTCTAGCATTTCTGAAACATCTTGCTCACACTGCAAACTTACATGGCAAGAAACGTAGAGGCTGGAACCCACTTCTGTAGCTGAGGTCACTAATGCACACCCTTGCAGTAGTGCTCGATTCGAAACTTGGTGGTGGAAAACCTCATTGTCTGAATTTGGCCAAAGAGGAAATGAGAAGTGGTGCTGTGAGGTTATTGATTACTAGTCTTCGTGGCAATGTCCTGGGTTAATTTCTAAACCTATCTGCAGTGTTGCGTCAAGTGAGGGCATGTGACACTGTTGACAGATATCTGTCCATACAATGCGACGTTAAGCTTGGTGCTCATTTGGCGCTGTTCAAGAGTAGTAGGCTATGGATTAGGCTATGCGCCAGCACTAGGCTTTACCATCCCCGTTTCCTTCATCGATAACAACACAAACCCAACAGTCTTCACAGTCACCCACAGTCATACACTGCTGGCCATTAAAATTGCTACACCAAGAAGAAATACATTGATAAACGGGTATTCATTACACAAATATATTATACTAGAACTGACATGTGATTACATTTTCACGCAATTTGGGTGCATAGGTCCTGAGAAATCAGTACCCAGAACAACCACCTCTGGCCGTAATAACGGCCTTGATACGCCTGGGCATTGAGTCAAATAGAGCTTGGATGGCGTGACAGGTACAGCTGCCCATGCAGCTTCAACACGATACCACATTTCATCAAGAGTAGTGACTGGCGTATTGTGACGAGCCAGTTGCTCGGCCACCATTGACCAGACTTTTCAATTGGTGAGAGATCTGGAGAATGTGCTGGCCAGGGCAGCAGACTAACATTTTCTGTATCCAGAAAGGTCCGTACAGGACCTGCAATATGCGGTCGTGCATTATCCTGCTGAAATGTAGGGTTTCGCATGGATCGAATGAAGGATAGAGCCACGGGCCGTAACAAATGTGAAATGTAAAGTCCACTGTTCAAAATGCCGTCAATGCGAACAAGAGGTTACCGAGACGTATAACCAATGGCCTCATACCATCACGCCGGATGATACGCCAGTATGGCGACGACGAATACACGCTTCAAATGTGTGTTCACCGCGATGTCGCCAAACACGGACGCAACCATAATGATGCTGTAAACAGAACCTGGATTCATCCGAAAAAATGAAGTTTTGCTATTCGTGCACCCAGGTTCGTCGTTAAGTACACCATCGCAGGCGTTCCTGTCTGTGACGCAGCGTCAAGGGTAACCGCAGCCACGGTCTCTGAGCTGATAGTCCATGCTGCCGCAAACGTCGTCGAACTGTTCGTGCAGATGGTTGTTGTCTTGCAAACGTCCCCATCTGTTGACTCAGGGATCGAGACGTGGCTGCACGATCTGTTACAGTCAGGCGGATAAGATGCCTGTCATCTCGACTGCTAGTGATAAGAGGCCGTTGGGATCCAGCACGGCGTTCCGTATTACCCTCCTGAAGCCACCGATTCCATATTATGCTAACAGTCATTGGATCTCGAACAACGCGAACAGCAATGTCGCGATACGATATACCGAAATCGCTATAGGCTACAATCCGACCTTTATCAAAGTCGGAAACGTGATGGTACGCATTTCTCCTCCTCACACGCGGCATCACGACAACGTTTCATTAGGCAACGCCGGTCAACTGCTGTTTGTGTATGAGAAATCTGTTGGAAACTTTCCTCATGTCAGCACGTTGTAGGTGTCACCACCGGCGCCACCCTTGTGTGATTGCTCTGAAACGCTAATATTTGCATATCACAGCATCTTCTTCCTGTCGGTTAAATTTCGCGTCTGTAGCACGTCCTCTTCGTGGTGTAGCAATTTTAATGGCCAGTAGTGTAGATACACACTAGACACTTCATAATAGGTTGGAGGAAGGCAATGGCCAATAACCTCCACTAGGGCCTTGCCTAGAACGGCTTTGTGGGGGATTCTCCTGTCTGCTCCTCTACGCCCGTTCCCTGAGTATGGAACTGTTTTGAGTTGACCTTGCCAGGATCACTGAGACTATTCTGGATACAAAAAGTGGGTGCTGGGTGGACGTGGCTGTTGGCGGTACGCACCTGCGTGCGGCGGGAAGAGCGGGCGCGCGCCGCCGCACTTCTTGCAGACAGCGGGCAGCCCTCTGCGCGACGTGTGGCCGGTGCCGGCGTCCGGGCAGCAGCAGGTGCCGTGGCGGCCCTGCGGGGGCGGCGGCGCGGCGCGCACCGACCCGCCGCCCCCGCCGGCGTACACCCAGGGGTCCGCGTAGCGCATCGAGCGCGACAGGGCGCTGCCGCCCCCCGCGGAGAGCGTGCCGTACTTGTGGCGGTACTCGTTGAGCAGGTAGCCGCCGCCGCTGGGGTCGGCGCCGGGGTCGCTCAGCTGGCGCGTGGGCGGCGGCTGCGAATGGTGGTGCGGCGGACCGGGGCCCGCCAGCGAGGGGCTGCGGCCCCCCGCGCCCCACCACCGGCCGCTGCGGCCGCTCTTCTCTCCGGACACCACCTACAATACGCCAACAGCAAACCACACCTTTAGCCTGACGCAGTCGTCCCAAAAGATACAGGGTGGCGCACCAAATGCCATACATTGATATTTTCTAATAACTACTTTATTTACAGGATGACAATGCTGGAATGTTGAGACGTGTAGCCGTAGTTCGTGCATGTTGCACCAGAATGCAGCACTTGCGAATACCACGCATTCGTGTTGCCACCCCTTCAGTTTCGTAAAATGACGGACAGAGTCCGGTTGACGCTAGAACAGAAAGTGAAGGCCGTGTTGTTTGGCGCGGAAAGGAAGAGTGTAGCAGAGACTAAGCGAAGTTTTCGTGTTCATTATCGTTCGAGGTGGGCCTCGTCAGACAGACTGTATATAGACCAGCTACGAAATTTGAAACTGACATTTGGAGCAAAAGCGTCCTCGTGCCAACACAGAGAATATCGACACTTCGCGAGTGAGGTTAACACAAAGTCCTAAGATATCCACGAGGCAAGCTTCAGCCGAACTGGGCACCTCACGTAGTTCTCTTCAGAGAATAATTCATGCCAACGTGAAATTACTCCTGTAGAAAATGATAGTGTTGAACAAACTGACGGAGAAGTACAGGATACGTCGATTACAGTCAGTGACTTCGGCTCTTGGAAATGCTGAACTCTTGATTCACAGCATATGGTTCTCTGACAGGGTGTACGTTCAAATGAACGGTAGCGTCAATCGGCAGACTATCAGGTTTTGGGCACGAAAAGCTCCTGTGCTGTACACGAAACTGAAAATTATGGAAGAAATCTGAGTGTATGGAGAGCCATTTCCAGCCATGGAATCATTGTTCTCGTCTTTTTCAACGGAACAGTTAACATTGCACGCTACATGGACATATTGTAGACAAATTTTCTTCCACAACTTTATGCCAGAGGATTATCGATGGCTAACGAAAGACAGCGCTCGTCCTTATACAGCAAAAGTTATTCTGGATTTCCTGCACGAACGTTTAGAGCATCCTGTGATGTCTCCTCGATATCCAGAACGTTTTAAGGGTATTTCAGTATTGGCACCAACAGCCAGGAATTAATCCCTGTGGTTATTTTTGATGGGGACATCTAAAGGAGGCAGCCTACCGTACGAAACCACGCTGTCTCATGCGACTGAGCGCGGCTGTCACTACTGCCTTCTAGGGAACCAAGAACACTTGTGTCGTAGAGTGACGGATACATCGAAGAGGTAGGACGTCAACAAAGTGGACATATTGAATATGTACTGCACGCCCACTGAGCATACACATTCTCATGGTTAACTTAAAAAAGAAAAAAAAAGACATGATTTACTCGTTAAACGTTAAAGAAACAATTTTCAGTGTATGACATTTCTCGTGCCACCCTGTAGAATAAAACAGAGCGTGTCTCTTTAAAACCTCCCACATTTCAAACGCCCACGACAACACTGCAGTACAGATATTAATGAAATTGCTCCATATGCTAGAGCATTTTAAAGAATTTACATTCCCTCATCAGACGTGCCAACTGCTGTCGCCAGTGTGCATCATGATCGCATGAAGTGAAAACCGTGATGTCATAGAAGCGCGCACAAGCATTAATGTGATTTTCAAAACAAAATCACCTGGTACTCTCCAAAGAAATTATCGTAGGTTATATGGATGTGATTCTACTGATGTGAGAACAATTAAGGCATGGTATCTTAAGTTTCTCGCAGCTGGAAGTGTTCTGAAACATTCTCGCCGTACACGTCGCAGTGATTATTCGTAAGAGTTGGTGGATGACATCTGACAATCGTTTCTGTCAAACTCAAACTCACGTATGTGAACTGGGCAGGCATCTAGGCGACTTAATGTACCCCGAGTAAAACAGCATCGTATAGTACGCCAGAGGCTTCGCTTGTATAGTTACAAAGTGCAAATTCTGCAACATCTGCTGCCGAACAACAATTCATGCTGACAATAATTTGCTACGGACATACTGCGGCCTGTTGACATAAATGCTAGCTTCTCAGATGAAGCAACTTTTCATGTATTTGGAACGGTTAACCGGTATAATGTTCGGATTTGGGGCTCGCAATACACGTACGCTACCACTGAAAATTTTCGTGATTAGCCCTAAACTGAATGTCCGGTGTGGAATAATGCCCCATACAATTGTTGGACCAGTCATATTTGCAGAAAACACAGCGAATGGATGAGTGTATCTGGACAAGTTGGAGCACATACAAGGCTTGCAATACAACATCGTCTATCAACAAGGTGGAGCTCAGCTGCATTTGTGAATGGCTGTTCGCAAGTTCCTGAATACGAAATTTCCCAGTTGCTGGAGAGTACTTGGAGGTGCCATTGTCTGGCCGCTAACGTGACTGAGACGTCAGCCCGCTGAATTCCTACTTGTGGAGATTCGTGAAGGACCACGTGTATGCGACCATAATGGGCGATGTACCTGTGTTAAGACGTCGAATCACTGACGCCAAATGGCTACTGAAGCTGACGTGTAGATTCTAATAGTATGGAGACATACTATCACCAACACAGTCCCGAAAATGGCGAGAGCAAGTAAGTGCGGGAACTATCGCACATTCAGCTTAACAGCTCATGCATCCAAGTTCCTGACAAGAATAATTTAGAGAAGAACAGAACAGAAACTTGAACGTCTGATAGATGACGATCAGTTTGGGTTTATGAAAGGTATATTAACCAGAAAGCCAATTCGGACGTTGCACCTCATAGTTGAAAGAAGACTTAAGAAAAATCAAAAGACGCTCATAGAATTTTTCGATCGTCAAATGCGTTCGACAGTGTTAAATGATGCAAGGTGATCAAATTTCTGAGAAAAATTGGAGTAAGCTATAAGGAAAGACGTATAATGCATAGTACGTACAAGAACCAAAAGAGAGCAATAAGTCTGGAAGGGCTATAACGGATGGCTCGGTTTAAAAAGTGTGTAACACCGGACTGCAGCCTTTCGCGCATACTGTTTAATCTGTACATCGAAGAGGCGATTGCGAAAATAAAAGAGTGGTTTAGCGGTGGGATTAAAATTCAGGGTGAAAGGACATCAATGATAAAATTCACTGATGACATTGCTATCCTCAGAGAAAGTGAAGAAGAATTACAGGATGTGCTAAATGAAATGAAGAGTCTAATGAGCACAAAACACGTACTGAAAGTAATCCGAAGAAAGACGAAAGTAATGAGCAGCAGAGAAATGATGTTAGCGATAAACTTACCATAAAAATTGCTAACCACGAAGAGAGGAAGGAATTCTGCTAATATGGAAGCAAAATAACCCATGACGGAAGAAGCAAGCAGGGCATAAAAAAGACATAGCATAGTCAGAAAGCGCATTCCTGGCCAAGACAAGTGTACTACTATCAATTTAATTTGAGGAAGAAATTTCTGAGAACGTAGGTTTGGAGCACAGAACTGTATGGTAGTGAAACATGGACAGTAGGAAAACCAGAGAAGACGAGAGTCGAAGATTTAGCGATGTGTGTTACAGAAATGTATTGAAATTTGGGTGGACTGCTATGATAATGAAAACATTCTTCTCAGAATCGGCGAAGAAATCAACATACGGAAAATAAGAAGGGTCAGGATGATACGGAGGAGGGGGGAGGGAGGGAGGGGGGGTTAACTTCCATCTCACTAGAGGGAGCCAGCCGTAGAGGGTAAAAACTATTGGGTGCAAGTGCTTTCAGAGATGAGGAGGTTGACACGGGGGAGAACTGCGTGACGGGCAGCATAAAACCATCAGAAGAGCGACGTCTCAAAAACGAATGTAGTCTTCAAGCTACGCTTTGAAATGCAAGTTAAGTGTACGTTCCGGAAGGTTTTCGGAGGCTGCTCTTACGGAACAGAGCTCTTATGTGCAAGTAGAAGGCGAAAGGTATTGATCCTGAAAGAATCGTACCAACTTCTATACGAGTTTCACATTCCGTTGCTTACTTCAACGTGGAATCAAAAGAATGGATTAACCGTCACTCTGGAATCCCTGCCTGAGTATCTCTCTGTGTTGCTTTGATGCGTGAGTAATCGACATTTAATATTAGTGTTTAGATTCTGTTACACATACATTGTTTTGTTTCTTGCACTATAAATTCTATCCACTCTAATTAAGGCATGATAAGGTCGGAAATATCTCGTCAGGGTGTACTAAATACGACAACATAAGTGTCACAGCTTCACGAGAGTTCCTCGAACGATTTCACCGACGGTACAAAAATCACGGGACAGCGATATGGATGCATACGGATGGCGGTAGTATTGCGTACACAAGGTATAAAAAGACGGGGCACTGGCGGCGCTGTCATTTTCATTCAGGTGCTGTACGTGGAATGCTTTTCCGACTGTATATAGCCGCACGGAGGCAATTAGCAAACTCAGAAGGCGGAATGGTAGTTGGAGCTAGTCACGTGGGACATTCAGTACTGCGAGATCCACAGTGTCAAGGGTCTACCGAGGATGCCACATTTCAGGCATTACCTCTCACCACGGACAGCGCAGTGGTCGACGTTCTTGACTTAACGACCGAGAGCAGCGGCAGTTACATAGAGTTCTCAGTGCTAACAGACAAACAACTCTGAGTGAAATAACCGCGGAAATCACAGTGGGGCGTACGACGTACGTCTCCTTCAGGACAATGCGCGAAATTTGGGATTAATGGGCTATGACAGCAGATGACCTGCGTGAGTGCCTTTGCTAACATCACACATCGCCTACGGCGCCTCTCCTGGGCTCTTGAACATATCGGCTGGATCCTAGGCGACTGGAAAACCGTTGCTCGGTCAGACGAGCCTTCATTTCAGTTGGTAAGAGCTGATGAAACGGTTCGAGTGTGGCGCAAACCACACGAAGCCGCGGACCCGAGTTGTCAACAAGCCACTGTGCAATCTCGTGGTGGCTTCATAATTGTGCAGGCTGCTTTCAACAGGTCCAACTGAATCGATCATTGACTGGAAATGGTTATGTTCGGCTACTTGGAGACCATTTACTGCCATTTATGGACCTCATGTTCCCATGACTATTCGATGTGTTATCTGACTACAATTGTTCATGAATGGTTTGTAGAACATTCTGGACAGTTCGAGGGAATGATTTGGCCATCCAGACCGCCCAAAATGAATCCTGTCGAACATTTATGGAACATAATCAAGAGGTCAGTTCGTGCACAAAACACTGCAAAGACAGCACTTTCCGGTTGTGGGCGGCTATAGAGGCAGCAAGGCTCAACATGTCTGCAGTGATCTTGTTGAGTCCATGCCACGTAGAGTCGCTGGACTATGCCAGGCTAAAGGAGGTCAGACACTGTATTAGGAGGTACCCCTTGATCTTTGTCACCTCAGTATACATGGAATAAGAGAATGTCGTTACCTTAATTTGGTAACAACTTCCAGGCGTTTTAGGGGCGTTTCCTTAGTAAAGTGCATTATCTGTAAGTTCGTTTTTTTCCCTTGAGGTCCAGTTAATCGGTTTTCGCAACACGTTTTTTACGTTAGACAGGACTCAAGAAACACCTATTCCGAGATATAACTGGACGGAACGGGAGATCGGTAGTTTTCTCCGACACTCGGAAATTTGACGACATTGGTAACAGTTTCAGCATCAGAAAAGCGAATTTCTACCATTTACTTCGTTTTTGCCTAGCAATGAGAAACTGTTCGCTTTTTTTTATTTCAGTGCTGGTCGTTGTTGTTCAGACTAATCTAATTTGTCAGCATACACGGTCCAACAGGTCGGACTTACCGTAATTCGAGCAGTGCCTGCTTTCGAGAAACTTCTCAGTGCATGCTAAATGCTTTTGCAGGGTTTTGTAAGGCTGGCCTAGTTTTACAGAAGGTTTGTCATAACAGCTCGAGGTCTTTTATTGAAATGAGTGTGGTAAACGATAGTAGACACGTTCTGCCCTGATGCAAATCCAAACAGAGGGATGAGATTAGCAAAAGAATGTGCACAGGTAGTTGCAATACCTGTGAATGAAGAAAAACCCGAAATGGTTAAGCTATTCTTTGTGGTAGTTCTGAAACTGGAAAACCAGTGAGTCGGTCGTGAACTCACTTTTAGTTTAGAGGAGCACTTAGGACACAGAACGCGGTTATCATACCGCGCGTCACTTCATTAAGGCAGAAGATGTGATTAGCAAAGTTATGTTTGATGTGCGGAGAGCTATTCTGAAAATGCAGTCAAATGTTATTTCGCGGACGCGAAGTAATATCGTTACTTGCGCTGTTCGCGTGCGAGAGTGCTGTGATATAGCATACGCTCACGCCACTACCCTGCAACGACGATCTGCTAAACAGTGGAACTAGTAGCCAGCTGTAGGAGACGTTGGTCGAGGAAAGTGCCTTAGTAACGTTTGTCAGAAAGAAAATAATTTTTTAGTTGCCGTGGAAACTCAAATATTAGGTTCTATGTGTCTCATTCTTACGACATTCCTGGTGGTTCGCATTGGTGGGTGTTACACGTGTGCGTAAAATCGGATTAATTTTTACGAAACGGCAAATAAAAAAGAATATTGTTGTATAGAAACAATGATGGATAAATTAAACATTGTCTACAGTCAGAAGGTAAGTGCGCGACCGCGCATCTCTTATGAACGGACTATGCGCTGGCCCCATACAGGAGCGGCGCGCGCAGGCTGTCGTGGTCTGTTTGTAAAGCCGTCGGCACACGGACCGTGCATCCGAACGTTGAGCGTTGAGCGTGCCGAGTTTCTGACGTCATAGCGTGGAATAGCACGTTCGGGAGTCTTTCCGAACGTGCAGAGCAATATCTGGCATGCCAGATATTCTGAGCGTGCGTATGAGCGTTGACCAATGAGATGGCACAACGCCACCTACGTCACAAGCACCCCGTCTCCCTTCAGTATGCCGTCTCTGAGCACCAGCAAATTGAGAATCACTGGAAAGTCCTTTCATAATTGTGTGATTCGTTCCAATAAAATAATGAGAAACATCATATTCGTGGCAAAAGAATTATTGTAACTTGCGTATTATGAGAGTAGGCTATTTGAAGGCAGCGACGCACTGAGGAGCCACACAAAACGCATTGTTCTTGGTACAATTTGTTATAATTAAATTTCAGTTAGTAACGTATCTACGATTAAGGTTTTCAGCAAGTGGTAAGATACTATAATTAGAACACGAAAGCCAGATGTTGGTTTAGCGTAATGAGTAGCGTCACTGTCCCTAGATGTGTCATTTTGTTGGGGCGGTGGTTCGCGTCTTGACTCAAATATTTTTCCTAACATTCGGGTTTTTATTAGGTTCTGCTACTTTATTATTAGTTTAATATAAGTATATACTATAATATTTTATGTTATGTAAATACAAGTTCACCTTTTTTGAGGGGTGACTTTGTTCGATTGGATTAATCTAAAGGACAGCTTGCGCTAGTTGTCTTACGATATTTTGTTCCTTTTTCTTTTACACTTCGTAATTCACATGTTGCAAAGATTCTGCTACTGGGTAGGAACAGTGATCAAGTAAGACTGACCTTGGGATTTTACTAAAATGTGGGAATGATGAAATAATGTTTATCTTATGCGGAGAAGTATTCCAGATTCGTAACGCAGTGTTTGTAACGGAACTTTTATAAGCCTGTGTCTCGACTGATTGGACATGGTACTTTCCTTTTCATGGACGATGAGGAAAAGTGCGTTTTAATAGAGCTAACGTGCGAATTTCACGCGCGCCCGTTGACTAGAGAGTGTGGTTTACGAACTAGAAACATCCCTCAACTGCCGCTGGAGTGCGATGCGATCGCGTATACCACGTTGGGCCCACGTACCGTATGCACAAGTCGCATCGTTCCTGAGCGTTCAGCAGCACGTTGAACTTGGCACGCTCAACGGTAACGTTCGACAGCACGGTCCGTGTGCCGACGGCTTAAGGCTTGCGGGTCAACGAGGGTGTTGTAGACTAGAGATATTTGTCACCGGTTTGAGGAAGAGATCTTGCTGCTGACCATTACAATGAAGTGACAAAAGTCGTGGCATAGCGATATGCATATATACAGATGGCGACACTATTGCGTACACAAAGTATAAAATGGCAGTGCATTGACAGAGTTGTCACTTGTACTCAGGTGATTAATGTGAAAACGTTTCCGGTATGATTATTGCCCCACGGTGGGAATTAACAGACTTGTAACGCCTAATGGTAGTTGGACCTAGACACATGGGGCATTCCATTACGGAAATCGTAAGGGGATTCAATATTCCAAGCTCCACAGTGTAAAGAGTGTGCCAAGAAGCCGGCCGCTGTGACCGAGCGGTTCTAGGCGCTTCAGCCTGGAACCGCGCTGCTGCTACGGTGGCAGGTTCTAATCCTGCGTCGGGCATGGATGTCCTTAGGTTAGTTAGGTTTAAGTGGTTCTAAGTCTAGGGGACTGATGACCTCAGATGTAAAGTTCCATAGCGCTTACAGCCATTTGAACCATTTTTTTGTGCCTAGAATACCACATTTCAGGGCATTATCTCTCACCACAGACAAATCAGTGGCCGAGGCAACCAACTGCAGCGGTTTTAGCGTAGAGCTGTCAGTGCTTACAGAAAAACACTGCGCGAAATAATCGCACAAATCAGTGTATTAATTACGATCGTATCCGTTGGGACAGTGTGGTGAAATCTAGCGTTAATCGACTATGTGAGCAGACGACCGACGCGAGTGCCTTTGTTAACTGCACAACATCACCTGCAGTGCATCTCCTGGGCGCGTGACCCTTTCGGTTGGACCCTAGAGACTGGAAAACCGTGCAGATGTGTCACGATTTCGGTTGGTAAGAGCTGATGATAGGATTCGAGTGTGGCACAGATCCCACGAAGTCATGGACCCAAGTTGTCGACAAGGCACTGTGCAAGCTGGTGGTGGCTTCGTAATGGTGGAGGCTGTGTTTACATGGAATGGACTGCGTCCTCTCGTCCAACTGAACCGATCATTGATTGAAAATGGTTATGTTCGGCTTCTTGGAGACAATTTGCAGCCATTCATGGACTTGATGTTCCAGAAGAACGATGGAATTATTCGCGATTAGTGTGAAGAATATGGTGAACAATTCGACCGAATAATTTGGCCACCGACATGACTCCCATGGAACATTTATGGGACTTAATCGAGACGTCAGTTCGTGCACAAAATCTTGCACCGGCAACGCTTTCGCAGTTATGGATAGCTATAGAGGTACTATGGCTCAGTATTTCTGCTTGGAACTACAAATGATTTGTTGAGGCCAGGCCACGTCGAGATGTTGAACTACGCTGGCAAAAGGAGATCCGACGCAATATTAGGAGGTATCCCATGATTTTTGTCACCTCAGTGTGTTTAACTTGGTTTTGAGGGCAGAAAGTGAACCATTGTTTGTACCGGAGTTGATGAGAGTGGTCGCAATGTGTGGAAGACAGGAGCTTTTGGTTAGGTAATATTGGCTGGATGATTTGGAGCAGGAACCAGACATTGTGGAGGGCGATCTGTTGTGGCTGGTGTGTTGCGGAATGTGGGGCATGTCATGTGTTCGGTGGCTACCACTTGCAACGTACAGAACTATGGTGGCACTCTCTTTGACTGCAACAGGTGTCTTGAACACTATTGTGAGTAATGGATGTTTGTGGCTGCCCTTAGAAGTTTGATGTATCCATACTACCAGTAGCGACACTATCGGTGAGAGATTTGATGTTCGCTGCTGCTGGCTATTCGGAGCTTTTGGTTTCCTTCCCTGACATATCTTAAGACACAAGAGTAATTTCTGCATGGTTTTAATTTGTATAACACCCTTTCTATTTATTTTACCACGTCGTCAACTGTTTTTAACGGCCTGTGGGCGCAGTGCTTATCATAGCTGTGTGCTATCGTATTAAGGGGGTTTAACTTGTTCTTAGTGTCCTAAATGTTACTGCATGGTATTAATACCAGTTCATTTTCAGACTGCCGTCTAACTGTTAAACTGCTTAACCTTTGTTATGGATGGATAATAAAACCGAATGCTCTTGAAAGGAATATAACATATGTGCTGCGACCAAAATTTCTTTATATTTATTTATGTGGAGACTACAGTGAAGATAGAGCATGTACGGAATTTTTGGAATGGTTTCATAGCCCACAATTGTTTAAAAGTTTGAATGATTGTATTTAACAAGATATTTTCAGTTTTTTGTGTTAAAGGTCCAAACTATTAAATGTTAGCTGATGTTATATTTAAATGAGCTAGTGTCTGATAACTGTCTGCCAGTTGATTTTAATTGTGGCTAACAGAGCAAAAGAAAAAATTGTCAGTAAAGCGTGTGTTCAGACTGATGTAATTTGTGCATTTGAGGACAGATGTATAATGAAAGGTACAGCCTGTATGTAATTTAGTCCGGCCTACCACACCATTCCTCTGTAGTAAGTTCGTGATTTATACTGGTTTTGTGTTTCGTTGTCCACCGCAAAGGGGATCTACACAGACATCGAAGCATTTGTTGGTATGATGTCGAGCTCTGTAATACTGTGTCATAACACGCTCGGGTCAAGAGGAATTTGCGATACTAACTATAAGCTTTGACCAGTGACGTAGTGGAACGTCACTTCTTGGTGTGCGTTCTGAATTGCATTTCCACACAGCGCTAGTTTTGTCACATTTTCGTTATACTCGAGATATATTACCTTTTCAATCTCTGCTGTGAATGACAAACGAAATACTGTCTCTTCTCTTTCGGAGTGAATTACAATATTCAGTCAATATATCAGTCCTTTCTTCTTTATAATAAATAAAAAATTCGTATGATTTTTGGCGTTCGCCACTACAGCTATAGTGGTTTATTAACGAAACTCGATTCGTTTCACTTCCAAGAAATTTTTGTCTTGTTCCATGAAATCTTCAGGAAACGGTCTTTAAGCTGGAGAAGTTTAAAATTTCACGATGTTTGTTTTATTTATTTGTGATTGACCATATCAGTTGTAGCTCAAACTATTTTTTCCTGACATAGAAAATTCTAGCTGTCAACATTTTATTGTTGTTGTTGTTGTTGTTGTTGTGGTCTTCAGTCCTGAGACTGGTTTGATGCAGCTCTCCATGCTACTCTATCCTGTGCAAGCTTCTTCATCTCCCAGTACCTACTGCAACCTACATCCTTTTGAATCTGCTTAGTGTATTCATCTCTTGGTCTCCCCATACGATTTTTACCCTCCACGCTGCCCTCCAATATTAAATTGGTGATCCCTTGATGCCTCAGAACATGTCCTACCAACCGATCCCTTCTTCTGGTCAAGTTGTGCCACAAACTTCTCTTCTCCCCAATCCTATTCAATACTTCCTCATTAGTTATGTGATCTACCCATCTAATCTTCAGCATTCTTCTGTAGCACCACATTTCGAAAGCTTCTATTCTCTTCTTGTCCAAAGTATTTATCATCCATGTTTCACTTCCATACATGGCTACACTCCATACAAATACTTTCAGAAATGACTTCCTGACACTTAAATCTATACTCGATGTTAACAAATTTCTCTTCTTCAGAAACGCTTTCCTTGCCATTGCCAGTCTACATTTTATATCCTCTCTACTTCGACCATCATCAGTTATTTTGCTCCCCAAATAGCAAAACTCCTTTACTACTTTAAGTGTCTCATTTCCTAATCTAATTCCCTCAGCTTCACCCGACTTAATTCCACTACATTCCATTATCCTCGTTTTGCTTTTGTTGATGTTCATCTTATATCCTCCATTCAAGACACTGTCCATTCCGTTCAACTGCTCTTCCAGGTCCTTTGCTGTCTCTGACAGAATTACAATGTCATCGGCAAACCTCAAGGTTCTTATTTCTTCTCCATGGATATGTTTCAAAATACCGCCAGTGATACGACGTTGTTGTCACCATGTTCTTTACGTTGCTCGTCGCATGTTCACTACGCCACTGGTCAATGCCTGCGGCTACATCAGTTTCTTTTAGATCTGTGTAAGATTGTGTCACAACACATTGGAATCCGTAAGACCGCGAACCCCACGGCCTAAGAAAATAACCGTCATCGTTGGTTTCCGCATCACATATTCATGTAACTTTCTCCTGCGTATCGCGCGCCGTGTTTCATTTCTACCGTAGCGCCGGCCCTTCTCTGCGCCCGTGACCCCTGCGAGGTCGTGCTGGTGTCTGCGGGTAGCGGCGCACCTCCAGTGAAAGCGACCACTCTGCCTTCGACGCGGAGGAGCGGCAGGTTGCATCGGGAAGCGCAGGTGCCTCATGAAGCGGATGTCGTGGGTTCGTGGGGCGCCTCGGGCGCAGGTAGGAAATTTAAACGTGCCGTTAGTGTGTGCGTGTGTGTGTGTGTGTGTGTGTGTGTGTGTGTGTGTGTGTGTGTGTGTGTGTGTAAGAAAGCTAGTTTTTTCCTCAAAACGGAGCGCAAACTACCCAGATTACTCTCATCTACGTCTAAATCTACATGGATATTCTGCAAATCACATTTAAGTGCATGGCAGAGGGTTCATCGAACCACCTTAACAATTCTCTATTGGGCTCTGAGCACTATGGGACTTAACATCTATGGCCATCAGTCCCCTAGAACTTAGAACTACTTAAACCTAACTAACCTAAGGACATCACACAACACCCAGTCATCACGTGGCAGAGAAAATCCCTGACCCCGCCGGGAATCGAACCAGGGAACCTCGGCGTGGGAAGCGAGAACGCTACCGCACGACCACGAGCTGCGGACAATTCTCTATTATTCCAATCTCGTATAGCGCACTGAAAGAATGAACACCTATATCTTTCCGTACGAGCTGTGATTTCCCTTATTTTATCATGGCGATCGTCTCTCCCTATGTAGGTCGGTGTCAACGAACTGTTTTCGCATTCGGATGAGAAAGGTGGCCGAGCGGTTCTAGGCGCTTCAGTCTGGAACCGCGCGACCGCTACGGTCACAGGTTCGAATCCTGCCTCGGGCATGGATGTGTGTAATGTCCTTAGGTTAGTTAGGTTTAAGTAGTTCTAAGTTCTAGGGGACTGATGACCTCCGCTGTTAGGTCCCATAGTGCTCAGAGCCATTTGAACCATTTAATTCGTAAGTAGATTGTTCAAGCGATATTTTCTTGTACAAATATGAATTTTATTTGCACTGGTTGTTTTACTTCTATAATTTGTCTTTAGATTTACTGTCAGCGTAGGTCGAAGAGCTCTCTGATTGAACGCTGTGAGATATTGCAAACCGTCCAGACTTACTAAATATGTTCTCAGCATTTCTCGGAAGAGGACACAGACGGAACATTAGTTTCGTGACCCCGTATCAAGAAAAATGCTGAATTACGAAAGCAGCCTTTTCACATCCCACACCTCGCTTCTTGGTTATTCGAAACACGTAACAAAAAGAAGATTACATTAACGAGGCCACGTACGTTGTATTACTGGATAAAATGTGCCTTTAGGATAGCTTGTCCATTTGTCCCTCTTCTCCGGTATAGTTTCGCTTTTCTTTTTTTTTTTCCAAAATGTCTCCCTGTCCCGAAAGTCTTTTGGGGACGCTGAAACGTCCCGCTTTTCTGTGATTTCGCTTGGCTAAAGTATTTTATGCTTCTGGATGTTTGATTTGCAATTTACTGCTCATTGTGCAAGCATATACGCTAGGACGCACCACTTGTACAACTTGCTGTACAATCTCTGTTTATTTACTCTTAGTGTTTTGCTCTGTCGATAGTATCGATTCATGTTTACTGTTTCATGATGAAAAGACGAAAGTGTAATTCTAACAGTAATACAAAAAGTGAATCTGCTTTTACCACTATCAGTGAAGAAACTGCAGGATGCATGTTGTGGAAACCAAACTTTGCTATTGGACACAGTGGAAGTGTTTTAAAACAAAAATGCACTGCTTGGGAAAATACCCAAAAGTGTAAAGTACGGTGACAGTGCAGCAGGAAGATTGTAAACGGTCATTTTTGATCATCTGAATGCATGAAGCGCAGGTTAACTTCCGTGTCCATTAAATATGGTCAATGCAATTTGTGTCCCGTTTCTTTCATTAACTGTCACAAGATTTTTTAAAACTTTTAAAATTCGCCGTTTTTTTTAATAAAACTGAAATGGACACCGAACTTTAAGATCAGAAAAACGTGTGAAAATACATTCCTGAGACTGTGTTATTCACGAAGACACTGTAACATTTTCTATTTAGGACAACTGTTGAATGCACAAGACAGAAATTAAGAACAAGGGAGATTCGTAAACAGTAGTCTGCTAATGTTTAGGGACTGCTGATACGGCGGCGGCGGCTTCAAAGCAATGTACAGCGTAAGTCTGTTGCGCCACCTCCCCTTGTTACACCTCCTTGATGAAGGTATATGACCTCCGTGTTCCAATGGTTCAAATGGCTCTGAGCACTATAGGACGTAACATCTGAGCTCATCCGTCCCCTAGAACGTAGAACTACTTAAACCTAACTAACCTAAGGACATCACACACATCCATGCCCGAGGCAGGATTCGAACTTGCGACCGTAGCGGTCGCGCGGTACCAGACTGAAGCGCCTAGAACCGCTCGGCCACAGCGGCCGGCGACCTCCATGTCTAGACCGCATACATCCTTCACATTGTAAACACGTGACGTCATGCACGGGGCGGTGAATCGAAGCCGACAATTGGAATCGCACACTAGAATTGATCCCAAATGGCTGATGGTGACAGAGTTAAACGATACTGTACCAATCGGACGTTAACTCATACTCGCACTACAGAAATCAGCAGCAGACGGGACGGGTAGTTGTTTCAGATGTGGGAGCTGCTTTTTTGTCCGCGGCGATGTCGCGGCATCTCCATTACTGTGGCAGGCCATTCGCGGTTGCCCAGTCGGCTGCGCGAGTCTCAGGCTAGCAGTCTGTGTCGGCCTCTAAATCTTAATTAGGCGACTGTTATGCAAATTTAAGCCCAATGTGCCGCCAGCTACCGCGGAGCCACGGCGACACGGACGTACTTTAATTGCATTTCACCGTGCGCCCGTAAATCTGTTTACCCAGAGGCGAGAAAGAAAAAGGCTGCTTCTGACACTTCGCAGAAGTGGCGACGATAATTATTGCCGAGAACAAAACTTTCCATACCCGGCTTATGAAAAAATGTTGAAAAAAAAAGAAAACAAAATAAATTTTGAGTTTTATGCATGCTCCTAGTTCCACTAGAGCACGGGGTCAACATTAAGAATTGCGCGAGGGACGGGATGTGTGGCTGCGCAATACGAGTTCTATTTCACGTTGTGGCGCATTCCTCTGCGAATTCCGGCACTAGTTTCAACTGCGGAACGAAATCTGCGCATGCCGTAATATCTATCCGTTCTGTCGGAATGCCGTGCTAGCGATCAGATAATCCGTACCCATCTCATACACGACGACATTGCCACGTAATACATACTCTTCCAAGCGCACGCTTGTGTGAATGATGCCCGCAGCTAGCACGAGGTTTGCACACCCGTTCTCATTCCAAATCGACTAATTTCTATGCGTGAACTACACCCCTGCTGTATAGGTACTTTTAGCGGTTGCTGCACAACCAACGCCCTGCTCTGTCCTAGTGTTTTCATTATTCGAGTTGGAATTTTCGTGACACATGCCGGCAGCTGCAGTTTGCATTTAAAAGATCTCGAGTATTTCTAGCCAGTTAAAATAAAAACTACTTACGTGTTTGGGGTAAACCTTTTTTATTTTTCGGCATAGTCTCCTTTTAGACTTACACACTTCGTCCAACGCTGTTCTAACTTGTTGATACCTTCCGAATAATAGGGATTGTCCAAGTCTGCAAAACAGCTATTAGTTGCTGCAGTCACCTTCTGGTTTGAATGAAATCTTTGTCCTGCCAGCCATTTCTTCGAATTGGGGAACGAATAGTAGTCCGAGGGAGCCAAGTCTGGAGAACAGCGGGGATGTGAAACGAGTTGGAATCCTATTTCCATTACTTTTGCGACCATAACTGCTGGTATGTGTGCTGGTGCATTGTCGTGTTGGAAAAGGACATTTTTGCGGTCCAATCGCCGGCTTTTTTCTTGCAGCTCGGTTTTCAAACGGTGCAATAACGATGAATAATATGCGCCTGTAATATTTTTACCCTTTTACAGATAGTCGATGAGGTTTATCCCTTGCGAATCCCAAAAGACAGTCGCCATAACCTTTCCGGCGGAAGGAATGGTCTTCGCCTTTATTGGTGCAGATTCTCGCTTGGTAACCCATTGTTTAGATTGTTGTTTGTTCTCAGGAGTATAGTAATGTATCCATGTTTCATCCACAGTGACGAAACGACGCGTAAAGTCCTGCGGATTCTTCCTGAACAGTTGCAAACCATCCTTGCAACACTTCACACGATTCAGTTTTGGTCAAGCGTGGGCAATCGCGGAACCCATCTTGCGGATAGCTTTCTCATATCCGAATGTTTATGCAAAATATTATGTATCCATTCATTCGAGATGCCCACGGCACTAGCAATCTCATGCACCTTAACTCTTCTGTCATCCATCAGCGTATCATGGATTTTATCAATGATTTCTAGAGTCGTAACCTCCACACGGCGTCCAGAATGTTCAGCATCACTTTTGCCCATATGGCCACTCCGAAAATAATAAAACCACTCATAAACAGTTCTAATCGAAGGTACAGAGTTACCGTAATGTTTATCAAGCTTCTCTTTAGTCTCCTGAGGCGTTTTGCCTTTCATAAAGAATGTTTAACCACCACACGAAATTCTTTTGCGTCCATTTTTGACAATCACTCGACTTCCTTGGTTCACACGAATGCCAAACACAAAGAAATAGACCAATATGGCTGAAACTTGGTGTGCGTTCTTTCAAAAGATGCTACTAACTAAACATTACCTCGATACGCGCTGGTAGTGCCATCTCTTGGAGTTTGCACGGACTTTTCAAACGCCCCTCGTATAAAGCGTATTGGGGATGGGGGTGGGCGGGGGCGGGGCGGGAACGGGCAGGGGGCACGCGGGAAACAGTCCAGTCGTTGTCGCAATGCGGAAACGGATCGATTTATCTGACGTCCAGACGAGCATGATAATTGATTTTCGGGCCAAGAGCGGAAGCATTCCCAACGGCAAAGTCTGTAAACCGCTCGCACATCGGCATGGTTAAGGTTTACCGTGTGTGGCAAATGAGGCTATCCAAAACCGGCGCCGAGGCACTCGTGGTGCACTGCGAGCCATAGACGGCAGGCATGAACGACAGATGTGGAGATGTATGCGGGCGGACAAACGTGCAACTGTTGAGCAGCAAACCGCCCAGATGAACCAATGGAGTGTGTCCCCTCAACGACCGATCGGAGAAAATTGCGGCGTATGGGCCTACGTATCAAGCACCTTGTTTATATAGCCACGTTGACAGCTGTTCATCGGGGACGAAGTCTGGTATTTGCACGCTAATACCGCAACAAGACTTCCACTGACTGGCGACATGTCGCCTTTTCAGATGAATTACGTTTTACGCTCCACCGGACAGTGGCCTTGGGCATGTGCGGCGTGACATGTCTGAGAGCAAACACCTTGCAACAATCGTCGGTAGATTTCAGGCCGCAAGAGGGAGCGCTGTAGTCTGGGGAATGTTTTCGTGGCGTTCCCTGGGTGAACTCGTCATTCTGGGAGACACAATGGGTTAACACAAATATGCATTTATTCTTGGGGACAATATCCACCCTACAGGCAGTTCGTTTTCCTCGGCACGATAGCGTCCATCAGCAGGACTATGCAGCATATCACACAAGTCTCAGTGTACGTGCGTGCTTCGAAGAGCACCACGATGAGTTTACCTTCCTCCGCTGGCCACCAGACTCCCAGTCGAGAATGTGTGGCATCACCATCCGGATCTTCGCGCCGTGGATCCTTTATCGAGCAACCTAGCGCAGGTGGCTACGATACTGTAGTCGCCATGGCTCCACATCCCTGTCGGTGTCTTTCAGAATCTCACTGACTTTCTTCCTGCACCTCTCGCAGCGGCCCGCGCTGCAAACGGTGGGTATTCAGTCTTTTGACAGGTGGTCACATTAATGTGACTGGGCAGTGTACTATGAAAGGATTATCGTCTATTCGATACTAACTGCAGAGCGACTTCACACTTCTCCATGGTCCTCAACTGCACGCATCCACTTTGCTCATGCTCCAGTGTCATTTATTCATCCTCATCATGGTCTCTTTTTTCCTTTTGAACACAGCAAAATCAACTTCCGTAGTCCAACTACCAGTCATTGGTCTGGCTACGTCTCCTGCTACCTTATTTTCGTTTTCGTTACAGCCACGACTCCGACTCACAGTCGAGTCTCTTTCCTGATCCATTTCTTAGTTCTCTGTCTCTCGTCGAGATTCCATACTTGCATCTGTCTATTGTATCCATCAATTGTGTGCGGTAAGTCCAAACTGGTAATAAACACTGATGGAAAGCTTTCTGTTCCAGACACAAGGGAGGTTTAGTTTAAATAACTGTGCTTAGTTTAATACAACCGTTCCTCATCATTTTCATTCTTCTGTTAATTTCCTTAGTTGTCCATCTAGTCGCTGTCTCCAGCTGCTCTAAACACAAAAACCCATCAACAGATTCTGTGCCTAAATTGCTACTTTGTATAACTTGCTTTTGAACGTGTAGATTATGTATTATTTAAGCATTATGACAACTCATTTTCAGAAGTTTACTCTATTAAGCCCCTGCATTAGTTGCTGTTTGTTTGCACTGGAAACAAACAGTGCAAAGTCGTGAACAAAACGAAGGTGTTTCAGATATGCTCGGTTAACATGCATTCCTCCTGCTACTTTCTCATTTCAGCGATCTGAAGACTTCCTTTAGCACTCGGTTTTTGTAAAACTTTTGTAAAAGGATAATCTGTTGAACTGTAGGAATTGAGAGAATATTCTTGCACATGAACCAGCCTTACGGTTTATATCTCTATTGAGGAAGACACTACTGCGGTGGATATGCGGTGCTATTATGAGATTTCTCAGCGTTTTAGATCTATACAGTGACATGTTATCTAAGCGGAACGGTGTTGGACGTGCTCCATGAAACTATGGTACGAATTCTGCAATTTAGGGCGTACAAAACTTTATTCGATAACGTCGGCAAGTGTTAAGAGGTTTCGTGGACGGGTTTGCCGTTTTTAGAAAGTTGAGCTCACCAAATACTAATTACACGTTTAGACCAGCATTTGGCGTACCTACTGCCAATCATCTGTAACCATAAAAAATGTAAGATAATCCGGGAAAGTATACAAAGCTCCTCCCTCTCCCCGCCCGTATTATCCGAATATTGCATCAGGGGACATACATTGTTGTTGTTGTTGTGGTCTTCAGTCCAGAGACTGGTTTGATGCAGCTCTCCGTGCTACTCTATCATGAGCAAGCTTCTTCATCTCCCAGTACCTACTGCAACCCACATCCTTCTGAATCTGTTTAGTGTATTCATCTCTTGGTCTCCCTGTACGATTTTTACCCTCCACGCTGCCCTCCAATGCTAAATTTGTGATCACTTGATGCCTCAGAACATGTCCTACCAACCGGTCCCTTCTTCTCGTCAAGTTGTGCCACAAACTCCTTTTCTCCCCAATTCTATTCAATGCCTCCTCATTAGTTATGTGATCTACCCATCTAATCTTCAGCATTCTTCTGTAGCACCACATTTCGACAGCTTCTATTCTCTTCTTGTCCAAACTAGTTATCGTCCATGTTTCACTTCCATACATGGCTACACTCCATACAAATACTTTCAGAATTAGATGCATTGCCCAAATTACACTCATGTTAAGAAAAAAAACAGAACACCTTGAACGATTAGAACAGGACATTCATATTTACGGGACATGTACGTTAGTACTTTCAGCAGAAATGATTAGCATTTCAGTCACATCGGTTCAGCATGTGTCCTGTTGCCTAATAAGCACAGGGTCCTGCGAGGGCCCTGTATCATGTGTGATGGTGTCGATGCCTGTAATGTGCGAATGACGTCCTGTGGTATAGTCATCGATGCTGCCTGATGCACCTAATTCCAAAGTTCGTCTGTGGTGATTGGCACTGGGTCATGGCGCGACACCCGTCGTTTCACCATATCCCACACATTTTCGATTGGCGACAAGTGTGGTGATCCGGTGGGCCAAGACAAAAAGCTGACATTCTGTGACACTATGAAGGCAGTGTTCGTGCAGCAACATGTGGTCAGCCATTGTCTTGCTGAAACATGGCGTCTGGGATGTTGTGCAGAAAGGGTATGGTTAAGGGTCGCGGGATGTCATTCACGTATGTCACACTGGTCACAGTGCTCTGAACACGCACCAACTGTGATTTGTACCAAAAAGCACCCCACACCATAAGGCCTTGAGTTGGCGCGATATGCCTTGTGCGATGCAGTCACTGTGATGCCGCTTCCCTGTCAGTTGCAAATCAAAATGCGGCCATCATTTTCAAACAGACAGAACCTGAATTCTTCCGAAAACACTATCTGATGCAATTCCTGTCATCTATGACGTCGTTCCGTACACCATTGCCGTCTTGCATGTTACTGCACATTCGTCAAAGATAGACAGAGAAGTGAACGACGCGCACGTAAGCCATGCCACAATAAACGGCGGCGGCCTGATACAGTTACACTGTTGAGCTAGAGCCGACGAGGACACAGATCTGTCCCGAAATGCCATTCGGATGAGGTGTCGATCTTCTTGGAGTGGTGGTCTGGGTGGTGCGACCTGATGGTCTCGTCGTGTTCTGCGTCCTTTCCTGAACCATTCGGCACACACCCGTTGCACTGCCGAAACACTTCGCCCCACACGAGTAGCAATTTCCCGGATGGTTGCATTATATTCTCTTATGCCAGTAAAACGCCCCCTTTCAAACTCACTGATTTGAAGGCACGGTTCGTGCAGAAGCCTGCGAGGCATCTGCTCCATGCACACTGATCCATTACCTTTGGTTTATAGTAAGAACGAGAGCCGCAGGCACATTTTACGGGCAGGTGGTATTGCGCCGCGATATCGATACTGGCACTGAACCTGACGGCCAACATGGTTCAAATGCTAATCACTTCTGCAAAAAAAGAAAAAAAAATTGTTCACATGGCTCTGAGCACTATGGGACTTAACATCTTAGGTCATCAGTCCCCTAGAACTTAGAACTGCCTAAACCTAACTAACCTAAGGACATCACACACATCCAAGCCCGAGGCAGGATTCGCACCTGCGACCGTAGCAGCAGCGCGGTTCCGGACAGAAGCGCCTAGAACCGCTCGGCCACAACGGCCGGCCAAATCAGTCGCTCGAATTGTCTAGAATTTTCTTCAAATCAGTCGCGAACAATTGTGGCCCGGTGGCAGGGCACATTTCCATCCATAAAAAGTCTATCGTTGTTCGGGAACATGACGTCCATGAACTGCTGCTAATGGCCTCCGAGTAATCTAACATCTAGAGGACCCAGTCCATTCCATGTAAACAGAGCCCACACCAATATGGAGCATCCATCAGCTTGCACATGATTTCGGGGGGGTCTGCGCCACTCCCTAACCCTACCATCAGCTCTTACCAACTGAAATCGGGACTCATCTGACCAGGCCACGGTTTTCCAGTCATCTAGCGTCCAACCGATATGTTCGCGAGCCCGTGAGAGGCGCTGCGGCCGATGTCGTGTTCTTAGCACAGGCATTCGCGTGGCTCGTCTGTTGCCGAAACCCATTAACGGCAAATTTCGCCGCACTGTCCTAACGGATATTTCCGTCATACGTTCCACGTTGATTTCAGACATTATTTCACGCAGTGTTGCTTGTTAGCACAGACGACTAAGCAAACGCCGCCGCTCTCAACCGTTAAGTGAAGACCGACAGCAGCTGCGTTGTCCGTGGGGTGAAGTAACGCCTGAAATGTGGTATTGTATTCTCGGCACACTTTTGACATTGTGGAGCACGGAATGTTGAATTCCCTAACGACTTCCGATATGGAATCTGCCCTGCGTCTAGCTCCCACTACATTCCGCGTTCAAAATATGCCAATTCCCGTCGTGCAGCCGTAATTGCATTGGAAAGCTTCTCATATGAATCACTTCTGCAGAACATACTAATGTACATGTTCTATGAATATGAACCTCCTACCACTAGTCGTTCAAGGTGTTCTGTTCTTTTTTCTGAACATGAGTATATCAAGGGGAGGCACGTCATAGACTAGTAATATATCTGTGATGCCATCTATGACGCTATGATGCAGCATATTGTGATGCGGAGTAATAGGACAGACTGTTCATACAGTAGCGATCCATAATGTTTACCTCAACGAAAAAGCAGTGTTACCGGGTTCGAACATACGTTCATCATTGTCTTTCAGCAATGAATACTATTCATATTGTTGTTATGATTGTTATTGTTGATGCACTAACAGTGGCCATTATTATTCAAATTCTTTGGGCCGTAGGACAAATCGTCCAGATGCCCCATCTGTTTTGACTGCCTTATCCATAATATTATAAAAGTTGGTGTATGTACCTATGTCTGTTCCAAATCTTCTCCTAATCCACTTCACCGATTTCATCCCAATTTGGTACACGTATCACTTATTGTCTGGTGAGAGCCACTGTGCGGATAAGAACCACATCCCTCTCAGACGATTCGAAGCGTGCGTGAAAAAGAAGCTTAGCTCTCGACGCGCAAATAGCCAGACAAAATTCACCTAGTATTGGTGAATGAGAGCACTTTGTGACTTGCTACCAACATTACACATAATTTCAACCCTTTACGAGACTTTTTCTCGCTGGCACTCACCACAAAATGATGAAAGGAAAAAAACTTACTTCACCAAATTTTTATTGTTCATGTAGCAAAACTGTCACATCAGGCGTGACGTTTGGGTTTATTTCTTCTTTCTTAATAACTCAATTCTCAACACATTTTGCGGGCGGTATTCACATTTACCACTGAATTAGCCTGCAAAAATATGTCATCCTAGGAGAAATAATTTGTGAGATGACGTCATAAACATTGAGCTGTGTGAAAATGAAACAGCAGAGCGTAATTCGCTGTGCAGACTAGAGGTGTGTACAAACATAAGTGAAATTTGTTAAACGTATGTGAAATATGTATGACAAGTGCGTATGCGGGCAAAGCTGCGGATGAAATGCTCTTCCTAAACCTCTATATCGCTTTCAACCAAACCTGGTAGACATGCTACTTATTGAAACTTCCTGGCAGATTAAAACTGTGTGCCGGACCGAGACTCGAACTCGGGACCTTTGCCTTTCGCGGGCAAGTGCTCTACCAACTGAGCTACCCAAGCACGACTCACGCCCCGTCCTCACAGCTTTACTTCTGGCAGTACCTCGTCTCCTACCTTCCAAACTTTACAGAAGCTCTCCTGCGAAACGTGCGGGGCGTGAGTCGTGCTTGGGTAACTCAGTTGGTAGAGCACTTGCCCGCGAAAGGCAAAGGTCCCGAGTTCGAGTCTCGGCGCGGCACACAGTTTTACTGTACCAGGAAGTTTCATAACCGCACACTCCGCTGCAGAGTGAAAATCTCATTCTGGATGCTACTTATTGTGTGGAAAGACGCGCTGTGGAGGTAAGAACCAGGACCCTCCTATCGGGGTGGAGGTGATAATGTGAAGAGAGACGGGGGAGGCGGATGTGGACAGACAGATTCGGGGGGGGGGGGGTTGGAGGAGATGGGCACAGATAGGCGTGAGAGGGAGATGGACAGAGAGAGAGAGAGAGAGAGAGAGAGAGAGAGGCGGGAGGGAGGAAGAGGTGGATTGAGGGGGGAGAAGGAGACGGATTAATAGAAGATTGGAATAAATACATACTCGGGAAACACCGGATTCTCGGCAAATATTAAACAGAAAAAACAAATACACCGATGCAATGGTGTAATGATGTGGTCTAAACATATGTCACTTCAAGAAATGGAAGCGAGTTATTGTTGCGTTATACTGAGGCAGATGAAAAAGAAAAGAAAAAGAATTCACGATAAGATTACGGAGATTAATGCCATTGTGCTTTTTACTTGTATTTTGAAGAAACAATAAAGAAGTTGAAAACAATGTTGATAACAACAAAACGCAAGGGGAACAGGTAGGACATCAATGCGTAAATTCGACTAGTATAACCGTTGGGTGCGTAACTTGGCGTACAATTTGAGTTCAAAATAAAATGAGCCCAAACGAAACAGATAAGGCAGAAAGGAGAAAGGACACAGATGTTCAAAAGTGGCTCACTAAGGAAACGGCATTACTCAAGACGTCGAAAGCAGTGTGGACAGTAGAAAGGAAACCGCCATGTTTGGTTAAGAACTCTCCGTTGGGGTCCTTCTCGAAGACCAGAGCTGCCGGTATCCTTCCGTTCTCAGAAGGCAGCGCCTTGACAGTGACCTCGATTCGGAACGCGATGAGAATCGATTGCGTCGTAAGGCAGGAAGGAAGGAAGCGAGTGAGTCTTGCCGGCGGAAGGAAAAGCTCATGTCTTGTGACGTGAAAGTGTCCCGAATATCGTGGCACACATCGGATGACTGGCGCGGAGGCGAGGCCTGTGCGGCGTCTCTGCTGCAGCAGTAGTCAGGAGAAACTGGCAGTGGGCAGTGGCGGCGACGCAACAGGTGTACGTCCTGCGCTGTTAGCAGTCTCCAGCCTGGAGGGCGTAATCCACCTCTTTCTATGACGTAGAAGCGTATCCGCCTAGTCTGAAGAGCAACTGAGCTACAACGGTTTGCGATGAGACTTGTCTACACCATTCGCTGATTTGACAAAAAGTCATCGGACAGCGAGATCCACGTATACAGATGGCAGTAGTATTGCGTACACAAGGTATAAGAAGGCAGTGAGTTGCTGGACCGCCGGCCGAAGTGGCCGCGCGGTTCTGGCGCTGCAGTCTGGAACCGCGAGACCGCTGCGGTCGCAGGTTCGAATCCTGCCTCGGGCATGGATGTGTGTGATGTCCTTAGGTTAGTTAGGTTTAACTGGTTCTAAGTTCTAGGGGACTGATGACCACAGCAGTTGAGTCCCATAGTGCTCAGAGCCATTTGAACCATTTGAACCATAGTTGCTGGACCTGTCATTTGTACTCAAGTGATTCATGTGAAAAGGTTTCCGACGTGGCGGTGGCCGCATGACAGGAATTAACAGACTTTGAAGTGAAATGGTAATTGAAGCTAGGCTCATGGGACATTCCATTTCGGAGATCGTTAGGGAATTCAGTATTCCGAGATCCACCGTGTCAAGAGCGTGCCGAGAATAGCAAATTTTAGGTGTTATCTCTCACCGCTGACAACACAGTGGTCGAGGGCCTTTACTTAACGACTGAGAGCAGCGGGGTTGGCGTTGAATTGCCAGTGCTAACAGACAAGCAACTCTGCGTGAAATAACCAGAGAAATCAATGCAGGACGTACGACGAAAGTATCCGTTAGGACAGTGCTGATAAATCTGGCTTTAACGGGCTGCGGCAGCGCACGAGAGTGCCTATGCTAACCATAGAGTAAATATCTCTGTAGTGAGCATTGCGTTCTGCGCATGTTGTCAACATTAAACCAGGATTGCCACGTGTTTTCGGGACTTCGCTGTGCGTGTGTGCTTTCTGCAGCGTTTGAAGTTTATAATATCAAGAGTTTTTGTTGTGTTTCACCGTTTGTTGATAGTGTAATAGCGAGGGTGAATTACTGTTGTTGCTACGGATGCACGGAAAAATATGTGAAAGGAGGGATAGTAACTTTTCATGGGTACATACCATGTAGCTCTAATTATAGTTATCATATTAGTAAGAGACACTGTATATGTTTAAAAATTTCGAGGCGCTTTGTAATTAAGGCTTGATTCTGTAGACCTATTTTTCTACGATTTTATGACTATAAAACAGATATTACGGCTCGTACGAAAGCTTACAAACAATCGCTACCTCTCGTAAATTTGCTAATGGAACAGGAAAGGGAAAGGTTAGTTGTTTCAGTAAATACTATCCTCCATGCATTTATCAGTGACTTGTCAATTATGTATAGAGATTACTCAGTCTACTATTTATTTAATAAACTGGGAGCAAGTACTTAAAATGCGGTAAATAAATACCTCAAAGTGCCACCAGTAAGAAAAATTGTGCTTTAGGTCACTAAAACGAGAAAATAAATACGCAGAACCACAAGAAAAAAGGACGAATTAGCAGGGATATAATCGCTAATGTGTGGCAAATTCGGTGTTTTTTGGACACTTGCAAAAGTACTAACGTACTGTCAAGTCGTTTTGCAGGACTATCACTGCAAAAATGTACGTCAGGCTCTGTAATACTATAAAGTGCCGTATCATACCGAAAACTACCAAAAATCGAGTGCATCTGAACTATGACACCTACCGCAAAGAAGCAGAATGTAATAATGTAATATCACTTGCCCTTAAAAGTTACGTAGCTGGTTTATTCCCGGTATCAAATGGATACTGTTAAAATGTCTGCGCAACATATACAAATAATCCACGACACGTACGAAAAGAATCCGTCTGTACTAGGGATGTAGTGACATTCTAAATATACAGGGCGCTATACGGACAAACACACGACGTCCCGAGATCACGCGACCAGGCCGGCAATGTCTGTTGACAACACAAAATCTGTTCTGCGCATGTGAATGCTCACTCCAGAGATATTTACTCTATGATCATAACAGCACATCATCTGCAGCGCCTCTCTTGGGCTCCTGAACATATCGGCTTGACCCTAGACGACTGGAAAATCGTGGTCTGGTCGGATGAGTCCTGATTTCAGTTGATAAGAGCTAATGCTAGTTTTCGAGTGTGGCGCAGACCTCACGAAGTCATGGACCCAAGTTGTCGACAAGGCATTGTGCAACCCGGTGGTGGCTCTATAATAGTGTGGGCTGTACTTGCATGGAATGGCTTGGGTCCTTGGGTCCTCTCGTCAAACTGAGGCTATCATTGACCGAAAATGGTTATGTTCGGCTACTTCGAGACAAACTGCAGCCATTCATGGACTCCATGTTCCTAAACAACGATGTAATGTCACATGACCACGATTTTTCAGGGCTGGTTTGACGAACATCCTGGACAATTCACGCGAATCATTTGAATGCCCAAATCGACCTACGTGAACCCCATAGCACATTTATGGGATGTAATCGTCAGATCAGTTCCTGCAAAACACCCTGTACCGGCAACACTTTGTAACATTATGTGATTGTCTTATTTTAAATCATTCACTAATCGAGCAGTCGCTCGGCAACAGCTACAGTTAGCAAATAACGTTGCGAGAATGTAAAAGGTGAACGACCTGTGACGTAACTTGTTTATTGTCGAAGCGCCGTCAGAGATGCAGTGAGTTATTGACTTTTAAAAACCGCGGCGCGAAAAACGGACAGAAGAAGAACACTTTTATTCCATTTTTTTTTTTTTTTGAGGTACGAGATATTCTCGATGAACAGTTACTCATTCTTCTCTTGTCTCTTGTGTCGGACGCGCATGTCTTGCCGCCGTATTATTATCGTTAAAAATAATATTGTTTTTGTGAAAAGTGAATGTGTAATACTAAAAGTGCCTAGCAGTAGATTTATTGTGCGACGTGTATGTGAAAACGTCGAAGGAATTGTTTTCATTCAGAGAAGTTCCAGTCAAAACGACATCCATGTTAAATCCTTCATTGCAGTGTAAGTTCGTCTATTAATTGCCATAAATTCAGAGTTTCATGGAACTGGTGTATGGACTATTTATTTAATATAGAATCTATGTCTCACTCCTTCATGAAGTTATTTAATTTTCTTTATGTTTCTGCTAAATAGAGAGTTCACAGTCACGAATTCTTTCGTCGAGTTCGGACGGAAGTTGCATGCGGCGAAATATTTTCTCCGCGCCATATTCTACTGGTAAATGCATGATAAACTACGGTCCCTTAGGAAATTCATGTTGAGCTATCCAAAATAATTATATTTTGAATAGGCGTTTACTCTCCTCTGCACTGCAACTTCCGACTGATCAGACGATCCAACAAGAAACAGCCGCACACAGTCGGCGTTCGCAAATATGTTTCCACCGCTGATTATAGCTATATGTTACAGCACAAAAGTAAACATATTGTTATAATTAGCGACTACGAACGGGGACATTTATAACTGTATGTTTATGTATACACATTACGTAAACATATCGTTATAACTTCCGCAGTTATGGACGGCTATGGAAGCAGCATGGCAGGGGATTTCCACCACCTTGTTGAGTACCTGCCACGTCGAGTTGCTGCACTATGCCGTGCAAATGGAGGTCCGACACGGTATTAGGAGGTATCCCGTGAGTTTTGTCACCTCAGTGTATACTCCCAATGAGAGGGACATAAGATGGGCACAAAACTAAAATCCCTCGCAATAGTTGATTGGTAGATCATGCAACACAGATTGTGTTGGGCGTGTGGATTTGCATCAGTTACGCAACAGGTCCTCTGTTCACCTGTAGCTATGCTTTTAATTAAAGCATACCTTTTTCTAACTGTCTCCCACTGCGACGCCAGGTTTGCAATTCGGCTCAAAGGTACCTACTTTTCGTGTAATGGTGCAAAAGTGTTGTGCCCTGCGGCGTCATGCTCGGCTTTACGACGCATCAGACAGCAAGGCGTCGACACATGCGAAAGAAAGGCCAAAGCTCAGGAGCTCATGTGAGGTGCAAGGTGGGTTAGTAATGTCACACTGGTAGCAAATTTCACCAAAGTCCTACCCAACACCACCGTTCGTGTGCCACCCACATTTCACCCCTTCGTTTGACGCCTGTGCGATGGAGGTCAGAAAGGCGGCGCCCTGCGTTGAAATCACGCTGTTTTCATATGGGTGGACGAGGAAAGCATTCTATTCACACTGCCGTTCAGAATCGAGTCGAAATGGCCTTATGGGATGGCCCTTCCCCTGGGGCGTTCATTGCCACATATTTCGCTGTCGAAAACGACAGCCAGCAGTGCAACGTCCTAGACACATTTGAGCCTGCTGACGCCCCCGGAGGATTCAACTCTTCCCTAAGAACGTCGCAAGCCAGCAACCTCCTTGAACATGATGACACCCCTTTGGAATGTAGTGCGATACTCTGGTATGCGGGATGGAACCGCTAAGGACCGTTCAAAACTATCACGCGTAATTAGAAGGCAATCCGCAGCATCAAGGTTGCTTATGCTTTTTCAGCCCTCCCGTTTCGCTCCCTCTTGTGGCGTAGTCACAGAGGGGTTCGACACTTACTCAACAGCAAAGTGTCTCTCTAAGACCACTGTAATGGTACTTGAATTACGTAACCATTGCGGCACCTCACCTCAACCTCTCGATACCAGCAATATTCTGCCGTGTTTCTGTAGAATAGTTAACATATTTCTGTGACAACATTCAGATTTGATTTCATTAATGTAGAGGTACTTTGATACATCGATATGTTTATATTGCAATGATATTATTCTTATGTGTATTCTTTCTTTTGTCACTATGATCTTTGTCGTACTTGTAACTCTGATTTTTGGGCGTTTAAGCAGTTATTAGAGAGAGTCAAGTCTTGGTCGTCATGTTGAAAAGAGGCAATTTTGTCCGCCGCTCGTGGTCTCGCGGTAGCGTTCTCGCTTTCCGAGCACGGGGTCCCGGGTTCGATTCCCGGCGGGGTCAGGGATTTTCACCTGCCTCGAGATGACTGGGTGTTTGTGTTGTCCTCATCATTTCATCATCATCCAGGAAAGTGGCGAAATTGGACTGAGCAAAGATTGGGTAATTGTACGGGCGCTGATAACCACGCAGTTGAGCGCCCCACAAACCAAGCATCATCATCATCATCATGTTGAAAAGACGCAAATTGTCGTCGGTTTATGAAATGTGAACTTTAATACTGAGGGAGATATTTTCAAGCATGTTTTATATTGTGAAGTGATGTTTTGTGAGTTATGTGATATTGCAACAAAAGTAATAAAAAAGAAGTGTAACTTACAATTCGGAGTGCTGATTACTATTTTACATCACCATTGTCCTAACTTGCAAAAGTTTAATCTTCAAGAATGGTTTGTGAAGCGCATCTATAAAACTTTTGAATATCGCATAATAACACCTAGACCTCTTTGCATCCGAGCTTCGAATCATCACCACCTAGATTTTAAACGATTGAGCCATGAGTTCACAACGAGACCAGCGTGGGAAACACGAAAAGATGAGTGCCTAGTTTATCCAACATTTCATGAAATGACTTTATTAACTGTGCTCTAATGACACCTGCCACATAATATAACTTTGTTGTTGCCCGATAATGCAATATTTAGCAGCGTGAGCAACACTACAATCATAATTAATTTTTGACCGTTGTTGTGTTGATAGACCACCCAGTTCGGTAACATCCATGGTACCACCGGCGCACCTTTGTCGAGAGCCTTAAAAATGTGCCTGCACTGACAGAACCTGTTCCGAACGGCTCCTGCAGGCAGATACGCTGCTGCTCTGTACCGTGCTAGCAGGCCGTCCGGAATTGGAGGGGTGTCGAAGGCAACAACCTGTAAATAACGTCTTTCCATGGAAGTCCTGAATGAAATGTTTCCAGGCAGAGTTATTTCTCGCTTTGGGGACATCAAATGGCCTTCTCTTTCTCCCGACCTGACATAAACCTATTAATTTTTGTGAGGTTATCTCCAACAAAAAGTTTATGAGCAACGCTCAACCAGTATGGGCGAGCTAAAAAGACAAAATTCGAGAGTGCCTTCGGGAGATTCCAAACGACAGTTGCGGCTAGTTATCTTGTCTCTTCCCGAAAGAGTACATGAATGTGTTATTGAGAATGATGGACACCTGTGAAATGTTATTTTCAAGAAATAGCGATACACACTAATTCTACACAAAACTGAGAATGTATCCTTAACAAAAAAAATAAGTGTGTACACTTTCACCTGATCTGCTTTACTTTCAAAACCGTCAGGTGTTCCTGGGGCACCCTGTATTAATACTCGCGGATGGCAGGGAACGTACAGTGGCTACTAGAAGCATTGTACCCCTCAGCAGGCCTTTAGATATAGTGTTGTGGGAAAGTTATATACGGGATGGAATTACGTCTTACATCTTCTACACAGTCGACGATACAGTGGATATTTGGCAGGGTTAGTTCGTTCACTCCCTGCAATAGATTATCTTTGAACTGTGACGGTTCAACTCCGTCATGGCCCCGAGCAGATTTGATCGCCCCAGTGACCGCGGCGTCACAAGGAAGTGTTTCCGTTCGTTACACCCGTCGCGAGGGCGTTCCTCGGCCGCTTCGGCGCTGCTGCCATCTCGTATGGTGTCAGTTGCTGTGTGGGGCCAGCAGTGAATACGGCAGAAACAACTTGGTCTGGATGGACATGGCTTGTTGGGTGTCCCAACCTGACGGGAGCCGGGAATCTTTAACGGATCCTCCACGCGGTATATGACGTCGGGGCATTAGCCTGCTCTGTTTTTCTTGTCTATACGTAAGATTATGCTTGCTGGGAAGTGTACAGTGACATGCCAAGCCGCACTGGGCGACTTATTTATCACTAATTAACATTAAGAGGCTCGTTTTATCTTCTGCTGCCTGTTGCTTGGCTATCACTGGGCGTTAGGTCAAGGACATTCAGCAGCTTCAATTGCTTTGACATTCATTTTGATCGTTTTTTTTATTTTGTTTTAATGGGCCCTTTTATGAAAATGAGGTTCTATCACACATACGTTTTGCAGTGATTGGTGTGATCGTTAACTTGATATTTATACTGTATGACAGTGTTGTGTATTGTTTTTGTTTTAATGGAGCATGGGCGTCAGGTTATTTCTTTAATTTTGTTCCTGCCTTAAATATTTGAAAAGTTTCCAGAAGTTCCTAAGTAATGGTATTTTGTATCATTTACATTGTTGTAGATTTTGGGATCACTATAAAATTTCTAAGGGATGCTAATTATATTGTTTTTATTGTCCGTACATTTTGGCGGTCTTTCATAATGCTTGTTACAAAACTATAATTCTGTGACTCACCTTTTGTTTAGGTATTCACTTTAATGCATGGGTTTTTGTGCCATTTAACTCTTTCATAGTTAAAATATTTTTTCATGTATTTGTAAAATAAAAGGGGAAACATTATCTTCTTTTTTGATAAATAATACATTTCCACTACCCAAAAATTTTTTAAGTTGACCAATTTTGAAATTCGGTGTAGTGGGAAGCATGTGTCCTACAAACCCAACTAGATGCATGTTTTCGTGTGAGCGTAAGATTTATCAGAGTTAAATTTTTAAATGAGAATGATTTTGTCAGGATGACTGTTATGGGAAAAGCTGTAACAAATTAGTACCGTACCAAAATACGTGTATTCTCCTGGCAATGAAAAACAGGAAATACCGCACACAAGTTTTCAACATAACATTTGATAACGGCTTTGACATACCACACCGATGTTTTCTATATTCTACGAAGTTTCCTGGAATACATACGCCCCACGACATACAAATTACGTACAGATCAGCAGAATTACTGAGGTGTCTAGTGATGTTTCAAAACAATGTTTGTGATGTTTAAGAAACCAGTTAGTTACGTCAGGTTTTCTTGGAATGGAGAATATGGTGATTCGATCTTTTTTTCGTCAAATAAACGCACTGTGCTTCCTATACACCCACAACGCTTTGTTTCACCGCTCCAACCCATGGTCCGTAGTTATTTTCTCTAAGTTGTGAAGGGCATCTTGCTAGATGATAGCGATAGACAGATAAGAGAGTAGACGTCCAAACGGTCAAAACTGCAGGTCAGTTTAGTGGGACGTATGTATCCGTTCAATCACGAAAGGGTTAATAAAAACTGTTTCATTGTGAAATGTTGTTAAGCACACCTCTCGAACACAGCACCACCACTCGCTCTACCGTCACAAAAACAATTCCTCATATAATCGCTCAAGAACTGACTCGACGTGTTTTTGTGAGCTCCAGCCGGGCATGATGACAGTAAAGACGGTAGTGTGCAGAATCCAGAGGTGTACAAATCCTCCTTCCAGCCTGCTTGCCCCTGTCTCCGCCTCAACCAGCTAAGCCTACCACAACGGAGGCAGAGGAGTACATGTGTACCCATGCACAGCGGTTAAATCACACCAGCTTCAGTTTCTGATAGCCTGACAGGCTTCACGGGACTCGTGCAGCCTGGTGTACCTGACAACAGGTTGCGCCATCAGTGACTAGCTAGGTATGTGACTGCGTAGGAATTTTCACTGCAGCTCTTCTATCATAAGGGCGGGAGAAGCAAAATGAACAAACCAAACTTACAGGAGACTGAGGATAAATTAAGATTTAGGGAATATATACCAGTCACTAAACAGAACGTAAGTCCAGACGGGGAAAAGTTGTAGGTTTTGGAGGTAGCTCCAAATAGATCGGTAAGCGTCTCGCATAGCAAATCTTCAAATGGCTCTAAGTACTATGGGACTTTACATCTGAAGCCAAAAGACTTAGAACTACTTAAACCTAACTAACCCAAGGACATCACACATTTCCATGCCCGAGCCAGGATTCGAACCTGCGACCGTAGCAGCCGTGCGGTTCCGGACTGAAGCGCCTAGAACCGCTCGGCCTCGCAATGCAAATTGTGTAAACAGTTACCAAACACTGCTTCGGGAACCTCGAGAATGTGGCAAGTTTGTAAATCTGACCAGGAGTTTCCTCATTCCATAAATATATTGAAAGACGACTTTCGAAATTTAGGGTAGTGGGTAATAAAAACCATGTTCTGGTGGTATGTAATGTAGTGCGAAGAAACCTTAGTATGAAAGAAAAGCTTCTTCTCTCAGACGTGTACTTTCTTGATTAACATAATATGAAAAACGAAGTTCGTGTTTGCTAAAATTCTTTAGCGGAATTTCGAATAAACTATTTTGGCCACTTAGAATGAATTCAGCAAACGCACAATGTACATACTGGAAAAAGTAATTAAAATTGGTATAACGGGGATCATATTTGGCTGGAACACATTAAGGTTACTGCAAAAATGGTTCAAATGGCTCTGAGCACTATGGGACTTAACTGCTGAGGTCATCAGTCCCCTAGAACTTAGACCTACTTAAACCTAACTAACCTAAGGACATCACACACATCCATGCCCGCCGGCCGGTGTGGCCGAGCGGTTCTAGGCGCTTCAGTCTGGAAGCGTGCAACCGCTACGGTCGCAGGTTCGAATCCTGCCTCGGGCAAGGATGTGTGTGATGTCCTTAGGGTAGTTAGGTTTACGTAGTTCTAAGTTCTAGGGGACTGATGACCTCAGATGTTAAGTCCCATAGTGCTCAGAGCCATTTGAGCCATGCCGGAGGCAGGATTCGAACCTGCGACTGTAGCGGTCTCGCGGTTCCAGACTGTAGCGCCTAGAACCGCTCGGCCATCCCGGCCGGCAAGGCTACTGCAATTAGACTTCCAAGACCTTAATTTAGCTAGCGTTATGGCACTTTCGGGTTTTTTGGCACGAAGGATCTCTAGTTACAGAGGTGGTTGTCACTACTACAGAAAACATGGGTTAGAGGTGACCTGATAATGGTTCGAACTGAGAATAGCCAGTACTAGAAGAAAGGAGATGCAGTTCCAGAGAGAACCGTTCGTATCGAGATAAATAAATAAGCCCAAAATACGTCGAAAAGGAAAAGGAGGACAAACAAAATCCACCAGATTCGTGCTTACAACGACCCAGAATGAATATACAGTTCATTGACCCTCGGGTATTTTCATTAACTTCCGAACCCTGCTGATAACACTACAATGAAAGCGCACAGATAGATAGCACAGCAGGAAGAGGTGCGGACAGGTGAGACTCCTTTCACATGCTTGGGTTGGGCACAGCTCGGCTTGAATGGGAGTAAAGCATATTGTCCCTTCTGCTGACGAAAGTGCGGTACCTTGCCTGCCTCGCTAACAAGCAAACACGGGCAGGTTAAAAGCGGAGTGTATACACCTCTGGGGCAATCACAGCCTGCCGAAATGCAGGGCGGCTGCTCACAGTTCTTTGTAGTGTGCGAGGCGTTGACCGTGAAAGCGCTGCGCCTTGTTCGGCAACAGGTTGTGGCGGGAGGGAGCAGAGAGGGCACCGTAAGCGGCGGTCCGGGCGTCGAGCCCCTCCTCGTAACTTTCGTTTTCGCCGCCGCGCGGCCGTGCCTGGCGCACCTGCCGCCAGTTCCAGTTCCAGTTCGGCGGCTCCAGAAACTGGGCCACGCCGGTGCAGTCGCCCGCCACGCCCATCCGCGGCTTTCCTCTCGCTGCCACCACGTCTGTGTCGCTCTGAGCTGTAATTTCGCTTCGGCGATAAATTCATTTCTCCTGTCTTTTTGCTGCATTACACACTCATCGAGTCTCACTTTCTTTAATAAAGTACGTGATCGAGCGGTTTATTTATTTCAGTGCTGATCAGAGGTAGGTAGTTCCTGGGTGTTGTGGTAGTGTTGACTTTGTAAAATATCGTATATAATTACTAGATCTATCCAGAAAGTAACAGACGATTTGAAATAAAAAATTAACAAAACGGAAAAGCCAAATTTTATTATTTACAGGTTGAAGGTACACTCAAACTATTTTTCTGCATAATCACCATTCAAATTGAGGCACTTATCACATCGTGGCGCAAGTTTTTCAAGACCCTCTCTGTAGAAATCTGTCGCCTGCGATTGAAACCACTGGTCTATACCGGCATGCAGTTCGTCGTCAGTATCAAAGGGATGCATAGCGAGCCATGTCTTTATTGCTGGGAAGAGGTGATAGTCGATAGCCACCGAATCCGGGCTATATGAAGGGTATCAGACGGATTGCATATTCCTTGACTTCTGGAAAGCGTTTGACTCACTGCCCTACTGCAGACTCCTAACTATGGGACTCCTAACATATGGGATGGGTTGCTAAATATGTGAGTGGCTCGAAGACTTCTTAAGTAATACAACCCAGTAAGTTGTTCTCGATGGTGAGTGTTCATCGGAGGTGAGGGTATCATCTGGAGTGCCACAGGGAAGTGTGGTAGGTCCACTGTTGTTTTCTGTCTACATAAATGATCTCTTGGATAGGATGGATAGCAATGTGCGGCTGTTCGCTGATGATTCTGTGGTGTACGGGAAGGTGTCGTCGTTGAGTGACTGGGAGGATACAAGGTGACTTGGACAGGATTTGTGATTGGTGTAAAGAGTGGCAGCTAACTCTAAATATGGATATAAGTAAATTAATGCAGATGAATAGGAAAAAGAATCCCGTAATGTTTGAATACTCCGTTAGTAGTGTAGCGCTTGACACAGTCACGTCGATTAAATATTTGGGCGTAACATTGCAGAGCGATATGAAGTGGGACAAGCATGTAATGGCAGTTGTGGGGAAGGCGGACAGTCGTCTTCGGTTCATTGGTAGAATTTGGGGAAGATGTGGTTCATCTGTAAAGGAGACCGCTTAAAAAACACTAATACGAACTATTCTTGAGTACTGCTCGAGCGTTTGGGATCCCTATCAGGTCGGATTGAGGGAGGACATAGAAGCAATTCAGAGGCGGGCTGCTAGAGTTGTTACTGGTTGGTTTGATAATCACGCGAGTGTTACGGAAATGCTTCAGGAACTCGGGTGGGAGTGTCTGGAGGAAAGGTGGCGTTCTTTTCGTGAATCGCTCCTGAGGAAATTTAGAGAACTAGCATTTGAGGCTGACTGCAGTACAATTTTACTGCCGCCAACTTATATTTCTCGGAAAGACCACAAAGATAAGATAAGAGAGATTAGGGCTCGTACAGAGGCATATAGGCAGTCATTTTTCCCTCGTTCTGTTTGGAACCGGGAGAGAAGATGCTAGTTGTGGTGCGAGGTACCCTCCGCCACGCACCGTATGGCGGATTGCGGAGTATGTATGTAGATGTAGGTGAAACACCTCCCATCCGAAACCTCGTAGGAGCTCCCCCGATACGATTGGCCGCATGTGGAGGCTCGATGTCGTGAGAAAGAAAACTCGTCTCCTACCTTCCAAACTTTACAGAAGCTCTTCTGCTGTGAGGACCGGGCGTGAGTCGTGCTTCGGTAGCTCAGATGGTAGAGCACTTGCCCGCGAAAGGCAAAGGTCCCGAGTTCGAGTCTCGGTCGGGCACACAGTTTTAATCTGCCAGGAAGTTTCATATCAGCGCACACTCCGCTGCAGAGTGGAAATCTCATTAGAGTAATCACGATATTTCTTACTGACAGCGTTTGCAAACACTTTCCTTATTTCCTCCATTTTGTTTCACTACTAACATTCTTCACCCAAGACCCGTCCCCACTTACGATACTATCGATAACTTTACCATTTTTCTCGCAATTTTCCCGGCAGGTCAGTCTCTGTTTTTTTGTGATATTTCGCTAGGATGTGGGAGCCACCTATCTGAAAATTTGTCGTAACCAAGCATCTCTGCACTTTTTCATGCTCGAAACTCCTTGAAATTTGGGGAAAATGTTGCGAAAGTTCCGTAGTTGTGAAACAACCATTTTCACGAATTTTGTCGCTGAATTTCATTACCAGTTTGTCAGTCACAAGGCCTCACCGTGAAAAGTGGTACGGCCATTTTTGAAATGACTGCACCTTTGTCTCGCTCGGTTTTCATTCATTATTCCTTTTCCGTACACATCACTCAGGTCACTACAAATTTCAGGTGGTTTGCAGTTTTTTGCCAACAAAAACCTAGGCGCAGAACCCACCTAAAAAGTGGCAGGATTTGCTATTTCAGCGCACATTTTAACAAGTCGCAGAAAGCAAAGTAGCAGAGACCCAGACCTCACGCTATCATCGCTGGATGTATACTGAGCCGGCCGCTGTGGACGAGCGGTTCTAGGCACTACAGTCTGGAACCGCGCTGCTGCTAAGGTTGCAGGCTCGAATCCTGCCTCGGGCATGGATGTGTGTGATGTCCTTAGGTTAGTTAGGTTTAAGTAGTTCTAAGTCTAGGGGACTGATGACTTCAGATGTCTAGTCCCATAGAGCTTAGAGCCATTTGAACCATTTTGATTTGATGTATACTGAGTGTAGGAATGTTATGGCAGTCCCAACGACCGCCGCGACAGACAAAAATGTCTGTTGCTTTTTTTTATATGTCTCATGCACATAGACGTTTAAAAAAAGTGTCACGTATTTCTGCAGGAGGTATTATTGGTCAAAACTACAAGGAAAGTTCCTACATAATTGTGTGTCCGGGAAACTATTGCCTGTTGAAATATGGGCCGTTAGTGTTGCTTTATTTATCAGCTCTTCTGTCAGCAAACCTCCATGCCCGATTACAGTTCTGTAGATTGCTCCTACGACAGATTGTTGAAGATCCGTAGACCGCAGCCTGCATTATATTTACAGACGAGACAGAATTCAAAAGAGATGGTGTACTAAATGATCAAAATTCGAATGTGTGGGGTGTGAAATCTTATGGGACTTAACGGGTAAGGCCATCAGTCCCTAAGCTTACACACTACTTAGCCTAAATTATCCTAAGGACAAACACACACACCCATGCCCGAGGGAGGACTCGAATCTCCGCCAGGACCAACCGCACAGTCCAGGACTGCAGCGCCCCAGACCGCTCGGCTAATCCTGCGCGGCTCGCATGTGTGGACTGATGCAAATCTTCGAACAACCTTGGAGATGAAGCACCATGACGGCGGCTTCAGTATCAGAGTATAGGCAAGAATTGTAGGTGAATCATAGAGCCATACACTTTTACCACAGAGTAACAGGTTCCACGGGTCATCGATTTTTGCGCGATGACTTACCAACACTATTGGAGAGAGACAAGACTAAGGTTTATGCCTCAAACTCTGAGAGCTGTGTCAACATTGCTTATAGTGGAAAACTGATGTAGGTCTTGAGCACTGTATTTCTTGATTTTATACTGCCTTATGCGTTTCGGTCTGAAAGGCTCAGAATATTTAACACATTCCTACGTAAAACGAAACAGAATTTGTCAAACATGGATATAGAGTATCTGGTCTACATTACTTGATGACATCTCCGTGTGAAGGCTTTCAAAGAGGAGAGATAACAGCACAGGAAAGAAGCAAATAACAGATTCCATTAATGTGCATTTTCATCTTCTCCCCACGAATTGAGTGATCCATTAAGTTTCGGACATGCAGCTGCGATAATAATACTTCGTCAACTGATATTTCGGCCGCGCATCGTCCGGTCATCGTGAGAGTGAGTCGCAAGACTGGCGAAGAGGTGCCCAGCGCGGTCTTATATGGTCCACGGCGGCGATACTTGTTACGGTGATCTTCCGGCGTGCTGCTTAAGGCGGTTGTCTATAGGATTTCTTGCGGAAATTGTGATAGACAGACAACACGCATCGTTTATGAGATCTGCGTGGAACACTGAAAATACAGAAGATACAGATGCTCGCAATAATCAGCCAAGTAAGTTGTGATAGAACATTGTATCGATAAAGGTCATTCGATTAACTATAGTGACGTAAAGACTGTAACATCCACGGCTTCATTTGGGATTCTGTTTTTAACAAAACGGTTCAAATGGCTCTGAGCACTATGGGACTTAACATCTATGGTCATCAGTCCCTTAGAACTTAGAGCTACGTAAACCTAACTAACCTAAGGACATCACACAACACCCAGTCATCACGAGGCAGAGAAAATCCCTGATCCCGCCGGGAATCGAACCCGGGAACCCGGGCGCGGGAAGCGAGAAGCGAGAACGCTACCGCACGACCACGACCTGCGGACTGTTTTCAATAAAACCATAGAAATTGGTTTAACTGATACCTTAATAAACAGAAATAATGGTTTTAGTTTGGATAAGTCACGGATTCCGGACCTTGATGTAATCACATTGCAGAGAAGTCGTCACGGTGTTATCGAAGCCGAATATACCGTACATCGATATGTGAATCGAATGTCTGAACGCTTTCACCACAGGTGGGGCGAGTGTAATTGTACAACTTTGCTGCCTGCCAGCATCTGTGACCTGCGTGCGCAGTACCGCCGCGGTGGAATATACAGGATGATTCAAAAAGAATACCACAACTTTAGGAATTTAAAACTCTGCAACGACAAAAGGCAGAGCTAAGCACCATCTGTCGGCGAATTAAGGCAGCTATAAAGTTTCATTTGTTCGCTTGAGGCGCTGTTGACTAGGCGTCAGCGTCAGTTGATGCTAAGATGGCGACCGCTCAACAGAAAGCTTTTTGTGTTATTGAGTACGGCAGAAGTGAATCGACGACAGTTGTTCAGCGTGCATTTCGAGCTAAGTATGGTGTTAAACCTCCTGATAGGTGGTGTATTAAACGTTGGTATAAAAAGTTTACAGAGAATGGGTGTTTGTGCAAAGGGAAAAGTTCTGGACGGCCGAGAACGAGTGATGAAAATGTAGCACGCATCCAGCAAGCATTTGTTCGCAGCCCAGGAAAATCGACTCGCAGAGCTAGCAGAGAGCTGCAAATTCCACAATCAACTGTATGGAGAGTCCTACGAAAAAGGTTAGTTATGAAACCTTATCGTCTGAAATTGGTTCAAGCACTGTCTGCAGCTGATAATATTAAAAGAATCGATTTCTGTGATTTTATCCTTGCTCAAATGGAAACAGATGAATCTTTCGTTTCAAAGATTGTGTTTAGTGATGAAGCAACTTTCCACACTAACGGGAAAGTCAACCGTCACAATGTCTGTATATGGGGCACTGAGAATCCGCGGGAAACAACTCAGTATGAACGTGACTCGCCTAAGGTGAACGTTTTCTGTGCCATTTCAGCCAATATAAAGTTTTTGGTCCCTTTTTCTTCGAAGGTGCTACTGTAACTGGACTACAGTATCTGGAGATGTTAGAGAATTGGCTGTTCCCTCAGCTCGAACAAGAAGCACAACAATTCATATTTCAGCAGGATGGAGCGCCACCACATTGGCACTTATCTGTCCGTAACTACCTGAACGTCAACTACCCGAGGCGATGGATCGGCCGCCAGGCAGCCCGTGACAGAGCACTTCATCACTGGCCTCCAAGAAGCCCTGATCTTACCCCCTGCGATTTTTTCTTATGGGGGTATGTTAAGGATATGGTGTCTCGGCCACCTCTCCCAGCCACCATGGATGATTTGAAACGAGAAATAACAGCAGCTATCCAAACTGTTACGCCTGATATGCTACAGAGAGTGTGGAACGAGTTGGAGTATCGGGTTGATATTTCTCGAGTGTCTGGAGGGGGCCATATTGAACATCTCTGAACTTGTTTTTGAGTGAAAAAAACGTTTTTAAATACTCTTTGTAATGATGTATAACAGAAGGTTATATTATGTTTCTTTCATTAAATACACATTTTTAAAGTTGTGGTACTCTTTTTGAATCACCCTGTATAAGGCCGCGCTGACACCTCGTCCCAGTGTTGCCACTCGCTCTGAGGATGGCTGGAGAAAACGCGGCCAAAATATCAGTTGAAGAAGTAGTATCTGGCGTGTGCAAGCCCGAATTTTAATGCACGATTGCATTAAGTTTGCTGATGGGCTCTTTGCGAAGAAAGCAGCAGTCGGGTGACCAGGGCGTAGCGCCGCCGCACTCGTACTCACCATGTGCTGCTGCGCCGGGTAGTACAGCTGGGGAGCGGGTGGCGGTGCGGGGGCGGTGGCTGAGTCGTGGCGCCTCATGGCGGCGGCTGCCCGCCCTCGCTCATGCCGCGCTATCCCCTGCAACACGACCACACCGTTTACTGCACTCACACCGACCACTCAACCCGACCAACAAAGACAACAAAAAAAGTGTTCAAATGTGTGTGAATTCCTATGGGACCAAACTGCTGAGGTCATCGGTCCCCACACTTACACACTACTGAAACTGACCTATGCTAAGAACAACCCACACACCCATGCCCGAGGGAAGACTCGAACTTCCGGCGGGAGGGGCCGAGCACTCAGTGACATGCTGCCTCTAAGCGCGCGGCCACTCCACGCGGCACAAAGACGACACAAGCGAGCAAAGAGTCGGTCAGTACAATACCCTGATTCGGTGCGGGAATTCCGCAGTCCTATTCGTGGCCTTCTGCTATCATCATCTTCTACTTTCAAACGAATCCGCCGAGGCTGATGTCTCCGGTCCACGGACGGATAACAATAGCCAAAATCAGTTTGTCCCACTACACGTAAGCTTCCGTCTCCTTTTTGCTGTATTTCAATTGTAATTAGTAGTTGCAAATTTAATTATAGGTAATTGCAGATTGTTTAACTGGGAATGAACAACACATAAATGGGTGATGTAGAGATAGTCAGGAGCTGTCATCGAGTGCCTGTGCCAATTCCTCTTTCAATTATAATGCAATCTTCTTCAAGAAGAATGTAGTACTTCCAGTTCCAAAGAAATAAGGTGCAGACAGGTTTGAAAATTAGTTTGATAAATGATGGTTGCAAAATACAAACAAAAATACTTTACAGAACAATGGAAAAACTGGTACAAGCCGACCTTGGGCAAGAGCAGCTTGAATTCCGGAGAAATGTAGGAACACGTGAGGCAGTACAGACCGTACGATTTCTCTCAGAATATGGGTTATAGAGAGACAAACATACGTTTATAGCATTTTTAGACATAAAGACTGCCTTTGAAATTCTGAAAGTAAGCAGGAATAAAATACAGGGAGCTAAAGGTTACTTACGCCTTGTACAGAAATCAGACGGCAGTTATAAGAGTCGACGAGCATGAAAGGGAAACAGCGGTTGATAAGGGAGTGACACAGAGTTAAAGCCTATTCCCGACGTTATTCAGGCTGTACACAGAACAAGCAGTAAAGGAAACCAAAGAAAAATCTGGAGAAGGAGAGGGAGAATAAATAAAAACTTTGAGATTTGCCGATGACATTGTAATTCTGTCAGAGACGTGAAAGGACTTCGTAGAGCAGCTGAATGGAATGGACAGTGTCTTGAAAGAAGGATGTAAGATGAATATCAACAAAAGCAAAAAAAGGATAATTGAATCTAGTCGAGTTAAATCAGGTGATGCTGAGAGAAGTAGATTAGGAAATTGGAAATTTCGGGTAGGATCCTAAGGGACCAAACTGCTGAGGTCCTCGTTCCCTGGGCTTACACCCTTCTTAATCTAACTTAAACTAACGTGTGCTAAGGACAACACCCACACCCATGCCCGAGGAAGGACTCGAACCTCTGACGGGGGGAGCCGCGCGAACCATGGCAAGGCGCACTTGACCGCGCGGCTACCCTGCGCGGCTTTAGATTAGGAAACGAGACACTTAAAGTAGTAGATGATTATTACTATTTGGACAGGAGAGAAACTGACGATGGCCGAAGTAGAAAGTACATAAAACGTAGACTGGTAATGGCAAGAAAAGCGTTTCTGAAGAAGTAAAGTTTAGTGACATCGAATACAGATTGAAGTGGCTGCGCGGGATTAGCCGTGCGGTCGGAGGCGCTGCAGTCATGGACTGTGCGGCCGTTCCCGGCGGAGGTTCGAGTCCTCCCTCGGGCAATGGGTGTGTGTGTTTGTCCTTAGGATTGTTTAGGTTAAGTAGTGTGTAAGCTTAGGTTCAAATGGTACAAATGGCTCTGAGCACTATGGGGCTTAACATCTATGGTCATCAGTCCCCTAGAACTTAGAACTACTTAAACCTAACTAACCTAAGGACAGCACACAACACCCAGTCATCACGAGGCAGAGAAAATCCCTGACCCCGCCGGGAATCGAACCCGGGAACCAGGGCGCGGGAAGCGAGAACGCTACCGCACGACCACGAGCTGCGGACTGTAAGCTTAGGGACTGATAACTTTAGCAGTTAAGTCCCGTAAGAATTCACACACATTTTTGAGATTGAAGTGTTAGTAAGTCTTTTCTGAAAGTATCTGTATGGAGAGTAGCCATCTATGGAAATGAAACATGGACGATAAACAGTTTAGAGAAAAAGAGAATAGAAGTTTTTGATATGTGGTGCTACAGAAGAATGGTGAAGAATAGATTGGTATCTCAAGTAACTAATGAGGAGGTATTGAATAGAATTGGAGAGATAAAATATAGTGACATAACGGACCCAGTTTGCGCTGGTGATATTTATGAGTGTGCCTCTTTTTTTACTGCAAGCATGATCGAAACTAGCTACATTTTAGGAAGCGAATATTTGGGCCTTGTAGAAGTTTTCCACGTTTTAGTGTAGCCTATTTTTAGATTTCTAATCACTTGAAAATAATTGAAGCGAGATGACTTTAAGAGAACAAGAGGGGAGAATACGTAACATTGAAAGTTTATACAAACTTTTCGAGGCTACACTGTAAAAGGTATTACGTAAAAGTAGAATGTGAATGACGCATGCCACAAATTATTAACTATTGGATTAGAACTGATCATCAAGATAGCATGAAATGTATAAAAAGTCTATATTAGACAGTGCGGGAGACCTCATTCATATTGGAATTTCAGATATGAGTTGTGCAATCGAATGAACTCTCTTAGTTATGCGATCAATATTTCATATTCCATCGAACGATTATATGAATCTGTCACAAACAGTAATTTTATTCTTTTGTGGCGAATATTGTCTAGACTGTTGTAGCGCCAATGTAATTCAAGTATAGGATTTGAGCGCGAGTGCGTTTTGTAGTGGTCAAGTACGAGCCAAGTGTGTCAGTGAGTCGCGTAGGGAGTGGGAGTAGATAAAATTTTTAGCTAAACAGAGTTATATTGGGTATAAGTGAATAAAAAAGGTGAAATAATGTTGACGATAGGTAAGGATCGGGACTGTCGTGAGAGGAAGAATATAAATCGGAGAATTGAGAGGAAAAGATGGGACTGATAAGGTACTAAGCAAGTTCCGATTTGATTTAATAGCTCAAGTGTGTAAGGTAAACAACTGTGTGTACCGATGAGAAATATTAACTTTCTTATGCTACGTTTCATCTAAACTTCTGTAGTTTTCCTGGAAAAGTGTTCAGGATGGCGCTAACTAGACCGAAAATTGTATTGCAAAAGCAGTGAGAGTAACTGTAATTACAAACGTTGTTCATCAAAGTTTTTAAAGTAAATCATGTTCCCCCTTATAATCTATTAAAGTGCAATGGACCATAATAAAATGTTTTTGCTGTTGCTGTGGCCTTCAACCTTATGAAAGACCGGTGTTATGCAGTTCTCCGCTCTACCCTGTCCCGGGCAAGCGCTTTCATCTTCGAATAACTATTCCAACCTACAGTCTTCTGAATCTGTTCTCTGTACTCTTCTTTTGGTTTACATCTTTTGTTTTAACCCTGCCCCCCCCTTCCCTCCAATACTACATTGATGATCCTGTGATGTCTCAGAACGTGTGCAATCAACCTATCCCTTATTTTACTCGTCTCATTCATAGTAAGAGTGAAAAAAATTGAGTATTTCTAAGAATAACTTGGAGCAACTACTGAATCAATTCCAGATGGCTGAGAGCCTATTCATAAATTACTTCAGAAATGAGGGACAGCTAGAGTTAACTGAGAAGTGATCTGGCATCCATCCTGTTGGTAAAAAAATTTTCTATCGTTATAGTAGCGTATGACACCAATATTTCCTTCTCTGTGGCTCTGACCTCTTCTGCTGACAAAGCCTGAGGCACCAAACATCGACCGGCAAGCGGAGCAAATTAAAGACCTCGCTGTTGACGTCGTAACATACAAAACGCTCAGTGAGTAGAATAACTAGAACCGATTTTTGAGACAAAGAAAAGTCCCGTCACTAGTACTAGTACAAATCCAAGCCTTAAATGAGACTTAATGTCATTTAACTGTCATTGAAGTATCAACGTGAGAGCCAAATTAAAAAAGAAACTATGGAACATTAAAAAAAAAGTGTGTGTTCCGGTTCGCACATTCTGATAAAAATTCAGCACTATTGTTCCTCCCATGATACATGATGGAATAAAAAAAAAATAAGTGCACAGAATTCAACATAGTTTATGAAGTTCGTTGACTGTCTTTATTTCAGTTTTCCGGGTTTTTGTTTTCCATACATATTTCAGCGTGAAAATTGTCGTCAGGGTTTCCAATATTTACTCGAGGTTTTTCAATATGACCTCGCGAAGCAGACGAATCCGAAGGAAGTTTTGTTGTAACACAATTGAGAAAACACATTAACGCTAGCAGAAAATGAAGCTACAATGCTATAAAGTACATGCGTATTGAGAGAACCTTGTAGTCTATGCTGAAAATTCTCGGAGATATTGTTTTTCGTTTCACAAATATATCGTTAACAAACAGAAGTATGAAAACACCCCATGTGAACAAACGTAATCGCTTACAGTAGTTCCATTTTAAAGATATAATAATGTCTCAGAGATTATTATAGCGTATTACAATCACCGGGCAAATATACGTATTAGAATAAGTTTTTATTCCACTTACAGTCGACAGTGACTGTATCGGAAAGGATTTCGTGGTGATTTTGGGATCCAATTAAAGTTTAAGACTCTCTTTTTCCGTAAGGAACTGCGTGGTAGGGTTTAGAAAGCGAGATTCACAGGTGCAACGATTGCACCGAACAATGGGGCAGCTCCGGATGTGGCACAAGAGTTTCTTCATTGTGGACGGAAAGGAGAGGAAGAAGCGGCTGGAGGCCAGGAATGGCGAGAAACCATTCCGGCATTGGGAAACTGGGGAAGCCAGTAGCACCAACTCTGCCTCCGCACCACTGCTCCGTCGGCTCTGTCATTTCTTATGATCCTCAGGTATGACGTGAGTTTAAAGCGATATGATGCTTTTAGATAAGTGTGTTATCGTGGTCCATCCAAGTTGTGACATTAAATGTCTGCAAGGTGTTTTGGAATTCATCTCACATATTGTTATGTATTACGGGTGCCGTGCGAATTTCTTCTCGTTCAGGAGGGACATCTTGATATTAACGTAAGACGTATTGAAGTTGGTGAGTATAAGAAAGCTACGGAGAAAGCAGAATTCTACAGTTTGACTGATAGTGCCCAAATTACCGATGGAAGCGCACGATGCCGAAGGGAGTGTGTCTGGAGCGTTATACCCGAAGAACAAGAAGCGAAGTAACCAGAATAAGTAATTTACTGACAGTCTGCATAAACGTGCTATAGTACTAAGACTAGAACGTGATATAAGTAAGACGAAGTGTTTTCGCCGGCCGGAGTGGCCGAGCGGTTCTAGGCGCTACAGTCTGGAACCGCGCGAACGCTACGGTCGCAGGTTCGAATCCTGCCTCGGGCATGGATGTGTGTGACGTCCTTAGGTTAGTTAGGTTTAAGTAGTTCTAAGTTCTAGGGGACTGATGACCTCAGAAGTTAAGTCCCATAGTGCTCAGAGCCATTTGAACCATTTGAACGAAGTCTTTTCACACTATATTCCACGGAACTATATATCATGGTTAGTAACGAAACTATCACAAAAGTTGTTCTCTCTAGGAAAGGTGCATGTTTATACGAAAAGGAAGGAAGATTACGATTTAACGTACCGTCGACAGTGACGCCATTAGAGACGGAACAAGCTTGGATTGGAGAATGAATTCAGCCTTGCTCTTTCAACTGAATCATGCCGCCGTTCGCCTTAAGAGATTTAGGAAAACCAAGGAAACCGTTAAGTCTGGATGGCAGGGCGGCTTATCGAACCGCGGAGTGTTGTGTCTTCTCACAGCACCACCCCGCTCGTTTGTTTATACCGTGTGGACGTTTAAAGGGGGGGGGACGTTCATAAAATTGACAGAAAATGTGAATTTTCAATCTATTTTTTTATTTATTAGTAGGACTCACGGGTAATACGTTTTCAAAGTTTTAATGAAAGTGGCTAAAAATAATTAAATATGTGACCGCACCTTCCTGCCACGCACACTTCTAGAAGCAACACCTCAGTACTAGCTCGGTGAACAACGATTCCGTGGATTACTTTGGAGCAAACTTGCAAGGGATAATCTAAGAGGCTCTGATACATACTCTTTGGTTTTACAGATCATCTGTGACGGCTCCATATCTCAGAAACAATTACAAATCATATACATGGAAACGGTGTTCTGAAACCAGATTTTCAACTGCTACAGTTGTCAGAATTGCCAATTTATGATGCAATTCTAGTATTTAATGTTGGGAATGTAGGAAGAATGAAGGTATTAGAGAGAACGGGCTTTAAAATAGTAAATGTCACGCAAGACGTCTTGAGAAAAATAGATTTACAGCACCTCTCTGCAGCTGCAAACTCAGTTGAAGACCTGGTAAAGGAAAGTAGGCAGAAAACAAGAAGGCAAAGGGGCCCTGAGTACAAATATGGGACTTCCTGAAGTGATGACATAAGAATCAACGTTAGATGGTTCAAATGGCTCTGAGCACTATGGGACTCAACTGCTGAGGTCATTAGTCCCCTAGAACTTAGAACTAGTTAAACCTAACTAACCTAAGGACATCAAAAACATCCATGCCCGAGGCAGGATTCGAACCTGCGACCGTAGTGGCCTTGCGGTTCCAGACTGCAGCGCCTTTAACCGCACGGCCACTTCGGCCGGCCAATTAACGTTAGGCTGAACTTTAAATTGCATTTCGTGAAAATTACGTTTTTCAAGAATTTATGACGGCTAGAATCACGAAATGTTGTACACTTATTTCTATAAGCCCAATATATATGTAGTCTCAAGAGGAAATGTTGAAATTATGAATGTAAGCTGAGATAGGGGGCAAAGTGTTTCGAATTTTGAGTGGATTTTATGTTATACTTATGTGTCATTAAAAAGTTATTAAAATTCTCTTATTCGCTATGTTAAAAAACGCTCATGAGGGATGCCCTTATATGCAAAGAGATTAAATAGAGAAAATTTTTTACTAATCTCTCGAACAGTTTCTGCATAAGAGGTACATATATTACATTCCGAAAATAAAATTTTTAAATTCCACAAAAAAGTTGACTGTATAATCCAAGGAATTTAACAATAAATGTGTTAATTTCGTGTAAAGCATGGTATAACATTTCATTGCCGTATCTTAAGAATTGTGGATTTAGTGCATCTTTTAAATAGTATGTATTTTTCATTAACGTCTCACCTCAAGTTCGCGAAAGCGCCTTCTTACAACAGAAGACGCTCTTGCTGTCTCTGTATCCCTCTTTCTGGCGGGCGCTGCGATTTCGATTCTTCAGTTTCCTTGTCGTAAGATACACAAAAAATAATGATGAATAACACCATTGTACTGATGGTGCTCCTTCGTAATGACATCTCAGAAATGAGACGAAGGAAAAGATCGGCCAGAAACTCAAGGACGAAGAGAGGGAGGTGACAGGATATGTTACGTTTTCTTTTACAGAGATGTGATAAGGTCCTGTAAGAGCTTCTCTGACAGGACTGTCAGCTTTAATTGCTTGCATTATAAGCCTCATACTACCATTTCCTCCACGTACGGACAACCGTAAGTAGTGTGTAGACGAGTAAAATAAAAGTAACGCTGTCATTAACACAATGTTCGTTTGGAAACCACAGTGCTTTGCTAGAGGTGGTCCTATTGGAGACGGTGTGCTGTTGTCTTCTTCCGACCTTTGAAGAACGCACTTATCCAGCCAGCCGTAGGGGATCTACAGCTGACACTGACTGCGAGTCACAGTGCGCGTTAACAACTCGGCCAGGAAAGAAGTGGTAAGTGACACATGAAAACCCTGAAACTTATTCGGGGATCGAACGCGAGAACTTTGAAGTCGCGTAATCTGGCATTTTATGACGGAGCCACAGAGTTGTTATGCAGAAAACCATGGACATGTAACTCAGGGTCCTTGGAATAGTAATGGGGTCATCTGTGTTTTCTATTTTTCAGCCCTAAATGGCTTTTATTTCACTTCGCAAATCAATAATAAAAGTTCGCGAAACTCAGTGAGCGCTATTTGTTTTTTAAAGACTCAACTCCGCGAAAACTGATGCATTATTTGCCCAGGCCCTTCTGTAGTCCCAAATGGCAAAATACTTGCACAACACGACACCCAGCTCGTGCTAACCACTGTCACGCACAGCACACAAACTTGGACATAGAAGTCACACTTTGCAATGAAAGAGATTAAGTTGGCGAGTTAAGAGCGCTTTTCTGATTAAGACAGCGAATATAAATCTCAGTGTATCACCAAACAACAAAGGCATAGGAAATTAACTCACATTATTGAAAAAAGTATCAAACAAATGTAATTTTATTTAATTGTATTGCGCCGTAATAATTAATCTTTTGATATAATCCCCAAATTATTTTTCACCAACAGTTATGTAGTAGTTAAAGTATTTTTTTCTGTCACTGATTACAGCAAATGATTGAAAATGCGGTTAAACTCCTGAGTTGGATCGCGTTTAGAATTAACGCTCGGCGGACGCAAATGTTATTTTCAGAGAGAAAAAAGCAGCCTCCTCGTTGGAGGTGGAAATTTAAATTAAATTTCGCACCGCCTGTGCAGCAGTACTGTTACGGCTTACTCTTCTGCCCAGTATCCATTACAGCAGAAGAGCGAGCCTCGGCCAAAATGAACGCTTTTGTAATGTTTCTGTGTTCCGTGTTCAGTGCAAAAATAAACGAAGCTAAGAGCATATGAGTGGGAAATATGAAATGAAATATATTGGTATACTGGACTGACCTTAGGACAACTGTCGTGAATGACTTTCCAGACATAGGTTTTTTTTCCCTTGTGACGTCTGTATACTCACACATTACTTCTGTTTGATATTGACACTACTTGTTGATAAAAATCGCGTTTGTTATAAACGAGAGTGAACGTATTTGGCAAACGACAGTTGCTGAAGCTCTGACCACTCGATGGTAAACATAAACTAAATACTATAGTCCTTCAAAATTATGTCAGTGTAATGAATCTCAGAGAGGGCTGCGTAACTGTGGCGATCGCTTAAAGTCAAGTATTACAATTTTCAGAGAAAAATAATAAAATTGCATTATGAGACCTGACAATGTGCTTCGTTTTTAAAACGTTTAATTGAAATATGAAAGAGTTTCATTTGGCCTTAAATGTTTTTTTCCGACGGCTGGGAACAGCCTCCTGAATTTAAGCGTGTTCGAGCATCTTCCGTTGACCATGAAGTGAAACAGTCCGAACGACCGACGAGTTTGTGGCAGAACTTCAGGATACCATATTTACCAAACAAGCACGCTCGATAGTGTATTATCTCGACTCTGACTGCCACATTTTTATCACAAGTTTTGGTGATAGCTTTTCGGTCCATGACCGCCATGTCTATATATCCATTGCACAAAGTCGCATTTTCACGAGTCTTCAGACTTGTACAGATAGAGTTCCATTAAGTTTCTCTGACGTCGCTTTAACAGACGCTGAACTGTGGAATCATCATTTTAAGAGCTGTCGAAAAATTCTGTGACAAAAGAGAAAAGTGTACCGAAAGATAAAAAACGAAAAGTCGAGACTACAGTTTTCTAGAAACGTAGCAAACCACATTCAAATTTGGCAGACTCGTTGGTAAAGAATAATTCAGCTCACCTCTGGACGGAGGAAAACATCCGAAGAGGGCTAAACGTGTACGTATTGCACCGAGAGACATGGCGCTCTCTGGGAGGCGGTGGTTCCAATTCCAATCCTATCGTCTAGATTTAAGTTTTGGATTGTTTTCCTAAACTGGTTTACCCAAATGCCGGGATGTTTCCTACGAAATCGACAAGGCCAGTTTCCTTAAACGCTTTTACCCGAATCCTATCTTAACTTCTTCTCTATTGCCCTCAGCGTCGACGGGACGCTAACTCTTTATCTCCCTTTGCTTTTCACATATTACGTAGAAGAAAGTACTGTTCCTTCATAATAACGAACACACACATAGACTACGTATCGGATCTTCGTGTGTTTTGTTTCCATGTCTATGCAAACGACCTGGTTATTGAAGACGTTTAAGCTGGAATAGATCTTCATTTTACACTGTCTAACAAATATTATATTACTGTGGGAATTAAAGAAGTGAAATATAGTTGTATTAAATTGATGTCCTAATGGAAAACCAGAATTCTCTTAAATTTTGTATTTGCTTCATTAGTCCTTTAACTTTTGAACGCCGCCCCTGCCCCCCCCCCCCCCCCCCCCCCTTGTACACTGTAATTCGGAAATAACTTCCAGTTTCTTGGTTGATAACATTTACATCTACATATATATTCCGAAAACCACTGCACATTTCATGGTAGTGGGATGTATACGTCAGTGTTGGGGATTTTCTTTGCTGCACCAGTCATCTGTTGAGGCTCTGTTGCGCCCTTATCTCCCTCATCTCATTCTCATTGTCACTGTGTACATATTAAGCTATTCTTAACGAACTGTTTTTCGATCTAAAAACAAATCAAAATGTAAATAAACTTAATTACAGACCACTGATGATGCTTTACCTCAATAAAGCGAAACGTGTCTGGTGAAAAAAATCACACATTTTTGTAGTTGCAACGACAGATCAAAAATACCCTCGTGAAAGTTATGCTACACTGCAAGGGTTTGACACAGGTTTAGATGCAAAGCATGCTGATAAAGCAGACTGGAAAACCTTTTATTGCCCCAGACTTGTAGGCTGCACTGCAAAGCAGGTTGATTTCGCAGAATGATACTGGTCTGTCCGTTGTGCAGGGCAGCCTATACGCTTGGTGCTGCAGAAAACACGTTTTTGCCCATGTGTCCACTCATACTAGAATTAGGAGTTTATAAATCCCACAGTGGTGATATTTGTGAGGCCTGTTGTTTTTGTGCCAAATTTGATTGAAATCGATACAGTGGTTTGGGAGGAGATCCAGAAGCATTGATCCAATAATTTTAGAAGTACATGTGTCATGTAATTGATTTGAGAACTATGATATCAACAAGCTCTCAAACCTTTGACAGCTTAATAATTTAGACAACATAAAATCATAATTCAGTCTTACTGTTATCAGTATTTCACTTAACACTACGACTGTGAACACGGATCTGGAGTTTACGGCTATGAGGGAAATACTGTGTCTTTGAATCATTTGCCGCCTACATTAAGCAAAGTCAGTATTTCTGTGATTTTTTTTCACCTAGGAGAGGGTGTTTTCCTCCCTGTCATCCTTTGCTAAATTTCCTGTTGTTTACAGATTCTATCTGCGCACACACGAACCATGCCGAATTTGATGTTGATGGCAGGCATGGCCAGTATGTGAATGAGTACGTCTCCTGCTTGCATGCACTTACGCCAAATACCCTCTCTCGTTGGCAGTACACCCCGCAAGCTACTCGAAAATATCCTGTGTTAAACGTAGCTTGTAATTTCTAACAAATTTTGACATTTTAGTTAATCGAAGTTTCCACTCTAATTTTTTCTCCAAAAACTAGCTAAAAAAATTGGAAATATTATGTTACAAAAAAGGTAAACGGTTTTGGATTTTTTTTAGGGTTGGGTCACGATTCTCACACCCTGTTTCATGGATAGGCGCTTGTCTACTTGGCAAGGACTATAAATTCTGCAATAATAATCTAGAATTGGTCGCACTAGTGTCGTAAAAATAATCTGCATCTCTACTCCACAACCTACCTTGAAACGTGTGGTGGACTTCCTCCATTTTCTGTTCCAGTTATGTACGGTTCACTGAAAGAATAGTTGCTGACAAACCGCCCTGTGGGCTGAAATCTCTGTAGTACTATCCTTACGGTCATTTCGTGAGATATACGTAAGAAAAGTAATATATTTGTTGACTATTCTAGGAAAGTACGTTGTGGGAACTTTAACAGTAATCCAAATCGTAATGCAGAACGGCTCTCTTGCAGCGCCTGTCACTGAAGTTCGTTAATCACCTCTGTGATGCTTTCGTGCTTACTACATGAACCTGTAACGAAACATACTGCTTTTATTTGGGTCTTATCTATTCCCTCTATCAGTTCTCTCTGTACAGATACCATACTGACGAGCGATGTTCATCTACTGGTCGAACCAATGTTTTGTAAGCTGCATTCTTTGTTGATGGACTAAATTGCCAGAGGATTCTTCCAAAGAATCTCAGTCTTCGATCTGCCTTACTCTCTATTAACTATATGTGCTCGTTCCACTTAAGATCGCTCCATACGCATATTTCTAGATATTTCACGGGATTCACTGCTTCCAGTGGTCCTCCTGAAAATTTTTAATCATACAATGAAGAGTCTTTCTAAGTATACATAATGCGTTACTTTTTTTTTGTTGAGGGTTAATGGCCACTCCGCGTACCAAGCATCGGTCTTTTACAAAATTCAAAAGGCTCAAATGGCTCTGAACACTATGGAACGTAACAGCTGGGGTGATCAGTCCCCTAGAACTTAGAACTACTTAAACCTAACTAACCTAATGACATCACACACATCCATGCCCGAGGCAGGATTCGAACCTGCGACCGTAGCGGTCACCGGAACCACGCGACTGCTACGGTCGCAGGTTCGAATCCTGCCTCGGGCATGGATGTGTGTGATGTCCTTAGGTTAGTTAGGTTTAAGTAGTTCTAAGTTCTAGGGGACTGATGACCACAGATGTTAAGTCCCATAGTGCTCAGAGCCATTTGAACCATTTTTGTAGCGGTCACGCGGTTCCAGACTGTAGCGCCTAGAAACGCCCGGCCACCCCGGCCGGCGGTCTTTTACAGTTCTTCCTGAATATCGCTATAATTTTCTAGCCTTGCGACTGATCTGTATACAAGAGCATCATAAGCGTCAAGCCTCATGAAACTTCCATTATCTACTGGTTTGTTTATATATACTGTGAAAAGTTATGGTCCCTTAGCACTCAACTGGGACATGCCTGAAATTACTTTTACCTCTGAAGGCTTGTCTCCGTTCAGAGCGACATGCTGTATTCTGTTTGCTAGATACTCTTCAGTTCACTCATCCAGTTTGTCCCATATTCCGTACGTTTTTATTTTGTTCATTAGCCTGCAGTACGGAACTGTATCGAATGCCTTTAAGAAGTCAAGGAACATGGTATCCACCCGGGCGCTTGTATCTACTGCTTAGTGTGTCTCGTATACAGAGCGAGCTGGGTTTCAACGATGGTTGTTTACGGAACCCATATTGTATGCTATTTCCCTTGCAGATATCCTGTATCTTCCCAGAACCGCAGATACGCTGTATCTTCTCAGAACCCTTCCAGCAAATCTGAGGCTGAGTTTACACTAGCAAGTCGCTTCCAGAAGTTATTGCTGCAAGTTAGTGCTAGCCACTTGCAGCTATGTTTACACAGCAGCGCAAGAATTAAGCAAGATTCTTCCGCAAGTTCTTTGGCAAGAAACTTGCGTCAACAACTTGCTGATACTGTTTACATATGCTTTCAGTACCACTACGAGTGTCAGCCGAAGTGTAAAATGACGAGTAGGCGGGTGAGATATGCTGCATCTCCTCTAATTGTAATGCAAAACGTGAAAAAGAAAAAGAGAGGTATTTGGGTTACAGAGTAGATAATGAGAAGATCGCAAAATGGTGCCTATGATAACCTTTTGCAAGAATTTAGTATGGAGAGCATGGGTACTTTCGAAAACTTTTGCAGAATGTCCTCAAATGATCTGGAGTATTTGTTGATGTTAATACTGCCCATCAAATCAAAACGAGACACAAATTTCCGCACTGCTATTTCAGCAAAGGAACGTCTGCTAGTCACTCTACAGTTTATAGCTACCGGTGAGCTACGAATAAAATAGGCATTTCATTTATTTATGTGAATCATACAACCAAAAAAAGTTTGAATTTTGAAATCTTTTCTTTGTAGGAGACTCATACAAGTCCCTAATGTACTTGATTCATATTCCCGTCAGCACGGTTTCTCTGACCGTACCTGATGTATGTAGAGCCATTTTTAACGTCTTGAAAAGGGAATAATATTTGAAGGTATGTGAAAACACAACAATGAAATTAAATTTTTATTGAAATAAACTGAATTTTACAAAATGATATGCTTATAAAAATGTTTTTTTCTAATCCTCGTAAAATGGAAAGTGACAAGCTAATTAAATAGAACATGTAATAGTTACACATCGTCTTTTTCTAGACTCCTAAAACAACAAACGAGTGGATGCAGATGGCAAAGGGGTTGTGTCTTCAAGTTACGCGACTTTCTCTGTACTTCTTCCACAGATGTGTCGCATATCGACTAAATTTCATTTAATGCGCTCATCTTCTTCACTCTATGCTTAAAGTCTCGGTTATGCACGTTCCATATTTCGGGGTAGCTCTCCACGGCTTCAATAAACTGTTCTGTATCCTGCTTCAGCCATTCCCGTTTCTCCTCCATTTCTGAAATTTGTTTGCATATAGTGCGTAAGATGGTTGCATGAAATTAAGCCACCACTTGGAGTAAAATGTTAAATATGAGTGTTATGCAGACGACATACTTACTATAACTTGCGCTTCCTATTTGCAGGAAATAGAAATAAATCCTAAAAGCTACAAGTTACTTGCAGATACTTCTTGCGTGGTGTTCACACTGGAAGCGGAAAACGTGCAGCAAGTCACTTCCGCAATAAATTGCTACGGTCGCAAGTCGACTTGGCGATATGTTTACACTCGCAAATCGCGCGGCAAGTTCCTCCGCGCAAGTAAATTGCTGCAATAACTTGCTAGTGTAAACCGAGCATAAGTCTTGCACTCGCCTACTCGTATCACGCTGTCGCGAATAGTAGAAGATAGAATTAAAATCATGTAGGCTGTAGGCTGGAAAATTATTGCTACAGATCAAGCGAGGCGGACGTGACCAGACTATCTCATGTGTAATGTGTAATGTGTACTCGACTAACAAGAGCGGAGTATGCAGTATCACGAGGCTCAAGCACAGTTAGTGGCAACCCTTGGACACAGCAAACAGTGGAGAATGGCTAGTTCATCACGTAGGCATCACATGGTGCCGCGTGACTAGCCTACTCAGGGCTCAAAGTTCGGGGGTGCTAGAACCTGCTAGAACCTTCTAGAACAAGTGGTGTCGGGTGCACTACCCCCTATAAAAGCGGATAGCCGCTAGATCGAAGGACAGTGATGGAGTGAGGTACTTAGGACGCCGGTCCACGTCAGGCTGCGTCAGGATGCTGCAAGAGTTGCAGGAGAGTATTGAGCACAGCAACGAGTAGGGACTTAGGCTGAATCGACACAGCTGACACTTAGTCTGGTGCGCTCGCCTCTGCTGTATTAGGACTTAGGTTTGGGAAGTTAGGAATGGCAACTGCATAGCCAGATAGACAATCATTGGAGACTGTATATAGAATGTTATTTAAATCACAAGTGCCAGGGGTACTTCCAGTATAATCGTTCTATACATCGAGTGTTCATATATGAAAGCTTCCCTAAGATCCTATCCGAGTTCCGTACTCTAGCTCACCTTGCAGCCTTCTCTACAACGGAGCAGTGAGGAGTTGGCGGCCCACACCACCGAGACCTCATGCCCAGTAAGTTCTCTGACGCGCACCAACGCAGTCCTTCCACTCCCTCTCAGGACACGTCAGTGGGACACGACAACGCGTCCGTCCCATTTCGTATCACTTCTTAGTATTACCTCTAAATACTTGTACGCTATGACGTGACAAACATGTTCTCAACTAATGTAATGCGATAATAACGGATTCTTCCTCTTTTTTACAGACATAACAAGCTGCGTTCTTCGTTGAAAAGAATCGAACGGCTTTTAGATAATATTGCACAAGATTTCGCTCTCTCTCTCTCTCTCTCTCTCTCTCTGTGTGTGTGTGTATGTGTATGTGTGTTTGTGTTAGAGGAGATACACAGTAGACACTCCGCGTCCGAAGAACAACGCAGTTAGCGGAGTGGCTAGGGAGCAGGTGAGGAACGCAGCGCCGGCAAATTCCCGCTGATTAGCCGGCGGTATGCAGCAGACGTCGGGAAGGCCCGTTAACAAGGGACGGCGGCTGGCGGAATACCTCATTAGACTCTGGCCATAGACGGGGACTCGCCGGTTCTCCGCCATCTCCATTACACGTCGCATTCCTCCGGGGCAGGCGTTGAAAATGTCCGGTCACCTGGCAGCCGCGTGGCTTATTCAGTACCGGCGTCAGGCTTGTCGCATACCCTCGCTACACTCAACCATTGTACGTGAAAACAAAGAAAAATATCGCGACTCAGTCACGTTCCGCAGCGCTCACAAAGTGCCTAAGCGGCCTGTAAGAGAAAATGAGGGAAATACCGCGAGGTAATAACTGCGGTAAAATTTCCGGCAATAGAAGCAACGCGCTGGAGATCCCTGATTTGAGCGGACTGGAGTAAATTCAGATGCAACACGACCTACAGTTCAAGTTAAAGAGAAGAACTGTGATGCTTGGTGGGTGTAGTGAAATATCAGTGCCGCAACGCCGAGCTCTCACCAAGTTTACCACGACAAAAAATAACTTACATCGCCAAGCTATTGAACACCTTTTCCTCTCATTTCGCTATCTTTACTGTCATTTTTGTTGTGTCTAACTGTTCTCAGCTACGTGGGCTTTCCGACCGTGCTGATTCCGACTATTCTTCAGTTGTCGCAGGTACCGTGGGACTTCCAACGAAGTAATCTTCGTACATCCATAGTTGAAATGGAGGACAGTGGGACGTCAGCTGGTATAAATTTATATTAAAAATGAAGAAATTCCTCCAGCTGTATTTAAGGTGTCGATTTTATTTTGGCAACTAGTTTCAACGTTGTAACAACGTCATCTTCAGGCCCATACACTTGTTGATACTAGATGCAGCTGATACTAGAAATCAGTGGTGAGATATGAACGTGCTCCCACGTGGGGAGCACGTCCATATCTCACCACTGACTTCTAGTGTCAGCCGCACGCAGTTGACGTCAACAAGTATATGGGCCTGAAGATGACGTTGTTACAACGTTGAAACTAGTTGCCAAAATAAAATCGACACCTTAAATACAGCTGGAAGAATTTCTTCATTTTTAATATAAATCCAACCAAGTAGGTTTGCACCGTGGGTTTTCCGACCGACCAGGACATCTCCACTGCTTAATTTACGCCAGTTGTTCACCAGAAACTGATGTGTTCTCACCGCCAGCCATCGCAGACAGCCTTCGTTTCCGTGTAGTTTCGTACGCTACACTGTGATTAATGGAAATAATGTCCGCCTCTGGTAGCTGAGTGGTCAGCGCGACGGAATGACATACCTAACGGCCCAGGTTCGATTACCGGCTGGGTCGGAGCTTTTCTCCGCTCAGGGACTGGGTGTTGTGTTGTCCTAATCATCATCATTTCATCCCCATCGACATGCAAGTCGCCGAAGTGGCGTCAACTCGAAAGACTTGCACCAGGCGACGTCTACCCCACGGGAGGCCCTAGCCACACGGCATTTCCATTTCCAGTCTAAATAATTAGAACGACGAAAGGGAAGTCGTGTCTTCTCAAGACTGGCCGTCGCTATCGGGTGTACAAAAACTGTGGCGAGTGTACGAACTCGCTATGTGTGAAATTCCGGACGTAGTAAGTGCGGAGGCCGAATAAAAATTTCAAATGGCAGAATTACGGCTGAACGGCAACTTTATTACTCATCTCACGAAGCAGGTGAGCAGATCAAGAATCGAACGCATAACTGCAGGAAAAGAGACCGTGAAGAAAATACAGTGACTGTTTTTCGAAAATTTTAAGGAGGAATCTCAAGATTTTATGGATAAAGGTTTAGATTTCGTCGGAAACGTGTCAGATTATGCAAACTCCAAGACTGCATTGTGTAAAGCACGAAGGGAAGCTATTGGGAAGACTCAAAAGTCTGGCATTAGCTCCGAGATTCAGCTGAGCGAAAACAGTTTGAATTTAACAGAAAGTAATAGTTTTTTGAAAATTGTCGGTCGGTCCGTTGCTGACAAAAGAATCCTGGTTGTGAAGAAGCGGAGAAAATAATGTGTGAAAATGGAACTGTTGTTATGGATAGGACATCTGACAACTGTTCCAAACAGTTGAAACCACTGTACTCCATACACGCAGACATCGGAAGCACAGCTTAGCTCGCAGACGAAAGATATCTTTTTTTTTTATTGGAAAGAAGACGCCTGTGAGGTCACGAAAAAGTGCAGAATTAGACTTTGAAATGGTACAATTAAAGCTACGAAAACAGTGTTCCCCGAAACATACTTTTCCGGTTGCAAGTTTTACTGCAGCAAACGTCTGTGGAAAAAAGCACAAGATCTGGGATTAATAGAGGAATATAGGGACGAGAAGAAGTCCTATTGTTTTGCCGCATGTTTGCTACTGTGGCACGTCTTCCACCAACCGGTTCTGAGAAGCGTGGATAGTAATAGTAGACTTCATCCTGTACTGACGGGCAGGAACCGTCGAGTTTGCAGTGGGCGACTGCAAAAACCCGCAGCGGAAGGAAACATTCGTGCTACCAGCAGTCTGACCAGAACAATGATTGTGGTTCAAATGGCTCTGAGCACTATGGGATTGAACGTCTGAGGTCATCAGTCTCCTAGAACTTATATCTACTTAAACCTAACTAACCTAAGGACACCACACACATCCATGCCCGAGGCAGGATTCGAACCTGCGACACCAGCCGGCAATGACTGTGCGTAGGAAGTTACAAAGAAAGAAGATACAACGGTCGAGCAGCTTCTTGTAAGCCATATATAGTCAATGCTAAGCGAAGTACGAGATCGTGTAAAGAGCGACGACACTCTACAGTGAATGACTGGAAATGAGTGACTGGAGTGGTGAATGACGCTGTGCCCTTTGGAAATGAGATGGGAGGATTTCACATTGGTGAATTCCTTGAGAACGTTACTTGCTATCACGTGTAGCGCTAACAGTAAAGTGCCGAAGAGGTGATGGTAACGTATGGGGCTTTTTGATGGTCAGGGTGTTGCGCTTAGGAAAGCGCTAGATACAGGAGGAAATGAACACATGTTACAGGACTGTGTACTATCCGCATTAGAGGAACAGTTCGGTGACTGTGACTGTAGAAGCATGAGAATTCTCTCTGTCATAAAACAGCGTCTATGAGGCAACGGTCTGTGGACAGTAACATCCCTGAAATAGACTGACCTGTCCAAAGTCCCGACCTGAACCAAAGGGAAGAACTTTGGGATTAGTCAGAACGTTGGCTTCTCTCCAGACCCCCAGCGTGCAACGTAATTACCGGCTCTGCTTTAGGCTCTTGAGGAGGGGTGGACTGCCATTCCTCCACAGACATTCAGAGATCTCACTGGAAGTTCAAGCCGTCATAAAAGCGGGGTGTGGACACACCCCTTATTAATGTCCGCTAATACATGTCTGGATACTTTTGATGAGACAATGTGCACACAAAACACTTAAAAAACAAGCTTCACCCAGCAGGATGCACTACTTGCTTCTACTCCGCGAGGGCTGCAGATTGATTCCAAATTTCGTGGACTCTCAGCCATTCCAAGAAAATATGTGCAAGTTGAGACCATTCAGCGAAGCAGCTTCAGAGGCAGGTTGCAGGCACTTTCACTGGCCATTTCTTCCTCCCGCTAAAACTGCTTTCCTGCAAAGTGGCGGTTTCTATTCGGATTTTCGAGAAGCATATTTTCAACACCCACTTACCAGGGGAAGCTCCTAGCCCTAAGGACAGCGCAGTAGACTTTCAATACACAGGGTGTCTCCTGGACGTTGTTGCTATAATATGATACATCTTTCCCATTAATTCAGCCTGGGAACAGTTGAAAACCGACGAAGAACCCTCAAGAAATGTCTGCTCTCACCATTTTACGTGATTTTATTTATTACTACAATTTCGGCTCTGTAGCCATTAACAAGTAGTCCGCTCCGAAGCTAAGTGGTCGACGTAGATGGCTGCCATGCGGAGGACCCGGTTCGCTTCCCAGTTCTGACAACAATTTTTTCCTGGGGTACACACGGCCCTGTGAGACCAATTGAGGACCTATATGACCGAGTGATAGTGGCTCCACGGTATGGAAAGCTTGTAAAACGGCAGGGAGAGCGGTGTGCTGACCAAATGTCCCTCCATACGCCATCCGGATTATGCCACAAGGCAGAGTATCACACGGCGGCGTTAGACAGCCCTTGGGCGTTTGGGCGTTTACGGTAAGGTGAGGAGTCGCCTCAAGCCATTATCGAGTAATTTATCATTCCCCTTTAGAAATCAGTTACATTGCATACTGTAGCACACGTCAAGAACATCGTCATGTCACCATAAAGAGAAATGTCAAATCCACTTATGTAATACTAGCGACCCGTACTGGCTTCACGCGCATCACTATCTATGACTAAGTATCTGTCGCCGGACGACACATCTGGCGTAGAGCTGATCCATACTAGTATTGTAGATGGGGAAGTATGCTTCTCTGTTATCTTTTCATTACCAAATCAAATCGCTGAACAGATTTTGATGAACTTTGGTTCGGAGATAGCTTGTACGCCGAGGATGAACATGGCTACTTTCTCTCAAAATGAAGAAATCGAGTTGCTGAATTAACAATATTTTATTGTATACAAGACCAGTACCGGAACACTTAAAGTTCCGTGCCAAGAGAGCAAAACGGGGGCATAGATTCCACAAACACCTGTCGGGCAGCACGGGCGGGGGTGGGGGTGGGGGAGCGACACAACTGTTTTTAAGTAATTTATATCCCCTTTTTTAATGCTTTTGAAATGGAAGTTTTGTTCCACAGACCTCAGATGGAATATTAAGTGTTACTAAAACGGTAGTGTATACAGAAAAAGATTGTTAATTTAGCAGCTGTTGTGTGGTTTCTTCATTTTACAAAATGGACTTATACAGTTGCGGCTGCACCATGAGAAGAATTCTATAGGCTACTTTACAAAGTAAAAGAAAATTCTACGCTTAAGAGGATGAAATCGGAAACGGAACATCTTTTTTTAAATACACTATGATAAAAGAATTATTATATTTGCTACATAATGCAGACGTTGTGTAACGTATAGCTACTTTAATAGCAAGATGCATAGATGTGCGCTTCTGTCCACGCCGCTGCTACCGCACTACTCTGCTGCATCGCTGCGCTTGCCGCTTCATCGTGAAGCGGGGAATTTGGGTTTGGTTGGGGATGGGGATGAGGGTGGGGTTCGGCGTGGTGTGGGATGAGGTGGAGGTGGGGGTGAGGGAGGGAGTGGCTATGTTTACCCGAGCAATGATTGTAAGTAGGCTGTTTATGTTTTCTTTATGTAAGTTTGCTGTTTATGTTTTTTATTGGCAACGTTACATAGCACTCTATATGAAAATCACTGGCTGTGCTGTGTGCAGTATGTGGCTAGTTTGCATTGTTGTCTGCCATTGTTGTCATGAACTGCTACAGCTGGATGTGAACAGCGCGTAGCGTTGGGCAGTTGGAGGTGAGCCGCCAGCAGTGGTGGACGTGGGCAGAGAGATGGCGGAGTTTTGATAATTTGTAATACTGGATGTCAATTATGAATATTAAGGTAAATACATTGTTTGTTCTCTATTAATATCTTTCATTTGCTAACCATCCCTATCAGTAGTTAGTGCCTTCAGTAGTTTGAATCTTTTATTTAGCTGGCAGTAGTGGCGCTCGCTGTATTGCAGTAGTTCGAGCAACGAAGATTTTTGTGAGGTAAGTGATTTCTGAAAGGTATAGTTTAATGTTACTCAGGGCCATTCTTTTGCAGGGATTTTTGATAGTCAGATTGCGTTGCGCTAAAATTATTGTGTGTCAGGTTAAGCACAGTCTTGTACAATTGTTCTAAGGGGACGTTTCATATGTAAAATTGTTCTAAGGGGACGTTTCATATGATTACCCGAATAGGCGAACACGCAAGGGCAGCCGACGTTACTGTATGTACAACAGGTTACTTTCTCGGCATCACACATCAGGACAAAACTACCGATGTGTGAGCGCAGACACAGGAACAGCTAATAAATTATGTACAATAACCTTCCTCGTGTATGAATCTATAAGCGAAAACCGTATCAGAATCCCGACAGGAAAGACTAGCCTTCACATACGAACAGAAAGAAGTTTAATTTACAACATGTGTGGAAGAAGAAGATATGTTTAGATGAATAGATCCTGGTAATAATAATTTTATGTGGCCCAGTGTCCTTGTGCAAGTTTCTCAAGTGCACGTCACTTCGGCGACTTGGGTGCCTCTAACTTACACCAGTTATCTACTGGAAGCAGGGGATCTACCGTTTAAAACGTGGACTATGAATCATGTGTCGTTTGTGGCGAATCTTCACTTTACATGTAAGTGAATGGTAGGTTAAAACGTACAGTGAAAAAGGTAACCTAGCCGAGATTCGACGCCAAAATCTTCCAAAATCCAGCCACACGCCCTACTGCTAGACCACCACACCAGATGCGAATTTCCTCCGACTCACTGCTTTCTGGAGGCATTGCTGCTCTCTCGGGTTATGGCGGCTGTTCTCTAGGTGGCAATGGCACTGTTTGCACAACTTACCTTTAATTCATCATAATTACTACAATTTGTATGAAATATTTATAAATTACATATAAAAACCTTCCTCGTGAATCACTGTTAGGTTTAAGTAGTTCTAAGTCTAGGAGACTGATGACCTCAGATGTTAAGTCCCATAGTGCTAAGAGCCATTCGAACCATTTTTTGACTGCTGTCACAGTACACAGTGAAAGTATCCTGTACGTTGCGAAAATATTTGTTGAGCCAAAATTGTTATAATGTCGAAGACGAAATAGAAGTAACAGTCAAATGGTGCGAACATTATAATTTATGCAATTGTACATGACTGTGACTCATAATAATAGGAAATGTCATCTCAAGGAGTGGAAAGACGAAGACTTCGTAAGGGACCTCCTCGATAATTTCGTCGCTGCTAAAGTCGTTGAGATTATTGTAGAAGATGTTTCCAGAACACTGAGCCTTCTCCCGTCAGGAATTTAATAAAAATCCAACAGCTTTCCTGTAGAGAACCATTGTCACGCTCGGCCGATAGAGTGAAGTAATATAAATTTGTTTAATTTCGGCGTCGGAGGGCGAGGCTCTTTGGACTTGTGACTCGGGGAAACAATTTCGCCAAGTGGCGCTAAAGGGCCTCAGACGCGAGCGGAAGAATGCAATAAAGGCGCCGGTCTGAGGCCCGGAGGTCCGCGCCACTGTCCCGCCGTATTGTAGCTGCGGTCGGCAGGCAGGCGCAAGCCGCTGTGTGGTGGGGTGGCAAATAAACCGGCCGCAGTGGCCGCGCAGGGCAGGGCAGGGCAGGGCACGGCGGGATGAATATTTATAGGGCCGGCAGAGGGCGAGCGGCGCGTGAAAAGGTTGCGGGTAAATCCGGCCCGGGGCCCTTTGAGCAGCCGCCGGGTCGGGTCGTGTCGGGTCGCGGTGGGCTGGGTTGGGTTGGGTTTGGGGGGCGGAGCCGGTCGGGGATTTGCGCACCTGCTAATGCTCTCGCGCCGCGGTTCATTAGCTGCGTTTTCGTTTCCCTGCCGCTGCGATGGAATTAATTGCATGAAAGCGATCCCTCCCCGGCGCCGAGAGCAGAAAATCGCCTCTCCTGAACAACGCGTATTCGTCGTTTACGGGAACCTTAACTGTTTCATGCGAAAGATTACAGACTATCTCGTGATGCAATTTATTGATGATAATTATTTATACAAACTACACGGTAGGTTTAGGAATATGCATTTTGTAAATCTATGGATCTGTATGCAATAAAAGAAATCTCCACAAAATACGGAATATTAGGCGTGTAAGTGCAAATATTTCAGTTGATGACTGCGGACAGTGTACTGATCAACAATACATTAGAATTTACTTTATTTGCGGTCTAATAATTGTAACTATTACGAGTAGTATGTTTTTAGGTTTTTCGTGCCTGAAAGTACGCATTGCACAGCAGGGCCATTAATGTTTATTTTCCCATGGGCAGCAGGCCAGGTGTTTAAGTGTGGACATTGGACGTTGAACAGATGCTTTATACTGACACGCATAGTCCATTGCACAGCGCAGTTACGACCATGCAAAAAAACATCGGGTTGTAGATTACGTGATGCATTTTTGGGAAGGCAATTACACACAGAGAAAAAAATATCTAACATACTGACGTAGGTACATATTAAGGCACCAGTTATCACAATATCTGTACCTATGTCTCTACACCCCGTATGATATTCCTCATATTTACCTTAACGTTATAACGCCACAACCTAATACGAGGTTGATAAGAGACAACACTTTGCTATCAGGTGCTCTATACGTATAAAAACTATAATAATACTTACGATACAACATCGATTTAGAAGAAGTTGAATCTATAACGTTTCAAAACATTAATTAAAAAAACTAACTGGATGATCATAAAAACATGAAATTTTATTTTCTTATAATTGTAATCCTAGAGAATAACTGGTCAAGAGCAAGAAAAAATTTCTGAAATAAAAAAGAAATATATTAAGATCTTATATAAATTTGTTAGGAAGTATTTTTCCGTTAGTATTTGTCTAGAGTGTAACTTTATACTGCTCAGCAGTGTGGGATCCGTACCAGATAGGGTTGATAGAAGAGGTAGAGAAGATCCAACGGAGAGCAGCGCGCTTCGTTACAGGATCATTTAGTAATCGCGAAAGCGTTACGGAGATGATAGATAAACTGCAGTGGAAGACTCTGCAGGAGAGACGCTCAGTAGCTCGGTACGGGCTTTTGTTGAAGTTTCGAGAACATACCTTCACTGAGGAGTCAAGCAGTATATTGCTCCCTCCTACGTATATCTCGCGAAGAGACCATGAGGATAAAATCAGAGAGATTAGAGCTCATACAGAAGCATACCGACAATCCTTCTTTCCACGAACAATACGAAACAGGAATAGAAGGGAGAACCGATAGAGGTACTCTACGTACCCTCCGCCACACACCGTCAGGTGGCTTGCGGAGTATGGATGTAGATGTAGATGTAGATAAGGTAGTGAAACGTAGATGATAAAAAGTACAGACAAGAAGTGTGGTGCTACACATGAATGCTGCAAAACGCGTATTCGTCGTTTACGGAAAACTTTATTGTTCCGGATGATGACTTTCGGCTTTCCCTGTGTGCGGTGTAAATCTTCCACGCAATGCCTCTTGAAACACCGAACACTTCGACTTCCCATCACGAGAGGAACAGCAATTTTCCGGCGTTCGAATTCATTTAGGTCCGACGTAAGGCACCCAACAATTACACAGAACGCCTTCCTGACCAAGACTGACCCTTGCAACGTATTGAGAACACTGCAGACGTCTCTGTCGTTCGTGGTCAGATAAAAAGAGAGGCACATGCAGAATTGGGTAGCCTCTGCATTTATGTTCAGGCATGCATTTCTCGGTCATTTCCATTTTTCTGTCCAATCCCTGTACATCTAGAACTACGGCCGCTGTACCGTGCGTGGGAAAGTGTATCTTGTGTACCACAGCCGTTCGCCAAGTTTCCTGTTACAGCCACAAATGAAACACGGGAAGAAAGGCTGTTCGTACGCCTTCCTATATGCACGAATCCATCTAATTGCATCCACATGGTTTTTAGTGAAATATATGTGGGAGGCAGCAGTATGTTGGTTGAAACTTCCTAGCAGATTAAAACTGTGCGCCAGACCAAGACTCGAACTCGGTAGGGCATTTTCCCGTGAAAGGAAACGGTCGTGAGTTCGAGTCTCCGACCAGCATACAATTTTAATGTGTTAGGATGTTTCATAGGAGCGCACAGATCGCTGCAGGGTGAAAATCTTATTCTGATACATCTTGGTTGAGTGTTCTAAAAACTGAAGCATTCGAAATTTTAAGTTTTAGCAACTTTGTAATAGACATGCATATTCATAGTATATTTTTAAAGGTAGTTTTCAGTGTAATGCTGTGTTGAAATAAAACTAAGCGAAGGTACGAAACGCTGTGGGCCGGACGAAACCTCGTACATACTGAAACAATGTGACGTGCAAGACTGACTTTACAGGCAACCCGCGCAGCGCAATGGCTGCGTGGGTAGCGGCACAAGGTTTTGAAGGCGTTCACGATCGAGTTTAACACTGTAGCCTATGTTCGTGTACTGCAGATCACTATAATAGAGGAAGTTCGGAAATTCCCGATACAACCTTCTAGGTCTTGTAGAGGGAGTGAGTAGATCGAACATAAGTTCCCGTTCAAAATAGTATGTATTAACGCCGCTCTACAAGTCCTAGAAGTGTGTAACGGGAATTTGCGAACATCTTGTATAGGTGTCCTGCAGATGCTTTTTCACTGCATCGTAATTTTGGACTTAAGAAAAGTATGGAACTACAGTTCAACACAATGTGTCTTTCATGTAGTTTAATGGCACGAAATAACACTTTATTTGTGAATTGTACTTTGAAGTCAGAGCTTCAAACGTCCGACATTTAGAAATAAATATCTACATGCTGTTAAAAAAGGATAATACTTGTGAAACAGGAGGAAGAAACGTATTTGGAGATATGTGGCTGTATTTTTTTTTAAATAAGTGAGAAAAAACAAAAAAAAAGGGACTAAATATATAATAAACCCCAAAGAGAGGCACGTCTCTCTCTTTCTCTCATATATGCACTCACGAGAGATTGTCTCTGTTTGGCAACCACGGTACGATTTCAATTAATATAAAGTGAGAGCGCAAAAAGAGTACCGTGTATGAAAATAAAACCGTATAATTGAAAACCTGCAATCAGACTCAGAGATTGGCACAGTTTTCTACGTTTTATTTCCCTCATTACCCTAGTTGATATGATGGGAACCTCTGCGAACATGTCTGCCAATAATAGGCAAAATTAAAGTTGCGTTGGTTGCATCAGGAACACATGTTCACAGTATCGACTAGATTATTAAAGCAACGAGATTTAGAAATGATTGCAGTTTTTTTCCTATCCACCTTTACAACGTTTGTGTACATCTTACTGAGAATAAATGTTTGGCGTATTAATGTTCCAACATTAGTATGTCCAGAGATTGTAAATTGACATACATGTATTACTTTTGCTTACGAAAATCCTCTAAGTATATAATACAAACTTTTCACTGTAAAGCTTTGTATTTTGAGAACTATTCCAGCTCAATAATCAGGACTATTAACGTTTAACTAACGGCCGTTAAATGATGCTGACGTGCGTAACGAACCAATCTTGTCAGTAAATGCTCTGACGGAAGTCTTTGTAGTCCCGCTTACCGATACAAGACGTATATTTCCTGAAAAACGAAAGTGAATTTGTGGGATGAAAGAGCGACTTAAGCACCGTAGCTTTGGAGATATCTACAGTTATTGCGTGTAATTCAAAAGAGACACATATATCACCTTCACTGACTCGGAAGCTACGTCTTGCCGCTTCGGTGTACATTTGTTTAGATTAGATTAGATTAGATTTATTTTCATTCCAATTGATCCGTAGTGAGGAGGTCCTCCAGGATGTAGATAACTAACAAAGCACCAAGACCACTGGCTCATTACGGATTAACTCTGTGAATGGGAATACAGAGTGTCATCTCACAACCATCTAAGTAACTAGATAATGAGACAAAAAATGAATATTGTTATCAAAGTAAAGTCATTTTTTAAAACTTATCAATTGATACATTGTCTTGTAATTTCCTATTTGTATAGATACGTTGGATGAAATGCTATGTGATTCTTGTGTAGAGGTGATTATCAGTGCTCATATGAAGCAGAAAATAGTTTGTAGCAAGATATTTACAGTATTTGCCTCGACAAGGAACAAGGAATTCAGCTTACAAGGCAAAGGCAGTCAACAGCTGAAGATTGTGATTCTAGAGTTCATTATCTGAAAGTGCTTCGAAGAACTGCTTTCTCTGAACAAGTCGTTCTCGTCGGAATGTTTTGTGCTTCATCCTCCATTCACTAGCTTCATTTTGGCGCGAGAAAAAGGGGTTGAGTTAATTGTATTTCCGGTGTAAGCAGTTTAAAATAGATTTTTACTTCTATAAAAAACATCTTTCATATAATTTTAACTCGATGGAAAGCAAAAGTGCCAGAACTAAAGATTTAAGTATATCTCGAGTATTTTAGACTGATTATTCATTGAAATTGTTTGAAAAAGCTCATGAAGAGCATTAGATTTGTTTATAGCCATTCTTTATGAGAAAAACAGTGGTGGAAATACAACACATTCTGTGTTTGGATAGCAATAATAACGTTACGTAGAAAGCAGGCTTTTAGCAGACTATAATGAATTCTGGAACAAAAAAATACACTTAACGTTTGCCTTGAAAAACTGTCGAATATCAGCACTAAAGGAGAAGCTAATATCATAAGAAACAAGAAATCTGAGTGAGTTGGAAATTTATTCTTTTCTCTCCCCCTTAACGCAGGAAGACACAAGGTCTATTACACGGAGCGACTATCAGTGTGAATTTCAGAGAATTGTCTCAATACCCGTTATTAAGAGACAGACGAGTATCTTTCGTACAGTGGGCGATACTCGAATGGAATATACCTTCTGAAAATGGTTAGTATTCTCGTAAACAATAAACTGAACGTTCATTGAAAGTAAGCAACAATTATCAGATCATATAAAACAGTTTTCACAACGTTATACCTTCGTGCATTTCTTGAGTTTTGGTCTATTTTTTTGCGGATTGTCTTTTGTTTGCTGCGAATGCGTCATGAAAATACTACAAGACAATTTGAAGTTGTCCCTAACACGGCAGCATTTATTTGTTCCTGAAAAATGACTGCCTTGATGTAAAGCGGGGAGACAGAGCTAGGGAGCGTAGCGAATGTGGCATCGTGTGACACAACGAAGTAGATTCGTCTCTATACGGTAGCACTAGTGAAGCTTTGAGTGACTGGCGTGTAATAATCTTTGTTAGACAACAGTTTTGAGATGTAATCATGAAAAACTAAAACATGTGATAAAGCGTCGTTTCGTACAAATATGTGACAAGAATTGTCATTTCACTAATTTTTGATGAAATTTTGGAATTCCACTAGTATAAGTCGGGCTTGGTGGTCTTGCATGGTCAAACACTGGAATTTATCAGTCTGCCTTTACGCTGCTTTTCATATCTCAGTGATGTGGGGATATGCCAGGAACGAAGCATGGTCCGAATTCCATGTTAAACTGTAGGTCCCTTTCCCCGGTAAGGTTATCGTGATACGTTAAGGGCGCAAAAGTCGGTGAAGTGGCGTCCGATTGGAAGAAATTGCAAACAGGTGGTTCACTATCCCTCTGAAGGGAATCCCAGCCAGACATGACATATGAATTTACTTGTACTTTTCCACTAGTTTAATTTTGGAGTCTGTTGAATTGCTGTCGCCATTGAATTCAAGTAGAAGGGCACAACCGCTCATGTAAAACTTGCGCGACGACCACCATTTTTTTCCTTTTTTTAAGAAGGAAAAACGCCACCCTCTTATAATACGACTCCTACATGGAAAGACAGAGCCCGAAACATGACGATACAATGGCACAATAACTTGTCACATTGTAGTTGTCAGGCGAAGAGACATAGATAGATGATCATTGGTCGACTTTCGATTAAGAAGGCTGATGGAGTATGCGAACGAATTTTCAGTGTTGCTACTAGCGGGGCGATACTTGAAACAATTCAAGTGACGCCAGATAACGAAAGTGGACAGTTTTATCTTCTCTCGTAAATGGGACGTAAAATGGTTTCGGTAGGTTGCACCTGCTATCAGGAAAGTTCGTTGTTACTGATTAAATTAGCAAAATAACACGTAGCGATGACTTATCTAAACTGAAACCATGTTATTATTGAGAAAGTTCTTATACTGTGTGCTTAAGGTTTCCGTAGCAGTTACACATTTTTTTTTCGTGTAGACTGCTGCTTTATCAATGACTGACTGTTCTCACCATTTTGTCGACTAATGTGTATAGGAAATTGATACATGACAGTTTGCAAGAATGCGTCGTCATTATCGATTATACTGCTGCGGTTAATCAGATTTAAGGGTACGTTTATTCCTGTTTAATTTTAGCCACGTATTGGGAAAATGACACACGGACAGTGGGCAGCTGCAGCATTACTTTCTCCGAGTCAGAGAGTAGTCCTCGAAGGAATAACACTGGAATTGATCCATATTTACAGGCACTCGACACACAGCTGAGGAAGATACCGAGTAAAATGACAACAGGATTGCGAACTCGAAAAATCTGGAGACCATCATTTGTATGGCCCACCTGTGAGACATTGTTTGAGCGATTTTTCATATCAGTTCACACACATTCTACATATTCCGCATTTTCCACAGATATATATAATGTGCAAACAGTTAAAAAATGGAATAATTCAGAAATCAGACTGCATGAGTCCCAAACTGACGCCATATTCATCTTTTCTTTAGATCTCAGATTGAGGTAAGGCCATTAAATAATTTTTGAGAACATTTATCTTGGCAAATATAAGCAGTCTCAACGAAATTGTTTAAAATTTAATTAAAAAGTCTTAAGTGAAATAAAACAGTTTTTGGAGGTGGTAACCGGTTTCGGTCGAAATGCGGACACCTTGAGTCCATATTCACTATTACAGCACACGGTGGCGGTTCGTGGATTCACGATACCTGCTCCATTCACCGCCACTGTCTGCCACAGTGCTGTAATATGATCTGAAAATGGTCATATTTTGACCAAAACCGGTTACAATTGCCAATACACAATTTATTGCGGTCCAGATTGTTTTTAATCCAATTTGAAAGCCGTTAAGAAAAGGCAGGACATCCAGGCACACAGGAATATCGAATCCGAATATTTCCATTTGCAGATTGAGAAAGAAAAAAAATTAAGAGTCGAGATTCGGTTCAGAAGAAAGGAGTAAAAAGGCTGAATCTCTTCGTAACATGCTCTTCAGGTACCGCTGCATCTGCGTCAAACGAAGCGACGAAGTTCGACGAATCTGATACTTATGATATCGACCGAGTACCACGCTATTTCTATCACAAATGCTATCTCCATGGAATAAGTAACGTTATTTTCCGAAGCAAGTATAACAGGCAAAGAAATGCAGAACGCAGAACTACTTGCTTGTGCAGCAATAAAAAAGAGCACGAATTTCATTCAATCGCGGTGAAGGCTTTATACGCATTTCGCTTCAACGGAGTGACAATTGCCGCAAGAGGTTCCCACGGAACATCTTCTGATTTCCAAGGAATGGAACCTGTGAAGCCTTGTTTTACAAAGCGGTCCGTGAACATGGGCTCGCTCCTAATGTGGTAAAATGGCCACTTCTTCTGATTTTGTAAACTCAGATTTTGCGAACTTTTAGGCGAAGCAGTTTCTCGCATTAGCTTTTTTCCGTTATTGTTGATGTCTGTCGTATTTTAGAAGAAATGGGCAGTCATCGATTCTTGCTGAATGTTGCTCATCCTGGTTCGTGCTCTCTCGCAGGTTCTGAGCAAAGCTTTCCGGAAGATTAAAAGGGTATGCTGGAACGAAACTCGAACCCGGGACCTTGCTTTCCTTGGGTAATGCAACTAAGCTATCTAGAGAAACTCCAGTGCAAAGTGAGAGATTTTTCTGTGTTCAACAGCGTGACGCACAACGTCTGAAGTTCCAGTGCTCCCGTACTGCCATAATATGCTTTTATTGTGGCATAGTTCTGATCAGTCGTAAATAAATGATGTTAAGGCACATCGGACGCTGTGTGTTGCGCTATAACACATCCGAGGCGGCGGCCGAGGCTCGCTCTTGCACTGTCTCAGCCAGTGCCCGAGTCAGGACCGGGTGGAGACTCAAAGGGTTATCATTATGACAAAACCAATAATTTACAAGAACAGAATCGCCTCCATCATTACTGCCGCAAACACTTGAAAACGCTTCCAGTTTATGCTTCTTTACGGGTCTAATGATGTCACTGTCTCTGTTTTTATGGTTCTGGGGATGATACCAATCATCCACAAAGTCATCCAGATTTTCATTCTCACTGGGAACATCTGAATTATCAGCGTCAAAAACCTCCGAGAGAATTTCAGATTCGTTCATTCTCATCCATTTTCTGAATAGGGCTATCTCTAAAAGTAGGAGAAATTTAAAGACTAAAATAATGATGATTTGAAATATCGAAATACAGTCAAAATGCAAGCCAAGAGTACACGAAGACAATCAAGTTTGATACATTGGCTGCTAGTGTAAGCACCTAAATAGACGAAGTAGTGAAAATACATCACAGAAGTCGGCATCTACCGTTGGAGCGCAGAAAACACGAGTCATGTCGGGAACCGCCTGCGTTGTGACGGTAATCCAAGTGGCAAGAGTAATAAGTCTGAGATAGTGCGTCGGGGTGAAAGGCCATAGACGCGATGGGTGTCCGCGCGTTATCTACTATGCGGTCATTAAGCCTTTTATGTAGATAATGTAGTGTTGGCAGAAGAGCCAACACCGTGTTGTTAGAGGAGGCCGAAATGCACGCGTTAAGCTCACGCAGACTGGCGTGAGGTCTGGAACAGTTAAGGGAAATTATAGTAGCAAATAAAGTACGTAGTTGATGTAATACTTAACTTTATTCCATAATTGGAGAACATCGGTCTTGATGATACATAAGTGCAATCTCAATATACTGGTAATGGCGCCTTGCTAGGTCGTAGCAATTGACGTAGCTGAAGGCTATGCTAACTATCGTCTCGGCAAATGAGAGCGTATTTGTCAGTGTAGCGTCGCTAGCAAAGTCGGCTGTACAACTGGGACGAGTGCTAGGACGTGTCTCTAGACCTGCCGTGTGGCGGCGCTCGGTCTGCAATCACTGACAGTGGCGACATGCGGTTCCGACGTATACTAACGGACCGCGGCCGATTTAAAGGCTACCACCTAGCAAGTGTGGTGTCTGGCTGTGACACCACAGGTAAGCTGAAATGTCTACTGCTGTCGCACAAATTAATGATTATTTCGTTCAAACTTATCGGTAGAAGGAACTACTTCATACACTATTTGATCAAAGCTATCCGGGCACTCATACGTAATGCGAAATTAACCACTATACAGGGTGGTCCACTGATCGTGATCGGGCCAAATATCTCACGAAATAAGCGTCAAACGAAAAAAAACTACAAAGATCGAAACTTGTCTAGCTTGAAGGGGGAAACCAGATGGCGCTATGGTTGGCCCGCTAGATGGCGCTGCCATAGGTCAAACGGATATCAACTGTGTTTTTTTTTTAAGTAAGAACCCCCATTTTTTTATTACATATTCGTGTAGTACGTAAGAAAATATGAATGGCTTAGTTGGACCACTTTTTTGGCTTTGTGATAGATGGCGCTGTAATAGTCAGACGAACAGTTGGTAACTGGTAGTTTTTTTAAATTAAAATACAGAACGTAGGTACGTTTGAACATTTTATTTCGGTTGTTCCAAAGTGATACATATACCTTGGTGAACTTATCATTTCTGAGAACCCATGCTGTTAAACTGATTACCTGTAAATATCACATTAATGTAATAAATGCTCAAAATGATGTCCGTTAACCTCAATACATTTGGGAATACGTGTAACGACATTCCTCTCAACAGCGAGGAGATCGCCTTCCGTAATGTTCACACATGCATTGACAATGCGCTGACGCATGTTGTCAGGCGTTGTCGGTGGATCACGATGGCAAATATCCTCCAACTTCCCCCACAAAAAGAAATCCGGGGACGTCAGATCAGGTGAACGTACGGGCCATAGTATGGTGCTTCGACGACCAATCCACCTGTCACGAAATATGCTATTCAATACCGCTAGCTATGTGCCGAACATCCATCATGTTGGAAGTACATCGCCATTCTGTCATGCAGTGAATCCATCATGTTGGAAGTACATCGCCATTCTGTCATACAGTGAAACATCTTGTAGTAACATCGGTAGAACATTACGTAGGAAATCAGCATACTTTGCACCATTCAGATTTCCATCGACATAATGTGAGTCAATTATCCTTCATCCCATAATGCCGCACCATACATTAACCCGCCAAGGTCGCTGATGTTCCACTTGTCGCAGCCATCGTGGATTTTCCGTTGCCCAATAGTGCATATTATGCCGGTTTACGTTACCGCTGTTGGTGAATGACACTTCGTCGCTAAATGGAACGCGTGCAAAAAATCTGTCATCGTCCCGTAATTTCTCTTGTGCCCAGTGGCAGAACTTTATACGACGTTCAAAGTCGTCGCCATGCAATTCCTGGTGCATAGAAATATGGTACGGGTGCAATCGATGTTGATGTAGCATTCTCAACACCGACGTTTTTGAGATTCAGGATTCTCGCGCAATTTGTGTGCTACTGATGTGCGGATTAGCCGCGACAGCAGCTAAAACACCCACATGGGCATCATCATTTGTTGCAAGTCGTGGTTGACGTTTCAAACGTGGTTGAACACTTCCTGTTTCCTTAAATAACGGAACTATCCGGCGAACTGTCCGGACACTTGGATGATGTCGTCCAGGATACCGAGCAGCATACATAGCACACGCCCGTTGGGCATTTTGATCACAATAGCCATACATCAACACGATATCGACCTTTTCCGCAATTGGTAAACGGTCCATTTTAACACGGGTAATGTATAACGAAGCAAATACCGTCCGCACTGGCGGAATGTTGCGTCATACCACGTTCTTATACGTTTGCGACTATTACAGCGCCATCTATTACAAAGCGAAAAAAAAGTGGTCCAACTAAAACATTCATATTTCTTTACATACTACACGAATATGTAATAAAAAATGGGGGTTCCTATTTTAAAAAACGCAGTTGATATCCGTTTGACCTATGGCAGCGCCATCTAGCGGGCCAACCATAGCGCCATCTGGTTTCCCCCTTCAAGCTAGACGCGTTTCGTTCTTTGTAGTTTTTTCGTTTGATGCTTATTTCGTGAGATATTTGACCCGGTCACTATCAATGGACCACCCTCTATATCACGAGAGCCAGACCCCCAGATACATAAACTGGCGGGGAGTATTGCATCAGCTTAGTGGGTCGGTCACGTGTGCTCTGTGACTTCGAACGTCGACTATTCATTGGATATCACGTGAGTAAGGAATATATCTGGGACACCTCGACCCATCTACAGCTGCCCAAGTAGAGTATTGGTGATGTGACTGTGAAGTGGAAACGTGAAGCAACAATAACAGCTGAACCAAGACTTGGCTGGCCTCGTGTACTGACGGAGAGGAATCGTTGAGTAATGCGGAAGGTGGGTGTAAAAAATCATATGAAAGCAGTGGAAGGAATCACTCGTGAGTTCCAACGAGCTACCAGCAAGAAGTCCAGCTAGCACAGTGATTATGGAGTTAAAAAGGGTGGGGTTCAGTGGGGCGAGCAGCTCCTCATAATCCACCGTTTCTGTAGTCAGTGCTAGGCGACGCTTGGGTTGGTGTAAAGAGCGACCCAACTCTACCGTGGATGACTGGAAATGAGTGGTTTGGAGTGACGAGTCACGATGGAAGGGTTTGGGATTGGCGAATGCCTTGTGAACTTAAGCCGTCATAATCTATAGTGACAACAGTGAAGTAAGAAGGAGGTGATGTTAATGCACAGGGGTACTGTTCGTGGTTAGGGTGTGTTCACCTCACTGCACTTTAATCAACGCAAAATGCGGAAGGGTACGAACACATTTTACAGTAGTGTGCACAGATTACAGTAAAGGAAACAATTATTGTGTCAGCATGACAAAGCATCCTGTCATAGTGCATCATCTCGAAGGCAGTGGTTTGTGAATAACAACATTCTTGAAATGAACCGGCCTGCCCCGAGTCTGGACCTGAATCAGTCGACCAACTTGCAGGTAAAAGTTAGAGCGTCGACTTCGTTCCAGACACGAACGTCAAACATCACTACCTTCTCTGGTTTCGGCTTCTGAAGAAGTATGGGCTGCCGTTCCTCCACAGACATTCAGATAACTCACTTGAAGTGTCTGTCCACCATTCAAGCTGTCATAGACGCGAAGTGGGCACATCCCATATCGATGTCCACTAAAATGTGTCTGTTCACTTTTGATAAGTGTACCTTGTAACGGAACATATTAAAGGCTTTACTGTACCGAAGTATGCGATACCCTCCAAATTCAACCAGTTTAACGAGTATTTATGATTATAGAAAAGTTATTGTGTATGTTAACAATGACTGCATAACATGTACCCATAAACAGTCAACCCATTAAATTATACTGAATAACTGACCCACACAAAAGTTAATATCAATTGATCACTGATACAGCAAATGTCATCATGTAAAAACACTAAGTCCATCTTAAATAATTAGTATGAAGTACGAAAAATAGTGGCCAACTTAGGTATTTTGGATCTCCTTAAATAAAAATCACCCAGTGAAACCTATTTGTTCACTAGGAGCGGTTTCACTCAGTATTCACGAAATCAATCCTATTTTAGATGAAAACCAATGTAATTCTTAATAATTCATGTTATTTACTTATTTATGCAAATTAGAGAAGTCAATTGACAAACTTCTAAAAAACAGCCTTTTTGTAACAAATAATTATTCTGTCAAGTCAACAAATCTGTCTGTCATTTTAATAACATGTTAAATTATGTCACTCGATGCAAATGAATAACTTTTCTGCACAAATTATGATAACAGATGTACATGTGACTTATAAACTATATCTCTTTTTAGTAGTTCTTTGACAATGTTATAAATACAAGCAGCAAGAAGGGTCGAGAGAGCAGTCGGAATGTCAATTTGGTTATGTGTGTTTGTGTGTTATTGTTTGAGGTGGATAAACAATGCAAAGACATGTAAAGGAAGTACTACTTTGTGTTGTGTCATGGTCTTTGGTGGACAGTGGAATTAAGATGGCCACCAGAGTAATAAATATTTGAAGTTTACATATTTGTTGGTTTCGCTCGTTCTTTATCATCAAAAGCACATAAAAAACACGGGACCTCATGTTTTTAACCCTAGACAACCAGATTTAGAGCCAGCATCAGCATCGAGACACAGCAGCGATCCAGCAAGTAGCAGCGATTACCACAACACAATGCATTTTAATGGCGCCAACCTAACATCAAGTGCTAACAAGCTCCGTAAATGGGAGTGAAATAGTGCGATTATAGCAATTAGCAATATCTACGACTAGGCGACCATTACAACCTGCACAAGGAGTTACTAGTATCTGCTCCATAACCACGCCAGTCATTATCAGAAAATGCACCATCGCAAAGTACTGTTATGGGAGACCCTTAACTAAATAAGCCAACAGAGATAATTATATATTCCTCGCGGGGGCGGGGGAGGGGGGTAATTAGTGCAATCGGTAAATAAACAAAGAATACATATTCTAAAATCTATATATGTCCCACATTTCCTCCCAAACCACTCCATCGATTTCAACCATACTTGGTAATCGCTTACTGTCTGGGAACAGCTACCTACCTCTCATAGGGGTGGGGTTGGAGGTGAAAAACAGGAGTGGATCACAACGCGCAAATAGCGAGATTATATTTATCCAGTAGTAGAGAATAAGAGCAGTCAGTGACTTACAACTTGACACTTAATTTCAGTCTTTACGACTTTTTCCACTCACACCCCTACAAAATGATGAAAGGAGAAAAAGTTTATCGCTTACTACATTTTTGCTGTTCGTGCAGTAAGGCTGCCGCATCAAGCGTGACGTTTTAACTCATTACCTCTTTACTACAAACTCTAATCGCAACACATTTTTCTAGACAGTATTCACACACATACCATTAACGTATCTGTGAACATACATCATTGCACGATACATAGTTTAGGAGGTGTGACATCATAAACACTAAGGTGCGTGTAAAATTGCCGCATTATGCATGACATGTGAATTTATTACTTCTTTACTACTGAATCTATTCGCAACACATTTCGCAGACAGTATGTGAATAGACCACTGGATGTACCTGTAAAATTTTGTTATTATACGACAGATACGTCACGAGATATAATGTCAAACATTGAATGTCATAAACATTGAACGAAATTCACTAGAGACATAGGTAAAATATGTGCAACAATATGTGCGGAATTTGTTAAATATGTGTGAAATATAAGTGACATGCTTGTGTGCGGGAGGAAAGCTCCTCCTCAAACTCTGTATTGATTTCAGCCAGACTTGTTACATATACTACTTACTATCTGGGAATAAATGCTATGGAGGTAAGAATCAGCAATCTCCTATTGGGGTGGAGGCGATATCGTGGAGAAGGAGGAAGAGATGGACAGGCAGGGAGGGGGAAGGACGAAAAATACACAGACAGGGCGGAGGAGGAGATGGACAGAGAGAGGGGTAGGCGAAAATCGACAGAGAAAGGGAAGAGGAGGGGATGAACACATAAAAGAAAAGTGTGGTGGTGAATAGACAGAGGGAGGAAGAAGGAGGAGGGGGTGGACGGAGAGACAGAGCGGGGGGGGGGAGGAGATTGGCAGAGAGGGTGGAGGAGCAGATGAGTTAATAGAGAAGCTGGAATGAATGCATATCTTGGCAACGCCGGGTACTCACATAGTATAGAAAGAATCTAGCGTGTAGGGTGCTCTCCCTCTATGGCAGGCTGCAGGAATTTCTAAACTAGCGGACTTGCTGAAAGTTAGAGGGGCCGTGACAGAGCTGGCAGTCCTTGACCAGGAAGTCGCTGCTGCCTGCTGCTGGCTTATTTGCATACTAGGTGTCGACACTGGGGTTCAAGGATAGCACGAGACGGAGCCGCTATCTCTAAAGTACAGCCACTTGTTGCCAATCGCTACCGCACGTGCATAACATAAGGCTCGCCTTTTCAGGGAGTTTCCGATGAAGTGGCTTCTGACATCTTCGAGGTTTCTTGCAGCAGAACTTGCGTCCTTTCTCTTACATGACTGGCCAGATGCTTGTGAGAGGTCTCAGTAAATGTGCAGGACTTTTGAAATGTTGTTACAACAAACCCATGGCTTCGAATCGCCCCTCTCAATTCCATGACCCAGGAGTACAGATCTCTTTTACTGGCTCACTCCCTCTCTTCATAGACATTGTAAGTAGACGAGATCTTGTAAAGCCAATAGATTCCCTCTGTTTCCTTGGAAACTGGAAGTGTGGTGTTTTTGTATGTCTTTTGACAAATAGATTTTAACTGTACTGTTGTTTTGTTATTGCGGACATTATCGACAGAAACTGGCAGGGGGCAATTGGAGACGGTGTATTAAACTTCTAGCGGCGAACATTTTCTGGTTCTGCGGTCGTATCTCGGAATTTTTTTGAAAGATAACTACAAAGATTTTTAAGATAATTTCCACTTGCACATTTTTAATTAGATTACATGTTTTGATCACTAAGGTCATCTTCAGATCTAGTAAGTTGCGTCAGCAACCCGTCTTGTCTATTCAGAACCACATCTCGCACTACTGTACTTTCTTTTAATTTTTTGATCGCCCTCATAATATCAGTTACATCGACAATAGTATAGCATAAAAGATTTTGTATTATTTGACGCGACTGGTTGTACATCGTCTTGTATGCTGTTGTAAATTTTTATGACACCTGATGAGGGTCCGTGGCCAGAAACCGGTTGTAGCTTGTAATGAAGAGATTTTTATCAGTAGTTCTTGGCGGGGAAAAGTGACTTTTTCAAATCTTGACAAGCTGTGGGGTAGTATCTGATAAAAAAAAAATTTGTTGGTCGATGAAATGGGAGAGCGGACCTCAATTTTTTGTGTGGGGTCATCTAAGACACAACAGCCTCAACAACATCCTACAATAATGGAGGAAATGAAAACCGTTATCGCGGATTTTACTGATCGCTTGCACCTACAGACATACTTCGAAACAGAAATAGACGAAAAGGGGAGGGGGGAGCTCTCGAAAATACGCTCACACCCATACCTGACATTCGAGGGAACTCCGCAATCAAGGTAGATGGGTGATGCGTTCGCATATTTTTTTCCCACCTGCTGCTCGCTACGAGACGCAACGCCTAACTTCTCTTGGTGGGTCGTTTTTTTGCCTCTTAGACGCTGCGTCTGTCCGCAGAGCTTGGAGGAACCAAAGCAGGCCATCACCAATCCCTGGGCCCACTCTCACCGTTGTCCTTGTCCACCATGTACAGGCGGGGCCTTTCGTTTACTTTTTATCTTTTCTGAAGCATATTTTTAATGATTTAAAATAAAATTACTGTTCGTGAAACATAAATATAAATAAATTGTTTGATAATTTAGACGAGAATAAAAACAGAAGACAGGATAGATAACAGATGTTAGAACGGCCAGCTTAATGTCTCCGGCTCAATACTGCAGTATCCGTTATGGCGCCATTGATACCCAGACACCACACCTTGATAGCGTCTTAGTAGCAGTGCAGTTTGATTAAGCTAGATCTAACTTTTTGTATATAATATACGTAGAACTGAGATTATGTACAGGTTTATAGAGCCTTAGGTGACAGTATATCGGCATTGTTGAAAATACTACGTTATACATACCTTTTGGTAACAATGAGCGATATCTATTTAGCCTGATGAATCGATAGGCATTATATCTGTTGTCAGAGTGTCTGCAGTTTATAGTCAGTCGATATTTAAGTGTCTTATTCTTATTCTTCTTCTTCTTCCTCCTCTGTTTCCACAATATGGATTCTCCCGTTTTGCTACATACTGACTTACCCTCTGTATGGCCTAGTACGTAGGTATTCTTGATAAGTTTTTTCGAAATTTCTAATTTATTCAAATGCTTCCATTTATCAACGTCTGTAAAGACTTCCTATATTCCTGGTGTGGCAATTGAAGATCACAAAACGAAAGCCGAAGTTTTAAATTTCATAGAAAAAATTTGTGGTAAGTACCTAAGGGACCAAACTGCTACGCTCATCCGTCTCTAGGCTTACACACTACTTAATCTAACTTAAACTAACCTACGCTAAGGACAACACACACACCCATGCCCCAGGGAGGACTCGAACCTCCGACGGGGGGACCCACAAGAACCGTAGCAAGGCGCCTAGGACCGCAGCATTGGCAAATTGTATTTATCGCGAATATCTAGCCCACATCAAAGTCCCAAACGTCTGGAAAAAAGCGCATGTGACTCCCGTATATAAGAAGGGCAAAAAAACAGATCCGCAAAATTACAGACCAATATCCCTAACATGGAACTGCTGCAGAATCTTTGAATACCGGCACATTATCAGTTCGAATGTAATAAATTTTCTTGAGACTCAGAATCTTATGTCCAGATTTCCGAAAAGCCTTTGACACGGTGCCCCATTGCAAGCTGTTGAAGAAGTTACGAGCATATGGAATAGGTTCACACGTATATAAGTCGCTCGAAGGTTTCTTAAATTATAGAACCGAATATGTTGTCCTCGATGGCGAGTGTTCGCCAGAGACAAGAGTATCTTCAGGAGTGCTCCAGAGAAGTGTGATAGCACCGCTGTTCTTCTCTATATACATATATGATTGGGTGAAATGCGTGGGGAGCAATATGCTGTTGTTTGCTGATGATGCTGAGGCGTACGGTAAGTTGAGTGACTGTAGGAGCGTACAAGATGACTTAGACTAAATTTCTAGTTGGTGTGATGAATGGCAGCTGCGCCTCTAAATGTAGAAAAATGTAAGTTAATGCGGAGGAGCAGGAAAAACAAACCCGTAATGTTCGGACACAGCATTATTTGTGTCCTGCTTGACACAGCCACGCCGTTTAAATATCTGGGCGTAACGTTGCAAAGCGATATGAAATGGAACGAGCATATGAGAACTGTGGTAGGGAAGGCGAATGGTGGACCTCGGTTTATTGAGAGAATTAGATGAAAATTTGTTTTTTTTTTTTTTCCTGTAAAGGAGACCGTATATAGTGTGCTGGGGCGGCCTATTCTTCAGTACTGCTCGAGTATCTGGGATCCGTACCATGTCGGATTAAAGGAAGACGGCGAAGCAATTCAGAGGCGGGCGCTAGATTTGTTACTGGTAGGCTCGAACAACACGAAAACGTTGCGGACATGATTTGAGAACTGAAATGAGAATCTCTGGAGGGAAGGTGGCATTCTTTTCGAGGAACACTAATGAGAAAATTTATACACTCCTGGAAATGGAAAAAAGAACACATTGACACCGGTGTGTCAGACCCACCATACTTGCTCCGGACACTGCGAGAGGGCTGTACAAGCAATGATCACACGCACGGCACAGCGGACACACCAGGAACCGCGGTGTTGGCCGTCGAATGGCGCTAGCTGCGCAGCATTTGTGCACCGCCGCCGTCAGTGTCAGCCAGTTTGCCGTGGCATACGGTGCTCCATCGCAGTCTTTAACACTGGTAGCATGCCGCGACAGCGTGGACGTGAACCGTATGTGCAGTTGACGGACTTTGAGCGAGGGCGCATAGTGGGCATGCGGGAGGCCGGGTGGACGTACCGCCGAATTGCTCAACACGTGGGGCGTGAGGTCTCCACAGTACATCGATGTTGTCGCCAGTGGTCGGCGGAAGGTGCACGTGCCCGTCGACCTGGGACCGGACCGCAGCGACGCACGGATGCACGCCAAGACCGTAGGATCCTACGCAGTGCCGTAGGGGACCGCACCGCCACTTCCCAGCAAATTAGGGACACTGTTGCTCCTGGGGTATCGACGAGGACCATTCGCAACCGTCTCCATGAAGCTGGGCTACGGTCCCGCACACCGTTAGGCCGTCTTCCGCTCACGCCCCAACATCGTGCAGCCCGCCTCCAGTGGTGTCGCGACCGGCATGAATGGAGGGACGAATGGAGACGTGTCGTCTTCAGCGATGAGAGTCGCTTCTGCCTTGGTGCCAATGATGGTCGTATGCGTGTTTGGCGCCGTGCAGGTGAGCGCCACAATCAGGACTGCATACGACCGAGGCACACAGGGCCAACACCCGGCATCATGGTGTGGGGAGCGATCTCCTACACTGGCCGTACACCACTGGTGATCGTCGAGGGGACACTGAATAGTGCACGGTACATCCAAACCGTCATCGAACCCATCGTTCTACCATTCCTAGACCGGCAAGGGAACTTGCTGTTCCAACAGGACAATGCACGTCCGCATGTATCCCATGCCACCCAACGTGCTCTAGAAGGTGTAAGTCAACTACCCAGGCCAGCAAGATCTCCGGATCTGTCCCCCATTGAGCATGTTTGGGACTGGATGAAGCTTCGTCTCACGCGGTCTGCACGTCCAGCACGAACGCTGGTCCAACTGAGGCGCCAGGTGGAAATGGCATGGCAAGGCGTTCCACAGGACTACATCCAGCATCTCTACGATCGTCTCCATGGGAGAATAGCAGCCTGCATTGCTGCGAAAGGTGGATATACACTGTACTAGTGCCGACATTGTGCATGCTCTGTTTCCTGTGTCTATGTGCCTGTGGTTCTGTCAGTGTGATCATGTGATGTATGAACCCCAGGAATGTGTCAATAAAGTTTCCCCTTCCTGGGACAATGAATTCACGGTGTTCTTATTTCAATTTCCAGGAGTGTAGAACCGGCATTTGATGCTGATTGCTGAACAATTCACCTGCCTTCAACACACCCTGTGCGTAAGGACCACGAAAATGAGAGAAATTAGGCATTTTCCCTCGCTCTGTTCTCGAGTGGAACAGGAAAGGCAATGAGTAGTAGTGGTGCAGGGTACCCTCCGCCACGCACCGTACGGTGGATTGAGAAGTTTCTATGTAGATGTCGTCCGCAGCTCGCGGTCTAGTGGCTAGCGTTGCTGGCTCTTGTTAACGCGATTCCGGGTTCGACTCCCAGCCGGGTCGGGAATTTTCTCCGCTCAAGAACTGGGTGTTTGTGTCGTCCTCTTCATCATTCGGGAAGTGCCGGGACTGGAAATGGAATGATTTGGAATATGTACGGGCGCTGATGACCCCGATGCTGAGCGTCCCACAAACCAAAATCATCATCTATGTAGGTGTAGATATTTGGCGTTCAGTGGCTATGTTGTGTATCTGTATTGGGTCTGATCTTCTCGTAATTCCCGCAGAACAGGACTGTGTGTTTTGGTGTTCCTAATTCCTCCTACGTCCAATATTACGTTTTATTTATTGTAGATCCATGCGGTTTAACTGCGTGGGACAAGGCCCGTGCCCAATTAAGAAGTGCACCGTGTTGCGGCTAGGATCGACATGTTTGATTCTCAACTGTTTCTAGATGCCGGGGAGCAACGCATAGACTCTTCGTCCCTCATTCACCTTTCCAGGTGTGCGTTCGGCAGTGTTTTTAAGTTGATGCGTTCGCACAGCTCGATCTAATTTTTGGAGGGCCTCTTGCAGTAGAGCTGTGGGTGAAGGACAGGCGGCCGGCCGCGAGGCGGAAGACGGGTAGCCGTAGCGAGGCGCCGGCACGCGGTTTTCTCCCACGGAGGGCGCGGGCCGTTTGCCAACGGCGCCCCGCCGAACCGGCAGCCCATTGTGTGTGGTCCGCAGGCACTCGTTCTCATGGTCGGTCTGATTGTTCTGCGGTTCGGCGGACTACGGCAGCGCGTATTGTCTTTGGCTTCCGTTGCTGACGCGGCGCGGCGCGGGGACGGATCCGTCGCGGCGGGCGGCGTTAGGCCCCTGACGCTGACGTAGGACTTGCCGGCGAGGCTGTGAATGGGGTCATCCACGGGAGGAAACGTAGGTTTCAGCCAGCTCTGAAAGGAGTGTCGTGCACTGTCCATTGTGTTCCAGAACGAGCTGGGCAAACCGTTGTCTCCTCGTTCGCGTATATTTTTCTATAATTGGAATGATACCTGAGTGAACGAAGGTAAATTTCGGGATAAACATGCCTTTATTAAGAAGGTTTACGAATAATAAGAGTTTCCTTCTGCATCTAAATCTGTGTTCTGCAAGTCGTCTCACAGTGCTTGATGCAATGAGCTTCGTGTACCATCTACGTCTACATCTACATCTACATCCTTACTCCGCAAGCCACCTGACGATGTCTGGTGGAGTGTACTTCGAGTACCTCTATTTCCGTTCTCCCTTCTATTCCAGTCTCGTATTGTTCGTGGAAAGAAAGATTGTCGGTATGCCTCTGTGTGGGCTCTAATCTCTCTGATTTTATGCTCATGGTCTCTTCGCGAGATATACGTAGGAGGGAGCAATATACTGCTTGACTCCTCGGTGAAGGTATGTTCTCGAAACTTCAACAAAAGCCCGTACCGAGCTACTGAGCGCGCTGCTCTCCGTTGTATCTTCTCTATCTCTTCTATCAACCCTATCTGGTACGGATCCCACACTGGTGAGCAATATCCAAGCAGTGGGCGAACAAGTGTACTGTAACCTACATCCTTTGTTTTCGGATTGCATTTCCTTAGGATTCTTCCAATGAATCTCAGTCTAGCATCTGCTTTACCGACGATTAATTTTACATGGTCATTCCATTTTAAATCACTCGTAATCCCTACTCCCAGATAATTTATGCAATTAACTGCTTCCAGTTGCTGACCTGCTACATTGTAGCTAAATGACAAAGGATCTTTCTTTCTCTGTATTCGCAGCACATTACACTTGTCTAATTTGAGGTTCAATTGGCATTCCCTGCACCATGCGACAATTCGCTGCAGATCCTCCTGCATTTCAGTGCAATTTTCCATTGTTACAACCTCTCTATATACCACAGCATCATCCGCAAAAAGCCTCAGTGAACTTCCGATGTCATCCACAAGGTCATTTATGTATATTGTGAATAGCAACGGTCCTACAACACTCCTCTGCGGAACACCTGAAATCACTCTTACTTCGGAAGACTTCTCTCCATTGAGAATGACATACTGCTTTCTGTTATCTAGGACCTCTTCAATCCAATCACACAATTGCTCTGATAGTCCATGTGCTCTTACTTTGTTCAATAAACGACTGTAGGGAACTGTATCGAACGACTTGCGGAAGTCAAGACACACGGCATCTACCTGAGAACCCGTGTCTATGGCCCTCTGAGTCTCGTGGACGAATAGCGCGAGCTGGGTTTCACACGATCGTCTTTTTCGAAACCCATGCTGATTCCTACAGAGTAGATTTCTAGTCTCCAGAAAAGTCATTATACTCGAACACAGTACGTGTTCCAAAATTCTACAACTTATCGACGTTAGAGATATTGGTCTATAGTTCTGCACATCTGTTCGACGTCCCTTCTTAAAAACGGGGATTACCTGTGCCCTTTTCCAATCCTTTGGAACGCTACGCTCTCCTAGAGACATACGGTACACCGCTGCAAGAATGGGGGCGAGTTCCTTCGCGTACTCTGTGTAAAATCGAACTGGTATCCCATCAGGTGCAGTGGCCTTTCCTCTTTTTGGCGACTAATTGTTTCTCTATCCCTCTGTCTCATACCTTCCTTCATTTCCTTTCCCAGCCGTGAACGGTTCGCAGAAAGAAAGAGTGTCAGAAGTCTTCTGTACGAGCTCAAATCTCTCCAATTTACCTTCACAGTCGTTTCTCGAGATCCACAGTGTGATTCCGTGATGATGTTACAAAATTTCAAGGATCATGGAGAAGGGTAAATGTATCATTTTGAAGTAAGTGATCTTGGTGAGGAAACGACAGAGTTGAAAGTTATAATCGAAAATCGTTTGATACCTCTGGCAGTGGAATACATGTACCGGTACTGCCGTTGATGAGATTGCTTGGTAGGAAACTTTTAGAGATAGTAATAAGGACCAAAACAAGGAAACGATATGTAGTAAACACGGGCTCTAAAACCGCGTATCATGAAAACTACTTATTTAACTTAGCTAGTGTGAAACACATCTCCTCTACTGAACAAGTGCTCAAAGCTGTTGTATGAATTTTAGAGCCCGTGTTTGCTATGCTTTTTTCCTTGTTTTGGTCCATACTACCTGCTATAGCGTTCTGATTAGTGAGTTTGCGAGTATCAAAAAATGGTTGAAATGGCTCTGAGCACTATTGGAATTAACATCTGAGGTCATCAGTCCCCTAGAACTTAGAACTACTTAAACCTAACTAACTTAAGGATATCACACACATCCATGCCCGAGGCAGGATTCGAACCTACGACAGTAGCAGTCGCGCGGTTCCGGACTGAAGCGCCTAGAACCGCTCGGCCACAACGGCCGGCCGAACATCAAAATACGTGGCATAAATGGCAAAATGTTTTGATTATATTGGCTTAGAAGCTTAAATTTTTTACACCGCCAAGGGACCGTAGGCAGTATGTGACACAAATGTTTTATACGTTTACGTGTTCCTAAGAAAAAGAATTAATAACAGACAGACGGACAACAACCCGCTAGGATAGCCGAGAGCGCTAACGCGCTGCTTCCTGGACTCGGGTAGGCGCGCCGGCCCCGGGTCGAATCCGCCCGGCGGATTAACGACGACGGCCGTTGTGTCGGCCAGCCTGGATGTGGTTTTTAGACGGTTTTCCACGTCCTATTAGGTGAATACCGTGCTGGTCCCCACGTCCCGCCTCAGTTACACGCCTCGCAGACGTTTGAAACACATTCACACTATTTCAAGATTTACACTAGACGCAGACAGCTGAGGTACACTAATTCCGTCCCAGGGCGTATGGGGTGGCGGCAGGAAGGGCTTCCGGCCACCCCTTAAAATTAACCGTGCCAAATCCGTACTTAACCCTGCCGACCCTGCGCACTACGCGGGATAAAGGCAGTAGCGAAAGAAACAAAGACAGTCGGGCAACAAAGGGTTCCCATAAGTGTTCCATTTTTGCCGATTTCCAACAGTGATTTTGTGATGGATAAATTTAAAAATTTGTAGCTATTACTGTGAATAGTGAGTGAGTTGGACTTCCTTCGTAGCAGCCTATACGCTTCGGAAGCAAAGACCCCACAGCTTCTGCGAGTTGCGGTACAACGAGGCGGCGCATGCCTAGCTGCAGTTAAAATCCCGTTACTGCATGCAAAGTGATGCAGGTGTGGGCAGCGCCGCCAATCCAGTCTGTCGATAGCTTCCCGGCACCGGCGGCAGACTTCCAAATCGGATTTCAGATAGCGTATCCGGCAACGTGGGCGAGGTCTTCCCGTGACAAGTAGAGTTTTGTCCAGCATCAGGTAAACCGCAGAAACTAAAAGCCTACGGTGGTTCATCTTGCTTTCGCAAGTCCACATAGATTACGGGATACTGTGCGACATGACGCAAGTCCATAGGTATAGTCTTGTACCAGCATCTATACAAATACTCAGCAAGCCACCTTACGGTGGAAGAAACCTCTAGTGACATAGCCATTTCCCCTTCCTCTGTTCCATTGCGAATGGTGTCCGGGAAGAACGACTGTCTAAGAAATCCCGTTTCACACTTAATTTACACTACTGGCCATTAAAATCGCTACACCATGAAGAAATGCAGATGATAAATGGGTATTCATTGGACAAATATATTATTCTAGAACCGACATGTGATTACACTTTCACGCAAGTTGGGTGCATAGATCTTGAGAAATCTGTAACAAGAACAAGCACCTCTGGCCGTAATAACGGCCTTGATACGCCTGAGCATTTACTCAAACAGAGCTTGGGTGGCGTGTACAGATACAGCTGCCCATGCAGCTTCAACACGATACCACAGTTCATCAAGAGTAGTGAGTGACTGGGGTATTGTGACGAGCCAGTTGCTCGTCCACCATTGACCAGACGTTTTCAATTGGTGAGAGATCTGGAGAATCTGCTGGCCAGAGCAGCAGTCGAACATTTTCTGTATCCAGAAAGGCCCGTACAGGATCTGCAACATGCGGTCGTGCATTATCCTGCTGAAATGTAGGGTTTCCCAGGGATCGAATGAAGGGTAGAGCCACGAGTCGTAACACATCTGAAATGGAACGTCCAGTGTTCCAAGTGCCGTCAGTGCGAACAAGAGGTGACTGAGACGTGTAACCAATGGCACCCCATACCATCACGCCGGGTGATACGCCAGTATGGCGATGACGAATACACGGTTCCAATGTGCGTTCACCGCGATGTCAACAAGCACGGATGCGACCATCATGATGCTGTAAACAGAACCTGAATTCATCCGAAAAAATGACGTTTTTCCATTCGTGCACCCAGGTTCGTCGTTGAGTACACCATCGCAGGCGCTCCTGTCTGTGATGCAGCGTCAAGGGTAACCGCATCCATGGTCTCCGAGCTGATAGTCCATGCTGCTGCAAACGTCGTCGAACTGTTCATGCCTGTCATCTCGACTGCTAGTGATACGAGGCCGTTTCGATCCAGCACGGCGTTCCGTATTACCCTCCTGAACCCACCAATTCCATATTCTGGAAACAGTCATTGGATATCGACGTACGCGAGCAGCAATGTCGCGATACGATAAACCGCAATCGCGATAGACTACAATCCGACCTTTAAGAAAGTTGGAAACGTGATGGTACGCGTTTCTCCTCCTTACACGAGGTATCACAACAACGTTTCACCAGGCAACGCCGGTGAACTGCTGTTTGTGTGTGAGAAATCGGTTGGAAACCTTCCTCATGTCAGCACGTTGTAGATGTCGCCACGGGCGCCAACCTTGTGTGAATGCTCTGAAAAGCTAATCATTTGCATATCACAGCATCTTTTTCCTGTCGGTTAAATTTCGCGTCTGTAGCACGTCATCTTCGTGGTGTAGCAATTTTAATGGCCAGTAATGTATTTGATTTTATGGGTCGTGGTCTTTTCGTGAGACACACGTGGTGGGAAGTAATTTGTTGCTAGACTTCACTTAGAACGTATGTTCTCGGAATTGGAATAGTAACCCTGTCCGTGATACACTGACCTCTCTTGCAGTGTCTGCTACAGAAGCTGTCGAACATCTCCATCACGCTCTAGCGCCGACGAAACGACCTGTTGATGAAACGTGCTAGTCTTGTTAATCTTACTGGGAAAGCATCTGAGAATCACGAGCAGTTGTCAAGAATCGGTGCAGTGTTTCGTCAGCCACTTCTTTCATGCTTGCATATGGCTTTGACGATCAGCAGCTCTAAGAAATATTATTCTAAATTATTCAATGAACGCGAATTTCGTGACACTAGCTGCAGTGGGCATATATGTATCACCCAACTGTGACATATTATGAAAATTTGTGCTGGGCCTGGACACTCACCTTGTCTTCCGCTTATCGCGAGCGGTCGCCTTAACAATTTTAGCTATGCACGTATGCCTCCCGGCCCGATCCAAACCTCCACATCTCACTGTTCACATTCTTATATCGTATTTTAGAATAATATTTCATACAGCTTCTGATCGTCGAATCATGTGTACTATATGCCGAGACGGGGCATACGACGATAAATACTCTCGATTCTTTGGGGCAGTGTCATTCTCCCTGAGAGGGATCCATCTAAATTTGTGAAGTTAAAGGCAGACACACAAAGACTACGATATAAGGAAGTGTACCTAACGGATACGCTTAAGGTGACTGCTCGCTATAAGCGGTACGTCTGGGTTGGCGCCATAGTCTGGCACCAATTCTCATATGTCACATTTGGGTAATACCGATTACAGCTGATCTTATGAACTTTTTCTTTCAGCGAACTTCTTTCGTGGATGACTTACTTTTCCTTTTCTTCCAAGGTATACCACTCTGACATCTGCTTTTCCTATAACTCCAGATTAGGTCGCTTCAGGCTGTTACTCCTAGACAGTTTAAGGCTGTTACTGTTCCACAGAGCTTTAACCAATGACGTAATTGAACAATAATGGATCTCTTCGCCTATTTATGCGCAACACGCTACATTTATTGATGTCCAGGGCCAGCAGACAACCCCTGCACCAATCGTCGATCCCCCGCAAGCCTTCCGACAGTTATCTGCTGCCACCTTCCTGCAGACAACAGCATCGTCTTCGAAAAGTTTCGTGGAGCTGCCGATGGTACCCACTAGATAATTTATACACAGGCTGTAAGGCGTATAAGTACAGATATTTCTGTATATGCTACCTTAAGATGTACGCCAATCAGTGTGTCGGTTGTTTTTTCTCTGCGTCGAACAGTGTTCCCACAAACACATCACCAACATTACGACCTCATATTTCCTGCACTAACGCGAATTCTTTACAGACGAATGGAAAAACTGGTAGAAGCCGACCTCGGGGAAGATCAGTTTGGATTCCGTAGAAATATTGGAACACGTGAGGCAATACTGACCCTACGACTTATCTTAGAAGCTAGATTAAGAAAACGCAAACCTACGTTTCTAGCATTTGTAGACTTAGAGAAAGGTTTGACAATGTTGATTGGAATACTCTCTTTCGAATTCTGAAGGTGGCAGGGGTAAAATACAGGGAGCGATAGGCTATTTACAACTTGTACAGAAACCAGATGGCAGTTATAAAGAGTCGAGGGACATGAAATGAAAGCAGTGGTTGGGAAGGGAGTGAGACAGGGTTGTAGCCTCTCCCAGGTGTTATTCAATCTGTATATTGAGCAAACAATAAAGGAAAAAAAAAGAAAAATTCGGAGTAGGTATTAAAATCCATGGAGAAGAAATGAAAACTTTAAGGTTCGCCGATGACGTTGTAATTCTGTCAGAGACAGCAAAGGACTTGGAAGAGCAGTTGAACGGGATGGACAGTGTCTTGAAAGGAGGATATAAGATGAACATCAACAAAATCAAAACGAGGATAATGGAATGTAGTCAAGTTAACTCGGGTGATGCCGAGGGAATTAGATTAGGGAATGAAACACTTAAAGTAGCAAAGGAGTTTTGCTATTTGGGGAGCAAAGTAACTGATGATGGTCGAAGTAGAGAGGATATAAAATACAGACTGGCAATGGCAAGGAAAGCGTTTCCGAAGAAGAGAAATTTGTTAACATCGAGTATAGATTTAAGTGTCAGGAAGTCGTTTCTGAGAGTATTTGTATGGAGTGTAGCCATGTATGGAAGTGAAACATGGACGATAAATAGTTCGGACAAGAACAGAATAGAAGCTTTCGAAATGTGGTGCTACAGAAGAATGCTGAAGATTAGACGGGTAGATCACATAACTAATGAGGAGGTATTGAATAGAATTTGGGATGAGTTTGTGGCACAACTTAACTAGAAGAAGGGACCGGTTGGTAGGACATGTTCTGAGGCATCAAGGGATCACCAATTTAGTATTGGAGGGCAGTGTGGAGGGTAAAAATCGTAGAGAGAGACCAAGAGATGAATACACTAAGCACCTTCAGAAGGGTGTAGGCTGCAGTACGTACTGGGAGATGAAGCAGCTTGCACAGGATAGAGTACATGGAGAGCTGCATCAAACCAGTCTCAGGACTGAAGACCACAACAACAACATTTTCTGCACAGTCGCAACTGCATCATTAAATGAAGCACGCGTATCAGTACAGACTATCTGTTTTGCGTCCCCGTGTCCACACTTCAATAACTGACCTGCTGGCCAAGGGAAAATAAACATAACTGGCTTGCTCATGCCACATGCACCTGGAGGTACTACCCAACCTAAAAACGTAGTACTCCCAAGAGCTATGATTATTAGTCTGTACATGACAAATACTCACGTAATGTTGTTCAGGACACCGTCCTCAGTCACCAATAGAAATATCTGCATTTATAGCCCTGTTCATGTAAACAATAACGATCTGCAACACTTTCTTGGCGTCCTCCAGAAACTGGCTCTGCATCTGTCGATTTCGTCCCACTGAGTTTCTGTCTCACTAGAAAACCCTGAATCCAGCCACAAATCTGGTTCGATAATCGGTAAGCTAGTATTCAGTTCACTAAACGACAGTGCGGAGCTGCATCCAGTGCGTTGCGGAAGGCAAGGAACACGGCATCAACGTGGGTGCCTTTGTCTACGGCGCTCTGGTTTTCATGGACGAGTAGAGCGAGTTTACGGGATTCATGTTGGCTCTCATTCAAGAGATTTTCGCCCTCCAGAATCATCATGATGTGTCAGCATAGAACACGTTCCATAATTCTTATTGACGTCAGCGATATCCACGCATATTATAAAAATGTAAGTGTGTATCTACATCTACATCTATACTCCGCGAGCCACCTTACGGTGTGTGGCGGAGGGTACTTATTGTACCACTATCTGATCCCCCCCTTCCCTGTTCCATTCACGAATTGTGCGTGGGAAGAACGACTGCTTGTAAGTCTCCGTATTTGCTCTAATTTCTCGGATCTTTTCGTTGTGATCATTACGCGAGATATATGTGGGCGGTAGTAATATGTTGCCCATCTCTTCCCGGAATGTGCTCTCTCGTAATTTCGATAATAAACCTCTCCGTATTGCGTAACGCCTTTCTTGAAGTGTCCGCCACTGGAGCTTGTTCAGCATCTCCGTAACGCTCTCGCGCTGACTAAATGTCCCCATGACGAATCGCGCTGCTTTTCGCTGGATCATGTCTATCTCTTCTATTAATCCAACCTGGTAAGGGTCCCATACTGATGAGCAATACTCAAGAATCGGACGAACAAGCGTTTTGTAAGCTACTTCTTTCGTCGATGAGTCACATTTTCTTAGAATTCTTCCTATGAATCTCAACCTGGCGCCTGCTTTTCCCACTATTTGTTTTATGTGATCATTCCACTTCAGATCGCTCCGGATAGTAACTCCTAAGTATTTTACGGTCGTTACCGCTTCCAATGATTTACCACCTATGACATAATCGTACTGGAATGGATTTCTGCCCCTATGTATGCGCATTATATTACATTTATCTACGTTTAGGGAAAGCTGCCAGCTGTCGCACCATGCATTAATCCTCTGCAGGTCTTCCTGGAGTACGTACGAGTCTTCTGATGTTGCTACTTTCTTGTAGACAACCGTGTCATCTGCAAATAGCCTCACGGAGCTACCGATGTTGTCAACTAAGTCATTTATGTATATTGTAAACAATAAAGGTCCTATCACGCTTCCTTGCGGTACTCCCGAAATTACCTCTACATCTGCAGATTTTGAACCGTTAAGAATGACATGTTGTGTTCTTTCTTCTAGGAAATCCTGAATCCAATCACGGTTCACATATCCTCCTACACCACTGGACCGATTTCAACCTCCTCCGGCCTGGACACTTCCGACGATTGCTGCAGTGTGTCTGCTTTTAGGCGTTTCACGCCGTAAACACCAAGAGCCATCTGTCCGATGGAGCACAAAACGTGATTCATCTGAAGAGGCCACCTGTCGCCATTCAAGGGACGTCCTGTAGCGGTATTAGCGTGCGATTTCCGGCCTTTGTCACCCATTAACAGCAGTCAACATGGGTGCATGAACCAGGCGTCAGCTGCGGAAACTCATAAGTGGTCGTCGAGTAGACGTTATTGGTAGCCTCTCGGTTCATCTGGGCTGTCAGTTTCTTAACAGTTGCACGGCTATTCGCCAACACACATTTCCGCAGCCGTTGTTCACCCCTGTCACCTGTGGCTGCTGGTGCACAAGAGTTGCCTCGGCGCCGGTTTTGGATAGCATCTTACCATGCACGGTATGATTTAACCACGGCGGCACACGGACAGTTTACAGACTTAGCCGTTTAGGAAATGCTTCCATCCTTGGCCCGAAAGCCGATGATCATGCCAATTTGGACATCAGGTAAATCGTTGCGTTTCCGCGTTACGACAAGGACTGCGCTGTTACTACAGGGTGATTCAAAAAGTATACCACAACTTTTGGAATTTAAAACTCTGCAACGACAAAAGGCAGAGCTAAGCACTATCTGTCGGCGAATTAAGGGAGCTATAAAGTTTCATTTAGTTGTACATTTGTTCGCTTGAGGCGCTGTTGACTAGGCGTCAGCGTCAGTTGATGCTAAGATGGCGACCGCTCAACAGAAAGCTTTTTGTGTTATTGAGTACGGCAGAAGTGAATCGACGACAGTTGTTCAGCGTGCATTTCGAACGAAGTATGGTGTTAAACCTCCTGATAGGTGGTGTATTAAACGTTGGTATAAACAGTTTACAGACAATGGGTGTTTGTGCAAAGGGAAAAGTTCTGGACGGCCGAGAACGAGTGATGAAAATGTAGCACGCATCCAGCAAGCATTTGTTCGCAGCCCAGGAAAATCGACTCGCAGAGCTAGCAGAGAGCTGCAAATTCCACAATCAACTGTATGGAGAGTCCTACGAAAAAGGTTAGTTATGAAACCTGAACGTCAACTACCCGAGGCGATGGGTCGGCCGCCAGGCAGCCCGTGACAGAGCACTTCATCACTGGCCTCCAAGAAGCCCTGATCTTACCCCCTGCGATTTTTTCTTATGGGGGTATGTTAAGGATATGGTGTTTCGGCCACCTCTCCCAGCCACCATTGATGATTTGAAACGAGAAATAACAGCAGCTATCCAAACTGTTACGCCTGATATGCTACAGAGAGTGTGGAACGAGTTGGAGTATCGGGTTGATATTGCTGGAGTGTCTGGAGGGGGCCATATTGAACATCTCTGAACTTGTTTTTGAGTGAAAAAAGAACCTTTTTAAATACTCTTTGTAATGATGTATAACAGAAGGTTATATTATGTTTCTTTCATTAAATACACATTTTTAAAATTGTGGTATTCTTTTTGAATCATCCTGTATATCCCCCTACTCACCCCCGACTCCCTTTTTATACCCTCCGCTGCTAGTGCTGTCACCTGCCGTCTATGAGTGGTTATTGCACACTGGCGTCGAACACAGACGACGGTTGTTAGATTAATGTGACTGGATGTATATAGTGTAGTCATTGTGCATGGTGGCTATAATTTCGCATCTTACAAGCACTCATCCACATACGTTGCCGTGAACTACAACCACAATTAGGTATCATTTGATAGGTTGTACATCATTTATACGAATGTTTAAAGGAGACTCACGTTGTTATGCATGCCTGGTAAATAATTGCTAACGCCTATTGCATGAAAGGTGTTGGAATGTCTTTATTATAAAAACGGCGTAATGAATGATTGCCTATACTAGAACGCCAATGGATATGAAACGGCAGGCAGAACTCAAGCTCTGGGTGGAAGGCACGCACAGGTGTTGGTCCTGCTTAAAAAAAGGAGTAGCTAGACGGACGTCGTGGCACCTGAGCTCTGGGGCGCAATAGGGTGACGGCCGGCCGCTATTGTAGCAGCACCAGAAGGACTACCGGCAACTCTGCAAATCTTGGACACAGGTGACAGGAACGAAGAAGCGGCACATCTATAAATGTTTTCAAATTTGTGGGAAATATTATGGGACGTAACTGCTAATCTCATCAGTCCCTAATCTTACGCACTACTTAACGTAAATTACACTAAGGACAAACACACACACCCATGCCCGAGGGAGGACTCGAACCTCCGCCGGCACCAGCAGCACAGTCCATGACTGCAGCGCCCCAGACCGCTCGGCTAATCCCGAACGGCGACACATCTACATCTACCTCCGCAAGCCACCCAACGGTGTGTGGCGGAGGGCACTTTACGTGCCACTGTCATTACCTCCCTTTCCTGTTCCAGTCGCGTATGGTCCGCGGGAAGAACGACTGCCGGAAAGCCTCCGTGCGCGCTCGAATCGCTCTGATTTTTCATTCGTGATCTCCTCGGGACGCATAAGTAGGGGGAAGCAAGATATTCGATACCTCATCCAGAAACGCACCCTCTCGAAACCTGGACAACAAGCTACACCGCGAGACAGAGCGCCTCTCTTGCAGAGTCTGCCACTTGAGTTTCCTAAACATCTCCGTAACTCTATCACGCTTACCAAATAACCCTGTGACGAAACGCGCCGCTCTTCTTTGGATCTTCTCTATCTCCTCCGTCAACCCGATCTGTTACGGATCCTACACTGATGAGCAACGCTCAATTATAGGTCGAACGAGTGTTTTGTAAGCCACCTCCTTTGTTGATGGACTACATTTTCTAAGGACTCTCCCAATGAATCTCAACGTGGTACCCGCCTTACCGACAATAAATTTTATATGATCATTCCACTTCAAATCGTTCCGTACGCATACTTCCAGATATTTTACAGAAGTAACTGCTCCCAGTGTTTGTTCCGCTATTATATAATCACACAATAAAGGATCCTTCTTTGTATGTATTCGCTATACATTACATCTGTCTATGTTAAGGGTCAGTTGCCACACCCTACTAATACTACGAAATGATAAACGTCGTTGTTCAATATATATATATATATATTAAAGTCAACCCTTTGAGTACAATTGTCTATATTTCCTAACTAAAATTATTAATCAATAGCCCAACTCTGCCCCTTATTATGACTGCGCTGTCTAATATCACTAACGCGAAATGACTGACATCATCTACGTACCAAACACTAGAAGGCACTACTTTCAAAAATGATCTACGGTGGTGTGGAAACTCAGTGGGAATAAACTTACGTGGTCACAGCTGTTTAGCTTTGTAGCCCTAAAACCTTGGGTATCCAAGATGCAGATTGTAGGGCTATAGATCATTTTTGAAAGTTGTGTCTTCTAGTGTTTGGTACGTAGATGATGTCAGTCATTTCGCGTTAGTGATATTAGACAGCGCAGTCATAATAAGGGACAGAGTTGGGCAATTGATTAATAATTTTAGTTAGGAAATATAGGCAATTGTACTTAAAGGGGTGATTTTAATCTATAATAAATGTATATTGAACAAGAACGTTTACCATTTAGTAGTATTAGTTGCCCTCATCATTCATTTATGTTTAGATTGTAATTTATATGTAAAAAAGAGCATTAAGAGAGCCTAAGATCTGCTTCAGGGGGTAGTCAGCCAGGGCCAAATCATCATTTTAGCGTTTATTGTTTTCCGTTGCGCACATTCATTTTTACACCCGCCCGGAGAAGCATCTTGGAACTGCAATATCTATCCGTAATGCTCCATGCAAATTAGTAAACCGATATTAAAAGAAATGAACAAAGTAAATATCAGGATCAAAGGAAAGCTTGACCAATGGTTTGTTATTTTGAACAGTTCTCGCTTGAACGCGCTCGTGCCTGTATCTCGTTGTGGCACGCGTACCTTGAAGGATCAAGCAGCAGATCTGTACGTACACGATAATGGAAGCAGCCGGCCGTGACATTTCTGGAGCGACCGTCCTGGAATTTGTCTGGAATGATTCACTGTGTGTGCCGTGCCAACTGAAGTCACGCCTTTCGTACACAGTAATTTAGGTTCTCCGCCATACCTCTGCTTCTGCCCTTTAAGGGACCAACCCCACAATCTTTCCCCGAAACTTGCGAGCTGATGGTGGTTAGTGTTTAACGTCCCGTCGACAACGAGGTCATTAGAGACGGAGCGCAAGCTCGGGTTAGGGAAGGATTGGGAAGGAAATCGGTCGTGCCCTTTCAAAGGAACCATCCCGGCATTTGCCTGAAACGATTTAGGGAAATCACGGAAAACCTAAATCAGGATGGCCGGAGACGGGATTGAACCGTCGTCCTCCCGAATGCGAGTCCAGTGTGCTAACCACTGCGCCACCTCGCTCGGTTTGCGAGCTGAGATCGTACAATGCCTTTAGTGGCGTTAGCTTACAAACGCCCTGCGTTCCTTCTGTATGTAAACAACGTTAGAATTTCATAACTATGCGATAAGAGCAAGTAAAGTAAAAGAGCTTCGTATCCAGAATAAAAGAGAGGTGGATAGGGATTGAGAGACAACTTGTGTACGAAAGGTGGGAATGTGTGACACCGATATAACGGAACGTTTCTTGTGATAAGTTCACTACCATCTCTATAGCTGAGTGTCAGACCACAAATGAATAGGTCTTAGGATGCTTTACTGCAACATACAGTTCCCACGCCCGGATTTCCGGGTTCGATTCCCGGTGGGGTCAGGGATTTTCTCTGCCTCGTGATGACTGGGTGTTGTGTGCTATCCTTAGGTTAGTTAGGTTTAAGTAGTTCTAAGTTCTAGGGGACTGATGACCATAGATGTTAGTCCCATAGTGCTCAGAGCCATTTGAACCATTTGCAACATACAGCTTACTTCATCTCTGCCAGTGGTTTACATGTGAACAAATAACAAGTGGCTCGGTCGTCGATAGTCCACGTTAAACTGTGGAAGGTCTCCCAACAGCTGCGTGGATAAGCTGGTTCTCAGATCGGAGGAAGGGACGGCTTCCCACCTCCGATAGGAATATCGCTGGCAAAGCACGGTGGTGGTTAAATCTACTTCACAATTGTGGACAGCGTTAATTTCATTCATCCTACACTTTTCAAGTGTTGCAGGCAGAACAGAGTGAGGTGTGTAGGTAGGAATACTATCTGCTGTAGAAGTTAACATACAACTGCTGTTCACAAAAAATCAGTATGATAGTTATTGCAACTGATGCCTGCCGTCGCTTATGTTTTCAGCATCTTAGTGACGCCCGCATACATTTCGTGATACCATGGCGATCCTTGGATGTCATTTAGCCACGGGACTTATGTTAAATGAACGAGCTGGTCGACTTGTGACATATATAATAATATTCTAAAATTTAAATTTCTCGTCTGAAACTCCTTTCCATATTTTTAAATTTTATCTTAGTTATGCGACAATCAACACGGGTGTGCGCAACATATCGGACACGATTGAAAGAGAAACAGCCCTTGGTCACTATTCTTCACGAATTTACCGGGTTTCAACACTACTAGGAGTGTCTTCCTCAGAATTTAAATCAAAGAATGGTCTATATTCTATAACATGGTCACAGAATAAAGACTAAAAACGTATGATTGAGTGTAAGTACGGAATCATTGTGAAAGACTGGCAATACTTATATGTCATTTATAAAATAATAAATATGCCAAAAGGGCATTAGTAACAAAGATGTTTAATATAAAGAAAACTGTGATGGCGAGCTACTGAGGGCTGCTCGTTACTTGCGTGGTGCAGGTTGCAAAGCGGACTTATACTCTATCATACGTTTTTAGTCATAATTCTGTGACTATGTTTGTAAGTAGGCTGTTTAGGCTTTCTTTATGTAAGTTTGCTGTTTATGTTTTTTATTGGCAACGTTACATAGCACTCTGTATGAAAATCACTGGCTGTGCTGTGTGCAGTATGTGGCTAGTTTGCATTGTTGTCTGCCATTATTGTCATGAACTGCTATAGCTGGATGCGAACAGCGCGTAGCGCTGGGCAGTTGGAGGTGAGCCGCCAGCAGTGGTGGACGTGGGGAGAGAGATGGCGGAGTTTTGATAATCTGTAAGACTGAATGTCAATTATGAATTTAAGGTAAATACATTGTTTGTTCTCTATTAATATCTTTCATTTGCTAACTATCCCTATCAGTAGTTAGTACCTTCAGTGGTTTGAATCTTTTATTTAGCTGGCAGTAGTGGCGCTCGCTGTTTTGCAGTAGCTTGAGTAGCGAAGATTTTTGTGAGGTAAGTGATTTGTAAAAGGTATAGGTTAAAGTTAGTCAGGGCCATTGTTTTGTAGGGGTTATTGAAAGTCAGATTGCGTTGCGCTAATATGTAAGTAGGCTGTTTAGGCTTTCTTTATGTAAGTTTGCTGTTTATGTTTTTTATTGGCAACGTTACATAGCACTCTGTATGAAAATCACTGGCTGTGCTGTGTGCAGTATGTGGCTAGTTTGCATTGTTGTCTGCCATTATTGTCATGAACTGCTATAGCTGGATGCGAACAGCGCGTAGCGCTGGGCAGTTGGAGGTGAGCCGCCAGCAGTGGTGGACGTGGGGAGAGAGATGGCGGAGTTTTGATAATCTGTAAGACTGAATGTCAATTATGAATATTAAGGTAAATACATTGTTTGTTCTCTATTAATATCTTTCATTTGCTAACTATCCCTATCAGTAGTTAGTACCTTCAGTGGTTTGAATCTTTTATTTAGCTGGCAGTAGTGGCGCTCGCTGTTTTGCAGTAGCTTGAGTAGCGAAGATTTTTGTGAGGTAAGTGATTTGTAAAAGGTATAGGTTAAAGTTAGTCAGGGCCATTGTTTTGTAGGGGTTATTGAAAGTCAGATTGCGTTGCGCTAAATAATATTGTGTGTCAGGTTAAGCACAGGCTTGTATAATTGTTCTAAGTGGACGTTTCACATGTAAAATTGTTCAAAGGGGACGTTTCATATGTCGACCCTTAGCCTAGGATACCTCACTGGAATCTTCTGATTTTTTTCTTGTAGTTTGTGTATTTAGTGTAGCTTTTGTTTATTGCTAGCGCGTAATTGTAGAGAGAATCTCCTTTGTAGTTGCAGTCTTTCATTGTTGTACAGTAAAACAGTTGTGGCATGCATGTAGCTTTGCGCCAAGTATTTCGCTGCTGCAATTAACTAGATATTATTTTCAGTGCTATGTTAATGTGTTCTCTTGTTTTTGCTATTCAAGTTGTGCTTTTCTGTGTTGTCGTGTGAAATATTGTGACAATAATGGCGTGTGAAAAACGTAACACTAGGCTCCAAACTAAATTGAGAAATAATAGTGACGACGAGCGTAGCTTATCAGCACCACTGGGTAGTGAATTAACTAATATTCAAAGTAGTAATTTGGTAACTGTGCATAGGGAAATGGAGCGGGCGTCAGACAATGGCACAGGTAGTGAACAGGGAAGCATTGTCGATCGATCGGTCGGCAACAGCTCGCCTCAGGAATCCGAAATGATAGGACACAATTTTGCAAATACTGTAGATTCAGGTTTTGCGTCCTCACCGTTTTCTCAAATGAGTCAAGACACATTTTCCGCTTGTCAAAATGTGAATGTTGCCGGTGCAAATTCACTGCCGAAAAGCACTGAGGAACATGTTTCAGACACCAGTGCATTGTTATTACAGTTAATGCAACAAATGGGACAAAGGCTACAAAAGTTAGACACAACGCTTGAACAAAATCAGAAACAAATGGGACAGAATCTTCAAAAGTTAGACACAATGGAACAAAATCAGAGACAAACACAGCAAAAGCTTCAAAAGTTAGACACAATGGAACAAAATCAGAGACAAACACAGCAAAAGCTTCAAAAGTTAGACACAATGGAACAAAAGCTTCAAAAGTTAGACTCAGTGGAACATATGCTTGAACAAACACGTGAAGATTTAACTACTGAGTTACATAAAATAGAATCGAAATGTCAGAAAGTCTGTAATGACGTAAAAACACAAATTTGTGAGCATTTCCAACCTATTTTTTCGCGTCATGAGAATGTATTACAGAATCACGAAGCAGCCATAAAAGAACTGCAAACCATTGTTCATGAAAATCATGAGACCTTGTGGGCTAAAATTGACTCAGTTGCATCTACCGATTCGGTTACGCAACTGGCAAAAACTCAGGAAAACTTAAAGAACACAGTAGATTCGATTTCAACACAAATGGACACTCTGAAACTTGGTTCAGAAAAACACACTGAGGAAATGTGTTCACTATCGGAGAAAGTAGCTGAACTTTCGGATCAGGTCACTAACTTATCTACAAAGGTAGATGATGATCTGAATGACACAAGACCCGTAGCCTTCACTGACACAGAAGACTATGAACAAATAAGAAAATTCAAACAAAATCAAAATCAAATTAATACACAGTATAAAAGAGAAATCCGGGAAGTACAAGATCAGTTGACGCAGGTGATACAAGAATTACGTATTTCAGAGGACACTCGCGCCCCAATACTGGAAGAGGGACATAGAAATACGGAAAAGCCACAATATAATAACACAGAGCATTTCGGTAATTATGAAAGAAATTGGCAAGGTGCACCGAATTTTGAGATGGAACCGCCGACACGACGTAACAATGACCGATATGTGACTCGCCGACATGATGATTTTGACTATAAGCTGTTCATTACTACACGTAAATTCAAAACATTTAAGAATTCTGGCAACGACATTCATCCACAAGCGTGGCTCCATCAATTCTCTCATTGTTTTCCTCCCAACTGGTCATTAGAACACAGATTAGAATTTATGTGTGGCTACTTGGAGAATGAACCAGCTGTAAGAATGCGATCGGTCATTCACGATTGCCACAGTGAAGGAGAATTTTACCATGCCTTCCTCTCAGCATATTGGTCTCAAGCTACACAAGACCGCGTAAAACATAGCATCATGATGATGAAACACTTTGAACAATCTGAATTTTCCAGTCTTGTCAAATATTTTGAAGACATGTTGCACAAGAATCAGTACCTATCAAACCCACCCATACAGCCCCTCAGAACTCATCCGCATTTGCTTAATCAAACTGCCTGAACATTTACGACACATTATTTTGGCAGGACGTTGCAAAGACGACATTGAAGCTTTTCAGGGACTGTTACAAGAACTGGAAATTGACACAGACAGTCGTGGGATGCGAAAACAGGAAATCAATCACTACAGGTCACATCCGTCACAATTCCGTGACGACAGAAATAATAACTGGACACGACAAGTCTATTCTTACAACGCAAATCGTGACCAAAACAGACACCACCCGTATGACAACCGTTGGCAGAGTAGTAATAATTACAGGGAAAGATCACCTCTCCGCAGTAATGACTATCACAGAGACAATCAGAGAAACAGACAATATGGGAACCAAAATAACTATTATCAAGGGAGACAGAATAACTTTAGACGCAACGGTCCAGCGCGTAGTTACGATTCAAGGAGAAATTCTCCACCACGTGACCGACAAGAAAGAAACTATGGAATCTACCGACATGACGACAGACGATATGATCGTAACGACAGACCTGAATTGCATCAGAACTGGCGAGATTTAAACAGAGCAGAGCACTCTCGTCACGATGAATTTGTAGAAGTTAGGTCTCCAAATCCCAATAACGACGCGCGCCAACAAAGAGACAATAGGCGATGACTCACACCACTGGCAGCCACAAGACGTACTTATGAAACTGACGACGCAGCTGCCGTAGCTAGTAATTACGTAAAAATGGAAGACATTAGGGACATCTTACTCCAGGAACACGACGTAAAACATAACAACATTGCATATCCTGTGATTCATATTACTGTAAATGACGTAAAATTTACGGCAGTACTTGACTCTGGCAGTCCCATTTCAGTAATTAGCGAAACAGCTTTTAGCAAATGCAACAAAGCGAACGATTGCCCCACACTTCCGTTACGTAAGATTAAATTACAAGGTGCAATCTTTGGAAAAAGTGTAGATGTACGCCAACAAACCAACTTAGAATTCTTTTGTCAAAGCCACAGCTTCTCTATGAACTTCCTTATTGTTCCATTATTGTCGACGGAAATTATACTGGGAGTAGACTTTTTGAATGAATATAAAGCAATCTTAAGCTTTCACGATGCTGAAATAAGTTTAGAGAAAGAAGGTAAGTCAATAGCTTTGAAATTTGAAGACTGGCTCTCAAACCATGATGAGGAAATTAATCGGCTTTACCTTCTGTTAGATAACAGTTCGGAATTTTCTACGGAACTAGACACTAACAATCACTCTGCAAGTACTGACAGGGATGACATCGACGGCATATTTGAAATTAATGAGTTAATTCAGAATAAAATTCAAACAATTGAGAATTGTAATGACACTGATAGGCAGGACCTTTTTGAGATTTTACAAGCACATTCCACAGTTTTTACTCACAAAACAGGAACAATCAAGGGATTTCAATACCAATTTCGTGTTCGTGAGCATACTAAATTTTGTGTAAGACCATACGTAATTCCAGCACATTATAGGGACCGTGTTAGAACAGAAATACAATCTATGCTTGACGAGGGCATTATTGAGCCTGCAGTAAGCTCATACAACAATCCGTTACATGTTGTTGAGAAGAAAAATGGATCGATCAGACTTGTCTTAGATTCGAGACAAATCAATACTATCATTATTCCTGAAACAGACAGGCCGCAGACGATGGAAGAACTTCTTCAAAATTTTAATGGTGTAAAAGTGTTGTCTTCCATTGATCTCAGATCCAGCTTTTATCAGATCGAACTACATCCAGAATGTAGAAAATACACAGCTTTCCTTTGTTTCGGCGTTTGTTATCAGTTTCGGAAACTTCCTTTTGGTTTGAACATTTCTTCAGCAGCATTCATTCGCGGGTTAAATTCCATATTACCTGAGTTCTTAAAACGTCACATCACCTTATATGTGGACGATATTCTAATAGCAGAAGCCTCATGGGAACAACATAACCGCATCCTCAACAGTTTGTTACGTACTTTTGCAGAATCTGGAATTACAGTTAACTTGGAAAAGTCTGAATTCGGTAGGTCAAAGGTGAAGTTTTTAGGACATATTATTTCTTCTGAAGGCATTCAGCCGGATCCTGAAAAGTTAGAAGCAATCAGAGCCATTCCAGTTCCATCCACAAAAAGACAAGTCCGCAGTTTTCTAGGTCTCGTAAATTTTTACCGTCGTTTTCTGAATATGCAAATTCTAGTTACACCAAAACTTTGTTCTCTCACTGGAAAAAATACTATTTGGAACTGGGACGAACAAGCACAGTTGGAATTCAATTCTTTGAAAGAAGCGTTACTTCACGCGCCAATACTAGCTCATCCAGATCTGTCACAAGATTTCTGCCTTAGCACTGATTCTTCCAAAGTTGGTCTTGGTGCCCATTTATTTCAAGAAGCCATAGAAGATGACATTACTGTTCAGAAAACCATTGCTTTTGCTAGCCGAGTGCTAACAAAATCTGAAAAAAATTATTCCGTTACTGAATTAGAAGCTTTAGCTATCGTTTGGGCATTTAACAAATTCCGTTTCTTTCTTTCTGGTAAGCACGTAAAAGTATACAGTGATCACCGTGCATTACAATTTCTTATGTCTTCAAAATTAAATCATGATAGGTTAAAACGTTGGGCATTGTTTCTGCAAGAATTCCGCTTCACAATAGTCTACATTCCCGGCAAGGAGAACATTGTTGCGGACGCACTGTCACGCGCACCGGCTGGGCTTGAGAAAAGTAACACAGAAGGCAACCTCGAGAAAAATTTCAGTATTCTTTACATTCAGAAAGTCGCCTTTGAAAACTTCATCACCACATCTTTAAAGGACATTGCTCATGAACAAGATAAAGATCCGATTTGGAAAGACATCAAAGGTAAATGGCATGAAAAGACACACACTCAGATTCGGCATTATTACCTGGTTAGAAACAACATACTCTTCAAACGCTGCACTGTTGATGACAAGCTATGGGTACTTTGCATTCCAGACGATTTTGTTAATAAGCTCATTTGGTACATTCATTTCAGCTATGCACATTTTGGCCCACGAAAATGTTTTCATATTCTTCGAACGACTTGTTATTTTAACAATATGGAAAAGCGAATTCGAAGAGTCTTGTCTATTTGTAAACTTTGTCAAAAGGCGAAACCGTCTACTATCTCACATCGTGCTCCGCTGTTTCCTATCATTCCTTCTAAATTAAAAGAATTTGCTGCTGTTGATCTCTTGGGACCGCTTGTCAGAACATCTAATGGATTTGCATACGTTCTAGTCGCTGTTGAACTTACTTCAAAATTTGTTTCTTTCACTCCGTTACGTAAAGCCACTGGACGGTCTGTATCCAACGCCTTTGTTAAAAATTTCTTACGTGAAGTTGGACACGTTAGTAAAGTCATTTCAGATAACGGACCGCAATTCAGATCTGCTGTTTGGTCACGCATGCTTCGGAATCATAAAATCAAACCTGTTTTTATTTCATTGTATTCACCACATTGTAACCCGTCTGAACGGATTATGAAAGAAATCAATAAGCTTTGCAGACTTTATTGTCACAGAAAGCATCAGCATTGGGACAGATATTTACACTTATTTCAAAATGTGCTGAATGAAATGCCTCATGATTCCACTGCTTTACCACCTACTCTTGTACTGAAGAATGTAGAACCACCGAACAGAATCAGAGAGCTTGTACCTTTCCCGAATACACGTAAACTGCGACACAAAGACATAATTGATTTGGCTCTTAAAAATATAAAATCTGCAGCAGAGAAAAGGAGAAAACTACACGGTAAAGCAAATGCAAAGAAATTATATATTGGTCAGAAAGTTCTCATTAAAGCTCATTCATTGTCACATAAGAAGAAACACTTGAGTCACAAATTCTTTCTAGTTTACAATGGACCTTACAGAATCCGACGTATACCACATGATAATTGCGTTGAAGTTGAAACTCTGCGTACTAGGAAGAGTAAAGGTTTACACCACATTTCTCATGTCAAACCATTTATTGACAGATAATTTGCTTTTTAACTTAGTCTTTGCAATTTTCACTTCACGCTACTTGTACAATTTGTCAGAGTTAAGAAACTGTTAACATGCAACATTTTGGTTTGCTTACGAGTGGATTCTGGATTTGAGGTGCTTTCTGTGAAATGCCAGATGACACAGTGGTTGGTTTGTGTGACAGCTACACGATTATATCACGACGTTACTAATGAGTGACAATTTACAATGTTGCTTTTGCGGTGTATCTGTTTGATATCTGCACAGTTTTTCTGAATTCTTCTGTAAAGTAAAACATGTTTTAGTGGTGACTTTTGTGCTATTGCTACAAGGAGACAGCCTTTTCCGTAGGACAACAATACGTTACAGCACAGTACTTTCCTCATCACGGCAATAAGCGTAATAAGTATGATATCTATACGCAAAGCATTTCACTTTTGTGTATCATGAGGTAAGTACATTGACTTCTGCAGAACTTAGCTTTCGGAGGACAATAACTACGACACTCCCCAGAGATTATCTTAGAGCAAGACGCACATTTAGCGCTACTGGACACGTATTTGAGTGATTAATTTTGTACTTAAGACATTTATTTTTAGAGATTTTTGAATTACAAAGAAAGTTTTTCGTGACACATTTCATTTCATTGCTGTAAGCTGTAATACCTGAGGATACAATTACAATAAACCTCAGGGGGGTACACGCCTACTTTGTGTACCATGTGTTTGGCAAGCACAAGGAGCCCTAGCTAATATGGTATTTGCTTATACAACTTTACACATCGGTACCATATTTCTCTAACACATAAATTACACACCTATCTGATCATTTAACAGAGAAACAAACATCCTTTTACTACGTCAGTGACACATGTTTACGCAATTACAGAGTTGGATTACTTCACACTTAAGAAATTGTACTTTGTCTGTACTTTGTGCACTGTTCATATTTTTTTGGAACCATTGTGATACTATGAGAACTTTGAATGATGTATTTGGTAAGGGAGTATAATTTTTAAAGTACGTTTGAGGTAGATGACACTACTGAAATGAGCAGAGAATTTTCTTTAGGTTTTGAAATCATTGGAGGAAGCTACGACGTTTTTGACATTTGACTGAGGTGTTATGATGTTATTTTTACGACGACGATGTGTATTATGCTGTTGAGGTATGTTTATGTCAATAAAATTCTTGACCTATGAAATGTTTTTATATGAGACTGTCACTGTAGCGGAAACTGCTGTCGTAAATATTTCCGTAAGAAAGTTAAGTGACCACCTGCACATAATGCGACGTGGGCACCCAGGTGTGTCAGACACCTGGAGAACAAGCCTTTTCAGACGCTCAGGTAGAAAAGAAAGCCATTAGGATGTGCCTTTCATCGCTAATGCGACACGCTCGTTACTTGAAAACATATGATTTTTGTAATGCGTTGTGGGCACACAGCTGTGTCAAACACCTGGAGAATAAACCATTAGGATGTGCCTTTCATCGCTAATGCGACACCCTCGTTACTTAAAAATTTATGATATTTACTGAAATGCCTAACAAAATGACAAGAAATATTTTTACATCTGCACACCTGATTATGACAAGAGTCTTTGTACGAGAGTTGAGAGCAATTAACTTATGAAATGAAATGTCACATGACTACTGAATGACATTTTTATGCTTTGGTTTGTGTAATTGCTTATTTCATTTGATGTCTGGTTTCCAGCTGTGTTGCAGCATTGCTTTTATAAAATGAGATGCATTTGCTAATGTGAACTCTTTCTGTCAACAGATCTATTAAATGATAATTTTGTAATCCACATTCTTTAAAAAAGGAGCACTTGGAAAGGAAAGAACAATAAGAAGTAACTCGTAACAGTAACACTTAATTTTCTTTTCAGGTACATGGTAATATTTTTTTTACAATAAGTTGTTATGGTGCACCACTTTAATTACATAGACATTAAGATGACCACTTCAATTACATAGACATTAAGATGTGAATATGCATTTCCCTTGTCTGCATTGTTGTTTTTACTGTAATATTTTTTCTGGTTGCGCTATGTCATGTTTAGGTATAAGTTGCTGCTGTTTGCCAGGCATAGTGTTATTGAATTTGACTTTTGCTAATTTATGCTGCTAGCTTTGCCAATTTGCATTTTTTGTCATTTCTGTTTGTGTTGATTTGTTGTGATGCTGCATTGCCTCGTCCCTTGGTATATATATCTGAGCTCAGTAGATTTAAGTTAGCTTAAGAGGGGGTAGACTATATATGAAACTGACTATGGAGAATAGGTAAAGAATGCATTGCGAAGAAAGATTTGGGCCCCAATGAGTATTGTACAATCAGAAATAATTATTTTGAAAGAAAGATGAATAGAATACAGGAACGAGGTATAGGTAGGATTTTCTTGTAAATAAATGATGAGGTAAGCAATATGTGAACATATAAATACAGAAAGCATGCTTGGATAGGATTTTTTTGGTGGAAACAAATGTTGAAATAAGACGAAAGATCTATCGAATGAAGTTGTGGGGTGGACTGCAGTACCAAATGTTACACTGAAAACAAACCCTGTCCTTTCCTTTTGTGTTATCCCACTATGTGTTTGGGTACCCGTGTGTATTGGTGTTTTTCCTGTCTTTATGTGTTTAGCTGATGAGAGCTCTGTTGTAGACTTTTTCTAATAATATGTTATTTACTTTGTAAAGATGCTTAGACATTATTTATTCTGTGTTGTTTTAATGCTCATGTGTGAAGTTGAATTTTTAAAAGTGATTCTGATCTTTTATGTATGTACTCATGTCATCATTCCTGTAACACTGATGTATATGTTTATTTCTATTGTTTTGTAAAGCCTGCACTACAAATATTATCTGTATTGTTATGTTTTTAATGATGTATTTTGTATCTTTGTAATTGTATTCTTATGTTATATAATTGTAATTGACACCAGTTACTCAAATTAAGTAACTTGTAAGCATTCATTTCACTGCACACATTTCTGTTGGTCATAGTATATGGACAATATGTGAGAAGTAGGGACTGTTAGTGTTTGCACGTGTGTTAATAATTCAGCAAGGGACTGGATAACAGCATTGCTGGTTCTAAGGACAATTCCAAAAACTTTGTGAGTGCACAAGTGGTGGTTATGGACTTGCTCTATTATCCGCAAGACTCTTCAATGGTGATTGTGCACCTGCACAGTCGCAACAGATGGCTGCTGGCCATCTCTACAAGGACAACAGTGGGTCTGCTCCTCTGGTGGCCCACCAATACCATACTCTCTACCAGGACTACAGTGGGTCTGCTCTGTGATGACCTACCTACCAATCTTCTTCAAAACGTCGAATGACTCTGCTGTGGGTTTGCTCTGTTGTGGCCCATTACCTGTCAGCATGTCAAGAGTCAGCACTGTCTTTCCGTTGTAAGGACAACACTACTTCTTCAAGACTGCATGGAAATCCACTACTTCTGTGTGCAATTTTTTTTACTAATGAGACTTTGTGAACAAACACCTGTAATTACTATTATGATGAACAATCTGGACTGTCTTTATGGACTGTGAGAAAATTTTAGCTTTTGACCAACATTGTATCAATAAGTGTGTGCATTGGATATCTTTGTTAGTGTAATTATGAAAAATTTTATCAAATCATTATTGGCCACCGGCCAAAAACATTTTGTAAAATTTTTTGTGGGGAGCATGGGGGCTATGTAAGTAGGCTGTTTAGGCTTTCTTTATGTAAGTTTGCTGTTTATGTTTTTTATTGGCAACGTTACATAGCACTCTGTATGAAAATCACTGGCTGTGCTGTGTGCAGTATGTGGCTAGTTTGCATTGTTGTCTGCCATTATTGTCATGAACTGCTATAGCTGGATGCGAACAGCGCGTAGCGCTGGGCAGTTGGAGGTGAGCCGCCAGCAGTGGTGGACGTGGGGAGAGAGATGGCGGAGTTTTGATAATCTGTAAGACTGAATGTCAATTATGAATATTAAGGTAAATACATTGTTTGTTCTCTATTAATATCTTTCATTTGCTAACTATCCCTATCAGTAGTTAGTACCTTCAGTGGTTTGAATCTTTTATTTAGCTGGCAGTAGTGGCGCTCGCTGTTTTGCAGTAGCTTGAGTAGCGAAGATTTTTGTGAGGTAAGTGATTTGTAAAAGGTATAGGTTAAAGTTAGTCAGGGCCATTGTTTTGTAGGGGTTATTGAAAGTCAGATTGCGTTGCGCTAAATAATATTGTGTGTCAGGTTAAGCACAGGCTTGTATAATTGTTCTAAGTGGACGTTTCACATGTAAAATTGTTCAAAGGGGACGTTTCATGTTATAGAATATAGACCATTCTTTGATTTAAATTCTGAGGAAGACACTCCTAGCAGTGTTGAAACCTGGTAAATTCGTTAAAAATAGTGACAGAGGGCTGTTTTTCTTTCAATTGTAACTATTCACGGTCTCTGATTGTGCAGCCATGTACAAAATTTTTTGATGTCGGACACGTATTTTATAATCAATTTATTTTTGTGCTTCTGTGGCCCACCTGTTATTATTTATACCATCATAGGTGCAACAAGCCTTTACCGAATTCCGAATGTTATTTCTCTATATTTTCAGCCAAACAGTGGTATTTACGCAACAAGGGCGAGATGAAAAAGACTGAAGCTACCTTGTTTTTAGGTAATAAATGCACTTTAGTGTAGCCATTCTTTCCTTTTGTCTCTGTGAAAAACTCAGGTTCAGGAAGATCCGCAATTAATCAGTGGTTGGCGTATCCTCCTCACTGGAGTCGAAAAGTTTTCCAGCCGCAATTTTTTGAGACGTTGATGTAGGAGGAAGTCAATGAATGTCAAATATGACGCGACATTTAGTACTCCAAATCGTTCTGTTTCCCCGTGGCCAAAGTACAATTCGGGTAGTTACATTGTTCTGACGAAATGTGCTTTTATTTCTTTTGAAACACATGCTTATTCTCACATATACTTTTCCTCAACGAGTAGGCAGAGTAGTTTACTTTAACATTTGTCAGTTGCCATTAAACACTTTCAAAGGTACTCAGTAACGGAAGATGCCTGTTGCAGCTTGTAAAACACTACCCATAATCTTAGCGGTATATGAAGCCGATTTCAGCCGTTGTTCTGAGTGCTGTTCAATCTCATGAGTCCTCATCTAGTTCACAGCTACAAATCAGCACTAGAATCGCTTGTATTCTTTTTAAAACGGTCCAAACATTACTGAAACATTTGTTTTGGTTTTGTCCAATATTTAACTAACCCGGCAGCCATCTTGCGCAAAGCTTTCACGTAGTTATTTCTTAATGTCAGATGTACCGTTTTGTTCCTTCTTACACATAAGGCGCCCTCTATTTTACACACATTTAATCGCCATTCACCAATATCATAGTCTGCTCTTTCGTCAAGTTTTATTTATATTTGCAACTTCCAGGCATTCTGCATGAGAACCTCAGTCAAAAGAGATACACGCAAGTTTGAATTCAGTTGCTCATAACTCAACTGTTGAAAATGAAGGAGCAGATTACTCATAAATATTTAACATTTTGCCAATCATTTCCTTCTGTTACAAACTGTACAAAAGTGTCACGACGGCTTGGTACACAGCTTGTCCATTTGAAAACACGCACACGTATTTGACTTCATTAAGAAGACGTGCAAACTAAAATGCCCCGCAATACGTAGCCCCCACAAGGTAAACAAAATTTAATTGATATCTTCTTCCTGTACTTACTAAAGCGAGAACCTTCAAGTTTATCATTGTACATTATTTTCTTCGTTACCTCCCTTTTCTTCGTATTTCAGTAACTCTTATCTCCCTAGAAAGTGTCCGCAAGAGTCTCCATCTTTCTCTAACGTGACTAAATTATGAAACGCACGAGGTGTTCGGTGTTGACTGCTATAAACTGTATGAATAATACTCGGAAGCTTGCGTGCGGAGGTACCAGGTGGTTATAATTTAAGTGCAGCCACTCGCAGAGTACCAGTGTGGGCTGCAGTTATCGCATGGCAGCGGAACTTCGTAGATATTCTAATGCGGCAATGCGGAACCGATTTACGCTGAAAAAAAAAAAAAATCCCAACTTTGTGCACCAGGAGCAAATCTAGCGCTGTGAAGACAAGAAAAAAGTGTAGAAATGTTTCCATGTGTAATGAATTAGGAATGGGACGTGGGTAGCAAGTGTCAAACAAGTGAGAAAGGTATAATGTTGCTGTTACTATTAGCAGCCATTCACGTAATTTGTTCAGTATGAGCACTGGAGACGTCGAGGAAGTGCTGTATAGCGGCAGATTTGTACCTGGTGGCCAAAATTAGAACTAACTTTTTTACAGCGTAAATCGGCCCCCCATTAACGCATTAGAGTATCTACCATGTTTCGCCCACACTGGACCTCTGTGAATAGCTGCAGTTTAATTACACTACTAGCCATTAAAATTGCTACACCGCGAAGATGACGTGTTACTGACGCGAAATTTAACCGACAGGAAGAAGAAGATGCTGTGATATGCAATTGATTAGCTTTTCAGAGCATTCACACAAGGTTGGCGCCCGTGGCGACACCTACAAGCTGCTGACATCCGGAAAGTTTCCAACCGATTTCTCATACACAAACAGCAGTTGACCGGTGTTGCCTGGTGAAACGTTGTTGTGATGCCTCGTGTAAGGAGGAGAAATTCGTACCATCACGTTTCCGACGTTGATAAAGGTCGGATTGTAACCTATCACCATTGCGGTTTATCGTATCGCGACATTGCTGCTCGCGTAGTTCGAGATCCAATGACTGTTAGCAGAACATAGAATCGGTGGGTTCAGGAGGGTAATACGAAACGCCGTTCTGGATTCCAACGGCCTCGTATCACTAGCAGTCGAGAAGACAGGCATCTTATCTGCACGGCTGTAACGGATCGTGCAGCCACGTCTCGTTCCCTGAGTCAACAGATGGGGACGTATGGAAGACAACAACCATCTGCACGAACAGTTCGACGACGTTTGCAGCAGCACGGACTATCAGCTCGGAGACCATGCGGTTACCCTTGACGCTGCATCACAGACAGGAGCGCCTGCGATGGTGTACTCAACGACGAACCTGGGTGCACGAGTGGCAAAACGTCATTTTTTTAGGATGAATTCAGGTTCTGTTTACAGCATCACGATGGTCGCATCCGTGTTTGGCGACATCGCGGTGAACGCACATTGGAAGTGTGTATTCGTCATCGCCATACTGGCGTATCACCCGGCGTGATGGTATGGGGTGTCATTGGTTACAGGTCTCGGTCACCTCTTGTTCGCACTGACGGCACTTTGAACAGTGGACGCTATATTTCATATGTGTTACGACCCGTGGCTCTACCCTTGATTCGATCCCTGCGAAACCCTACATTTCAGCAGGATATTGCACGACCGCATGTTGCAGGTCCTGTACGGGTCTTTCTGGATACAGAAAATGTTCGACTGCTGTCCTGGCCAGCACATTCTTCAGATCTCTCACCAATTGAAAACGTCTGGTCAATGGTGGCCGAGCAACTGGCTCGTCACAATACGCCAGTCACTACTCTTGATGAACTGTGGTATCGTGTTGAAGCTGCATGGGCAGCTGTACCTGTACACGCCATCCAAGCTCTGTTTGAGTCAATGCCCAGGCGTATCGAGGCCGTTATTACGGCCAGAGGTGCTTGTTCTGGGTACTGATTTCTCAAGATCTATGCACCCAAATTGCGTGAAAATGTAATCACATGTCAGTTCTAGTATAATATATCTGTCCAATGAATACTCGTTTATCATCTGCATTTATTCCTGGTGTAGCAATTTTAATGGCCTGTAGTGTATAACCACGCTGTATGTTGTCGTCTGAGCCAACTGCGCGCTGCCGTGTGGAGTATCTGGCAATCGGCTCGTGCGCTGGACCGCAGCGACAGAGCGGTACGGGGCCGCAGGGCAAGAAGTGGAGCGGACTGGCGGCTGCGGGCACTCCCTGACGAAAGGAAACTTGGAGCGCCGTACTTGGCGAGCGTCGGCCATTTACAGATTCCGGTTCCGTGACTCAGAGATGCGGCCGCTACCGGCCCCTACCCGCCGGCCTTGACTGAGCCGATCTACAGGGAACTACCGATCCTGCCAGCACAAGGACCCAACCGTGCTGCTGGCTAACGAGGGCAAACTCCAACCCGTCATATCGAAATCTAGCTTCAGTCTTTTACTGACTGGCAGTCACATCGCTCAGAATTTTAGCTTCAGTTTATCCATGTTATACGGAAACAGTGGTTGAGAAGCGAGTGAGACTGGGTCGTAGACTAAGCGATTAGTAAAGGAGGGTAAAGAAAAATTTGGACTAGGAATTAAAGTTCGGCGAGAAGAAAGTAAAACTTTGTAGTTTGTTGACGACATTGTAATTCTCTCTGAGACAGCAAAGGACTTGGAAGAGCAACTGAAAGAATGGACAGCACCTTGAAAGTTGAATATAAGAAGAACATCAATAAGAGAAAAAAATTGTATTGTGGTCGAATTAAATCTGGTGACGCCGCACGGGGTGGCCACGCGGTCCGAGGCGTCTTGTCACGGTTCGCGCGACTCCTCCCGACGGAGGTTCGAGTCCTCCTTCGGGCATAGGTGTGTGTGTTGTCCTTAGCGTAAGTTAGTTTAAGTTAGTCTAAGTAATGTGTAAGCCTAGAGACCGATGACCTTAGCAGTTTAGCCCATAGGATCTTACCACAAATTTCCACATTTCCAAAACCTGATGAGGCTTAGGGAATTCGATAAATAATCGAGACACTAAAAGTAATAGATGAGCTTTGCAGAGATGAAATTTGCTATTTGGGCATTAAATTAATATGATGGCCGACGTAGAGAGGATATGAAACGTAGACTGGCAATTGCGAGAAAACGTTTCTGAAGACGAGAAGTGTGCTATCTTTGAATATAGATTTAAGTGTTTCTGTAGCACGTCCCCTTCGTGGTGTAGCAATTTTAATTGCCAGTAGTGTATAATATCCTACTGCCAGGCGACAATCGCTGCCCGGGTAAGAACCACCTACCTAACAAGTCAGTGGGATTTGGGGTGAAACTGAAGCATTGTCCACGAAGCGCAAATTCCCAGACTTAATTGATCCCCCCCTTCCATCAGCCACCGTCCCGCCATTCTCTTGATTTGGGGCAACTTGTATTGAGATGGACCGACTGGGAAGCTGACGTTATAGTAATTGTGGGGAAAATGGCGCTCCAAGAGGCGCCGCGTCAAACGGCATCGCAGGCTTTTGATTTTGCTTGTGACGGGCGACGGGTTTGACACGTCACTGGAAGTGTACTGAACCCACTCGCTGCCCAAATACGGCCGCGGGGGGGCAGCTGATGCGGGAACCGTGCAGTTAATTAGCAGCCCATTACAGATGCAGCGGATTATTACTGCGACGCGCAGGCGGTTTTCTCTCTGAGAGTCGCATAATTAATCCCATCGGTGGCCATCGCTTTCCTGAGTAGGGCGGAGGTCGCGCGCTGGTTTCCACACCTCTCCCCCCCCCCCCCCCCCCTCACCGAAACCCGCTCTGTCTATCTATGTCTGGCGTCCCTCAATATTCACGTGGCTGACTGTCGTGCAAAAGCCTTCTATATCACTTCACACGAAACCGAATACTGCTCTGTGCGTGGAAAAAGGATCAGCTGGCCATTCCCACTAGGTCCTCAAGTAGAAGAAAATTATTTTAAAGGGAAAAAGACAGTTGTTGTTCTCCCAGTTCGAGGGAACGGCTAGAGCCGGCTGTGCGCCGTCGCTCCAGCTTATGGATTCGTAGTTGTCGTTTGTTGGCAGGGCCGTTTCTACCACTAGGAGAAACATGACGGCCGTCTAGGGCGACAAAATCTTTGGGGTGAAAAATGGCGAAAAAACTTAATTTCAAGCCAAAAAGTGAAAAAAATTGAGCAAATGAAGAGAAAAGATGGCAAATAGGAAAAATTATAACACCGAATTATATTCGAAAGCATACGGAACAGTTACTCAATAAATCTTTGCTTGCTTTGACGAAAGTAAACACACTGTCTCTACGAACTTCAAAACTAAAGCAGCTGCTACCGAGTATGAAATGGAAGCAACGGAAAGGGCTAGTGACTTTAGACAACCACAAAATCCATCAATCACCGGAATTCGAACCTGGACCCATGTCGGACGAATCATCATCCGAAGGCAGTCGCTTAGACCACTGCGGCTAGTAAAAGTTGTAGAACATAAGATTTATTCCTCGTTCTAAAAATGTGTCAATAAAAACAGGAACGAAATAACACCACGATTATTCAGACGATCTACCCTGATGCTTCTCAGTGTCGCCCATCAGTATAGGAAAGATTCAATGGTACCAGAATATAGTTCCTCACATTCACTTGTCTATTTCCTTGCAATTAAATACGTAATTAGTGTCAAATTTGAATTCACTGGTATGTGCTCTCTAGTTTTAAATATTAACTACATTTTTCCTATTGCAATTATTTTGGGAAATTTCAAAAATTGAGGAAAAAAATAAGAAACTGAGGACATTTTTGAAGCAGTTGAGGACACAGAATGAAAATGAAGACTATCCCGAGACAATGAGGAGGACTGGGCACTTTAGTTTAATAATTAAAAGTGTGGTATTGCATTGTTGTGCCGTTGGTTGTTGAAGGTGATGGAGAGGGGATCGGGGAGACCGATCCTAGTAAAAAAGAGGGGGCGTCATTTTCCAGTTCTCTCATAAGGCGGTAAAACACCTAGCAACAGCCCTGTTTGTTGATCGACACAGAGCACCTTGGAGGGGACCGGCCATGGTAACCGTGGTGTACGGTTGCCGAATACAGTACGCTAGCACAGGTGTTATCTGTGTGCGGTCGGGCGGAACAGACATAGCTGCTAGGCACTGCCTATACTAGTTGCTGATTCCCAGCACATTACAGATGGATCTGTATGGCGGAGAACAAGCAATGCATGAAAAAGTAAGCGTTATGTTGGCATGCAAACAGTTTTGGCTTGCGTTGGGACAAGTGGCTCATTTACTTGCATGAATCTGCGGTTCATGACTGTGCCTTGAAGTTTTGTATATTCAGTGGGAACAAGGCGCCCGCACTCTTAAGAATTTTGTTTATGTTTTAAGAAGGGCAAAAAATGGCTTCGTGTTTCATTATGTGGTTTGTTTAGTGTGATGTTTTGCTAGCTCACTTATTCTGGTGGCGGCAACTTTTCTTTAATTGCCACTCGGTGCCGTGAGTAATACATTATTTCTTCATGGTTGTGTTTTGAAGTAAGTAAAGATTTAAATAGGTTTTGAATTTGTTTAACCTTGGTATTCGAAGATCTGTTTTAAAGAAAGCTTCTTTAGGATTTTCCTGTTCAGAGAATTTTAATTTTCTTTTAAAAGTCATGGCACTTTTACCTGCAGTTTTTTTAGTATAGATAATATGATTCACTTACTGATTGCAAAGTTTTATTAATCATAGTTTTTTCTATTGCGGCAAGATTCGGCGAGTAAGTTTTGATCCTTTTAAAGTGGCTTTCTGGTTTTTGAATTGCGGCGTTACTACCTAATTCATCTGTTACTGCTACGTTCTGCAGACGTTTTACATACGAGTTTGAGATTTCTTCTGAGCCTTGAATTTGTCAATGTATTTCTAAGGGCAGCTGTCAGGAAGGCTCTGGGCGGCGTTTGATTGTGAAGGCTACGTCATCCGTTGCACCTGCAGCGCCAGTATCATTTGAATTTGTTGTAAAATGTGCAAGCTATGATAGGGTATAGTTGTTTGTTCAACTTACATATTTATTTGTAATTTACTATTAAATAAATGTTCAAAAAATGTTCAAATGTGTGTGAAATCTTATGGGACTTAACTGCTAAGGTCATCAGTTCCTAAGCTTACACACTACTTAACCTAAATTATCCTAAGGACAAACACACACACCCATGCCCAAGGGAAGACGCGAACCTCCCCCGCAACGAGCCTCACAGTCCATTACTGCCGCGCCTTAGACCGCTCGGCTAATCCCGGGCGGCTAAATAAATGTATGCCATTTATTTGTATTTCTTCTGGGTCTGTGTACACGAACCTTCCAAGTCCGAACTGAGCATAACTGACAATTTTGTTCAATGGTATTTTAGCTACAGCTAAATTTTTGTTTTGAATTTCAAGTTGTGAAGCTGAGTTTGAGTTTACATAACTGAATTTTTCAGCTGTGACTGCGGATTCGTTAGCCAATTCTTCTGCACTGTTGTAGCAGGAACCTCTTTACAAATCGTTATTACGTCGACATGGTATTTGTATACGGGGCCGGCCGGAGTGGCCGTGCGGTTCTAGGCGTTACGGTCTGGAACCGAGCGACCGCTACGGTCGCAGGTTCGAATCCTACCTCGGGCATGGATGTGTGTGATGTCCATAGGTTAGTTAGGTTTAATTAGTTCTAAGTTCTAGGGGACTGATGACGTCAGAAGTTAAGTCCCATAGTGCTCAGAGCCATTTGAACCATTTTGTATACGGGTTTTTGTAATGAAACGCTGCTGCTTCTTATATAGAGTACAGTAGACCATTTCGTAAGTGAAGATCGCCAGATCCAAAATTGTTTACTTTGGTTTGACTGGTGCAATGTTCAGCAGTCATATTCCAACTGAACGTGCAAATGAACAGTGTCTGTATGCATTGGAGGACATCGTTCAGTTGGTTTAATGTAGTCCTTGAACAACTACATGCAAAATCTTTACATTTATCGGTGTTCTACGTATAAGAATATGGCGGACATTTATCCACAACCTTTATCCTCGTCATTTAACACCTTTTTATTGGTTAATTTCAGATCACAGTGTAATTCTGGTAATGGTGTTAACTGATACAGTGTCTTTGCACTCGTGACGGTATCAATAAGACCCGTGACTCACATCGATGGTTCAACGAAAACCAACGTGCCCAATTTGGAGACATCATCAAGAAAACGTCTCTATAAATGATTGGTGTGGTATGATAAGTGCTCAGTTAATTGGGGCTCTTGTGATCTTACAGGGTCACGTTATCTAGACTTCCTTGAAAAGGCCGGCCGCGGTGGTCTAGCGGTTCTGGCGCTGCAGTCCGGAACCGCGGGACTGCTACGGTCGCAGGTTCGAATCCTGCCTCGGGCATGGGTGTGTGTGATGTCCTTAGGTTAGTTAGGTTGCCTGTGTTCTTCCAGCATGACGGGAACGTGTATATTTCACTCGGCACATGACACATAATTTATTGTTTAAAACCAAGATTCCCCGGAGGGATCGGTAAATATGGTCACTTTCTTGGCAACCAAGGTCCATGGATATTGGCTCTTTAAATTTTTGCCTGTGGGGCCGGTTGAAAGGCGCCATCTACAAAGAAAAATTAAACACAAAAAACGAATTGATCGCTCGGGTTATCGCTAATACTGCCCTCTAAAAAGAACACCAAGACGACCTCAGAGGAGCATCATGTGGTATCGTCAAGAGAATTCGAAAGTGCGTTGAAGTCGGAGGTGGAATTCACGAAAATCAATTCTGAATTTAATCATTTGTCTTTGTTAACACGTGTGAGTGTTTGCTTGGGTTACGTCATAACAACTGAATCTCTGCAATGAATAAAAACTGAACAAACATTATATGGAATGATTTATTATTTTATTCATGGCTGTGATTTTCACCAACTGTAGTGTATATTTCAAAATAAAATTCAGTCGTCAGTTGTAAATATATTATTTCGCTTTACCGGTTTCGACAGATCGATTTGTCATCTTCAGAAGCCTACAGAATTACGGATATTGTAATTTTTCAGGCCTTGACTATATATTTGTGTGTGGTGTAAGAAGTATATTACAGAAATTTGCTTGGTATTGGTTTAGCATATGTCAGTATTTTCTTAATAGAAAAATGGTTCAAATGGCTCAGAGCAGTATGGAACTTAACTTCTGAGGTCATCAGTCCCCTAGTACTTAGAACTACTTTAACCTAACTAACCTAAAGACATCACACACACCCATGCCCGAGGCAGGATTCGAACCTGCGACCGTAGCGGTCGCGCGGTTCCAGACTGCAGCGCCTAGAACCGCTCGACCACACCGGCCGGCTCATAATAGAATCCTAATGGCATCATATGTCCAAAAATGTGCATATTGTGGGTGATTGTTGTAGATGAATAGCCATTGTCTGTAGATATAGGCATCTGAAGATGACAAATTAAATTGTTGAAACCGATAAAGCGAAATAAAAACATATTTGCAACTGACGACGGAATTTTATTCTCAGTTATTTGTACGATTTTAATCGCTTTACTCTATACTATCACCATCTAAAATGTTTAGCATTCCTCCTGAAAGATTTCCTACCTGTATATGTAGTCAGAGGAGAACCAAAGAGCATCGGGAAGAATAAGAGCGTAACCGAGCTAAAGTGGGATATAACAACAATGCGAGAAATCCGTTTTCACTGCGCATGTTTCCCTCTGTTGGCTAACATTTGGCCCTCTTTGGGATCGATGGTGCGAGGTCGGCTTTGGACGAGAGCGGGGCGTGACAACGCAACGGCGCGCTTTGCCCCATCGTCATTCCGCGAGCGCCCGTCGCCGAATGTCACGTTTCGCTTTGAGAGGAGCCAGCCATCCAGCCAACCAGCCACTATCAGCCGCGCGGGTAATTGGAGACCACTTGGTGCTGCAGTGACTGCCGCTCTCGCTAGTCGGCTCGCCGCTCGCCGAGTGGCTGCCACCTGCGAGCCTCGCAACACTCTGATACTTTTTCTAGACCGTCAAAAAAGCTAGAAGCTGCAACAGCCTAGGCTTCGGTGCTGGTGCCATCTAACGCCATACATAAAAATGATATATGCTTCTTCATCTTATTTACGTTCGCAGAACATTCATCCAGTTATGATGAAACTTTGATGAACTGGTTTCCTCACACCTGCGAAGGTTCTGTGATGTGAAAGAAGCTTCATACAGGAACATCTGGAGAAATTACACTCAGATTTTGTGTGTACATGACCAGATATTTGTATAATCATATACTTAAATAAAGATGTGTGTGTGTGTGTGGTAGACATACTACTTATTATCTGGGAAGAAGTACTGGGGCGGGAGGGGGATGGGAATAAGGACCCCATAAGGTTCAGGGTGGGGATGAAAAGGTTTGGTGACACCTGACATCTAGGCTGCACTGCATGACAGACATTATGCGGATAATGTATTCCGAGGCATTATTTTTCAGCACACTCTCGTACTTGTGGTATTAAACCATGTGGCACGATATTTGGCCCCGAAACAAGGTGTGGTTGATGCGTTGAACAACACAGATGAAAACACAGATCGCGCTTCATACATTCAAAGTATTACAGATCAACTAATTACAGGGAAAAAATACAAATAGGTCATTTTCGGATGTTTCTGCATGTCATACTTCTCATCATCATCTCGACTCCAAGCGGTACCATGGGTATCTTACGCTCGCAGTATTTTTTTATGCAAACAATGAGTCATGTATATACCAAACTTGGTTGAAATTGCTCCAAGCGTCCCTGATTACGCTTTTACATCACGCTGTTTTCTCCAAAACCTTCAGCCATAGGGGTGTTAAGGGTGTTTTACTGTAACAGTAAATTTATCCAGGTTGCAAGTGATATATCTGCAATTTTGGTAGAAATTCATTCAGACATTACAGAGATATTCTAACATGTTATATTCTTTGCGCCCTCGCTGCCCTATTCCCCAAAGTCTTGGGGTGAAAGATTTCATCGTGACTGTCACCAAGGAGTCTAGCGACCCTGAACAATATGGATTTGATACTAATACTTGTCACATTTTTACACCCCAACCCATTCCCAGGGCTGGTTAGGATATATTACACCACGATATTTTTTAGAAGGAACTAGTCATTTACTCGTGGCTTCAGTCATGGACACAAACAGCACATGTATTGCAAACATCTCCTCCTCCTCCTCTCTCTGTCCATCTCTTCCTCCCCTTTCTCTGTCCACATCCTTCTGGTCACCCCCTGTCCATCTCTTCCCCCTCCTTGTCCACCCTCTCATCCCCTGTGTGTGTGTGTGTGTGTGTGTGTGTGTGTGTGTGTGTGTGTGTGTGCGTGCGCGCATCTCTCCTTCCCTCATTTTCTTCCAACTTCCTCCTCTACTCTATCTGTCCATCTCAACCTCCCTCCTCTCACTCTCCATCTCTTTCTCCTCCTTTCTCTATCTATCTCATCCTCCCCACCTTACTGTCCATCTACTCCTTCCCACCTGTTCATCTGTACACATTCGTTCTTATACCTCCTGGAAGGCATACCGATACAGTTTATGTTTGTACCACTTACTATTGTTACAAATGGCTGCGGCTCCACCTACTTTAATTTATACTAAAAGTAACCTTTTATTACCTCTGTGGTTTCTGGTTAGTATTTTAGCTGTCTTTCCAGCTTCTTACAAGTTCTCAGGTTTATGATTATCCTTTTACTGCGTTGGCTGTGGAGAGAGCTTCTGACAGTGATGTATGCTGAACAAGACCAGGCCTATACAAATATCTTGATATTAAGAAGTAAACCTGCAACACCTTATAAACACTTTATTTCCTTGTGGCTTGGTCTGAATTTGCCCAAGGCATCAGATATCTGAAAAATACTATGTTTCTTAAGATTGGTGTAAAGTTACCTCAAAAGTGTAGCTTTTACCCTAACATGGCACAGTTAGTGTGCCTTTTCACTTTCGGAAGCACTCCACTGCTGTATAGGAAACATGTTACAATGTCTGTTGTGATGTGTACTTTATTTTGTGTCCAGTATCTTCAAAAAATGGGAAAACGTGGTATAAAGTTAGACACTTTTCACACTCATGACCAATTTCGTTTAAGTTCATACACGTTAAATTACATGCGCCTCACAGCTGCAATCTGAGATACAGAAATAGCGATGTATAGGGAAGAGTGAGGGAGGATTAACGTCACTCGCCGTACTGCCATTTGATAAACTAATACAGGAGAAGATCCTTTGGCTGTAGTTACGGCGAATGTTGCAGATTGGGCTGGAACCGAACAACCTGAAACGGATTTGCTCCAATAGCCATGCCGATACGCCTGGCGCAAAGCTGATTAGAGGGAAGAGTTTCGATACGAAAGTTTGACTGGAAAATGCCAAGTCAGCGTATCTGATGACTGGCTCTCTCGCCGCGAGATGGGAGACAGTCTTGCGCGCTCATGAATAATTAATGTGAGCGTGGCTGCTGCGACGGGAGACGGCACAACGTCGGTCGCGGAAGAGATCCGCCACGCCTGCAACTTCCTGCTGGCATCTGCGAGCTACACTTGAGCTGCGCAGGAGCGCTAGGCTCAGGTGCCGAAGGAAACGCGCTGACTGTGTTTACGGCCACCTTTTCACTACTGTTCGCTATACACTTTCACTGCGATTGCGGCTTTCCTGACCTACTTACCAAGGACAATCGTCTGACGACTTAACTACCCTTTCAAGTTCGCCACTTTTGTCGACGCAGGAGATACGCTGGTTGTTTAGCTGAACAATGGTGCAGTGCTTCGTCATTTCTCTTGCCTTCTGCTGGAGACTAGTTGTCACGATCGGAACGCGCCTCATGTGGCACTAGTGAGGTAACTCCTTACTCTCGTTTTTCAAGCCATCTGCTTTTCACCTCATTTTCTGTTCTTCGTCTCATAGTATCTTAGCTTAAACTCTTTTGTGTCTAGATATCGTAACACTTATGCACAATATCGACCGTATTTGTTTCGCGCAATTCTATGCTTTCTTATGCTAATTTACACAGGAGCGGCAAAGAAGTTGGTATTCAAATACAGAGATATGTAAACAGAAGAATACGGCGTTACGGTCGGCAACGCCTATATAAGAGAAGAGTCTGGTGTAGTTGTTAGATCTGTTACTGCTGCTACAATGGCAGGTTATCAAGATTTAAGTGAGCTTGAACGTGGTATTAGAGTCGCCACATGAGCGATGGGACACAGCATCTCCGAGGTAGCGATGAAGTGGGGATTTTCCCTGATAACTAATTGACGAGTGTACCGTGAATATCAGGAATCCGGTAAAACATCAAATCTCCGACATCGCTATGGCCGGAAAAAGCTCCTGCAGGAACGGAACGAACGACGACTGAAGAGAATCGTCTAAGGTGGCAGAAGTGCAACCGTTCCGCAAGTTGTTACAGGTTTCAATACTGGTCCATCGACAAGTGTCAACGTGCGAACCATTCAACGAAACATAATCGATATGGGTTTTCGGAGCTGTAGGTGTTGTGTCTAGACAAGACAGTCTAGACACAGGGTGAGGTTACCGAAGGGCACGCGTACACACACGCCGGCTGGCGTGATGTCTGGAACAGGATACTTTAGAAGGCACTAAAGAAAAGTACGTATCGTCGGTTAATACTCAACTTTAATGAATCCTTGTGGTACATCGCTCTTGACTATACAAATTAGACTCTCTCCAGATATGGTTAATGGCGCCTTGCTAGGTCGTCGTAGCCATGGACTTAGCTGAAGGCTATTTTAACTGTCTCTCGGCAACTGAGAGAAAGGCTTCGTCAGTGTAGTCGCTAGCAAAGTCGTCGTACAACTGGGGCGAGTGCTAGTCCGCCTCTCTAGACCTGCCATGTGGTGGCGCTAGCTCTGCAAGTACTGACAGTGGCGACACGCGGGTCCGACATGTACTAATGGACCGCGGCCGATTTAAAGCTACCACCTAGCAAGTGTGGTGTCTGGCGGTGACACCACAGTAGGCCTATTCGTGTACCCTTGATGACTCCACGACACAAGGCTGTACGCCTCACCTGGTCCCATCAACACTGACATTGGATTGTTGATGACTGGAAACATATTGCCTGGTCGAACAATTCTCGTTTCAATCTGTATCGAGCGGACGGACGTGTACGGGTATGGAGAGAAACTCATGAATCCATGGACTTTGCATGTCAGGAGGGGACTGTTTAAGCTGGTGGACGCTCTGTAAGGTGTGGAGCGTGTGCAGTTGGAGTAATATGGGAGCCCTGATACGTCTAGATATGACTCTGACAGGCGGCACGTACGTAAGCATCCTATCTGATCACTTCATGTCCATTGTGCATTCCGACGGACTTGGGCAATTCCGGTAGGACAGTGCGACACCCCACACGTCCACAATTGCTACAGAGTGGCTCCAGGAACACTGTTCTGGGTTTAATCACTTCCGCTGGTAACCAAACTCGCCAGACATGAGTCGGCCGAGGTGGCCGAGTGGTTCTAGGCACTTCAATCTGCAACTGCATGACCGCTATGGTCGCAGGTTCGAATCCTGCCTCGGGCATGGATGTGTGTGATGTCCTTAGGTTAGTTAGGTTTAAGTAGTTCTAAGTTCTAGGGGACTGATGACCTCAGAAGTTAAGTCCCATAGTGCTCAGAGCCATTTGAACCCCAGACATGAACATTATTGAGCATATCTTGAATGCCTTGAAACGTGCTGCTCAGAAGAGATCTCTACCCCCTCGTACTCTTACGGATTTATGGACAGCCCTGCAGAATTAATAGTATCGATTCCCTCCAGCACTACTTCAGACATTAGTCGAGTCCATGCCACGTCGTGTTGCGGCACTTCTGCGTGGTCGCGGGGGTCCTACAAGATATTAGGGAGGTGTATCAGTTCGTTTGGCTCTTCAGTGTAGTATTTGTGTTTCAATGTTCTTTGACTATCACATTTAGAAATAACTGCTTTTGTTTTCTCTAAAGTTATTTAACAAGAACTGATTTGTGAATTTATCTTTTGAAACTATGTTCTTTTATAACATTTACATCTTTAAGTAGTGTGTGCAAAATCTGTTCTTGGAGAAGGTACGTAGGGCCGTACCGAATGTAAAACCTGGGGGGAAGTCACTCCGCAGGGGAAAACAGTAGGCGGGAATAAATTGTTAAAGCCACCTCATGTCCAAATCAACTGTGTTTCTCCCTTATTAAGTGATACTGTGCAATGAACGTTATCTTTTTTGCTTTGGTACAGACAGTGCACGTTAGTGGGAGACATTTTGTTACCAAAAAATTTTAAACTTTCATCTGTGCTGCTTACCAATACTTGCTAATCCCATTTATAAAATGGTAAAGTCACATACAGCAGTTAGTTTTCTTGATTACAGTATATTTGCTTGGAATCACTTGCCTAATTAGGCTGCCTATCATTTTTCATTTACATGATTACAATTTTACTTTACAACTTTAATAACATTGGTTCAATGAACGCTACTACAACTGCTGCTCCCTGTCAATAAGTAATGTATCTGGTTACGAAACAAAGCTCTATTCCTTAACTCCTTTCGAGGGAGAAACATTGTCGGGGACTTAGTTTCGCGGTAGTAACCCTTAGTGTTATAATACCTACAACACGCAACATACTTGATACTTTGCTTAAGCTACCATCAACCTGAACGTTACTTTGAACATTGCTTTACTAGGCACGGCTCTGTTGTGTGTGGTTAGTCCTCAAGATCCACACTCTGGGGTTTTCCGTCGACTGGTTCCTCCAGCACTAAGTCGAATATTCTGGGATGCTGTAGCAGATGAACCACTGACCTGTTATCGCCAGAGGTAAGGGTTTCCCTGGGGGTCGCACCTCGACCATTATTTCCAACGCTTCAGTTCGCACTTCACCGTGGCACTTAAATCCTTCACGTCTTTAAAAAAAAAAGTCTATTCAACAGACGCAGGATTTACCCCTTTGCTTAGTACATTTGTAGAATCACGAAGGATCAACAACAAATGTCGTAGCTGAATATAGAAAAATGTAATTGGGGAATTCGTTTAGACGTCATAACCATAACTTTACGCTCTTCAATGGTTCCCAATTTTGAGCGAGTCTATCGACCCGACCCCAGGTTCACTGTACATTTTCTCATTATTACGAGTAACAGTCATTTAGGACTGTGTAAATGGTAATCCATTCGCTTTTTAACTGTCATTTTATTTGCTTCTGGATTAACTATCACAATTTCGGCTTGTAGCCATTAACATAAACATTTCAGCATTAGTGTATTATTACAATATTACAGCTTTTATTTGTTCTCCTTGAACTTTAATCGCCTTTCCACATAACTCTACTGTTTGCTGAATGTACAGATTAAGTAACACCGGGGGGGGGGGGGGGCGACGACACTGTCTCCCTCCCTTCTCAACTACCGTTTCCCCTTCATGTCCTTCGACTGCTGCAGTCACACTCTAAAACTGAACTCCGACCGAACAGGCCATGGAGGCCCAACGGTACCGATCGGCCGCCGTGTCACCGAGCGAGGTGGCGTAGTGGCTAGCACACTGGACTCGCATTCGGGAGGACGACGGTTCAATCCCGCGTCCGGCCATCCTGATTTAGGTTCTCCGTGATTTCCCTAAATCACTCCAGGCAAATGCCGGGATGGTTCCTTTGAAAGGGCACGGCCGACTTCCTTCTCCGTCCTTCCCTAACCCAATGAGGCCGATGACCTCGCTGTTTGGTCTCTTCCCCCAAACCAACCAACCGCCGTGTCATCCTCAGCTCACAGGCGTCATTGGATGCGGATATGGGGGGGGGGGGGGGGCGTGTGGTCAGTACACCGCTCTCCCGGCCGTTTTGTCATTTTACGAGACCAGAGCCGCTACTTCTCAATGAAGTAGCTCCTCAGTTTGCCTCACAAGGGCTGAGTGCACCCCGCATGCCAACAGCGCTCGGCAGACCGGATGGTCAGCCATCCAAGTTCTAGTCCAGCCCGACAGTGCTTAACTTCGTAGATCTGACGGGAACCGGTGTTACCACTGCGGCAAGGCCGTTGGCACAATCACACTCTGGGCCTGTAAAAATCGTACGTTAATTTTTATAGCGGGGAGGAGGAGATTAGGCTTTAACATCCCGCCGACAATGAGAGGGGGTGCACAAGCTCTGATTAGCATGGAGAAGGAAATCGGCCGTCGCCTTTCCAAGGAATCATCCCGGCATTTGCCTTAGGCGATTTAGGGAAATCACGGAAAACCTTCATCGAGGAGGCCGGACGCTGGTCTGAACTGTCTACCGTTCGAATGCGAGTCCAGTGCGGTAACCACTGCGCCACCTCAATCGGTGTTCGATACAGTTCCCCACAGTTGTTTAATGAACAAAGTAAGAGCATATGGACTATCAGACCAATTGTGTGATTGGATTGAGGAGTTCCTAGATAACAGGACGCAGCATGTTATTCTCAATGGAGAGAAGTCTTCCGAAGTAAGAGTGATTTCAGGTGTGCCGCACGGGAGTGTCATAGGACCGTTGCTATTCACAATATACATAAATGACCTGGTGGATGACATCGGAAGTTCACTGAGGCTTTTTGCAGATGATGCTGTGGTGTACCGAGAGGTTGTAACAATGGAAAATTGTACTGAAATGCAGGAGGATCTGCAGCGAATTGACACATGTTGCAGGGAATGGCAATTGAATCTCAATGTAGACAAGTGTAATGTGCTGCGAATATACAGAAAGATAGATCCTTTATCATTTAGCTACAAAATAGCAGGTCAGCAACTGGAAGCAGTTAATACCATAAATTATCTGGGAGTACGCATTAGGAGTGATTTAAAATTGAATGATCATATAATGTTGATCGTCGGTAAAGCAGATGCCAGACTGAGATTCATTGGAAGAATCCTAAGGAAATGCAATCCGAAAACAAAGGAAGTTGGTTACAGTACGCTTGTTCGCCCACTGCTTGAATACTGCTCAGCAGTGTGGGATCCGTACCAGATAGGGTTGATAGAAGAGATAGAGAAGATCCAACGGAGAGCAGCGCGCTTCGTTACAGGATCATTTAGTAATCGCGAAAGCGTTACGGAGATGATAGATAAACTCCAGTGGAAGACTCTGCAGGAGAGACGCTCAGTAGCTCGGTACGGGCTTTTATTGAAGTTTCGAGAACATACCTTCACCGAAGTGTCAAGCAGTATATTGCTCCCTCCTACGTATATCTCGCGAAGAGACCATGAGGATAAAATCAGAGAGATTAGAGCCCACACAGAGGCATACCGACAATCCTTCTTTCCACGAACAATACGAGACTGGAATAGAAGGGAGAACCGATAGAGGTACTGAAGGTACCCTCCGCCACACACCGTCAGGTGGCTTGCGGAGTACGGATGTAGATGTAGATGTAGGTGTAATAATAATAATTATTATAATGGGACGTTTTTCAAGGCTGTAACAGGCTCATTTTCTGCACTGTTAAAAAGGTTAAGTCGTTTGCAGCAGGACACAGCTTTATTCCTTTGTTTGCGGTGGACGTGGAAAGTTAGCCTGCCGTCAAAGGCGACGAAAAAACAAGAGTTAAATGTAAACGCACCGAAGCCTGGCTGGGACGTTCTGTTCTCCGCTTAACTTTCCGGTGTAAATAACTTTCTCGCGCCAGGCGTAAGGCTCGAGGGCGACGGCGGCGATGGCCGCGGCTGTCTGTGGCAGGCCCGAAACCCTAATGGACAGCGCGGCTGCCTGAAGTTATACTGCGGGCTCGGTCAACTTTCGATGAGCGGCCTGCAGGGGCGCTGCAGCAGAAGCCACCGTTCCCGGCTCCCCGTCATGGTTCAGCAGATAACGCGACGTACGCTCGACCACGTCATTCATCACATCACGAACCTGTTCTGCCGACATTTCCTTCTGACCCTTTGTGCCCCTTTTTTTATCGTTTAACGCCACTGTCTCCTTCTGATATACACTACTGGCCATTAAAATTCCTACACCAAGAAGAAGTGCATATGATAAACGGGTATTCATTGGACAAATATATTATACTGGAACTGACATGTGATTACATTTTCAAGCAATGTGGGTACATAGATCCTGAGAAATCAGTACCCAGAACAACCACCTCTGGCCGTAATAACGGCCTTGATACGCCTGGGGATTAAGTCAAACAGAGCTTGGATGGCGTGTACAGGTACAGCTGCCCATACAGTTTCAACACGCTACCACAGTTCATCAAGAGTAGTGACTGGCGTATTGTGACGAGCCAGTTGCTCGCCCACCACTGACCAGACGATTTCAATTGGTGAGAGATCTGGAGAATGTATTGGCCAGGGCAGCAGACGAATCTATCCAGAAATGCCCGTTCAGGACCTGCAACATGCTGTCGTGCATTATCCTGCTGAAATGTAGAGTTTCGCAAGGATCGAATGAAGGGCAGAGCCACGGGTTGTCCACTGTTCAAAGCGTCGTCAGTGCGAACAAGAGGTGACCGAGACGTGTAACCAATGGCACCCCATACCATCGCGCCGGGTGATACGCCAGTATGGCCATGGCGAGTACACGCTTCCAATGTGCGTTCACCGCCATGTCGCCAAACACGGATGCGACCATCATGATGCTGTAAACAGAACTTGCATTCATCCGAAAAAATGACGTTTTGCCACTCGTGCACCCAGGTTCGTCGTTGAGTACCCCATCGCAGGCGCTCCTGTCTGTGATGCAACGTCGAGGATAACCGCAGCCATGGTCTCCGAGCTGATAGTCCATGCTGCTGCAAACGTCGTCTAACTGTTCGTGCAGATGGTTGTTGTCTTGCAAACGTCCCCATCTGTTGACTCAGAGATCGAGACGTTGCTGCACGATCAGTTACAGCCATGCAGATAAGATGCCTGTCATCTCGACTGCTAGTCACACGAGGCCGTTGGGATCCAGCACGGCGTTCCGTATTACCCTCCTGAACCCACCGATTCCATATTCTGCTAACAGTCATTGGATCTCGACCAACGCGAGCAGCAATGTCGCGATACGATGAACCGCAATCGCGATAGGCTACAATCCGACCTTTATCACAGTCGGAAACGTGATGGTACGCATTTCTCCTCCTTACACGAGGCATCACAACAACGTTGCACCAGGCAACGCCGGTCAACTGCTATTTGCGTATGAGAAATCGGTTGGAAACTTTCCTTATGTCAGCACCTTGTAGGTGTCGCCACCGGCGCCAACCTTGTGTGAATACTCTGAAAAGCTAATCATTTGCATATCACAGCATCTTCTTCCTGTCGGTTAAATTTCGCGTCTGTAGCACGTCATCTTCGTGGTGTAGCATTTTTTATCGCCAGTAGTATATAATAAATTGGTGAGGTAGTCTCATACACCGGTATAACTGTACATTTATGAAAGACGTATCCTATTGCTCCATGCTGCGGGACATATACACTGAAGCGCCAAAAAAACTGGTGTAGACATTCGTATTCAATTATGTAAACAGACAGAATACTGCGCGGCTGTCCGCAACGCCTATTTAGCACAACAAGTGTCTGGCACAGTTGTTAGATCGGTTACCGCTGCTACAATGGCAGGTAATCAGGATTTAAATGAGTTTGAAGGTGGTGTTATAGTCGGCGCACCAGCAATGGGACACAGCAAAAAAAAAAAAAAAAAAATGGCTCTGAGCACTATGGGACTTAACTTCTGAGGTCATCGGTCCCCTAAAACGTAGAACTACTTAAACCTAATTAACCTAAGGACATCACATACATCCATGCCCGAGGCTGGATTCGAACCTACGACTGTAGCGGTCGCGCAGTTCCAGACTGCAGCACCAAGAACCGCTCGGCCACCCCGGCCGGCGGGACACAGCATCTCCGAGGTAGATATGAAGTGGACACTTTCACGTACCACCATTCCACGAGTGTACGGCGAATATCAGTAATCCGGTAAAACATCAAATCTCCGACATCGCTGCGCCGGGAAAAAGATCCTACAAGAACGCGACCAACGACGATTGAAGAGAATCGTTTAACCTGACAGAAGAGCATACCTTCCGCAAATTGCTGCAGATTTCAATGCTGGGCCATCAAAACGTGTCAGCGTGCGAATCATTCAACGAAACATACTCGATATGGGCTTTCGGAGCCGAAGACCCACTCGTGTACCCTTGATGACTGCACGAGACAAAGCTTTACGCCTCGACTGGGCCTGTCAACACCGACATTGGACTGTTGATGACTGGAAACGCGTTGCCTGGACAGCCGAGTCTCGTTTCAAATTGTATCGAGCGGGTGGACGCGTACGGGTATGGAGACAACCTCATGAATCAATGGACCCTGCATGTCAGCAGGGGACTGTTCAAGCTGGTGGAGGCTCTGTAGTGGTGTGGGGCGTGATATGGGACCCCTGATACGTCTAGATACGACGCTGACAGGTAATACATACGTAAGCATTCTGTCTGGTCACCTGCATCCATTCATGTCCACTGCGTATCTCGACAGACTTGGGCAATTCCAACAGGACAATGCAACGACCCACACGTACAGAATTTCTACAGAGTGGCTCCAGGAACACTCTTCGGAGTTCAGACACTTCCGTTGGCCACCAGACTCCCCAGAAATGAAGATTATTGAGCGTAACTGGGATGCCTTGCAATATGCTGTTCAAAAGAAACTCCACCTCCTGGTACGCTTACGGATTTATGGACAGCACTGTGGGATTCGATGTGTCAATTCCCTCCAGCACTACTTCTGACATTAGTCAAATGCATGCCATATACTGTGCACTTCTGCGTGCTCGCGGGGGCCCTGAACGATATTAATTAGGTGCACCAGTTTCTTTGGCTCTTCAGCGTAAAACGGAAACCATTCAATTGTATGAACAGCTTTGAATTAAAACAGTCCTGCTCCTGAACTACGAGAGACTCACGGAAAGGAAACTTAGAAAACTTTGTTCACTAATATGAAATGTAGCGGAATCCCGGGCAGGGTACTGCAAGCAACTAGTCCGATATCGACTTAAATAGTACGCGGTTTGTTTCGTACTGAACAATTAACAGCATAAATACAACGCTACTGAATGTGAACCCAGGGATGAATTTGACTGTCTGAAACCTCGCGAACGGAACAATCCACGGAGGCAAACGGTTAAAATGGCTCTGAGCACTATGGGACTCAACTGCTGAGGTCATTAGTCCCCTAGAACTTAGAACTAGTTAAACCTAACTAACCTAAGGACATCACAAACATCCATGCCCGAGACAGGATTCGAACCTGCGACCGTAGCGGTCTTGCGGTTCCAGACTGCAGCGCCTTTAACCGCACGGCCACTTCGGCCGGCGAGGAAAACGGTGCAGAAAGCATGCTCATCGACGCTAAGATGGCGGCTGGTACCGAACTCACGTTCGTTGTAGCTGCTCGCCTCCGTTGAACTCTATCAACTCTTAACAACTGCGCGATCATGTCCTCTCTCGTTACTTTTGTGGCCAAGTAGCCTTAGACTCTTCCGCCGACAGGAAGAGGGCCTTACAGTCCACCTAACCAGCGCTGCGGTGGCAATGAGCTCTCGTGTGCAGCGGCCACAAGTGACGGCCCTGGTGTCGGGACTGCTGAAGAGGCGGCGACTTGCGCGAGAACGACGGACACTCACGTGTCCTTCCTCAGCAAGTAGCTGTGGCCTGAATTTGAAACTAGCGGCTGGATAGCCTCTGCCAATATTCGTAATCTTGCAGTCTTGTAGGATTAATCAAATTAGGACCCGGAAAATTAATCAGCCCCTACAAGCCTATGGTCCGCTGGTTAGGCAAACCGACCGTGATGTCAAATCTTCGGGAAAAATTAGTTTCCTTAGCGAGTAATTGAAGATTAATTATGACGACTTTTAAAATAACAATTTAATCAGTTCGAAATGCTTAGCAAACGAAAGATAATTATCTGCATAACCGAAATCTGATGTCAAAGATATTGCTTTACTTTACTTAGTGCACTCTCCCCTTGTCACTGAGCTCGACCATGCAGCAGGAGAGACTGGTGGTAAACCTTGTGGCCAGTCCCCAAAAAGTGTGCTCTGTACTTACTTTGAAGGAGGTGATTAAAAAGGCACTGGACTTTTGTTGGGAAAATAAGCGTTCAAATCCCGAGTAGTAGTCCTGGGGCAGGTTTTCTCTGGTTTCTCTAAATCACACCTGGTTATTACGACTGTTAAGAAGAATCACCACTGCAGTTATTTTAAGCGTATTTATTAAGTGACGAGTGGCCTCATTCTATAAGCATATCCTGAGGTTCTACATTCCTGCCACTGCGTTTCCTGAGTTGTTTCGTATAGAACGAAACTGCCTGTAGCTTAACAAATGCATAGCTATTGTGGCTTTCTTAACATTCATATTAATCGGGTTGGAAGCACACCTTGATGCAGATGATTACTTTGTGTAGTACTTAGGAAGGCACCACGACAAATTTTTATCCGTAAACGACCCTGTTATGCTCGCGCCCCGTCTCCAGTGAGCTTACTGTTGACATCAAACATTAATATTTTTTCCTCTGGAGGCAATTATCAGTTCAACAGTTTCATACTGACAAGTGAGTCGTAACACATTAAGTACCACTACATTGTAAATCGCTCGATTATAGGAGGTATTCAAAATCGCCACCTCTGTGACCTCAACAAAACTTACACATCTTTCATCTGACAACGGTTTCGATGGAAAGCGTCGCTTTGGTTCCAGATGCAAAACCCCGCAAGTGTAGAGCTGTGGTAACCTGAATCAAAAAATTACTTATGAGACAGACAGACCCTTAAGACCCAAGGTAAACTAGTATACATGAACAGATTAATTAAGACAATGAAATATTAAGGTCCCAGTAGTGGATCTTTAAGGGGGGACAGCCTGATATAAAAAATGAAAGTATTTAAGGTGCTAACAAAAACCAGCTTTGAATGAGTACATTACTTTATTCAAACAAAGCAAAAACACAGAAGTGCGCCTACTATCTGACAATAAAAAAGTTAAAAAAATGAACAGTGAGCTTCAAATAAAGTAAATCTCACGGTTGTCAAAGTTACTTCAAAAGTTCAAAATGGACTCCCATAACTGCGACTGATGTTATGAAATAACTCATGGTTTTCGTACTGACCGATTACAGTGACTGCTTACCTGAATCTTAAACAGGGAAAAACGCGTACATGTACCAGTGCACTGATGGACGCCGAATAGTTGACTGCCAGTACTCATTACGATATATTGATAATTTTTACTTATGAACCGTCTGACAGCAACTGAATAAAACACAATTTTAGTGCCATATGCGTTTCGCCTTTATTTTCTGCAAGGCATCATCAGTGGCCTGGAATATGTACATATGTTTGCTATTTAATTTACATTTTTGTCACTCTACCTATAGGTTATAAACAGTTCTGGTGGTTGGTATTTCCTATTAAGTAGTAATGTTTGAACTGTACTTACAGGTTGCGTGGACAATTTATTATATATTATGATCCTGTTGCATTTTTGGTGTTGTTCTTCTTCTTATGAATGCCAATTTGCGGCTTTTTTTACCACATTCCACAGCACTATGAACTGAACGCTTGTTTCAATGCAATGTTTTGGTTTCTGTTGCCGACTGTCAAATGTTTTTGCCAAAGATCGAATGTTATTGCCAAACTTTCGAATGTAATTATTGAAGTATCTGTGAATTGTTCGTGTATGCATTTGTGTGTGCGTTTGTGTATGTGTGCGTGCGTGTGTGTGTGTGTGTGTGTGTGTGTGTGTGTGTGTGTTTTAAGGTGTGATATAATTTTTTAATTTTTTTGTTCTGTGCATGTGTGTTTTGGTGTGGTACACGCAACCTGTAAGCACAGTTCAAACATTACTACTTAATAGGAAATACCAACCACCAGAACTGTTTACAACCTATAGGTAGAGTGATAAAAATGTAAATTAAATAGCAAACATATGTACATATTCCAGGTCACTGATGATGCCCTGCAGAAAATAAAGGCGTAACGCGTATGGCACTAAAATTGTGTTTTATTCAGTTGTTGTCAGACGGTCCATAAGTAAAAATTATCAATATACCGCAATATTACACGCAACTGAGGAAGACAGGACTACAAAAGTTGAAGATGCCAGTACTCACATTAAATTCTGATCAGGGATTGTCCTAACGTGCCAGTGCTGCTATTACTGCTCACCATGAATCCCAGCACAGGACGAACATTGTGTTGCCTCATTCTCTCGCGCTCTGAAGTATGAGTGTAGGATCGCACATCTGCAGACTAGAACGTAGGAACCGCAGCCAGCCCCTCATGTAGTGACGGCAGGCTGACGAGATGTGCTCTGCACCACAACCCATGTCAACGTTCCCTCTTCTCTATTTGATTCGAACAGCCAACTCTTTCCTTCCTGCCAAGAGAGCATGGCAACCATTGATTTTACAACTACTCTCTGTGCACCAATGGCATAGCTGCTTCTTCAGCAAAATATCCCACTAAGAAAGCATGTCACGTTGAAAAACTCCAGTGACTTCTCTATCCTTCTGCCGTCTCTAGAAACTTCCCTCTACGTGATTGGACGTCATGACGTCACAAGTGTTTTACCAATCGACGTTTTTTCATTCCGGTGCTAGCCTCATTTCTCAGGTCCTGAGAAAGTTAAGGAACTGTACCCAAGGCTAGCTGCTAATTCTGTGGCATCTTCATGTTTTATGGAAAGCTGGAGTGCTGAAGGCACTGTTCTTGGCACGGGCAGTGTACTGGCCTCCTGCTGACAAAAGTTCTTCGTCCCATCCCAAAGCTCTGTGCTTGGCTGGCCAGAGTGGAAACGTGTCGCAAAACCAAACAATAGCTGCAATCCACCAGGGAGTCACCCTGACAACACTTCTCTCTATACCTGCTGCATTGCCCGGCTTTGTTTCAGTGATTACCTGTGTCCCAGCTGCACACCGACGATTGATTTTTTCTGCCTTGATGAGCAGCTCATTTCTTCTTCTAATATTTGCTAGTTTTCATGTTAATAGAACTTGGTAAGTGTCCCCGACCAACGAACATTACAAAATGTTCAAATGTGTGTGTGGCCGGCCGGAGTGGCCGTGCGGTTCTGGGCGCTACAGTCTGGAGCTGCGTGACCGCTACGGTCGCAGGTTCGAATCCTGCCTCAGGCATGGATGTGTGTGATGTCCTTAGGTTAGTTAAGTTTAAGTAGTTCTAAGTTCTAGCGGACTGATGACCACAGCAGTTAAGTCCCATAGTGCTCAGAGCCATTTGAACCATCAAATGTGTGTGAAATCTTATGGGACTTAACTGCTAAGGGCCATCAGTCCCTAAGCTTACATACTACTTAAGCTAAATTATCCTAAGGACAAACACACAAACCCATACCCGAGCGAGGACTCGAACCTCCGCCGGGACCAGCCGCACAGTCCATGACTGCAGCGCCTCAGACCGCTCGGCTAATCCCGCGCGGCTACGAACACTACATCGGAGAATCTGAACGCCTAATTATTGTAAATTGGTAGCAGTAGATACGCAGAGATGAAAAGATTCGCTTTGTCGTGATATTACACGGACGAAAATGCGAATACTCAATAACTAGATTGTGTTGAGAAATGGAGAGGAAGATGGGAGGATTGGCAACGAAATGGTAGCAGCGCCAGGCCACAAACTACACTCTTACGGAAGAAAAAACGCATTACGAAGGTTTTAACCTAATGTATCGGATATCAGTAGGTGTGTTGTACAAACAAATGATCACAATTTTCGTTTGTGAAGATATTTCTCTTTAATAAATTACCCATTTTTTCTGAAATTGAAATATTTGTCTGTCTGTACATGTGCACCGCATTTATCAATTTCCTTCCCATTCTGATAATTCCTTCGTGGTGCGTATTTTTTTTGCCTTAGTGTACATCAAAATAGCTTTCTCTTGGTTTACCGTCTATGCCCTATTTCTGTTAACAACGCAATTTGTTGCCACGTTTGAGTTTTGCCCATCAACGTTGAACAAGAATAATAGGTACCTTTCACGTGCAGCCATTCGACTGCCTGAAAGACGTACGCATACGAGAGAAGTCTTCCGGCGACGTGTCAGTTCCTCGTTACGCCCGCGTTACGTCACGCATCCCGCTGCGCTCTCTTGTTTCGGACTCGGGCAGGCGTTACGTTCCGCGAGTAATTTGAAAATTGCGTCCGAGTCCATTACGACAGAGAGAACGCGCTTTGATCTGCGATGCTCCGGGCGCGGACAGAAAGAGCGAACGAGCGGAATAAAGGGTCCGCAATACTGCGCAGATTCGGACACCGTGACGTCATGCCGACCCGAGGGAGCGTTTGCGTCACTAGGAGAGGCTAGCGGGGTCGAAATGCAAAGAATTGCGCCAAACAGCGAATGCAGAACAAAGTGCCTCGGCAGCCCCTCATTCCCGCGAGCGGCATTGTTCCTCGGCTCGAATTCACCACGTGCGAACAGTACTGTGACTTGTCTCCGGCGCTCTTGCCGCAGTTGGCCTTAGCTTCAGTCTCGGCACCATCCCAGGCTACACAAAACGCACTCATCAAATTATTCGTCAGGTCATCTGGGGCGAGTCTGTTACATTTGTGTACTGCTAATCAAGAGCAGTTATACCGTTATGTAGCTGTGTGGGTAGCCCCTTAACAGTTTCGCATCGTTTTGTTTTACTTTAAGTCTCGTTTTTTCAGAGGGACGTCTTGTAGAAATTTTAACTTGCTACACTAACGAGCCGACTAGGCAGATGTGTATAATAGCCCGAGGTTCTTAACGGGGAAAGTGTACATAGCTACGAATACGTGATGGGCTGCGATCACAAACGCCCCGATATCGATGGATTCCGACGACGGCTGACGTCAGCCGAAGACGGCTGATCTTTTCAAATCAGTATGCCACTACTTTCGCGGTCATACTGTAGCGGATCTCATCGCCCAAACCTACGTACTTCAGACGAAATTCAGTGAAACTGACCGACGTTCTGATACACGAAAGGTGGAAAGTGAGGAACTGAGAGGTTTAGTTGAAGAAAGTGTGACACACTGAGGATGAAAAAAAAATCGTAAGCGGGATATATGTCAGAATCTATGTACTGAAAGATCAGGTTTACTGGAAACCACAAGTATGGAAAATCTTTATCGGAAATTTTACACGTAAATTATAACCACAAAAAAAAATTTGTTCAAGTGAGAAAGGTGGCATATCTTGTGCCTAAAGTCACTTGGGGATCTTTTTGGATTGTGATAGGTGAGCATTAGCTGTCTGCAAATTATTAATACTGTTTACTGGTGTTTTTATGCCAGTAGGATGGTGACTCTGTTCTCTGAAGCGCTTTACAAATGTTGTGTATATTTCCATAATAAAAATTTCACTCTGTAGTGGAGTGTGTGCTGATATTAAACCTCCAGGCAGGTTAAAACTGTGTGCCGGACCGAGATTCGAACTCGGGAATTCTGCATTTTAATCTGTCAGGAAGTTTCATATTAACGCACACTCCGCTGCAGAGTGAAACTTTGATTCTGGAAATATCCGCCAGGCTTTGCCTAAGCCATGTCTCTACAATATCCTTTCTTTCTAGGAGTGCTAGTCTTTCAAGTTTCGCAGGAGAGTCTCTGTGAAGCTTGGAAGGTAGGAGACGAGGTACTGCCGGATGAGGTGAGGACGGGTCGTGAGTCGTACTTCGGTAGGTCAGTCGGTAAAGCGCTTGCCTGAAAAAGACAGAGGTCCCGAGCTCGAGTCTCGGTCCACCACACAGTTTTTGTCGGCCAGGAAGTTTCTTGGTGTGTTTCCATTTTCGACTGTTTTAGGTGTTCAGAGTATTTTATTCTAAAATTTATGATTCTCTTTCACACGTATGCTAGATGACAGTAATTGAAGGTTTACAGACGCATGTCTGCAAAACTACAAATAAATACAGCAGAACAGTGTGTTTGTACTCTAGCTTTTTGAGGTCACCTTGAATCATTTCCAGTATGTAAGACGACGTTTCTCACTTCGTCTCACATTTTCGTAAAACCTGTCTTCTTATTCCATTGACTGAGGACAGCGTGCATAGTACTCGCCACATCCTTTTCGAGGCAGATGCTCATTTACGTGTACTTGACGTCTTTTTAAGAGCAAAAGCCGCCTTGTCCATTACAGCTGTTGCAGGGGCAGGAAACTGTTTAAAAAGGTTCCTGAACAACGGAACAAATCGTGTGTGGTCCATGTCTCCATGGTAATCACTTGCCTTTTTCGACCGGGAACCTAGATGTGCATCGGGAACAAAACCACTGCCGGCCGTTGTGGCCGGCCGGTTCTAGGCGCTTCAGCCCGGAACCGCGCTGCTGCTACGTTCGCAGGTTCGAATCCTGCCTCGGGCATGGATGTGTGTGATGTCCTTAGGTTAGTTAGGTTTAAGTAGTTCTAAGTCTAGGGGACTGATGACCTCAGATGTTAAGTTCCACAGTGCTTAGAGCCATTTGAATCATTTTTTGAACAAAACCACTCGAGGAACCTGCATGGACTACAAGTGATCTTGCTCCTCTTCCCGTAGGCTCATGACCACTGCTGCTTAGAGTGTCATCCGTCTAGCATTTACTGACAGCTTCTCCGGCATTAATCCACGTTTCCTGTAGCCATATTATGGAAGGAATGTCCTTGCGCACAATTTTGTTCAAGAATATGCTTCGAGCCGTTACAGTATGTGCCTTTTCTGACAGGACTTTCCGTCCACTTAAAGATTTGTAGCGGAAGCCCATACTTTCTAGAACAATTTTCGGTGAAGTTTCCCCAGCTCTCAAAATTCACTATCTTTTAACGACACTAGCAATTTATCTACGGTAGGGTACTCTTTCCTGCTGTGGTAAGCTTAAATAAGCCTGGGAATAGCATCAGTCTGGAAAGAATCAAGTCAGTGACTGAATGTTTTTTTTTCTTTCCAGCAGTCGCTAAAAATACATTATCTGATCCAGACGTCTGGGAATCATTACGACTCACTTCTACATCTCTCAACTCTTGCAACAAGCCCTGATCTAGGGTGGGGGGAGGGGGTGTGTGGGGGGGGGGGTGCGGCAATGCGGGGTATCTGCACCGCGCAGCAATTTTGGGGGGAGGGGTGCCAATTCGCATTCTTGAAGAGAAAAACCTTGTTTCACAAAGCGCCTAGCACCCAGCGCACATTGTTCCACCGATATTCATACGATTTTTAAACGCATCCCTGTTGGTTATTGAACAGTTTTGAACACATTCTAAGTTGATTTCTGAACGAATCATAAGTTAATTTTTTGAATGTGTGCACAGTGTACGTGATGCCTCTGCCAGGGGAATCTCAGTCGCATCTAGGAATAAGAAACTTTCCCGCAGACAAAAGGGAGCTGTGCTATACGAACCGAACCGAATAAACTCGAACGTGTGAATGCCAATTGGTGTGTGTTTATGAGGCTGATTGGGTGTGCGAATGATCAGCGCTGTTATAAGTATTAGCGAAATCCATAGATTCAGACTTCCAGAGTGGAAATAAACGACTAACACGAATAACAGGTAAGAAATATTACATATTAATCTTCTCGGTGTATCCAAGAAAATGAAATTTTGATAGAAAATTTTTGCCATATCGCTACACTGCTATGAGCCAGCTGTACAGTCCCCGGTTAGCAGTCGCTTAACTTCTATTTTCGCACTTCCGCGGAAAACGCGTTGTACGATCACATAATAACGTCTAACCGGATAATAAACGCGGGATAACTAAACTGGTTATTCTGGCAGGCTGAGGTGAAATTAACCGGAGAATAAGTTTTGACAATGGCAGGAATAGTTACAGAATTAATGATGACAATATTGATTGTCAGAACAAGGAAAGAGAAGAAATGGGGACATCACAGAAATTATATATGGAAGAATATGACGATTCCAAATTTATACAAAAAATTTGTACTCTCGTTTTCGATCTCATGCTTGAGAGATTGGAGCATAAGAATGAAATGTGAAACTATTTCCTAACAAGAAAACGTTTTGCTTGTAGTAGACCTAATAAGCATTTGCTATTGGTACTTCGTGAATTATACTCTGTCGCGTTATTTATGTAAGTAAGGTAGATAAAAATGGGCATTTGTGCTAAAACAGTATCGCTTATTTGGCCTGTGTTACACCTGCTGCAATATTAGAAAGGCTTATTTCGTTTCATCTAACAGACAGACGTAATCAAATCGAGAAACCACGCCAGTCTTGGTACTACTCGTATTAACAGCTTTTTCGGTATCAGGCAATGGCATTTTGTTTTTTCATATAGCAAAATGTTTAACGAACTTTGATGAGGTAATAGATTATTTTACAGAAAGGAAAGCACGCGGTGTAAAGCTATAGGAGAAAATGATGGGACCCAAGGACTGAAGAAATTACTGTATTAATTGTCTCTTGTCTTTACGGGTTTTATGTTTCCTATATTTAATTTTGTCACACAAAAGAGAAAGTTATTAGTGAATAGACAATGAAGAGTGCAAATTTTATAAAGAGTTCGTATTCTCCCTGTCACAAATAATCCCACTCAGTACTTTTTTCTTTTTTTTTTTCAAAGGAGGTTAGGAGGTTAAACTGGCCGGCTGGGAGCAGGAGAGGCGCCACAGGACATTTGAATTTCCACTGTTCTGAATACAGGTTTGGCGGTTTCCACTGCTGCATTACAAAATATACGCATTTGAATTCAACAGAGCGAACTACAGTGACATGCAAGTGAAGAATGCTGTGGGAAGAGGAGTGGCACTGCGCTTTGGAACACTTAAGACCAAGTAACATGTCTTACATTTCCTCGAAAAAAAAAAAAATTATTTATATATATATATATATATATATATATATATATATATATATATATATATATATATACACTCCTGGAAATTGAAATAAGAACACCGTGAATTCATTGTCCCAGGAAGGGGAAACTTTATTGACACATTCCTGGGGTCAGATACATCACATGATCACACTGACAGAACCACAGGCACATAGACACAGGCAACAGAGCATGCACAATGTCGGCACTAGTACAGTGTATATCCACCTTTCGCAACAATGCAGGCTGCTATTCTCCCATGGAGACGATCGTAGAGATGCTGGATGTAGTCCTGTGGAACGGCTTGCCATGTCATTTCCACCTGGCGCCTCAGTTGGACCAGCGTTCGTGCTGGACGTGCAGACCGCGTGAGACGACGCTTCATCCAGTCCCAAACATGCTCAATGGGGGACAGATCCGGAGATCTTGCTGGCCAGGGTAGTTGACTTACACCTTCTAGAGCACGTTGGGTGGCACGGGATACATGCGGACGTGCATTGTCCTGTTGGAACAGCAAGTTCCCTTGCCGGTCTAGGAATGGTAGAACGATGGGTTCGATGACGGTTTGGATGTACCGTGCACTATTCAGTGTCCCCTCGACGACCACCAGTGGTGTACGGCCAGTGTAGGAGATCGCTCCCCACACCATGATGCCGGGTGTTGGCCCTGTGTGCCTCGGTCACATACAGTCCTGATTGTGGCGCTCACCTGCACGGCGCCAAACACGCATACGACCATCACTGGCACCAAGGCAGAAGCGACTCTCATCGCTGAAGACGACACGTCTCCATTCGTCCCTCCATTCACGCCTGTCGTGACACCACTGGAGGCGGGCTGCACGATGTTGGGGCGTGAGCGGAAGACGGCCTAACGGTGTGCGGGACCGTAGCCCAGCTTCATGGAGACGGTTGCGAATGGTCCTCGCCGATACCCCAGGAGCAACAGTGTCCCTAATTTGCTGGGAAGTGGCGGTGCGGTCCCCTACGGCACTGCGTAGGATCCTACGGTCTTTGCGTGCATCCGTGCGTCGCTGCGGTCCGGTCCCAGGTCGACGGGCACGTGCACCTTCCGCCGACCACTGGCGACAACATCGATGTACAGTGGAGACCTCACACCCCACGTGTTGAGTAATTCGGCGGTACGTCCACCCGGCCTCCCGCATGCCCACTATACGCCCTCGCTCAAAGTCCGTCAACTGCACATACGGTTCACGTCCACGCTGTCGCGGCGTGCTACCAGTGTTAAAGACTGCGATGGAGCTCCGTATGCCACGGCAAACTGGCTGACACTGACGGCGGCGGTGCACAAATGCTGCGCAGCTAGCGCCATTCGACGGCCAACACCGCGGTTCCTGGTGTGTCCGCTGTGCCGTGCGTGTGATCATTGCTTGTACAGCCCTCTCGCAGTGTCCGGAGCAAGTATGGTGGGTCTGACACACCGGTGTCAATGTGTTCTTTTTCCATTTCCAGGAGTGTATATATATATATATATATATACCGCGTACATCTTTCAGAGAGAAGTTTGCTACAGAAGGGGGGGGGGGGGGAAGGTCACTATGAAGTTTTTGCCCCCGTTCGGAAAGATCGTAGATCCAGGGCTCTTTAGCAGTAATGTAACACTCCCTTACTTACCATTCCCTTGCACTAAGTCCATGAGTTTTTGCTGTGCGTTACACTACTTTATCGGGAGGAACCGACCGACGCCTGTCCATGAATACTTACACGTATTCTTTCTCCTGCTCGTAAAACTCACGAGTTCTTCCTAAGGATTCCAGTGACTGGCTGTTTAGTGGCACACCTCGACGTAACAGATAGGCACTAGGTGAACGAACCCTTTTCTGTGGCATTTTTCATGTATCAAGATTTTCTAAAGCACAGACAAACACAATCAGACGATAGAAACCAACTGCAACGCACATTGTTTATGGACAAACAAAACACAACCGGCAACGCGGAGCTTTGAGGTCACGACCGGAAGCGATTACTGCGCTAGGTTGGTTCGTGTCGCACCTGTCGCCTCGCGCTTCTCAGTCTTCACTTGTCAAACTGTTCTGCTGCCAATCTGAAACGCATAAGTCGAGTGGAAAGTTTCACCGGCCTCGGTAGAATTGGAAATGTTTTCTTTCTTCGCCCACGTTGGATCCATTCGTTCTGTCTTAATGGACCATTGTGTGTGTGTGTGTGTGTGTGTGTGTGTGTGTGTGTGAGAGAGAGAGAGAGAGAGAGTGTGAGAGAGTAGTAGTGCACGTTTATGTATAGATTCCACAAGCCACCATGCCTTTGTACGTACCATTGCTAGTTATTCCCTTTCAGTTCCACTCACTCTCAAAGAGAACGAGGGAAAGGAAAGACTGACTCTCTATATGCTTCCTCATTTCACTTACTTTGTCTTCGCGGTTATTACCCGTGATGCATGCTGGCGACAGTAGGATCGTTCTGCAGTCTGTCGCAAATGCTGATTCTCTAAACTTTCTCAACAGTATCGCTTCGCCGGCCGTAGTAGCCGAGCGGTTCTAGGCGCTACAGTCCGGAACCGCGCGACCGCTACGGTCGCAAGTTCGAATCCTGCCTCGGGCATGGATGTGTATGATGTCTTTAGGTTAGTTAGGTTTAAGTAGTTCTAAGTTCTAGGGGACTGATGACCACAGCAGTTAAGTCCCATAGTGCTCAGAGCCATTTGAACCATATTTTTTGTAACCTACTTCCTTTGTTTTCGGATTGCATTTGCTTAGGATTCATCCACTGAATCTCAGTCTAGCATCTGCTTTACCGACGATTAATTTAAATGGTCATTCAATTTTAAATCACTCCTAATGCCTACTCCCAGATAATTTATGCAATTAACTGCTTCCAGTAGCTGACCTGCTATATTGTAGCTAAATTACAAAGCATCTTTCTTTCTCTGTATTCGCAGCACATTACACTTGTCTACATTGAGATTCAACTGCCAATCCCTGCACCATGCGTCAATTCGTTGCAGATTCTCCTAAATTTCAGTGCAATTTTCCATTGTTACAACCTCTCGATATACCGCAGCATCATCCGCAAAAAAGCCTCAGTGAACCTCCGATGTTATCCAGAAGGTAATTTATCTATATTGTGAACAGCAACGGTCCTACGACACTCCCCTTCGGCACACCTGAAATCACTCTTACTTCGGAGGACTTCTCTCCATTGAGAATGACATGCTGCGCTCTGTTATCGAGGAACTCTTCAATCCAATCACACAATTGGTCTGATAGTCCACATGCTCTTACTTTGTTCATTAAACGACTGTGGGGAACCGTATCAAACGCCTTGTGGAAGTCAAGAAACACTGCATCTACCTGGGAACCCGTGTTTATGGCCCTCTGAGTCTCGTGGACGCATAGCGCGATCTGGGTTTCACACGATCGTCTTTTTCGAAACCCATGCTGATTCCTTCAGAAAAGATGTCTGAGGTCATCAGTCCCCTTGAACTAACTAACCTAAGGACATCACACACATCCATGCCCGAGGCAGGATTCGAACCTGCGACCGTAGCGGTCGCGCGGTTTCAGACTGAAGCGCCCAGAACCGCTCGGCCACACCGGCCGGAGCGAATTGATCGAATCTATCGGTAACAAACCTAGCACCATGCATCCAGACAATGACTGCTCCAAAATTCACCGCGCCACGGAGACAGATCAGGAGAGTACCACCTGCGTTCCTTGATCCTTGACGTTTACTCCAGTGACGATGTCATCTTTCAAAAGGTAACTGTCCTTGGGACAAGGTTACAATTGCGCTAGAGTAGTTTGAAGAGGATGAAAGTGATCTCACGTTGGCGTCTTGGCGACCAAATTCGCATGTCTTGAACACGATGGAACATATCTGGGGTGCCACAGGGCGCCCACTCCGCGCTCACAAACCACGACACGGGAACTGCGTGGCCTGAAGTACTTCCGGAAACCTACCAAGGACTTGTCCTGGGCATAAACACTTAATACTCGATGGACACAATTTCCGAGCTGGAAAATCGTTTGAAAAACGTGCAACAGAAAACACCATGGGGAAGGAAGAGAACAGTCGCGATAAGAAAAGAGGGCTAAAACAACTCCTTTGAAAACTTCAGCTCTGCTTTACATACAAGAGCGGCAAATTGAAAGTCTTACAGTCTCATTAGAAGTAAAAGCATGCATTAAAATTTTAATGTCGCGTCGACTTTCTCCGCTGTGAAGAAAGGTAAAAGTATAAAAGAGAGGAATTCTTTCGCACGCTTTTCTGGAGTCAAAGTAAAACCTTTGAAGTTACAAGGTGCTGAATCTATTTCAGAAACGCTGTAAACAGCAGTGATATGACAATGGGAAGCTTAAATGGCTTCAAAGTATAGGAAAATAATACAAAGCCGGCTGCAGATACAGTGAACTGTGACTACCTTCTTGAAAAATCAAGGACTAATATTAAAATTGTTGAAGTGACTGCGTAGCTCAGTAATCTAATAGCCTTTGTATGGTGGATGAAACGTACACTTTTAAAATTTGTTCCATTTACAAAGTATTTGGCATCTCTTGAATGAAGCTTACATTTTGACGTTGTCGAATATACCCGTATTCTACGATTCATTAAAAAATTTCTAGTTCCATTTACATACTGATCAATTTCAACTCTGACTGACATGGATAGCTTAACATTGCAGTTGCAGCTTTCTTCTGTACTGCGGTAAACAATAATATAATTCCTCCACAGGTATCATTCTCCACTACATAAAATCATTATCAAGAATTGAACCGTCTGTGGTTTTTGTGTACTGAAGTTTTTTTGTTCTGGCCATCTTATTTCTTGCTCTGACTTTCGTTCAGGCAGGGACTTTGTTGTTCTGCTTTGTCTTAGTCTTTGCATTCCCTTTTCATTTGTTCCTGTGTTTCACCATTTCTTCGTTCAGGTTAAATGTGTTTAATTCTTTTATGATTTTCTAATTTCTCTAGTAAAGCTCGTCTCTACCGTCCTATCCTGTTGAACTGTCTTTTAATGAGTGTCCGACATATATATCCGCACAAAAAATTTGATACGGCCATTACTTTTTATACTCCCAAGTAAGCAGTTTCTCTCTTCCAATACTTTTAAAATACGAGTAAGTCGATATGTGTTCCTGCCTTCTCCAGAGAAATTTTAAATTTTCATTAGGTTAAAAGCGGAAACATGTTAGATCAGAGTGTAATCTACCGTCGACATCGATGCCATGACGGGACCAGATCATCTGGACATGAGGGTAATGAAATAGACTCGGTCTGTTCAGAACAACTGTAGGAGATCATAGAACTTCAAGAACAGCTGTTCCTACAACTTATAACGTGAAGTTAAAGAAGTGCAGCATCGACTGCGTCACTAAAATTTTGGGTTGTTCCGTGAAGTTTGGTCGGATAGTTTATCTGGTACCGCCCGCATCTCGTGGTCGTGCGGTAGCGTTCTCGCTTCCCACGCCCGGGTTCCCGGGTTCGATTCCCGGCGGGGTCAGGGATTTTCTCTGCCTCGTGATGGCTGGGTGTTGTGTGCTGTCCTTAGGTTAGTTAGGTTTAAGTAGTTCTAAGTTCTAGGGGACTTATGACCACAGTAGTTGAGTCCCATAGTGCTCAGAGCCATTTGAACCATTTTTTTTATCTGGTACCGTCTGTCCGCGAGAGGCAGAGAACCAGATTTTAGACTCCGTCGTCCTACGGATTTGTCACATGTAATGGCAGCAAATGCGCTTTGTTAGTACTGAATTAGTGCATCACTTTAAGCAACCACAACCTATAAAGTATTAGTTAACATTAAACTGAAATTTAGGAACTACTGAGCAGTCACATGATGTAAACGTGGTGTAAACATGATACGTAAATGAGCTCCCTGTCCAGGCCATGAAGACCTAGGAGATGTCGACCGACCGCCGTGTCATCCGCTGCCTTCTGGTGTCATGCGGATGCTGTGTGGAGGGACGTGTGGTCAGCACACGCCTCTTCCGGCCGTTTTGCCGACTTTCCAGACCGTAGAGGTACTACTGTCCAGTCAAGCGGCTCCTCATTTGGCATTACGAGGCTAAGTGCACGTCGTAACACTCCTCCCACTAAGGAAAACTCCGTGGCAGTACTGGGAATCGAACATGGGTCCTCCGCATGGCAGCTACACCGACCACTCAGCTACGGAGAGGGACAAAGACGGTACATAGTTCCCAATAGTTTAATTTAGTGGTTATGCAGAGATACAAACGACACAGTGCTGCAGAAATGAAATGGAAAATAACGGAAAAGTTTGCACCGTAGAAAGAGAAACGAAGTTAGTCAATGTTTAAAGCCGGTGAAATGTAGCTGGAATTGTATAAAACGAAGTAAAAAGGTATTTTGTGTCCGAAAATTAACTTTAAAAATGAAGAAATAAATCAGTAGACATGAGCAGCTTTCATTCCTCTCCAGAATAAAGAGCTTTCACCCGTCTGATTTGGAAATTTAAATTTTATGAGACGTGAAATTTCTGTCACGTTCATCAGGAAAGTTATTAGTAGTTCCTTTCTCATGTTTACAGTAGTTTCGAGAAATCTTCTCCATTGCCATTTTGCTTTTCACTGCCATCTGGTAGTACTAGACTTTAGTTTGTGCTGCGTCCAATTAACTGACTATTCTTTGTGACCGCCGACGCTGTAATGGGTGCGTTCATTAACGACTCTTTACCCAAAGCCTTAGAGTGTGCTTAGAGGCAAAGAAGACTTCTCTCGCTGAAGCTGAGATCTTCGCTTTGTCCCCTAGCATATATTCCCTTATCGTTTGGGACATTTAGGAGATGGAGGCCTGATTCTTCGATTTTGTCTGAGGTATTACTACCCAGCAAGCTAATTGACAAATTGGACTTGTGGGTAATTAGTTGCCTCTGATTATTACAGTTAGAGAGCTGTTGAAATAAGTACAAAAATTAATCTTAAAAAAATAAATAGAAAGATTACTCGTAGCATAAGATGTCGCGTCGACAAGTAGCTCATCCGACGTGAGTCGGAGGATGTGGTGCTACATTTATTTTCTTAGATAATTAAGTTATAAACTGAAATAAGGAAAACTTTTGCCTCCAGATTTACTGTGTCCTTAGGCGAGTGAAAGACAGAAATTACATACCTTTTACTCTGTACAGGAGTAACTTTGGGCTAGTTAATATTAATGCAACTCCTTTCAAACTACAATTATTGATGATCACCAAGACGATTGTGAACGTTAGAGAGGGCCTTTGGTTTGAAGAAAAAACGCCAGGAGCACAGGGATATCTTTGTCATAGGTAGCTGACAGTTCGGCAATGTAGCAAATCCTCTCAGAATTCGTTTTCGAGAAGGACATATTTTGTTTGAGCAACAGCCGTTTAGGGTAGCAATACAAAAGTATGCCTATCCTGCTGGTTTGCTGATTTTTTTCTGCATATGTCAGAAGGGACTCGTGATGGGTGCCATGTTGGCGAAAGTAGGAGTCACGCACTTAAAGGAGCCCTTTTAAAAAACTATGAAGTCTTACTACTCGCACGACGTTAATGATCTACGTGATTTACTCGATCGTAAAACGACTGATTGCCACCGTATGCATAAATCAGCGAAATGCTGTGGCCTATAGGGTGGCTGGCACTCCATCAAGCTCCACTGTTATTTTTCGCTACCACTGCTTATCTCTCTTTTTCGTCTCTACCCTGTAGTGACTTTCTTGATGTCTTCTGTAACTTTTCTTTTAACTGATGTTTCACATCCCTGTCTCCAGATTTAAGTGCTTAATATTCGCTTACTTGCTTGTAAATCGCTTCTTCTTCTTTGGCGTTTCTCCCTTCCAGTTGGCCGCCTCCGACCTCCGCAGACCTGTTTCGTTCCACTCATCGATCTTATATTTCTGTCTTCGATTGCTTCTATTATGTATTGTCCCAATTTTAGCGCTGGCCTTTCTCTCCTTCTTCTTCTCGGTGACTTCCAGTTTAAAATCTTCCTTGGCCATCTGTCGTACCCGTAGCTCTCAAGTATTGTAGTCTCTGAAGTTTTTGTTATGGAGCACGTTATCTTCATTCGTCTCCATATCTGCTCATTTCGAATCCTATCTTGCCTCGTTAAATGCAGACATCTTCTCATATAGTCCATTGCCACTCTTCTAATTTTCTCCCGAACTTTCTTGTTTCAGTTCACATCTCAGCTCCATATAAAACTTTTGTAAATGTACAAAAGCGAAATACATTGTCACGGGTCGAATTTGGGCTCCTCTCATTGTTATTATTGGGGTATGGGCCTTCCTGTTCACCTACTTTCCCATGATGAGCTTTGGTTAATCCGCCGGATTGGCTACTTGATTCACGCTTGTAAGCAGGATCGTTAGATGCTGTAGTGCCACATGCTACAGCATCACCATCTTTGGATTCTACTTGTTAGAGAATGTGCCTGGGGAGTGGAGGGGGGGGGGAGGGACTAGGTGACGTCCCTAACACCACAAGCATACGCTCGGCTTGAACGAAAATGGAGAAGGAAATAAGCCGTTTCCTTTTCAATGAATGTGCACAGCTTGTGGTCTACTTTTTGCAGGCAATGTGGCTCACCGTGTTCCGTGAGGGGACTGGCCATCCTCCGTAATAAAGGAAAAAAAAACAATAAAAATGGAAACTAAAAAAACTGAAGTTTTTATCGGTGGAATCTGAGAGGTGTTATGCGACAGCCGCACATAACCACTGGCGATTAACTACGAAGAAACAGATCGAAAGAATGATGATAAAAGAACGGTGATTAGCATCGCCGCCTCTAGATCGTGGGATCCTGGGTTCGGTTCCCAGACGGGTCAGAGATATTTTTCGCTCGGGAGTTGGGTGTTTATGTTGTTCTAATCGTTTCATCTGATCTTCATGACAAAGACTCACAAGTCGCCGAAGTGAAAGAAGATTAATTTCTCCGTCAAGGTTAATACATGTACGTATTTATATGAGTGGTATCTGTTCTTTCGGATATGTCCGAATGTGCGGATGCACTCGCTCGACCGACCACTTGCGGGATTCAGCTGAATAGCTGCGAGCACATAAGGGATAATGGACGGAGCACACTACATCTATAGTGTGCGGCGTGCGGCAATTTGGACTGGATGGGAGGAATGCTCGGCTGGCAGAGGCGGTTCAGGCAAACGCTGTGGAGAAGTGGAGAGTCAGGGTTTGAGTCCTGGTCCAGCACAAATGTTTACACGTCATCGTTGCATTTAATGCAATGCTGAGCTCTTAAAATTTCTCTTTCAGGCTTTAAAACTGCAGTACCACTCTCTAAAGGTGACGAGGCAGATCTTGTTACACAACACCCAGAGACGAGCCGCAGACTATGACTTCGCATAAAATGCAGGGCTATTCTTGCAGAAAACGCCACAAAAAGCGACTTAACCGCAGCGTCTCAGTTGCCACAGAATTTTACTGGCGTAACCAACACATTTGTCACCCAAGACAGATACGGGGAACCTGTCTCGCGAATCCTCTCTAAAGCGTCAGTTTTCACAACTGACGATGGCGCAACAGGTTAGCAGAGGATGCGAGGTACTGAGGTCGTGCTCCATGCTGGACGCACAAACGCGCGGCTTAGAGTGGCGCAGACCAGGGCAGAATTGCCCACTATGGAGCACAGTATTAGTAGGTGCGCGCCAATGCTCCAGTGTGTGTGTGTGTGTGTGTGTGTGTGTGTGTGTGTGTGTGTGTGTGTGTGTGTGCGCGGGCGGGAGTCGATAAGATTGATAAACGGGAACGTCGTTCAGGCAGAGCGCGCACGAACGAACCATTTCCTCTGATGTAGCGACACATCGCGAAACTTGTTCGTCGCTCCTGAGCGCAGTTTGACATCCATACGTGACCCGCAACGCTGCGCCTAACCTCTTTCCTCGGTTTCGTGCAGCGCGCTTTAAGTGAGCTATCGCCTTGCCCCTGTCATCGACTCCGCGTCGACATCTACATCATAAGAAGAGAGAAAGAGGTTTTATTGCGAAGTTTGAATGAGAGTTGGTGCATCAGGAAATAAAACCATGATCATCATCAAGTTTCATATTTGATTATTTTAAATATAAATCTGGACCCAGATCAAGTCTCCGAGGTGCTATAGTGATACCGATCCTTTCTCATACTCCTCACTCAAGAAATAAACACACACTTATGTTGGTAATTGCACTGTAAGGTTTTTATATGAGAGGGAACTTCAAAGCTTCGATTCTAGCAGAAGAAGCAACACATTTCCTAACAGCCAAAGAAGACATCGGCCCTTTTGCAAGATGCATTTAAGAGGAAAGACGATACAGGGTGACCACTAACGATGACTTGATCTTCAAAGAAATTGAAACGAATAATTAAAAGTTATCCTCTAAATTAAAATACAAAGATACGCAAAACAAAGTGTATATACCACTGCATAAAAATACTGTATTATCAGATGGTGGTTCCTGAAATCTGACCTTTGTATGGATTCCTGAATGAAATGAAATGATCATATGGCACTGATGGCTTGGAGTCCCCACCTGGAGACGTTCGGTCCCGCCGAGTTGCAAGTCTTTTCATTAGACGCCACGCTGGGTGACTTGCGTGTTGACAATGATGAAAGGATGACGAGGACAACACAACATGCAGTCCCTGAGTGGAGAAAACCTCCGATCTGTCTGCGAACCGAACCCAGGCCCGCTCCATGACAGTCAGACCCGCTGACCACTCAGCGAAGGAGACAGACTGGATTCTTCAATGAATTACAATCTAAGACGGGGACAATTAAAAAAGCTACATAGTTTTACAAAAGGAAATATTTCGTGAATATATTTGTGCAGTAAAAATATGACTTACTTCATACCGAGTATTAGCGAGTACGATGGCTTTCAAACACGAAGAAACTGCTCCGTCACAGTTATTCGACCAACTCACTGATAAGAATTAGATATTATGACCATCCATGGACGTAACTGGCAACATCAACCATTTTTGTACGTTTCTTATTTATGAACATCTCTGATGAAAGAATCTCTTAACGCCGAAATTGCTAAAGTTTTGTTTTCCTTGACACGCAGATATTTAAACAGTTTAATTTTCCATTCGGTAATATTTCGATTCGTTATTATAAACTGTAAACTTTCTTCTTTAATAAAAATTTTACCAAGGTTTATTTTTCAAATAATAAATTAGCCTTCATAAGATGTATTTTGATCAGATTTAAAACATTGTTACAAGAAAATTTTAGTGAAGGCCCGTGATTAACTCCGTTCACCAAACGCACTTTCACACTAGCAGTTATAAAGGTTCGGGAAGAAGGGTGTGTAGCTTAGGGGGGAGAGCGGAGAACTGGATAATTTAGCGGCATTTGTAAGTTAAAACTACGACAGAGTAAGATTTTTTTTACTACGTAATTTATACAGCACAAAAGTTATTTTCTTCTCGTTCTGTTGCGAATACTACTATTGACTTCTTCAGTTGCAGATTTTTTAAATGATACCTTTAGTTGTGTGTGTGTGTTTTTCCAAATCTCCTCCTCAACCACAGGAATACACATACCGCTTATTGTCTGCAAAAACTCGTTGTCGGGTTAAGAACCAACTTTCAGTCATATTTCAGGAGATATGGATAATTTACCGGCATTTGTAAGTGAAAACTACGACAGAGTAAGATTTTTTTACCACGTAATTCATACAGGGCAAAAGTCATAAACAATGAGATGAGTGAAAAACTGCCGCATCATGTATAGCGTTTAAATTTATTACTGCTTTGCTACTAATTCTATTCGTAATAAATTTCGCAGATAGTGTCAACGTATATACCTAAATACACCTACAAAATTATATCATGGTACCACACCTGGTTCACTCGACTGTCGCCATAAACCCTGAGCAGTGGGCATGACGTTTAAATTTATCACTTCTTTGCTACTAAATCTAATCGCAACACGTTTTGAAGACTGTATCCATATATGGCGCTGAATCTAACTACACAAACATATCATTTTACAACACATAATTCTAGAGATATATCATAAACGTTAATATGGATGAAAAAATGCCGCATCATGCATGAAGTTTTAACACATTTATTCTTTACTACTGAAGTCAGACAATCCAACAGTCGAGTCATATTAAGGAAATTCCTGAAACCTGGTAGCGAGCACTTTTCACAGCTTTCAACTACGAAGCGCAAACGGCTGTAGGCGAAAACAATTGCCATCTATAGAGCTATGAAGAGACGTTGCGATAGAGATGTTCACAAAATAGCGTTATAGACACGCGAAGCAGCTACACCAGGCGTATTGAAGCTGTCCACGGTATTACACTAAAAACAGTCATTTTTTGTTTTCGTAGCTAACAGAAAATTAGCAAAACGAATATCCGGGCATTGCTTGGTTGTTATCTAGCAGGAAGTAAAAGAGAGGAGGAAATGAAAACTAGGCCTGCAATAAGATTCGTTATATTATTGCGCCTCATTCATCTGTTTCAAATACATCGTTGGGCGTCATTCATTTGTTTCAAATAACAACCAACGGCGGCAACACCAGCAGCTCCAACTGAGATTTTTTGGATGTTTTCCTTGGTCGTAAGGCGGAAGCCGCGGCTGTCCCCTTTAATCCTCTTCAAATACGTTCCTAATTAGGAGATATAAAACAAAATCTCCCCTCCCCTCTCCTCCATCCCACAACAAATAAATAAACAGTGCCAAAACACAATAAAGCAGTTAGAAGTTTAGGCCCCTATAAAGTATGTCTCTCTGTGACCTACCCACCTCTCTTACAGTTGGGAATGAAAATGTTAAAAATAAGAAAAAAAAACTGTTTCAAAGGTCCACAACGAGCATCATTATTAAAATGTCAGACATGGAAAGGAATTCAGGACCGGCAATCGAGGTCTATTAGCAAAAGTTCTTAGGTCAACCTCCGCCCGCAGCTACTGACTGCCTCTGACAGTACCAATTATCGTAATGGCCATTGCCCCGCGGAAACCACATATTAGATAGGAGTCAACCGTAATTAGAATTCTCAATGATTCTCTTCCATGTCTCTTTGATATACATTACACTCGTTATTGTACTACCAACAACATAATATTTGAGGAACAACCTCTTCTATAGCCATATTTCTCTACTCAATATTGTATTCTGGGAAACCGTGGGGAAGCAACCTTATCTTCTACCACGCTGCACAGAATTACTCTCCACACACATCTTTTCATAAGATGACCCTGGCAGTTGCTTTTCTTTAGCGTATAGCTTTTTTAAAACTGATTGGCTATATAAACAAAGGCATCACCTGTCAAGTGTCTCTTCTTACTTATCTCGAACAAGAAAGCTTCGTCTCATAGAATGAAGGGCCAAATCCACATCTGACGCAGCAACATTTTATTCTTCGCATTAATGCTCATGTTGCAGTAAAATACCTTATAAGCTGAGGAAGAGCAATTACAAAACTACGGCATGTCTACATATTTGTTGGTAGAAGGTGGGAAGCTATAGAAAGACCGACATTTCGGAGCTGTCCTCTTCGGAAAATGTCGGTAACTTAATGCGCATTGCTGAACGGGAAGAGAGAACTGTTTCTAAATCAAGTATTTCTGGAATAGAAATGCTGCCAGTATTCTAGAAATTACTTTCTGAGCGCTGCGAACAGGCGTCGTGCGACAAAATTACGCACAGGAAGGGCACGAACTTTCACCGTCAGCGTTTCACCTTTGTCGATAAATGGCGAAACTCGGTAACAGTCACGAAACAATTCTGTCATTGAAATCCCGCGCCAAGCGTATCCGGAAAGTATCTGGCGCTACTTTCCATTTCTCGTGCAAACAACACTTCGGGCGGGGAGCACCGCGGAAGAAGTTTCATCAATACATACCCGCCAACCTGAACAGTAGGAATTAGCTTATAATAACAAGCTATAAGTTACTTATGATAATAAAAAAATTAAATGTTTTAGACAATTATTCCCTTGCCACAAAGTACTATAAACTTGTATAACAAAACTTGTATAACATTGACCATAGAAATATATGATAACCTGTAGAAGTGCAAATAATTCTTATACAGAAGGTCGCATAAACATGGGTTTTATATCATAAACCTATCTCAAATCAACTATTCATAAGAAATGTCCCACTCAAGCGAAGTCCCAAGCGGTTATTTTACTTACTACGTATTTCAGAATTGGTAGCCCGTTTCTGCGAACTGCCGTTGTACACAACTTTTCTTCCTTCTTGGCCCAATAGATAACTGTCAAAGGAATACAAGAAGTACTGTAACTAGAAAGCAATCATTTCAACACCCCTAAACTTAAGTGCATTCTGAAAAACACTAAAGTCAACGAAGTGAGATAGTTTTTTTTTATCTACATCTGCATCTATCTATGCAAGCCACCTGGCCCTGTGTGGCGGAGGGTGCCTTGAGTACCTCTATCGGTTCTACCTTCTATTCCAGTCTCGTATTGTTCGTGGAAAGAAAGATTGTCGGTATGCCTCTGTGTGGGCTTTAATCTCTCTGATTTTATCCTCATGGTCTCATCGCGAGATACACATAGGAGGGAGCAATATACTGATTGACTCCTCGGTGAAGGTATTTTCTCGAAACTTCAACAAAAGCCCGTACTGAGCTACTGAGCGTCTCTCTTGCAGAGTCTTCCACTGGAGTCTATCTATCATCTCCGTAACGCTTTCACGATTATTAAATGATCCCGTAACGAAGCGCGCTGCTCTCTGTTGAATCTTCTCTACCTCTTCTATCAACCCTATCTGGTACGAACCCCACACCGGTGAGCAGTATTCAAGCAGTGAGCGAACAAGTGTACTGTAATCCACTTCCTTTGTTTGCGGACTGCATTTCCTTAGGATTCTTCCAATGTATCTCATTCTGGCATCTGCTTTACCGACGATTAATATTATGCGGTCATTCTATTTTACATCGCTCCTAATGCCTACTCCCAGATAATTTACGGAATTAACTGCTTCCAGTTGCTGACCTGCTATATTGTAGCTAAACGACAAAGGATTTTTCTTGCTATGTATTCGCAGCACATTACACTTGTCTACATTGCACCATGCGTCAAATCGTTGCAGATCCTCCTGCATTTCAGTACAATTTTCCATTGTTACAACCTCTCGATATACTACAGCACTTTGAAACTCTGCGCAGACTGAAGTTAATCTGCTACTGTGATCACGTGTGCAATGAAAGCGAAAGAATGTATTTTAAAGGAAGAGAGTAGAATGCGTGAAGAGTGCGACTTATATCTCGTACGATAGGTAATTTCACTACGTATATCGCTTACCATGGCGACTACATTCCTCAAAATTTTCTAAAATGACAACCGATGATCCTGCGATGTTCTTAATTTATTACGCGGTAACAGAGACATTTTCACATTGTCTTTGTACATCAGTCATTACTTCTGTTTCCGTCGATAACTCTCCCCGAGCTCTGTGTATTCCTGTCTAATCGTGTACCTAAGCAGATAACTAAAAAAAAGTGTGTTTCTTTAACAGGATTCAAAGAGTTATTGTTTCGCATATCTTAAGTAAACTAGAGCACGAAGAATCAATTTGTTTACCTTAACGCGTTGGTTTCACGATCGAGTGTATGAGGGGCACAAGATGCACTTTCGGCTTTCTTGCTGGTTACCATGTAGAACAGAGCTTTATTGAGGACAGTATTGTAGTTATGAGCAACCAGTTCGGAAAGTTATCCCTGTTTGCAAACTGCTCGGGAAAGAAGAATAGTCGGAACAGTCACAAATTCGACGACTGTGAACGTGAAATATGAACAGCTTATAGAAGGAATGTCATGGGTAAAAGTGCTGTCAGGCAATGAAAGCCGTATGTTTAGGAACTATCTAAGTATTGTGCACGACGACGCAAGAAATGGACGACTGTTTTCAGTCAGTGATAAGCTTGAAAAAAAAAAAAAATGGGGGAAGACTATGTTTCTTAGTTGTGGATCTACTAAACAGTTTTTTCCCTGGTTTTCACGAAAAATTTGAACGACGTATTAACTGACAGATTACGATGTCAAAAGTTCTGACGTCGTTGGACGCTCAAATTTATTTTTGTCAACAATAAGGCTCACTGAATGGGAGCAGTTCGCATGTATTTACTGCCGTAGACAGACGAAGCCCGTTTCCTGGACCACAGTGAATTTCGAGGGAAAACTGGAGTCGATGGAATGGTCTCAAATGAATACACCACTGAAACCTGTGAATCCTGAAAGACTTTCTGTTTGAAGACGGCTATGGTTACCGCATTTAGAAACAGGAAAAGCTTTATGGTGTTTTAGTTTATGGAACAAGGCAAACAGTCAGTTTATACAAAAAAAAATGGCTCTGAGCACTATGGGACTTAACATCTGAGATCATCAGTCCCCTAGAACTTAGAACTACTTAAACCTAACTAACCTAAGGACATCACACACATCCATGCCCGAGGCAGGATTCGAACCTGCGACCGTAGCGGTCTCGCGGTTTCAGACTGTAGCGCCGAGAACCGCTCGGCCACCCCGGCCGTCAGTCAGTTTATCAGTTCAGGGAGAATCGATAAAAAAAGCTCCGATGAGCAGTTCAGAAAAAAATGCGGTCTATCGAGTTTGGGCGTGGTTGCGTCGACGCACGTTCCCACACACTGCTTCGAAAATATGAAAACTTTTCACAAGCTTGAAAAAGGAGTCGTCTGACTAATCTACGTCCAACCACCGTTTGAAAGTCACTCATTACTACCGCATCCCAGACATGAGGAAATGAGTACAGGCTTAGCGTTTCGCAAACGACGAACTGACGACAAACGCCCTTTAATCACGATTCAGGTTTTCTAAGCCAAAGTTCTACGACGTAAGTATACGGTAGTTCGTTCACCACTGGGATAGTTGCCTTAATGCTGAAGGAGATTGACTTGAGAAATAACTTACCGTTGCAGATGAAATATATAGACAGAAAAAATTCGTAACAAGTGTTAATGTTCTCTTTTTGCAGCCAGAAGTAAAGATACTACCCTCGTAGAAAATGCGATGGTGAGATGTAGATAGTTACATATTCCATGTATCATTTAACGACTCATACTGATGTGGAACGAGTCATTGTATATTCATTTGTAAATATGGATACATATTGAACGTTTATAATGTTTTCTCATTTATTATGGTTCCTTACCACAATCGGAGAAAACGGGACCTTTATAGGCTGACTTTGTTGTCCACCTGTCTGTCCGACTGTTAAAAATCCTTTTTCTCAAGAATGGGTAGACGTATCAATCCGAAATTTATGTCACATACTGATGTCTAAGGTTTCTTGGCGGTGTAAAAAATTGAAGATTCTAAGTCAAGGCACTCAAAAGATACGGTCATTTGTGTCACGTGTTTTCATACTCGCATACTCATTCACCAGAACCTGTAGGGCACCTTCCGTTGATCTAGAATAATGAAATAAGGTAAGATGAAAGGTGTTTCGCAGTATACGTAAAGAAAAAAAATCGAAAACTTAATTTGTAACTGTATCACACGAAAAAATATTTCTTTTGTCTTTTGTTATCCGACGTCAAATTTGAAATTAAAACAAGCAGTAGGTCTGCATTCAGACTGACTGAGTCGCAATGGTAAAAGTCAAACATGAGGCAAGAAATGACTTTGTTGCTCACATGACGGGTTTAGGAATTAACCCATCATCAGATATCCAGGAGCGATTACTGCACATAGATAAGGTATTTAAAGTCCTGTGTGTAACAAACATTCGCAGACTCGTCTGCAATTGCTCCTGGATATCTCATGGTGGATAAATTCTGAAACGCGTCTTGTGAGCAACAAAGTTATTTCTTGCCTGATGTTTGACTTTAACCACTGCGACTCAGTGAGACTGAATGCTGAACTGCTTATTGTTGTAGTATTGGTCGCCTGCCTCCTTGCAGGACTTCGTCACATTTTTATTATTGAATACAAACATTTTCGAAAATTTTGGAATCCCTGGCACCGACATGTTGCCGGTATCAGTGTCGATAACAAGCAAACACGATCGGGTTCCCATTCCAAGAATGGATGAACTGTCTATATAAATAATTAAGTTTGTGCTTAAACCTTAGTGCGCGAATAGTGGTCGCACCTGGCCCGTTTTTTCTTTGGATTCTGTACACTGTATCATTTACAAGATTATAGGTGTGTAGCATCATTGGAACATAGGGAGGTTTTATTTTTAAATTAAATAAAAAAACTCCATTTATTCAAATAAAAACTGCGTCTGTTCTTAATGAAATAGAAAGATGCGCTCTGGGTTGTCGGATGCGGCTCCTTGGATGGAAACTTAGTAATTCTTTTCCACAATCTCTTACATATTACATACTCATTCTTCTAGAGAACAAAAGGAGTTGTGAAGGAGAAAATGTTTTAGTTTGTCTACAGATTTCACTTTTCTTTCTGTAAAAATTTCATATAATTCGATAGGGGTTGAATATTTTATTGGCAGCATCATCCACCCATTTTTGATCTGATGTCAACCGTAATGTGGAACAGCGAATGTAACTTTTCGTAATGGTGTTGTAATTGTGTACATCGTTGTTCCTTTTGAACTGTAGTGGGTTATTTGCATCAAGCTTCATGTGTTGTTGTGGTTTTCACTCCGAAGAGTAGTGTGATTTAGCTCTCCATACTATTCTATCCTGTGCTAGCTGTTTCTTGTCTGAGTAACTACTACAACCCACATCCTTCTCAATCTTCTTACTATATTCACCTCTTAGGCTTCCTCTACGATTTTTACCTCCCACGCTTCCTTCCAGTACTACATTGGTGATGCCTTGATGTCTCACAATGTGTCCTACCAACCAATCTCTTCTTCTAGTCAGGCTGTGCCATAAATTACTTTTCTCCTCAATTCTATTCAGTAGCTTTCTCCTCAATTCTATTCAGTAGCTTCTTATAAGGTAAGTGCTCTACTCAACTGTTCTTCTGGAACATCACGTTTCAAAAGCCTCTATTCTCTTCTTGTCCAAACTGTTTATCGTCCATGTTTCGCTTCCATACATGGCTACACTCCATATAAATACTTTCAGGACACTTAAATCTGTATTCGTTGTTAATAAATTTCTCTTCTTCAGGAACGCTTTTCTTGTCATTGCCAGACCACATTTTATACACTCTACTTCTGCCATCATCAGTTACTTTGCTGCCCAAATAGCAAACCTGATCTACTACTTTAAGTGTCTCATTTCCTAGTCTAATTCCCTCAGCATCACCCGATTTAATTCGACTGTATTCTATTACCCTCGTTTTGCTTTTGTTGATGTTCATCTTATATTCTCCTTTCAAACACTGTCCATTCTGTTCAGCTGCCCTTCCAAGTCCTTTGCTGTCTCTGACAGAATTACAATGTCATCGGCAAACCTCAAAGTTTTATTTCTTCTTCCTGAACTTTAATTCCTATTCCAATTTTTTTTGTTTCCGTCATTGCTTATTCAATATACACACTGAATAACATGGAGATAGGCTACAACCCTGTCTCACGATCTTGTCAACGACTGCTTGCCTTTCATGCCCCTAGACTCTTATAACTGTCATCTGGTTTCTGTACAAGTTGCAAATCGCTTTTTGCTGCATCTATTTTACCCCTGACATCTTTATAATTTGAAAGAAAATACTCCTTTCAATATTGTCAAAAGCTTTCTCTAGGTCTGCAAATCCTATAAATGTAAGTTTGCCGTTCCTTAACCTGTCTTTCATGAGAAGTCGTAGGGTCAGTATTGCCTCGCGTGCTCCTACATTTCCACGGAATTCAAACTAATCTTCCCCGAGGTAGGCGTCCACCAGTTTTTGCATTCTTCTGAAAAGAATTCGTGTTTGTATTTTGCAACCGTGAATTGTAAAACTGATAGTTCGGTAATTTTCACACTTGTCAGCACTTACTTTCCTTGGAATGAGAATTATTAAATTCTTATTGAAGTTTGAGGGTATTTTGCCTCTCTCGTACATCTCGCTCACCAGATGGGTTTTGTCACGTCTGGCTCCCCCAGGCTATCAGTAGTTCTAACGGAATATTGTCTACTCCCGGGGCCTTATTTCGACTTAGGCCTTTCAGTTCTCTGCCAAATTCTTCACGCAGTATTATGTCTTCCATCTCATCTTCACCTACGTACTCTTCTATTTCTATAAATTGTCCTCAAGTACATCTCCCTTGTATAGACCTTCTGTTTTCATCTGAGCTCTTGATATTCATACACGTGATTCTCTTTTCTCCAAAGATCTCTTACATTTTCCTGTAGGAAGCATCTGTCTTTTCTCTAGTGATATATGCCTCTAAATCCATACATGTGTTCTCTAGCGATTACCGCTTAGCCACTTTGCATTTCCAGGCAGTCCCATTTTTATGTTTGTATTCCCTTTCGCCTGCTTCATTTAATGCATTTTTATATTTTCTCCTTTCTTCGATTAAACTCAATATCTCTTTTGTTAAAAATGGCTCTGAGCACTATGGGACTCAACTGCTGAGGTCATTAGTCCCCTAGAACTTAGAACTAGTTAAACCTAACTAACCTAAGGACATCACAAACATCCATGCCCGAGGCAGGATTCGAACCTGCGACCGTAGCGGCTCGCGGTTCCAGACTGCAGCGCCAGAACCGCGCGGCCACTTCGGCCGGCTCTCTTTTGTTACCCAAGGATTTCTACTAGCGCTCGTCTTTTTACCTACTTGATCCTCTGCTGCCTTCACTATTCCATCTCTCAAAGCTACCCCATTCTTCTTCTGCTGTATTCCTTTCCCCTGTTCTTGTCAATCGTTCCGTAATACTCCCTCTGTAACACTCTACAACCTCAGGTTCTTTCATTTGATCGAGGTCCTAACTCCTTAAATTACTACTTTTTGCTGTTTCTTCAGCTTTAATCTACAGTTAATAACAAATAAATTGTGGTCAGAGTAAACATCTGCCCCTGTAAATGTCTTACAATTTGAAACCTGGTTCCGAAATCTCCATTTTCATGAGGGAATGCATATACATGCTATAAAGCTGTGGTCGAAAAGCTTAACTCCTTATACAGATGTCTACAAGATGACCGTAGGTGAGCACCACATATTATTTCAACACGTTCTTGAGCAATAAAACCTTTCTTTCTCGAAGATGAATTACCCCACGACATTATCCCATACTTGGGTGCCGTCTATTATCAGAGCAGGACATGTCAGGGACAGACGGCTATTTTCGAATATGCACTGAACTATAGGATTCTGTGAAATGGGTAAGTACTTTGATCCTACATGGCCACCACCTACTGTCTGCAATCCATGCGCTGAATAAGCAGGTGTAGGGAGAACTTGATGGCTGCAGCTGGGCGTGGATCTGCGGGTAAAATCTTCTCTCCTGCACCGCTTTCTGAAGGAGAAGACAAAAATTTTGCCTTTTTTTTCGCCGTTAGGGGGAAAGATTTATCACCGCCGCAGGCATGCATAGAGCTCCGTCAGGGAAGGAATGAAATATGGAAAATTACTCCCGGCCCGGCGTATCTCTGACGTGAGGCCGGCGTATATGCGCGCCCAGGCAGCCTACTCATCCGGATGGAGGTCTTTTCCGCTGAGAAACTCGGCACTCCAATGTGATACAATGGCGCTTTTTAGCGCGAGATATTCTACGGACCTGAATTTACAGCTGCACGATCTTTCGATTTCCGAAGGACTTTGTTCATGATTTGCTACTCTTTCCATGCTAGACGCTTTAATAAGATATTTGCAGAGTGTACAGTGGCAGTGGCATGTGATAAAATAGATGCTTTCCTTGTTACTGTTGTGGTCTTCAGTCCGAAGACTGGTTTGATGCAGCTTTCCGCTCTAGTACATTCTGTATAAGCCTTTTCATCTCTGCATCTTACATCCATTGAAACGTGCTAGCTATAAGCACGTCTTGGTCTCCATATACAGTTTTTAGCATCTACGTTTCCCTCCATTAAAAAAAAATTGATGATTCATTGACGCCTGTTAACCGATCCCTTCTTTTAGTGAAATTGTGCCATAAATTATTCTTTCTGCGGAAAGTAACTCCTCGTTAGTTATTCAATCAACTCATGCAATCTTAAACGTTCTTCTCTAGCACGACATTTCGAAAGCTTCCTTTCTATTCTTGTCTGAATTGTTTATCGTCCTCATTTCATTTCCGTACAAGGCAACATTTCAGACGAAAGATACTACTAAACACTCAGATTTATGTTCCGTGTTAATCTCTTTTTAATTTCAGAAATGCTCTTCTTGCTATTGCCAGTCTGCATATTATAACCTCTCTACTTAGGGCATCATGTTATTTTGGTGCCTAAATTTCAAAACACATCCACTTGGTGTGTCATTTCCTTACTTGATTCTCTCAGCGACTCGTGTTTTAATTCGACCATTACAAAATATTTGATCAAGTGAACATCCGCAATTGGGGAATATATTTGTAGAAGAAAAATCCGCTTCAATTGCCAGTAATTTCTTAATTTATTCCAAGAACGGTTTCGAAGCATAAAGCTTCATATGCAGATGCTATGAGCTGCGAACGAGAGAAGAGGCAACTAGGGTACACGTACTAAAGGGTTCACATACCAAAATTAAACTACAGTTGTGTGAAGTGATGAACTCGCATAATTATGGGGACTTTTCACAACTGCAGCTTTCATTTTGGTATGTCTACCCCATAATCGTAGAGGGAGATCAAGAGATGAATACACTAAATAGATTCAGAAGGGTGTAGGTTGCAGTAGGTACTGGGAGATGAAGAAGCTTGCACAGGATAGAGTAGCATGGAGAGCTGCATCAAACCAGTCTCTGGACTGAAGACAACAACAACCACCACCACCTAGTAATGACTCTGAGCACTATGGGACTTAACTTCTGAGGTCATCAGTCCCCTAGAACTTAGAACTACTTAAACCTACCTAACCTAAGGACATCACACACATCCATGCCCGAGGCAGGATTCGAACCTACGATCGTAACGGTCGCGCGGTTCCAGACTGTAGCGCCTAGAACCGCTCGGCCACTCCGGCCGGCCAACCCCATAATATATGTACGCTAGTAGACCACCTCTTGTTCGCAGTTGTTGGCACCTGAAGATGAAGTTTTATGCTTCAAAACCGGTTGTGGAATAAATTAAGAAATTAGTTGCAACTGAAGTGGCTCTTTATTCTACAATTTTATTCCATTAGCCTAGTTTAACTTTCGTTGATGCTCATATTTAAAAACCGCTTATAAAATAATACTCTATTTTTTAGTTTTGATCATATAGTCATCTTCAGGTATCATTAAATTATTTATAACAACCAATATAGCTACATTCTTATTATAGCGTAAAATAAAATAAAACCCATCCTATGCCAGTCCGGGCAGATATGACATAACCAGTAGTTCAGTATACTGATACATTTAATGAAGCCTCGTATGCTGTCATAATTATGAATGAACTCGCAAATTTCGAGTATGGTTCAGCTGCAGCAGTAGAATATTTCAGAACAAATGAAAATCTGTGCCGGACCGGAACTCGAACCCGGATTTCCTGCTTGTCGCGAAAGGTAGCCTTAACGACTTCGGCTATCCGGGCACGCAGCCAGGAGCGGACCAAATCTCGTTTTGTCCCGGTGTTACTCTTCTGCAGTGTGTCTTAATTAGGTTCCACTTTTTCGTATGTAATGCGTTCCACATACTGTCAGGATACATCTTTTGCAGAGAGAGAAAACTGCAATTGCAGTGACCGCCCAATATGTATCGCAGATACCCACCGAGGTTGAGACTCGTCAGTTTTCATTGGAGATAAGATATTACTTAAATAAGCGCAGCTCAAAGTCTGTTGCGTCGATTCAGTCCCTATCAGCTGAGTAGACGGTCACACTAAACAATTCAGTCTTCGTGGTGGCCAGACAGGAATTCGCCCTGGGCTCTTTACATAAGCTCCGCAGGGAGCTGAACTTGCTTCCAAGGGGGTGCCGAGACCCTGTTACTCGTAATGAAGTGGGAGGCGAAGAGCTCTCCCGTAACTTTCCATTAGGGACAGCCCTCACACGCCGGGGAGTTAACACAACACAGCCTGCAAATGAAAAGTATCCCGCCTCTCGGAGGCTTAAAGGAAATGCTGCTGGTAATTATTGTAAAGCGCCCAATAAAAAGAAGGTAGCAGCGACGTTTAACTAGATGAGAGATACGAAGAGTTTTTACTTATTGCATCTACCGTTGAACTCAATAAATTTGCTCTCCGCTGCATTTTGAAAGTTTGTTCTTATTTTGTATTTTGAAGTCGGTCGTTCTACAACCAGAATTCATTGTAGCAACGTTACGTTTCAGTGGAGTTTTTACTGAAGGCACAAAATTCTCTAACTTACGAATGACTTCAGGAAATATTGAGACATCATTTCTTTGTACTCGGTGGTTATAATTTAAGTGCAGCTACTCACAGAGGTCCAGTATGGGCTGTAATTATCGTATGGCAACGAAACCTGGAAGAACTTGTAATGCGTTAATGCGAAACCGATTGACGCTGGAAAGAATTGATTCCAATTTAGGACACCAGGTGCGAATCTGGCTCTGTGAATGCAAGAAAGGCGTTTAGAAATGTTTCCATATATAATCGATTAGGAATGGGACATGAGCAGAAAAGGTCAAACAAGTGAGAAAGACATACGTTGATTTTATTATTAACCGCCGCTTACACAATTTGTTCACTATGAGCACCGGAGACGTGGAAGAGATGCTGTAGAGCGTCAGATTTGCACCTGGTGTTCAAAATTTGAACTAAGTTCTTTTCCAGCGTAAATCGTTTTCGCATTAAGCGCATTAGTATATCTAATAAGTTTCGCCGCCATGACCGAATTACAGCCCACACTTGACCTCGGTGAGTAGCGACACTTTAATTATAACGACCCAGTATTGTGTTACTTTGTCTTTGATCTGGAAGCTATTTAATTGGAATTTTTCCACTTACAGTTGCCTTTAAACTGTTCTGGACGGAACTTCTTTCAGTGAAGTAATTTAGCGAACATCATGTAAAAACATGCCGTCTTCTTATTGAAGTCTACTTCTGTAGAGCTGTTTACGAATCATATTGTTCTGACTTTTTCTCGCAGGCTACATTATATAAAATTCAGTTACATCCTAATCTGTTAAAGTAAAGTAAAAGACAAGATACTTTCCAATGAAGTAAAATATTTATATGTATGTACTACAGAGTTTAGTTGCTATGAAGTAGTTTACTACGTTATGTGTCTTTTTTTCGCTTGCTGGCTCTTATTTATCTTGTCACCTGGATGACTCAAGGTGAATATGCAAAGAACTAGGCAACCTGGAAAACTTAGATTTAAAACGAGTAAAAAAATAGTTGAAACAAATAGCAGGAGATATCTTTTTCGTGTAATACTACACTGCACGAAGCTATAATACAAAGTATGTGGAGTGCCTTAAGCTGCAAGTAGCTGCACAACAAAGACCGAACTGAAAGGAGAAATCCCGACTGAAAAGAATGTTATACTTAAGAAACATACAGACTTAACAGGCCAGAGGAAACAAAGACAGTGATGAAATAGTGAACCCGCTTGACAATGAAAATTAGATAGAGCCGTTTGGAATCGTATTACTTATTGTATCGTATATTTGACAAGCTATAATGTAATGGATTCCTGAATTAACGTGCTGGGCTGCATGGTGGTTTGCTACACAAACTTTGACAGACAAAAACGATGAGTACGATTGACCTATCCGCTTCTCGTTGAGCCTATCTGTAGTACATACTTTATACCACGTACTATCAGTGCGTCACTTGTTTTCGTGGTAGTGGTAGTATCTGCTGAAGGAAATCTTTTTATAGCAGTGTCAGCATGTCTTCGAGAAGTAAAGGTAATTTTGTATTAGAATATGTTTAGAATATGTATTTAAGTTATTTTAAATTACAAATATTTTTCACTTTTAATATGTAAAATTTTGCTGAATCAAACCGTTTTGTCCCAGCACCTTGCATTAACCACCGATATGTATTCTTACTCAGTATCTAATGTGAGGATTGAGGAGGCTACTGCTACAGTTAGGTTGATGAATCACTAAAGACCTGTTAATAGCAGCTAGAAATTCTTTTACACGTTCCACACGCGGGTGAGGGCAGCACGTTGTCTGAAACGAACCATCTACCAAAAACTCTGCAGAAGAATAAAAATCTGCTTGTTTGTTTCGACAAATATTTCTAGTGCCCATGACCAGTTGCTAATTGGAAATGCCGTGTGGCTAGGGCCTCCCGTCGGCTAGACCGTTCGCCTGGTGCAAGTCTTTCGAGTTGACGCCACTTCGGCGACTTGCGTGTCGATGGGGATGAAATGACGATGATAGGGACAGCACAACACCCAGTCCCTGAGGGGGTAAAATCTCCAACCCAGCCTGGAATCGAACACGAGGCGTTAGGTATGACATTCCGTCGCGCTACCAGGGGCGGAAAGTTGCTAATTACACTTCAAATGGTGAACGATCACAAATGTCGACTAGGAGGGACAATTTTTCGTCGACGGAAGATGAAGACAGCGACGTATAAAAGATGACAGATAAAACCGTACACCACTCCATAAGCTCGCAGTAATATTTGGCACCACGTTAATGATATGTACGACAAGTATCTTCATTCAGTATTGCATAGCTGTTCTGTCCAATTAGGGTAGAGTATCAGTTTTGTGTTAGAATACTCCCGAGTTCCATTCCATGTCGAGGTGTATTGGCTTTTTTTCAGTTTCCTGATTTTAGATTAGGTAGAATGGTATCTGACTTATTAATCGTTATGTCGCAATTACAGTAAGTCTTAAAAATGGTTCAAATGGCTCTGAGCACTATGGGACTTAACTTCTGACGTCATCAGTTCCCTATAACTTAAAGCTACTTAAACCTAACTAACCTAAGGACATCACACACATCCATGCCCGAGGCAGGATTCGAACCTGCGACCGTAGCGCTCGCGCGGTTCCAGACTGTAGCGCCCTGAACCGCTCGGCCACACCATCCGGCAGCAGGTCTTAAACAAAACATGTCCAGTAATTTAGTAAAAGCATCGTCCAGAAGCCCTGTCGCGCCCATTGACACCGACCGACCGCCATGTCATTCTGTGCCACGTAGCGTCATTGGACGCGGTATGGAGGGGCGAAGGGGTGAGCACGCTGCTCTCCTGGTCGCTGTCAGTTTCCGTGATCTGGAGCCATTACTTCTGATCCACAGCCTACGGCTGCATACTGCGAGACCCGTCCTCTACAGTAGAAACCATCAGTTTCGTAAATGAAGTGAGGTGTTGAAACTTGATGTTTCAGTAAAATCAGAAGCCATAATCCATCAGAGTTCTGCAGTCTTATCAGCTTGAGGAACTAACTGGCACAGGTGTTCTCGTAATGGTACCTCTCGCCCTTAGGCTCCACTGTAAGTTGCGCGTCACTCGATAGCTCACACAGTTTAGCGGCCCGGTCACTTCCCACAGACATCAGTCTGGCGTAATACCGGAGATCAACTGCTGATACTCTTGCAGATGGACGTCATCCGACTTGTCACGTACGACTCGAGTGATTCGCGATCGATATGCCTGATAACCCACTCAGGGGAATGGCTGGGCAGGGCTTAGACAGCCTGGCTACGCGACGGGGTCTGAATGATTCAACGCTTCGCATGCGCTGCGCCGAGGTCGAGAAATCGATACTAGGCGACACATCCGCTCCATCGGCCGCTATTATTGCCTGGGGAGGGAAGGCGACGCAGGCGAGGGCTGCCAGATGGACTTAATAACGCCAGGGGAGCCACTGATATGAACAGCAGGGCGGCGCCCGCTTCCTCTTCTCGCCTTTCCTCACACCACGGGCCAGCACGCCGTACACTGCACCAGGCAGCGGCCGCCAGGCACGTTACGGTACCGGCGCACGTAAAGGCGATTCGTCCACAGAAAGCGTTGTTTACTTTCGTATCGCCATACTTGTTAATGCATATGGTTAAGAGATTACGGCCTGGCGTTACTTTAACGAGGACTTTTTTTTTTGAGGGCCGATCGATCGCGAAGTGAAAACCACAGTGAAGATGAAACAAGTTTTGTTTGTGATATTAACTACGTCTTCCGGTCGATAAGGGGTGAAAGCCCTCGAGATTCTCGATTCCTGGGTTGGACGAACTGTTTATGTACATGTGATTCTTGAGTTTCTCCCGGCGTATTTGATAATCAAAATATCCACGGGTATGCTGCCGGTCTATAGTGTCCAACGGGCACAATATTTCGGCGATCAAACATGTCGCCATCATCAGGTGAACTGACGGACTGAGCTCCTGTGAACGTGCCGGCACGGAGATTCGTACGCTATGGCTGCTCAGAGGGAACTGGGTTCGGTCGCGGCGGCGGCCGATTTAAATACCCTCCGCCCGCGGCGCGCTCCCTCCGCCGTCCGCGCCCGCATTCTGAAGAAACACCGGGTCGGAACTGTGTTTTGTCCTCCAAATAAAACTCGCGCACTAGTGGGGAGCGCCAAAGATGACCTCGGTTTGAGGAAGGCCGGCGTGTACCAGATTCCGTGTCAATGTGGCAAGTCGTATATTGGTCAGACGATGCGTACCGTCGAGGATCGATGCCGTGAACACCAGAGGCACACTCGACTGATGTATCCGAGCAAGTCGGCGGTCGCTGAACATTGTTTGTCGGAAAAGCACGCCATGGAGTATGACCGCACGAGGATTCTGGTACAGACGTCGAGATACTGGGACAGCGTTGTTAGAGAGGCCATCGAAATTCGCACCAATGACGACCTCATAAACCGGGACTGTGGCTATAATCTTAGCAAGGCTTGGGAACCAGCGATCGGGTTAATCAAGAGTAAATCGAGCAGACGTATAGTTGTGACGACCACGGCGGACAGAGCCATCACACCGACGTCATCTCAGACGCCGTCGCAATCTGTTCCACCGCGCGACCGTGGCGCTGGGCGCGGACGGCGGAGGGAGCGCGCCGCGGGCGGAGGGTATTTAAATCGGCCGCCGCCGCGACCGAACCCAGTTCCCTCTGAGCAGCCATAGCGTACGAATCTCCGTGCCGGCACGTTCACAGGAGCTCAGTCCGTCAGTTCACCTGATGATGGCGACATGTTTGATCGCCGAAATATTGTGCCCGTTGGACACTATGTTTATGTACATAATTAAGTTTGTAAGGTACCACCATAGCACTTGTACTACTTGCACATGGCCAATTGATTTACCTCCGCTCCGACTTTGATGTTTGTCATAGGACCGGCCGCTGTCGCCGAGCGGTTCTAGGCGCTTCAGTCCGGAACCGTGTTCGAATCCTGCCTCGGGCATGGATGTGTGGGATGTCCTTAGGTTAGTTAGGTTTAAGTAGTTGTAAGTCTAGGGGAGTGATGACCTCAGATGTTAAGTCCCATACTGTTTAGAGCCTTTTGTTTGTCATAGCGTTGCTCCAACTCTACAATATCCTTGTCATTCAAAGCTGCCGCCTGCGCTTTCCGCGAATTCTTTACACTTGTCTTCAGCTCGTTGTCTGTGGCAAAGTGCTATCCTCAGAGCCAGCGGTTCATATGAACAAAGAGAGAAATCAGACGGTGCCAAGTTCGGGCTGTATGGTGAGTGATCAGACACTTCTCTATCGAAAACTCCGTAGGAGCGTCTTTGTTGCAGCTGCAGTGTGCAGCCGAGCTTTGTCATGGAGGAGTACTATTCCTGACGACAACATTCCTCTTCGCTTGTTGTGAACTGCCCTTCGTAGACGATTTCCTCGAGTCGTCTGATCCACTCGCTGAACAATGTCATCGGTTGAGGCTCGCTTCCTTCCGCGACTGCCTGCATAAAGAACGTCTGTACGTCTTGTTTCAAAGTTCCTGCACCATTATCGCACTTTGCTGTCACGCGTGACTGTTACGTTACGTGGGCTGCATGAAATCAAGCGGAACCCCTCAGTATGAAGATATCGAATGACAGGTACACTAGTGTTCTAGGCACCTTTACGTTCTCACTGTCTGCTCAGGACTTAAAATTCCGATTTGGCGCGATCGGCGGCATACTAGAGGCACTGCGCAACGCCTCTGTGCAAAGCTTCATAAGATTTTCACTGTGGTATTAATTTCGTGTCCGATGGGACCTTGACAAAAAATATTGCTCTCCCAACTCAGTGCGCTTCGTTTAATGTTTTTTCCATAGAATAAATTCTGTGGGTCCATGTTAGGTCACGTGATACAAAAATTAAAATCAGAAACATTCCGAAATAAGTCTTTGGCATAGAGGTAGGTAGAGCAGAGATATGTAGGCCGGCCACCAAGTCTTGATGCTTAATTCTCTCTCTCTCTCTAATATGGATGTCAAGACAAAAGAAAGTGACAAAAGATTGAAGCGGTGAACTCCGAAGTTCGATACTTTAAAAGTAATGTGGTATCTGTACGTATGCACAAAGGTAGTAACATCTGCATAACAATAAATAAGGTAAAATAAATGGCCGTGTGTTAATTAATAGTTTCGTGCTCTCGTGGTTCGATACAAACCTAATTATGCATATAGACAGTTTATGCAACACGGAAATCGAGAATCACTAACACTTATGTGAGCTGTGGCGCGGCTCTCGGGCACAAGACGCTATCGATTACTCCTCTGGTTGAGGTTGGCACTATGTGCGATCACGAGCGCCTCCTGTCGGAGCGAGTCCTAACGAGGGAGTGAGTGCGAGTACGGGAGTCTGGGGAGAACGGACATGGCGGCCGCACTCTGAGGCGACAAGAGAAGAGTTGTTGTGCACGGCCGAGAAGGGAGCGTTGAGCAAAGCGGCAGTCAGCAGCGTTTTCCGGGGGGACAGAGAGTTGCGGCAGTCCAGCGAGCAGACACCAGCTCCGGGAGCAGTGCTCCGGTGTGTGGACGTGACGTGGGTCGTATTTTGGCGCAGTATAGTTTGCTTGGTACGCATCTGCTGCTCCCTTTATGCCCACGTGTGTTGTTCTGTCCGTATGTGCATTGAAAAGGTTACGCTCCGGCTGGAACAGTGGCTTGTGCTTTACGTTCATGCACCCTGACACATTTGTTTTGCTGCAGGCAGCTGTAATTTCAGAGATTTTTTTTTTTACGTCACGATCGTCTTAGCCCGGTGGTGCCTAGTATCCGAGTACAAGACAGCTAACGTGTAACCTGTTGTTTTGGGTTTTGGAGTCCTGTTTGGGCAACCTAGTTATCACGCACACAAATGTATTGCTGCCGAGTGAGGTTAGTCCTAATCTTGTGGAACTGAGCTTTCAATGACTGGCTTGTCTGCAAATTAATTAATTTAACTTTTGTGGTGTGTTGTTTTTTTGCTTTTAATGGTGAACTTCTTGTCATTCATTTGTGTATGTTTCGCCGTTAATGATGACTGTGAGTAAGATAGCAAGGTCTTGAAGGGCTTGCGTATCGTGACTGTATCTTTGGCAACTGTTTGATTTCTTGTTTATCAGTCTGGTGAAAACTTATGCCAAGTTTACTAATTTCCGCCTGTGGTCCGGAAGTTGGTTTGAAGGTAAATCCGTTGGTAAATCTTTACTGGACCTAACTGTTAACCGATCTTGCGTTGAACTAATGCCATTATTAAATCGTTTCTTGTGTGCTATAAATTGTATTACCATAAACAAGGAGACAGGGCACATTCTGTGGTCGAGGGGTAGACACGGTTGCTGCTTGCGCGTGGCGTCTTGTCGATCGTTATCATTTCCCGCGATAGTACGGGCGGCGTGAGATTTGTTGCTAGCGGTTGTATGGCCGCAAGTCAGCTGTGCCTGCTCCCGCTTCAGGTTGTGCCGTGTTTCGTAAGGCGTACGCAGACTTTCAGTCACTGTTACTCCTGTGTTGCTGTCGGTCGCTTACCGAAACGTTAGTCTGTTTTAGCACGGTGGCCACTGGGCCGTGACGATGTCGGTTGATGACCAGCGTTGGGGCGGCCGTCCGCTCTGAGTGGCTTCGGTCGCTTGGACTTGGCAGTTACCTTCTGGTTAAACAGATCAAACTTGTTTATTTGCTGTAAATTCCTAAGTAGTTTGTGAGGAAATTTGTAACTCAGCTTTTCATGATTTTATACAATTCAAGCATTTTGGTAAGGCATTTTCCTATCTATGTTTTATTTAAATGAGAATTGTTTATTGGGGTTATTCACATGTGGAAGCTTAACATAAAATTTGTAACTTAGCTTTCATGATTTTTACTTAATTTAAGCATTCTTGTAAAGCAGTCCTTTATCTAAGTTTTATTGGTTGGTAATTCTTTATTGGGGTTATTCACTGATTGAAAGTTAACATACGTTTGTAACCAAGTTTATGTCCTTTCTTAATTGAGATTTGTTAAGAGCCTTTATTGCTGGAAGATCATTAAAGCTTGGGTGCTTGTAATTGTGAATACTGTTGTCTATGTTGTGGGCTATCCTTCCACTTCCACAGCCACGATGTCCTATCTACCAGTACATTATGCCTCTTATCGACGTTGATATTGGCGAGATGTCGCTCCCGGTAATTAACAGACTTCTGAGAATTTATAAAGTTTGAAGTCGGACTACAAACGACGAAAGAAACATCTTTTCGTGTGATATAATTACAAATTAACGAATTTCTGATTTCTTCCTTTACTTGTACTGTTAAACCTTGCTTCTTGCCAAATTTCATGATTGTAGGCCAAAGGGAAGTACCTTACAGAATTTGATGAGTGGGTGTGCGAGTATCTAAATTCAACAGACTCGCAGCAGTTCACGTCACCTTATGCCCTTACAAGTGTAGAGGCAGAAATGTCCTTCTGCCCATACACCTATAAGAACATATGGTGACGTGAACTGATGCACGTCTGTTGAACTGCATCGAAAATGTACAGAAGAACGCTATTTATAGCCGAAATCTAGATTTCCTATCATAACAAAAACTAAAGGGATTGTGGCCGATTGCTGTGTGCCTCTCCTTCATTATCAATTAACTTAACTTTGTAATCGAATGTAAAACATTGATTTAAATAAAACTTTATGATAAACATCCGAAGAAAATCGTCTAATTTACACTCCTGGAAATGGAAAAAAGAACACATTGACACCGGTGTGTCAGACCCACCATACTTGCTCCGGACACTGCGAGAGGGCTGTACAAGCAATGATCACACGCACGGCACAGCGGACACACCAGGAACCGCGGTGTTGGCCGTCGAATGGCGCTAGCTGCGCAGCATTTGTGCACCGCCGCCGTCAGTGTCAGCCAGTTTGCCGTGGCATACGGAGCTCCATCGCAGTCTTTAACACTGGTAGCATGCCGCGACAGCGTGGACGTGAACCGTAAGTGCAGTTGACGGACTTTGAGCGAGGGCGTGTAGTGGGCATGCGGGAGGCCGGGTGGACGTACCGCCGAATTGCTCAACACGTGGGGCGTGAGGTCTCCACAGTACATCGATGTTGTCGCCAGTGGTCGGCGGAAGGTGCACGTGCCCGTCGACCTGGGACCGGACCGCTGCGACGCACGGATGCACGCCAAGACCCTAGGATCCTACGCAGTGCCGTAGGGGACCGCACCGCCACTTCCCAGCAAATTAGGGACACTGTTGCTCCTGGGGTATCGGCGAGAACCATTCGCAACCGTCTCCATGAAGCTGGGCTACAGTCCCGCACACCGTTAGGCCGTCTTCCGCTCACGCCCCAACATCGTGCAGCCCGCCTCCAGTGGTGTCGCGACAGGCGTGAATGGAGGGACGAATGGAGACGTGTCGTCTTCAGCGATGAGAGTCGCTTCTGCCTTGGTGCCAATGATGGTCGTATGCGTGTTTGGCGCCGTGCAGGTGAGCGCCACAATCAGGACTGCATACGACCGAGGCACACAGGGCCAACACCCGGCATCATGGTGTGGGGAGCGATCTCCTACACTGGCCGTACACCACTGGTGATCGTCGAGGGGACACTGAATAGTGCACGGTACATCCAAACCGTCATCGAACCCATCGTGCTACCATTCCTAGACCGGCAAGGGAACTTGCTGTTCCAACAGGACAATGCACGTCCGCATGTATCCCGTGCCACCCAACGTGCTCTAGAAGGTGTAAGTCAACTACCCTGGCCAGCAAGATCTCCGGATCTGTCCCCCATTGAGCATGTTTGGGACTGGATGAAGCGTCGTCTCACGCGGTCTGCACGTCCAGCACGAACGCTGGTCCAACTGAGGCGCCAGGTGGAAATGGCATGGCAAGCCGTTCCACAGGACTACATCCAGCATCTCTACGATCGTCTCCATGGGAGAATAGCAGCCTGCATTGCTGCGAAAGGTGGATATACACTGTACTAGTGCCGACATTGTGCATGCTCTGTTGCCTGTGTCTATGTGCCTGTGGTTCTGTCAGTGTGATCATGTGATGTATCTGACCCCAGGAATGTGTCAATAAAGTTTCCCCTTCCTGGGACAATGAATTCACGGTGTTCTTATTTCAATTTCCAGGAGTGTATTTGTGTAAGCAGCTCTCGTATTCCTAAAAAACCAAAAAATAAAATAGAATAAATAAAGTATTTCATCCACTGTCCAGGAAACTTTCAAGTTGCTCTCCATTTACTGTTTTATTTGTCAACGGCAGCCAATAACGAGAAGCCCTTTGGAATCTCAAAAGGAAGTGGCCATGTACCGTTTACGGTAGCCGAAATCGGCTTCGCCTCTTTCAGTGCTGGGCTACTAGATTCCATCCCTAGCCCTCGCTGCTGTTTTGTCCATGCGTCCATTGTGTAAAATAGTGGACGCACATCTTAACGACAATACACTAGCGCATAAAATCGGTTGGACTGCTTCTAAATCAGTCAAAAGATGCAGAAAAATACCTTCTCGCGTTTGGATAAAATACACCTTCATGAAAGAAGTGAAGGTCTTGCATCTTGAAACATCAGAACTTAATTTGTGCTAAGTGGTTCTTGCAGGAGCTCTGACTGATTTATATTTGTAAATTTATAAAACAAAGAACACAAGCCTTCGGCAGGAAACGTGATTCTAATTTAGATCACAATCCACTCGCGCCCTGAATGACCATCATTAGATACTTAGCATCTTATTCTGACATTCTTACTTACTAGTTCCCAATGGTCCTATTAAATGAATAAATTTGAGTCTGATGAAAGATATTGCACTTGAACTTGCAGTAACTACAGCTATTCTTTGACACGTTAATGCTTTCATGACGTACACAGTACTGAAAATGTTGACTTCTGAAGAATAATGCAATGCAGTGCGTAAATCCCTGTTTTCACAAAGTACATTATCTGATTAGGAGCATCAGGACATGTATTAGCGGACGTTAATAAGGGATGTCTCTACTCTTTGACTTTACGACAGCTTGAACTCTGCTGGGGCACTTTCAATGAGGTGTCAATGTGGAGGAATGTCAAACCATTCTTTGTAAAGAGCGGAAACCAAAGATTTTGGTGACGTTGGACAGTTGATTCTGAACGTTCTAACTCGTCCCAAATGCGTTTCATTGCGTTCAAGTTGGGACTCTGTGTAGGCCAGTCCACTTCAAACCATTGCCTCGCAGATGCTCCGTTATGACAGGGAGCATAATCATGCTGAAACATTCACGATGATGATGATGATGTGATGGGCGCTCAACATCGTGGTCATCAGCACCCTGAGGAAAAGTCAGCATGGCAATCTCATTGGTTGGGACGAAGGCTGTCTCTACATGCGGATGGAGCAATTTATAATGCATTAACGTATGCTTCCCTTCCGCACTAGTTTAGGGATTAGGCCTAACAGTTCACAAAATTTCACCATCCTTGTAACATTGGAATCAATATCGGCGAGGATGGTGGGCGGATCTCCATCGAGACTGAGGGCTGCCCTGATATCAGAATATAAGACACATGCTGCCAAAATATGCTGAACTGAAAGTGCACACCACAAGGCCACAGAGTGGTGGATCCTCCAGCTAATGTTAAAAGGTTGTGTCCGATGCGCAGCCTGGTAAACAGAACCTCCTTCCAGCGGCTGACATGAAGTCCGCCATGCCTGTGTGGTCGATTTGAGCGACAGCAGTTTGATTTCTGTCGCCTTCAACCATTCAGTCTCTCACTGACTCATGATACGTCTTTCAGAAAATGAGACGACGGTGTGCATCGAGATGGGACATTGACGGACCCTGATCTTCCCGATATGCTTCCTTTTTCTGCTTTGTCGGCCATGTCGTTTCCCTGTATCCCAATGTGGCCAGGTACCCAGCAAACGGTCACCTCCTTGGCACGGTTCTGAAGCGGCTGTAAGGAGACACGGATGAGCTGAATCAATTGGTCTACTGGATACCTCTGGAGAAGTGCTTGTAGTGCACTTAGCGATACATTCACTGTCTCCGAACTATTCCTTTACTGCACGCAGTTTACCATTTTGGTAAATGCAGTTTAGTGGCCCCCATGCCGTAACATCACCTCCTTCGTACTTCACTGTTGGTACTAAGCATGATGGCAGGTAACGATCTCGTCCATAGAATTGGTGCAGGGCATGATGTGACTCATCGGGTCCAAATCATTCGTTTCCAGTCATCCACTATTCATTGGCATCGCTCTTTCCTGAACTATCCATTTTGGTGTAACTGTTTCTCTACTGATTTTCTACAGACTTCTTTTATACTGGTGGTCACACCTCTCCTGACATCTAGTGACCAATTCCGCATTACACACGGGTGTCCGCGTCCTTTTGATCAGATATTGAACATTACCTCTACTGCAAGTCTGTACCTTTTCTGTCGGAGGAAGTATGTAATTTTTAACAATTGTTTTATGTTAGTCAAATTTTTTGGTCGTCAGACTAAAATGTATTCAGTTGATGGTACCAATGGGAAATGTTACTTAAGAATAACAGAAGAGTATGTTTAGCACGTGAAGATAAGCTATAGGACCAGAAAGGAAACGCGCTTTAAATATAAACCACGTTTGCGATTGAAGGCTTATGTTCTTTCCTTTGTAAAGAGGTGGTTGTAGTACAAGGAGTAAGAAAAAACTGCAGATTCTAGATGTGTTCTAAATTTTTTTCTGCTTCTGTCAGATTCTAAGCTTGGACTTGTGCCGTTAAGTAATTAAAAGATGATGCAGTCCAAAATTACTTTATGCTTGTCTTTTTGCTTGCTGCCAAATCACATTGTATGAATTAAAGGCAAGAGCGTCGGTGATCTTACGTATAAATATTCGCTTCTACGATCTGCGGTACTCCCTTTATTTGCACAGACAAACTCTCTGATTCGTGGGATAACTCTTCTCCGCACTTCTTCATTTACTAGAGAAATATTTACACAAAATATGTCGAGATTAATGCCGTTAAATTGAGATTAAATCTGTAGACATATACTTCAGAGTTAGTGATGAGAAGGTCTCACGCTTCTAATGGAGATCAAAAGCAACGCGTGGACGTAATCAAAAGTTTAATTACATTTTTAAGGCCCTATTAAGCCGAAAGCAACTGGAGGAAGCGACAAGGGGATTGAGCACTTATATTATTCGCAAATTACTTCCGACAGAAAACTAATTAAAGTCCTTTTCGGTGGTTATTATCTCGGGTGACATCCCTTCTGGGTTGAATGCATCAAGCGGAAAAAGAACTAACATTTGAAGAAGAGAACTTGAGTGATGAAGCTACTCTGGGACGACAGAATCCTTCTCTTTCAGCTCGTCGTACAAATGGAATGTACTGCCTAGAATCAAACGGACATTGACATAGCATCATTCAGTTAACTTGTAATGTTGAAAAATCGGAGGCTATGGACAAAACATCGTATGTATTGGTTGCGCGGTATGCGTATATTCGAACACTTGCGAATACTGTGTAAACAGAAACCGATTTGTGCTTATACTGTGTGGTACAATTGCTTGTCTTACGTAAGAAAAGTTCAAGAAATTGAATTGCCTACCATTTAAAAAAAAAAAAAAACGGATGCACAAGCAGTTCATTTTTACCACGCTTAATATTTGAATAGAACTGAGAGTAATCTTTTTCGCTTACAAAGAGAACTTTTCGCACTGGCCCTTACTTATCTTTCATTTATCACGAATCTCCCGTGCAAAGCCCCAAGCAACTGGACAAGAGAGCAACTGACTTGTTCATGCAGACCGGTGAAATTACAGACAATACCTCTAACATCGCTTTGCTGCAGATTCTAGAAATACTCAGACTTCCATTATAACAAATTTCCTACCGAGTGAGAAGCTTCTGTCCACGAACCAGCACAGTTTTAGAAAGCATCGCTCGTGTGAAACACAGCTTGCTCTTTTCTCACATGATATACTGTGAACTATGTATGAAGAGAAACAGAAGGATTCCATATTCCTAGATTTCCGAAAAGCTTTTGACACGATACCCTACTGCAGGCTGTTAATGAAGGTACGGGTATACGGAGTAGGTTCCCAGATATCTGACTTCTTCAGTAATAGAACCCAATATGTTGTCCTCGACGCCAGTGTTCATCAGACACAACTGAATCGTCAGAAATGCCCCATGGAAGTGTGATAGAACCGCTATTATTTTCTACATACGTAAATGACCTGGCGGACACAGTGGCCTGTTTGACACAGTCACGTCTTTTAAATATCTGGGCGTAACGTTGTAAAGGAGTATGGAATGGAACGAGGATGTAAGGAGTGTGGTATGGAAGCCTTAGGTTTATTGGGAAAATTTTAGGAAAGTGAGGTCAATCTGTAAAAAATACCGCATATAAGTCGCTAGTGCGACCTATTCTTGAGTACGACTCGAGTGGTTGGGATCCGCGTCAGGTCGGATTAAAGGGAGACATCGAAGCAATTGAGAACCGCGTGGCCAGATTTGTTACCGGTAGGTTCGAATAACACGCAAATGTTACGGAGATGCTATTATGATTGTGTTTCGATGAACCCTCTGCCAAGCACTTAAATGTGAATTGCAGAGTAATCATGTAGATGTAGATGTAGATGCTTCGGGAATTAAATGGGAATCACTGGAGGGAAGGTGACATTCTTTTCGAGGAACACTACTGAGAAAATTTAGAGAACCGGCATTTGAAACTGACTGCTGAGCGATCGTACTGCTGCCAACATGCACTTCACGTAAGGACCACGAAGATATGATACGAGACATTAGGGATTGGGGAGAAGAGAAGTTTGTGGCACAACTTGACCAGAAGAAGGGATCGGTTGGTAGGACATGTTCTGAGGCATCAAGGGATCACCAATTTAGTATTGGAGGGCAGCGTGGAGGGTAAAAATCGTAGGGGGAGACCAAGAGATGAATACACTAAGCAGATTCAGAAAGATGTAGGTTGAAGTAGGTACTGGGAGATGAAGAAGCTTGCACAGGATAGAGTAGCATGGAGAGCTGCATCAAACCAGTCTCAGGGCTGAAGACCACAACAACAACAACATCATTAGGGCTCATAAGGAGACGTATAGACAGTCATTTTTCCCTCGATCTCTCTGCGAGTGGTTCTCTGCCTCGTGATGACTGGGTGTTGTGTGCTGTCCTTAGGTTAGTTAGGTTTAAGTAGTTCTAAGTTCTAGGGGACTGATGACCATAGACATTAAGTCCCATAGTGCTCAGAGCCATTTGAACCATTTGAATCTCTGCGAGTGGAACGGAAAGGAAACGACTAGTAGTGATAATATTGTTTAGATTTTAAGGAGTATGTTTCAGTGTAAAAGTGGATGTGCGTATTTCAGAACTTTCCGACATCTCTAGGAGATTTAATTTAGTTTTATCAAATAGTTCAAATGGCTCTAAGCACTATGGGACTTAACATCTGAGACCATCAGTCCCCTAGATTTAGAACTACTTAACCCTAACTAACCTAAGGACATCACACACATCCATGCCCGATGCAGGATTCGAACCTTCGACCGTAGCAGTAGCGCGGTTCCAGACTGAAGCGCCTAGAACCGCTCGGTCACAGCAGCCGGCTTGGTTTTATCCACAGCTCGTTAGAAGTAAGACTGCTCTTAACTGTAAAGGAAATGTTAGTCGTAGTGTGCTCTTGGGTGATCCTCATGCAGCTACTTCTGTTAGGGGTTTTGTCTTACACTAAACCTCACTGTAAATTTTGGCTGGCTCCTTTACACTGGCGCTTAAGTGAAATAATAGTGGTGCAGCGAAACGCATTATTTGCAAACAATTCCGGTGGGTATGTGCATAGATGTGAATTATTGTCGTTTAGTTGAAAGCTGAGTCGTATCTTAGGAGTCCCTGGTTTGTCAATTGGAGGTGGGGCTCCGAGGCATTTTGCTCTGATTGTTGCCAGTATCATATTTAAAGTACCAGGGAAGCAGGTACTAGTAGATGGGAACAATGGCAGGAGGGTGTCCACAATGAGGAAATCAAAGAAAAACTGGGAATGAACTCTATAGATGGAGCAGTCAGGGCGAACAGGCTTAGATGGTGGGGTCATGTTACACGCATGGGAGAAGCAAGGTTACCAAAGAGACTCATGGGTTCAGCAGTAGAGGGTAGGAGGAGTCGGGGTAGACGAAGGAGAAGATACCTGGATTCGGTTAAGAATGATTTTGAAGTAATAGGCCTAACATGAGAAGAGGCATCAATGTTAGCACGGAATAGGGAATCATGGAGGAATTTTATAAGGGGGACTATGCTCCAGACTGAACGCTGAAAGGCATATTCAGTCTTAAATGATGATGATGATGATGATGATGATGATGATGATGATGATGATGATGATGATGATGAGTTGGAAGCTACAGCTCTTTTTGAATCACATCAGTATGAAAATACTAATCTGTTACTGGGTGTAAGGATGTCGTGAAATCGTCCCCCTAAAACAGCAGCATAAACAAATGCTCTTAAAAACTGGCATGCACAACGTTCTTCACGAACTGTTCTTCGACGGAAGACAATAAGTAAGTGGCAGAATATCCACGAAACCTGAACTATTCAGCACATTCTCCACATGTTACATAATGTACCGTGATGGAAACCCATTCAAGCACTTCTATGGCCCACATGTGTGATTCATGTTAGGCGACATTCGGTATTTGTGAGTATGCCAAGTATACGTATGACAAATGATCATAATAATAGGAACGCATACATTCTGAAGCGTACGTGCCTTTGGTGAAAGGGGTAGTGTAGGGTTCTGACATTTTAGACAACATTTCCAAAGTTGCATTATCTGTCGTGATACAAGGTGTAATACAGCGTAGACTGTTAACCCCTTTCTGGGCCACGGACACTCAACCTCTTTTCTAATTCATTATGCAAGTAAGGAAGGCACACTAGGGTATAAAGGCCCATTTACCACTAGTTCCTCTCCGTAGCTTCGAAACTTCAGTCACAATTATCAATCGCAGTATACTGCGAGTCCTATTCTATCTTGGCCACCTCAAATAATTTGTTGTCCAGATGCAAAATAAAAAAATATATCAAAAAAATATTGTTTAGCTGCTAGGGGACACTAACCAACATTATTGCTTTTGTTATAACAGTGTTCGTTACGAAGGTATGAACAGCAGTGCGTCTTTTTTTTAAAAAAGCACACCATATTTTTTATTCGGTAAATTATCCTCCTCAGGACCTGTTAGAAAATGTATTACAGTGTAACATTCACGTAAACATTATATTAAAAAGTGACACAAAACTGTCTTTGATTCCCTAGTAACAGCACACAAAGCAGGTATCTGGGTCAACTTAACTCTTTCGCTTGCTAAAACTGACAGTAAATTTATGGAAACATAAGAAAACTCACGCCTGTCACAGTGAATCTTCTTTAGTTAAAGGTGTGTGTGTGTGTGTGTGTGTGTGTGTGTGTGTGTGTGTGTGTGTGTTGAGGTTGGAAACGCTACACATATCTGGAGAACGTAAGTTAGCAGAACAGTAATTGTAAATAACGTTTTCTTTTATTTGTAATACAGGTACGCGCAGTACAGCACTGTAGTAGTTTTTAAATATATACAACAAATACAGTCCCTGATTGAAAATTGGATCATGATCACTTTTCTTTTATTGTGGTCGGAGGTAGGGGGCAGTGGCACTCAGGGAGAGAAACCCTGCAGGGAGGGTAATCTTGAAAAGAACCGACAGGTGTTCTCTCTTATTATTGCGGTTCAGGATACGGAATCTTTCGACCCAGCGCACCGCTCTCCTCCTAGAATTCGCACGTGTGATGTCGTAATTTTTAACCAAGTGCTGCTTTGGCGGTAATCGAGATAAATGGGAAACACTATACGTACCACTGAAGAGCAAAAATTTGTCCATTCTCTTTTAGTACTTTCTGTAAAATTACTGCCATTTTATACGGAACATATGCTCATTATAATATTGTTTCGTATATATAAGGGGTGATTAAAACGTTTCAGTTCTAAGGCTATACAATCTACAATCGCTATGCCAACCAGGCAAAATCACGGTGTGGCCGAGGGATCTAGGCGCTACCGTCTGGAACCGCGCGGTCGGTACAGTCGCAGCTTCGAATCCTGCCTCGGGCATGGATGTGTGTGATGTCCTTAGGTTAGTTAAGTTTAAGTAGTTCTAAGTTCTAGGGGACTGATGACTTCAGCAGTTGAGTCCCATAGCGCTCAGAGCCATTTTGAACCAGGCAAAATCACCGTGAGCACTCACGCAAACATCCCACCTACGCATCAGGTTGAAGATTCCAGTTTGCTGCGTGAAGAGGTCCATAACTGCCTGCTGCATATCCTCGTTCGACATATATCGTCGGCCCTTCAAGCCTTTTGAAGGGACTGAAGGCGTGGTAATATCATGGCGAGAGATTAGGGGGGTGAACAGGACTAAAGGCGGGTGCTCGAGTGTCTCCCAGTTGAGTTGGCGTAACTTCTGTGTTACGACATTTGTGATATGGAGACGTGAGTTATCATAATTCAGCAGCACCCCTTGTTGCAGTTTTCCCCTGACGGTTCACTATGGCAAGCAATTATTGCTTGCCATAGTTTCTGCAGCGATGGATGTCTACGAGTGTTTGCCCTTCGGCAGTGATGAAAAGAATAACAGAACATTGGTTCTGTTTGGAAGCAACTGATAAAAACGTCACCATAGTTCACGTTTCTGCATTTACCGCGTGCACTTCGGGAAGACACGAATACATCACAAATCCCTTGCCTATATGTCAGTGTTTATATACCTGGATCGGAGTCGCGGTACGCTGCATATACGCTACAGCAGCAACGCCTTCAATCGAAACCTTTTTGATCGATCCCTTATAATTCACCTTCCGTCTTTTTCGTTTTTCTGTTTTAGTTGGTTAACTTGTACCTTTTGAGTCTGTCGTCATAAAAGCAAACACGAACTTCCTTGCCGACGTCGTCTCTCTGCAGAACATGTGAGAAACTTCTGAACGGAGCAGACAAATTTCGAATACACCAACGGGACCGTGGGAACGCTTAATTAGCAAAGCTGCGACAAAGCTCCCGGTATAGTGGTCGGAAAATCCGACAGATAGTTAAAGTCCCTGGAGTTCGTACTCCTCAAACTACCGTAGTTTAAATACAAAAGGTATTGCGAGCACACAGTTCCAAGTGAGGCACGGGGGAATCGTGCAGCACCAGTACCTGGAGTTGACATTAGACATTCGTTTCGTTGTTGACAACTGCCGTCCCTTGGGTTGGTTCTAGTAGCGTTTGTTGTGCAATTCGGAATGTACTCCGCGTATATTTGGCATGCCTGGGAATTCTGATGGAAGATTTTGGTATTAGACGTAAGGGATAGAACCTTATATTTGACTACGTATCTGTGTGACAACACGATGAATTACACGCTTAGCAGCTATCTATTTTGTCTACATACGGCTAACATCACAACATGTAGATACGAAACGAACTGGAGGCACACACGCATGCACGGAAAACAGTTGCACACTACATTTGCATTTAAATTTTTCCTCCGAAAACGACGTGATCTCCTGCTTCTCCTTACGTAGGGTCTGTGCCCATGCTGCCGAGAATTATGTCTAAATTCATAGACAAGACGGAACATATGTTCTGTTTTATTTACTCTTAACAGATGATTCAAGAGACAAACAGAAAACATTTCATTTCATACAATGAAGAATAACGAAGTGTGATGAAGAAAATTTGCGCATAATACAAGAAGCGTTACGAACACGCGTTTAGTCTGTGAAGATGGCAACATCGACAAACTTTTACACCAACGCGTTAAAAATTAGAAACAGGATCTACAAGTGTGCAACCTTTAACCAGTAGTTTAAATTTAATGGTATATCACGTCTGGTCAATTATGACCGATCAGGCCATTTTAAAGTCAAGGCACAGTATAGTCGTTTCATTCCGATCTTCGAAGAAAAGAAACGAACAGAAAAACGCAACATGTACATCAAGGAGAAGATTTATCAATATCAATGAAATAATCCATCACATCTTTACATAATTATTGTAATACGGTTCTGCCTTGAACAAACACAAATTCTTCTTGTTTTACATCTAAAAAACAATTATGGTGAAGTTTCACAATCAGTGGGCTCATTTATTTTGTCACATAACTTGTATCGCTGAAATCAGCGTAATGCAACATAAGTGAAAGCTTTCTTTCCAAGCTCCGTCAAGGAATGGAACGGGTAGAAACCTTAACGTAGTGAAAAATTTAGTGTGCCTTCTCCCAAACTGTTCATGGTGATTGTCGTAACGCTGATGTGTATTCAGATGTAGATGTTATTAAGGAAAGCGTCTGACACTGTCAGACAAATGGGTATAAGATGTAGGGAAAAACGTTAATACATATGTCCAAAAACCAGGAGAGAACAATAAGATGGACTCTAAAAGAGAAGTGTTCGGATTAAAAACCACAGAAGACTTGGAAGCAGTTCAACAATAACGCGAATAAGAGAAAGATTGAGGTGGAATTAAAATTCAGGGGGAACGGATAGTAATCATAAGATACGCTGATGCCATTGATATCCTCAATTAAAGCGAGAAAGGGATGCAGGACCTGGTGAATGGCAAGAACAGTACAATGAGCACAGAATACGGACTGAGAGTAGACCAGACGGAGAACAACATTATGAGAACTAGCAGAAATGAGATTAGCGAATAACTTAACATCAAAATTCGTAACCACGACCTAGACGTGGTGAAGGAATTACGATTACTTAAAATTAAAATAACGCATGACGGTCAGATGAAGCAGAATATAGAAAGCAAAGAAGCACATGCAAAGAGGGCAGTCCTCGCTAAAGGAGGTCTATCAGTATCGAACACAGAGATTCGTCTGAGGAAGCACTGTGTGAAAACGAACAATAGACTGTGGGAAACCCGGAAAGGAAGGGAACTGAAGAGCCTGAGTTGGTGAAATTTATTAAACTAAGAAGAACGAGTCGTATCTCCGCAGAGTAGTCGAGGAAAGGAATGTATGAGATACACCAACGAGACGAAGGTTCATGATGATCGGGCTGTGTTAAGACATCCAGAAATAAATTCGATGATAGTACACTGAAGTGCCAAAGGAGCTGGTATAGGCAAGCGCATTTAGATACAGAGATATGTAAACAGGCAGAATACGGTGCTGCGGTCGGCAACGCCTATATAAGACAACAAGTGTCTGGCGCAGTTGTTAGATCGGTTACTGCTGCTAAAATTTCAGGTCATCAAGATTTAAGTGACTTTAAAACGAGGTGTTTAGTCGGCGCACGAACGATGGGACACACCACCTCCGAGGTAGCGATGAAGTGGAGATTTTTCCCACACGACCATTTCACGAGTATAAAGTGAATATCAGGAATCTGGTAAAACATTAAATCTCCGAAATCACTGCAGACGGATAAAGAACTTGCGAGAACGAAACAAACGACGACTGAAGAATTTCGTGCAACCTTTCCGCAAATTGCTGCAGATTTCAATGCTGGGCCATCAACAAGTGTCAGCGTGTGAACTGTTCAACGAAACATCATCGATATCGGCTTTCGGAGCCGAAGGCCCACTCGCATATCTTTGATGACTGCACGACACAAAGCTTTACGCCTCGCCTGGGCCCGTCAAAACCGACATTGGGCTGTTGCTGACTGGAAACATGTTGTCTGGTCGGACGAGTCTCGTTTCAAATTATATCAAGCAGATGAACGTTTACGAATATGGAGACAACCTCATGAATCCATAGACCCTGAGTGTCAGCAGGGGACTGTTCAAGCTGGTGGAGGCTCTGTAATGGCGTGGGGCGTGTGAAGTTGGAGTGATATGGGACCCCTGGTACGTCTAGATACGACTCTGACAGGTGACATGTACGTAAGCATCATGTCTGATCACCTGCATCCATTCATGTTCATTGTGCATTCCGATTTGGGCAAATCCAGCAGGACAGTGTGACACCCCATACGTCCAGTGCAACGGGCTGTCCAGAAGCGATCTCCACCCCTCGTACTCTTACGGGTTTATGGACAGCCCTGCGGGACTCACGGTGTCAATTGCCTCCAGCACTACTTCAGACAATAGTCGAGTCCACGCCACGTCGTGATGCGACACTTCCGCGTGCTCGCGTGGGGCCTACACGATATTAGGCAGGTGTACCAGTTTCTTTGTCCCTTCAGTGTAGAACAATATGAAGGGCGGAAAAACCATTGGGGTAGTCGGAAACTAAAATAGGTCCAGATATAGAGCAAATAATCGAGGACGGACGGCCGGCCAGTGTGGCCGAGCGGTTCTAGGTGCTTCAGTCTGGAAGCGCGCGACCGCTACGGTCGCAGGTTCGAATCCTGCCTCGGGCATGGATGTGTGTGATGTCCTTAGGTTAGTTAGGTTTAAGTAGCTCTAAGTTCTAGGGGACTGATGACCTCAGATGTTAAGTCCCATAGTGCTCAGAGCCATTTGACCCATTTAATCGAGGACGTCAGTTGAAGTGCTTTTCTGAGACGAAGAAGTCGTGGCGGGCATCATCAGGCTTAAACGTACAGCTATCAAAGCACCTCCGTCAGCTTCAACGGGACGGAATTTTGGCGGCACAGCTTTCCGTGTGCGATTCTCTCAGAGAAAAACGTTTCCGCTCAATGTTGGTACAGGCGTCTCGGGCAATATGATGTTGGCTGGCGCCGTGGAGGACGAGACGGTAGATCCGGATCTCTGAGAGGGCGCCCTGCAGTATGAATTAGTGATGACGCTCCGTCGCGACCGCCTCATTCCGACAACCGAGCCCTGTGGATTTCTTTCGAGTGCGCCGCCACTCTTTCCGCCTCTGAAGGGACCTACCAGGACTGAGGACACATGGCTAGGGCGTGCTCTACATTAAAACTGCCTGTTTGTCGTCTTTATTTGCTTCTCTCTTTTTTCTCTTCATCTTAGGACACGTTAACATTTCTATCCGGATATAGAAAAGTGAAAAAAGGAAACGTGCTGAACAGACTCAGTTTGTGTTGGACAAGTGCTGAGTAGTAAGACGAACAGAATATTTTGTCAAGATACGAACAACAAACGCAGCGATGTGTGTACAACTGTATCTGTAATTCTGCGATGGAATGTTGCTTCTCCACACCATTAATGGTAGCTGGGTAAACATGCGTAGATTTGTACTTAAGCTGGCTAGGCTGCACAAAAAGTCATACAGCAGGTGAAGAATGACTTCATTGATCACAAAGTATGCAAGGCGCGTTTCGGAATTATTTGCACGTTTAGAATCCAAGTGCAAAGGTAGCACATGGACAAGAGCGTTACCAGTCGTATACGTAACTTGAGATGACAGACTACTCACACTTTACGTCACGCCTTCATTAACAGCTGAGAACCTGGTAACGTTTTCACATTCTGCAACCGTTTGGAATATGAAACAGTTCGCGCATTTTGCTTGCTTTGAATCTTTTCACATGCCAAATATTCTGGTGATTCGGTAATCAGAATTCTGATGCCTGTAGTCTAAGAAAAATCTAGAGCAGGGGTTCCCAACAAAATTTTCTCGACCGTGATTGGTACCTTGTCATATCAACAGTATCAAGTACCTAAAAAAGCCAAATTAAAAACTCTTTTTATTTGTTTTCTATTTTTGGTACTTAGAAAAAAACATTGACATATTCGTTATTGGAAAAATATTGAGCTTAAAACTTTTTCAACTTAGCCATCATTGTTATTGTTAAATTTTCTATTATTGCTCAAAATCTTTGTCTTCAAATCTGGGCGTTTAGTATAACAAACTCCTTAAAAAAATAAAAATTGAGTATAAACTGAAAATGACAGGAAAAAATTAAAACTGAGAGTATTAGTCTTTCAAGTGTACTACACTTGAGATTGCATTGAGTAGACATGTGTGAAAAATAAGAAAACACTAATTTCGTACAAGGTATTATTTATTTGAAAAAATACAGTTACAACAGAGTACTCCATCAATATACAGTTAGTTTTAATTTTCAGTTCTTAATGAAATGAGTTCAATCTGACCTTTGAGTCCATTACTTCTGTAGGCCTTTCTAGTTTTAACGAACCACTTTTTAACCAACGGTCCATTTTTAACTACGCGAACTGTAGCTTCCGCGAAAAACAACGCTGTACAAACACTACTGTTTTAATACAGAATATTGAATATGTAAACAACACGGTCTGTGAAAGCACTGGCAATAAATTAACAATGGCCGATTGTCGTCTGAAACGAGAGTTTCTATGTAAAGTGACTGTCAGTTGTCAGCTGCAAAGAGGCAGTGCGCGCAGTCTAATTCTAGTTTTGCGCTAGAGTGGGCTAGTGTCAGTTGGCTCTAGGAAGACGCTAGGCGCAGAAGTTAGCGTTCGCTAAAGCTCTGCTCATGCAGGAAGCGGCCAAAACAAAAAATCTGTTATCATCCTAAATATATTTTATATATTTTTTTATTCTAATAGCATGCGGACCACCTGTTGGGAACCACTGATCTAGACTGTTGGTGATGTATCTTGACAGCTGCAACATAAGGAAACATCATCGTAATAATTTCATTTAGGACACCTTCTGCGGATGTTTGCAACTTAGTCAGATTTATACTGAGTAAGTTTAATGTTATGTGTGATTTGTTACATTTTCCGAAGCCTAAAAGTATTGTAAGTTCACGTCGTCCCAGAAATGTCGTGATAAGCTACGAGAGGTTCTAGAGAGTATTTTAAGGAAGAAATCGAGAATACGAACCCATGTCCGGAAACGTCATCTATCAATGCTGCTGAGCGTCGAAGTTACAGGTGCCGGGACCTACCTCTACGCCATCCCTTCAGCAGGAAACGTGACTTTATACACTGATAGACCAGAGGCGGAACGTCTCGCAACGTTCTTTGTTATTTAGTGACCACGACTGGTTGCCACGATCTCTTCTGAGAAGATGGAGCTAGCTGCTGCGTAGAAATTCCTTATCTGCTATGAATGTGATGCTCTATTTCCTCGGTGGATGACGGTTTTAGACATAGGTTTTTCATCTGCAGTTTATTTTCCTCCTCTGTGCCCAAAAACACTGAAGATTTTAGAGGGTTCCAGGAGAAAAATAGTCTGTGGATGGAATCCTGCGTCCGAAACCGTCGTCCACCGAGGCAACAGAGCATCACACTGATACGGGACAAAGCCTTTCTACGCAGCAGCTACCGCAGAAGTTTTTTCTATTGTACTCACTGACTGGATCCACAGATGCTTAACAACGAATCACATGGAAATTACACTTCCTTCGGACTACTCCAACGGATCTGTATCTAGCACCTGCCTTCTTCAAGGCTGGCTTTACGTCTTCTTTCCTTACATCACCGCAGACCGATATAATGGTTGTTATTGATCCCAGTAGTCGTACTGTCAACGATATCGTCAGATGTTTACGTCTATTTACGCACATAACATCACATTTCCTGATGTTTAGTCAGATTCTAATGGTTTCAGAAGTCGTTGGCCATCTGCATGTCTCCCCACACTTCGTAACACTTTTCTACCGATATCAACGTCCCGTCCACGTCTGCGTCAACTGTGAACAGCATCACTGGGCTGCACACGTTATCTGCCAGGCCGTGTACATTGCACGTACACACCTGTGGTCCTGTTCACAACCTCGAGGTATGCCAGACACGACCTCTTATTCCGACGCCACCTCCCTAGCAACACACCAGTTTTATTCGCCAGCTTTTGAATATGAGATTGCCAGAATAGTTCACAATCAGTGTGCGCCTAGGAATATTTGAAGTTATATTTCATATATTACTGATACATTGTGTGCGAGTGCAATGTCAGTCTAAATTGTATTTTTTATCTTAGAACTCTTCCATCTGCTCCGTGAGTACACGAAAAGCTGAGTAACGAATAGCTAAGTAACAGCTCAGTACACACCAAATAACTGGATTCCACAACACTACCGCAACCCCAAGAGTATATTCCTGACACACGAAGTTCACCTTTTAGGGCCCGCATCTCGTGGTCGTGCGGTAGCGTTCTCGCTTCCCACGCCCGGGTTCCCGGGTTCGATTCCCGGCGGGGTCAGGGATTTTCTCTGCCTCGTGATGGCTGGGTGTTGTGTGCTGTCCTTAGGTTAGTTAGGTTTAAGTAGTTCTAAGTTCTAGGGGACTGATGACCATAGATGTTAAGTCCCATAGTGCTCAGAGCCATTTGAACCATTTTTCACCTTTTAGTATTTTGTTTACTAACAGCCGCCCATACAGAGCAGATGACACAATGTTCGCTGAGTAAAAACGGCTACAGAAGAAAAGCGCACGGAAATTATGTCGCAAACAGCGGCAATAATTCCCAGAAACATGCTGCAACTTACAATAAATAAGGTAGTATGAAAGTATCCATAGAAAACAATATTTCAAAAAACGAACAGTAACAGTAAACATGTAATAATGTGCCACTGTGTTTCTATAACCATGCTAATTTCTGCATGTTTTAGATGAACAAAACCCACAGATGATGGTGTTATTTGTCGCCGAAACTAGTTTGGGAGAATAAAGAAATAAACGAATAACAAGGTCTTTTGCATCAAGGCGGACTCAGTTTCTGATATTGTTGTTTTTCTATATTATATTGCGTGTACGAGACAGGGTGTTAGGGTATCATTGGTACCTTGATATGTATCCACTTCAGTGTCTTCGTTGTTTTTTGTCTGTATCTAACAGTTTACCAGCAAACACGGCACACAATTTACTACCTGATGTTTCTGCAGGTCATAACTGCACCACTAAGTGAACTGCGCCTATCGCTATAGACTAACCGTTTTGCGGCTGGTCCCGGCGGAGGTTCGAGTCCTCCCTCGGGCATGGGTGTGTGTGTGTGTGTTCGTCATTAGGATAATTTAGGTTAAGTAGTGTGTAAGCTTAGGGGCTGATGACCTTAGCAGTTAAGTCCCATAAGATTTCACACACATTTGAACATTTTTTGACTAACCGTTTTCCTCCCACGCGTCAACACGTCAACGCCTAACCTGCTACCCAGGGGAAAATATGCGTTAATGGATTGCGCCCGGCACATGTGTTCGGGGGTACTAAACAACCTAAAACCACACCACTCCGAATAGCTGTAATTATCAGTCTGCAGATGATGTAAATGCTGATGTAATATTGTTCGGTATATTCTCCTCAGTAGCCTAAACATATCTGCTTTTATACGCTCTTATAGGTACTCAGTTTTGTTCCCAGTTTCCTATTTACACTATGTTTATATTATTTATTGACCTACTTGTCATGAAATTTAGAGAATATTACTTTCGTCGTCCGCAGTAGGAACAATGAACTTGAAATATTGCATCTGATGACAGGCAGTTCTCTTTTTGCGGGAAATGAAGTGAGCGATTCATTGAATCTTGAAACATTTTCAATGTTTGCACAGACTCATTATATTCTAAACTGAGCACATGATACAAGCCTTGTGCGCACCATCTTGATGGGCAAAACCCTCGCTCCGTCACTTCCTATCTCCACCCCTACGGCAACCCTATCATTATTCTGCAGACGCTGAGCATCGCATCTTTCCTGGGCGTCTGTGGATTTATGGCCCACCTCATATGTATTTCATGTCTCGCTCCGCATCGAAGACGCCAGAGATGCCGCACTGGAAGCAGATACTCTGCGTCGACAGAGAAAAAATGAAAAGCCTCGGAAAAAGTAGAATAATATGGGCCTCGAGGAGGAAAGACGTATTCTATTTCGAGATCTGTGCGTAAACTCAAGCTTTCGACGACTTCGTCTGTCATTGTAATCATCAATTATCTGCAGGCCGTCTGGTACTTTAATGAACTACCGGAATTATGTCACGGAGACGTCACGAAGTCACGGAACTTCAATATTTTACCAGAGACTACGTCCATATCTATTACGACGGAATGTAATCAGTGATACTGATTTCGTTAGAGGGTGGAAAGATCAGATCCTCTTCAGTCATTCGGCATCAAGCGCCTGTATCCACGCACCACTAACGATATAGCCTTTATCCCGGATAAGTTGATACTGCACACTCTGATCCCAACAGCTTCTCTGATAATAGAATCCCAGTAGCTATACATTATACAACACGTTGTTTTTCTTTTGAGTCATCAGCCTTCTGACTGGTTTGATGCGGCCTGCCAAGAGCTCCACCCATGTGCCAACCTCTTCATCTCAGAGCAGCACTTGCAACCTACATCCTCAATTATTTGCTGGATGTATTCCAGTTTCTGTCTTTCTCTACAGTTTTTGCACTCTACAGCTCCCTCTAGTACCATTGAAGTCATTCCCTCATGTCTTAATAGATGTCCTATCATCCTGACCCTTCTGTTTGTCAGTATTTTCCACGTATTTCTTTCCTCTCCGATTCTACACAGAACCTCCTCATTCCCTACTTTATCAGTCAACCTAATTTTCAACATTCGTCTGTAGCACCGCATCTCAAATGCTTCGATCCTCTTTTGTTCCGGTTTTCCCACAGTCCATGTTTCACTACCATAAAACGCTGTACTCCAAACGTACATTCTCAGAAATTTCTTCCTCAAATTGAGGTCTATGTCTGATGATACTAGTAGATTTCTCTTGGCCAGGAATGCCCGTTTTGCCAATGCTAGTCTGCTTTTGATGTCCTCCTTGCTCCGACCGTCACTGGTTATTTTGCTGCCTAGGTAACACAATTCCTTAACTTCATCTACTTCTTGACCAACAATCCTGACACTAAGTTTCTAGCTGTTCTCATTTCTGCTACTTCTCATTGCTTTCGTCTTTCTTCGCTTTACTCTCAAACCATATTCTATACTCATTAGACTATTCATTCCACTCAGCAGATCATCTAATTCCTTTTCGCTTTCACTCAGGATAGCGATGTCATCAGCAATCGTATCATTGATAACCCTTCAACTTGAATTTTAATTCGACTCCTGAAACTGTCTTTTAATTCCATCATTGCTTCTTCGATGTACAGATTGAACGATAAGGTCAAAAGCCTACATCCCTGTCTTACTTTTCAATCCGAGCACTTCGTTCTTCATCGTCCACTCTTCTTATTCCCTCTTGTACATATTGTATATTACCCGTCTCTCCCTATAGCTTACAACTATTTTTGTCAGAATTTAGAACAGCAGACGTGTCAAAATCGCGATATTCAATATAGCGTCAGTGCACTGTGTAGCGATCCGAAATAGTTTCTATTTGCTGACCAATATAGTCGCTACCACACTCACAAGTAATGTTATAAATTCCAATAACGTGGAGACGAAGGCTATCTTTAACTGAGCTATACCCTTAGTGGTGGATGGAAACGGGAGCTTGTTGCTGAAAAGCTATCCTCCGTTTAACAGCATCAGTATCGCTGCTAGTGTTCATCCATAATAAACACCGACATAATATCTAGTCAACATATGGACTTCCCGCAGCTTCGTGACGTCTCCAGCTAAATAAATTACCACAAAGTCTATAGGCAACTCCTGACAGTGACGACACAGGAAGTCGTCGAAAGCTTTAGTTTACATACAAATATGACTGTGCAAAACGTCTGTGAAACACTTATCCATGGATTCTGTTGTCTAAACTTGACGGGAAAGGCACAGAAAGTAATTGAAATACGAGTAAATGTATGTTGAGTTTGTACGACTGATTGCTGTAGGAAAACAGTGTTTGAGAAAAACGTCTACGATGTGACATATAGAAATTTAATTTTTTTTGTACTGTCTTCGCGCGGCGGCTGCTTCGCTCGCGTGGACCGTATAGTCTGCAGGGACTATTTTGCTTTTTGTTAATCGAATTAGTCCGTTGTTACACCCGCTGATCATGAGTAAATGTACACACTGTGCAAACAGTGTCTAGTCTACGCAAAGTAAGCTGCAGACAGCGTATCAGAATTTAATAAAGCAATTCTTCGCGTAAGATTTGCACATTTAAGAAAAAATTAATTGAATTTATATATTCTTGTGCAAAATGATCACGTACAAATTAGCAATCAGACAGTGTACCTTGTCATCTCAAACGGAATTGCTGTACTTGGAATCGCATTTACACGTGTTAGCTATTTTGTCATCAGTAATTTGTGTAGTAATTACAACAACAATTATTTCACAAACATTATTAGGCCTAATGAGAAATTAACGTATTAAAGATACATTTCTTTTTCTATGCGATTTTGACAAAACCAATTTGTCGTGGCGACCATTAAGTGACTTTCTCTGATTAAATTCACAAATTGCAACACTATCTAACCTTTTCACGGTAACTGAGGTCATAGAAGCGTAGTCTTTTCCAAATGTACTTCTCACCAAAAAGCGATCATGATAGCTGGAATCGCAGATTTTTGTTAATCCTGTCTTTTGAGTTCTTGTAGTGGTATTTCCATAGCAGCTTCCATCCCCTAACTTACGTGTCTATTTTCTAACTGCGAAGTCATATATCAGTTTCCATAGATTTAGCTTTTAAAAATGTTTTAAAATAATGAAATATTTTCATAAAAGTTTACATCCCCTATTTTATCCCCTTAGAGGTTGAATTTCCGAAAACAGTGAAAGATGTATTTTCTCTGTAACAGTTATCTGCCAGTGCACTGAAAACTGTGACGAGGAAACAGTTGTCGAAATTTGACCCCAAACATTAAATCTCCTCGAACCACATTCTTCGAAGACAGCATTAAGAGATTCCAATGGATGAGCACCAACAGTTAATTTAGCTGCACATTTGCTACATAAAAAGTTCTTAAAACGGAAGAATCACACTGTTAAAGTGCTCTGAATAAAGCTTTTCACTAAACGGACAAAAGAATTGGATCGTCATTCATTAAAAGAGTTTTCAGCAAAGTTAAGTGCGATTCCAAACGCGAAAGTCGTCTAACTGAGATGAAAAACAGTTGCTTCTACCGCGAGAGACTGTCTGCTAATTTTCCAGCCTCAACGTTCATAAAAACGCGCAGCTTTTCACTGCTGTCGATGTGGCTTTTATGATCAAAAAGTAATGAGAGCGGACACAGAGATTGGCGTGGTTTTGTCACCTGCATTTCATGAAGTACGAGTAGTCTGAAAAGGACTCTGATTCCTGCTTCCTGTAACAGGATACAAAGCTGTTTCTTTTTTTTCACCGAGTGGGCGCCGCTCTCTCTCTCTCTCTCTCTCTCTCTCTCTCTCTCTCTCTCTCTCTGTGTGTGTGTGTGTGTGTGTGTGTGTGTGTGTGTGTGTGTGTGTGTGTGTGTGTCTACTGATTTTTAAGCGCTGTCTTGGCCTCAGGCTAGTTACAAGTGAGTTTGTCAATCGCGCAGTAATCCAACCTATGGAACACAGTGAATATCGCCCACTGATAGGAGTCTGATGTGTTATGACGTGTTTATGAACGATGTGCTTCAAGCGTAACTTGCCAATTGGCGCATAATTTGCTCGAATGAGTGCGCAAAACCATCCACCGCCTTAACCAAATTAATCAACCGAGTAGCAGCTAGCTGTTCGCCTGAGGGTTATAGATTCGAACAGCGTAGTTAAAACCTACAGCTGTGCCTGGGGTGTTAGGCGATTGAATTATTTGTGACGAGAATGCGTTCGTGTTTCCGTGTCTCTCGTGGCAGAGTGCAAACCAAGCGCGCGAGTGACCAACTAATGAAGTGTCCCGTCACGTGAAGATCCGTTATACAACGCGGCTTTCGGGTCAGCGGTCTTCCACTGCAGGTCATTAAGTAATTTAGCTCTGTTCCGCGGTATATAACACAGTTGGCAGGTAGGAACGCTGCGACAAACATTAGCTTGTTTGCGATATGGCAGCAGCCAGAGAGTATATCGTCGAACAGTGGACAATTTTATTTTTAAAAAGATATAGTATACACGTCGTATCCACTTGTTCTTTCCGGGACTGTAACTCAAAATGGCGACTGACGCTCCGAGGAGAGACTATTTTGGTGGAGATGATAAATTTACTTATTCAATGGGCATTCAATTCGCATGTCGCTTACACGACCCATCATAGTAAGCGTATGTGTTCAGCGTAACTGCTAATATGTGTGTCTAGTATCACAAGAAGATCGGAGACATCAATCCAAACTGAAAAATGCATTGCCTTAATTTCACTTCGTTTCTAATCATCCTGGAGATCTGTAGTAGTTGTTAGCTTCACAAATATCGTAGTTATGATCGGATTCTTCTTTAGGATTTCTGTGTACACCTGTATGCAGAAGAAGTTCGTTATTTTAGTCACTGTAGTTTCAAGGTAGTTTCTCATTTGTATTTTTGTTCGGTGTTGAAAAGACGTTTTTTTTGGCTGTTTTTCGTGTCGGAGGGTTGGCAGAATACTGTCATTGCCTAGCAAACACTACTGATTAGACATTTCTTTGCAGCCTTCGTAGAGACCCTTTTGCTTCAACAAACACTGCGAGAGTACGTGAAGGAAGGTCGTAGCACTGAACAACTTCCTCTGCAAAGCAGCCAGCTTTAAGTAGGGATCGCAAGCCATCTCCCTGTGGACAAGTGCTTTCGCGCTTTGCTTTTCAGTAGAATAATTTGTTGCCAAGCGTGAAATTCTATCGATGAAATATGTTGACACCATAATATCTTAAACGTCTCTAATCATCACCGGATGGCCAAATACGAGTACAACACCGTGGACGACATGCGTATACAGGATGACCCAAAAGTCCGTTAACATTTGAAAATGTAGTAATCCTCGGAATAATGTAGGAAGAGACGTAAAAATTGACACAAATGCCCGAAATGACATGGCGTTTTATTGAAACCTAACAGGAGTACAACAAGTGGCCAACAGATGGCGCTGGACAGCAACAAGTCAGCGACACCGCGTGAGAATAGTGTATAAAATGAGCTATATTGAGAGAGGGAGTCAGATCATTCATAGCCCGGCTGATAAATACCTGCTGGAAATTGCGAGTTTGTGCAGGATGGGGCTCCATCCCATATTGCTACACGTGTGAAACGTCTGTTGCGCACATCGTTTGGTGAGATCGCGTTCTGAGCCGGGACGGGCGTCACGCTTGGCCGGTCATGTCCCCGACTTCAGTCTGTGTGATTATTGGTTGAGGGCGTGCATGAAGTCGCATGTCTACCGCAATCACACGACCTCATTATGGATGCTAAAAGACGTCAGACGGCAATTTCTTACCATACCTACTGGTACACTGTGCAGCGCTGTTCACAACATTTTTCCGCGACTGCAGTTCTTTTTTATGAATGAAGGCCGACATGTTGAGCATTTGTTATAAAGGACATCGCCTTTGCTTAAAATCAGTTGTTACGCTGATGCTTGCTTTCGTATCATATGAAGCGCCTTCTCATTTCAAGCTTGTGTGTCAACTTTTACCTCTCTATCTAGATTATTCCGTGAAGTGCAGAATTTTCAAATGTTAACGAACTTTCGGGTCAGTCTGTGCGTTATCTCGAACAGTGATGTTGCAGCTGGATTTCAACAATCTGAACCGGGATATTCGCTGTCCAATGCAAGGATACCATCCGTCAAAGCTCAGTCAAATACGAGGTTGGGGTCTCTTGGTAAGTCCCCCTCTAAAGACCTCGATGACGACGAAGTCTTTTGGCCATTGTAGAGCCGTTCACGTAGCCCCATCAACTGCCCAGCTGATGAAATGATGGATGCCGGCGCCTCTGGATAAAGATGAAGAATTCCGAGGAGTTACCTCCCCGCTCAGAACTTGAGTCAAATACACGGTACTCTCTGAACCGCCTTCATAGGTAGCAAGGACTAGAGGCTGCCTGTTGCAGTGGAACGTCTGCTAGGACACATCGTGTTTGTGTGGGGTAGTACAGACCGTTGCCCAAAAACGAACTGCAGGACGAAGGGCGATGTAATTTTCACAAAACCATCCTACAGAGATATGAGTATATTTCTCATCTTGTATCATGAAAGGGATATAAGATACATTTATTTACACAGCATGCTACATAATTTAAATCCCCTTATTTGGTGACACTTTTGCAACTCTCTGACAAGCCAAAAATGTAGCTACGAAGTGTTGGCCACATGCGGCCTGGCGTCGCAGCTGCCTATCAGATTTGGACTTGTAGGAATGTTAGTAAATGCGCAATATTTAACTGATGCATACTACAACGGACGAAAGTGATATTAGGAAGCCGTCATATTTAATGAGCCATCTTGTTGGGGTCAGAGTTGAGCAAGGGACGCACTGTACATTATCCACTGTTTACATCCTTTCTTTACATTTGATCTGTCTCTGTGTTTGTACATAATACAGAAAATAGACGAAAGACACTAGTAAGTGAAGTTCTGTCGTAATACGTTTAACAGGCACCACTAGTGAAAAAATCTCTATGGGACATCTTTTGTCAATATTATGATTGAATACTCCGTGCACAAAGTAATATTTATAGCTTTCAAATGTTTTTCCTATCTCACTAGCGTCTTTGTGAATGTTAGTCAGGTCTTACCTATCTAACGTCTAATGAACTGAATACCTGTTTGTTAAAAACTATTTTACCCCTGAACTTTGAAATTATTCGATGACAAAAGAACGGAGAAGTTCACTAATGTAAAACTATTAGACTAAATTGAGTGTTGCGAGTACAACTAACCAAACAGCCAATTATGCATCATCCGTCAGTACAGAAGAAGACATTGAACGTGGGAATCAGCAATTTAACTTCATTTTGATAATCACTGTTTAACATGCCAGCGGAAGAAATAACTCATGAAGACATTTTATGAGGAAAAGTTGTCAACAACTACGTCCTTGGAATAACTCAGAATTTTTCCTTGACTTTTGCTGTGCAGTGGTATCATTATTCTCCGCATGATAAGACGTGTGGTCTAAGTTTTAAAACAGTGTGGTTTATTTACAATGCTCTTTCTTGACATTTGTGCTGAGTACACAGATTTAAAAAATCGCTTGGAAAAGGGAGTTTTCTGACACAGTGACATTATGGACATCGTGAAAAGCAGTACAATCACGGAGAGGAGAACAAATGTGTCGCTACACTGTAAATGAATTTGAACTAAGCGCTTCTGACGAGAACGGGGTAGGGCTGGTTTAATTATGATGTCGTTCAAAGGCTCACAAAAAGTCATTTAGCTCGAAAAAGTTAATGAAACAGTGTGCAGTAATTAATTTTGAATCGATATTTCCAGACACTATATTCTGAAGAGAGATGCAGTATGAGTACCTCAGGAAGAATAATATGAACGTAATGTCTCACGTCGATGAACAGATTAACTAAATTCTTTAACAGTTGTCGCATATTACTTCTTCAAAGATGCAGAGTTGTGAAGTGCGCGTTAAATGTTTTGAGCTTATAATCTGATCTGTTAAAATCGACACTGGAATTTCAAGAGCACGCCCTAGATTCTTAATTCTAGGTCGTAATTTAAGAGATTGAGGAGTAGATCCTAGACTTCACAGTAAAAAGAGGTCGAAGTACTCTTTAGTTTGCCTTCCAGAATTGTGAGCACAATCCCAAAAGATAAAGATGCAGAAATACCTTTCGTTATAAATGTTATCTGGCTAGTGCAGTAACACAACCCCTATGTTACTAAAATCAGTTATATAACAGAAACTGAGAGATTTATCGAGTGTTTTAAAAAAATTGATCCTATTTTGCAAGACTACAAGTTTATATGTTTACCTTGGCACCAGTTGTAAGTTGCCGGGTGAGTGATTTCCCTAGTGCAGGTAACTTGCTCGTTCGTTACCAACTATACGTCTAGTCAAAATGGAACGAGGGATCTTTGTCATGCATTCGGTGAAACTCACATAGAACACTTGTGAAATGTATATGGAAACTTAAATCCTAAAAGCAATTCTCAAACTTACTCCGAGGATACATATTCACTCGTGACACGCGTGTAAAACGTGAAACATTTCAGAATTTGGTGGTACTTTTAAAAATAAAATTATTCTAGTCGCAAGCGTAAGATAAAATTTACTCAAGTTTCTATCTTAATTTGCATAGAAGAGAGAGACTTCTGAAACCAGATTTATATTTTCGAAACATTTGAAGAATTGTATTATACTAACACGGCTTAAAACAAGGATTAGTTTTAGGTAGCGTAAAGGCACCAGAGAGGCAGTTGTGATATTGCAGTTGTAAATGGAAGCAAGACTGAAGAAAAATCAAGGCACGCGCATAATATTTGTAGACCTAGAAAATGCTTTTCTCAATGTCAGATTGTACAAAATGTACCAAATGATGAAAAAATAAGAGTAAGCTTCAGCGAATGGCGGGTGATGTAGAATACGTACAGGAACCAAAAGGGAACAATAAGATTGGAAGACCAAGAAAGAAGTGCTCGCATTAAAAAGGGAATAAGAAAAGGATGTAGTCTTTCGCCCCTATTGTTCAAACTATTCATCAAAAATAAAGACAAAAAAAGGTTAATAGGCAGTATTAAGATTAAGTGTGAAAGGATGTCAGTGATAAGATTCACTGTTGAGACTGCTATCCTCAGTGAAAGTGAATAGGAATTACAGGATCTGTTGAATGGAATGAACAGTCTAATGAGTACAGAATACGGACTGAGAGTAATGGTTCAAATGGCTCTGAGCACTATGGGACTCAACTGCTGTGGTCATAAGTCCCCTAGAACTTAGAACTACTTAAACCTAACTAACCTAAGGACAGCACATAACACCCAGCCATCACGAGGCAGAGAAAATCCCTGACCCCGCCGGGAATCGAACCCGGGAACCCGGGTGTGGGAAGCGAGAACGCTACCGCACGACCACGAGATGCGGGCGACTGAGAGTAAATCGAAAGAAGACAACAATAACGAGAAATACCTGAAATGCGAGCAGCGAGGTGCTTAACATAATAATTGGTGATCATCACGGAGTATACTAAACCAAGGAATCTACAACCTGGGCAGCAAAATAACCCATGATAGACGATGCAAGGAGAACATAAAAGACAGACTAGCATAGGCAAAGGGGGCATTGCTGCCCAAAAAAAATCAAATACAGGCATTAATCTGAGGAAGAAATTTCTGTGAACGTATGTTTGCAGCAAAGCATTGTATGGTAGTGAATCACGGGCTGTGGAAAGCCAACAGGAGAGAATCGAAGCATTCGAATGTGATGATACAGAAGAATGTAGTAAAGTGGGTGGATAGGTAAAGTAGGGTAGAGGAGGTTCACCTGAGAATCGGCGAAGAAAGGAACATATGGAAAATACTAACTTCAATGCGATATGCCTTTAATAGGTTCCACAACGAAACATTGTCTCGAAATTTGGTAGAAAATCCGAAGAAATTCTGGTCGTATGTAAAGTACACAAGCGGCAAGACGCAGTCAATACCTTCGCTGCGCAGTGCCGACGGTACTGTTACCGACGACTGTGCCGCTAAAGCAGAGTTATTGAACGCAGTTTTCCGAAATTCCTTCACCAGGGAAGACGAATGGAATATTCCAGAATTTGAAGTACGAACAGCTGCTAGCATGAGTTTCTTAGAAGCAGATACCTAAGGGGTTGCGAAGCAACTCAAATCGCTTGATACGGGCAAGTCTTCAGGTCCAGATTGTATACCGATTAGGTTCCTTTCAGATTACGCTGATACAATAGTTCCCTACTTAGCAATCATATACAACCGCTCGCTCACCGATAGATCTGTACCTACAGATTGGAAAACTGCGCAGGTCGCACCAGTGTTTAAGAAGGGTTGTAGGAGTAATCCATCGACCTACAGACCTATATCATTGACGTAGGTTTGCATTAGGGTTTTGGAGCATATATTGTATTCAAACATTATGAATCACCTCGAAGGGAACGATCTATTGATACGTAATCAGCACGGTTTCAGAAAACATCGTTCTTGTGCAACTCAGCTAGCTCTTTATTCGCACGAAGTAATGGCCGCTATCGACAGGGGATCTCAAGTTGATTCCGTATTTCTAGATTTCCGGAAAGCTTTTGACACCGTTCCTCACAAGCGACTTCTAATCAAGCTGCGGGCCTATGGGGTATCGTCTCAGTTGTGCGACTGGATTCGTGATTTCCTGTCAGGAGGGTCGCAGTTCGTAGTAATAGACGGCAAATCATCGAGTAAAATTGAAGTGATATCAGGTGTTTCCCAGGGAAGCGTCCTGGGACCTCTGCTGTTCCTGATCTATATAAATGACCTGGGTGACAATCTGAGCAGTTCTCTTAGGTTGTTCGCAGATGACGCTGTAATTTACCGTGCAGTAAGGTCATCCGAAGACCAGTATCAGTTGCAAAGCGATTTAGAAAAGATTGCTGTATGGTGTGGCAGGTGGCAGTTGACGCTAAATAACGAAAAGTGTGAGGTGATCCACATGAGTTCCAAAAGAAATCCGTTGGAATTCGATTACTCGATAAATAGTACAATTCTCAAGGCTGTCAATTCAACTAAGTACCTGGGTGTTAAAATTACGAACAACTTCAGTTGGAAAGACCACATAGATAATATTGTGGGGAAGGCGAGCCAAAGGTTGCGTTTCATTGGCAGGACACTTAGAAGATGCAACAAGTCCACTAAAGAGACAGCTTACACTACACTCGTTCGTCCTCTGTTAGAATATTGCTGCGCGGTGTGGGATCCTTACCAGGTGGGTTTGACGGAGGACATAGAAAGGGTGCAAGAAAGGGCAGCTCGTTTTGTATTATCACGTAATAGGGGAGAGAGTGTGGCAGATATGATACGCGAGTTGGGATGGAAGTCATTAAAGCAAAGACGTTTTTCGTCGCGGCGAGATCTATTTACGAAATTTCAGTCACCAACTTTCTCTTCCGAATGCGAAAATATTTTGTTGAGCCCAACCTACACAGGTAGGAATGATCATGAAAATAAAATAAGAGAAATCAGAGCTCGAACAGAAAGGTTTAGGTGTTCGTTTTTCCCGCGCGCTGTTCAGGAGTGGAATGGTAGAGAGATAGTATGATTGTGGTTTGATGAACCCTCTGCCAAGCACTTAAATGTGAATTGCAGAGTAATTATGTAGATGTAGATATGCGTTAAATCTTCAGCGAATAACGCCCATGCTACTAGAGGGCGTGTAATGGGTAAGAGGTATGAGGGAAGGCAGAGACTGGAATACATCCAGCAAATAATGGAAAAAAGTCAAGGATTCTGTTCAACGAGCCCGATACAAAACGATAGATTTGGCATTTGATCGCTTTTCCGCTCTGCCGTTTAAGATGTTTGAAACTGGATGTGTTAAGTGCCGCCAGAAACGAGACAACTCCCGCCCTACCCGGTCCTACACGTGCTCGCGAGGCCCATGTGCCCCTCCCTTCGGGCCGCCGCCCTCCGCTGTTGCCATGGCGACGGCACTTTACTAATTCAGGGCGGGGACGCCTGCTGGCTTATCGGCCCGCCGTCTTCGGAACTCACCAATTGTGGAGACTTTACTAGCCTGTGGGTGGGCCGAAACAGCCAGTCGTACAATGAGCTCGCGAGGAAGCGAATCTGGATGCAATCTGTTTTGTAGCAGGTGCAACGCCACTGTGCATTATGGGCAGAGCGGGTAAAGTTGGCTGCGGCGTTGCCAGATTTCTGCGCGCGCCTCGCTGCTGCTCGCTCAATGAATTCTGCACTAGCTGCAAGAGCTACCCAGTAGCCGGTTTCGGGACGGGAGAAGGGGGCGGGAGGTGCATATTAATTACGTGACGAAATACTTTTGATTTTGCATGACAGGTGGCTCTGGGTACTTTTTACACTACTTATTAACCATAACATGCACTGGATTTCTTCAGACTTCAAGCACGCTATTTTAGAAATCGGTAGTGTTCCTGAGGATACCTCTGCTGAACTTCTCGTTGAAAAGACAATTTATTCTGAGAACGCGCCCATAACAGAATAACTTTAGAAAATGTTCTCCTTTTGCCGGCCGGTGTGGCTGAGCGGTTCTAGTCGCTACAGTGTGGAACCGAGCGACTGCTACGGTCGCAGGTTCGAATCCTGCCTCGGGCATGGGTGTGTGTGATGTCCTTAGGTTAGTTAGGTTTAAGTAGTTCGAAGTTCTAGGGGACTGATGACCTGAGAATTTAAGTCCCATAGTGCTCAGAGCCATTTCAACCTTTTTTTTTTTTTTGACGCTCCTGTTGATGAAAGACTACAGGATATGCAAGGAACTTTTTGCCTTCCTGTGTGCAGAAAAATTAAATATGTAATATAGTTATATGGAACTAGATGAATCACTGTTAAACTGAGACAGAAGTAACTTGTAAATTTGAATTTGGCTGTTAATTTATACGATTTAACGCAATTAACTGCAACCGACTGTTCTAGGACCAATGCACCATATATATTAGTAGTACTTCTATCAGACATGTAAATGTATTAATTATCTAGCTATACAGTTACAGCTCGCTCTGTTTTACTGTTTTTCAACTGACCTAATGCAATTCAACATACCGTCTAATTCTAAACATTTTTTAAACCACAAAACCGTAGTGAGCAGTAATGCTTCCCAATTTCATATATAAAAACTCTTGAAGGTTTTTAAATAAAACGAACGTTATTAATATTCTGCATCTTCATTCTTCAACACCATAAATTTGCAGCCCTCTGCTGCTAGAGGACACCGAATTGTAACGTGTAACTTGGCGCTGTGTAACGTATGAAACAGCGTGTTATGATAGAGTTTAGAATTCGAAGAATTCGTCCACACATGGAGCACCCTCTCATTTACCTATTTTATTTTTCATTTTTTTTTATCAAGTTCCTTGAGCATATGCTTTAGCCCATTTATTGACACATATCTTCTTTGCAGCTGTTGATGTCGGCGATTTTCTCAAAATGCAACGCTGCCATTCACATTCTGGCAGCTTCAGCGCCATACTTTCAGATAGCGGCAGAAAGTGGAACTATTTTTTCTTTTCAATGTACTCCGCGGTCGCGCGAATTAATGAAGGTACCTACGATGTTTCGGGTCCTGGGATTATACAGCTTACATTGCAGCACTCGGAACAGCGTAAATTTAATTCTAACCACCGAGTAAGATCCCCCATTGGTCTCTGTTCCGTTTATACTCTTTTTTAACCTCGTCATTTATCTTGGGCACCACCATGCGGCATTCAATCTTGCAATGAAGAGGAGTCATAATGATTCGCTCATTCTTGCGTACTTCGCGGAAAGACCTTGAAGGCAAATAAGAGGGACTCGACTCGACGCGAAGGCCTGCTTTCAAGTGTTCTTCCCGCTCATCAGTCGCGACTGGAACCGGGCGGGGCAACGTAGCATTAGTGCCTAATGTGCTCTTCGTCACAGACCGTAACTGCTTGCGGAGTATAAATGTAGAGAGGGGCGAGAGCGATTTTCTTTTCACCCTTCACCCAACTGATACACGTCCCTAACGACCTCGTCAACGGGACAGTAAGGTTAATCTTCCTTTTTCCCCGTAGAGTTTTCAAACAGGACAGGACAATGGAAAACGGTCGCCGACTGTAAGTCCTCACTTGACCGTTCAGGTGTTTGGGAGCATCACTGTAAGATGAAAGGGAGTGGGTTCGAGACCCGGTGTAGCCCACAGTTCCAGTAAGTTTATCATAGGAGGGTGAGACGTAAGTTTTTACAGAGGGGAAAAAAGGTACTGCCACATATCTGGTGAGTTTACTGCAGCGAGGAGCGTAGGGCTGCATAAAAGTGTCGTTGTGCGGCACCGAACTGCGGGCGGCAGCCGTGGACTGCTGCTCATTTGAATGAAGTGCGGCGCTGCCGGCAGGGCAGGGCGCACGGCGCTCGCATGCCGATGTAAATGGCTCGCGCTAACCTATCACGCCGGCAAAGCGCGCGCCAGGAATGTGGGTTAACGTCGGCGTTACCGCAGGTGCCTCGGGCGTGGCGCGGCGCGCAAGGGGCCCACGCGCCGACACACAGCAGCGCCGGCAACCTGCTGTCACGTGGCGGCGTCAGCCTTCCCTTTCCCGCTGACAACGAAAACGTTAATCCAGTGACTCACCGATTTCGATTTCGCACGATTGTAGTACACAAGTACACTACTGGTCATTAAAATTGCTACACCACGAAGGTGAAGTACTACAGACGCGAAATTTAACCGACAGGAAGAAGATGCTGTGATATGCAAATGATTAGCTTTTGAGAGCATTCACACAAGGTTGGCGCCTGTGGCGACACCTACAACGTGCTGACATGAGGACAGTTTCCAACCGATTTCTCATACACAAACAGTAGTAGACTGGCGTTGCCTGGTGAAACATTGTTGTAGTGCCTCGTGTAAGGAGGAGAAATGCGTACCATCACGTTTCCGACTTTGATAAAGGTCGGATTGTAGCCTATCGCGATTGCGGTTTATCGTATCGCGACATTGCTGCTCGCGTCGTTCAAAATCCAATGACTGTTAGCAGAATATGGAATCGGTGGGTTGAGGAGGGTAATACGGAACGCCGTGCTGGATCCCAACGGCCTCGTATCACTAGCAGTCGAAAGGACAGGCATCTTATCCGCATGGCTGTAACGGATTGTGCAGCCACGTCTCGATCCCTGAGTCAACAGATGGGCACGTTTACAAGACAACAACCATCTTCACGAACAGTTCGACGACGTTTGCAGCAACTGCGGTTACCCTTGACGCTGCATCACAGACAGGAGCGCCAGCGATAGTATACTCAACGACGAACCTGGGTGCACGAATGGCAAAACGTCATTGTTTTTGGATGAATTCATGTTCTGTTTACAGCATCATGATGGTCGCATCCGTGTTTGGCGACATCGCGGTGAACGCACATTGGAAGCGTGCATTCGTCATCGCCATACTGGCGTATGACCCGGCGTGATGGTATGGGGTGCCTTTGGTTACACGTCTCGGTCACCTCTTGTTCACATTGACGGCAGTTTGAACAGTGGACGTTACATTTCAGATGTGTTACGGCCCGTGGCTCTACCCGTCTACAGTAGCTTACATTTTTCTACATTTAGAGCGAGCTGCCACTTACTAAACCAACTAGAAGTTTTGTCTAAGTGGATCTTCTATCGTTTTACTGTGACTCAACGAGGACACCTTCCCGTACACAACAGCATCATCAGCAAACAGCCGCAAATTGATGCTAAACCTCTCCGCCGTATGATTTATTCATACCGAAACAACAGCGGTCCTATCACACTAGGGCACTTGCGGTGAGCATTCTATATACGTTCCAAGCTTCATCGAGCTACATTTCTTGTGAGTGATAGATCATGCGAAAGTCACTTTGGACCTTAAGTTTCTCTATACTGTTCCTCGTGAAGAACGTCGCCTTCCGCCTAGAGATTTACGACAGATGGTTCGTCGTAGCGATACAAGTATTTGGTGGAAAATCAGGAAAAACTGTCGTCCTTCGAACACAGGCCTGACAGAACTAGTCTTAGCTGAGTGTGTTACGGCCACAGCTCGACGCTTGATGCTCTCGTACTCCTGTGGGACTATTCAACTTGGTCGTAAAATTACGAACGTCGATTTATCGGGAAAGCTTCAGAAGCGTATAGTACGAGTGCAGCCTTTGTTACATCTACAATGACGTGGCAACACACTAAAACGACTGCTTACTGCGACATTAATTACGGCCTGGCGGCGATCCGGGCACTTGACAAGGTAAGGAAAGTGCATAAGCGCAGCAAAGACGAATAATAATAGCGACAATGCGGGCTCAAAATGGGGAAATGACGACATAAACGACTTCTACAAATGGCGCCTGGGAACGCGCAACTTGGATACGGCGAAGTTGGTCTGCTCTAAGCGTGCTGTTGTCGTGAGAACCTACGGAGAGCGGTTGAAGCACGGTGAAAACAAGAGTAGGCGACGAGGTGGTGAATGTCATCACAGAACTTGGAGGTCAGAGGTTTGCCCGCTCCGTGAAGAATGATAGTGTCGATCTGTGGTAGATCTGACAGCCTGTTGCAGTGCTGGAACAGCCACTTAGTGTTTCGGGGCAGATCATGCCGAGCACTTTGCTGAACGTGAGACTCTGAAGCAGACGACTTACTTCCCATGTTGATAAAATGGCATCGCCAGTTCCAACTGCAATGGTCGTTGGGTCATCGAGAGTGAACCGTGGGTAAATGGAACAGTTCGCCTAGCCCGAAGAATTACGTTTCTTCTTACACCAAGTCTGGTGCAGTATATATTTGGGGTGTGTGAACAGGACACACAGACATGTAAACAAGAAGAAACTCATCTCTGTAGCCGAGGTCGCTAACGCACGCTTGTGCAGTGGCTCTCGACTCTGAGGTAAAGCGGTTCGAATCCTGGTAGTGGATGAAATGATCACAGTGTCAATGTCCTACACGAAACGATCGCCAGACTTCACGCCAATGTCCTGGGTTAAATTCCAAACCTCTCTGCTGTGTCTCGTGAAGTTAAGACATACGACACTGTTGATGGTGGTCCATCCGTCGGATGGGACATTAAGGTCGGTGGCCCGGTTGGTGCTATTCGAGAGGAATACCTATGTGCTGGCACTGGGTTTCATCTCTCCCTTCTCTCATCATCGCCAACACAGAGACATGTAGACATGATACTACACTGCACTGCACCACACCACACACACACACACACACACACACACACACACACACACCGTTAGTCATCTTAACAGTTACGCACTTACTTGCCGAAGGAAAGGTGCACGAAGGATAGGGACAATCTTTCCATTTAGGCGGTAAACCTGTCATTCGGGGTCTCTCGGCCATTAATGCCATGCGACTTTAACTTTTTTTTAAAGCAAGGAGTGCAAGTATAGTGAGAGTTGGAAATACATTTATACGATTTGCCGCCGTATAATGTTGTGGAAGGCCGGCCGCAGTGGCCGAGCGGTTCAAGGCGCTACAGTCTGGAAAAGCGCGACCACTACGGTCGCAGGTTCGAATCCTGCCTCGGGCATGAATGTGTATGATGTCCTTAGACTAGTTAGGTGTAAGTAGTTCTAAGTTCTAGGGGATTGATGACCTCAGAAGTTAAGTCCCATAGTGCTCAGAGCCATTTGAACCATTTGAATGTTATGGAAGTCCCACAATATTTAATCGACACAACTGTTCCTCATCTTCAGGTGGTGGCAGTTGCTGTTGTCGCTGCTGCAAGGTGCGACTGGCGATACTCCAAAGTCACGAACAGGTGTTTCGATGAAATACTGTCGGAGTTGTCCAATTTTATCCTGCAGCAAGCTCGGAGAAGTCTGAAAAGTCACGTACAGAAGGCTATTTGCTCTCAGCTTTCACTCTTTCATGCAATTTATGTACAATAAAAAAAGTATCCCGGCAGGAGAATGAAGTCCCTTATTGAGAAGTATCTTTCAGTCAAACTGCCTTTGCTCCGAAGAGGATTGTGGAGAAAATCAGCAGCGTTATCACTTAGTTCACCACACATGAACTCAAACGAATATTAATAAACATGTTACATAAATAACTTCATCTCAGCTTCAGTCAAAATTTTTCACGCATCACGTTATTGTACATCGGCTTTCTTTATTTTTAAAAATAAATGATTGTGCTCGACAGTGTCTAGCGTTCAGGTATCATCTATCCAGAATTAAAACCACATGTGAAGTCGCTGATTCATACTGAAATTCTGTTTTGATGGTTCACTTTATTTCAGCGACTTTACTTTACAAGCCGGCCGAAGTGGCCGTGCAGTTAAAGGCGCTGCAGTCTGGAACCGCAAGACCGCTACGGTCGCAGGTTCGAATCCTGCGTCGGGCATGGATGTTTGTGATGTCCTTAGGTTAGTTAGGTTTAACTAGTTCTAAGTTCTAGGGGACTAATGACCTCAGCAGTAGAGTCCCATAGTGCTCAGAGCCATTTGAACCATTTGATTTTACTTTACCAGTTTGGGAAAAGGTGTAACAAACAACATGTCACAAGGTCGTGCAGTAAATTTTTTAATTAATAGCTGACCGGAAACTGTGATCCCATAATTAATGAACAGCACAATATAAATCTTTGACCCACGTGGCAGCCCGACAGATAATGGGATCGTTAGCGAACCTGGCTTTAATTATACGGGCGCTGACGGGGTGCGGTACGGTCAAACGAGTCGCGTGTTCTTTTGTTGCTATAATCCGCGAGAGTCTGGCGTATCGCGTTGCTCGTTCCCATGCACCCACCAGGTAGATTACGTATAGCGCTTGTTAGCCGAGCACTGCAGAAAGGTCTAGTTTCTATGCAAGTGATATGTGATTATGTGTGCCGGCCTCGGTGGCCGAGTGGTTCTAGGCGCTTCAGTCCGGAACCGCGCGACTGCTACGGTCGCAGGTTCGAATCCTGCCTCTGGCATGGATGTGTGTGATGTCCTTAGGTTAGTTAGGTTTAAGTAGTTCTAAGTTCTGCTGAATGTGTCTGTTTACAGTAGGTAGTATTGCATTTGTTATGTGTGCGGATGTATTATTATTGCTGCTGTTTTGTGTGTGTGTGTGTGTGTGTGTGTGTGTGTGTGTGTGTGGAGAGAGAGAGAGAGAGAGAGAGAGAGAGAGAGAGAGAGAGACTTGGTTATCAATTACTTTCTTGTTCACTTCAAGGGCTCTTTTTATATGAAAGTTTTCCAGTAATGTCAGCAGTTGTATTGTTGTGATTGTTCACTTTAATAATTTTCATGTTCCGTTCCATGTTAGATGGTTCATGTTTTATCAGGTATTCGTGAAAGGCAGAATGGGCATTTTCATACTTCCAGCTTCTTACGTGTTCTGCATACCTGGTTTTAAAATTCCTGCCTATGATTCCCACTGTTTTGGATTCTTTTCATTCTAACTGGTACACACCACCTCCGTGGTATTTATGTGGTTTGTCTAATGCTGTTTGTAAACGTCACAGGAATGTATTTCTTAGTCTGTGTGTCGTCCCAGCGACATTTGTGCCGTAACGACATTTAAGATAAAAAAAAAAATAAACTTGGAACGAGAAGTGTATCTCACGACAGAATCATGTACATGAATCTTATGTGTCGACCGCATAGGGGGCGTAAAATATCCATGTTTTGTAGTAAATATTAAATTTTAATCTTAGTATCAAGGAGTAAATTATTTATGTAATAACCTCTATGATGTTAATAAGGGAGGAGAACGCTACTAGATTGTTCTTCTCTTCCCCTTTCTTCGCGTGTTTCTGGGGTTAAGAAGGCGACATCTTGTAGCACAAAAGTAATGTAAGCATTTATGCTGTTAACCTTGTTAATATAGTAGGTTAAAGTTTGTGTGTGAGTTATTTCGATGTACATTGAGCCTTCTGTCATGTCCGTTGCATTGAATTAATTTTTCTTAAGACATTTGCAGCTCCACAATAATAACGGCCGCTGCTTCAACGGACGCCATTACGCGTAGACCTGAAAAGCGAAATAATGGCGAAAGCAGGGAGACCGCCCGCTTTAACATTTAACAAACATTTTTTCACAGCGTTGAGCCGCAGCGGAGAGCAACATTAGTTTTAAGATTTTACTTTTCAGCTTAGGCCGAGAGCCAGGCTATGACGGTAAGAGGAGTATTCTTCTAGTGTTGTGTGGGTCCACAATAACTTCGATATTTGAGTCCATGCTCTTTAAAGTACGAATACGTCGAGGCTAATTTTCATACTACTATACTTTCATTCTCACGTAATACTCGTGGAAGTAAAAATCAGTTAAAATTTTTTCATATTGGACCACACAATTACATTTACGCGTGTTTTTACAGACACCGAATAAATAAATAAACAAATAAATAAATATACTCTCCTCCGAAGAACAGCCACTTCATCTGTAAGCAATGTGAAATCCTTTTTCTTTAGTATAGTTGCTATTCCGGATGTTGATTTGGGTTTGTATGCTAAAGTGTACCACTTTTTCTGTTAGTTATGTATGATTGTTAATGCTTTGTTTTTCTGAGTGTATTGTAATGCCTGTATTGTTATGCGGTTTTGTGAGGTTTGTGTTTTCTGTTTGCTTTCATTTTTCTTTAGTTATGTTTTGATTTTAGTAGCTGAGTCTGTTATATGGGTGTTATTACCATTGCTTTTTCCTAAGAGTTGTACTGTTCTTAATTAAGCAAGTAATTTACTACTACACTAGATGTATAGATAACAAGCTTTATCGCTTCAGTCCGAAACCGCGCTGCTGCTACGGTCGCAGGTTCGAGTCCTGCCTCGGGCATGGATGTTTGTGATGTCCTTAGGTTAGTTAGGTTTAAGTAGTTCTAAGTCTAGGGGACTGATGACCTCAGATGTTAAGTCCCATAGTGCTTAGAGCCATTTGACCCATTTGAACAAGCTTTATCAGGTTCACTGCATGTATGGCGCTGTTAATAGAACATTAAAAAGCAGGGGAAAAAATAAACTCATAAAATTACTGCTGTGCCGTCTGCTGTACTGGAGTGAAACTTGGGATGCCACAAAGAGAGAGAAGAACAGAATAGAGACAGCTCAAATGAGACTCTAAGAATAGAGAAAGTTCGCATCACCAAGACCGGATTAGAAATGAACAAATCGTAAAGAACTCAACGTAGAGGGGATAAACATTGTAACAGAAAATAACAGAAATGCATGGAAATTGTATGTGAGCAGAGTGCAGAAAAAGAGACAGACGAAACAGCTCTTGAGATACAGTCCGAGAGGAAACGAAACCCTGGTAGGTCCAAAATGAGACTAGCTCAACAATAACCTTCCAGAGCTTAACACGTACATTGCCTCAGTGAAGATATGATGATATGACTATTGACGATCTTCAGATCTGCCATGAAAAGAAAAACCAAATACTACTAATGGACGATCTACCGATCATAAACAATAAATTAAGAAATAATGAAAAGGTACTAATTTTATATAGGAAAGCCTGCTGAAAAGAACTACATCCGATCTTTTATGTGAAAACTCTTAAAGCTTTTTAAATTAAACAAATGTTATTAAGGTACTACATCTTTATTCTTCTTATCTAAATATATATATTTCTCAACATATTTACCCTGGTGATGAACAAATTTCTCCGAACGAGAGACTAGTTAATTGATACCATCATGTAGAATTTTTCACTCTGTCGATGGAGCCACAACCTCACCTTTTCTAACACCGCTTCATCACTATCGCATTGAAATTGTCGAAGGTATTCTTTACGTTTTAGAAACAGATGAAAATCACTTGGGACCAAGTCAGGACGGTGTGGTGGACGATCAATGACAGTAAACACAAGGCATCAGATTGATACAGATGTCGCAGCCCTCGTGTGTGGACGAACTGTTCGAATTAGGTTTATATATATATATTTTTTTTTGGGGGGGGGGGGGGTCTATCACACACCGACATAGTTTCGTTACACACTGCCATGTTACACCTACAAATCGGAGCCCTGTAGCGGCAGAGGGCTGAAAATAAGCAGAAACTAAGAATAAAGATGTAGGGTGTTAATAAATCTGTCTCATTTAAAAAGCGTAAAGAGTATTCAGATAAAAAATCGGATTTATTACTTTTCAGCACGGTTCCGTATGTATAGAAAACACGAGTTTAAAAATGTGATAAAACAGACCGGTTTTAAACACACGAAGACTTGTACTATCCTAATATAGTACAGCCAGAGCGGTATCATTATGAAAAATAATCAAAATTTGCCATTCGTCGACAAGCAGATTTAATAATATAGTGGAAACTGGGCGACAATGTTGGCAGTGTCAGAACGTGAGAGGTGCCCTTGTTGACAGCAAACTGTGGTGCAGTTGCGACACATCGAACATATCTGTGACGTAAACTCGTCCGGTACAGGTTACTGTACACATATGTGACATATGTACGGACAATTAAGAAAAAACGTACAATTAGTTAGTGTTCTGGAACTAAAATGTTAAAAGTTGTTAAAGAAATAAAACGAAATACATTAAAAAACGAAAATGAAATCAATGTTTTCAAGTTATTGAAGAATGTAACGGCTAAGTGACAATATATTATCACGAAAAACTATGGCGGAATTTTTATGTAACTTTGATATTACACGCGTGCGTCAAATGTAAAGAGCTAAGAAATTACATAGATTATAAAAAGAAGCAAAGCGAACAAAACTTAAGACAAGCGTAAGTAATCAGCGACCTCCGTTGGCGAAGCCGCTGGAATGCGGCGAAAGCAAGTACTGCCCGGAGTTTACCTGCTGACAAGATTGTCTAATCCTTTTGGCTACTCTGGTTTTATTTAAGTCTGAAACCGTATATTGTAATAGCGATGTCGACGGGTCGATATATCTGACATGAGACCTGGGACACAACGAACAATCAACATAGCAGATACCTCAGAGGAGCATGGCCAAACTGACCAACTAATAGGGCAGATGACATTTTCTTTTACAAAATCTAAGCCTTCACAGGTTATTGTACCTGTAGAGTAGATATTGAGTTACTGCACGTAGCTTAGTAACAACAAGGATCTGCGGTGAGCACGTGGCTTGATGTCTTCCCGAAGTATCCCTGGCCCGACTGGACTTTGGTGGGAAGTATCTTAAACTTATCTCTAAGCTTTCCTACCATCTTTAAACTACTTCTGATTTCAAAAAATTTCTAACAATATTATTCAACATCCACCGTTTCCCTTAATTAATTTTTCTTTGTAACTCAGTGTTATTATTTCGATTTTTATTGCCGAATACAATATTCCATGACACTTAGATGATAGCCAGGGAGGTACCGTCGGAAATAAAGCTGTGTGTTTGGAGGGGGTGTGTGTGTGAGGGGCTCGTAATATCATTGTCTCCGAAATGCGAGGCTACTAGGGCGAGTCCCTACCCGGCACACAGTTTTAATCTGGACGGGACTGGAAAGTACAGGTAAATGAAAACCATGGGTAGTGAAAAGCAGAACTTGGCATCTATGTTGCTGACTCAGTCAAAGGCACTGAAGGCTATGTAAGGATGTACGCACTTTCGCGATAACGTTGACAACAAGAACAGCGGTGTGCGTGACTTTACGATATCGCCGGCTGGTGATCGCTCAGCCTGCTGTGAAAGAGAGCGGCCGACACGCGTGCTCATCCGCTTAGCAGGTTGCCGACCCACGGAGCTCAAAGGGGCGAGGCAACCTTTGTAGAACCAGTTTTAAAAATACGGGCGTGCCATTTTTCATTGACGGTCAAGCGAAAACAAAAACTGCGCTGTGAGTGAGTTACCTTCTACCATGTAACACGCTGGACAGACGTATTTGGCCCAGTTACTTTTAGTCGTGTGTAATGGAAGATGAAAATCTTTAATGTATTTGAATAACTGTGTCAGATGTTTGAGTATACCGAATAAACGTGAGGCACAATGGATATATGTCTCGCTTGTAAACATAAAAAGTGAGGTAAGATATTTTTCTACGATTCTGGATTACGTCTTTGCACGTACCCATGTGATACTACAAAAGTTGCGTACATTCAGTGAGGGATCTAGGAATATACCGTGTGGTTATAATTAAACTGCGGCTACTTATGAAGGTCCGGTGTGGGCTGTAACTATCGAATGGCTACGAAACTTGGCAGATATACAAAGGCGCTAATGCAGAACCGATTTATGCTGGAAAAAGCTAGTTCCAATTTCAGCCACCAGGTGCAAGTTTTGTGCTGTAAGGCATCTCGTCGACGTCCCTCGTGCTCATATTGAACAAATTGTGAAAGCATCGGTTAATAATAAAACCAACACTGTGCTTTTCTCTCTTGTTTGAATTTTTCTTCCCGCTTCCCGTTCCTAATTCCTATATATGGAAACATTTCTGTACGTCTTTCTTGCAGACACAGTGCCAGATTTGCACCTGGTGGCCAAAATTGGAACTAATTTGTATTCCAGCGTAAATCCGTTCTGCCATAAAACATTAGGATATCGACCAGGTTTCGCTGCCATTCTTTAATTACAGCCTGCTTTGGACCTCAGTGAGTAGGTGCACTTTCATTACAAACATCCAGTACTAAACTACACCACGCATCGCTACCTCTGGGTCTACGAAGACGGGATTAGACTAATTGCAAAGTGTGCAGAGGATTTGAGCAAGGATTCTTCTTACGCTCAATGCGAGAATAGAGCAGTGAGAATACATAACACGTAGTACAATGGGAAGTAGCCCCTGCCATAACTTCACAGTTGTTGGCAAAGTATCAATGTAAACAGACAGATGTAGAAAGACTGTTAACAGCTACTGGATACTGGTAAATATATTCAGTTGTTTCTGACTAGGTATATATAAAAGGAGGGGTGGGTCTGCAGGTATGACCCCCAGGAGAGTATAACTGGAGTACTAACCACGGATGTAAAAGAATATTATGATTACCGAGTATTTTAAAATTTTTATATATTTTATTATTGTTAAATTCTAGGCTTCTGTGGCATCGTAATTGTGGTAGTGATAGCAAATTACGTTTGGGAGGGAGGAGAGACAGTGTAAAATTGTGACACCTCCTCCACCCCTCCATCTCCAAGACCTGAATCCTTGAGTCATGCCTCTGCGCCTCCAATAATAGACATAAAAATGCTATGATGTTTCTACGCGATATGTGCGTTCCAGAGCGATACCATGTTCCTTTGCCTTTGGATTACAACATTCGGCGTGTATACAAGTTATAAATAGATTTCAAACTGAAAATCTTCCAAGCATACTTACAGTTGGTCCAGTAGTGAGCTACGCTTCAGGGGATCTTTCCTTCTGAAAACAAAAGGGAGAAAACTTTATTACTTTGAGTTTAATATAGTTACGTTAGCTGCAAGCAAATATTAATGAACGGAACTACATGCATTGCGATAACATTATGCGTTAATCAAGCGCATAGCATGAAAAACGTCACGATTCTATACATTGTTTTTAATGAGCAGACAGCAGACTCAAAGAACACAAAGAGAATATTTTAATCGAAAGCATTTATCAATATATTGTTTCTGTGCTGTCCACGTCAAAAGCTGTGAAACAAAAGAATCTCTCTCTCTCTCTCTCTCTCTCTCTCTCTCTCTCGTATCTTTTCGCACGTCTCCAAAAGAAATTATTCGAACGACAGTTGGACAAATTGAGAAATACTCAAGTATTAGGGAGTCATTAAAATTCGATTGATCTTGCATTGTCACGTCTCGTAAAAATGTTTGCACGATCGGAAGTCTTTCAGTAATTTTACACGATGGCACACAAATGTTCTATACAGGATGTCTGAGTTCCCACAGACAAGATCTCAGAGATTATTGACGGATGTTTCCATAGTATTTTGCTATACGGGAGGCGTGGTCTCCGGTGGCTCGTTACAGGCAAATAATTAAGTTTGATTAATTTGTTTGGTTACTACGATTACTTATGTTTCTGAGAAAATACCTTCGTAACAGTGGAAAAAACAAGTAATATGTAATAATCGAAACTTAGAACACAAGAAAAGATCTGCGATGGCGCTGGGACTGTTTGCTGTGCTGTAGTAACAGTTTCACATATCGTCGACGTGCCGCTTTTCCGTTACATTGAGTGAACTCGTTACGCGCGATACATATCAAAGCTAATTCTTCATCAGTACAGTTATCTACATTGCTATTTATCACTGTTAACGAACAACAGATAGTGTCAGGAAAACAAACACGATACAGAGCCGAGCAGTTCTGAATGCAAACTTGATGGCAGAGAGTGGACAGAAAGAAGGCACTTTGTCGCGAGAGAAATTTTGTTACCAAAAGTCTAGATGAGTTTTATGTAACTGTTATTATCGCTGTAGGCCATCTTCAGATTTAAATCGAGAATAAAAAGGAAAAGAAACATTGATTACTCCCTTTCGTCTAACTATAACCTATTTATAATAATATACAGGGTGAGTCACCTAACGTTACCGCTTCATATATTTCGTAAACCACATCAAATACTGACGAATCGATTCCACAGACCGAACGTGAGGAGAGGGACTAGTGTAATTGGTTAATACAAACCATAAAAAAATGCACGGAAGTATGTTTTTTAACACAAACTTACGTTATTTTAAATGGAACCCCGTTCGTTTTGTTAGCACATCTGAACATATAAACAAATACGTAATCAGTGCCGTTTGTTGCATTGTAAAATGTTAATTATATCCGGAGATATTGTAACCTAAAGTTGACGCTTGAATACCACTCCTCCGCTGTTCGATCGTGTGTATCGGAGAGCACCGAATTACGTAGGGATCCAAAGGGAACGGTGATGGACCTTAGGTACAGAAGAGATGGAACAGCACATTACGTCCACATGCTAACACCTTTTTATTGGTCTTTTTCACTGACGCACATGTACATTACCATGAGGGGTGAGGTACACGTAGCCCCTCTCCTCACGTTCGGTATGTGGAATCGATTCTTCAGTATTTGATGTGGTTTACGAAATATATGCAGCGGTAATGTTAGGTGATTCACCCTGTATAAGAGAGATAAGTTAGTGGTATACCATGTTATCTAATATACACTGTCTCATCAGAAGTAACCGGGCACCCATATTTAATGCAGAACTGACCACAAAATGTCACGAGAAGCGGACGCATCAGTGTAAAACGAGGAGGGAAGTACCGTGTTGTTAGTAGCGGAGCAGTAAAAGCGGAATGGCCTCGTCAGGAAGGCTCGGTGATTCCGAACGCACACTAGTCACTGGAGGTGACCTGAGTAACAAATCCAATCAGAGACATTTCAACACTTCTAAAACGGGCCAAGTCGATTGCTCCGATTCTGAAGTGGACACACAAAGGAACAACCGCAACTAAACACAATCCTGGCAGACCGTATGAACCGACAGACACGGATCGTCGAGCACATAGGAGGGCGGTTCAAAAAGTCACGTGAAATCAGCGGAAGGAATCAGTTGTTCCAAATGGCTAGCACTGCAGCTAACACATCGTCTGTGCGTAGGGGGTTAAAAACAATCGGATACAATTGTCGAGCAGTTGCTCGTAAGCCATTCGTTTCAGGAATAAAAACTAAGCGAAGCTTGAGATTTTGTGAAGAGCAGCTCCACTGAACAGTGGATGACTGGAAAAGAGTGAAGTCGCTAAAGACGATGCACCCTGCGACAGTTCGACAGAAGTGTTTGGGTTTGGTGGTCTTTCGGCATGGATGTGGTTTTTGTAGTTAGATCACCTACTGCGCTTAGAAAAACGCAGCTTTTCTCCGCGTGATTAATTAATGGTGTGAAAAGCGTCGGTAGAACACCCGGAAGCATACCATTAATGCTGTTCATAATGTCCGTACTAGATCATACTGTAGCTTCCCTAAACCATCGCACATACGCATTCACCATATTGTTGGCTGCTGTTACTTTTTTTTTAGAACTAGAATTTAGTGAGGTCGATAAGAGATGAAGGTGTGGCCTACCATCTGTCATGAAGAACACGTTATGATGATTATGGTTAGTTAAGCAATGTCCGGTGCCAAAGACAATGTGTCGCTACAGGTGAGGAAGTCGCCGGACCCAAGGCAGGCAGGTGAAAGGAAAGAGCGGACCCCGTGCTGTGTAGCTGTTTTTCAAGTGCGGCCCACCGAGCTCTAAATTAAAGACAAACAGCTTCGTGCAATGTTCAGAGACGCCATTAAAATTTCTCGTTCTCTTGAAATGAGCCCTGTGCTTTTCTCTCACAGCAGAAACCACTGCGTGGACGTACGTTCTCCGTTCATAGTGTGCGTCAGCGGTATACCTTTTCGGAAGAAGAAGCGAGGTATTTTTGTTTCACGTTTGCTTTTAATTAATGACAGTGCTATTCCTATGTCATTTACAGCTGTGCGGACGGTCACCCCAGATGATGAATAACGTTTGCCTGTTTCGTTAATCGAAACCACAATGAAATACGATGAGCTCCGCTACGATGACTGTCCTTTAGTGGAATTTGAAAGAAACAGAAGAACAGATCATCTCAGTAATCTGACGGAAGAGTATCCAAAGACTAAACTGTTACTGGTCTCATACTCCACCATTCCACAGACACGGAGACGTAATTGGAGAATGGCAACTATACTATTCGTACGGTATAATGTTCCAGGTTACGTAGGCCTTACTCCATAGGCTCGCGGCAAACACGTCACATGCGACGGTAGCGGGTCCGTTCAGAAAATACTCTTCCCGGCGAGTGGGCCGGAAGTTCGTACACAGAGGAACCAAAACTTTATGGCCATAGCCCACCGCGAGATAGAATGCCACCTAGAGGTGTTGTGGGCACATGGCACTGTGTGGAATGCATAAAAGCGGAACAGAGACGAATGGGCAATCGTTCTAGCGACAACACAGACGACGAATAGTGAAATCAACTGATATGAATTACGCTCTAAGGAAAAAACAGGAAGAAAAAAAAGTCGAACCACGAAGGAATTACCAAATATGCAGCAACCAGTCGAAAAATCATGTTTTATTTATTCATTTTTGCAAATCGATTTCAACTGATTAACAGCCATCATCGGTGCTACAAATACAAGAATACAAATAATTAATAACAGTGACCAAACAAATAAATGTACATAAAGCAATGTAAACCAATTAAATGTATATGGACACATTAAACCATTTAAAATGAACATACAAATTTACCTTTCAACCAACACGTACCCTGAGTAGTAATACAGTCTTAAGCAGAGGTCAAACATAAAGTGATACATCGAGGATTGACTATGACAACGAGAAACCATAAGGGGGCGCTGCAAAGCAAACCCGCCATCTATGCGAAAAGATATAGCTAAAATAAAAATGAGAAGAAGAAAAAAGAGGTATGACATACAAAGTGAGGTAAAATATAATGATATAATACTAAAATATATACATGAAATGGATATGTTGGCAAAGATTTTGTCAGCCACATAGTACAGTTATATACGCCAAAAAGCGATTGTACAAATTAGTAAAAAGGAACAAATATAAATGAGGACCACACCATTCAAAAAAAATTTTTTTTTAATTTTTTTTAAATTATTGATCATATTTTTATCCAAGAACAAAAGTTAATCATAATGCCAAAACGTAAAACGGTATTGGCATCCATTTAGCGTACAGTTAATGACATTCAGGAAAGTCGGACTTTTTTCCCCCAGATGGTGCCACATTGCTGAATGCACATGTAATGTAAACTAAGTTAAGATAAGAAAATAACGGACACGAACGATACAAACGTATTAACGAAACAAGGCCAAATGCAAAAACAAAGTGCTAGCACACTTCATATATGGGAAAATTAACACTGGCTAGATAGGATGAATTGAGAACTTATGTAATGTACTCAAGAGAAAGAGCATCTAACTTGAGCAAGTTAATAACGCATTGCTCCACCTCTGGACCCCTATCAGTCAGTTATTCAGCTTGTTATTGATAGAGTTGCTCTCCAATTAGCGTTAGATCGTCGAAATCCCGAGATGATTGGAGGGCACTTAGCAAAGCTCCAAACGTTCTCAGTTGAGAAGAGATCCAGCGACATTGCTGGCTAAGGTAGGGTTTGGTAAACACGAAGACAAACGGTAGAAACTCTCGCCCTGTGGGGGCAGGCATTGTCTTGCTGAAATTTAAGCCCAGCATGACTTGCCAAGAACGGCAACAAAACGGGATGTAGAATATCGTCGACATACCGCTATATTGTAAGGGTGCAGCAGACGACAACCCAAGGGATTCTGTTACGAAAATAAATGCGCCCCAGACATTACCCTTTGCCGAGCCGTTTGGCGGGGCGGCAGTCAGGTTGGTACTCCACCACTGTTCAGGGGCGTTTCCAGACATGTCTTAGGCCTGGAATCTCATTGACTGGATTAAAATTGTCTTCAGTCATGGGTTCTGCTTCGAACTGAGCCCCGATGAACGGCGAAGAGGCCCCGGAGAGCGGTGGGGATAATAATCTGACTGTCGCCTGCCATTCACCCTGACAACAAGGAGAGATGGTCTCGGATGACATTTCATTTCATAGCATGGCCACTTCGGTTGACATCTGCGGCACCTTTACAGCACAGCGGTAGGTCGACAATGTTCCACGCGCACTTTGTTGCCCTTCATGGCAAGGCGCCTTGGGATTACATTTCAACAAGATAATTCCCGCCCGCGCACAATGAGAGTTTATAACGCTTTTCTTCGTTCACCAACAAGGTCGCTGGATCTCGCTCCAACTGAAAAAAGTTTGGAGCATTATGGGCAGAGCCCTCCAAGCAGCTCGGAATTCTGACTACACTCCTGGAAATGGAAAAAAGAACACATTGACACCGGTGTGTCAGACCCACCATACTTGCTCCGGACACTGCGAGAGGGCTGTACAAGCAATGATCACACGCACGGCACAGCGGACACACCAGGAACCGCGGTGTTGGCCGTCGAATGGCGCTAGCTGCGCAGCATTTGTGCACCGCCGCCGTCAGTGTCAGCCAGTTTGCCGTGGCATACGGAGCCTCATCGCAGTCTTTAACACTGGTAGCATGCCGCGACAGCGTTGACGTGAACCGTATGTGCAGTTGACGGACTTTGAGCGAGGGCGTATAGTGGGCATGCGGGAGGCCGGGTGGACGTACCGCCGAATTGCTTAACACGTGGGGCGTGAGGTCTCCACAGTACATCGATGTTGTCGCCAGTGGTCGGCGGAAGGTGCACGTGCCCGTCGACCTGGGACCGGACCGCAGCGACGCACGGATGCACGCCAAGACCGTAGGATCCTACGCAGTGCCGTAGGGGACTGCACCGCCACTTCCCTGCAAATTAGGGACACTGTTGCTCCTGGGGTATCGGCGAGGACCATTCGCAACCGTCTCCACGAAGCTGGGCTACGGTCCCGCACACCGTTAGGCCGTCTTCCGCTCACGCCCCAACATCGTGCAGCCCGCCTCCAGTGGTGTCGCGACAGGCGTGAATGGAGGGACGAATGGAGACGTGTCGTCTTCAGCGATGTGAGTCGCTTCTGCCTTGGTGCCAATGATGGTCGTATGCGTGTTTGGCGCCGTGCAGGTGAGCGCCACAATCAGGACTGCGTACGACCGAGGCACACAGGGCCAACACCCGGCATCATGGTGTGGGGAGCGATCTCCTACACTGGCCGTACACCACTGGTGATCGTCGAGGGGACACTGAATAGTGCACGGTACATCCAAACCGTCATCGAACCCATCGTTCTACCATTCCTAGACCGGCAAGGGAACTTGCTGTTCCAACAGGACAATGCACGTCCGCATGTATCCCGTGCCACCCAACGTGCTCTAGAAGGTGTAAGTCAACTACCCTGGCCAGCAAGATCTCCGGATCTGTCCCCCATTGAGCATGTTTGGGACTGGATGAAGCGTCGTCTCACGCGGTCTGCACGTCCAGCACGAACGCTGGTCCAACTGAGGCGCCAGGTGGAAATGGCATGGCAAGCCGTTCCACAGGACTACATCCAGCATCTCTACGATCGTCTCCATGGGAGAATAGCAGCCTGCATTGCTGCGAAAGGTGGATATACACTGTACTAGTGCCGACATTGTGCATGCTCTGTAGCCTGTGTCTATGTGCCTGTGGTTCTGTCAGTGTGATAATGTGATGTATCTGACCCCAGGAATGTGTCAATAAAGTTTCCCCTTCCTGGGACAATGAATTCACGGTGTTCTTATTTCAATTTCCAGGAGTGTATTTAACGTGCCAGTTGGATGCAATTTGGAACCACATTCATTAGGACATCCAACAACTCTATCAATCAAACGCAAGCCGAGTATCTGATTTCATGAGTGTCAGAGATGGACCAGCGCATTATTGACTTGCCCAATGTGTGAAAGTCTTTCTATTGAATAAATCATTCATTTTTTTCTAAAATTTTAGTCATTGATTTGTGTATACATGTACATCACATCTCCCGATTTTCGTCCCATTCGAGTAGATCCTTCGTGGTTTGTCTTAACAGTGTATAATAATCTGCACTTTGTCGAAGTGATTTATAGCAGTGGATTTCCTCATTCGTGACCTATATTGTCGCTAGAATGATTCCCCATTCGTCTCTGCAAAGTTTTTATGCTTTTGTCTTGGAGTGCAATATCGTGCCTTGGAATGAGTATTCAGAAAAGGCGAAGCTAGTCGGCTGTTCACATGCTGCTGTCGTGAGCATCCATCAAAAGTAACTCAAGGACGGTGAAACCATGAATAGTCGACAAGGTTTTGGACGTCGAAGCCTCACCACGGAACGTAGAGGTCGGAGGCTTAATGGCTCAGCAAAGCACGATAGGCGGCATTCTGTGGCAAATCTGACGAGAGAGTACATTGCTGGGTAGGCGTAAATGTTCCGCAGCTCACCATACAGTACACATCGCTGAAGAAGGGGCTCTGACCCATTTATGTCGTCATTACCATTTCATTGGACAATGGATTATCACGATTGGACCGCGAATCACAGGAAACATGTTTCGATCAGATCTCACCCGATATTGAGAACAGAATGAAACATTCAGAACCAGTATTTTCAGCACACCCTCGTACTTTGCTTTTGTGGACCTGGTCTTTGATTGAGAACTCAGACTGTGTTGTTGTTGTCTAAGACAATTCTGACTTTGTTCATCAATGCTGATTAGTCTTCTGTGTCTGGCCATCGCAGAGTTCGCTGTCTCCAGCATTTCGGTCTTCGACTTTGTGTCGATTTTGGTTTACACACATTACTTTTTCTGACGTTATATTTTTGTTACCTGGGAGTAACCACTCGTCTCGCAGTTGTCCAATTGCTGGATTGTTGATGTTGTTGTATCGTGTTTTGTGCAATCTAAAAATGACTTTCTTCCATTATTCTTATTAAATAATAATTAGATTAACGGTTGAGAAGTTGAGAAACTGTGCTGACATGCAAGACGTCTGGACAAAGAAGTCCTAAGTAAAAACAGAAAATACAGATCATGTGAGAGAGAAAGCCGACCGGAGTGGCCGTGCGGTTCTAGGCGCTACAGTCTGGAACCGAGCGACCGCTACGGTCGCAGGTTCGAATCCTGCCTCGGGCGTGGATGTGTGTGATGTCCTTAGGTTAGTTAGGTTTAATTAGTTCTAAGTTCTACGTGACTGATGACCTCAGAAGTTACGTTGCATAGTGCTCAGAGCCATGTGAACTTTTTTTAGAGAGAAATTATTTTCGAAGAAAATGCAATGGATTCGTTGCATCGGCCACCAGCTGCATTGGCTGAGGTAAATGTCACTAGCACGGTTGTACCTTTTGGTGACTGCCCAAGCTCTTGAATTTGAAATAGAGTTATTGTCAGTGGATCAAGTAGCATACTGTCAGCTGATCAGCTGGTGATTTCTCGCATTTTTTCATTCCTTAAAGAAAACTTATTTCCTTCTTTGCCTCCCGTTCTTTGGAGTTTTGCAGTTAGGCGTCTCAAGATCCGTCTTCACTGGTCATCGGGGCTCATTTCGAAGCGGGACTCATAACTAAAGACGCCACGGACCTCAATAGGGTACCAACCTAACCGTCGCCCACCATACGGCCCAAAAATCAGGAGCGAAGGTCCGGAGTGCCATTTCTTTTCATTAGATGACCCCTTTGGTTCTCTTCCGTGGCACCCTTAGAGCCCAGCTAAACGTCGACGATATTCTACGCTCCGATTTTTGTCTGCGAGCTTGCCAAACTCTAGCTTGGCCAGCAAGGTCGCCGGATCTCTCCCCAACTGAGAACCTCTGGAGCATTATGGGCAGGGCCCTCCAACCATCTCGGGATTTTGACGATCGTGCCCGCCAATTAGACAGATCTTGGCGGGATTTCCCAGAGGAGTACATCCAACAAGTCAGTCAATGCCAAGCCGAACAACTGCTGGCAGAAGTGGACCAACACGTTATTGACTTGTCACTCTATGAAGCGCTTTCTCTTGAACAAATCATGCATTTTTTCTGAAATTGTAATGACCTGTTTGTCTATACACGTATATCACGTCTACGATATCCGTCCCATTAAGATAAATCCTTCGTGATGACTTTTTTTTCTTAGATTGTATGTTGCTGTCAGGATTTGTTTTTAAAGGAAGGGCAGCATTCTCCGCTTGGAGTGTTGGTAAATGTATTTATTCACAGCGATCGCTATTTCCGCCTGTTTTGCCATTTTCCAGTGATAGCTCATGAAGTGCGTCAATGCATATTTTAAGACACTTTCCTCGAGTCATTGCCGCGCGGGATTAGCCGAGCGGTCTTAGGCGCTGCAGTCATGGACTGTGCGGCTGGTCCCGGCGGAGGTTCACGTCCTACCTCGACCATGCATGTGTGTGTTTCTCCTTAGGATAATTTAGGTTAAGTAGTGTGTAAGCTGACCTTAGCAGTTAAGTCCCATAAGATTTCACACACACACACACACACACACACACACACACACACACACACACACACACACACCCCTTGAGTCATTCTCGTTTACATATTCCGTCGGTAAATAAAAGAATCTTTATAAAAGAACGTAGCACTTCATAATAACGTTCTTTTATGAGTAACGAATATTCCTGTCGTATTACACACAGACAAAAATGGTTGACACGGTAACAGTGTCCGCTTAAAAGGAACGATGTCCTGACACACTTGACACTGAACTAGCAGTGGAAAATGGCCTTGTAAGCCGAATTCGCGTGCGTGCTGACTAAGCACAGTTATTAACAATCCAGACGCAAAACATTGTCCTTTATAAAATATTGCAGGATTGAGGTCACGAGTAAACAGGAAATATTTCTGAGAGTTAGGTCGCTGATGTGCTGTAACTGTGCTGGAGTCTACCTGTGAGTCTGTGTGCACAGCGTCTGATTTTATTTCGGTCTGAACGGACTTTTGAAGACTTATGGAGTAGAATTTATGAAGCAGAGCAGTGACCAGGATAGAAAAGTTCAGGTTAGAAATCGGAACTACTCGAGTTTTATCGTTTTGGTCGACGTGGCTGTTACCAGGCGACTAATGTAAAACGATTGAAGAGGACGCGTTGCGAAAGCGACTGTCGGGGCAGAGAACAGTGGCGTCGCTTCTTGGCGACGGTGACCTGCAAGTGGGGCGTGACCCTAGCGGCGGTAGGGCGCGCCGTGGTTGCCCTGCACCTCCTTCCACAGGGTGCGCACAATTAACGAGGCTGCTCCATATTAGCCTCCACGCTTCCGTCGCACAGCGCTCTACGGTTGTGAGACATAACCGCAAGTAACGAAATAGGAAATACGCAGGCACATCAGAAAGTAACTACACATGTCGTCCCTCGCTAAGACTACTGCGGCACAAGAGTAGCGCACTATCAGAAGATACTTATTTCGGATTTCTTGCAGACATAGTTCTGCTACTGCGACAACAGGTGCACCAGTGAGCGACTGCCATAAATATTATTCAAATCACAATTAACAGTATAAAATATCAGTGTTTAACAAAGAATTTATGTAACATTGAGAGTAATAGTGCAGCTACGTAGGAGAGTCTATCCTCTCTCTCTCTCTCTCTCTCTCTCTCTCTCTCTCTGCAAAAATATTTATTTATCGGGCATTAACTCCTACAGTTTTAAACAAACCACGCGTATTTTTGAGCTACCTGTGTGTGTTGACAACATAAGTAAATTGTTACAACCCAACCTAGTATCTTTACTCAGAATTCTGTGCCTTCCTTACAACATTGATGACTGTTAGTGTATATTTTAGCCGCTACTACGAGTGTCCGATCTATACGCGACGTCATGACTTACACATATTTTCATTCACTATTCCAAACGCAACACACAGATACCTTTTATAAAAAAGGAGAGAGAGAGAGAGAGAGAGAGAGAGAGAGAGAGAGAGAGATGGACAAAGACAGAGATGGACAAAGACAGAGACGGAGGCGGAGCGACAAAGACGGAAACGGACCGACAAAGACGGAGGCGGAGAAAGACGGAGGCGGAGAAAGACGGAGGCGGAGAAAGACGGAGACGCAGAAAGACGGAGACGCAGAAAGACGGAGACGCAGAAAGACGGAGACGCAGAAAGACGGAGACGCAGAAAGACGGAGACGCAGAAAGACGGAGACGCAGAAAGACGGAGACGCAGAAAGACGGAGACGCAGAAAGACGGAGACGCAGAAAGACGGAGACGCAGAAAGACGGAGACGCAGAAAGACGGAGACGCAGAAAGACGGAGACGGAGAAAGACGGAGACGGAGATCGAGAGAACGATATATTATTTGTAAAAAATCTCATGAAATCAGCGGAAGAAATCATTCGTTAGTTCCGAAGTGCTACCAGCGGTCCAGCTAGCAAAGTAACTGTGGCAAGGGAGTTAAAAAGAAAAGTGTTCAGTGGTCGAGCAGCTTGTCTTAAGCAACACATTTCTGTTTGTCAGTGTTAAGCGACGCCTTGTGTGATGTAAATAGCTACATCACGGAAAAATGGATGATAAGAAACGCGTTATTTGGAAGTTATGAATCACGCTATACCCTGTAGCAATCTGATCGAATGGTTTGTGTTTGCGAATGCCTGGAGGTCGTTAGCGGCCATCATGTGCAGTGCCGTCAGTGAAGTGCAGAGGAATGTTCAAATGTGTGTGAAATCCTAAGGAACCAGCTGGTGTGGCCGAGCGGTTCTAGGCGCCTCGGTCTGAAACCGCGCGACCGCTACCGTCGCAGGTTCGAATCCTGCCTCGGCCATGGATGTGTGTGATGTCCTTAGTTTGGTTAGGTTTAAGTAGTTCTAAGTTCTAGGGGACTGATGACCTCAGATGTTAAGTCCCATAGTACTCAGAGCCTTTTTTTGTTTGAATTCCTAAGGGACCAAACTACTGAGGTCATCGGCGCCTAGACATACACACTACTTAAACTAACCTATGCTAAGTACAACACACACACACCCATGCCCGAGGCAGGACTCGAACCTCCGTCGGGATGGGCCACGCAGTCAGTGACATCGCGCCTCAAACCGCGCAGCGAAGCACAGAGGAGGCGGCGTTACCGGATAGGGACATTTCCAGCGATTAGGATATGTTATCCTTCTTGCGCTGTAAACAAAAATAAACGCGGAAGGATATAAACACATTTTACAGCACTGAGTTCTGCCTACAGTAGAGAAACAGTTCTGAGATGCCGCGCGGGATTAGTCGAGCGGTCTTAGGCGCTGCAATCATGGACTGTGCGGCTGGTCCCGGCGGAGGTTCGAGTCCTCCCTCGGGCATGTGTGTGTGTGTGTGTGTGTGTGTGTGTGTGTGTGTGTGTGTGTGTGTGTGTGTGTTGTCCTTAGGATAATTTAGGTTAAGTAGTGTGTAAGCTTAGGGACTGATGACCTTAGCAGTTAAGTACCATAAGATTTCACACACATTTGAACATTTAGTTCTGAGATGACGATTGTTCCATCAGCAGCACTACACACCCTGTCATAAAGCAGCCTCTATAAGCGAATTTATTTATTTGTTTGTTTATTTTTTGTCATCAGTCTTCTGACTGGTTTGATGCGGCCCACCACGAATTGCTCGCCTATGCCAACCTCTTCATCTCAGACTAACAGCTGCAACTTCGTCAATTATTTGCTAGATGTAGTCCACTTTCCATGTTCCTCTACAGCTTTTACCATCTAAAGCTCCCTCTAGTACCACGGAAGTTATTCCCTGAAGTCTTAATGCATGTCATCCTGTCCTTTCCTCTTGTCAGTGTTTTCCATAAGTTCCTTACCTCGCCGATTCTACGCAGAACCTCATCATTCCTTATTGTTAGTAAACAGTAACATTCCTAAAATGGACTGGCTTGCACAGAGTCCCGACCTCGACCCAATGGAGCAACTTCGGAACGAGTTAGAATGTCAGCTTCGTTCCAGACCCGACAGTTCAAAATCACTACCTTCACTGATTTCAGCTTCTGAGGACGAATGGGCTCTCATTCCTGCACAGACATTCAGACACCTCATTGAAAGTGTCCCTAGCAGAGTGTCCACCAAAAGGTGTCCTGACAGTTTTGATCAGATATTGGATGTTATGTGAACGATCAACATCAATCCAACGCAGACTGAAAAAGTCTGTAGCCTTTCATCCAATTAAGAAAAAACTGTGTAGTTCCATGCGTGTGTTAAAACTGAGCCCAAGTTTCTCTCTTCATTCATGTAGAGGATATAGTCTTGCGATAGGGAAAGAATCCGTATGAAAACCGCTGCACTGTCTTCCGCGTAGGAATGTTCAATGATCATCGTTATTTACATAATATTGAAGCTGAGAATGTAAATTTCGATGTTTCAGTATCGATTCTGAAACGTTTGATACATCGTAGCATCGACAAATTCACAATTTTCGAAGTTGGAAAAGAATTAGGCTGCTTGTTACCAGGGTCAGCATTTTTTTCGTCACTTAAACGAATCTTTTTATGTACATATAATATAACGACACTACTGCAACATATTTGCGACTTATCAGACTTTGCTATGAGGGAGGAGGAGGAGGGGGGAGGGGAGACAAGGAGGATTATGTTTCAGCAAACTAAGGCAAGGATCTTTGTTACTATCGTAACTAAGCGTTGACTAATGACTTTTAGCTGTGATTCAATTCATTCCTTCGTGGTGTTCAACACTACGTACCCGTATTGTTGGTGTGAGTGTTTTTATTTCTATGTAAGTAAATTTTTCCTTTATGATACGTAGTATTTAATCTGAAAAACGTAAATATATGTAAAGGAAATACCTACAACCACAAATGGGATTACTCAGATGCTTGTATTCTGTGAGATTTCTAATAATAATTTTACTCTTTTGTTTTGTTGCTTTGAAAGATACTTATTAAGAACAATAAACACTTTCAACTTCCTTTCATTTTCATGCGTTCTGTGTTAAATTAACAATGGTCGGGAAAGGGTGCGGAGGTGTAGCAACGTTAAATTTGCCGACGACCGTTGCCAGTGGTTGATTTTTTTTGTCCCTTTTATCATTACCGTTGTCACGAAAGGAATTACAACAATGGAGAAGAATTTCTTATTGCGTTGAATGTGGAGTGAGCTGTAAGATTCCGTTTACACCTGGATCGTTACTGGAACCACTAACAAGTAATAAAAAAAAACGTTACAGTGTGTAGACAACAAGTTGTGGAACATGTTCGGTTGATTATTTTTGTGTATATTGACTAATAAATACGATATTAGTACTGTCAATAAATTTTTCAGGGTTTGTGACCGCATTGTCAATATATAAAATCATCCGACGTTTTGGTCATGTTGTAAATGACCTTCCTCGGTGTGGTTTACTTACATCCTGAGGATATCCATTAGCAACAGTGGCCGAAAAGTTGGAGAATTTTATATATTGACAATGCTGGCACAAACGCTGAAAAAAAAAATTCTCGATAGTGACGGTGGCAGCGGAAGCCTATGCTTACACGATCATAGATGTGCTAGTATTCTCCTTTTTATGCCATGCTATAAATTCGTAATTTATCATCGATGTTTAAGCCACTGATGTTAAAAACATCACATGGGGTAGGGTGGGGCTTTCTGAATCATGGGGCTATGTGGATAGAAATAAGGAAATATTCTACTGCTTTGCTCGTGTGAGGAGCTCGAACGCCATTATGTTAGAGGACTGTTGCTTGCACAAACGGCAAGAAGGTTTTTCGAAATATATTTGATCCAGACAGCAGTCTTCCAGAGGCAAATAGAAGTAAGCCAGTATTCTTTACAATAATCCGCCATGTAATATTACGCCAGTTAAAATCAGGTCTATAATTGAAATACATGAATGATGATTATAAATCTTTTCGCTACCAGTTGTATAACGTCCAGCAGGTCAGTTAACAGAACCAGTAGCGACATCTGTTGTAAATTCGAGCAGGTACTTGTATCTAAAAAATAAGGGATTAGAGCCATATGGATCAGTCTTCGTGGGGTTTTCTGAACCGGAATATAAAGTGTGTTACTTCTTCTGTATTAAAGTACTTAAGTAGCCTAATCACACACAATAATCCCTCAGCATCCATTACAAAATTTGTTTTTGATAAAATTTTCGACGTCAGGTGGAGATGTTGAGCTAATTTAGGAAATGCTGTGATCTGAATGCACGAGAATTTTCCCATTCAGTCTCAACAAAATACTATCAGACAAGTTACTTCTTACGTCCACATTCCTGAATGATGAGCCCTGCTCCGTCACCACATAATTAGAAGCGAGCCCAGGCCTTGCGACTCCATCCAAGCAGCCAAGAAATTCGGAAACTCAGAGCTCGGCAACATCATTTTCTTCTGTTTTGGCGATCCCAGCGAAAAACACCGTAACCACTCGAGCAAGGACAGAGGAAAAAGAAGTCAACTTACTGTCTCAGTAGATCAGTGTTTCTCTATCACACAAGTAAGAAAACTGCGTTATAAATACTCCCAAAGAAACAAAATCACGAGTTGCAAAAATACGCTGGACGTTCAGGAGCAACCTTCAAATCCATCATCACCTGAAGCTGAGTCGGAGGAATAAAATATACCTAGTGGTTTCTGTAGCATAAAATATTACGATCCTAGATATCTGAAAAGAGGGGAACGGATGAGGTTCTTGTTGTTGTTGTTGTTATTGTTGTTGTATTCAGTCCTGAGACTGGTTTGATGCAGCTCTCCATGCTAATCTACCCTGAGCAAGCTGCTTCATCTCCCAGTACCTACTGCAACAAACATCCTTCTGAATCTGTTTAGTGTATTCATCTGTTGGTCTCCCTCTACGGTTTTTACGCTCCACGCTGCCCTCCAACACTAAATTGGTGATCCCTTGATGCCTCAGAACATATCCTATCAACCGATCCCTTCTTCTAGTCAAGTTGTGCCACAAACTCCTTCTCCTCAATTCTATTCAATACCTCCTCATTAGTTATGTAATCTACCCATCTAATCTTCTGTATTCTTCTGTAGCACCACATTTCGAAAGCCTCTATTCTCTTCTTGTCAAAACTATTTATCGTCCACGTTTCACTTCCATACAACGCTACGCTCCATACAAATACTTCCAGAAACGACTTCCTGACACTTAAATCTATACTCGATATTAACAAATTTCTCTTCTTCAGAAACGCTTTCCTTGCCATTGCCAGTCTACATTTTATATCCTCTCTATTTCGATAATAATCAGTTATTTTGCTCCCCAAATAGCAAAACTCCTTTACTACTTTAAGTGTTTCATTTCCTAATTTAATTCCCTCAGCATCACCCGACTTAATTCGACTACATTCCCTTATCCTCGTTTTGCTTTTGTTGATGTTCATCTTATACTCTCCTTTCAAGACACTGTCCATTCCGTTCAACTGCTTTTCCAAGTCCTTTGCTGTCTCTGACAGGATTACAATGTCATCGGCGAACGTCAAAGTTTTTATTTCTTCTCCATGTATTTTAATACGTACTCCGAATTTTTCTTTTGTTTCCTTTACTGCTTGCTCAATATACAGATTGAATAACATCGTGGAGAGGCCGCAACCCTGTCCCACTCCCTTCCCAACCACTGCTTCCCTTTCATGTCCCTAGACTCTTATAACTGCCATTTGGTTTCTGTACAAATTGTAAATAGTCTTTCGCTCCCTGTATTTTACCCCTGCCACCTTCAGAATTTGAAAGAGAGTATTCCAGTCAACATTGTCAAAAGCTTTCTCTAAGTCTACAAATGCTAGAAACGTAGGTTTGTCTTTCCTTAATCGATCTTCTAAGATAAATCGTAGGGCCAGTATTGCCTCACGTGTTCCAGTATTTCTACGGAATCCAAACTGATCTTCCCCGAGGTCGGCTTCTACCAGTTTTTCCATTCGTCTGTAAAGAATTCGCGTTAGTATTTTGCCGCCGTGACTTATTAAAACTGATAGTTCGGTAATTTTCACGTCTGTCAACACCTGATTTCAAAAAATGGTTCAAATGGCTCTGAGCACTATGGGACTTAACTGCTGAGGTCTTCAGTCCCCTAGAACTTAGAACTACTCAAACCTAACTAACATAAGGACATCACACACATCCATGGCCGAGGCAGGTTTCGAACCTGTGACCGTAGCAGTCGTGCGGTTCCAGACTGGAGCGCCTAGAACCGCTCGGCCACCGCGGCTGGCTCAACACCTGCTTTCTTTGGGACTGGAATGAGGTGTGATTAGTAAAACGTGTGGTTCCTGAAACTTGTGTGGGGGCTGTTGGTCGTAAGCAATTCCGCTGTGAGAAATGCACGTAACAAGCTGTGTAACAGTTAAAAATTGTAATCTTCCATATTGTGTGTAATTGTATGACAGTTTGCAATAATTCACGTAGACTCATCGAAAAATCAGATATTCCCAAAAAATTTTAATTTCTTCGTTGTTTCATCATTTTAAATTTTGTTATTTGGGGTGAAGAAGAGCAGGTCTTCAATCAATGCACCTTTATCGTAAAAAACGTAAATCAGCATCTTATTTTCCATCACCGCACATCCTAGTTCCCCGCAGGGCTCACATTGGGGAGAGTTATGTGGCTAATGGGACCCACCTGCAGCAGAGGGCGGCGAAGTTCTCTCGAGTGGGTACCGCCCGCGTCCTGGCGCGTCTGTTCGGAGTGGCCCGTCCGTCTATTAAGAGAGAGGCGCTCAGCCGTTTGCCGCCGGTAGAGAGGAGGGGTCTCGAGGCGGCTGCGTGCTGAAGGTGAACGTGAACGTCTACGTGCCGCGCCGCTAACCGCCGTGAATGGGACTCTGCGGCCATGAAAGCCAGCCGGCTGCGTCGGCGCGCCCCGAGACACCACTCGAGCCACTCAGCTAATTAGGCGGCGAGTCGCTGCCTGGGAAGCGCGTGCTTTCTGCCGTAATACCGCCACCCATATCACTATTCACCAGCGCTGCTGTCTGAACAGCCTCCTATTGTCACTAGACGAGTCAGCCACAAGCGTCTCTGTAATGTCGAGTCAAACGGAGAACGTTTAATTAATGAGCGAGCTGAAACGAGCAACGACGGGCGTAGGACGTTCCAGAACACAAAAGGTAGTGAACGTTGTCGACCTCAGTTCTTAACTTAGGTGTGACGAAAAAAGAAATGCCACTTGAAGCTCTACTGTGGTCCGAAGCTGGAAATTGGGGAGAACAGCTGTCAAATATTTTACTGTGGAGAATAGAGACTATTTATTCACTTACTATTTTATTTCAAATCTATTCTTCCACTGTTTGTCAACGATTTCGAAGCTCTAAGGCTGAAGCTGGAAGAACCTGGAGATGAAGCCTTCGCAGCTTCCAAATCAATAGCAAATAATGTGAAAAAATAAACACAGCTGGTGGTAACTGTATACACTGAGGTCACAAAAGTCATGGGATAGCGATATAAACAGGCAGTGAATTGGCGGAGCAGCCATTTGTACTTGGGTGGTCCATAAGAAAAGGTGTCCGGTGTGATGGTTGAAATGGCTCTAAGCACTTTGCGACTTAACATCTAAGGTCATCAGTCCCCTAGACTTAGAACTACTTAAACATACACTACTGGCCATTAAAATTGCTACACCAAGAAGAAATGCAGATGATAAACGGGTATTCATTAGACAAATATATTTTACTAGGTGTGATTACATTTTCACGCAATAGATCCTGAGAAATTAGTACCCAGAACAACCTCCTCAAGCTGTAATAACGGCCTTGACGTCTGGGCATTGAATCAAACAGAGCTTGGATGGCGTGTACCGGTACATCTGCCCATGCAGCTTCAACACGAAACCACAGTTCATCAAGAGTAGTGACTGGCGTATTGTGACGAGCCAGTTGCTCGGCCACCATTGACGAGACGTTTTCAATTGGTGAGAGATTTGGAGAATATGCTGGCCAGGGCAGCAGTCGAACATTTTCTGTATCCAGAAAGGCCCGTACAGAAACAGCAACATGCGGTCGTGCATTATCCTGCTGAAATGTAGGGTTTCGCAGGGATCGAATCAAGGGTAGAGCCACGGGTCGTAACACGTCTGAAATGTAACGTCACTGTTCAAAGTGCCGTCAAAGCGAACAAGAGGTGACCGAGACGTGTAACCAATGGCACCCCATACCGTCAGGCCGAGTCATACGCCAGTATGGCGATGACGAATACACGCTTCCAACGTGCGTTCACCGCGATGTCGCCAAACACGGATGCGACCATCATGATGCTGTAAACAGAACCTGGATTCATCCCAAAAAATGACGTTTTGGCATTCGTGCACCCAGGTTCGTCGTTGAATACACCATCGCAGGCGCTCCTGTCTGCGATGCAACGTCGAGGATAACCGCAGCCATGGTCTCCGAGCTGATAGTCCAAGCTGCTGCAAACGTCGTCGAACTGTTCGTGCAGATGGTTATTGTCTTGCAAATGTCCCCATCTGTTGACTCAGGAATCGAGAGGTGGCTGCACGATCCGTTACAGCCATGACGATAAGATGCCTGTCATCTCGACTGCTAGTGATACGAGGCCGTTGGGATACAGCACGGCGTTCCGTATTACCCTCCTGAACCCACCGATTCCATATTCTGCTTAACGGTCATTGGATCTCGACCAACGCGAGCAGCAATGTCGCGATACGATAAACCGCAATCGCGATAGGCTACAATCCGACCATCATCAAAGTTGGAAACGTGATGGTACGCATTTCTCCTCCTTACACGAGGCATCACAGCAAAGTTTCACCAGGCAACGCCGGTCAACTGCTGTTTGTGTATGAGAAATCGGTTGGAAATTTTCCTCATGTCAGCAGCTTGTAGGTGTCGCCATCGGCAACTACCTTGTGTGAACGCTCTGAAATGCTAATCATTTGCCTATCACAGCATCTTATTCCTGTCGGTTAAATGTCGCGTCTTTAGCACGTCATCTACGTGGTATAGCAATTTTAATGGCCAGTAGTGTAACTAACCTAAGGACAGCATACACAGCCTTGCCCGAAGCAGGATCCGAACCTGCGGCCGTAGCAGCAGCGCGGTTCGGGACTAAAGCGCCTAGAGCCGCTCTGCCACAGCGGCCGGCTGCCCGGCGTGATTATGGCCGCACAACGGCAATTAATAAACTCTGATCACTGAATAGTAGTTGGAGCTAGATTCATAGAATATTCCATTTCAGATATCGTTAGGGAATTCAGTATTCCGAGATCCACAGTTACAAGTGTGCCGAAAAAAAAAATCACATTTCAAGCATGATCTCCGACACATAGACGAGGCATGGGCCCACAATCGGGAGCAGCAGCTTTTAAGCCGAGTTGTCAGTGCTGGAAGATAAGCAACGCTGCGTGACATAATCGCACAAATCCAAGCGGGACGTTCGAAAAACGTATCCATTTGGATAGTGCGGCGTGATTTGGCGTTAATGGGCTACGGTAGTAGACGACCGATGCGAATGCCTTTCCTAACAGCACGACATCGTCTGCAGCCTCTCTCCTGGGATCGCGAACAGATTAGTTGGAACCTAGACGAGTGGAAAACATGGCCTGCTGAGATGAGCACCGATTTCAGTTGGTACGAGCCGATGATAGTGTTCGAGTGTGGCACAGACTGGATGTGGTTATGTCTGGCTACTTGGAGACCGTATGCAGCCACTCGTTCCTAAACAACGACGGAATGTTAATGGACGACAATACGGCACATCACTGAGCCACACAAGTGTTGGTGATTGGTTTAAACAGCATAAGGGGTAATTCGAACGAATGATTTGGCGACCAACATCCCTCATCATGAATCCCATCGAACGTTTATGGGACATAATCGAAAGGTCAGTTCGTGCACAAAATCTTGTAACGGCAACACTTTCGCAATTATGGACTGCTATAGAGGCAATTTGTTAACATCGCAATTATGGACTGCTATAGAGGCAATTTGTTAACATCGAATATAGATTGAGGTGTCAGGAAGTCGTCTCTGAAAGTATTTGTATGGAGTGTAGCCATGTATGGAAGTGAGACATGGACGATAACTAGTTTGGACAAGAAGAGAATAGAAGCTTTCGAAATGTGGTGCTACAGAAGAATGCTGAAGATAAGGTGGGTAGATCACGTAACTAATGAGGAGGTATTGAATAGGATTGGGGAGAAGAGAAGTTTGTGGCACAACTTGACTAGAAGAAGGGATCGGTTGGTAGGACATGTTCTAAGGCATCGAGGGATCACAAATTTAGCATTGGAGGGCAGCGTGGAGGGTAAAAATCGTAGAGGGAGACCAAGAGATCAATACACTAAGCAGATTCAGAAGGATGTAGGTTGCAGTAGGTACTGGGAGATGAAGAAGCTTGCACAGGATAGAGTAGCATGGAGAGCTGCATCAAACCAGTCTCAGGACTGAAGACCACAACAACAACAACATAGAGGCAACATGGGTCAGTACTTCTGCAGGTGCCTTCCAACGACTTTTTGAGTTCACTCCACGTCGAGTTGCTGCACTACACGACACCATATTAGGAGGTACCCGTGACATGATATTAGGAGGTATGCCATGACTTGTCACCTCGTTTTACGAGAGACTAAGAAAGTGCAACTACTTCTCCCCCGCTAATATCATCGCTACTCTCAAACGAAAACCGTGCAATATCTGAAAAATAATGGCTGGTTGAAATGGCTCTGAGCACTATGCGACTTAACTTCTGAGGTCATCAGTCCCCTAGAACTTAGAACTACTAAAACCTAACTAACCTAAGGACATCATACACACCCATGCCCGAGGCAGGATTCGAACCTGCGACCGTAGCGGTCGCGCGGTTCCAGACCTGCCGGCTGAAAAATAATCATGGACTTACGTATTGCATATACTGACACAATTTTTTTTGGTAATCTTCAGATGTGTCCCACTTCTAACGTAATCCGGAACTGCATGAATGTTATCTGCAACCAGCGGTAATAAAATTAATTAACTAATGATTCAACCGACCATTTAGCAAGACGTCGTCTCTCAACTTCACGAAAATCACTAACAAAGAGATCGTATCTACCATCTTTAATTGTCTCTGGTAAGAAAATGACAAATAATTGAAAACCTATGACCTCTGGAATCAATAGTTCAACGGTCTCCATCCTCGAAGTCAATTTGCGGAATTTATTTCTTACTTACAAAAAATGGTTCAAATGGCACTGAGCACTATCGGACTTAACTTCTGAGGTCATCAGTCCCCTAGAACGTAGAACTACTTAAACCTAACTAACCTACGGACAGCACACACATCCATACCCGAGGCAGGATTCGAACCTGCGACCGTAGCAGTCGCGCGGTTCCAGACTGAAGCGCCTAGATGACTAGGGATACTAACTACTGCTTCCCAATATATGTGTTCCTTAATCAAATTTATCCTTGATGTATACATATATTTCTTCTTCAGACCAACAGCTCAATTCATGCAATAAATACTAGAAATAAGAATAATAATGACACTTGCTTCGGTCCAGAAAGATGTCCATTACTCGTGACACACGTTTTCAATAACTTGCCAGAAGCAATATAAAATCTTGCTACTAATAAAGTCCAGTGTAGGAGGAGCCTAAAGGACTTACTTGTAGCCAACTCCCTCTACTCATCTAGGGAATTTCTTAAGAGAAACGTAGGATGTGTATATTTTAGTAATAATATCAAATAATGCATTACATATCACGTGACTTCATTACAAATTCAGTGTGGCAATGCAATTCATTGTAAATAATTGTTGTAAAAATCATTTTTCTTTAATAGACCAAGAATTACACTGAAGAGCCAAAGAAACTGGTAAACGTGCTTAATATCGTGTAGGGCTCCGCGAGCATGCAGAAGTACCGCAACATGACGTGGCATGGACTCGACTAATGTCTGAAGTAGTGGTCGGGGGAACTGATACTATGAATGTTGCAGGGCTGTCAATAAATCCGTAAGAGCACGTTTAAAGGCATCTCAGATATGCTCAATAATGTTCATGTCTGGGGAGTTTGATGACCAGGGGAAGTCATTAAACCCAGAACAGTGTTCCAGGAGCCACTCTGTAGCAATTCTGGAAATGTGGTGTGTCGCAATGTCCTGCCGGCATTGCCCAAGTCCGTCGGAATGCACAATGGACATGAATGGATGCAGGTGATCAAACAGGATGCTTACGTACGTGTCACCTGTCAGAGTCGTATCTAGACGTCTCAGTGGTCCCACATCACTCAACTGCACACGGCCCACACCATTACAGAGCCTCCACCATCTTGAAACGTCCCCAGCTGACATGCAGGGTCCGCTCGATACAGTTTGAAACGAGACTCGTTCGACCGGGCAATATGTTTCCAGTAATCAACAGTCCATATTTGGTGTTGGCGGGCCCAGGCGAGGCGTAAAACTTTGTGTCGTGCAGACATCAAGGGTACACGTGTGGGCCTTAAGCTCCGAAACGACATATCGATGGTGTTTCGTTAAATGATTCGCACGCTGACACTTGCCGATGACCCAGCACTGAAATCTGCAACAATTTGCCGAAGGATTGCACTTCTGTCACGCTGAACGGTTATCTTAAGTCGTCGTTGGTTCCGTTCCTGCAGGATCTTTTTCCGGCCGCAGCGATGTCGGAGATCTGATGTTTTACCGGACTCCTCATATTCACAGTACATTCGTGAAATGGTCGTACAGGAAAAGCCCCACTTCGTCGCTACCTCGAAGATGCTGTGTCCCATCGCTCGTGCGCCGATTATCACGTTGAAACTCACTTAAATCTTGATAACCTCCACTGTAGCAGGAATAACCGATATAACAGCTGCGCCATATACTTGTTTTATGTAAGCATTGCCACCGCAGCGCCGCATTCTGTCTCTTTACAGATCTCTGTATTCGAATACGCATGTCTATATCAGTGTCTTTAGCGCTTCAGCGTATATCATGCACGTCAGTGTATTGAACATTCAGATGTTTGTTACGAGTTCGTTATCTCCATTCAAATGGAACTTTTACTTGGGATCTGTGGAAGATACATTGGTACATCCATTTTTCTTTGCAAATATTCTTGTTTTCTTACGTGTTCTGCAACCGGGAGGACCCCACACTATGGATATATTGAGACGAAAAGTTAGGCGACCATACTCACGACTCCAGCGTTGAGGATGATGATGTTTGGTTTGTGGGGCGCTCAACTGCGTGGTTATCAGCGCCCGTACAATTATCCAATCTTTGCTCAGTCCAATTTCCTGGATGATGATGAAATGATGAGGACAACACAAACACCCAGTCATCTCGAGGCAGGTGAAAATCCCTGACCCCGCCGGGAATCGAACCCGGGACCCCGTGCTCGGGAAGCGAGAATGCTACCGCGAGACCACGAGCGGCGGACGCACACGACTCCAGCGTGTACCGCACCACAGTCGACAAGGCGTGCGCAGTTGCTGCATGGGTTGGCAGTATGAGCTATACCGAGGTTCGCCAGGGGCCCCAGCTGTCAACCCATGGGCACCACGTGTATGGACAGCGATTGGTCTCATTAAATACAGGAGCACTCAGCTACGGTGGATAGTTCTCTCCAGTGCGCCGAGTCGTTTACAGTATCTGGTCACTGCCGAGTCTAAGAGCTGCATCCCGAGTCTACAAGCTGCAGTGTTCTTTCGTCGTCACCGAGACTCAGGCTCCGTAGGCATCGCAGGCCAGCTCTGGACTCTACGTAGGCATCAATTAGAGGAATCGTGACAGGATTTCAATATTTCAGAGTAATACATTGTAATAATTTCAAACGTCTAATTATGCTGAACATTTCACAAGAAGAAGCATCATTTAAGTTGAGCATTTCTTTATATTTAAGAAATATCATTTTAATACTAACTGTTGGGGATTTTTCTGGTTGAAGATAACCTACGTCGTCCTCCTGCAGTCCCAAAAAAGGTACGTCTAATCTGATATAAGCTAACAGATCTTGGTCACGTCAGTGGAAACTGAGAGCAGAACGGCGCTTGGAAACAGAAACATTAACAATTTTCTCGTTTCTCTCCTATTGTGATACTGTTTGCAAACGTTTTAAAAAATAAGGCAACAAAGCTTAAACTTGCGGTGTTGTCTGCAAAACGCTGCGCAGCTCTGCGCATTAACGCCTTATTGTTTCCTGGCCCGGTGCTCTACTGTGTGGCCACGGGCGCAAAATAAACAAAAGCAGCCGTGCGCAGCGTAATCTGTAACTCAGCGCTCGACGAGCGGGTTAGCAAAAAGATTCCAGGTTGAGAGGTAGCTCTGTCTTTGTGCATACACAAAGGATATAGAGATAAAGAGACCTGTGGTGCAGACAAATGGGGAAATTAGCACCAGAAGCAGCACTTACTGGACTCCGGCATCCCCCGTCGTTACAGAAATTTACCAGGTATAACTTGTCAATACGATTTAGAATATTTCTGCGGAAACCGTTTGAAAGCACGTTCATTTATATGTACAACCTCATCCACTTTTATTCTACGGAAACTGCTGGTTTGTTTACGATTCGTTTTATCGGGGTATCTCAACGACATGAACAAATTTTCAGTGTGCGGTAGTTTACGACTGTTTGCACAAATCGGACGAAAATCCACATATCAATTACTAGTCCCTCTTATATCTAAAACTCAAAAAATGACGGTTTGAAGAAATACAATCCGTCTGGCGAAACATTAACAGCGTGTTTTCGAACGCTCGGCCAGTGAGTATGTAACGAAAGAACACTGTAATACACGTAGATAATACAGTTATATTTAGGGTCACAAGTGTTACGTAACTGAATGTGAAATAGATATTCTTTGAATATACAGGATAATATAAAACTAGCTGCCCTTTTTTGGACTTTTAGATGTCCATCGTCAATCCTACTGGTAAGAATCCCAAACCGAACAGAAGTACTCCAGCAGAGGACGAACATGTGTAGTGCAGGCCGTCTTTTGCAGGCAATCTGTTGCATCTTTAGAGCCATCTGCCAATAAAATGCAGTCTTTGGTTTGCCTTATCCACGGCATTATCTATGTGATCGTTTCAATTTCAGCTGTTCGTAATAGTAATTCCCAGGCGTTTAGTTGAATTGGCAGACTTTAAATTTGTGTGATTTATCGTGAAACCGAAATTTAACTCGTTTCTTTTCCTACTCAACTGGACGACCTCACACTTTTCCTTATCTGAGAGAATTTCCACTTTTCGCATCATACAGACATCCTGTCTAAGTCATTTTGCAGCTGGTTTTGATCTATCACTATTACCACTCCGTCTACAGGCCGCAAGCGGCCCATCGGGACCATCCGACCGCCGTGTCGTCCTCCGAGGAGGATGCGGATAGGAGGGGCATGGGGTCAGCACACCGCTCTCCCGGTCGTTATGATGGCATTCTTGACCGAAGCCGCTACTATTCGGTCGAGTAGCTCCTCAATTGGCATCACGAGGCTGAGTGCACCCCGAAAAATGGCAACAGCACATGGCGGCCTGGGTGGTCACCCACGCCCGACAGCTCCTAACTTCGGTGATCGCATGGGAACCGGTGTATCCACTGCGGCTCATCTGCAAACGATTTAAGAGGACTGCTCAAATTGTCTCCTAAATCGTTTATACAGATTAGGAACATGTCTTTGAGGAACGCTGGATATTAGTTCTGTTGTACCCGATGATTCTGCATCCATTACTACGTACTGTGATTGTCCTGACAGGAAATCACGAATCCAGTCGCACAACCGAAGCGATACTGCATAGGCTCAGTCTTATTTTAAGTCTCTTGTGAGGAATGGTGTTAAAAGCCTTCTGGAAATATAGAAACATAGAATAAATTTGAGATCCCGTGTCGATGGCACCCATTACTTCGAGGCACATATAAAAAGCTAGTTGTATCGCGACAGACTGCTAACTGAAGGGTCCCGGGTTCGATTCCCGGCAAGATTGGAGATTTTTTCGGCTCGGGGACGAGGTATCGATTGTATCTTCCTTACATTCGTATCGTCATTATTAACACGAAAGTCGTCACATTCACATTGTCGCATCCTCTTCTCTATTGATATGGCAGCATGGACAATAACCAAAAGCCTATAAGCTGGAATAAAAAAGGAGGTAGTTGTGTTTCGCAAGAATATGTTTTCTAATTCCGTTTATTTTCCTATTTTGGGTCGTTAAGGTGAACCGATAATGCTGTATCTATATTATTAGAAATTCTTCTCGTTATATTTTAGAAACAACGTAGTTGCTCCCTTTCAATGAGGACAATAAAATCGTGGGCGCTCACAGTCAACGGGTGGTAAACTGAACGTTACGAACTGCGAAAGTTCTTGTGAGAGAAAAAGTGAAAGTGGGAAGCGGAATGTGGCTCTGTGGCACAGAGAGTGACGCGAGGCACGACAACGCTAGCGTAGGCGGTGCGTTTCTGCGGAGCGAAGCACTGCGTCTGTGCCACAAACACAACTGCTTTGTGAGTGTCTTGCCGTCGCTGGGTGGGAGGTAAGAAGCCTCTGCGCAGGTGTGCCGCGTCCTAAAAACCGCCAGCCGAGCGCACAGTGGCCGACGGACCACCAGCTACGTCAGAAGCAGCTTAGGGCGCCGCGGGCGTCTGTGTAGCGTGTAGTCGGACGTGTCCACGGCAACGCAAGGCAAGAGTGGCACTACCAGCAAAAAAGGCCTGCAAGGGAGTTACTCGCTGCTCCTGTCACACGCGTAGTTCTGTTACTCGTGGTCTCTTCTAGAGGGAGAGACGGCGAGTGGGCGGCATTTAAGCAGTTCCGTCTCGGGACCTGGAAACGCATATCGACGACATTCTGGTGACGTCACAGCGTGGAATTCCACGTTCAGCTACACCTCGGAGCGTGAAATAATGAGCCGGGCATGTCAGATTTTTGCGTCGTGCAGAGGAACGTGGCTACTGAGGTGCGACATCGTTTTCAATTCACAGGGACGAATCTGGAGCAGCCATATTATACAGGGTGCAACAAAAACGTTCGGATCAAATTGCAGACGCATTTCTCAGACGTAATTATGTTATGCGAACATGGGTCTGGAAACGCTTTCTTTCCATGTCATAACACATTTTCTGGAACTTCCGGTAATTTACAAGAATGATTGTCTATCGAAGTAGCTGGATCCAAACGGTACATATCGAACGTGCGATTCTAAATCGATCATGCGACTCTGGTGGCGGGCGTTATGATCAATTATTTGTGACCGTCATTTTTATCTTTTTTGCCATCGTTCCCTTAGTTGATCTAAGTTACATACCTTCGCGAATTAATGGTAAAAAGGGAATTTTTCCCGTAGCGTGCACATCACATGTAGATAACACCGACGAGGACTAAGGTAAGTCATTTCATGTGTAATTACAAGTATTTTTGTAACGGTCATCTTTTGTCATTACCGTAGTGGCCACCGTAAACATACTCATAACGCCCGCCACCAGAGTCGTCGCATGCGTCCACTTTTCCCTGAAAACGCAAGTTGTGTAAGTGTAGGTACTGGAACAAGTACAGTTCGTCTCTTTGTCCTGGACGCCCTTCTATTTTTATGATAGACTTGATAGACTTCCACAGCTGCTCAATATTCTGGGTGAGGACACTGGCGTCATCCGAAGAGACGAACTTCAGAGAATGGTTCACGAATTCGTGGTCGAACCCTTCAGCTTTTAGAGTCTTGTACGACTGAAACCCGTCTGTGACGACTTTTGTTCCAGGCAGTATGAAGTGTTTTACGAGACCCCCTAAAGTCACCTTGTCTCGGGACAATACCCTCACAACGAAACACTCGCGGGACTCTCTGTCTATCCCACGGAATACCCAAATATGATCTATTTCAGTTTTAGAAGGTCGTCCTCTCTGATTCTTTTGTCTAGCAATATGAGATTCGTCTACTTTTACAATTTTATTCGCTCCACAAATTGGCACACTATCATTTGTCACTAACACGTAACAGACTTCTCGGCAAAACCCGAAATAGTCACACACAGTATTTGCGGATAACTCATTCTGGTGCTGTGGCTTGCAACGTGTAAGCTCGAATCCAGCTCGACAAAAGAATTACGCTCGTCTGAATGCACAATTTGGAGGGCACGAACCATGTATTTTTCCTGATGCTGGTTCGCTTTCCGCAAAGTCCGAAATGAAATTGCAACGGTATCTCAGTGTCGACACTCCTCTTACGAAGTTTTACAGACTTCGCAGCACCACAGTCAACACAGTCCCTCCTTTCTTCGTCCGGCAGAAGTCCATATTTGCGGCAAAAAGTCAAACATTTGTCTATGCTGGATATGCATGGAATTAGAGTTTTCCACGTCAATCCGCAAAAGACACGTGAGAAACAGCAGACATTACACTCGCTATCGACAGAAACCGTGTGGGTTTCCCAATCCAATCACAAATAATTACGGCGGGAATGTAATGTACACGAGCTGAAGGAACAACGGAAAACTGATAAAAATGACGATCACAAATAATTGATCATAACGCCCGCCACGAGACTTCCATAATCGATTTACTACCGCACGTTCGATATTTATCGTTTGGACCCCTCCGACTTCGATAGGCAATCATTCTTGGAAATTACCACGCTTTCTTTCCATGTTATAACTCATTTTCTGCAACTCATTAATAAAGATAAATAGACACGAAATGACCTTACCAGCATACTACATGCAACTCTTTCTCACAGCAGATGTTCAATATGCGCTCCGCGGTCGTTGATACATGCATCAAGCGCCGTCGTACTCACTCGCTGATGTATCCCTGGAGTAATGCTTACGGTTGAGCGCGAGCGGCATTGCCGTCAGCTAATCCATACATCAAATTGGCTTCTGCCATCTATGCATTTGTGCACACTGCCATTGCACAAGCAAAGTCTGTGATGGATTCTACGAAGTAACCCGTGTGCTTGCAACGGTCGTACTGGAACTGTTGATGTTATTTGTAAACAAGCAATGAAGTACGTGGCGTGGCAACAGGGACATGCAAAACAAAACACTGGCGGTGCAAACTAGCCACAGGCTGCACACAGCACAGCCAGTGATTTTCATACAGTGCGCTATGTAACGTTGCCAATAAGAAAACACAAACAGCCTACTTACAAATGTATTTTCTCGCGCGAGGTTTTCTTTTGGTTGGTTCACTTATTTCTCAACCACTTCTTTCCTTTCATGCCCCTCGACGCTTGTAACTGCCGTCTGGTTTCTGTACAAGTTGTAAACAGCCTTTCGTTCCCTGTATTTCACGCCTGCTACCTTCAGAATGTCAAATAGGCTGTTTCATTCAATACTGTCTAAAGCTTTCTCTAAGTTTACAAATTCTATAAGTGTAGGTTTGCCTTTCCTTGACCTATTTTCTAAGGTAAGCCGCAGTGTCAATCCAAACTGATCTTCCCCGAGTCGCCTTCTACCGGTTTTTCCATTCTTCTGTAAATAATACGTGTTAGTATTCTGCAGCCATGACTTATTAAAGTGATAGTTCGGTAATTTTCACACTTCTCAGCAATTGCTTTCTTTAGAATTGGAATTTTACATTCTTCTTGAAGTCTGAGGCTATTTCAAAGCAAGGAAGATTACGGTTTAATGTCCTGACGTCATCGAGGTGATTAGAGTGGAGCAGAAGTTCGGATAGGTCCAAGGATGGGGGAGAAAATCGGAAATGTGTTTGAACCGTGCCGGTCGAGGTGGCCGAGCGGTTCTAGGCCCTACAGTCTGGAACAGCGCGACCTCTACGGTCGTGGGCTCGAATCCTGCCTCGGGCTTGGATGTGTGTAATGTCCTTAGGTTAGTTAGGTTTAAGTAGTTCTACGTTCTATGGGACTGATGACCACAGAAGTTAAGTCCCATAGTGCTCAGAGCCATTTGAACCTTTTTTTTTTTTTGAACCGTCGTCGTCTCGAATGCGAGTTCAGTGTGCTGACCACTGGGCAAGAGTATTTTGCCTATCTCATATATCCTGCACACCAGATGCAAGAGTTTTGTCATGCCTGGTTCTCCAAAGGCTATCAGTAGTTCTGATGGCTTGTCGTCTAATCCCAGATTAGGCGACTACCTAATTCCACCCTACTGCCTACCTTATGACGACTGAACACCGCGACACTGAATATCTCCTGATGTCGTTACGGATACGTTATGTGTTAAGGAAAGCATGTAAGAGGATCAAAGACGAACGGGGAGTCATCCTAGCAACAATTCGGCCCGCCTGTGGAGAAACACGGTGACATAAACGACTTTTAGAAAAGGTTTATTGTTATGTCCCGCCACCTGGTAAGGAGTATTTCGGAAACACTGAAGCCGGTCGGCTATTCGCGGGCTACTGTCGTGAGCAACTGCAGAAATTGGTTGGCGGATCCCGAAATCACGAATGGCGACAAGGTGTTGGACGCTCACGCCTCATCATAGCTCAGGGGCTTTCCCGCTCTACAAAGCAGTATGTGTGACAGGACTAACGACAGAGCACAATGCTGGTGCAGGAACAATGTGACGACTACGACACTGACTGCGTACTGTTAAACGTGGGACTCCACAGAAGACGACCCCTGCGTGTTTCCATGTTGACCCAACGACGTCGTCAGTTACGATTACAGTGTGCACAGGATCATCGAAACTGGACCGTGAACCAATGGAAAGGCGTTGCCAAGTCGATGGTCGTCTCAGCATACGCAGTCGTCCGGGCGAAGGGCTGGCTGCTCGAAACAGGCAACGAGTCACGGTGCAGGCCCCTGGGGACAGTATTAACATTTTTGCGGACATGTGCATCCCTTCATGCTTGAAGTCTTCCCCGGTGGTGATCGTGTGCTTTAGCAGGATCATTGTTTGTGTCAAAAGGCCGGTAGCAAGTGACAGTGGTTTGAGGAGCATGACCGTGAACTCGCAAAAAACCGGCCCATAATTTACGGGAATTACGTGACCCGTTCGTAGATATGTTGTACCATATACATCCGTTAACTTATCAAGACTTTTCGAATCCATGCCACGTAGAATAACTTTTTTTTTTTTGTTTTAAGCAAAAGGTCATAATGTTTTGACGCATCAGTGTATGCTTCCATGCCATTTTCCGTACAGCAGTGTGGAAAGATCAACAAGCGAAGACGTCGCATATTCCTGTCGGATGACGTAATATCTGAAAACCTCACGGGGGAAGTTCTACAGCGTGGTTATAATTAAAGGGCATCTACTCACACAGGCCCAGTGAGGGCTGTAATTATCGTATGGCAGCGCAATTTTGTAGATGTTCTAATGCGTTAGTGCGGACATATTTACGCTGGGGAGAAACTAGTTCCAATCTGGCCACCAGGTGAAAATTTGGCAAGAAGAAAAGATGTACAGAAATGTTTCCATATGTAATGGATTAGAAATTGGGCATGGGCAGAAAAGATGAAACAAGTGAGAGCAGAATAATTAACTGCCCCTTACACGGTTTGTTCACTATGAGCACCCGAGACGTCGGCGAGATGCTGTGCGGAGCCAAATTTGCAGCCGTTGGCCAAAATTGGAACGATTTTTTCCAGCGTAAATTGGTTTCACATTAACGGATTAGCATATCTACCAAGTTTCCCTGCAATACCAGAATTACAGCCAACATTGGACCTCCGTGAGTAGTTGATCTTTAATTATAACCACACAGTGTTTATAGCATACAAAATTTCATATCGAGGACATGGAACCTCATCTCTGCGATTAGAAAATTTTACGGCTTTCCACTGGAATATGGTACGACATCACATGTTTATCTTCCCACACTGCTGCGTGGATCTTAAAATGTCGACAAATGGAAGTTATTATTTTCTATGCTTGATAAGGCCCAAGAGGTTAAAACTAGATGACGTAATCGTAAATGAAATAATGTATGAGAGGCAATCAAGTGATAACCGAGCACCCGCCATAACGGGACCATGAAATAGCCCTACTCAAAGGTAATCGCCACAAACGTTAAGCTATTTATCCAACTGGGAGGCGAGATGATCAATTCCTACTTTAGAACGCGGTCCACACCTGATGGACAAACAACCGCAGCCACTCTTGCGCTTCCTCGTGCCACTAGAAACGGCGTCCACGCACGTCTTCCTTCATGTCGTCGAAGATGTAAAAATCAGAGGGTGAAATATCCGGGCCGTACAGAGGATGTCGCAGTGCTTCCCAATCAAATCGCTGCATTGTAGCCTTCATCCGATTGGCAGTGTGAGGGCGGGTGTTATTGTGCAACAGGATGATTCTGTCCGACAGCATTCCGACATCCCAAGGCCAAAAGGCAAACCCAACTGTAGAAATATCCCACATCTCAACCACCAAAGAAATCCAATGCTCTTTACATAAGTTACGGTAAGATCATGATGACCTCCTCCGACAGAATGGACACTCTGCCCATCGAATTCCTCGAGGGTCGAATCACAATCATTGCGCAGCGCTATGAAGACACTTTGTAGAAACTGCTACGCTTTATAAAGTCAAAACGCCCGGGAATGCTGTCGGATGGAACCATCTTATTGCAAGATAACGTCCGCCCCCACACTGGCAATGGGACGAAGGCTACGCTTCAGCTATCATGTTAAGAAACACTGCGATATACTTTACCGTGTGATTTTCACATGTTTGGTGACCTGAAGAAAGACATGCATGGACGTCGGTTTCAGTCGGACGAGGAAGTGCAAGGATGGATGCGGTTGTGCATCCGTCTGCTGCCGACCGCGTTCTACGAAACAGGAACTGGTCGTCTCGTCTCCCAGTGGAATAAATGTCTTAACGAATGTGGTGTTTACTTTTGAATGGGACCATTCCATGGTCCCTTTGGGGTGGTAGTTCGGTTTTCATTTGACTGCCTCTTATTTTTCAAATCAGAAACAGCCTCACGGAGAGAAATATCTGCTTTAGAGATATTCAATGCGACTGTGGTTTCTAGCATAACTGTGTTTTCACCTATGTCTAGGGGTTTACAGAATCCCACATGTTGATGACACGTTTGAATCCAGCTGCTCTTTACTTTACTGTCGGAGAGGGCTACTTCTAAATCCTGACCAACGGTGGGCGTGATTTCGTTGGTGACAGCAAGTACAAAACACAGGATTTATGGCAGTTATCAATCTGAAAGCAACGCACACTTTATAAAAAGCAGTATAATTTGGCACTTTTCGGATGGAGTGGTGGGAGTACAAGCACGCATTCACCACCTAGGGCAAGGTCTGCTGCGGGAGGAGAAATGGGTGGAGGGGAACAACCGTCTCCTCCTCGCAAACTGGAATCAAAATTGCATTCATCAAGTCTACGACAATGCTACGTTGCTACGACGCGCTTTACTGTTTCGTAGCTAATGTTGGCAGCAGACAGAAACAGTCCGCACTGGCCCGGAGTCACCCGACTTACATTGATTCTACTGCTCCAAATGTTCAAATGTGTGTGAAATCTTATGGGACTTAACTGCTAAGGTCATCAGCCCCTAAGCTTACACACTACTTAAACTAAATTATCCTAAGGACAATCACACACACCCATGCCCGAGGGAGGACTCGAACCTCAGCCGGGACCAGCCGCACAGTCCATGACTGCAGCGCCTTTGACCGCTCGGCGAATCCCGCGCGGCTACTGCTCCAAACAGTGCCAGTTTATACTGTGTGTATAGTGCGTTACTGGACGTAATGTACCACTACAGTACGGACAAAATTGCATTGATATCAGTATCATCTCTGTGTCTGGTCGAGGAACTTCTCTTTGATCTGAACTTACCGTTCATATCGCGGAATTCGAAGTTTGTATAATTGGAACACATTCAGTGAAGTGTAACAATCGTAACCGACCAAGGGAAGCCAATTGTAGCTCATAGCTGATAATGAAGTGCATTTGGCTGTGAACATTGTAATGGTTCCACCTTGGCATTTGCTCAGTTACAAGTATTTACTTCGTTGGCCTCGTAAGATTGGCCAATTTCGGCATTGCAGGCCATTCTCAAGTCCTATAGCGGTCAACAACATTCAGCAGCGGCTAGTCGAATGTAGTGCATTTGTTGACACCTATAGCACTTCAGAATGGTCTGCAAGGCTAAAACTGGTCAATCCTGCCAAACGAAATAAAGTAGATAAGTGCTAATTAAGCAAAAACGAGGTGGGACTATTACAATATCTTTCAACTGATTTGCGGGTGTGGTGCCCTCACATAAAGGAGATAATTGTTGCACGTGGCGAGCTGGCGACCTGGGACCTGCGTATGATACCACGAGCCCGGCTCGCTGCTCCCCTCGTGGCCGCCGACACTCCTCCCCCCCCTCCCCTCCCCCCACCCCCACCATAATGCCTGACGTTGAGTAATCGCCCCGGGCTCAGCAGCATGGTGCAGGCAACCCCCTCGCAGGGCGTGGTCACGAGCGAGGCCTACCCCGGTACACGCGCCTCCGCTATCGACTGCCTCCCCGTTAGCGTCCCCAGCCCTTTTATGGCTCTAGGACGCAATCTTTTACGACCGGAAGAAATTGGCTTTTAATCTCATCACAGAGTCGAAGGGGCTCAGTCTCAAAACATTTCCGCAATCAGAAATAGTGCTTCACTGTTTCTGACTAAAATTTCTGTGATACAACAATATTACGAGAGGATGCAATTTATCCATCATTCCACAGAGCTTTGTTATCAATGAATTTCTTTTTATTCGATGGTCATACTTTTTTAAATTCATAAACACACTTCGCAACTTGTAGTTAACCTGGCGCTGGAACGTATAGAGGAGAAAAACTACAAGATGCAGCCAAAACCTAGAATTTGCGAAACAGATTGTATAGGTGATGAGTGTATTAGTTATGTAGAGGTAAACAGATCAGCAAAGGAGAGGCAAAGGTGGAGATCAACGTCAATCCTACTGCGAGACTGGTGACATGAAAGAAACCGAAAAGAACTAAATGGATTGCCTGCATAAATTATGGCGAATGTGAGGATGTTGCCTTCGAAACGGGTAAGTACAACTTAATAAAGAACGTCCAAAAAGTTTAGAGTGCTATCCTGTCCGTGTCCCTGTCCAATTCGAGCCAGTGCTCCATCCAACCAATTAGCAGGGTGGCCTCTCTAAAGAAACAAAATATACTAATAGTAAAGGAAATCAATATCCTGAACGAGTCTCTGATCGTTTTGGATACTTTGTGAATAAAACTGCCACTACCACTATCATCGCATAAACGACAGCATCAGAGCAATCTATTCTGGAAGAAAACGACATTCCGTTTTCGGAGACGGGGATTGACTTATAATAAGGTACAGTATTATGAGCGGCCACAGCAGTGATTGCTCAGAGGAAAGGCTCAGAACTAGGTCATGGACAAGGACAAGGTCTCAAAATCTTCTTTGATAAGACCAAGATAATGACAAGCACAAAAAAACCACAAAACATATTAAAGTGGCAGTGCAAAAAATAGGGATCGTCAAAGAATTCAAATACCTTGGAAATCGATCAGCTGGAATGATCTCGAAAGTTGAAATGGCCTTCCAATTCACCAAAAACCACAAGTAACAAAAAATCCCTTTTATGGAAAGCAAAAATCAGACACTATAAAATAGTAATCAAACCGAAAGCTCTATATACAGCCGAAACCTCGTCCACTACCAACCACGGCCCAATTGAAAGGCTGATCAGAGAAACGACGATATTAAGAAAAACATTTGGTTCCAGATCCACAACAAACTAATTCCCATTAAAATGAAATCTTTTATCAAACTACCCAAAGACTCTCAGACACTGAGTAAAAGAAGAACTGATTTTTATGGAAACATCCTCATAATGAACCCAAATAGATTAAAAAAAAAGGTTTTGACTGCTTCCGCAGAAAAAAAGTCAACCAATCTGGTTTAGGGAAACGGAGAAAAACTGAATAATAAAATAAAGCTGATGTAAACGTTTTTATTCACAAAAAACATCACCCTAAAAATAACCGAACTGATTTTAGCACCTCGTCTTACTGTCTGAAATGGCCATCTATTCTGGCAAGGAGATGACGTAATTTCTTTCTTTAATTACAACCAGTCATTATAAACAGACTGTCATGAGGCTAAGGATTTCGGCCTTCAATGACTATCTGCAGATCTGATTAAAGCAGAAGTCATTCATTCTTCTGTTTTAATCAGATCTGAAGATGTTACTACAGATCGAAATCGGTAGTCTGACGACGTTTGTTTGTACCAATTGGCTGAAATTAAAGAAAGAAATTCTGTACGTCCTGGGTCACTTTATTTGCGACTAAGTCGCAACTTGTAGGAAATGACCTCACCTTTCCTGACTTCCCATTGGCGCATTGAGACTTCCGTAATTTGTCTACCTACCTTGCTACCGCCGGCCGTTGTGGCCGAGCGGTTCTAGGCGGTTCAGTCTGGAACCAAGCGACCGCAACGGTCGCAGGTTCGAATCCTGCCTCGGGCATGGATGTGTTTGATGTCCTTAGGTTAGTTAGGGGTAAGTAGTTCTAAGTTCTAGTGGACTGATGACCTCAGAAGTTAAGTCCCAAAGTGCTCAGAGCCATTTGAATCATTTTTGAACCTTGCTACCGTGCTGAATGACGCTTCCTAAAGCAGAGTTCTGGTTGGTTTCAATTTGTCTTCCTGCTACGAACGTCTATTAAATAGCATGAAATGCACTCGGAAGGACAGAATAGATGTTTAGTTTCACACCACGATAACGTGTCATCGTAATGTCGTTATTGCTGTAGGTGAAAAAAAAAACTGAAATGAAGCTACTGCAGTATACAAGTGATTACTTACTGTTTGACAATAAGAACTAATCGTTAAAAGGAAAAATACTTATCGTTTATGAAATACAGATTTCTTTGTACTGACGGACTGTTACTCGCTCCTGTGAACGGGAACGCGTTATGCAGGTCTTGGAGTCACTCACGTCCATCTAGAAAAGTTTTCACTGAGTTTAACGAAGGCGATGTTGGCCTGATGTATTCGACGATGCCCTTTGGCTACACTGTCTGAAGGATCGTTTTAAGAAATACCAAATTAAGATCAACCTGAAGATGCCTAAATAAGGCGAAACGCTTAGTTGAAAAATAAAAAAAAACTAAAATTGCAACCAAGACTGTTTATAACCAATACTGTTAAGCACTGGTTTGCTGTATGCCACATATGGATTGTAAGAATTTCTATACTGAAACGCCACCCTCCCTTCGCTGTCAATGGATAATAATCAGGTGAAGGAACTGCAAGTGGTTTCGGTCGCCGGGAACCCTGGAGACGTGTCGCTACTGTGGGGTGAGAGCGGACCGGTGACCGGCAGGGCACCGGGGAAATCTAGCCCGCCAACCCTTTAATACAGTATCATCTTAGCTGTGAGCAGGATCCGCACGTCTCCTCGCACAGAGAGACCGAGGCCAGAAACAAAGAACAAAACCGAACAGTACAGGCAGCTCAGTGTCCCAATTTATCGTATAGCAATACACATACAAAAATTAGGAAAACTACTACGTGTCAACGTATATACACAGCTCTCCAGCACAAAGTAACACAAACAGCAGCAGCTATATACGGATATCAATACGTTTTATGTATGTTCTCCCACCACTCGTCGCTGCCAGGACAGTTTCGAAAGGAGCATTGTACGCACGTACGGGACATGTTGGTTCGACATGAGCAACTGTCTGTCGTTCCGCAGCACGGTTACACGATGGTGATAACGATTTGTCCCACTTGTGGAGAGCGTCTGCACAGCTTCCGGGCCCATTCGAATGCGGTTCAGCATAGTCCATAGTACCCGAGGCCGGTAAAATCCAGGGGGTTTCTTCTGAATGCAGGGTAGTTTCAGGCACTGTGGAGGGCAGTTTTGTTGCCAGCAGCGTTTCCGTTGATCGGCGATACTGAACTCAGTTTCTTTGAGAGTTCTGGCTGTAATAAGAGTGGGATGTATTGTTCTTAATACAACTTTCGCTCCCCAGGAAATACGTCGTTCAGCACTGAAAGGTCGAGGTTATCAGCAGTCTTCTGACATTCACGAAGGAACTTGCTCTTCCGTCTAATATGAGGAAAGGGATTGTGGACCAGGGTAGGTAAGCAGTATGTGGGAGTAGATCGTATTGACTCACTAACGTTGTGCATGGATTCGTTAACTTGTACGTCTACCTTTTCTACTTATCGACTATTAAGCCAGACAGGCGCACAGAAATCTGTTGTTGAGTATATACACCTTTCCGGATGCCGATACTCGTGGAGTGTCTGCTGACGTTCCGCAACTAGTGCTTCGGAGTTACTCGAGATCGTCCCGTTACCCTATTGAGTTCGCCAATGTTAAGAAGTAGCGCAGCCCTGTATTGTAAGGATTTTAATTTTTTTCGCAGCCCGCATTTTGAGAACGACCAAGGTTCGCCGCTCACTGGTTACCGCCACAACTCAGACCCATTCAAAAGGTTGACGCTGCGCTGGAAATGTAGCAGGTGTGTCGGGCTAATTCAGATGACTTCTTTAGCCGCCTAATCATCACGGAAAGCTCGTTGAATGACCCTGAAACAAAGAAGGAAACCAAGCTGTGCCCGTAGGGAGCAAGCCGTCATGGAGCACTCTACCGAAATCTCCTGACGAGGCTGAAGGAAGCTAGCAATACTTAGCATTGCGGTAACTGTTCAAGGTGGTGTCTTTTCTCTACGACAGGCTCCAGACTATTCTTCACAGGACACAGTCAAACATGCTGCTCCTTTGGGGCTATTAAATGTTACTTCCCCTTAACCCACCTCCGCTCCCCGTATTCTCCTGACATGACACGTGTTAGTCAGTTACTTCTCCCTCTGTCTTCGGATGAAGAAGCCGTTGCATGGTAGGCATTTACAAAATGAGAAAGAGATCATTTTCGAGAGAGAACGTTTCCTACGTAGATAAAATGCAGACTCCTACAAATAAGGCATCCCTCAGGCATTTAAGACGACCGCCCGCCCTCAGGAGCTCAGTTCGTCAGCGCACCTGACGATGGCGACATGTCTGATCGCCGAAATATTGTGCCCGTTGGACACTATGGACCGGCCGTACACCCGTGTACTGTTCGAGCGATAATCCCTCATATAGTCGCCCGCATCTCGTGGTCGTGCGGTAGCGTTCTCGCTTCCCACGCCCGGGTTCCCGGGTTCGATTCCCGGCGGGGTCAGGGATTTTCTCTGCCTCGTGATGGCTGGGTGTTGTGTGCTGTCCTTAGGTTAGTTAGGTTTAAGTAGTTCTAAGTTCTAGGGGACTGATGACATGACCGTAGCAGTTAAGTCCCAAGTGCTCAGAGCCATTTGAACCCGCATATAGTCCGTCGCTCGAAAAAACATGTCGCATAAAAAAGCATGAATGTATTGAGAAGCATCATGTAACGTTGCTGCTGTCATTGATCACGATGATATCCTACAAATCATAGGTGGAGTGCAACCGGCGGATTCGATATTGGTAGATTTTCGGAAAGCGTTTCCCACGGTGTCCCACTGCACACTGCTGGAGAAGGTCCGAGCATACGGTTTAGGTTCTCAGATACGTGACTGCTCCAAGTCCTTTTAAATAATACCAGTACGTTGTCCTCGACGACGAGTGTTCATCAGAGACAAGCGTATCGTCAAGAGTGCCCCAGGGAAGTGCTACAGGAGCGCTCTTATTCTCTCTGTACAGAAGTGATCTGACGGACGCTGATAACGCGGTGGTCTACGGGAATGTGCCGTCGTCGTGTGGCTGTAGGACTATACAAGGCAGACAGAATATCTAGTGTGTGTAATGAATGGCAGCTTGTTCTAAATGAAGAAAATGTAAGTTAATACGGGTGAGTAGGGAAATAAATCCTATTACGTTCGAATACAACATTAGTAGTGTGCTGCAAGAGGCGACAAGTGCGAAAATTATCGAACAATCAGCTTAACAGCTCATGCATCAAAATTTATAACGAGAATGGCATACAGAAGAATGGAAAAGGAAATGAGGACGTGTTAGATGACGATCAGTTTGGCTTTAGGAAAGGTAAATACAGCTGAGAGACAGTTCTGACGTTGCGGTTGATAATGCAAGGAAGACTGAAGAAAAATCAAGACAAATGCTCGGATTAAGCAGGGTGTAAGACAGGTAGTCTTTCGCCCCTACTGTTCAATCCACGCATCGAAGATGCAGTGACGGAAATGAAGGAAAGGATCAAGAGTGGAATTAAAATTCGAAGTGAGAGGATATCACTGCAAGATTCGCTAATAACAATGTTTCTTCGGTGAAAGTAAATTACAGGATCTGTTGAATGGAATTAACAGTCTGCCGGCCGGTGTGGCCGTGCGATTCAAGGCGCTTCAGAGTGGAACCGCGCGACCGCTACGGTCGCAGGTTCGAATCCTGCCTCGGGCATGGATGTGTGTGATGTCCTTAGGTTAGTTAGGTTTAAGTAGTTCTAAGTTCTAGAGGACTGATGACCACAGATGTTAAGTCCTATAGTGCTCAGAGCCATTTGAACCATTTGAATTAACAGTCTAATTAGAGTAAAATAGGGATTGAGAGTAAATCGAAGAAAGACTAAAGGGACGATAAGTATCGGAAATGAGAACAGCGAGAAACTGAATATCATGCTTGGTGATCACGAATTAGATGAAGTTAAGGTTTTCTCCAACATAGGCAGCAAAATAACGCATGGCGGGTGGAGCACGGAGGACAGAAAAAACGCACTAACACTAGCAAAAACGGCTCAAACATAGGGCTTAAGTTGGGAAAATGCTGCTCTGAGATGAAGAGGTTGGCACAAGAGAGGAATTCGTGGCGAGCCGCTTCAAACTAGTCATAAACCTGATAAAAAGTGAGCCTCTTTGACACAGTCACATCGATTCGACTTCGTTTTTTTGGGAGAATTTTAAGGAATTGTGGCTCATCCATGAAGGACACGGCGGGTAGAACACTAGTGCTACCCATTCTTGAGTGCTGTTCGAATGTTTGGGATCCCCAAGGTGTTGGGTTAAAGAAACACATCCAAGCAATTTAGAGGCGTTCAAATGGTTGAAATGGCTCTGAGCACTATGGGACTTAACATCTGTGGTCATCAGTCCCCTAGAACTTAGAACTTCTTAAACCTACCTAACCTAAGGACATCACACACATCCATGCCCGCGGCAGGATTCGAACCTGCGACCGTAGCAGTCGCGCGGTTCCGGACTGCGCGCCTAGAACCGCTAGACCACCGCGGCCGGCTTTAGAGGCGTGCTGGTAGATCTCCTACCGGTAGATTCGATCGGCACGCAAGTATTAGGGGCATGCCGCGGGAACTTAAATGGGAATTCCCGGAGGGAAGACAACGGTCTTTTCGAGGAACACTACTGAGAAAAATTAGAGAACCGGCATTTGCAACTGACTGCAGAACGATTCTGTTGTTGCCAACGTGCATTTCGCGTAAGGACCACGAAGAAAAGATGCGAGAAATTACGGCACGTATGGATGCTTTCAGACAGTCATTTTTCGCTTGCTCTGTTTGCGAGTGGAACAGGAAAGGAAATGATTAGTATGGTACGTGGCACCCTCCGCCAAGCAACATACGGTGGATTGAGGAGTACGTAAATACGAACACAAAGTTTAAATGTACAACAGTTTAGTCGAGACAGTTTTATTTAAAACTGTTCAAGATGCAATTTTGGAGCACAGCAGTGTGTGACAGTGAATCATGAACAGTGAGAAAATTGGAAGAGAATCGAAGCGTTTGAGACGTGGTGCGACAGTAGAATGATAAAACTGGTTGGACGGATAAGATAAAGAATTTGGAGGTTCTCCACAAAATCGACGAAGAATGGAACATAAGGTAAACACTGACAAGACTAAGGGACACGATGATAGGATTTTTGTTAAGGTATCAAGGAACAGCTTCCATGGTACTAGATTGAGCAACAGAGGGCCAAAATTATAGGGGAAGACAGGGATTGGAATATATCCAGCAAATATGTCGACGGAAACAAGCAGCACGAAGAAGGAGTTTTGAGACATAAAGCAAAATTAGTAGAAGTGTTTTGACATCTGACAGATTTTGAACCAGTCACATAAGAGTGATGCTACACTCCTGGAAATGGAAAAAAGAACACATTGACACCGGTGTGTCAGACCCACCATACTTGCTCCGGACACTGCGAGAGGGCTGTACAAGCAATGATCACACGCACGCCACAGCGCTCACACCAGGAACCGCGGTGTTGGCCGTCGAATGGCGCTAGCTGCGCAGCATTTGTGCACCGCCGCCGTCAGTGTCAGCCAGTTTGCCGTGGCATACGGAGCTCCATCGCAGTCTTTAACACTGGTAGCATGCCGCGACAGCGTGGACGTGAACCGTATGTGCAGTTGACGGACTTTGAGCGAGGGCGTATAGTGGGCATGCGGGAGGCCGGGTGGACGTACCGCCGAATTGCTCAACACGTGGGGCGTGAGGTCTCCACAGTACATCGATGTTGTCGCCAGTGGTCGGCGGAAGGTGAACGTGCCCGTCGACCTGGGACCGGACCGCAGCGACGCACGGATGCACGCCAAGACCGTAGGATCCTACGCAGTGCCGTAGGGGACCGCACCGCCACTTCCCAGCAAATTAGGGACACTGTTGCTCCTGGGGTATCGGCGAGGACCATTCGCAACCGTCTCCATGAAGCTGGGCTACGGTCCCGCACACCGTTAGGCCGTCTTCCGCTCACGCCCCAACATCGTGCAGCCCGCCTCCAGTGGTGTCGCGACAGGCGTGAATGGAGGGACGAATGGAGACGTGTCGTCTTCAGCGATGAGAGTCGCTTCTGCCTTGGTGCCAATGATGGTCGTATGCGTGTTTGGCGCCGTGCAGGTGAGCGCCACAATCAGGACTGCATACGACCGAGGCACACAGGGCCAACACATGGCATCATGGTGTGGGGAGCGATCTCCTACACTGGCCGTACACCACTGGTGATCGTCGAGGGGACACTGAATAGTGCACGGTACATCCAAACCGTCATCGAACCCATCGTTCTACCATTCCTAGACCGGCAAGGGAACTTGCTGTTCTAACAGGACAATGCACGTCCGCATGTATCCCGTGCCACCCAACGTGCTCTAGAAGGTGTAAGTCAACTACCCTGGCCAGCAAGATCTCCGGATCTGTCCCCCATTGAGCATGTTTGGGACTGGATGAAGCGTCGTCTCACGCGGTCTGCACGTCCAGCACGAACGCTGGTCCAACTGAGGCGCCAGGTGGAAATGGCATGGCAAGCCGTTCCACAGGACTACATCCAGCATCTCTACGATCGTCTCCATGGGAGAATAGCAGCCTGCATTGCTGCGAAAGGTGGATATACACTGTACTAGTGCCGACATTGTGCATGCTCTGTTGCCTGTGTCTATGTGCCTGTGGTTCTGTCAGTGTGATCATGTGATGTATCTGACCCCAGGAATGTGTCAATGAAGTTTCCCCTTCCTGGGACAATGAATTCACGGTGTTCTTATTTCAATTTCCAGGAGTGTATTTTAGCGCCACAATGAGGATAAAAATCAGGTATGCTTTAAATACACGAGGTAACGGCCGTGAGCGTTAGTTACCCTTGAGATTGGGAGCGGTTAGTTGATGGTAATCAAGAATGCTTTTAGGATGACACAAACGCCGTTATCAACACCTTACTGAGTTTGAACGCGGTCGTGTTATAGAGCTACGAGAAACTGGCTGTTTCTTCTGCGGTATTGTAGGAAGACATGGCAGGAATGTAACCACTGTACGTGACTGCTGGCGAGGTTGCAGTCGCAAGATGACCAGACTCGGGGCGGTCACGTGACACTACCGAGAGCGAAGACCATAGTGTTCGGCGAATGGCTCTGGTGCGCCGTACTGCATCTGCAGCAGTGATTTGAGCAGCATTTGGAACCACAGTGACACAATGAACTGTTACAAATTGGTAACGTCAAGGACAGCTCCGTGCCAGACGCCCATTATCGTGCATTCCACTGACCTCAACCACCGCCATTTGCGATTTCAGTGGTGTCAAGCGAGAGGTCATTGGAGGGCAGCGTGGAGATCTGTTGTGTTTTCTGATGAAATCTGGTTTTGCCTCGGTGCCAGTGATGGCCGTGTGTTGGTTAGAAAGAGGCCAGTTGAGGGCCTGCAACTAACCTGTCGACGTGCTAGACACGCTGGACCTATACCTGGAGTTATGGTCTGGGGGTGCGACTTCGTATCACAGCGACCATTCTCATGGTTGTCCCACGCACCCTCGCTGCAAATTTGTACGTCAGTCTGGTGATTCAACCTGCCGTGCTGCCATTCATGAACGAAGGTCCAGGGGGCGTTTTCCAACAGGATAACGCTCGCCTAAATACCGCTATTGTAACCGAACATGCTCTACAGAGTGTCGATATGTTGTCTTGGCCTGCTCCACCATCAGATCTGTCTCTCATAGAGAACATATGGGGACATTATCAGACGACCGATCAAGTGCACTGGGTTAAAATGGTTCAAATGGCCCTGAGCACTATGGGACTTAACATCTATGGTTATCAGTCCCCTGGAACTTAGAACTACTTAAACCTAACTAACCTAAGGACATCACACAACACCCAGTCATCACGAGGCAGAGAAAATCCCTGACCCCGCCGGGTATCGAACCCGGGCGCGGGAAGCGAGAACGCTACCGCACGACCACGAGCTGTGGACAAAGTGCACTGGGCATGTAACTCCATCCCACAAAGTGACATTCGGCGCTTGTACAACACAAAGCATGCACGTCTGCATGCTTGTATTCAACATTCTGGCGGTTACACCTGTTACTAATGGACGAGCATTTACATTTGCAATGACTTACTTCGCGATTGCGTTAGCATTTGATCTTGCAAGGTTAATCCCTTAAATATGTTACCTAGACAAACGTATTCCCGAAAATTCATTACTCTACGTTAATTATTTTTGGTGTGGCGATTTTTTTCCGTCAGTGTAATTGAGGACGTAGGGAGCAAGTGAAGCGCTTGGAATTCGTGGCGGGCCGCATCATACAATGATTAACATAAAAATAAAATAAAAAACCCTTTTCTTAAGAAACTAAATCATGTTGGAGCCGTGACACACCCTGGGCGACTATGAAGGCTTTTTGTAGCATGCCCACGGTGGTAAACAGGTAGCAGCGCTGACGCTAGGAGCGAATGCTTGCAGACTGGTTCTCTGGCTGTCGTTACTGACCTAGCGTGGCGACGGGCACGCCGCCAGCAACCGCGCGCGTGGCGTGGGTCGCGCTGGGCTGAGCTGGTCTGGCACCGTTAGGCGCCTGGCTGACGCAACTCCCACCTCCAGCCGCCTCCAAGGCGCACTTCACGACTGGCAGTTGCTTGCCACTCGTGTGAAACCCTTACCGCTTCCTGGCCTGGCATCTTATGATGTGAAACGCCCACGGTGATGAAAGAACTACAGCGGACGAATGAACTTCCAACGCCCCTAACTGCTTTTTACACGTGATAATTAAAGCCCAAAATGAATTTTCACTTTGGAGTGGGGTGTGCACTGCTTTTAAACTTACTGGCAGATGAAAACTGTGTGCGTGATCGAGACTCGAACCTGGAACCTTTGCCTTTCGCTAGGAGCTATCCAGCCAGGATTCGAAACTGGGAATTTCGCAGGAAGTGCTCTACCGACTGAACTATTCAAGCACGGCTCACGACCCTGTCGCTACAACCTGACTTTTGTTGCTGTTTCTAAGCCGTTTCTCCGAAATATCCTTTCTCCCAGGAGAACTTCTGCGAAGTGTGGAAGGCAGAAGAAGAGTTACTGGTGGAAGCAGAGCTATGAGGGCGGATCGTGTGTCGTCCTTGGATAGTTCAGTCGGTAGAACACTTGCCCGCGAAAGGCAGAGATCCCATATTCGAGTCCCAATCCGGTATAGAGTTTTAGTCTGTTCGGAGGTTTCAATAATTTAGGTATTTATTTTAGTCGTAAAAGAGCGTGTTCCCTTTGGATTAAAGGACTTGATGAGGCTCTGCTGGTGCCATTACAACCAGATGGATGGAGAAATTTGAAAAACTACCACTCTGGATGGCTATTATCCGCAAGAATTCGATGTTTTCAAGCGATGCGTTAATAGTGTAAATTTTGTTCCATTACGAAGACAGCATAGTGGCCCGAAACACGATAAACTATCGACACAGCCCTTAGAAAGTTTCCTGTTAGTCATTACAGTACTACGCTTTAAAACTACCGAGACTTCTGCATCAATTCCTGTCTTACTATCAAATTACTTCGATAATGAACTAAACTTAAGCATATGAAGTTAAGACAGATTCTCTTGGGTTAAGGTGGCTCACAATAACACCTCACTGCATACTTGAATTGTCAGACATAGCAACCCTTTTACAATGATGTTACAACAGCTTACTAAGGGAAAGCGCAAACTTGTCCACACAGCAGTCTGCAATATGAAATTTGTATGTTGGTGAAAGAGTATGAAGTTTGTAAATTGTATTAATTAGATGTGTTAAAAACACTCATTTAAAATGTATAACCTGTGCTACGATGAGTCCATTCCAAATTCAACGTTCAGTATTCTCTGTTCTGAATCGCGCTGTATTATGTATCAACGCTCAAGGTAAACATTTTGAGAGTTTGATCTGCCGTAATAACAGACACACGAACCATATCTGAGTTACGTGTTTGGTACACTTTGGTAGACGTTTTTGCGACTTCCGCTTCACACCACGGGATAATGGTATGCGATATTGTTATCTTATTACTATTTGATCAATCTCCACATGTTACGTCGTTGAAGTCCTCTTCGAAGGCTGTTTCCAAGACACAGAAGAAACTATACACGGTGTTAACTAATATATGGAAACCTCTGGGGAATGGCTATAGGACTTAAAAAGAAGCAAAGTAGTTCATATATACATGTGGTCAATGATTACAGACAATTTTTTCTTGTCACATATTCGCTTCGTTTCTGTCTTTTTGATTTCAATTTTCCAGCTTGGCTCTACAGGTAGTTTCTGTTACCAAATTTTGGTTGCTTTCGGGTGTTAAGTAAAAACTTTACATTCATCTTAGTTGACATGGTACTAATAAATAAATAATTTTATTTCTGAGAAAATACACAAAAAATTCAAACGCAAAACTTAAAATTAAAATAATCTAGAAACATTATTGGTATTCCCTGCACTGCTATCGTGCAGGAATCGATATCGATGAGAGGTAAAACTTGTCGAGGTTCTCGACATTTATTTACATAATTAAGTTTGTTCGAAACTCTCAGAGCGCAGGTCGTACTCGCACTTGGCGACTTTTTTTCTATAGGGGGTCTTGCGTTTCATTAAATACAATATTGCAGGTTCAGAAATTATTTTTCATCATTTTCTTCTTCTTCTTCTTCTTCTTCTTCTTCTTCTTCTTCTTCGTCCCCTGGCGTTGTCCTATGGTCACTGGATTCGCACACATGGAGGCACAATTGGTAGAAATACATTCAGTGTAAAGTAGCCGACATTGTACCTATACAACCTGGACGTACAGATTAGGGACCTGCTGGTGAAATTTATGTATTAATAGGCAGTCGGAGAATCTTAATATTCTTTCATCCGTTCGTTCGTTAGGGCCAGTGATGTAAGCTCACGATTAAAGAGTGATCATTACACTCAGCTGCATGTTTCGCGTATAGTTCAGCCATCATCATCATCACCATCATCCGCTATGTCTGACATTACATGATGTTGTCTCTCCAAGTACTGGATTCAAACACGTCTGCAACTTCTTCTTCCATAAGAAATGGTTGTGGACAATATTCATCTTCTGTGGGTCTTCGTCTCATCGGTCTGGCGGTCTGCCTCTTGATTTTTCTGTCTCTGTCTCCTGGAGCTCATTCCAGCATCACCTCTGTCCATCTTCTGGAGGCGAGGCTGGCCCATTGGCATTTCATATTAGCTGTTCTTTCCTGGATGTCTATAACGGCGGTAACTGACTTGAAGTGTCTAGAATGAAATTTTCACTCTGCAGCGAAGTGTGTGCTGTTATGAAACTTCCTGGCAGATTAAAACTGTATGCCGGACCGAGACTAGAACTCGGGACCTTTGCCATTCCCGAGCAAGTGCTCTGCCGACTGAACTACCCAAGTAAAACTCACAGCTTTACGAGTTACTGACGGAAATAAAGCTATGAGGGCGGTTAGTGAGTCGTGCTGGGCTAGCAGAGGCGGTAGAACACTTGCCTGCGAAAAGCAAAGGTCGCGAGTTTGAGTCTCGATCCGGCACACAGTTTTAATCTGCCAGGCAATCTGATCTGAAGTATTCTGTCCTTTCTTCATCTTTCCTTGGAATCCGGAAGGTAGACTTCCGCATGCCTCGCTGTGTGGCCCTAACTTCCCGTCTTGTTACCTTCTTGTATATACAGGAAGAGTCCAGATCTCTCATCCGTAAGTCAACATGGGGAGGACACATTGATGATAAATAATTTCTTTTTTCCGTTTTGTTGCCGTGTTTGACATGAAGATAGTTCGGTGTCTTCCAAATGGCTGCAAGCCTAGGGTCGAAAAGATTTCCGATCTTACATCCATAATCATATTTACAAGCTGGTCGAGATAGGTGTATCCTGTGAGAGTGCCCAGTAATGTACTTTCGAGCTGTACGTTTCCTACCGGGTTCCATTTATTAGGCACAACTTTTGTCTTGGAAAGTTTTATGATCGTTCCCAATGCCTGACATTCCGAGGCGAGATACGCTACTACATCTCTGGCCAGGAGTACTGGCTGATGCCGGACATGTGGCTAGTCTCGTGTAGGTTGGTTGGTTGGTTGGTTGTTTGGGGAAGGAGACCAGACAGCGTGGTCATCGGTCTCATCGGATTAGGGAAGGAAGTCGGCCGTGCCCTTTCAGAGCAACCATCCCGGCATTTTCCTGGAATGATTTAGGGAAATCACGGAAAACCTAAATCAGGATGGCCGGACGCGGGATTGAACCGTCGTCCTCCCGAATGCGAGTCCAGTGTCTAACCATCTCGTGTAGCGCGCTCTCTCTTAACATTACAAAATAGCAACGCTGAGCGTACGTAGTTGCCTAGTTCTAGCGCCAGTACAGCATCAATAGCAGTTCTCGTTTCCCATTCCTTAATGAGTTACTGGTATCGGCAATTTGAGTAAGTAAAAAAGTGTATTTGATGGTATTATTTGTGCAATTTATTTACTGAATGGAAGGGTTTGTGTGAGTTGGAAAACGGAAGAACAGGAAGAAAGAGAGATGACCCCTGTGATATGTTTGACGGACTTACAAACAACTCCAACAAGACGCACTTTCTCAGCAGAAAGAATGCTACTGAAAAAGGCAACTGGGTTCCGGCGGCAAAGCAAATCCATAACATCTGTAATATTTAAAACATCTTGTAGACAATGATGGTGAAGTGTTAGCATCTACATACATGCTCGTTAGGAAAGATTTGTAGAAAGTAGACGTAATCCACGGCGATGAATCAAGAAATGAAATGATATGTTACCTAAAAAAAAACGACCATTGTAAAGAAAAGCCCTTGCTAATGTACAGGCTATTTGTGCTGCAGCTTGAGACGTTTGTTTAGAGACTATACAGCGCTTGTGTCGTGAGGGAAAGTCCACAACGTTAGCTTCTCCAAAAAAATATATACATATATATTAAGCGACACAGTTCTTCAACGAAACCAAACGATTTTGATAAAGACGTTGTCAGGCAGAGAGTCTACAAATTTCACGTCGATGGTGACCATCCAACATCAGAAAAATTGAGAAAAAAGTTAATTCAAAAAATAAATTTTACGGGATCTGCTAGAACTATGAGACGCAAATTAACCAGCACAGCATTTAAATACAAGTGTTAGAATGTTGGAGGACAATTTTTATCTGAACGCAAAGATATAGTGGCCTGCATAATTAAATTTTTGCGGACAATGAATTCGCTGCGTACTTCGATTGACATACCACCTGTATTAAATTTGGATGAAACTTGGGTTACTCAAAACCGTTCACTAAAGTACATCTGGCAGAACTGGAGTCAAAGTGGGGTCCTTAAGGTACCTGTTGGGAAAGGGGCCAGACTGATCGTCGTGCTCGGGACGTCAGCGTGCACTGAATTTCTTAAAGAAAGTAAATTAGTTAAAAAAAAAAGAAGTAGCAAAGCAGACAAATCAGCAGATTATCATTCTAAAATGAACAGAACTAAGTTAAAAAATTGGTTTGATAATAGTTTTTTGAATTTATTGGAGGAAGGTTGCATTATCGTCAAGGACAATGCCAAGTCTCATTCGATAATCATGAACCGAGCTCCTACAACGAAAACACAGAACTATGACATAGCAGCTAAGTTGACAGCGAAAAATATTGCCGTCTTACCTACAGACATAAGAGCTTTGATGTTGGATAAGGTTCGCTTAAACAAAGAAGAACTTATTTATGGGCTAGATGTACTAGAAAATGAAAGGGGGCGCCATGTAGTACGCTCACCGCCCTATCATTTAACCTGACTGATCGCACATGTGCCAAGTCGAGAGATAAGTAGCCCCAAAAAACAACACGTTTAAAATCTCAGGTGTTGAAAGCTTACTTCACGAGGCCTTTAAAAACGGCACATCGTACAGTGGTGGAAATGTGTTCAGCGCGCGGAAAATTTACAGAAAGAAGATTTTGAGAGAAAAAAGGCTTTTGAGACACCGTAAGAGAGCCTAAAGTCGTCAACTCTAATAGAAATCAACAACCACAGATGATGAGAGCAGGGAAGAAGAAGACGAATAAGAAAAATTGGATGACGAAGATGAAGCAAGTGACGACAATTGAGATGGGACATCTGAGATGTTTTCCACATTTATCTCAATTTACTGTGCTGTTGTAACATAAACATTTCCTAAGTAGCAATGTAATAAAACAGCGTATTGTAAACGAGTTACATTGTCAGTGTTTCGGATTAATTCATGCCCAAAACCAACGTATATCAGACTGTATTCCATAGACAAATGGTGCGCTCTCAGCTACTATACTTGGATTTGGGAAACAAGGTAGTACTTTGCAGCAGTTAGCGACGTAATAATCTGGTTTTATTGCAGATATAGATGTCAGCTATTTTACAGCTAACATCAATGTGTTTAGAATATGTCATATAGACAAATTACACATTTTCGTTACCATGCTTATTTGCTTGGTATTCCAGTAGTTATATTTTTATCCCGATACGCGTTTTCGTCACAGATTTTCGTACGTTTCACCTTCATACAGATAATAATTAATGTTCCTGTAGTAATTTTACACATAATATACAGCGAATAACGAATTGAATGACAAGGCTTTTAAAATGTTTTTAAGTTCAAATAGTATACATTTCCATTGCTTACATAACGATATGACTGACATACCCTAAATCTATATTTCACCGAAAAAAAGGAATTGTATTGAATTTTACCAATGCAAAAACTATTACAACGAGTAATAGAGGTGCACGTTATTATGAAGTGCCTGTGACTCACAGTCTGGTAACAGCGCTCTAATAGCCACCCGCCATTACCGGAGTTGCAGAGTACAATAGTTTTTCAGAATCATTTTCCAATAGCTCAAAGTCATCTGCAAATCCCAGATTGTGAAGTCTCTTTCAGTTGATTCTAACTCATTTTCCTTCCCAGTTCAATTTTGACACTGCCGTTTCCTGGACGACGGAGAACAGCTAGGGAGTGATGAGATTACCCTGCATCACCCCTCTGTGAATTGTAAACTCTTGACGTGGTTCTCTGAGAATAACAAAAACTGAGTTTCACATATGTATAGGGTAGGATGTTAATATGGGCATAGATCACAGATATGTGCTATCACTCATGTATTTACAAAACGATTTTCTAGACTGCTCAAGCGGATGTGACGTGCACAGTCTTGTGGTGCAGTAAACTGGACTCCAGATAAAGACGTGGCATTAAAAAATTATCTTCACCAATTATTGTTTGTATGTCGTTTATTCGTATATCAAGGTTGAAAAGGTCATCAAGAACAAGCGCCTTCCAAAGGAAAGACTCCCGGCCGCGCGTTGTTGCTGTGCTGTTCTGGCTGGGGTGGGCAGTGCGCACCTTGTATTGAGCGCCAACGGGGCTTTTAGCTACCGCCCTTGCATTTCCCCCAAACAGTCGGTCGGTTCCTGCATGCGTGACGCAGGACCGCGCCCATGCACGCCATCGATGCCCTCTAACCAGAGTCGTCGGCGAGGTTTAGAAAGGTCTCCGTCCAAAGTGGACTAATCTTTAACTTCTTTTCGTTGCTGCATAATTCTTTCTCGCAACAACGGGAGGAAGAAAGGTTACAGTGTGGACAATGAATAAAACCTCAGACTGGACAAAGATAAGGACGCATCATAAGCAACCATCCTGGTACACGCATCAAGTGATTTAGATAAACAACGGAGCAACGGAAAATGTGTATGAGGACAGGTATAGAGCGAAGCTGTTCCTTCCGCTCATACAGCACTGCCTAAAGAACAGAAACTGCTCGCTCAGTGTCCATTTGATGTTTCACTTAGCGTTATCTGTCATTAAGATCATGTTTTTCACACACAAGTGTATGCCTTACGTAGTGTCCAGCGGAGTCCCTGGTGTCAACACTAAATATCAAATGGTTCAAATGGCTCTGAGCACTATGGGACTCAACATCTGAGGTCATCAGCCCCTAGAACTTAGAACTACTTAAACCTAACTAACCTAAGGACATCACACACATCCATCCCCGAGGCAGGGTTCGAACCTGCGACCGTAGCAGCAGCGCGGTTCCGGAGTGAAGCGCCTAGAACCTCTCGGCCACAGTGGCCGGCCACTAAATATCTGAAAAAATTAATGTCGATACACGAGTTCAACAAACGTTGTTTTTATTATGAAAGCTGTTGGAATTTTATACAGAAGTTTCGAAATAATTCGAAAAGCTACTACGAGATGGTGCTGTAGTCGTAATACGGACTGCCTACAAACAGTGCACCATAGTTCAAAGCGATAAGTTCCACGGTTGAAACGTAAAACGAAGTTAACCTACCGAAGGAAGAGGTGGAATGCCACAGGATAGAACAGAGTCCTACGGCAACAAGCAGCAGTTTTTGAACACGATTTAATGTTCCAAAATGACCCAATACAAAAACAGTTCGCAAACTCTTCGTCAAATTGCAAAGGACAAACTGATGATCCAGCGGAGAATGTTGGCTCCAGAAAAACTGCAGTTACTCCTGAAAATGTCGCCACGGTTTCTGGAATTTTCCAGCAAATTCCAACGAAATCCGTTTGAAAAATTACAGCTGAGACTGGTTTGAAGCGTTCCAGCACGCACAAAATAGTGAGACAGAGCCTACTCGTGTTTCCATTCAAAATACGAAGCCACCAAGCCGTACGTGTAGGAGCTATGTGACAAGGGCTGAATTTGCGAACCAGATTCTTACAATAATGAATAATGACGGATTTGATGTTGGCTGCATCTGGTTGATGAAGCACACTTCCACCGGAATGCAATCATGAATAAGCAAGCTTGCGGTTTTGGGGTTCCGAAAATTCCCATTAGTCCGAAGTGAAACCACTGACTGTATTCTCCAGAATTACAGTTTGGGCTGCGGTATGCAGCAGAGGCATTACTGGCCCTTTTTCATGCGAGAAACGATCGCTACTGAAGGTTACGTTGCAATTCTGGATGAATTTGTCGCCGTACAGCAAGCGTTACAGGATCGACCAGGTACCGAGTAGTTCATGCAAGATGGAGCCGGACCACATCGCACCGACCAGATATTTCCCTTTTTTCACGAATACTTCGAGAACAGAGTCACTGTATTGCTTTATTGCACTTTTACCGGCACAGGGATGGACTGGCCTCCATATTCGTCTGATCTGATACCTTGTAGCTGCTTTTTGTGGGGCACATTGGAAGAAACTGGAATAACAAACCGAATAAGTAGTGATTACTTTACTGCATTTCTGAATTGTGATATTTGGCACAACATGACAACAATATTAAACACGAATTATTTTCCTAATAAAAGTAAAACAATTTCAGTATGCCGTCGAGAAAATGAACTCCTTTTTACCTAGGTTTCGGTCACTTCTAAGAGTGCCTTAATTAGAAATAAAACACTTAAAACTGGCATGTCACGTATAAAATAAATATGAAGCGATAACGCTTTAGTCACAAAATATTAAAACAGAAAACATAGAGGCAGCCACTAAGGGATGCACCACATGTCGAACTGCGCTATCATCAGACTGAAAAATATTATGTGTATCGTCACGAACCGGCTTTGGCTTGTTAGGTCATACTCCGATGACAACTGAATGTCGCAAACGCAGATAAAATGACGTGCGACTTACATATATATTACTTATGCACAAGATACAGAAAAATTCAACAAAATCATGATATACAGAGACTTCACAAAGGAAGTGTTACATACACTATGTGATCAAAAGTATCCGGACACCCCAAAAAACATACATTTCTCATTTTAGATACATTGTGCTGCCACCTACCGCCAGGTACGCCACATCAGCGAACTCAGTAGTCATTAGATATCATGAGAGGTAGAATGGTGCTCTAGCGGAACTCACAGACTTCGAACGTGGTCACTTGTCATTTGTCTGTGCGCGAGCGTTCCACATTCCTAAGCAACCCTAGGTCCACTGTTTCTGATGTGATAATTAAGTGGCAACGTGAAGGGTACTGCACAAAAGCGTACAGGCCGACCTCGTCTGTTGACTTATACAGACCGCCGACAGTTGAAGAGCGTCGCAACGTGGAATAGGCAGACATCTATCCAGACCATCACACAGGAAATCCAAACTGCAGCCGGATCCACTGCAAGTAGTATGACAGTTAGGCGGGAGGTGAGAAGAACTTGGATTTCATGGTAGAGTGGCTGCTCATAAGCCAGACATCACGCCGATAAATGACAAACGACGGCTCGCTTGGTGTAAGGAGCGTAAACTCTGGACGACTGAAAAGTGGGAAAACGTTGTGTGGAGTGACGAATCACGGTACACTGTGTGGCGATCCGATGTCAGGGCATGGATATGGCGTCATCTGCCAGCGTGTGTAGTGCCCACAGTAAAATTCGGAGCTGGTAGTGTTACGGTGTGGTCGCGTTTTTCGTGGACGGGGCTTGCACCCCTTGTTGTTTTGCGTGGCACTATCACAGCACAGGCCTACATTGATGTTTTAAGTACCTTCTTGCTTCCCACTGTTGAAGAGCGATTCGGGGATGGCGATTGAATCTTTCAACACAATCGATCACCTGTTCATAATGCACGGCCTGTGGCGGAGTGGTTACACGACAGTAATATCCCTAAATGGACTGGCCTGCACAGAGTTCTGACCTGAATCCTATAGAACACCTTTGGGATATTTCGGAACACCGACTTCGTGCCAGGCTTCACCGCTCGACATCGACACCTCTCCTGAGTGTAGCACTCCGTAAAGAATGGGCTGCCATTCCCCAAGAAAACTTCCAGCACCTGATTGAACGTATGCCTGGGAGAGTGGTAGCTGTCGTCAAGGCTAAGGGCGGGCCCTCACCGTATTGAAGTCCGGCATTACCGATGGAGGGCGCCACGAAGTTTTAAGTCATTTTCAGCCAGGTGTCCGTACACTTTTGATCACATAGTGTATTTACATTATGCAGAAATGTTACATGTAACTGCGCAGTCTAAACACTCTAAATGTTTTCTTTTTCGTATCTTCTTCATAAATGATAGTTACGTAAGGTGCAGGTAATTTATCCATGTTTGCGACATTCAGCTGTCATCTGTCGATGGTCAAAGAATTCGAAAGCAGGTTCGTCATCAAATAAAAAATATTTTGCAGAACATCAGGAAACTGTTTCATATTCGATGTTAAATTTATACTCTGTAACAGGCCAGAGAAAACCACAATCCCTTATATCAGAATATTCACGAAATGTCGCTGAAAAGTCTGTTTTAGGCTGTATAGCGACGTGGAAAGTTTTTTCTTCTCGAATGAAGCGCAGGTATGTCTATTAAATGTGAATTAGTCTTTCTGCAATCCTTCCACTCCGAGGATGTGTCTGTCTCCCACGTATTTACGAAGGAGCTGATTTTCGTATTGGCAATAGCTTTGTTGGACAATGGGTTACGAAGACCGTCACGCACAGCTGGAGGCCGCAGACATACAATTGCTGCACACTCGAAGTCCGACGATCGCCGGTGCATTGAAGTACAGCACGCGATGGTTAATTCCAAGTGTTTGAGGTTGCGGCGTTCTCATATCGATTGTGTGGCGCCTGAGGAGCTCGCAGCTAATTAATGGGCTGGACGTCACACACCCACGCACGCCGCACGCACACACACACACACACACACACACACACACACACACATCCTCTGCTGCTACAGGCGTTGACACCTCCAGCTCCAGCAGCCGCGTCGCTTCGCAGTTATATGCTATTGTGCCTGAATTTGCAACATAATGAAGTCTTAGCCTCATTGTACTCTTCCTTATTCCATTCTTCCCTGTACTGAAATTGTGGTAAAGTCCTCTATCCCCCTTTGCGTTCCCGACGCCTATTCGCATCGTCAAACTTCCGCCCTGCCTCCAAACACGTATTCATTGCGAGGGGTACCCATCGAAGCTAAGAGCCGCTAATTGTCTGGTGCTGTTCTATGGCTCCTTTCTGTAAAATTATAGTAATTGTGCCTCAACAACTTTCTCGATCATCCGAATACAATCCCCGAGGCCCTTTCCCTTCCACTCTGTATGCCGTAACAAGGCATCCACAAAAAGATGATAAAAGAGGAGAATTTACACTGTGATTACATGCTGTTCCAAGGGCAGACAGTCTGTAATTTATTAAGGAGCTTTTGTGGCACTATACATGGAGCACTGGGAGAAAAAAAATGAGGAAATTTAATTGACCTTTTTAGCCGCGCATGTTAAATATTTGGTTGGGGAGTAAGTTTGAAACGTTCTTCCGTAAGTTTAATAAACACAGCCGATGACTTTAGTCATCAATAATACAGTCTCCTTCAGTATTTACAACAGTCTACCAGCGCTGGAGTAACGTTTCGATTCCACGATTGTAAAAAATCTCGTGGTTTCGTTGCGAAGATCTCGTCGAGCCATCTTCGGAGCGCATCTTCGTCCGGAAAGGGAGTTCATTGAAGGTTGTTCGATAGAGAGCGGAAAAGATGAAAATCTGATGGCGCAGGATCAGGTGAAAAGGTGAGTGCAGAATGACTTCCCAACCCACTAGCTGATTTTTGTAATCTTGCCTTAGAGCATGTGGTACACGTACACCCGATTTTTTAACCTTCCCCACTGCTTGCAAATGTTGCACGATGTTGGAATGATTACAGCTGATCACATTTGGCAGTTCTCGAGCTCACTGGTGCGGATCATTGTGGATTAATGTTTTTAAACGCTCTTCATCCAACCCAATCGAGTCACTAATGCCGAAACGATCTTCCTTAAAACGAGAAAACAATCTTTTTGCAGTGCCCTGTCCAGTGGGATTATTCCCATACACGGTACAAATGTTTCCGGCTGCCTCTGCTACTGTCACCTTCTACTGAACTCAAACAGAAGAATAGGTCGGAAATGTTAAGATTTCTTCTCTTAGCACACCATTTTCTAGCGACCACGACTCCACTCAGTATGACAAAATGACAATATGTAAAGTCAAATAGGAACAGTGAAGCACAAATAAAACATGACAATCGATAAATAAACCCGTAGCAAACGGAAAACGAACATGCAAAACAAATACGCCACGAACTTCTGCATCAGCATAATAAATCAGCCAAAGAAAGTTTCATTGAGTATGTTTTGTTAACAGAAAATAGTTCAAAAGTGTAATTTAATTCTTAGCATTTGTTGCCCAGTAACACTGCTGCCTCAATATTTATCACTCAAATCTCGAGCTGTTTAATAGTAAGCAATACATGGTTCAAAAACGTCTGAATGACATATATATCATGCTGTTTCTTCGTGAAACTTTATGATGTTTTGTAATTGTATACATGTGGATGGTTAGCTTGTTACAGACGGTGAAATATATCTTCTGGTAGCCGACGCTTACAATTCTTGAATCTGATAACTACTCTAGTATACAGTAGTATAGACTCCGTCTGCAGGCCACAAGTGGTCCATCGGGACCATCCGACCGCCGTGTCATCCTTGGCTGAGGATGCGGATAGGAGGGTCGTGTGGTCAGCACACCGCTCTCCCAGTCGTTATGGTGGTTTTCTTTGACCGGAGTCGCTACTATTCAGTCCAGTAGGTCCTCAATTGGCATCACGAGGCTGAGTGCACCTCGAAAAATGGCAACAGCGCATGGTGGCCCGGATGGTCACCCATCCAAGTGCCGGTCACACCCGACAGCGATCTGACAGGAACTGGTGTATCCACTGCGGCAAGGCTGTTGCCTTATAACTACTCTGGTAACCAATAACAAATTCTTTGCAGTGTTGAACAAGAACAGCGTCACTGATCTGGACTTGTACGTTTGGTTCAAGAGAAATAGCAGGATGTGTGTGTGTGTGTGTGTGTGTGTGTGTGTGTGTGTGTGTGTGTGAAAAAGAGAGGGAGGGGAGTAGCAGTCTGTTAAGGCACTAGACGGACGAGTCTTCGAAAATTCCCGTTTCTTCACATTTGTGTTGTTATCCTGCCCTAATATTTCAGCATTTCTCTAAATCACTTGAGCGAGTGATGGGACGGTTCCTTCGAAAAGACTGCCGGCGATTTCCTTTCCCAGGCTTGTAAGAATTGCGCATGAGTTCCGTGTCTATTTACTTCACTATCGGCTGGGTGTTGAAATATAAACTGCTTGTTTTGTAGGAGTGACATACACTACTACTGTTTTGTTCACCGTTCAGGAGATATACTGTGTGCAGTACTTTGCAATAAGTTCAGCGGAGTCTTATATAACTTTAAAGATAGAGCATTTTAAGATTCGGAAAAAGTGTAAAGAATCCTGGAAATTGGATTATTCTGTGAATAAAGTGGCTTTGCAATACCAGCAGGTGACGACAGACATGTAATAGGGAGAGAATATGCGCGAATGTACTTTCAGAGCACTGCAGCTCCTAAATACGTAGAGGTCGGATTATTATATTGTGGTTTCTTGTTTACATAACTTAGCCTTGATCCAGATGGACTGTAGCAAGGCATTTCAGTTTCTCTGGAAATGTTTGACTATCGGAATATAAAGTGCTGAGTCCATAATATCTGACGATATTCTACATTTGGTATAAGATTCCTATTTTTTTTCTTGGGATCTATGTCAATTTCTTGTTGCAGTCGCTTTGGCCCGTGTCATTACACCTATAAAAGAAACACTAGGTGATTATTCTTGTGTCTTATTAACATCTGGACTTTCATTAACGTATTACTCATTTACGTTTTTCTATGAGAACACAGCACATTTGTTTGGTTCAATTGTTCTGGCATCCTGACGGCTCATTGTCACTCTGCTTAGACCTTAACTGGTCTGTCTTGCAGTTTCGAAGTATAATTCTTTGACATCACACGCGGAAGTGTGATACGTGAGCCTACTGTATAGGGTACAGTGGTTGCTGTATATATCGATAAAGATAGTAAAAGCACATATATGTTCACATATTCAAATAAAGCCTGTTTCGATAATATTCTTCTGGGGTGTGCAGCCGGATCATAACGCCATCTTGACACAATATTTTAGCGGTCCATCTGGCCGCCATCTTCAGGTGAGAGTGCTGGTATCTCCCACGATTGTGTATCAGCACTCTCACCTGAAGATGGCGGCCAGATGGATGGCTGGAATATTGTGTCAAGATGATGTTATGATCCGGCTGCACACCCGAGAAGAATATTATCAATTATGACGCCGAGAAAGCCTTCGTAGTCACAAAGCCTGTTTCCTTGTGGTCACTTTTGAGCTGCAGTTAGGTGACTAATATATAGACGATGATACGCCTGAGGGCTTTATAATCCTGGCATCATCGTAGACACCATTACACTGAAAGCCATCTTAACATGAGAAAACTTTGGAGTAGATCTTATTCTTTTGCAGACAACGCCAAGAGTACACTAACGAAGAGTGGAATTATTTATTGATTTTTTTAGAAATTCTGTAGTTCTGTTGTGACTGAAATACAGTACTATTACGGAAGTCTTCATACTGCATCCTGCAGGAAGCTGTGTAATTGATGATGTATTATAGTGGATATCTATAACAGAATCTGCGAAGGAAAGTTCCTGACAGTTGCAGGTTGCTTGGCCCGGCTATTTCGTGCCTCTAGCTCAGCCAATCACGGAACGCGATTATTTATACACTGCCCAGCCAGTACATTATGACCACCTAACTAATAGCCGTTATGTCCACCTTTGGCACGGATAACAGCGGCGACGCATCGTGGCTTGGAAGCAATGAGGGAGTTGGCACCATATCTGCACACACGTCACCTAATTCCCGTAAATGCTGGGGAGGAGGACGATGAGCTCTCACGCCAATTTCACTCACATGCCAGATGTGTTCGATCGTTTTCCTATCTGCTAAGTTGGGGGCCAGCACATCAACTGAAACTCGCCGCTGTGTTCCTAGAACCTGTTCACCACACTCCTGGCTTTGTGACACGGCGCATTGTCTTGTTGAAAAATACCACTGCCTTCAGGAAACATGATCGTCATGAAGGAGTGTACGTGGTCTGCAACCGGTGTGCGGTACTTCTTGGTCGTCATGGAGCCTTGCACGAGCTCCACTGGACCCCTGGATGCCCACGTGACTGTTCCTCGGAGCGTGATGGTGCCGCCGCCAGCTTCTCTCCGTCCATTGCACCAACGTTCAGCGCCGACGGTCACGCGCCCATTTTAGCGGCAGTTGCCGATGTCCTGATGTTAACATTGCCACATTAATGAGTCGTCGGTTGGGGAGGCCTCTGTGTGTTCGGACACACTTGTGCTCTGGCCAGGATTAATGTCTGATGTTAGTTCCGTCACAGTTTGCCGCCTGTCCTGCTTGACCAGTGTGCCCAGCCTACGATGCCAGAGATCTGTAACGACGAGTGGCCGCCTCATCCTACGACATCTGGACGTGGTTTCACCTCGGTTTCGGCACATTTTGATGTCACTCACCACAGCACTCCTCGAACACCCGACAAGTCGTGCAGTTTCCGAAATGCTCGTGCCGAGTCTCCGGGCTATCACAATCTGCCCTCGGTCAGATACACTCCTGGAAATGGAAAAAAGAACACATTGACACCGGTGTGTCAGACCCATCATACTTGCTCCGGACACTGCGAGAGGGCTGTACAAGCAATGATCACACGCACGGCACAGCGGACACACCAGGAACCGCGGTGTTGGCCGTCGAATGGCGCTAGCTGCGCAGCATTTGTGCACCGCCGCCGTCAGTGTCAGCCAGTTTGCCGTGGCGTACGGAGCTCCATCGCAGTCTTTAACACTGGTAGCATGCCGCGACAGCGTGGACGTGAACCGTATGTGCAGTTGACGGACTTTGAGCGAGGGCGTATAGTGGGCATGCGGGAGGCCGGGTGGACGTACCGCCGAATTGCTCAACACGTGGGGCGTGAGGTCTCCACAGTACATCGATGTTGTCGCCAGTGGTCGGCGGAAGGTGCACGTGCCCGTCGACCTGGGACCGGACCGCAGCGACGCACGGATGCACGCCAAGACCGTAGGATCCTACGCAGTGCCGTAGGGGACCGCACCGCCACTTCCCAGCAAATTAGGGACACTGTTGCTCCTGGGGTATCGGCGAGGACCATTCGCAACCGTCTCCATGAAGCTGGGCTACGGTCCCGCACACCGTTAGGCCGTCTTCCGCTCACGCCCCAACATCGTGCAGCCCGCCTCCAGTGGTGTCGCGACAGGCGTGAATGGAGGGACGAATGGAGACGTGTCGTCTTCAGCGATGAGAGTCGCTTCTGCCTTGGTGCCAATGATGGTCGTATGCGTGTTTGGCGCCGTGCAGGTGAGCGCCACAATCAGGACTGCATACGACCGAGGCACACAGGGCCAACACCCGGCATCATGGTGTGGGGAGCGATCTCCTACACTGGCCGTACACCACTGGTGATCGTCGAGGGGACACTGAATAGTGCACGGTACATCCAAACCGTCATCGAACCCATCGTTCTACCATTCCTAGACCGGCAAGGGAACTTGCTGTTCCAACAGGACAATGCACGTCCGCATGTATCCCGTGCCACCCAACGTGCTCTAGAAGGTGTAAGTCAACTACCCTGGCCAGCAAGATCTCCGGATCTGTCCCCCACTGAGCATGTTTGGGACTGGATGAAGCGTCGTCTCACGCGGTCTGCACGTCCAGCACGAACGCTGGTCCAACTGAGGCGCCTGGTGGAAATGGCATGGCAAGCCGTTCCACAGGACTACATCCAGCATCTCTACGATCGTCTCCATGGGAGAATAGCAGCCTGCATTGCTGCGAAAGGTGGATATACACTGTACTAGTGCCGACATTGTGCATGCTCTGTTGCCTGTGTGTATGTGCCTGTGGTTCTGTCAGTGTGATCGTGTGATGTATCTGACCCCAGGAATGTGTCAATAAAGTTTCCCCTTCCTGGGACAATGAATTCACGGTGTTCTTATTTCAATTTCCAGGAGTGTATATAGCAGAAGATCTGGCGCTGTGGGAGGTTTGGACCGAAATTAATTTATTCATCTGCCACCAATTGCAATGAGTTTTGCTGCAGAGACAGCAGAGCATAGGGTTCGTTCAACGATTTAAAACAGATTTTGTTGACCTTCTAGACAGTTTTAATTTTTTATTTCAAATGAGCGGTTTCGTTTTACCTGAAGCGTCGTCACATTTGATTGTATCGGTTACAGGTGTAAACCGTCCAACTTATCAGCAAAAATTTGCATGGTACTTCACTGGTGCTTGTCCGAGAACAGGTAGTCAGTTGTTTTTCTGCTAAGGCGCGAAAGGTCGTAACAGCGAATATTGAGCGTGTGGTAAACAGGGAAAAGGTTCGCTGAAAGCAAGTTGTGGCTCCAGTTAAAATTAAAAATATATTTTCGGCCTGGTAAACATTTCACTGTTTGAGCGCCAGTCACCGAGTTTTCCAGTCCGTGGGAGGCGTGTATTTTCGTATGTAACCAGAAAAAAAACAAATCCTCTTCTCTAATTATTTACATACGTGCACTCTGTGAGGCACCAAATGTATGTTTGCCAGCGTGGCCAAAAGCTGCCGGCATGATGAGTGGGTCTGCAGATAAATCAAAGTTTAACATGCGTCATCCGACAGCAGAAACCGATCAGTGTGTACGTTAATTCTGTAAACTAAAAATAATTATATTTCATGTTCATTTCAAGTGGAGCGCTTGTCATAACTGTGCGGGAGGAAAAGGTAAATCAGCTGTACTTCACATTTAATTCATTATAAACTCTGCTCTGGCAAGCTATACATTTTTTCCCGATATTCCCTCCCTCCACCTCTCCGTTTTTCTCTGCCCCCATCCCCCTCCCCCCCACCCGTCTCTCTCTCTCTCTCTCTCTCTCTCTCTCTCTCGCTGTGTGTGTGTGTGTGTGTGTGTGTGTGTGTGTGTGTGTGTGTGTGTGCGCGCGAAGGGATATTGATGTGAAACGCTACGGGAATTTTATGTGAAACAGTAACACTTATCAACAGACCATCTGCCGAACTTCAGTCAAAAGCAGTCATAACTATTATATTCGGCACTGGCGTGGGTTTTGTTTATTACCAACAACAAATTTCTCGTCAGGTTCATCAAACACTTTCTCTAAGAGACATTCCCGGCACTTGGTGTTCACTTGCTGGGTATTTCAGAAAGATCCAGTGACCTCTGCAGAGGTAAGGACACTTCTGAAATTTGCTTGTTGCATGAGTTGAGAGCTTCCATGTTCCTCTAGTGTAACTCTACAAAAGCTATTATGAAATACTGCGGTGTTAACTAAATGTAATTAAAATATTTAGAGAAGAAGAGAGAAAATTCTGTCACACGAAAGTATCCTGTCAATACATTATTAGGACAAGCAGATGAAAGAAGTAGAGGAAGGGGATATAAAAACGCAGAAAATATTGGGATGTTTCTGCATAAAACAGATAACCATTTCAGTGTTAAACGTGCTCAGAATAAAGCGACAGGCGCTAACGACTTTCCACAGATAGTACGTTCACAACTAACTAAAGTTGAAGAAATTAGATGTTAGGTACGTATTCACAGGAGTACGACAACGGTATCCGTACTCTGAATGGTTTATCGAAAACGAAACGTAATCTCAACGCCTGTATCACTACACGAATGACTTGTGCTTACACCCTTTAGGCTTGAAACAGAGGTGTCGTGGCTGTTAAATTGCCTTCTTCCCGTACAGCAGTAAGGTTGCATCGCAAATAGTCTTAGAAAAAAAAATGGTTCAAATGGCTCTGAGCACTATGGAACTTAACATCTGAGGTCATCAGTCCCCTAGAACTTAGAACTACTTAAACCTAACTAACCTAAGGACAGCACAAACATCCATGCCCCAGGCAGGATTCGAACCTGCGACCGTAGCGGTCGCGCGGATCCAGACTGAAGGGCCTAGAACCGCTCGGTCACAACGGCCGTAGTCTTAGTACACAAAGTGTTTGTTTCTACAGCTACTACCCAATGATGACGTGTTTGATATGCATTGTGAGGCCATAGCTGGTGCGTGTAGCCATTTACACAGTTGTCCGAAGGAGGTCAAATTGTCTTTACGACTGGTTCTTGTGCTGTGCGTATTTCGTATGAAGTTGAGTGCCGAGAGTAGCCGTTGCCTTGACTGTTTACTGGTATATCTTTAGAGAGCGAAAGTACATGAAAATTTTATTTATCATTGTTCATGTTGGTCACGTTTGTGATGTACTGCAGCGAACAAACTATTTTCGTTTGGTAAGTACTGTATGTCATATACCAGGTGACTCACCTTAGAGGTGTCAGGCGCATTTTGTCCGATGTTTCGGCAGATATTTGCAATTTCGCTTTTGCAGTGTGCATCTGGAGACACCCCAGACAAAAACTGCTCATCACGTCTTTGGTGAGACGTCCAGTGTCGACCGAAAGCGTCGGTTTGTTTCCCGTTATACACAAAGTGAAATTTAAAGCGGTGACCTGTTCGACAGGGAAGTTCCAAATTAGTTCTGTGGTATATTAGTTGTATCGATATGTATTAACACGGAAGGTAAACCGGACGGAATAACCAGTACTACAGTAACGTCTGAGCTGAGCTGTTGCATTGCCCTGGCAACCAGCGCGGGCCCGAGCGGTACTGTAGCTGCTTGTGTGCTGGTTATTCTTAATGCTTTATTTTCCTTATTAATACATATCTATATCATTAATATAGCAGGGGACTAATTTCCAATCGCTCTATCGAATGGAGACGTAAAATTCCTCTTTAAAAATAATTTCGTTCGTTACGGGAAAGAAACCGATCCTTTCCGTCGCTACTGGGCGTCGCATCACGAACCCGATGAGTAGTTTCTGCTTGGGGTGACACCAGCTAGACACTGCAAGAAACCAACTGCAAAGATCTGCCGAAACACCAAAGAAAATGGGCCTCACGTCTCTAAGGTGGGGCACCCTGTGTAACTAAAAGCTGTTATCAACCTGAAGGTTGGTCGAAAACGACCATGCCGTATTGGGCATGGTCCTATTGGAGCTGGTGTGCCTCTGCCTTCCTCCGACCTTTGAAATGACTTAACCAATTACAGGGTGAGCTATAGCATACTGTGGACTTAGAACCACAGTAGGCTACAACTCGGCACTTCTCACATTAACATCGTCTAATGGGAGATCTAACTCCAGATCTTTGGATCTATAACCTGACATTTAACCACTCAGCCACATTTATGTACCCACAAAAGTCAGTTTTGACATATCAGTAGTGGCTTGTCTCCGGTTGGTAATATCACGTAACTAGCTGAGTACCCAGCGTTCCCCAAGTACGCATTTATTCCAATCTGTTAGTCCACCTGCCCCCTGTCACTGTTCAACTCCTCCTCTTCCCTTTCTCTGCCCCTCTCCTTCTCTCCCCTCTCTCTGCCCATTTCTTTCTCCCTCTCTCTCTGCCCGTCTCCTCCTCGCACATACGTGTGTCCATATCCTTCTTCTCCTCTCGCTTTCAGTCCACTCCTCCTCTCCCCTCCTCTCTCCACGTTATCAAGCTCACCCCAGGAGGACGCTGATGTTTCTTACCCACACAGGATTTATTTCCACATCGTATCTGATAGTGTATCAAATTTGCTATCGTTCCAAGGCTTTAGTATGAGCTTTTTACCCTGGGTTTGCCCACGTACGCACATGACAAATATATTTAACACATATCACACTTATTTGTACACATATTTCACCTACATCTTTAGCGAATTTCGTCCTCCTGAGATATGTGCTGTACAATGATAACGTTGCAAGTACATCCTGTGGTATGTGTGGCTACTGTCTACAAAATGTGTTCCGAATAGAGTTTGTAGTAAAGAAGTAATCACTTAAAAAGTCATGAATAGCCAAAATGTAAGAGTTAATTTTTTTCCGTTCACCATTTCGTGAGCTTTGTCAGAGACAAGTAGTTTCTTAAAGATTTGAAATCATGTGTAATGTTGGTTGCAAGTTACCATGGCTCTCGTTCTGAAATATTAGATAACTGAAATGTAGGTACTTGCGCGTCGTGGGCTAATGCCATATCCATCTCCAACCCTTTGATAGGTAGGTAGTTCTTATCCCCACAATCATTCTTTCCAGTTAGTACGTGATATATGTACCAAGTTTGGATGAACTCGGTCCAGTGGTTTAGGAGGGGATGTGGAAATGTTCATACATATACAGGGTGTTTTAGAAGTGATGGTCAATAATTCACACATGGAAAGTACAGGCCAAAAGTAGCTAAAAAGCTCCAATAAATATGGGTCCTCAAATCAACAGCTGTCGAGGTACAACACTTCTGTTGCGGTTCATCAGTGTCTAGGAACACACGACATCAGTAAACTTTAAAGAAGGTGTTCGAAATATTGTCCATGCGTCTGAATGCGACATTGACCTCACCTCTGAAATGAGTTGCCAATCCTCTCAGGCAGTCCTGTGTAAATGGTGGAAGGCTGCTTCAATCCGCAAGCGTAATTCCTCAAGAGAGTTGACTTCGGTAGCGTAGGCCAGGCTTTTGACATGACCCCACATACAAAAACCCATGGGATTTAAATTCGGAGACTTTGGAGGCCATGGCACAGGCCTTCCTCTAACTAGCTAATGTTGACCATATATCCGAGTTAGAAGCCGGCGCACTCGTAAATGAAAATGTGCTGGAGCACCGTCATACATGAACCACATGTCCAGACGTTGATTCAGTGGGGCATCATATACATCTAGAAGTACAGTCCGCAGAAACCGCCTGCTACCCTATTAGTCTCTGTGATAGGAAGTGTGGTTCAGTACTGCAGTCTCCGAGCAGTCCTACCCAGATTTTCAACGATTGACGCTGCTGATATCAAGATACGAGTGTTACGTTCGGCTTCACATCGGTCAAATGTGACAGTTTGCCGGTACAGCACAGTGCGCGAATGGGGAAATGGAAGCGGTTGCGCAGGCGTAGAGATAGTCGATCCCAAACCTTGAGATACCAATGTAAATACCGAGGAATCCAGGGGCGTTTACAATTGGTTCCCAACTCCAATTAATGCGATACCACGCCAACGGTTGATTTGCGGACCCATGTTTATTGGAGCTTTTTAGCTACTTTGGGCCTGTACTTACCATGTATGGATTATTGGCCATCACTTCTGGAACACACTGTATACATACATACAAATATATATAACTTTAAATCCATTTTTCTTGTAGGTATGGATTACGCTTTTAACTTACGACACGAAAGATTGTTACCAGAATGCAAGATCTTTCCAGGACACTCACAAATCGAATCTATAGGTTGAAAGAAGTCTACACCCGCACTGGTTTGTTTCATAAGCGCCCCAGTCTTCTGTTTCCTTCGAAAGTATTGCAGCCAGCCGCTGTGACCGAGCGGTTCTAGGCGCTTCAGTCCGGAACCACGCTGTTGCTACGGTCGCAGGTTCGAATCCTGCCTCGGGACCGGCCGGTGTGGCCGTGCGGTTCTAGGCGCTACAGTCCGGAACCACGCGACCGCTACGGTCGCAGGTTCGAATCCTGCCTCGGGCATGGGTGTGTGTGATGTCCTTAAGTTAGTTAGGTTTAAGTAGTTCTAAGTTCTAGGGGACTCATGACCTCAGAAGTTAAGTCCCATAGTGCTCAGAGCCATTTGAACCATTCTGAACCTGCCTCGGGCATGGATGTGTGTGATGTCCTTAGGTTAGTTAGGTTTAAGTAGTTCTAAGTCTAGGGGACTGATGACCTCAGATGTTAAGTCCCATAGAGCTTAGAGCCATTTTTGAAAGTATAGCACGCACCACTGCTGACTGTGCGCCATATATATCTCTGCGTAGCAGTGCTTGATATGTGCAGCACAGCTCGAGTTCTTTGCCTCGCAAGAGACAATCAGAAGGTTCAGGGCGAATTGGAGTCAGAATGTGCTTGATATCCAGAAGGGACATCATTCTGGTTTTTAAGTTTTGGTACCGACTAGACACTGGTCTGATGTTTCGTCTTGTTTCTACATTTGTTTGGATGAGATCAGTATATGCTCCTGCCATAAATACAGTTTTCCATGGGTGTTTGACTTACCTTGCGTACAATATGTAGTACTTTTGAATCGTATTTCTTACACCGCGAGTTTATTTCAATTAGACGGGTCACGGTGAGTATATCTGTTGCATTTTGACGACGGCTGCAGTTTCCGCCAGCAGTCACGCTTCATATCAGTCTTCTACGTAATTTCCTCGATAATTGTTGGGGTTTGAAAATTCTTATCCACGTATACTTAGATTTAGATTGTATAATTTGAAAAGGCATTTGCACTGCACAAGTCTCCGTCTCTAACGTGAGAACCATTACACGAAGAATTCGCTTAACCGTGCAGGATTAGTGAATCAGCATGCTGCAGAAACACGCCTATAAAACCTTCGTTGCAATTGTCGTTATTATCCTCCACACCAGATCATCTTATCACAGGATTAAGCCTGGAAACTGGACATGAATCAATTTAAAGTTCTTTCACAGCAAAGTTAGAAGACAACGGGTAGCTTTTAAGGATCCGCTGTCGATTCTTCGACCTAGGAAAAGGGGGAAAAGGACAGGTGACGACGCTCCCACGCACTTTGAAAGGGCGCTACGACCGGCTGCGCGAGAAACAGCGAGTTTTCTTGTGCTGCCGCCCTTCCCTGGAAACGCCGATCAGCGCCTGCTTTGTTGGTCCCAGCAGAGGCCTGCCAACTGGAAGGGAAAGCGAGGCAGTTACGTCGGGCCAGGTGAAATGTCCGGCCGTCTGGAAATGTTGGCCCACGTGCAGGAATTCACGGTGACTTGCAGACCGTTTGCTACTTGTTTTTGATAGCGTCGCGCTTTTATGGCTTTACAATTGGCTGTAAGACCCAGACTAGCACGAGCGAAGGGAGTATTTCTCGATCAGAAAAAGTCTGCTAGTATCGTACATAGGCCTTGATGTGACAGAATACTTTCTAATTACATAGCTCTGGGGACAGCATTGTATGGAAGTGAATCAGAAACTGTATGGAATGCAGAAAAGAGGAGAGTGGAGAGTGTTTGAGATTTGTTGCAGATGGACGATGAAAGTTAAATGGAGTAATAATGCAAAAATGACAACGTTCTTCACGGGATCGGTGAGGTAAAGGGTATTTGGAAAACGCTGACTAAACAAGGTGATGAGTTCATCAAGGAATATCTTTCGTGGTACTAGAGGAACCAATAGATGACAAAAGTATAGACCAGCACTGCTTCAAATCAACAAACTGTTAAGAACATTTTGTTAGAGCATAGTCCCGATATCAACTTAGTAAGCATACATACTTTTTACTTCTTATGAGAATAATAATGCGATATGATACGATAATAACTGATGTATATATTTATGTTTAGTTTAATTAAGCACCATGCAGCGGTGTACAGTTGGACCCTTTATTTACACTGGTGATATAATCTATCTCCCGTGTCCCTGCAGCAAAAATGTTAAATATTTAAAGAAGCCTAACGATTGCGAAGTTTATTTTTTGTCATATTTTATGCTACTGTAAGCTAAGACCAAGTTTACCACCAATCAAGCGATATAACTTAAATGTCGTCTCTGTTATTTATCAACAGTGAAGACACATAATTCTTTCTCACAACAACGGGAGGAAGAAAGGTTACAGTGTGGACAATGAATAAAACCTCAGACTGGACAAAGATAAGGACGCATCATAAGCAACCATCCTGGTACACGCATCAAGTGATTTAGGTAAACAACGGAGCAACGGAAAATGTGTATGAGGACAGGTAGAGAGCGAAGCTGTTCCTTCCGCTCATACAGCACTGCCTAAAGCACAGAAACTGCTCGCTCAGCGTCCATTTGATGTTTCACTTAGCGTTATCTGTCATTAAGATCATGTTTTTCACACACAAGTGTATGCCTTACGTAGTGTCCAGCGGAGTCCCTGGTGTCAACACTAAATATCAGATGGTTCAAATGGCTCTGAGCACTATGGGACTCAACATCTGAGGTCATTAGTCCCCTAGAACTTAGAACTACTTAAACCTAACTAACCTAAGGACATCACACTCACCCATGCCCGAGGCAGGATTCGAACCTGCGACCGTAGCAGTCGCGCGGTTCCGGAATGAGGCACCTAGAACCGCTGGGCTACCACGGCCTTTGATAGTGATCAAGCGGTACAAGAAGAGGTGAAGCTGTGACTCCGTCAACAGAGTCAAACATTCTGCAGTGACGGTATCAACAAACAGATGTCTCGTTGGGGAAATGTGATCGTCGTCAGGCTATGTTAAGAAGTAAATAGACTCGAAGAATATAGATGTATATTGTTAATAACGTTTGTTTTTGCCTCCTTTTTTATATTACGGTCATTTTCTGTCAAGCACGACGAAAAATTGAGTTCATGTTTGTTGGAGAGGTAGAAGACGGCATGAAATTCCACATTACGGACGCAAGCACGCCAGATACACATCTGAGAACGTGACGAGTACAGTCGATACGGTGTCGATCACCAGCTAGACCGACTCGTAAAATTTCTCGGTTTTCTGATGTGTATTCGATTTCTTTTGGAGAGCCGTTATCGTTTCCTTGAAATTTTTGATTCTGTTCGTTAGTGATCTCCGACAACGCGACCTGTGCCCTCGGCCGGCACACCTGCTGTGTACCCAGAAGCCGGCAGAGGCTGCATCGTCCCTGATGGCCCGTGACTGCGGTCTGGTCACGTCTCCGCTGACCCGGCAGTGCTCGGCCAAACGGAACGCTGTCCACACTCCACTTGCGCCGTCTCAGCTTGGGAACGCAGTCACCGGCGTGACGTCACAGTAGGCCAGCTCAGACACCGCCGTCTTGAGTTCTCACGGGCCACAAGCGTTCAGGGTATCCTACCGGCGCGCTGTGGGCCAACTTGCTTCAAAACGTGAGCAGAACAGAAACGGAAGTATGTTCCGACATCAGCGCCGCGAAATCTCGTGTGGATTGGAATGTGTCATATTTATCCATTACTGCATGGCATACCAGCCTCAAGCCGATATGATATGTGCCTTAACAGTTGACGGCAAACACTCAATTGGACACCGCAACATTTTTCAGACAATGTTTGTGTGACCTGTTTAATATCTTACAACGATTTTGTCCAGTTGTAAGGATAATATAAGATGGGTAACACTTCAGAACATGTTTTTAACAGGTGTAATGACGTATACCGACTTGAAACTAAACTGCTACCGATATTATCCAAAATCGCTGGCCACAAAATTTCCTCTGCTTGGCTCCACTTCTGTAAATGGCTCTCCTACTACCATAGTAGTACGGTTAACGAAGTCAGATATATCTGAGTGCACATATTTACGCATTTTTAGTGGACTATCATCTTTCTACCTTACGGCAGTGCCACACGGTAAAAATGGGTTCCTCATTATTGCAGTTAATTGCACAAGAAAAGTCATCAGGGTTTTCCGTAGAATTCTTGCGGAGCTGCTCAGAATCGCCAAATGGCTGGTGATGTGCAAATGGAATGCATTTTGATGCTGTCTTCTGGAGTTGTGATTACTTTTTCTCTAGATAAGAGCAATTTTGTAGCTTTTTCGATAAAATTCTTTGTCTGACGATAAAAGTAGATAAAGCATGGTTGAACTGCCCGAATGCGTACTGTGGCAACACTTTAGTACCACACTGTGGTAGTCCATCTTCCCTCTGTCCAAAAGAGTCAGTACTCTCTTTTAGGTGTACGTAGATCGTTGGCAGTGAGTTTCCTGAAAGGGTTGCAACATACTGCGCTATGTACGAGTGAGTTACTTCGATCGTATTTTGGGTTATTTGCATTGTAAGTAAAGTAAAATTGAAAACGAAAGATAGTTTACCACTCTGTATCCTTTCCGCAGTGCCAATCGCTGCCTGCAACCATCGCTAACATACGTAAATGGCTAACGCCTCCCCCGATCCTCGCTGAAAATCCGATATTCTCCAAACGCTCGGTCATTTGGAGCTTCCACTTCTGTGACGGAAGCCAAGCCGGCGGGCCGCTGTGGTCGAGCAGTACTAGGCACTTCAGTCCGGAACCACGCGGCTGCTACGGTCGCAGGTTCGAATCCTGCCTCCGGCATGGATGTGTGTGATGTCCTTAGGTTAGTTAGGTTAAAGTAGTTCTAGTCTAGGGGACTGATGACCTCAGATGTTTAGTCCCATAGTGCTTAGAGCCATTGGAACCATTTGAGCCCGCCTGCACACGGCGAAAGTTTCTAACGCTTGTCTTCGCGCTTGCCAGACCCGTTCTTGGCCAGCAAGGTCGCCAGATCTCTCCCCAAATGAAAATGTTTGGAGAATTTTGCGCAGGGGCCTCCAACCATTTGGCGGTTTTGACGCTCCAACGCGCCATTTGGATAGAATTTGCCACTATACTCCTTAGGAGGACTTCCAACAGCACTATCAATGCCAAGCAAAATAACTGCGTAAGGGCCGGAGGTGGATCAAGGCATTATTGACTTGCTCAATTTATGAAGTTCTTTCTCTCGAATAACTCATTCAATTATTCTGAAATTATAGTCACTTGTTTGTCTGAACATGTACATCAAATCTACCGATTTATGTCCCATTCCGATAATACCTTCGTGGTACGTCCTCTTTTGCCTTAAAGTGTATATCTTGGTATTTACAAGTAGAAATGATGAGAAATTCGGCGTCAAATTCGGTGGTGCTGCAAGGTGCAGAAAGTTTGTCAGTGTTGCAATGTGCTGTTAAAATCATTCGAATTTTTGAGTTTTTTATCTGAGAAAAGAGTTGTTCGCAGCAAAATTGTGATGACAATACTCATGATATCAGCCGCATTTCAGTGAAGTTTTGTATGCAAGTCACAATTCATCGTAAACAATTCCTAATGCTATACTATCTATCCTTTAGCAGAAAGCAATTTATTCTAGTTGAACTTACAATGGGAAAATGAAAGTGGGTGCTCACAAATTTTTCTTCACTTCTATGACAGGCAGTGCTTGAGACTTTTATCCAAAGGCTTTTTTTTCGTGAAAGGCCAAGGATGCAGCTGGGGGTGGTTGCAGCACACAAAGAAAACCCAGGAGAGCTCTATTTCCTTGCTTTATACTAGCTAGGTTTTTTAGACTTTGTTCGTGAACTGTTATTATCTTCAGCTCACCGAGCAAGATTCATGTTCTCTATGAATGGAGTTAAAATACTTGTTCGTCGATCCAGGTTTAGTCTTTCTATAGTTCCACTAAATCACGTAATAAGACTGCTTCGATGGTTCCTTCAAAAAGGTCACATCTGATATTCTTCTTCATCGTCGCCAATTTAATTAGTGGTCCGTCGTCGATAGAACATCAGATCCCAGTCTTTATTCGTTTCCTATGTGGTCTTCGTTTCTACTTTCTAAATATTCTGTGCCGTGAACATTCCCTTATATTGTGATCGCACTTGATCCCATCAGAGACTAGTCACTTGTAATTTCTCTTTTGAATGAATGTTCGTTAAAAATTATGTACTCTCGTCTTGAAACACTTTAATATACGAGAAATAAATGTCTCTCTGATAGGGGCATAATCTTCTACATCGTTAAATTGTGTTGTTTTGCAATGAAATTATTTTAATTCAAAGCGTGCATTTCCACGAAACATTTCTTGCCGTCTCAATACAATACCACATTAAGAAAATTGAAACTGCAATACGCGCAGCGGAATTGTTGAACGTCTGAGAAAAAATGACTGATAATATAGTTCTGAGGATAGATATTTCCCATATTTTTGTGTTGTTTAATTAACAAAACATAACTGATGCATGTCGATCTTAAAATATCAGTTATGTCTCAAAGGAGAACAAATGACAACACATGTGCCTCATTTATCTTCAAAGTCAAGTAAATTCCACACAAGCCAATTTTTATTGTTAAAATGTTCCTCCATTGCAGGTCTGTTTCATTAAAATAAAAAACTATAAAAACTAAAGTTCTCAGGCCGCAGTGGAAAACTAAAGTATCTTTCCTGTAAGTTTATGTTAAATCTAGAGAAGATAAAACTGTTTTCAGACCTATGGAAAAGTAATTGTCAAGACGATCACAAAACTAGTGTACTGAGTGCATCAAGTAGCTTGTTGGAACCGGTACACGAATATTCAGACGAAAAAACAGTAATGTGTTTACAAGTAACTCATGGAAAAATTACCGTTTTGTCAGATATCCTACATATCACACTATACAGTTAGGACATGAAAGTCTTTTTCGTTTTCAGATATATTTCAGTATTTATTTTAATGGAAATAAGTTTCCATACAGCTAGAATTTTATTCATTTTTTAGTGTTTGTCTCATGTGCACTATCGACTTCGAGACGATATCATCTCATCTTCTTTTACCTGTTAAGCAAGCTTCACGAATCGGTTGTCGCAAGTAGTGTAAGGCATTCATTCGTGGTACGGCATTCGAATCATGAAGCATGCAAACAGATGCACGAAGATGAGACAATATTACTTCGAAATTCATTGTGCGTACTTGAGATAAGCATCAAAATAAATAAGAGCTGAAAGTCCTTTGGATACTCGGTACGTAGCCGACTCCACAATAAATTTTCGGTATGGTAATCACTGGTTCTTTTACATGGAAAGGGGCAATGTTTTAACTAGACTCCAATAGCGTATAGTCCTGTGTTTGGTTATAATATTATTTTTGTAATTAAATGTCTGAGGGTTTTTATATGAATTCATTATCGCTTTGTTATTAATTCGTCCGCTATTTGTTTCATTCAGAAGGTGTTTTCACAATAGTATAAAAAAAACGCCCGGTAATGTTAATAAAATGGACACATTTCCAGCGGTGCAAATATTCTAACTATACACGGCTGAAAAGAGCGGATATTCAACTTCTGATCTACGAAAGATAACAAAAGACCGAGCCTTTTAACGGTAAAAATCACTCAGATAACAACACTCTTCAGGTATAACTATCCGTTACACAACAGCCATAAGATATAAAAACTGTTACCGAGAACTAATGGATACTGAAGGATCTTTGGTGTATTTCAGATGGTATTAAATGTTCAATTTTTATTGCCAGTAAATTGAAGGCGATGTGACTGTCTTTCATTTAAATGATACGTAATGCTGAACGGCAACTGGAATAGAACTGTTAAAAAAACACAACACAACAAAACAAAACACGGCATAACAGTGCTGCTTCTTGAGCTACAGTGTTCTATTTCCTATCCGAGCACATTTTACGAATATAATCAGCTTCTGTTGTGCAACTACATTCGCACCCAACAGAAACCAATTACTTTGTCGCAAAGAGAAAGATTGAAATTTTGCCAGGCGTGACATCCCATTTCCGCACATCGCAAATATTTCGTCGCCTAAAAAGTCGGACGACGGAAGTACACAGATTGCTCTTCTGAGTTCGACTGAAGATAAAAAGAATAACTCTTTCGGCATTGCTCGCCCGTTTATAACGTTTCTGCCGATTTCAATAGCTATGGTCGATATATACTCGACATGAACGACGTGTATTTGAGCCGGAAAAGCGTAACGTATTAACTAATTCTAATCGTCGTTCTAAAAGTTGTGATTTTCGTAACAACGTAGTGTAAACCCCGTAGAATGTAGAATAGTATTTTCTAATCATTCTTTTGCTTATATGTAATGATCAACTGTTAATAGATAAAAAAATATGTTCATGCCTAAAGATCACAACAACATCAAATTTTATACGTGTTATTAATAATTCATGTTTTTTCAGCAAGTAAATGTTATGTTTATAATGTCGGTGCAAGAGTTACCTCGTAATTGTCAAATGTTTATATATCTGTTAGACAGTAAACTCGCTATTGGGGTGATTGTATCACACGTCATAAATACCTTCCTAATTTTATATTCAGAGATTTGTTTCACCTTTTCTCAAATTATGATGCGCTTCTGAAATAAGACTGTTTTCTTTCCTGTTGAACAGAAATGACCTTTGCATACATTTGGCTGACACGTAACTGACAGCCAGCGATCTCTGGAACTGTAGTTCTGTTCATTACGTAGAAGTTTTTATTGTTCAAAGTCATTGCGTAATTTCCTCTTGAGATAAAAAAATGTATCCTTTGAGAGCAAAGACATCTACCACCGCCCCCCCCCCTTCCCCCTTCGACCCGCGCCGGCACTACATCCCCACCAATCTGGCGCAGCTGTTATTTGGATAAGAAAACGTTTACACTTCCAAAACACAAAGGAAAATCGAAGATGGAATAAAGATAATATTATGAAACGCATAGATTACTACTCACCCATACAGAGGAGATGTGGAGCTGCAGGCAGCCACAACAAAAAGCCTGCTATACATTTGAACATTTGGCCAGAAAGACTTCTTTTAAAGTAGAAGATACACACATAAAAAATATTCATTACAAAAATTGCGCACTGCTTTGTTTACTACAAGGTTACTCTTATTATATACTAATACTCTTATTATATACTAATATTGAATCGGACAATACTTGTTCACTTTGATTATTTCAGTTATGTTCTGTAGCATTAAATTTTTGCTCAACTTTGCGCACGAACGAGCTACGTTCTTGGCCCATAAGAAAATCACCACAACGATTTGCGTACCATCTCAGCGTTCTAGTTGTGCCATTGCTGTACGTACTGTTTCTCATGGCATTTTAGGTAGGGACGTGGACACTGAAAATAAATTACGCTTTATGCCCAGTGAACAGTTGACAGAAAAAGATTTACAACTAGATAACGCTTCCTTACCCATTGCGCAGAAAGGTAGCCACTATTCCACTGGTTCTTTCTTCAATGAGCTTTAGTTAGAAAAGAAAAACGTGAGAGACAAGCTTCGGACATTGAAATGTATGTGACAGGCTCTCTCTCGGATAATAACTAGGTTTTCTCTCAGCTGTTTAGAACTGTATTGCGTAATTGTATTTAAATAATGTTGCAAATATCTTTCCGTTTCATATATCAAATAAGTATTTTGAGAATTAAATGTGTTGTGAATTATTCTGTGGCTGTGAGAGGAAACAAAAACAAAGTGTGTCAGGAAATAGTCTGTTACCTGTTACGGAAAGAGTGCCCCAGGGGCGCAAAAAACAGTGCTTCGTACCATCACGTTGTCTGACCACGTGAGCTGCACACACATTCCATTACCCTTGCGTTGACGGTAATGTGAGCGCAAATTAGGTTGGAAAATTAAATTTAAAGTTTGTTTTATTTTCCCCTGTAGCGAGTGAGCTCACGATTGCCATACGAAAGTAACGACGCTCACATACTAGTATTTTTAAAGAGAACTGGACCGAAGCGCCCTATTGGTTTTCGCAGTGTAACGAGCATAAGTCAATTATTATCCGCAATTTAGTTATATTTTTGTTTATTTTGGTAGCACTGTCGTTTTGCGTTGATGACGCATGCTTTGTTTGTTTGTTGTTATATCTTTGCAATTTTCAAGCTGCTAGGTTAGTTTCGTTATCGCTGCCGTACTGTTAATCATGGCTGGTCCGCTGTCTATTTGCACCAAAGAAGTGATCCGTTTTTTGTGGTCGGAAGGCGTATGAGGACCGATATTTATCGAAGACCTTCGGTACAGTACGGGAACAGTGTTTTGCCACAACGGAGTGTCTACGAATGAGTTGAAACAAGTGTTACTCACAATGAAGGAGCCGGACGACCGTTGACCGCCACAAATGAAGAAACCATTGAGGGTTCATGTGAAATGATTCTCTTGGACAGACGATTAACTATTGACGAAGTGGCACATCGTCTACAAATTAGTCACGGTTCTGCCTCGAATCATCCGCAAAATACTTGGGTTTCAGAAAGTTTGTGCAAGATGGGTCCCAAAAAAATGCACGCAGTTGTATAAACAAACGCGCTTGGACATCTGCAAAAAACGTTTGGATCGCTGTGGTAACGAAGGGGACAACTTCTTATACAGGATCATTACAACGTGGATCCATCATTACGAGTCTGAGAGTAAACGGCAGAGTAAGGAATGGAAACATCCAAATTCGCCGTGCAAGAAAAAGTTCAAGACCCAACCGTCCGCAGGAAAACTGATGCTTGCGGGTTTTTGGGACGAACAATGTCCATCACTGGAACATTATGGGGAAAGGGACACAACAATAACAGTGTACATTACAGTGAGATTTTTACACATTTTACGTTAAATTTTACATGAGGCTTTACCATGACTGTTATTGACATTAAATGAAACAACAAGTTTATTGTTACCAATCAAAAGAACCTGTGACCACTGGAGGTAATCTATTTTACTTATTTTATGTTTACAGTTAGATATACGTTTAATTTTTTGTCAAAAGAAACCCAAAGCCATGTTCTGAAATAGTGTTTTGTTTTCTCCTCTAGATAGTGCCACAAGTTCCTCCAAACATCGTAACACAATACACACTCAAATGTCATACTAACAGATGTAAATCCACTTGATGATGGAGGATTCAACCTTTGAAACGGGTCATGGAGATAAATAAACTGTGACTGGGAATAGTAAACTTGTTGTTTCATTTGAAAAGGTGTTGCACGACAATACCCGTCCTCATACTGCAGCCTACACTGCTGAAACGCTCCAGAAACTCAAATTTGAAGTACTGGATCATCCTTCATATAGTCCAGATCTTGCCCCTTCTGACTATCCCTTGTTTGGTCCACTCAAACAGGCATTAAGGGGCCGTCGATTTGCCTCGCACGAAGCAGTGAAAGAAGCGGTGCATTCCTGGCTCGCAGCTCAACCGAGAACCTTATTCTATGAGGGTATCAGGAAGCTTGTACAACGATGGACCAAGTGCGTTGAAACGCAAGAAGACTATGTCGAAAAACGATGTTCTTGTGAGTTTCCTATTTGACTCCAATAAAATTTCATAACTACTTTGAGGATAATAATTACCCTCGTACAAGTAGACATCGTGTAAACTGGAGTTCGCATCGAGGCATCTCACTATAAAGAAAGCATCTATTTCCGATTTCACTGTAACAGCTCGTAAAGTGATGCAACAGGATAACACAGCTTGTAACTATATGCGGATACGGGATTTAAAATGCTGTTTATGTAATGCGTCTGTTTATAACGTAGGTTTTTACTGACTGCTTCAGATAAAACGTGGAAATGTTTATTTATCTTGTTTGTATTGTGTCTGAACACTGTGATTACCGCGTAAATTTTGCGATGATTCAGACAGAAATAATCTTTACTTAGCTCGAGAAATAACGTTCTTTCTCTCCCTGACTTGAAACTTAACCTATGAGAGATAAAATATTTTAAGAAAGAAAATGCAGTTGTTTTAAGTTTCTGCCGGAATCTAATTTACTGCTTAAGTAAATGTGATCTGAATCGTGTCTCTAAAACCTAAAATACGCCTGTTATCTGTAGGAAATAACTTAGTTAACATTGCATACAGAACAGTAAGGCTCGCTGAGGGATATTTTGAAGTGACATTTGTCAGCGCTGAGTTGAACAATGCCGTGTTGTGAGAAAACGGCCCGCCATTGGATAAGACGGGCAAACAGTGGCCAAGCTGACACGCGGAAGGATCACAACACGCTAAACTTGGTACGAGATGTATTCCGACGGCACCAAGAAATGTCTCTTGCCGTTTTCGTTTTCAAAAAAACTAGCGAAGGAGTATTTGTTACAGAAAAGCATACGTTTGTATCCGTGTTTTTGACATCACAAGGCAACTATAAGCGGTCTCCATTCCTACCTTGCCGGATCATTCCAGCCCTCCCCTGACCACCACTCTCAACCCTCTCCCCCCATAGTCCACTTTTTTACTTCGTTGGTTATATAAAGGGCGAATCCGAATTGTGGTGTGTGTACTGTAAGACCTTCGGTATACACACCATCAGATTATTTGACTTGTCGCTCTAACGAAGTAGGCGAGTGTCAGCAATATGTCTCGTGGTCTTATCGTGGCGTGTTTATCTTCTGCCATTAGGTCAGACGATAGAAATGCCACTTGCACGCTTAGAGTAGCAGATTGACGGTGACCAACTTTAAGCAGAACTTGATTAATTTTCACACACATTTATTAAAACAATAAAAAATGTAGACATTACGTGACTTGATTCTGGATTCTGTTTACAATTGACCATCTGAAGTTCCTTTGGTCTTGGTACGTTAATCTTATTCTCACATATCTCTGATACTTGACAAAGTGTCTATACATTTATCTTCATGGCTATGTACAGGAATATGATAAGCTTATTAGGCGCAGACTGAAACTTGACTACAGACTAATGCAGACTGATGCAGACTGATGCAGACTGACTGATCGGAGGTCTGTACACTCGTTATAATACCTCGCGCGTTCAGGTATCACTGCGCGAGTGTGATCCGCGAGGAGAAAAGGTTCTACGTTAGCAGCAATCTCATTGGCTGCGTGACATATTAATACGCGGATCGGCGGAAGCAGAATTTGGTCCGTCTCTAAGGCAGCGCCATCTCTTAGTGTGGAGACGGACGAGCGCTGCGCCTGCGCTGTTGTGCCTAGCGGGGCGCGCTCTAATGGGAAAGTTGTGTACGCTCTGACTACGCGGAACTATGTACACCACACGAATGGAAATATTTTCCAAGAGTTTTGGTATCAGGGATCCGTGGTCTGCGATGCTTCTTAACGCAGTAGTAAAGGAACTATTCAAATCAGAATATCCTGGACTGAAGCACCCGCATGGATAGGCGCTCGCGTTAGCACACCGCTTCTGGGATTCGTGGAGGCGCGCCGATCCCGGATCGGATTCGCCCGGAGGACTAAGATGTGGTCCGGTGTGCGGCAGGGCTGGATGTGATTTTTAAGCGGATTTCCATATCGAGCTAGGTGAATAGCGGCTGGCACCGCACGCGCCGTCCCAGGTACACGATTCGGAAACATTTTGAAGACGTTATCATGCTTTCATATGGGATAACACAAAACGCAGACAGATGGAGTAAACAAATTGCGTCCCAGGGGAGAAGACGTGGCGACAGGAAGCATATTCGGCCACCCTCTACCACTAACATTACCAAATCCAGATTAATAAGCCGACCCCGGTAAGATACGTCCACGAAAAAAAAAGAAAAATTATTATGTAGTGCTGGACTGAATCAGAAGATGCTGAGGGAAATATATTAGCAAATACGACACGAAAAGTAGGCTACTAGATGAGTTCCGTTATTTGGGGAGCAAAATAATTGATGATGGCCGAAGTAGAGGGGATATACAAGGCATACTGGTGACAGCAATGACATCATTGCTGAGAAAGAGGTATTCGTTAACATCGTATGCAAATTTAAGTGTTATAGAATTTTTTCGGAAGATTTTTGTCTGGAGTATAGCATTATAAGGAAGTGAAGAGTTTAGACAATAAGACGAGAGAAGATTTTAAAACGTGCAGCTGTAGAACTGTAGAAGAATGCTGAAGTTTAGATGGGTAGATCGTGAACCTAATGAGGAAGTTACAAAAAAACTTTATACTCCTGGCAGCCACAGCTGTGGAAATACACCTTGAGAAATGAAGAACCGGAACAGCAATTAAATCTGTTGCTTCAATATGAGATCATTTAACAGTTATTGCGGTTGTTTATTTATCAAGATAACGAGGAGGTGCTGAATCTCATTGGGGAGAAAAGAAATTTTTGGCGCTGCTTGTCTAAAAGAAGATATTGGTTGAGAGAACACATCTGATGCATCAAGAAATTCTCAGTTTGTTGTTTGAGGGAATGTTGGGAGGAGAGGAGGAGGGGGAGGAGGTAAAAATTGTAGACCAAGGGCTGAGTACAGTAAGCAAATTCAAAACCACGTAGGTTTGCTGCAGCTATTCGTAGATGAAGAGGTTTCCACAGGGACAGTATGGAGAGCTGCATCTTCTGACCGGACGCCACAACAACAAAACCGTAACTACGATTTATTCGGTTTGCTACCCCAGTTACCTTGGTTCCTGCGAAACTGACTTGACAGCAGCGAAATAACGTCTCAAAATCATGTAGAAATTTTATAAATTACAGACGGTCACATGTCCGCAGCTCGTGGTCGTGCGGTAGCGTTCCTGCTTCCCACGCCCGGGTTCCCGGGTTCGATTCCCGGCGGGGTCAGGGATTTTCTCTGCCCCGTGATGACTGGGTGTTGTGTGATGTCCTTAGGTCAGTTAGGTTTAAGTAGTTCTAAGTTCTAGGGGACTGATGACCATAGATGTTAAGTCCCATAGTGCTCAGAGCCATTTGAACCATTTGAACAGACGGTTACCATTTGTAAAATCATTTATTTCTACGACCCAAGATTGCAGGCTTGGTCATGTGGCCATTATGAAATGGAAATAATTGCGTCTTAGGACATGTCAAAATCATCTGACCTACATGCGTGTCATCGTCACTCCGTAAGTTGGATCTTTAACCGTACGAACGCTAAATTTTTACCGTTACAGACGCAGCTTCGGATGTGACGATGACAAGCATATACGAGGTGCGACAATAAAGCAATGAGACTGGTTTTAGTTGCAAGATGTGGCAATCCTGCAGGCTTGCGTAGGCACAATATCTTTTACCTTTGTCTTTAAGCTGCTTCTAGTCCAAGCAGCACATCGATGCAACTGCTCAGTTGTGAGTTGGACTGTAAACACGTGTTTGTGTCCCTCGTCACGGAAATGGAACCGCATAATATTGCGCATCGATGTACCTTTTCTTTTTACGTTAAATTGGGTGAAAACGCGACGACAACTTACGGTAAGCTTCAGAAGGCTTTTTGGAGAGGAGGTTATGTCAAGAGCTCAAGTTTTTCGTTGGCGTAAAATGTTTAGTGAAGGCAGAACGAATGTTGAAGATGAAGATCGCAGTAGACGACCATCAACCTCCACGTGGCCAGGGTGCGTGGACTCGTACGATCTGATCGAAGATTAGCCGTGAAAATGATTGCAGAACAACTGAACATCACTCGAGAAACGGTTCGTCTAATAATAACTGAAGATCTTGGTATGAGAACGATTTGTGCAAAGATGGTTCCCCAAAATCTCACACCACAACAGCGAGAAACACGGAAAAATGTGGCAGCCAATCGGCAAGAGCAAACGGAAATCAATCCAGAATTGTTGAGCCATGTTATCACTGGTGATGAAAGTTGGTTTTTTCGGTACGATCCAGAGGCAAAACGCCTAAGTTTGCAATGGTGCTCAAAGGGATCACCCAGACCAAAAAAAGCTCGCATGTCAAAGTCAGAAGTGATATGCATGCTTGTGTGCTTCTTTGATTCCAGGGGAATATTTCATAAACAGTGGGTGCCTCCTGGACAAACAGTTAACCAATATTACTACAAAGAAATTTTAGAAAGACTTCGTGAAAGAGTTATTTGTGTCCGTGCCAACATTGCTGATAACTGGATTCTGCATCACGATAATGCGCCATCCCATACTTCTGTCAGTACAGCAATTTTTAACCTCAAAACAAATTTCAGTATGGAGTATTGGAGTATGACCGCACGAGGATTCTGGTACAGACGTCGAGATACTGGGACAGCGTTGTTAGAGAGGCCATCGAAATTCGCACCAATGACGACCTCATAAACCGGGACTGTGGCTATAATCTTAGCAAGGCTTGGGAACCAGCGATCGGGTTAATCAAGAGTAAATCGAGCAGACGTATAGTTGTGACGACCACGGCGGACAGAGCCATCACACCGACGTCATCTCAGACGCCGTCGCAATCTGTTCCACCGCGCGACCGTGGAGCTGGGCGCGGACGGCGGAGGGAGCGCGCCGCGGGCGGAGGGTATTTAAATCGGCCGCCGCCGCGACCGAACCCAGTTCCCTCTGAGCAGCCATAGCGTACGGATCTCCGTGCCGGCACGTTCACAGGAGCTCAGTCCGTCAGTTCACCTGATGATGGCGACATGTTTGATCGCCGAAATATTGTGCCCGTTGGACACTATAGACCGGCAGCATACCCGTGGATATTTTGATTATAAATTTCAGTACTACCACAGCCACCTTATTCACCAGATATCGTTCCGGGCGACTTTTTTCTTGTTTCCAAAAGTCAAAACGGCGGTCAAGGGAGACCTTTTTTAAACAACACAAAATGTCCAAAAAGCTGTGACGAGGATCTTGGAGGATATTACAGAAGATGAGTTCCAGAAATGTTACCATCAGTGCTAGAAGCGCTGGAAAAAGTGTGTGACATCGGAAGGGAACTACTTTGAAGGAGACAACACAAAACTTCATTAAAACGACAAGCAACATTTTTTTCACATCAGTCTCATTACTTTATTGTCGCGTTTTAACATGCGCTAAGGCACAATTCTTTCCACTCGATAATAGCCACATGGCCGAAACTGCAGAAGTGGGATATACAAATAAATGATTTTACAGCCAAAAGGCGACCATGGTGATTTTTACAGAAGAAACACACAGAAATCACAAAAGCGCACAACACGAAACTCAGAGCAACGTACAGATGAATAGATTCTGTCAAGTGACTGCCGTCGCTATGAGAATAGGTCTGCTACCACGGCACCGTTGTGCCGACTTTCCTCTGCCTTCAGCGAACCAATACACGGCGTGCGTATCGGCGAACTTGTTCGTCAGTAAACCTACTTAGGCTGCTATGTATCACTGTTAAACGTAGAACAAATATTACCGGAAAACCAAACTCCGAGACAAAACTGAGTAGCACTGAACGCAAGCTGGAAGACGCAGGGAAAAGTGGCTGTTACTTTTGTCAGCACCAAATATCGTGAGTGAATAAAGTAAGTTTGTTTCCAAACAAGACTCACAGAGCGTCCCGTAGACATCTGCACTGCTGTGCAGATTTTTAGTGGAATACAGATACAAATGATGATGATGATGATGATGGTCATGAGATACAAAGGCTAAACAGAGGTAAAAAGTTGAACGAAATGCAATTCCTCTGTAACGTTTGACCGGAGACCACGGAATCGTTATACAAAAATAGTCAAACATGTGTAAATAACTCCTGAAATTTAGTGGATGCAGTTTGGATGCATCTTGTATATCTTTTACTGTCAGTTTCAATTGAATCTCTCCTGTCGGTTAATATGCAAAGTGGAATTAAAGATCAGCTGACATCATTACTTATTCAACAAAAAACATGATCGCCGTTCGTGAAAGACACCCATCACTAAGAATTCCAACCACAAATCATTGTTGGTTCATAAATTCGAGAAAAATCTGTTCTAAAACTAGGGGATGATTCTTTTTTTTTCAATATTACACAAGTTTTCTTTGTTTGGCAAAACCATCGCCAAGCATATTCTGTTATAACACGTTCCAAATTAGTTTGATGATTATCAGGCCTGACAACAGTTCATGCGAAGATTACTAGCTTTTTTTTTATTATGTTTCAGTGGTGATTTCAAATCTGTAGTTTTCCTTTTTTTCTAATTCGCCCGAAAGCACTACAAGACGTATGACAATTTCTGTACTTGTTGGTCAGTAAAGAGGTTTTTTACAGGAAAAGATGAAACATCAAAGCTAATAAACTTCTCTTGGAAAATAGCACCAAATACGGGAATATGAGAGCCTAACAATAAAAAATGATTTATGTATAGAACCATAAAAAAGCGCAGTCCGTACCTATGATTTATTTCCAGTATAATGACAATCATCATTTGCACATGAAAGGATCAACTGCGGGAAATGGATATACTCGTGCGTACAATAATATGTTAGTATAACAGAGCAGATGCTAAGAAATTTTTCTTGCGAGTAACCGCGAAATGTAGATATGTATGTACGAAAATATTGTTACTTTACTTAAGACAACACTTGCTAAGTAACTGCATAACCATTACTCGTGCAACTATGGGATTGGAGACTTCGTCATCAATCAGTAGCACGTCCAGATGCATAATGTAAACTTTCTAATCCAAAGTCTTCACAGTTTCAATTGCAGCTCATATTTTGTGCATGAAATTTTCCGAGTTTTCCGGTGTAATTATTGGGCGAAACGTAATGGACAACGGTATCTCCACGTCGAACATCCGAAGCACTCGTGTTGCTCAATAAGTTAACAAATTTTTCATGGTTCTGTTCTGCATTCGAGCACAGTACGCAAGGGAATGGATTATTTGTAACAAGGAAAAATAGCCAATAGCTCTACAAGAGCTCGAGTGTTCTCTATACCAACGAAGAAAAATTATCGTGTATCTGGCTGAAGTCAAGCTGTTTGAACCCACGCAGAGAACTGCAGCTCAACAGCACTGTTTCCTTCCAGATATTTCCACTGGAAATTTGAGATCGATTCCAAAACATGTTTAGGCAGCCGGCTGTGAATTGTGATGTCCCTTAAACACGAAAGATCTTTAACAATATTAATAGATGGAAAATTCAGTATCGAATTGTAACGCGGCCATCGGTATTTACTATAAACTGTGTCAGTTTATTGAAAACATGACTGTGTTAACATCGGGCTATCCGAGAGTCAGTTATAATAAAATTTCTGTACGCACGGTAAAATTATTCCAGTTTCATGATCACTTACTCATAACTGGTAATTAGAATGAAACGAAAGAGCTGTCACAGATGGAAGGCTGACGTGGAGTAGTTAACGATGCGTTACATTGAACCACTGGATCACATAATAATAACTACATTAATCCTTGACACTGTTACGCACTCGCGTTAAATGCTATTCATGGACTAATCAAAACAACTATTCATGCAGTATGATTTACTGCAATTACTGCAACAGCATGCACCTAATAAAAAAAATGGTTCAAATGGCTCTGAGCACTATGGGACTTAACAGCTATGGTCATCAGTCCCCTAGAACTTAGAACTACTTAAATCTAACTAACCTAAGGACAGCACACAACACCCAGCCATCACGAGGCAGAGAAAATCCCTGACCCCGCCGGGAATCGAACCCGGGAACCCGGGCGTGGGAAGCGAGAACGCTACCGCACGACCACGAGATGCGGGCCACACCGAATAAAACTTTTTGCTTGTGTGCCGACATAATTTATAATGAAGGGTTGTGAAAATAGTAAAAGAAATCAGTTAATTACACTGTATTTTATTCCTTAGTCTCAGAATGTGAACGTAAAACGTCAGTGGGAATGTGCACTTTACGAGTTATAATAACTTGCTGGATTTTTGCTGTGACGTCGCTGTTTAGTAGCAGATAAATAACTTCCATATCCTCCCTCGTTCCTTTTAGTCTGTGTTATGATAATTATTACATAGTGGTTCATCTCACCTTGTAGTATCTCCATATATAGTCACTTCATAAACATTCCTCCATACGTATTTCACCGATCATCATAGAATGCTAACAGTCCCACTCAGGGCATACGTCATTGTCACAACAAACCTACCGCACAGATATTACTTCAACAGTTGTTTCTATAAAATAAAAGACTTAGCCTAACTAGTGCAGCTCTCACACAAATACAATAAATATTCTACATCGTTTTTAAGCACACGTTATACGTTTCAGTATAGTTTCACTTTCCAATCGATTATACAAATAATATTATCCACAAATACTAAAGTGCTCAGACAGTAATTACATAAACACTTTCTTACGCTCCCAACAGATGGCGTTACTGGTTACAGTCCCAGAAAAGTGGCTCATATTTTGAAATATTCCAAATCCTATTATGGTTTGAGGTTAACAAACTAGCGAATAAACTTTATGCTGTGCTTCAATGCTTCGCAAGTGAGTGACTTTAAATGTATGTTACTGTCTTGATATAACTGTGTCGTTACACAGTGAGTTAGAAAATAGACACATCGATGTTGTGAATAAATACATGCACACTAATGTGGCTGCTTGCACTGTAGCCATCCTTCGTACAAGCTTCCAGGAAAGACGGCATGGAGACCATTAGGCTGGAAAAAGAACTCAGGTGGAGAACCGTCTCCAATAACCTCGCTATAGCAAGGAAGGTAAACCCTAACACTCCTTTATTTCTTCAGTTAGAGTGGGTGAATCGTTTTAAGAATCAACTCCACGGTTTGCCTTAAATGATTTAGAGACAAATAGAAAACTCAAATCACAAGAGGCGCTTTGAATCCCAATCTTTCCGAAAACTTCCCACTTTGTTGCTTTCACAGTGACATGTCTTTCAGTGCTTGGAGGATGGCTTTTTCATGAGTGTGTAAGGGCAAAGCAATTGCCACTAGAGAGCAGCACGAAAGATCTTCAGCAATATCTGCTCATTTGCGTCGCGTGTAACCTGCTCTGGCTAGAGGATGAGAGTTGCCCATTGCTTGCCGCCATTCTGTTAATAACGGTGAAACGCAGAGTTGGTGTGTGACTTGCTCTCTGCTCCACACTGCCCGCGGCTAATCGTCTGCTGTGCCGTTTACGCCGTGTACGAGTACATCACGGCCGTAGCCGGATGTTCCCAGGACACACACACACACACACACACACACACACACACACACACACACACACACATTGCGCTTCAAGAGCAAACAGCTCGTTGCCCGATTTTACGTTGTATACTGAACGATGGTCTGTAACTTCTAGAGTTTACTGGCGCTATAGCCTAGAAGTCTTGAGGATCGCCGAGAAACACTTCACGAGCTCCGAAATGGAATGATACTACTTATAAGTACGATATGTTTCAACATAGCGAGAGATGGTCCATTTAAGTACAAAGAAGCTATGCTCATTATTATGACCATTCATTTCAGAGAAGTAGCAAGGGTCTGAATATTCTGGCTGATCTACGATTATTATTAAGTGCAGTGCAGTAGTTCTCATTTTCCTTCAAATTTTACGTTGAAATTATTTCTTATGCAGAATGTCATAAAGCCATGATCTATGGAATACACAACAAACCGTAATTTAGTAGCAAAAATAATGTGGTCGCCAAAAGAAGCTGAGTCAACAGTGCACCAACAGCACAGCACAGCACATAAAAAGTAACATCTGAAAAAAACACCATCTATATGATACAAAGACGGTAGTATCCTCCCAAACTAATGACATGTATGGTTAATATCTGCAGTCATTTTCCTCAGTTGCTACTTGAGTTATGCTTATGAGAGTTTCTATCATCTGTCATTTACAACGAAATTTTATCAGTTAATACCAAAGATATTACAACTAATCACGTTAGGTATCTTCAGTGATCTACAAAGAAATAAAGAGATAAATGTTTAACTATAAACATGTTGTTATGTGGTACGCACCACTTCCTGGCGGCACATCTTAATATTGTCGATTACAGAATTCAGCACTTACTTTAGGTCTCTTATGCTTCGTGTGTGCCCATTGGGCTGTTGTTTAACCCTCTGAGTGCCAACAATATAAGAAAAAATAGATTTGAAAATTTTTCACGATATTAACATTTATCATCATATTAAGCAACGAATAAAAGAAGAAATGGCCACAAAGTGAACAATCGACTGTTTTGCAGTTATGGTTTCAGTTTGGAGCCACTGTGCTATAAACTTTTCAGCCACCCATCATTTCACGAGATATATTTGAAAACAATCTCGCATTTTTGATAGACATAATCCCATATCTCTAAACTTCCTTGAGCTCACAATGCCTAAAACAAATTATAGTGCTAAACAACAAGTAAAAATAGGCCGAAATTTTATAAAGTTATATCAAAAGCACATCTTACTCCAATGGTTAAACTTCGAAATTACTCATAACAGCCGGCCGGAGTGGCCGGGGGGGGGGGGGGTTCTAGGCGCTACAGTCTGGAACCGCTGCGACCGCTACGGTCACAGGTTCGAATCCTGCCTCGGGCATGGATGTGTGTGATGTCCTTAGGTTAGTTAGGTTTAAGTAATTCTAAGTTCTAGGGGACTGATGACCTCAGATGTTACATCCCATAGTGCTCAGAGCCATTTGAACCATTTTTTTCTAGGGGACTGATGACCTCAAAAGTTAAGTCCCATAGTGCTCAGAGCCATTTGAAGAACCACTCATAATAACAGCAGTACAAACTCAAATTCGCGTAACAATAACTTTATTCAGAATTACTTCCACTGTCAATGATCTTCTTAGTGAGACAAAAGTGTCACTATCTCCTGCAACCTCGTAGTACAATCTCCTACAAGCACGTAGCATAATCTGCCGCGCGGGATTAGCCGAGCGGTCTAGGGCGCTACAGCCATGGACTGTGCTGCTGGTCCCGGTGGAGGTTCGAGTCCTCACTCGGGCATGGGTGTGTGTGTTTGTCCTTAGGATAATTTAGGTTAAGTATTGTGTAAGCTTAGGGACTGATGACCTTAGCAGGTAAGTCCCATAGGATTTCACACACACACACACACACACACACACACACACACACACACACACACATCTCCGCGCCGACTACTGCTTTGAACGCAGTGAGTGACTTCTACAATGCACCTACGTCCACAGAAGTACCTCTGCGTACGTGCGTGTTTGGCAAAATCATGGTCTTCTTGTATAAAATATAATGTTACTCTCGAGCGTCTTATTCAACGAGTTGTTTTCAAGTATGTCCGTGGCTATATGACTGTGCACTACATAGAGTGGCACAACGGTTTATAATATTATATGATTAAAATTCAGAAAATGCTCTTCTGCTGATGATTTCAGGTAACCATATGGATGTAGATGTTGATTTGGAAATAAAATCATCCCACACAAGGGATACGATCGACAGCAACGTTTATTACGCTGCTCATGTCTTATCTTACAAAGAAAGCACAAGCCTTTCCTTGTTTATCCCGACCGGCCCGTCACGTGCAGCCGTCCTTCGCAGACACCTGCCTGCAGAACGTCAGCTAGCACGCGACGGACCGCGCTGATGCTCCGGCTTCCTCCTCGCCGCCACTTACTGGCAGCCGCTGCTCCGCCAACACCACGGTACTCGTTAGCCGCTCCTCAGACCGCAGCCACGCTCTTTACAGCCCCTCAGGCAAAAAGCCGACATCGCTCTAACGGTCCTCAAGTGCGAACTGACGGCGTCACTTTACCACGGAATGTTCACGTTTTTCTGTTCACCCAGAGCCGTTATATCTATAACGGTCCTAAATGCTACTCGCTGCATACAATGATGAGCCAGAACTTTATGACCACCGACCTACTATCGATATAAAACCGTCCAGGCAATAGCAGCATCACCTGGCGAGGAAGGATTGCTAATGAAACACACGGACTGCGCGTGTAGCATCAGTGAGCGTGCTGTCCATGTGTAGAATGGGGAAGACGCGCGATCTACTGCATGTGAGTTTGACCGAGAGCATATTGTGATGGCCCGAAGGCTCGGCACGAGCATTTCGGAAACTGAATTACTTGTAGGGTGTTAGAGGGTGCTGTAGTGGCGAAAGAAATGTGAAACCACGTGCACACGTCGTGAGATTGGGCGGACATCCCTCATTACAGATGTCGGACGTCATAGGTTGAGTAAAACAGGACAGGTGGCGATCTGAGGCGGAACTACACTCCTGGAAATTGAAATAAGAACATCGTGAATTCATTGTCCCAGGAAGGGGAAACTTTATTGACACATTCCTGGGGTCAGATACATCACATGATCACACTGACAGAACCACAGGCACATAGACACAGGCAACAGAGCATGCACAATGTCGGCACTAGTACAGTGTATATCCACCTTTCGCAGCAATGCAGGCTGCTATTCTCCCATGGAGACGATCGTAGAGATGCTGGATGTAGTCCTGTGGAACGGCTTGCCATGCCATTTCCACCTGGCGCCTCAGTTGGACCAGCGTTCGTGCTGGACGTGCAGACCGCGTGAGACGACGCTTCATCCAGTCCCAAACATGCTCAATGGGGGACAGATCCGGAGATCTTGCTGGCCAGGGTAGTTGACTTACACCTTCTAGAGCACGTTGGGTGGCACGGGATACATGCGGACGTGCATTGTCCTACTGGAACAGCAAGTTCCCTTGCCGGTCTAGGAATGGTAGAACGATGGGTTTGATTACGGTTTGGATGTACCGTGCACTATTCAGTGTCCCCTCGACGATCACCAGTGGTGTACGGCCAGTGTAGGAGATCGCTCCCCACACCATGATGCCGGGTGTTGGCCCTGTGTGCCTCGGTCGTATGCAGTCCTGATTGTGGCGCTCACCTGCACGGCGCCAAACACGCATACGACCATCATTGGCACCAAGGCAGAAGCGACTCTCATCGCTGAAGACGACACGTCTCCATTCGTCCCTCCATTCACGCCTGTTGCGACACCACTGGAGGCGGGCTGCACGATGTTGGGGCGTGAGCGGAAGACGGCCTAACGGTGTGCGGGACCGTAGCCCAGCTTCATGGAGACGGTTGCGAATGGTCCTCGCCGATACCCCAGGAGCAACAGTGTCCCTAATTTGCTGGGAAGTGGCGGTGCGGTCCCCTACGGCACTGCGTAGGATCCTACGGTCTTGGCGTGCATCCGTGCGTCTCTGCGGTCCGGTCCCAGGTCGACGGGCACGTGCACCTTCCGCCGACCACTGGCGACAACATCGATGTACTGTGGAGACCTCACGCCCCACGTGTTGAGCAATTCGGCGGTACGTCCACCCGGCCTCCCGCATGCCCACTATACGCCCTCGCTCAAAGTCCGTCAACTGCACATACGGTTCACGTCGACGCTGTCGCGGCATGCTACCAGTGTTAAAGACTGCGATGGAGCTCCGTACGCCACGGCAAACTGGCTGACACTGACGGCGGCGGTGCACAAATGCTGCGCAGCTAGCGCCATTCGACGGCCAACACCGCGGTTCCTGGTGTGTCCGCTGTGCCGTGCGTGTGATCATTGCTTGTACAGCCCTCTCGCAGTGTCCGGAGCAAGTATGGTGGGTCTGACACACCGGTGTCAATGTGTTCTTTTTTCCATTTCCAGGAGTGTGTATTTTCGCATTCGGAACAGAAAGTTGGTGACTGAAATTTCGCAAATAGATCTCGCCCCGACGAAAAAGTCTTTGCTTTAATGACTTCCATCCCAACTCGCGTTTCATATCTGCCACACTCTCTCCCCTATTACGTGATAATACAAAACGAGCTGCCCTTTCTTGCACCCTTTCGATGTCCTCCGTCAAACCCACCTGGTAAGGATCCCACACCGCGCAGCAATATTCTAACAGAGGACGAACGAGTGTAGTGTAAGCTGTCTCTTTAGTGGACTTGTTGCATCTTCTAAGTGTCCTGCCAATGAAACGCAACCTTTGGCTCGCCTTCCCCACAATATTATCTATGTGGTCTTTCCAACTGAAGTTGTTCGTAATTTTAGCACCAAGGTACTTAGTTGAATTGACAGCCTTGAGAATTGTACTATTTATCGAGTAATCGAATTCCAACGGATTTCTTTTGGAACTCATGTGGATCACCTCACACTTTTCGTTATTTAGCGTCAACTGCCACCAGCCACACAATACAGCAATCTTTTCTAAATCGCTTTGCAACTGACACTGGTCTTCGGATGACCTTACTAGACGATAAATTACAGCATCATCTGCGAACAACCTAAGAGAACGGCTCAGATTGTCACCCAGGTCATTTATATAGATCAGGAACAGCAGAGGTCCCAGGACGCTTCCCTGGGGAACACCTGATACCACTTCAATTTTACTCGATGATTTGACGGCTATTACTACGAACTGCGACCTTCCTGACAGGAAATCACGAACCCAGTCGCACAACTGAGACGATACCCCATACGCCCGCAGCTTGATTAGAAGTCGCTTGTGAGGAACGGTGTCAAAAGCTTTCCGGAAATCTAGAAATACGGAATCAGCTTGAGATCCCCTGTCGATAGCGGCCATTATTTCTTGCGAATAAAGAGCGAGCTGCGTTGCACAAGAACGTTGTTTTCTGAAACCATGCTGATTACGTATCAATAGATCGTTCCCTTCGAGGTGATTCATAATGTTTGAATACAATATATGTTCCAAAACCCTACTGCAAACCGACGTCAATGATATAAGTCTGTAGTTCGATGGATTACTCCTACTACCCTTCTTAAACACTGGTGCGACATGCGCAATTTTCCAATCTGTAGGTACAGATCTATCAGTGAGCGAGCGGTTGTATATGATTGCTAAGTAGGGAGCTATTGTATCAGCGTAATCTGAAAGGAACCTAATTGGTATACAATCTGGACCTGACTTGCCCGTATCAAGCGATTTGAGTTGCTTCGCAACCCATAAGGTATCTACTTGTTCTGGTTGATCAGTGTAGAAAGTCGGTCGACGGAACATATCGTGGTGCCGATTTCGACATGGTGGCTGCGTGGGATGGCCGCGCGGTCTGGGCGCCTTGTCATGGTTCGCGCGGCTTGCCCCCGTCGGAGATTCGAGTCCTCCTTCGGGCATGGTTGTATGTCTGTGTTGTCGTTAGTTTAAGTTAGATTAAGTAGTGTAACACAAATTTCCAATTTTTTCAACATGGTGTGAACGCGCGGACGCGGGCGCCATTCAAAACATGGTGTTCAGAGTGGTTTCCAAAGGCTTCCTATCATATGTAGGAAAATGTGAGAGCTCTATGGCGTTCTCACTTGAAATATATGGTTTGAGACTAGCATTACAAGCTTCTGTGAGGACTGTGTGATGTATAGTAGCATTTTGGAGCAGAGTGTGCGCCGTTTAAAATGTCGTGGCGGATCAAAACAGCGTACTGGACTAGGACTCGAGTATGGCAGCTTGCTTGTCATGTAAAATTCTCTTAAAAATCTCAGCTACTCAGGAGCGACTCACGACAAGCCATCACAGCTTTACATCTGTCAGTAATTGGCTCCTACTTTTCTTTAGACTTACTTGCGGGACTAGCACTGCATAAGAAAAGGTATCGTGGAAAAAATGATTTAGCTACAGCACAGGGCAATGCTTGCCCAGCATCGTTAAGTATGGAAAGTAGGAGGGAGTTAAAGGAAAGCTTTGAGGACGGGTTTTGGCTTGTGGCTGAAGTAAGAAAGTTTCCTGTGAAGGGCAAGGTTCCGAGTTCGAGTCCCGATCGGGTACATAGCTTTAATGGACCAGGAACTTCCATAGCTGCGTTGTCATGAACAGTTTCGAAATTGGGCGATTCCTCGCCTCTTGCTGGTTCACACAGCGTGAGCTGATCAAGTGGGGACGCAGCTCCTTTATTTGTCGCTGGAGTGGGAGTGGGGGGGGGGGGAGGGCAGAAAGAGAAAGAGAGAGAGAGAGAGCCAGGAAGCGATGCATGCAGCCCCCACTCCCACTCATGCGGCCCACACGGCCACCGCTAAGGTGCGCGCCTTTCTGGAGAGGGTCCCTCGTTCCAGTTTTCTCCCTCTCTCTCTCTCTCCAGAGACAAGCAGTGACTCATTTCCGCGTTAGTTACCGGTACCTACACAATTCAAACACGCCCAACATCTTCCTACATGCGAGGCACCAGCATTTATGCCCACAGTTCCGCTATGCTCTCTCGATGTCTCGCATGCCCCTCCTCCCAACCACTTCCCCACCCCATTAAACTTCTTGTTTGGCTTAACCTTCCATGTAAGATTTCAAAGTAATTATCTCTGTCAACTGCAATATCATACTTGTTTGATTCTGAAAATATGAATCTAGCTCACTGAAATACTGTAGTCGCTCCCCCCTCCCCCTTAACTGAGTGGTTAGCGAGTCTGACTGCCATGCAGCGGGCCCGGTTTCGATTCCCGGCCAGGTCGGAGATTTCCTCCGGTGCTGTGTTGTCGTCATTATCATTTCATCGCCATCGACGCACAAGTTGCTCAGTGTGGCGTCAACTGAAAAGTCACGCAACTCTGCAGCCTAACTTCCTCAGGTAGGGTTCCCCGCCATCAATGCCATACGATCATTTGATTTCAAGTACTGTGGACTGAAATCACCTCTCTGCGCTCAGAAAATTAATATCTATCAAAAAGATTCATACTATTTCAAAAGACTACATTTTTTTCCCAGTCACTGCTTAAATTATGAATAAAAATTAGTTACAATCACGGCCGAAGACTCACAGTATAAAGAGCCTGCTTCGATCTGCCAACAGCTTTGTCAAAGAGGTTGGAGGAGTGGACAGAGGTTCAGGGCACTCTTGTGCTCTTGGCACGGGTTGGTTCAAATGGCTCTGAGCACTATGGGACTCAACTGCTGCGGTCATAAGTCCCCTAGAACTTAGAACTACTTAAACCTAACTAACCTAAGGACATCACACACATCCATGCCCGAGGCAGGATTCGAACCTGCGACCGTAGCGGTCGTGCGGTTCCAGACTGTAGCGCCTTTAACCGCTCGGCCACTCCGGCCGGGCTTGGCACGGGAAACCGACCCCAAAAGGCGGAAGGATCAGTAACGATCAATGATAAGAAGACAACAGAAACCATTGCATTAAAGGCATAAGGTTTATGATGATCTGTCCGTTGGCAAAAGATTCCTGATTAGTCCCTCATATGGACCTCGGGGAGAGCACTGCCAAATGGAGGTATCGTGAGAAAAAAGGGTATCCAACGAGAAAGTAACATTCGACGGGCAGTGTGTGTAATGTTGTAAGTTCGAACTTCACAGGGAAGCTAGAAAATTTGAAACGGGAAATACAAAGGCTCAATCTAGATATATTACGGGTCAGTGAAGCTAAATAGGAAGCAGATAAAGGTTTCTGGTCTGGCGACTATAGGGTAATATTCGAGAACGGCAAGATTCGTTGTGAGTGGAAAGGTAGGGCAGAGACTGAGACACTGTGAACATTTCAGTGATGCGGATGTTCTCATAGCAGGAGTACATACCGACGTCACATACCGAAGTCACAAGGTGAAGAGAAAGTATGTACGGATGCTGGACGAGGAAATCAGTATGTAAAGGGAGATAATAATCTAATAAGCATGGGGGTTGGAATGTGATTGTAGGCGAAGAAATATAAAGAATGTAAGTGAAAATTTGGGTAGGTAGCAGGAAAGAGAGCAGGAAGGAAGAAGTACGAGGGCTGTTCAGAAAGTAAGCTCCGATTGATCGCGAAATGGAAACGACTATGATAATCCGATAAAGCTTTGCACAGATGTGTTGGGCAGTGTGTCTAGTATGACCCTAGATAGCATCACGTCACTCCTCTCATTTCTGAGCTCACAGTGATCGCGTAAAGTTGTCTAGAGAATAGTGTCTCCCGCCAAGTACGAGGACCTGGTGAGAAATTTCGCCTGAAGCTATACAGCCAACATTACATAACTGTCGTGCAGTTTCTTCTACAAGGCAATATTCTCAGCCGCATTCTGAAGGGGCAATGAAGATGCTCCTGCATCGTTTTCAATTGGAAATGTTTGACTACCCACAATACATCCCGTAATTGACTACCCCTGCGTTTCATTTCTGCTCACATGAACCGCTGGCTATGAATACAACATTTTGGCACAGAAAACGTAGAGAATTGGCGGAAAGCACTGGCGGCTGTCTTTTATGATGAGGGTATTGGAAAGTTGGTACAACGCTACGACAAATGTCTTAGTCAGAGCGGCAACTACGTAGAGAAGTAGCTGGATGGTGTAGCTAACTGTTAAAAATAAAACATTTCTAATTTTCACTGTGGTTCCCATTTCGCGATCAATCGGAGCTTACTTTCTGAACAGCCCTCGTAGGTAATGAGGACTAGCAGAAATGAAATAAGTGATAAATTTAAAACTGGTGGCCAGAAAGTAGACAAAATGAAGGAGTGATGTAGCCTCTGAAGTAAAATAACAGATGAACGAGGTAAAGAGCACGTAAAAACCAGACTAACACAGGCAAAGCGGGCATTCCTGACCGAAAGTAGTCACCTGGTGTCAAAGGTAGACCTTTATCTGAGGAAGACGTTTCTGAGAGTGCACGTTCAGAGCGCAGTATTGTATGCAAAATGAATCTTGGGCTACGGGAAAGGCATAAAAGAAGACATCCAACCGTTTGAGACGTGGTGCTATAGAAGGTTGTTGGAAATTAAATTGACTGATAAAGTACGAAGTGAGAATTTATGAATATAAATTGAAAGTTTTGCTTAGCACCAGTTGTACGTCGATGGTTTGTGTGGTTGCCACTACGGTTCTTCCTGACGCAGTTAGCTCGCTCGTTTATCTGGCTTTTTCCACAACTGCGAGAGGCTGCTAAAAATTTCGTTTTAATGCAGGACGGAGCACCACCGCCATGTCACCTTCATGTAAAACCATTTACTACCAATAAGCTGCCTGCATTGACCATTAGCCTCCTATATCGTCTGATCTGACGGTATATGAGAGTTCGTGAGAAACTCCCTCTACGTTCCTCCCATTCTAACTATTTTTCCAGCAAGAGCAGGGCATACGTTAACTCTCTACGCGCTCACAAAAATAACGGACGAGCCTGACTATCGTCAAGATGTGTGAAATGCGTCCGTTGTAAGACACATTAAACATTTATAAAAGGTAAACGAAAGCTTTGATCCTAAAGTTAATTGTAATAAATACTCCATGGTGATAAGTGCATACTTGTAAAGTTACATCGATAGAAATTCGGATGATTCTTTTCAAAATAAAAAAAAAAAAAATGTTCTCCTGTGCGTAAGTTAAAGCAGACCCAAATTTTCTTCATGTGGAATTTTTTGGGAAATCGGATGAATCTTTCTAAAACACCTAGATTACTCTTCCGGCAGCTACAGCAATGCCTAACAGGGCAAGCACCCCAGTTAGAATGGCTAAAACCGAATAATAATGATTTTAGAATACTTAGAGGTGTTGCCGTATCAACAAACAAAGGTATTTACCTATATAACGCAGCATGTGTAAACAATCACAGTTAACGAATCTACAGAAGCAGAAAGCGCTGATTCAGTAACAGAGTTTAACAGACTTACATTTCTAGTGGATTCACAGGAGTCATAAACTTGCTATTATTTTAATAATGGATGATACTCTTATCCGAGAGGTTTTTAAAAATATTTATTATTAAAGTCTGCATTGCAAATATTAAGGGTTGATTATTAGCTTCGATGATAAGCAGCTATTATCGTCAGAACTAAAACTAAAATAAAAAACATTAATAATTAACCATTTCTTTAGATGATAACGATAGAAAAATATTACAAACAAAAACAATTGAATTCGTACCTGAATATTGAAATAACATAGCTCGATATTATTGAAACTATAAGTAGTGTCTAATTAAACGTAGGCAAAGTCATACAATGAAGGTAACAGCACAAATGTACACTTGTGCGAAAATTTCGTGGCATCTAGCATTACACTGAACTCACTATGCAAGATGCAGAAACACGCGTCATGAGTGATGAGTAGGGGAGAAGGAAGGTAGGACGGAAGAGAAAACATACTGATGCTGCGCATTGTTAAAATATAACAGGAATAGTCTAAAAACCATAATGCAATTAATTTGACATTAAGAAGCAAATTAGACTCTACACTTAACATTAATACAAATACGTCTTGTTAAAATTTATAATGGCATCAAATGCGAGAAAATGCTAAGTAGTCATCTTCAGTCCAATACTTAAATGTGCTAAAATTCCACAAGGCAACAAGCAATACTAATTATTTCTCTATTAATGTCAAGATAAACCGCAACAGTTTGAGCATTATTCATTTTATTGCCAGTTTCTCTCTTTAGGTGACAACATTTTCAGGTATTCATTTCCCTGGTGGCAACACGTTAAAGATTCAAAGTTCCACTCACGACCGAGCGTCAGCACAAAGGTGATTCCAGCGTTTGCTAATTATTTCTGCGTTACTCATTCGAGACCCGCAAATGACGATTTAAACTAGGGAGTTCTCCTGTCAAAAAAGGTGTCGTTTCAGGTAGCCGTGTTGCATAGATTCTGGTCTCTGTATCCAGGACACGTGATCCAGAACTTTCCCTCTCCGCCAGGCAAATAGCCAAGAATGCGAGTAGGCGGGCGGCGGACGTGCTTGGCTGCAAACAGGCCAGCCTACAGCCGTCGAAATTTTTGTGACGACGAGAGAGAGAGAGAGAGAGAGAGAGAGAGAGAGAGAGAATGAATCTGCGACAAGTCGGCTGGCAGTGGACACCGCTGCCGGGGCAAAAATCACAAGCGGAGCGAAATCACTGCCTGTAGAGCCTTGTCTGAAAGTGGAGCGTAGTGGACCTCTGGCGGTCGCTAAGTACACTACACCAGCACGGTCTGCTGCCTCGTAGAGTACTTGGACAGAAACCGGACGCTCCTACTATACTGCTGCATTTTGGTGGTTTCACAACATATCTGTACACCGCAGAGCTATTCATACGACCACGAAGATGAGATTTAATCCCGGCAGTTTTCATTTTCCTTTATTTCGTCTACAACTTAGGAATTCTGACCCATGTGACTGCAACAACTGAGATTTGGGGACATTAATCACTTAATCTTCGCCTTGCCGAAGTGCGAACAACACCGAGATCAATTCCTCCCAGAACTTATCAATCTTAGGATTACATTTCCAACAAGCATTATTAGTCTTCTAATACGGAATAAATTGAAGAAAGACGAAAGTAATGAGTAATAGCAGAAATGAGAACAGCGAGAAACTTAACATCAGTATGGTCACAAAGTAGACGAAGTTAAGGAGTTCTCCTACCTAGGCAGCAAAATAACCAATGGCGGGCCTCCGGGTTACCCGCGAGGTCTCGAGCGTCATGCACGGTTCGCGCGGCTCCCCCTGTCGGAGGTTCGAGTCCTCCCTGCATGAATGTTGTCCTTAGTGTAGTTAGCTTAAGTTAGATTAAGTAGTCTGTACGTCTAGGGACCGATGTTCTCAGCAGTTTGGTCCCATAGGAACCTACCACAAATTTCCAAAAGCTAATGGCGTACGGAGCAAGGATATCAAAAGCAGGCTGGCACTGATAACAAGGGCATTCCTGGCCAAGAGAAGTCTATTAGTATCAAACACAGAGCTTATATGTTCATGTAAAAGCTTATATGTTCATGTATAAGTTAAAGAAACTGAAATTTTAACTGTTAATGGCTACATAATGTACTCACGCTGAAAGCCAAATAAATTTAAAAAATAATTAAACAATGGGGAGAGCCTCGTCCCGCGTGCTACTCGAATCCAGTTTAGTCATAACATTATTTCTTCCTTTCTTTTTCTGAGTGTGGAGGCAATATCGATAATATTACATGCAAAGCAGTATCCGACTTCAACTTCTAAATGGCAGGAGAATGAGTTGCAGCTTGGAGAAGGATTGATCTAAGAAAGACCACGAAAGCGGTCAGAAGACAGGTGAAGCCAAATGCGAATCTAATACTTCAGATCAAGACAAGCCCGCTCGGCATTTACGAAGTGAATTTGCGGGTGATGAGGGTACAGCGACCTGTATTATCAGTTAATTCTTTTATTAGCCATGATCGGAATAAAACATATTACAATTTTCTGACAACCGGTTCTGTTGTTTGACAACCATTTCAGAACATGCTTCCTAAGGAGTCTGTACCTGAGTACAATGTTATCCATATCATCGTTATTAAGTTTATTAAGTCCTTAATGAAAAGTTAGTCAAGATCGGTTGTTAACCTTTAAAACCTGCAGAAGACTTCAGCTTCCAGGATTCCACACGAAAACTGTTTTTACCTTTGAATTTAGTACTGCTCTAGTTGTTGTTTCAAGGAGTGCTCATTCGATAATCAGTATCTGTAATATGGTCAGTCTAACAGTTACACCTGTCCGCCTCGGCAGCTGTGCTGCCAGCAAAGCAGTCTGCTAACCAAAAGGACGGGGATTCGATTCCCGGCCTGGTGGGAGGGTTTCTCCTCTCTGGGACTGGATGTTGTGTTGTCCTTACGTTCGTATCGTCAAAACTGACATTCCACTTTTGAGTTGGCTATTTGGGCACTTCCAGGAAGCCAATAAATTAAAGATAAAAAAAACAGCTGTTGCATCAATCACATCAAGCGGACACACGGCAGCCGATTATGCTATGAAACCTTTCTTTACGCAAACATTTCCTTTTCTCGTGAGTGGATCTATATTCTGAAACAACGTAAAATTAAATAGTTCAAGCAAATGTATAAAGGATGAGATGCCTTCATTTTGCTTTGCAATGGTGTGCCGGCCACTCCCGCTTTGATTTATGGCGTTATCGGAAAGCGCCGTTCCATGACGATAGAGTGCGAGGAATAAACATATTGTTAACTGTGCATCTCTAGTTCGCTGAACTTATTCAATTTGTATTGATTTGTGAGAGATCAAGCAAATCACAGTGGTACCTATACTTTTGAATATATAAGACAATGAGTTATTGAAATTCTGAATTCATTAATCCCCAGTCATTGGCTTCGTGCATGGCAAGAAATGCAGCAAATATTTAAAGATAACGTCAGTTTATATATATTGATAGCGTAATTTACATTACGGTATAACAACAGAGTATAATTCACGGTTTCATCACCTGACGATAATGATTTTGTATTTCGCTTAACATGATGCTGTGAACATTTTTATGAAACTGATGATGGTCGGACGACTGAATTTTACCAGCAGCTCAAGGCTGTAATATGATATTTATCATAAATCTCTTTCATGAGTTTCAAAAAGGTTTGAACACAATGAAGAGGTTATGGCGGTTTGCCTATTCTCCAAAATTGTACTTCAAGGATAGTTGTCTGCCACACACCATAAATTGGCTTCTAGAGTGTAGACGTAGATCACTCTCTCAGCGCTGACCGGGATTGCCCCTATATGTACATTTACATCTACATCAGTACTACGCAATCTACCTGGCGTGTGTGGCGGAAGGTACTTCTGGTACCACTAATTAATTCCTCCTCCGACCTCCCCAGGCAGAGTTCCAGCAACGAATGGCACGTGGGAAGAATGATTGTCGGTAAGCCTCTGTATTAGCTGTAATATCGAGAATTTTTTCTTCGTGATCATTTCGCGAGATATACACTCCTGGAAATTGAAATATGAACACCGTGAATTCATTGTCCCAGGAAGGGGAAACTTTATTGACACATTGCTGGGGTCAGATACATCACATGATCACATTGACAGAACCACAGGCACATAGACACAGGCAACAGAGCATGCACAATGTCGGCACTAGTACAGTGTATATCCACCTTTCGCAGCAATGCAGGCTGCTATTCTCCCATGGAGACGATCGTAGAGATGCTGGATGTAGTCCTGTGGAACGGCTTGCCATGCCATTTCCACCTGGCGCCTCAGTTGGACCAGCGTTCGTGCTGGACGTGCAGACCGCGTGAGACGACGCTTCATCCAGTCCCAAACATGCTCAATGGGGGACAGATCCGGAGATCTTGCTGGCCAGGGTAGTCGACTTACACCTTCTAGAGCACGTTGGGTGGCACGGGATACATGCGGACGTGCATTGTCCTGTTGGAACAGCAAGTTCCCTTGCCGGTCTAGGAATGGTAGAACGATGGGTTCGATGACGGTTTGGATGTACCGTGCACTATTCAGTGTCCCCTCGACGATCACCAGTGGTGTACGGCCAGTGTAGGAGATCGCTCCCCACACCATGATGCCGGGTGTTGGCCCTGTGTGCCTCGGTCGTATGCAGTCCTGATTGTGGCGCTCACCTGCACGGCGCCAAACACGCATACGACCATCATTGGCACCAAGGCAGAAGCGACTCTCATCGCTGAAGACGACACGTCTCCATTCGTCCCTCCATTCACGCCTGTCGCGACACCACTGGAGGCGGGCTGCACGATGTTGGGGCGTGAGCGGAAGACGGCCTAACGGTGTGCGGGACCGTAGCCCGGCTTCATGGAGACGGTTGCGAATGGTCCTCGCCGATACCCCAGGAGCAACAGTGTCCCTAATTTGCTGGGAATTGGCGGTGCGGTCCCCTACGGCACTGCGTAGGATCCTATGGTCTTGGCGTGCATCCGTGCGTCGCTGCGGTCCGGTCCCAGGTCGACGGGCACGTGCACCTTCTGCCGACCACTGGCGACAACATCGATGTACTGTGGAGACCTCACGCCCCACGTGTTGAGCAATTCGGCGGTACGTCCACCCGGCCGCCCGCATGCCCACTATACGCCCTCGCTCAAAGTCCGTCTACTGCACATACGGTTCACGTCCACGCTGTCGCGGCATGCTACCAGTGTTAAAGACTGCGATGGAGCTCCGTATGCCACGGCAAACTGGCTGACACTGACGGCGGCGGTGCACAAATGCTGCGCAGCTAGCGCCATTCGACGGCCAACACCGCGGTTCCGGGTGTGTCCGCTGTGCCGTGCGTGTGATCATTGGTTGTACAGCCCTCTCGCAATGTCCGGAGCAAGTATGGTGGGTCTGACACACCGGTGTCAATGTGTTCTTTTTTCCATTTCCAGGAGTGTATATAAGAGGAAGTAATATGTTGTCCGACTCTTCCCGGAAAATTCTCTCTCGAAATTTTGATACATCAGAAACTCGCTAATCTGATCTCGGTTGGTCCAACTCCCCACCTAGACAAGTTGCTTACTTACTCGGGCCGTTGCTACAGGACTTGTCGATTAGTCATCGTCTGCGATGTGGACGAGTAGATAGTAAACCGTTGTTAGGTGCGACAGCTCGATCAGTCTTAGTATTAAATAACCAGTTTCTAAATCGACTAATAAGCGTTATTATCCACACATTTCTCTTATAAATCAGTGACAGTGTTATTCTTACACATTAAAAAGTGTAAAACTAAATTATGGCTTTAGCTAAACTTAAACACGTGACGCTGCCTTTACACGCTGACATTGAGCAGAGTGCCGTGGGTCAGTGGAGCAGTACAGCTGACAACGACTGCACAACGGAAGCTGAATCAACTGACGGCCATTCTACTGATGCTGCAACTCGAAAACCCGATAAGAACGATAAAGATGGAGACAACGAAGACAGTGAACCTGCTGCTCGAGCATCACATACAGGTGCTGAAAATTCTTTTGGTATTACCTGTCAGTACATCGAACAAAGCTCTGCATCTGCCCCAACACACATTTTGTGGATTAGGAAATAGCACAACGTCGCTGCAAAATCAATGCTGTCGTCTGTTATGCAAAAGATCATTATAGACTTTTTCGCCCTGCTTAAGAATAGGACATTTTTACCTTGTAATTTATCATGTTTCAAATAGCCAAGTGCAAATGAATTGTGTGTCTGCGCAGTGCTGTAGTAAGGTATCCACAGTTGTTAAATTGTCACTCACGTTAACAATATCTTACCGCACGATACAGACGTATTTTACAGTACATGCACTTCTGTACATTACAGTTTCTTGTATGATTTTTGGGGGTCTAAGTTTTCTTTTCGTTTTATTACTATTGTAACACGGAACAATTGTACTGTACTGTACGGAGTCCCCCGGAAAAATGTATAAACTCTTTGTCAGGCTCATCGAGATATCGATATTGTCGTTCGATTTGAGTTACGAGTATGTTGTAGTACGGTCTTTGGCTCAACAGATATTAGTACTTTCATCTCGGTACTGTGAAAACTAGATGCCTGGAGCACTATTGACATTCGAGCAACGAAAATGTATTGTGAAGTTTGATAATGCCACTGAAGTGCAAATTCAGTGGAGGCGGGAGTTTGAAACAGAACCGCCAACCCACCTAACAATTAAACGAATCATTGACAAGTCTGGACTGCATGGAACTATTTGTGATATTCGTGAAGGAAGATCAGGAATACAGCGTACAGCTGTATGTCCTGCTTCGTCGGCTCTTGTGTTGGAAAAGTTTGTTAATTCTGCACAGAAGTCTGCTACGCAATGTTCACGTGAAGTGGGGATTAACAGTACAAGTGTACGAAGAATTCTGAAAGCTGCAAAGTGTAAAGTTTACATTCCACGATTACTGCACGCGATTAATGACGACGATCCTGACAGCCGAATGCAATTTTGCGAATGGTATCAGCAAACTGATTTGACGAACAATTTGTGACGAAGGTAGTGTGGAGTGGCGAGGCACAATTTAAACTTAATGGAACCGTCAATCGGCATAACAGTGTGTACTGTGCACCGGAAAATCCGCATGTTTATGTGGATAAACCGGTCGATTTACCAGGGGTTCATCATCTTGGGGCTTAGTAGAACCCTTTTTCTTCCATGCTACTGTCACTGGAGAAATATACCTGGAAATGTTGCGTACGTACATCGAATTTACCAGGTACACGTGCACTTTATGGAGCTGATGAAGAGGTCTTCTACCAACAGGACGGGGCGCCACCACACTAGCAGCTAGCCGTACGAGCTTTGGTGGATGGCAATTTTCCGGAGCATTGGTTCAAATGGCTCTGAGGACTATGGGACTTAACTTCTAAGGTCATCAGTCCCCTAGAACTTAGAACTACTTAAACCTAACTAACCTAAGGACATCACACACATCCATGCCCGAGGCAGGATTCGAACCTGTGACAGTAGCGGTCGCGCGGTTCCAGATTGAGGCGCCTAGAACCGCTCCGCCACACCGGCCGGGCCGGGGCATTGTACAGGGCTATTACAAATGATTGAAGCGATTTCATAAATTCACTGTAGCTCCATTCATTGACATATGGTCACGACACACTACAGATACGTAGAAAAACTCATAATGTTTTGTTCGGCAGAAGCCGCACTTCAGGTTTCTGCCGCCAGAGCGCTCGAGTGCGCGGTGAGACCAAATGGCGACAGGAGCCGAGAAAGCGTATGTCGTGCTTGAAATGCACTCACATCAGTCAGTCATAACAGTGCAACGACACTTCAGGACGAAGTTCAACAAAGATCCACCAACTGCTAACTCCATTCGGCGATGGTATGCGCAGTTTAAAGCTTTTGGATGCCTCTGTAAGGGGAAATCAACGGGTCGGCCTGCAGTGAGCGAAGAAACGGTTCAACGCGTGCGGGCAAGTTTCACGCATAGTGATGTAAAAGATTCAGTGTTTAAACCTCCTCTACCAAGAAACGTGCCAGAACTGCGAGCTCACATCAACAATGCTTTCGAACTCATTGACGGGGACATGCTGCGCCGAGTGTGGGAGGAACTTGATTATCGGCTTGATGTCTGCCGAATCACTAAAGGGGCACATATCGAACATTTGTGAACGCCTAAAAAAACTTTTTGAGTTTTTGTATGTGTGTGCAAAGCATTGTGAAAATATCTCAAATAATAAAGTTATTGTAGAGCTGTGAAATCGCTTCAATCATTTGTAATAACCCTGTATTGGACGAAGAGGGCCCATTGAGTTCCCTCCACGGCCGCCAGATCTAACACGTATGTATTTTTACTCGTGAGGAACTGTGGAAGGTAACTGTAGACGTAAGGAACTTCGCCAGAAGATTACAGCGACATGTGCACCGATCTCCACTGTAACATTGACTGACGTAGTTGCGGCGACCGCTCGTCGTTCTGTTTTGCGTATAGCCGCCAATGGTGAACATTTTTAACATTTAAAGTAACCATGTGCTAAACTGAAAGTTGTACAACTTGTGTGCTCAATTATTAAATGCAAAATAAACACATAAGTAATACTTTTCGTTCCTTAAAGTGTGTTTACATTTTTCTGGCCGGCTCTGTATTGTGATTTTATGGCTCAATGAAAGGGTACCTCTGATAATACCGTATGACCTCCTTGTGTTCGAACCGTGCTCGCGGTCCCGTACAGAACCGATTAGCAAAGTTCTACTGCAGTAACCCTCTCCGTGATGCACAACGCCTCACATGTAACGTCTTCCACTGTACTTAGTTGAGAGTCTCCGTAACGCTCTCGCACCGACTAAACGATCCCGTGACGAAACACACCCCTCTTCGTTGGATCTTCTTCTTCTTCTTCTTCTTCTTCTCCTTTTTTCTCCCTCTTTCTCTCTCTCTTCTTTCAGTCCTAACTAGTAAGGGTTCCAGATTGATGAACAATACTCAAGAATCGGTCAATAAAACGCATTGTAATCCACTTCCTTCGTGGATGAGTTACATTTCCTCAAGATGAATCTCAGTCTGGCGCCTGTTTTTCCTACTTTTCTTTTTACGTAGTCGTTCCACAAGCAGGATGTCGCGGAGTGGTGTCCAGAGCGCGCCGTGACAGAGGCGCGGTGAAAGTGAGGCGAGGCCACAGTGACCAGCCACGGGCCCAGCCAGCATCCGGCTCTGGCCAGCTCGACGGTTCACAGCTGGCGCGGCTGCGGCGCCACGCTCCCTCGCTTCCTACTGGCGTCCGGGTCACACGTCATGGCAAGAGCGGAAGACGATACCTACAAAGCAACCCACCACGCGTTTATTTCAGGGAGTTTGGTTTTCGAGTGGCTCTACACTTGTCGGGTAACGCTTTACTGGTTCTGATTCAAATGTTAGCATCCCGACACAGATTTCTCAGCTGTTTCCTTAGCGGAATAGTTTCGTCATACAAAGTGAGCGTCCATTCCTTCTCCTTCTTCTCCTCCTCCTCCGCCTGGCGTACCTCTAACCAAAAAAATGAGAAAGGCTTATGGAATTTTCCTAGGTAAATTATTTGTTGATGCCGTCATCAATCCATACATCTATACATATTATAAAAACAGATGTACATACGTACGTACGTATGTATGCACGTATGTTTCGTATTTCCTCCTAAACCACTGGATCGATTCAACCAAACTTCTACATCTACATCTACATCCATACTCCGCAAGCCACCTGACGGTCTGTGGCGGAGGGTACCTTGAGTACCTCTATCGGTTCTCCTTTCTATTCCAGTCTCGTATTGTTCGTTGAAAGAAAGATTGTCGGTATGCCTCTGTGTGGGCTCTAATCTCTCTGATTTTATCCTCATGGTCCCTTCGCGAGATGTACGTAGGAGGAAGTAATATACTGCTTGACTCATCGGTGAAGATTTGTTCTCGAAACTTCAACAAAAGCCAGTACCGAGCTACTGAGCGTCTCTCTTGCAGAGTCTTCCACTGGAGTTTATCTATCATCTCCGTAACGCTTTCGCGATTACTAAATGATCCTGTAACGAAGCGCGCTGCTCTCCGTTGGATCTTCTCTATCTCTTCTATCAACCCTATCTGGTACGGATCCCACACCAGTGAGCAGTATTCAAGCAGTGGGCGAACAAGTGTAATGTAACCTACTTCCTTTGTTTTTGGACTGCATTTCCTTAGGATTCTTCCAATGAATCTCAGTCTGGCATCTGCTTTACCCACGATTAATTTTATATGGTCATTCCATTTCAAATCACTCCTAATGCCTGCTCCCAGATAATTTATGGAATTAACTGCTTCCAGTTGCTGACCTGCTATATTGTAGGCCGATGATAAAGGACCTTTCTTTCTATGTATTCGCAGCAAATTACACTTGTCTACATTGAAATTCAATTGCCATTCCCTGCACCATGCGTCAATTCGTTGCAGATCCTCCTGCATTTCAGTACAATTTTCTATTGTTACAACCTCTCCATATACTACAGCATCATCCGCAAAAAGCCTCAGTGAACTTCCGATGTTATCCACAAGGTAATTTATATATATTGTGAATAGCAACGGTCCTACGACACTCCTCTGCAGCACACCTGAAATCGCTCTTACTTCGGAAGACTTCTCTCCATTGAGAATGGCATGCTGCGTTCTGTTATCTAGCAACTCTTCAATCCAATCACACAATTGGTCTGATAGTCCATATGCTCTCACTTTATTCATCAAACGACTGTGGGGAACTGTATCAAACGCCTTGCGGAAGTCAAAAAACACGGCATCTGCCTGGGAACCCGTGTCTAAGGCCCTCCGAGTCTCGTGGGTACTTGGCACATGGTACACATATCAGTTGCTGTCTGGAAATCATCGCTGTGAGGATAAGAAAATGGTTCAAATGGCTCTGAGCACTATGGGACTCAACTGCTGTGGTCATAAGTCCCCTAGAACTTAGAACTACTTAAACCTAACTAACCTAAGGACATCACACGCATCCATGCCCGAGGCAGGATTCGAACCTGCGACCGTAGCGGTCGTGCGGTTCCAGACTGTAGCGCCTTTAACCGCTCGGCCACTTCGGCCGGCTGAGGATAAGAACTACCTGCCTATGGTGGGATAGGGGTGGGGGTGAAAAAGCAATGTAGCCCCTGACGCGCGAACACCCACACTTCAGTCATCCCCTATTTGAATTAGGGCACATGTCTTTGGCCCAATGCACCCTGCAGGATGTGGATGAGGGGAGGTTATTGATGCAGCAAGACGTTGGTTCCGACGTCGACCAGTAGAGTGGTACCATGCGGGCGTACAGATCCTCCCACTAAGGTGGTTTTGCAGCTAAAAGAGTGGGAAATAATGTGGTGTATTGCAATCATGAATAAAACCAGTCTGCTTTCAGAAGAGAAAATGTGTTGCTTTTCTTATTGAACATAACTCGTACTCCTTGAAATTCTGAAGCTAGCAGGGATAAAAGAGAGGGAAGGAAAGGTTATCTACAACTTGAGGAACCAGACTGCAGTTTTAAGAGATGAATGACTTGAAAAATACGTTAAACGAGGAGGAAGTGAGATAGGGAAGAAGAGAAAGACTAAGGTACGACAACGGCAAGAAGGCTGAAGTCGATGTTGGTTGCAATAATTGTGCAGAGAAAAGAAGGGAAGGAAGGAAAGAAGGAGGGTGTAAGGTCTCATCGACGACAAGGTCATAAGAGATGGAGCACAAGCTTGGACTGGAAAAGGATGAGAATGAAATTGGGCGTGCTCTTTCAGGGGAACCATCCTGGCGTTTAGGAACTTAGGGCATTCACAGCAAATCTAAATTCGCATGGTTGCACTGGCGTACTCTTTAATAAGAGCCCAGATTTCCAATTCGCTCAAGATTTATTGTTGCAACAGTGCATGAGGGGTACATGAAATGATTACATTTACAGATCAATAGCACAAGCGGTTCTGAGGTACCAGATATCGAGCCATGCCGAAACACCCATATTAGTATGTGCTGTAGCCTCCAAGGCGACAATGTAGGCGCCGCCTGTGGCATATAATTGATCATACAGATGGCGAATATTATCCTGGGATACGTTATGCCACGCCTGCTCGACCTGTAAGAGTTGTTGGCTGACGAGTCGTACGAGTCAATTCTCGTCCCAACATACCCCACAGTGTCGATTGGAGACAAGTCCGGGGATGGTGCTGGCCGTGGAAGATGTTGCACGTCTTTCAGAGCACGCTTAGTTTCGCTGGCAGTATGTGGGCGAAGGTCATCCTGTTGGAACACCACATCACCTTCCTGTTGCAAGAACGGCAAAAGAACGGGTCTAACAACATGCTGCACGTACCGAGCGCTGGTTAGCCTCTCCTCCAGAAACACCATAGGCTTATAGCATCCCGGACCATAAGGCCTGGCGTGGGCCAAGTGTATTTTGGAGAAATGCACTCAAAGAGAAAGCTCTCACTAGGTCTACGTTCTTTCTTGCAAACAACCATCACTTGCGTGTAGGCGGAATCTGGTTTCATCGCTGAAGACTACCGTGCGCCATTCCAAGTGATCCTCTGACGGCACCAGTCGATGCTGTGGAAGACAGGCTAGAGGTGTGTGTGCCTGCAGTCCCTCTGCTAATAACCAGTTCACGATAGTCCGTTTTGACAGGTCTGAGCACACAAGCTGTGCTGTGGCAGCTGTACTATCTGCCACTGCTGCCCTTACAATACGACAATCCCGGCGGGAGTCTGTGCTGCGCGGACGTCCAGAATCTCGTCTACGGGTGTGAGAATGTTCACGTGACCACTGATATAAGCATCGCTGCACAGCTAAAGCAGCATGTCCAATTCATATGGCAATTCTCCGAAAGGACCATCCCACCACTCGGCTTCTCCGGGGTGAGGTTGCCTGCTTGCTTCACAAGTTTGCACTTCTGGCTGTAACCATTCCCTATTAAAGGGTAGACACAGATGGCACTCTGACAGCTATGTCACTACTATCCCCCAGGAGGCACATGACGTCATCAGATGAAATCGACGGCGCACTAATTTTTTCCGCCAGTGTATACAATAACGGCTCGTTAAACTGATGCCTGTGATTGTGTACCTGCATGCATACAGAGAGAGAGAGCAAAACCTGGCATAATCCCTGAGAATTATGTGTGTGTGTGTGTGTGTGTGTGTGTGTGAGAGAGAGAGAGAGAGAGACGGCGGGGAAGGAGAGGGAGAGGAATGGAGAGAGGGAGAGAGACTGTGGTACAGGATATGCATAAAAGCCGACGAACCTCTGGAATGAATTTAACTGCAGTATTGATTTCCAGTTTTCCTGTTAGGGAAATGCTATCGGACAAAACGGTCGATGGCATTTGCGGGCGTTGTCGTGCTTCTAGCGAAGCAGTTCTCGAAAGTTTTTATTTTTTTGCGGAACTGCGTGCGCTCCCCTTTAATCGGAATTCATTTCCCAGAGGGTCTTCCGAGAGTAATGTAACGGCTGCCATATAGAACCACCCCTACACTGCGACGGTGGCGTTCTTCCACAGCTTGCAGTAGTGAGGGAACGCGACGAAGGATACAAAACAACTAGGATATGCTGGGACACTGATATAGCAGCTCATCGTAGAATTATGGCATGGCTTTATGTAGCTTATTGTATTTCATTAACGTTCCAGGGTATTCATTTAAATTGTCAGGTTATATGGTAGTATCTTACCATTTCTCTCTCTCGGGTAACGATTCATCATTAGAAATATGATTCTGGTTGCTGGCTAAAACGATTTAATAGCATATACTGATTAGCTTTAATTTTGAAGTGCTATTTTAAAGTGGCGTCTAATGTTGCCCGGCCACGGAAGCTGTAAGAAAAATTTGAAAAAAAAAAAAATGCTGTATAAACCCCTTGAACAGCTGGAAAAATAATTTACTTATACAACCAATTTCAGTCATTTGAGCATCTTCAGGTTCATAAAAGTACTCACAGCATCATGTTAGGTGAAATATAAAATGGATGTCTTCAGGTGATAGAACTATGAATAACATGTTGTTATCATATCGTAATATCGCAATCACGCAGTCGATCTATAAAAACTGTAATGTGCAATGTACTTATTCACGTTAAAACTGTGATCGACGTTAACTCTGAACAGATTCATACCACTTAGAGGCGACAAACCACCCTACTTCGTAACTTCACCTTAGTGTTTGCATGTAAGACTTCCCATTGGAAAAACAGCCGAAAGCTGCGTTATTCCAGTGTCGCTTTGGTTGTTGTTAAATATAGCTTTTGCGCTTCTGCAAAACGAAAAAGAAATCGTGAAATGTGAATACAATTCCTCGAAATTTACTTCAGGTTTTTGTTGGAAACAGTTCCTTTCGATACGAGTAAACTTCGAGTGGTCCTGAAAAATTTTAACAGTACAGTGCTAAGTAATACATACGGGATATAATTACAGCCTCGAGGCATTTCAAGAGTATGAAGTGGGGACCGTATAATTTTAACTTTGAACAGGAGCTCAAGCCGGGAATTTTATTTTTGCGTGCTAGAAGAACATTGAGTGAAATAAAGAAGTTCGCTTTACTGCATTCCATGTCTCTGGCAATTATTATACGTGTAACCTACTAACTAAATCAGTAACAATGGTCAGTGCTCAAGCAATGTTTACTATGGGGCTGTCATTTGTACATTCCAGGTCTTTGCTCGCAGTGACGATCTGCTTCCAGTTCCATTTCCACTTCAGTTTCCACTCTGACGCTGAGCACAGCATTGAACTTGACTAGCCGGCCGGAGTGGCCGTGCGGTTCTGGGCGCTACAGTCTGGAGCCGAGCGACCACTACGGTCGCAGGTTCGAATCCTGCCTCGGGCATGGATGTGTGTGACGTCCTTAGGTTAGTTAGGTTTAATTAGTTCTAAGTTCTAGGCGACTGATGACCTCAGCAGTTGAGTCGGATAGTGCTCAGAGCCATTTGAACCATTTGAACTTGACTAATTGAAATTATGATAAAACATAAAAGCTTTAATTTTTGGTTTTCGTTCAGGCATTATGGTGCCGAAAAAGAAATCTCTGAGATGGACTTAATCGTTTCAGATATCAAGTTTTCTCTTATCAAGAGGATACACTCTAGGTCCAGCCACATTAATGTGACCACTGCCTATGTTCGACGTCAACGTGCAAGAGACACAGACGACAGGTGGCAGCAGTAAGAATAGAGGGTATATAAAGCGTGACGGGGGCATGCGGAAAACAGTGCAGTCGTTTTCTTAATGCTGAAACAATTAGTTTACGTCCAAAAGGGCATGATCACTGGCTTTCGGGCCAAGGGTTTAAGCATTTCGAAACTGTTAAGCTTTCAAAGAGTTCTCTTGCTGTTGTGGTTAAAGTATATTGTGCAAGACAATATGGAGCTATTGAAAACCGGCACCAACGCACCTGTTGTGCTCCACGGGCCATAGATGACGGAGGTGAATGGCGACTGCGGACATGCGTACGAGAGGAAAACTTGGAACTCTTGAGTGACTGACCTTCCAGATAAACCAAGGGGGCTACCAACAGTGTCTCTTCAACACCCGTTCAGCGAGCGTTGCTGCATGTGGGCCTCCGTAGCAGGCGCCTGATTCATGCACTCATGCTGACAGGTGTTCATCGGTGACGAAGGAAGGAATTTGCACGCCATTGCGGCTACTGGACGTCCACTAAGTGGCGACAGGTGGCCTTTTCATAAAAAACACGTTTTATGCTCCATCTGACAGATGGACGTTGGGGTGTACGGCCCTGATACAATCATCGGAAGGCCGGAGGAGCGACCGTTATGGTGTGGGGAATGTTTTCGTCGCTTTCCGTGGGTGATCTTGTCAGTCTAGAAGGCCTAACGGATCAACACAAATAGACATCTATATTAGCGGACCATGTTAGCCCCCGGCTGCAGTTCGTTTTCTCCTTGGCACGGTGGCATCCATCAACAGGGCAATGAAACGCGTCAGACAGTTCGCAGTGTACGTACGTGGTTCGAAGAGCGCTAGTATGAGTTTACTGTACTCTCCTGGCCACCAAACTGCCCGGATTTAAAGACAGTCAAGAATATGTGGGTCCACATCAAAAATTCAAATGGCTCTAAGCTCTATGGGACTTAACGTCTGAGGTCATCAGTCCCCTATACTTAGAACTACTTAAATCTAACTAACCTAAGGACCTCACACACATCCATGCCCGAGGCAGAGTTCGAATCTGCGAAGGTATCAGACGCGCGGTTCCGGACTGAAGCGCCTAGAACCGCTCGGCCACTGCGGCCGGTTGGGTCCACATCGATCGGAATCTTAGCGCCATGGATCCTCCAGCGAAAAACCTAGCGTAGCTTGTCACGGCACTGTATACGTATGGCTTCACATCCTTGTCGGTACCTTCTAGACCCTCATTGAAACTCTTCCTGCACTTCCGGCTGCAAAAGGTGGTTGTTCAGACTTTTGACAGATGGTCACATTAATGTGACTGGACTGTGTATATTTCGAATCAAGATGGCTAGAATGTTTATTATGTTTTGCACACTTGCGTGCCTTGTAATTTTAAGCAAACAATTTTTTACATTCTTCTTTTGCGGTAACGTGTATAAATTAGTTACTGCAAAGTTTGGTTCCGCCTAAGTAGGCCACGCCAGAACTAGTGCTACCCAACGCATAAGAGGCCTCGTCGATAGCCATGAATGTGTGTGCTGAGCAGCGCAGCAGACGTAGAACCACACTGTTAACAATGCACCAAGGGAAGATACCTTGGCAACCCTGGAATTTTACAACTGAAGTTGGCAGTTGGGTATCTAATGTTGATAGATTCATAAATGTGGAATGCTGTGTCAAAGCTATGTATCTTTCGCAGAGATGTTGATTTGTATTTTGTTTGTTGAATTTTTTAAATTTGTAGCAAGATTTAGAGAACAAATACAAATTGTGAATTATAATTTGTATTCCTTCTGTAAACATTGCAATTTGGAACTTTTAGATCCTAGTTTGCCACACGAGAAATAAATAAATAACTGAAAGCATCAGCATACAAAATGGAGGCAGGATTTTATTTAAACGTAGCTCAGAAAAGGATCAGATTAACGCTTTGAACGAAACATTCCGTCCAAGCATGCCTCTCACTAGCAGATTTGTAGCATGTTGTATTCCAGACCCAACGTATGTAAAAAAAAAAATGGTGTCGCAAAAGTTCTCTAATACATACAGGAGTTCTGTACATAGTACATGTCACATTGAAAGTGTAGTGACGGATACTGATAATATCTCATAAAATCACAGATTTTGTCCAGTTATTTCTATACATAACGAAGGCAAATGGAATACAGAAACAAAGTTATCTGGGAATGAAACATTCCAACGTAAGATGAATTTCCAGTGACTATCTGAGCTATTATTCAGTAATGTATAATTTCGCGCTTTACCGCGAGCACGGCAGTTACAACGAATAGGCTCTTTGTGGACAGTAGTTAGAGGGCATTCCATTTTGACTCACAGTACTTTAACAGTTAACCTAACCCTCTACACCACATACGCGAGTTATAACCAAGCTGACTTGATCGACTGTTGAAATTGTTGCATACCTGAAACTGTAGCTTCTCTAACGAAAAAAAGTCACAAAAGACTCACTTATTATGTCAATGCCCTTGTTATTTAGTTGTAGCGCTACTGCTACACTTGTAGCTCAACTTTAACTTACGTTAATTGCATAATGAGGTACGCAGTTCATTATCATAGAAAGATGTGAATGTTTGAAGCCCGGACGCGTGTAGTCCAAAGTCCAGATACGTCTCACCTAGTGAATGCTAGATGAGCATTAGAAATTATTGTGCACAGTATGTCATATTTCAGTCATAAACGTGAATCTATGGGTAAAAGTCGTAACAAATCGTGCAGTGAATGTAACAAAAGTGAACCTAGCTACTGGAAATTTGAGTAGATGACAACCGAATATATTGTGTGTTCCAGTTTTCTTTAGGAAAACAGAAAACTTGGGAAATTAGTGTACTGCGATTTGTTTTGCTGGATATCGTTTGATGATATCAAAACATGGACGCTGAAAATGGAAGAACTCAGATAAATTCTGTTGGAATGCACAGTAGTGACAAGGTACGACAACAAAACTGCAAAAACAATCCGAGGCTAACACAAGACCTATAATGACATTTACAGTGACAATGTACAACATTAGTCGTATACGAGTAAATTCAGACTGTATCGCGCGAGATGTTACTTTTCCGAAACGGCTTTGACCAGCAGGGATGGCAGAGAGACCAACTGCTGCACACGTGTCCTTCCTTTGTTATGGAGAACAAAGTCTATTCTTTAACTACTTTTCCGCTGTGGTGTGTTTATCGTTTTAGTTTACTTGCAGTCAGTTTCGAATCAAATTACGGTATCGTCAGGTACGTAACACCGTTATCGATGTGACATACCACAGCAAGTATATCCCGGTAATGTACCTCACCAACCTCTAACGTGATAACTATAAGAATATAAACACTTTTCTTCAGGACAATTAACTACCTACGTCAAGCCGTACAACACAATGTCGGCAATCCAATGTATCACAGCAAATCTGACTGGCACCTCATACGGCCTACGAACTAGCAACAACAGGGAAACCGAACACATGTAAAACGCAAACCAATCCCACTCGACTTTGTAGATCGAGTGGCCAGTTTTATGACCAAATTAACTCCGATATGTCGTCTTTGGCATGTTACAGGTACACTGACGTTGAAGCTGGCCCAGGAGGCATTGTTGATGCACAACTGCCACCTACCCTCTACCAGCATTTCGTAACACTCGAGATACTCTTCAATCGCTTACTGTCTACTATCCCCTGGGTGATCGCATGCAGACCTGCTGACACCATCTCACTCCTACATCCTACGATTCCTCGCAGCTGTGACAGTAGAACTTTTTTTTGTTGGTCGCCACATTAGTGTAAGCGTTCGGGTGCTCCACTTCTTTAAAAGTATGACTAAAGAGTTGCAAATTAGGGACAGAATAACCTTTATTCTCCTTAACAAAATATTTCACAGCTGACGTCCCCAACTTCTTACGCCATGGAAGCAACAAGAATACCCTTCCTTAGAGCTGCCTTTGATGTAATTTCTTTTGTTTAGTTTTGAGTAGCATTAACAGCGAAGACTATACATTATTTAAATAATATGGAACATTAATGAGCGAGCTATTGCTGCTTTGCTGCGCAAGTGATCGACTGCTTGTTTAAAAATCTCTCTCTCTCTCTCTCTCTCTCTCTCTCTCTCTCTCTCTCTCTCGTTTTATCCCCGATTCTCTCGTGGGCGCCACTGCGGCCCGCGAGCTCAGCTGCCGCCCATTGTGTTAAATGCTTAATGCAGCGCTACCTGGAACTTCGCGTCTCTGTGGGTTTGCACGGTATTTGCCAAGTGAAGCAATATTTAGCTGGCCTCAAATTTAGGTACGAGCACCCCTGAGGGAATCGAGCGTTTCGCACTGTGACCTTACCGCATTCACTTGGTGATGTTAGCCTTTTGTAGAATCAGGAAAAAGAACTTATTTATGAAGTTCCAACATATTGATGGAGAATGGGACCAGCAACTTGGGGTATTATAATATTTGTTTTCCCTCAATATCCTCACATTTGCGAAATAGTCATTTCTTTGTGGTTACAAGTTTCGGACAATCACATCCATTTCCAAACCATGACTTACAAAAGATTTTATGGTTTTAACAAAGGCAGAATTACAACGTATCCACATGACTGTACATAGAAGTTGAACGTTACATAGACACTACAAAATGTTTACATCTGTTTAGTGTTTTTTTCACGTACTATAGACGTAAGTGTAATCATACAGTTGCCACAAATTTACACGTGAGTAATCCAATACATATTACTCTTCACCATTAACCATTACACAGACACAACATAAAAAACTTCGTCCGAGCATACAATGTGAATTCTATCCAATCAAACGCAGCTACTCTAGTCGCCTCTTAACCTCGGTAGAGGTCACTAACGTTGGTATGCGACAGCCTCACACGCAGTTGAAACATCACCTGCACTTTTAGTCAGTGGTAATAAACGACAGCACAAACCTTCATTACAAATGTTCCAGTTAATAATAGTCATTTAGATTTCTCTTACATACTCAACTGCGACAAATCACGTTTTATAATAAAACTAAAGCAGCCAAACAATACGGTATTGCGTACTCATATTTCGCGACAGTCGCATAAGAGTGGCGCAGGTAGCGCCGCAGTGGGGTCGCGTATCCGGTTTTGTATTAGACATGTTTTGCAACTGTCATGATTGTTAGTTACCTTTGAGGTTTCGTATGACATCAGGAGCACTCTTGTGGTTATCTCAGGCACCCCGACTGCAAATTTGTACGTCAATCTGATGATTTCATGGATTGTGCAGCCGTTCATGAACAGCACTCTAGAGGGTGCTTTCCAACAGGATAACGCTCACCTACATACCGCTGTCGTAACCAAACATGTTCTATAGAGTGGCGACATGTTACCTTGGCCTGCTCGATCACCAGAATTGACTCCAATCGAGCAGATATGAGATATGATCGGACAACACAAGCGTCATCCACAACCAGCATTAACTGGCATATACTGACCAACCAAGTGCAACAGACGTGGAATTCCACCCCTCAAACTGACATCTAGCACTTGTACGACACAATGCATTCTAATAGTCCGATGACATACTTCAATTCAACACGCTGGCAGTTACACCGGCTATTAATGTTCAATATTTCAAATTTGCAATGCCTTATCTCGCGATTACTTTAACCTGTGATTGCAAAGTTAACCACTTAAATATGTTACCTAGATAAATGTATTCCTTAAAGTTCACTAGCGTACGTTATTTCTTGATGGTGGGTTTTTTTCAGTCAGTGTAATACCATGCAACTAGCATATCAATGTTACAAGCGATGATAAAAAGAAAGAAAGCTAATGGCATACAGGGCAAATAGTACAGGATATCAGATTGTAATAAAAGGAAAAAGACCATTTCAAAAAAGTGCACAGGTTGAAAACTGAGCAAGAGATGAAACAAACATAATGCCCTTCACAGCAGTGATCGACCCATTAATGGGAAACAAAGTAGCTGTTTGCATTGTTACTTAGGAAGTTCCGAAACTGTAAAATGGGGTAAGCAATCCCTTCCAATACTGTGGGAGCAACTGAGAACAGAGTGTTCATTATAATAGATCCATTAAAAATGGATAATGATTTGCAATGATAATTTGGTGTGTAGGCTGAATGTCGTAGTATAGTTTTCCGTTGTGCGACATGTGCCGGAGGTTCGAGTCCTCCCTTGGGCATGAGTGTGTGTGGTGTTCTTAGCATAAGTTAGTTTAAGTAGTGTGAAAGTCTAGAGACCGATGACCTAAGCAGTTTGGTTCCTTAGGAATTCACACACATTTGAACATTTGTTAGTTACACTATCGAGAGGGCCCAGCTGAGGTGTTTGAAACTTAAACGCATGTCTGTCAGTTGCAGAAACGGAGTACAGAGATAGTGATTTCTTACCCTCCTCTGCCGACCTTCCAATACAAAAAAATACACGATTTACAGAAGGAATCTGTGCAGCCTCAGTAACAGCTAAGTGCCAAAGCAGGAACGAGGTACAGGTTTTCCACTCACAGTTACAGATAAACGTTAGCAGCACTGGAAAGCATCAGTTTCCACTGGCTCGATCTCCTGCGCTCACATTTAGATTCGTGTTGCTAAGCTAACGCAAAATTTTTCATTGGAATCCAGTTAAATGTTCACTTCTTTACTGTTCTCACAACAAAAGGAATCGCGACTATATCCTAATGAAGAGAAGAACTGTAGCACGAATCCAGATATCCGATACTAGCCACACTGTTCATACTGTTGTCAAAGTTAAATAATTTACACTTTGAAAGAATATATGTCAACTGACAGTCACCATCAATTACGGTATAAACTAATTTTAGAACAAAGTGCGTAATCAAAAGAGGAATAGTTAATGTCACAGTAAGACGCTATAGTGTTTCACGCTACTGTCAACAAGTTTGAAAATACGTACTGAAAAGGCTTAACTTACCTGAAACGCAGCTCATCGGAACTCCTATAGACGAGGCAATCTAAAAGAAAAAGAGGTAGGAAGTTAATGACGGTACTCGCAAAAAAGTAATTGTATATTTAGAAAAATGTCTCATTTTTACAAAAAATGTAAGTAACGATTGTATATTTTATCTTAAAATTTATTTAGTGTAGCTGTTAAGACACCGTTGTGTACTAATTGTATGTGAAAATTTTTGTAAAACACTTATTACACTGTTTGAGCACATCGTGACAAGTACACTCCTGGAAATGGAGTGTGTCAGACCCACCATACTTGCTCCGGACACTGCGAGAGGGCTGTACAAGCAATGATCACACGCACGGCACAGCGGACACATCAGGAACCGCGGTGTTGGCCGTCGAATGGCGCTAGCTGCGCAGCATTTGTGCACCGCCGCCGTCAGTGTCAGCCAGTTTGCCGTGGCATACGGAGCTCCATCGCAGTCTTTAACACTGGTAGCATGCCGCGACAGCGTGGACGTGAACCGTATGTGCAGTTGACGGACTTTGAGTGAGGGCGTATAGTGGGCATGCGGGAGGCCGGGTGGACGTACCGCCGAATTGCTCAACACATGGGGCGTGAGGTCTCCACAGTACATCGATGTTGTTGCCAGTGGTCGGCGGAAGGTGCACGTGCCCGTCGACCTGGGACCGGACCGCAGCGACGCACGGATGCACGCCAAGACCGTAGGATCCTACGCAGTGCCGTAGGGGACCGCACCGCCACTTCCCAGCAAATTAGGGACACTGTTGCTCCTGGGGTATCGGCGAGGACCATTCGCAACCGTCTCCATGAAGCTGGGCTACGGTCCCGCACCCCGTTAGGCCGTCTTCCGCTCACGCCCCAACATCGTGCAGCCCGCCTCCAGTGGTGTCGCGACAGGCGTGAATGGAGGGACGAATGGAGACGTGTCGTCTTCAGCGATGAGAGTCGCTTCTGCCTTGGTGCCAATGATGGTCGTATGCGTGTTTGGCGCCGTGCAGGTGAGCGCCACAATCAGGACTGCATACGACCGAGGCACACAGGGCCAACACCCGGCATCATGGTGTGGGGAGCGATCTCCTACACTGGCCGTACACCACTGGTGATCGTCGAGGGGACACTGAATAGTGCACGGTACATCCAAACCGTCATCGAACCCATAGTTCTACCATTCCTAGACCGGCAAGGGAACTTGCTGTTCCAACAGGACAATGCACGTCCGCATGTATCCCGTGCCACCCAACGTGCTCTAGAAGGTGTAAGTCAACTACCCTGGCCAGCAAGATCTCCGGATCTGTCCCCCATTGAGCATGTTTGGGACTGGATGAAGCGTCGTCTCACGCGGTCTGCACGTCCAGCACGAACGCTGGTCCAACTGAGGCGCCAGGTGGAAATGGCATGGCAAGCCGTTCCACAGGACTACATCCAGCATCTCTACGATCGTCTCCATGGGAGAATAGCAGCCTGCATTGCTGCGAAAGGTGGATATACACTGTACTAGTGCCGACATTGTGCATGCTCTGTTGCCTGTGTCTATGTGCCTGTGGTTCTGTCAGTGTGATCATGTGATGTATCTGACCCCAGGAATGTGTCAATAAAGTTTCTCCTTCCTGGGACAATGAATTCACGGTGTTCTTATTTCAATTTCCAGGAGTGTATAAATAGCGTGTCTTGGGGCAATTTTTGTATGCTTGCTTAGAAAGTTTTAGCACAGTGGTCGAATAATACTACTGCTTTTATAACACCACAAAACTGTTGTCTTCCCTAACGTAACGGAACAATGATTTTTGTAGCAGTCTCTGTCACGAAAGATAATGTTACAGGCAACACCGTTTCGTTCAGTACGAATATCATCAGGTGCAAAAATTTCAGTTTTGTGTCTTATTACATCTTCCATCTGAAAGTACACGTATGGAAAGAAAACCGGTTATGGCTTAATAGATGCGCCTAAAATAACAGCCTTCATCGGTTGTAGAATCACAACATGATCAAGATTCTTCACAGGTGAAAGTTTCAGTGTATTTTGTCATGGAAAAATGGCAGAATACCAACAACTGTTGATATGTTAATTTACTGCCGTCGCCCCTCCCATTACCGACTGTTTCAAATAAACGCACCAGACAATATATTAGTGAACATGTAGCGACATTTTCTCCACTGCTAATTAACAAAATGTATTTTAATGAAACGTGTCAAACGAAACTTTCTTTTGTTATATATATATTTATGTGTGTATCGACGCAAATGTATAGTAAATGTTACATAAATACAAGGTGTAATTAAACTTCCTTTAGAGACTTAGAACACTTATAGTGGGGACCAAGACGTTTAAGTGTAGCATAGGAGCTCATGTCCACAGACGTACCGTTTTCCCGCTAGGAGCAAAATTATCACACATTGCTCTCTGATTCCTGCTGATTGTCCTCTGAGTCTGATTACATTCCGTGTTTGATGTGACGACCGCAAACGTCTACACAGATGTGGCATCTCTCTGTCATGTTGCGGTACACGATCACTGTCCCTGGTCCTCCAGTAACCACCTCAGCCATAAACCGCTACAGTAGGTCTTCCGCGGATGCCACAGGGGTCTCGTAAATCATGCATGACATGTGACCTCACAAGTAGTAGACTTGTGGGTTAAAGTCAGGAGAAATTGCTGCTGCCCACATCGTTGGTCCAGATGATCTCGGTCCGCTGGTGAAAAATAAAGTGGTGCGCCGTTGTTCTAAAACCACATGTTTTGACTAGCATGGGCTGTCACATCTTCCAAGAGCCCGTACGGTACGCCATAGAGAAATCACAAGTAAACGGCACAGGTGAGGTGTGGTGGAAGAAGGTATGCCCCACTCACACGTCTAGATATTCAGACCGTATCGCTCGTCGCTCCTGATGATGATGATGTGATGATGTTTGGTTTGTGGGGCGCTCAACTGCGTGGTTATCAGCGCCCATACAATTTCCCAACCTTTGCACAGTCCAATTTCGCCACTTTCCTGGATGATGATGAAATGATGAGGACAACACAAACACCCAGTCATCTCGAGGCAGGTGAAAATCCCTGACCCCGCCGGGAATCGAACCCGGGACCCCGTGCTCGGGAAGCGAGAACGCTACCGCGAGACCACGCGCGGCGGACTCGTCGCTCCTGCAACCCGTGGCGGGGCACGGCACGCACGGACCATGCGGGTTTGCATCAGCCCACATATGACTGATGTGAGAACTAAGAACACCTTGGTGCCGCGAGCTGTCACTCCAAATGCCAATTAAATAATGTAACGGATAATAATACATGTATTACACACTCATAATTAGTATAAATGACAAATTACGTGCACAAATCTTCCTCATGAATCAGTCAATCTATTGGCGAAAGAAAAGAAAAATTCGGAGTAGGTATCAAAATCCACGGAGAAGAAATAAAAACTTTGAGGTTCGCCGATGACACTGTAATTCTGTCAGAGACAGCAAAGGACTTGGAAGAGCAGTTGAACGGAATGGACAGTGTCTTGAAAGGAGGATATAAGATGAACATCAGCAAAAGCAAAACGAGGATAATGGAATGTAGTCGAATTAAGTCGGGTGATGCTGAGGGAATTAGATTATGTAATGAACACTTAAAGTAGTAAATGAGTTTTGCTATTTGGTGAGCAAAATAACTGATGATGGTCGAAGTAGATAGGATATAAAATGTAGACTGGCAATGGCAAGGAAAGCGTTTCTGAAGAAGAGAAATTTGTTAACATCGAGTATAGATTTAAGTGTCAGGAAGTCGTTTCTGAAAGTATTTGTGTGGAGTGTAGCCATGTATGGAAATGAAACATGAACGATAAATAGCTTAGATAAGAAGAGAATAGAAGCTTTCGAAATGTGGTGCTACAGAAGAATGCTGAAGATTAGATGGGTAGATACATAACTAATGAGGAGGTATTGAATAGAATTGGGGAGGAGTTTGTGGCACAACTTGACAAGAAGAAGGGACTGGTTGGTAGGACATGTTCTGAGGCATTAAGGGATCACAAATTCAGCATTGGAGGTCAGCGTGGAGGGTAAAAATCGTAGAGGGAGACCAAGAGATGAATACACTAAGCAGAATCAGAAGGATGTAGGCTGCACTAAGTACTGGGAGATGAAGAAGCTTGCACAGGATAGAGTAGCATGGAGAGCTGCATCAAACCAGTCTCAGGACTGAAGACCACAAGAATATCGGTGAAAATGTTATCGAAAGTCCTACAATAGTTCCTGAGAAACAGGAAGAAACACGCACCGGAGGACTTAAATTTATTATTTAGATCTACAGCCTTCGAAAGGGACTATGTGCTTATTTAAATGGGGTGACTAAAGTTTTTTTGCGGTAAGGTTAAATATACCTCGGAATGCATAGAGAATACGTCATGTAATGCTTCCATTCACGTCTGTTCATACTGCAAGATCTTGAAGTATGTGTTACATCCTGAAACACGCTGCAGGCTGAAGTCATCTTTCTCGTGTAAACCAAAAATATCGTTCATAAGCAGCACTGTGAGTCACGCGGCAAAATACAAAAACCGTGTCACATTTTAAGTTCGGACCGGCACGTGCGCGGATTCCAGCACTGCGCCTAAAAACAGCTGTGGCGCAGATTGTCAGCTGCTGGAGCGGTATGAGGCATGAGGGGTGAGAGCCCAACACAAAGCCCGTTGTGAAGCGTGAGCTGCGGCGCGTGTCTAACGCAGGTGCGCAAACACACACACACACACACACACACACACACACACAAACACACATACGCCCAGTACTTGCCGGGAGGTGGGACTCACCTCTGGCCTTTGTAGTCGGCTTCTTACTGTCGCGGTCAAGTCCAGCTGCGCGTTTAGCTAAGCAGCTTTCCCAACCGAGTGTTTAGGGACCGGCTGCGGGCTGGCTTAAGCCACTAGTGTGGCGAGATCTATACTCGGTGGCCAGAGCCCGTGCTTTCTGCTGACGCCATGGCGAGGTTACGTACAGCGAGCTCCCATTTGGCCCAAAGTTACTGCCTCTGTTGCTGCTTTGGTACGTTCTATACGTTCAGAACACGGAGAGTTAAATATTCGCATCGACGTGGAAAACTGTGAGCCAGCAATGTGGTCTGTACATGTCAGAGGTCTGAACTACTGGTATTTCGTGAATTCCCTTTTGTTCTTTCCTTTAATTCTGCTTTGCAAGAAATTAATCATGAGACTTCCCAAATTGCACATTCTCTCTCCAGATTACGAACGAGTGGTTAAATGATAAAGTTACACTGTGATATTACAGGGTACCAATCATGCTCGATGAGGGGGTCCTTGAGAAAATTTTGTTGGGAACCCCTGAGTTAGATGGTACCAAATTTTTTTGGGATGAGTTGTGTGACTGGAATACGGAGGACCAGGAATCGATAAGCGGTATTGTGAAGAAGAGAAAAAAATTACTCAGTTTGACGGCAACATATACACAACATTGATCCTCGTGAGGGTAGTTGAAGACCATTTTGCAATAAGGCATTACCGAACGGGATACAAATGTGCTGATTGTACAGCACTGCGACTCCGCCGTCCAGTGATGGCTAATGCGTAGGATACGCCATTCCAATGATGCGGAGTGACAATTAACGTGCGAAGGGGTACTCGACAGCCTGCCACAGGGATTATTCAACGTACGCTCTAACAGGGAGAGCAAACATTATTCGTCCAGCCGGGAGGGTTGCGAATGAGGACGTTAAGCGCAATTTATCCCGGTCGTTATCTCGCACCGCCCCTGCTGGACGACGCGTTGCGGGTTGCTCTCCCCGACAGGGGGTGTCGTAATGGGAACGGTACACCGGCGCCGCCGCCCCTATCACTACTAATGCAATACTGGCCGGCGTGTTTGCGTAGCTGGTCACGTGGCCACCGTGGGTGGAGAAGCAGCTCCACAAAAACCGGCCTTTCACACGTACAGTGTGGCAGGGCTCGAACTTGACGTATTTAAAATCAACGCCGAAGAGGTAACGGGACACACTGCTGCTGTCGAGGGTGTGGTGAGCTTCGCTCGGACAGATACTGTGGTACCATTTGCACGTCGTTGATTTTTATCTTTTTCTCGGCGACGTGAAGGGACTAATGACCGTGGTTTCGATTAGAAATATTTGAAATTACGCTATTCAACCAAGTGCAGGGAGGGCATTTCGCAATAAAATGCCAACTCGCCTCTGCACTGCTGAAAACTAGTGAACAAATGGGAAAACCTATAGCTTCTCTAGTGTCATTCTAAGAAGCAGAGAACTGCACATGAAAATACGCTTCAGTTACAATTCAAGTAATCGCCAAGTGAACGTTCAGGTGAATGTTTGGAGCATTGTGAACTCTAAAGTATAACGAACGCCTATGAAAGAGGACAACTACTGTGAGATCTACTTGCGCAAGAGGCTGTACAGTTTGAGAGTCTCTAAGGTTGTAGATACTACAATAATGAACACCACTGGAGGCAGTTCTGGCGAAGAGGAATGGAGGCTCTAAATAGGACTATCACGTAAGTTAGAGAGACAAATAAAGATACATGGAAGATAACTGTTACAGTACCTTGAGTAATTGGTTCAAATGGCTCTGAGCACTATAGGACTTAACATCTGTGGTCATCAGTCCCCTAGAACTTAGAACTACTTAAACCTAACTAACCTAAGGACATCACACACATCCATGCCCGAGGCAGGATTCGAACCTGCGACCGTAGCGGTCACGCGGTTCCAGACTGAAGCGCCTAGAACCGCACGGCCACACCGGCCGGCCTACCTTGGGTAGTAATAGGAAGAATTTAGATGAGTGACGACAGAATAAAAAAAATGTAGGAAAATAAACGAACTCAGTAATATAAGCTTCTCAGGATTGGAATCAGTAGGAAGGTCAGAGAAGCAAAAGAGAAATGACTGCGAGAAAAGTATGAATAAATCGAAAATGCCGTAAAAAACGGTTTCAGCATATACAACAGACAATAAAACTTTCAGTGAAATTAAAACTAAAGCCGTCAAAATCAAGAGCGAAAAACGAATTCTACTCTTAAACTCACGAAACGGATAGGTGAAAAGAGTATTTTGAGGACCTCTACGAGTGGGAGAAACTGTCTGATTACGTGATACAAGACGAAATGGTGTTCAGTCGGATGATTTCTACGATCCAGTACTGGAGTCAGAGTTAAAAATAACTTTGGAAAATTTATAATTAAACAAAACAAAAGGCATAGATAGTTTGTATTACAATCGTTTTCTCATAGTCACCTCCCCACTGACAGCTCTCTCCCGGATATAAAGATAAAGGGTTATCTGGAATCTTTCGCCACTGGAGGGCGCATCTCGACCCTTTTTCAGTAACATGCCACATTTCCTGTGGGTACGTATTACATATCTTTAATGCTGTGAATTCCTCTGTCTGTTGCGTCCTCATACCGTGGAGAAATGGTGGTGCTATGGATTTCTCAGGCAGCCATTACTAATGAAAATTTATGCATTGGCCGGAACACAACCGATGCCGTATTTGATTAGTAATGAAAGACGTTACCTGCAGGCCACGGTGAACTTCGGATAATTTATGGTGAGTGAAAGCGAATAATAGCCGTTCTATGAAGCGAAGGATAATCGTTATATGAACATAGCTCCATTAATACTTCGTTTTCTAGTCACTGCAATGTGAGGCACAAAATTTCATTTAAAGCAAATATTCGTTCGACTTATCATTTGCTGCATTTCGCAAATGGTGATCAGTTTTCCTGAACACTTAGCTTCCGTACCACTACGGTGCTGGATGTACTCGATGTACAAAGGGGACCCTGAGCATTTCACCGTTCTTAGAGAGCTCGCATTGATGCACGCTCTCAAGGTAAGTGGGTGGGTAAGACGTGGGTCACCCTTTCCAAATAACTCACTGCACCTCTCGTTGCTGCCGAATCACATTTACCGTTTAGTTATAAACTGTCAGTCGATATACAGAGTGCTACACGAGCAATAGTAAATATTTTACGAGGTGGTTGTGTAGACCATTTCGAATAAAACATTCCCGGTAATGTGTCTTTTAAAAGACATCAGATTAAGTTCAAAGCCAATTTTCATTCCTCTTCGCGCACAGTGCACTGTGCAATTTTTTTGAAAACACCACATGTAGCTTCTCAGGGGTTGCCTTGGGGTTACTTTACGGGGACAGCACTATTCATAATCGGTTTGTTTAACTGAGTAGACTTCGTTTTTCAACCCTTCCCACAGGCAAAAATAGAGGGGTAACGTCTGGGGACCATGGTGGCCAAAAAACGCATCATTTTTGCCCACCATCTTTTGAGAATGTTAGGTTTAGATGATGACCACTAGAATGTACCTCGTCATGCTGAAAGAACATACCCATCCAATAACGCTGAAAGCTCGTTTTCAAGAAAGTCTAGATAACGGGACTGTGTAAGACGATGCAGCAACACAACAAGCCCAGTCAACTGATTGCATATCATACCACAGCACACATTTACAGATAAGTGTTCGTCTCTATCCAGTAAGGCATGTGAGTTTTCGTTGAACCACCGACGTGTTAATGATACCGCCATATGAGTGAAAGTGCATCAATATATTATTGGGAGTACTCGGCGATTTACATTTAGCCAACGAGAAAATTCCGGTCGTCTACTTTCATCTTCTCCTCAGATATGCTGAATCTGCTGTAGATGAGAGAGGACGCACATACGTAATGTCCGCCATATTCGTTTTGTTGAAAAAACGTACTAGTAGAAGTTCTGTCAGTGCTTGTACAAGTACTGCGTTATACCAGCTGAATAACGTCTTCTATTTCTTCCACACACTGTTCATTCGCACGTTCAGATGAGATACTTATGCTGGGCACCGCACCTGACACACACAATTTGGTGAAAATACGTGTAAACACTTCTGAAACTGCTACGAGCAGTACGGTAGTTTCCATTACAGAATCCGTAGACAAATACGTCTATATTTCAGAATGTAAGTTACAGATGTCGCCTCACGGTAAGGCCATTGCCCAGCAAGAGTGGCGTAGTGTCATAAAAGAGTAAATGTTCCGGGTTTCCTACAGAGACAGCTTCTTGCAGCACGGATAACAGCTGCATCACAGAATCTCAGTTTGAGACTGAAATGGTGCGGCAACTAGAAACCTCCTGCGAAGTATGCGGTACAGAACGATTCTTGTGGGCGAAACGTCTGAACAGCACGCAATTTCACCGTGACATTCTGGCGATGTATGGACAAAATGCAACGCCGCATACAGCCGTAATGAAATGGTGCCAACAATTTGATCGTGGCCGTACATATTTGGGTGATGCCGATCGGAGAGCCCAGATGTTGCATCATGAAATTTGCATGTTTTCGGCAAGCTGAAAAATATCTGTGGGGAAGAGATTTCCCAACAATGACAACGTTCACCCAGTGGTTCTCGGTTGGCTTCGTGACCAAGAAGCGGGTTTATACTGTCCAGGAATTGATCGATTGGCAAAACGTTCCGGCTGTTGATTACAGTGATTTGGTGACTATGTCGAAAATTAGTGTTATATGTGTCATTTGCAGTGTATTGCAGTATTCAGTGAACGTTACTTGGCCTGCCATAATAATGTATAACTTACTTTTTTTAATCCTCTCGTACCAAAAGGGCGTACTCAGCATTTGCAAATAATGCTGCTTAAACGATACAGTAGAATTGTCCAGAACATGGTGTGGTGTGCGTACTGTAAGACCTTCGGTACACACACCATCAGATTATTTGACTTGTCGCTCTAACGAAGTACGCGAGTATCAGCCATATGTCTCGTGGTCTTATCGTGGCGTGTTTATCTTCTGCCGTTAGGTCAGACGATAGAAATGCCACTTGCACGCTTAGTTCACGATGACCAACTTTAAACAGAACTTGATTAATTTTCATACACATTTATTAAAATAATAACAAGCATAAACATTACATAACTTGATTCTGGATGCTATTTACAATTGACAATCTGAAGTTCCTTTGGTCTTGGTACATTAATCTTATTCTCACTTATCTCTGATACTTGACAAAGTGTCTATACGTTTATCTTCATGGCTATGTACAGGAATATGATAAACTTATTAGGTGGAGACTGAAAGTTGACTATAGACTGGTACAGACTAATGCAGACTGGTACAGACAGGTGCAGACAAATGCAGACTGACTAATCGGAGGTCTGTACTCTCGTTATAATACCTCGCGCGTTCAGGTATCACTGCTCGAGTGTGATCCGCGAGGAGAAAAGGTTCTACGTTAGCAGCAATTTTATTGGCTGCGTTACATATTAATACGCGGATCGGCGGAAGCAGAATTTGGTCCGTCTCTAAGGCAGCGCCATCTCATAGTGCGGAGACGGACGAGCGTTGCGCCTGCCGCTGTTGTGCTTAGCGGGGCGCGCTCTAGTGGGAATGTTGTGTACGCGCTGACTACGCAGAACTATGTACACAACACACGGTAACCACATTTGGCAAATTCAAAGATATAAAATCGAGCACAAATTCACAAATTAAACTTTAATATGAAAATGCCAGTCTACGAATAAGGCCGTGGAAACTAGAAAAACAACACGCGGGATGAAAAGATGAAATATCGTGCGTGTACAAAACGCGTCTGACTGCACAGCCGATCATCATCGAATATTGAGTAAGCCGGGAAAATTTAAACAAAGTGAGCAGCGCCAAAACTTTAACACTAAAATTGCGACCGGGTACTATCGGTAATGTCTTCCGCGTTTGATAAGTTCTCCCATTCATCACACCGAGTACGAATTTAACGCATTCCCTTACGCTCGACCGACGGCGAAACGTTCTTGCAGACAGTGATGGAGCGCCTCGGCTCGCGCAAGTTGTAGAGGCGCGGGCGACGGTTCACTTGGCCAGCTGTACAGCCAAAGCCGGCACTCGAAACTTCAGCCTAGTTGTCTGGTGTTCCGCACCGGCGTTCCTCTTCAGGGCAGTAGCTGCGGTGAAATGTGATTGCACCTGCGGAGCTCGTAGCGAGCCCGGGATTGCGGCCTGCGCCGAGCGCACTCAGTTACGCCGGCGAACCGGAACAAGACGGAGCGCTGCCGGCCGCGACTCTCTCCGCCAGAATGCCAAGGCTGTGTGCACGCGCGGCGCCGTGCCGTGCCGAGCCAGCCGCCGCCGACCCACCAGCTGCTGCCCCTGCGGCTCACCCACCTCTCTGGTTCTCGCCGCAAAATCTGATGCTTGCAAAGAAGAGGGGGGGGGGGGATGCCAGCACTTGAATGTATGTTCTTCACATTCTGTTTGCTTGTCAACATGGCAATCTACAACAAACAGTTGTCGAGATATTCTAACTAAAGGTTACAGGCTATAATGGAATTAGTCAGTGATATAATTTTATCTTTAGTACACAAATCAAAACATTCAGTAAAGTCACCACACAATCCAGTAACATTTTTCCCAGAACATTTTGATTTTCGTTCACATTCAAACAGACGGTTAAGCACAATTTGGTCGTATTCAAATGCACAATCATTTAATGGAGAGCTGATTCAGGCGGAAAGGTTGTAATACTTAAAAAAAAATATCGATAATGGTTTTTATTATTATAATTCTTACAATTCTGTATGACTACACACAACATTTACGCTGAAGCGCCGAAGAAACAGGTATAGGCATTCATATTCATATACAGAGATATGTAAACAGGCAGAATAAGGCGATGCGGTCGGTAACAAGTGTCTGGTGCAGTTGTTAGATCGGTTACTGCTGCTACGATGGCAGGTTATCAAGATTTAAATGAGTTTGAACGTGGGGCTATAATCGGCGCATGAGCGATGGGACATAGCATCTCCGAGCTACCGATGAACTGGGTTCAAATGGTTCAAATGGCTCTGAGCACTATGGGACTCAACTGCTGTGGTCATAAGTCCCCTAGAACTTAGAACTACTTAAACCTAACTAACCTAAGGACATCACACACATCCATGCCCGAGGCAGGATTCGAACCTGCGACCGTAGCGGTCGTGCGGTTCCAGACTGTAGCGCCTTTAACCGCTCGGCCACTCCAGCCGGCCCCGATGAACTGGGGATTTTCCCATACGACCATTTCAGAGTCTACCGTGAATGTCAGGAACCCGGCAAAACATCAAATCTCCGACATCGCTGCGGCCGGAAAAAGATCCTTCAAGAACAGAACCAACGACGACTCAAGAGAATCGTTCAACGTGACAGAAGTGCAACCCTTCCGCAAACTGCTGCAGATTGCACTGCTGGGGCATCAATCGATATTGGCTTTCGGAGCCGACGTTGGACTGTTGACGACTGGAAACATTTTGCCTGTTCGTTCGAGTCTCGTTTCAAATTGGAAGATAAACGTGTACGGGTGTGGAAACAACCTCATGAATCCATGAGTCCTGCATGTCAGCAGGGGACTTTGAAGCTGGTGGAGGCTCTGTAACATGTGGGGCGTGTGCAGTTGGAGTGATATCGGAGCCCGGATACGTCTAGATACGACTCTGATAGGTGACACGTACGTAAGCATCTCGTCCGATCGCCTGCATCCATTCCCGTCCATAGTGCATTCCGACGAGCTTGGACAGTTCCAGCAGGGCAATGGGACACCCCTTACGTCCAGAATTTCCACAGAGTGGCTCCAGAAACACTCTGCTGACTAAACATTTCCGGTGGCCACCAATCTCTCCAGACATGAACATTATTGATATCTGGGATGTCTTGCTACGTGCTGTCCAGAAGAAATCTCCAACCCCCTGTACTCTTACGGATTTATGGACAGCCCTGGGAGATTCATGGTGTCAATTCCCTTCAGCACTACTTCAGACATTAGTCGAGTCCGTGTCACACCGTATTGCGGCACTTCTGCGTGCTCACTGGGGCCCTACACGATATTAGGTAGGTGTACCAGTTTCTTTGTCTCTTCAGTGTATAACGTCAGCCATCAGTGGTATTAATTACACACAAAAATGTCTTTGCTTGAATGGATCGAGATTAAATAGCTTTGTATAGCAAAGTACATCGGTGATCTCTTTGTCTTTTAATGCATTTTACGTAGTTGTTATTGAGAAGGGTGTGTTGATTGCCAATTTGGTGCTAAGATAGACATTTTTTATCGAATTTTCTCATACAGAAGGACTAGAAGGCGCGATATGTTTTATTTGGTAAGACCTTTCTAAAGCCAAGACGGCGCAAATGTTTCTTTGCTTAGAAACAACTCGTTTCGACAGTCTAGACTCTAATCTTCAGGTGTTCAAAAATTTATGTTATGAAATCTGTTTATTTTGATTTGGACCTCATTTCAATTTGTCAGGTAGATAAAATGTAGCACATAATATAAACTTTTGTCCTAATAAGACATTTAAAATCAAGAAGCTCATTTGCATATGGCCGTGTTCATGTACATAGCAGTCACAGATGATAGTTACATCACAAAAACACAGTATGCAATAAAATACACTGTAGCACATTTGTTAACGTTAGCTAGACGTGATCTAATTATCGAAGATCCACCCTAGACGGTGTATAAGGTACAACTCAATAAATAAATATTTAGAAAGTTTTTACAGTCATTTTTATAGAAAAGTTGTTTTGTAACTCAATAATTTGTGTGGTATGATGTGTTCTTCAATGCAGAGTATTAAATGATGGAAATAGTCAAGAGAAAAAGCTTTGCAACAACTCATTTGAACTTGATGCTTAACCGCATTTACGATTGTGGATTTCTTCTTTTGAACCAGGAAATATACTTCTAGATATACGCCAACGATAACTCACCAATCTTTTTTACTGAGAACTATTTACTCATACCACACCAGTCTTCGCCATTAAGGTTTACTGGAGAGCTTCAGTTATTACTTCTATTCCAGTGCCAAAAAAAAAATGTAGGTTGGAAGGGAGACGTCATTTCTGCTGTTCTATGGACGGAAGCTTCCGAAAATGTTTCCCTGAGGTAAGTGAATGGAATTGACAAAAGGAGAAAACATAAAAATACAGCAAGTTAATGAGACAAAAGAGGATACAGACTTCTAAAAATGAGACTGACAGGAGGTGCAAAATGACACAGGACTCTTGTCCAGAGGAGAAAGGCAGAGCTATAGAAGCATACATGACTTAGAAAAGACAGATGCTGCCCATAAGAAAATTGAAGTGACCTTCGGAGAACAGAGAGGGAGCCGTACGAATGTCAAGAGCTCAGATGTTAACCCAGTGTTAATCAAAGAAGGCTGAGAAGTGAAAGAAATATACACTAAGTCTACAGAAAGGAAGACCGTATTATGAAAAAGATAAGGTAAACGGAGATGGGAGTTAAGTTGCTGCGACAGGAATTCACCAGAACACACAAAGACCTGATTCAGCACAAGGCATCCAGGGTAGACGACGTTCCATCAGAATTATTGATATCCTTGGTAGAAACAACTATGAGAAATTTATTCCTCGTGGTACGAAAGGTATGGAAGATAGGTAATACAATCTCAAAAGTCAAGAAGGTGTCAATATTACCGATCCATTACTTTAGTAAGACACGGTTGCAAATTAATCACGCTAACTGTTTTTGGAAGAATTGACAGACTGCTCGAATCTGAATTAGATGAAGATATTTGCGTTCCAGAAAAATGAACATGGAATCGATACTGATTTTACGACGTATTTTAGACACAGATGGAAGAAGGGCAAACCTTCGTTTGTAACATTTGTGGATTTAGAGAAAGAGTTTGAAACGGTTTTCTGGAATACACTCATTAAACCTCTGACGTTACCAAGGATAAAAAACAGAGAACGTTAAGCAGAGAGTGTGACATCTGTGGAACCTCTCTACAATGTTATCCAGTCTGCACATAAAACAATAAAAAATCAAGGAGGGATTTGTAGAGGAAATTAAAGTTCAGTGTATAGAAAATATAAAAATGCAGTTTGTTGACGACATTGTAATTCCGCCAATGGCAACAAATGTCTTGGGAGGTCAGCTGAACGTGTCTTGTTAAAATGTTACAAGGCGAACATCAACAAATGTTTGAGTAAGGGACATGACCTCTCTAGGTCTTTCGCTGCGAAGAAGGATGTATGGAAGGGGAAAAGGGTGTTGTGAGACGGGGCGGGGACGAAGAGGGCTGTGGTAGTACTTGAATAAATGTCCCTCACTTTCTCTTTGCTTGTCAACAGGGCAAGTAGTGTACACACTACTTTTTCCAAATACGTGGTAGTCGATTCATTCTAGCTACGGGTTGACGTCGGTTCTGCTGTCCTGTCAATGGATGCCTTCGAAAATATTTTTTTCCTGTATGTGCAAGCAGGTATAGGAATTTCCTCCACACAGAGGATGTCCGTTCAACAGAGTATACGATCTGCAGTGTTGCTTCGCAGTGACGGTGATGACCCTTCGTGCGCAGTCACGTTGCAAAATGGCTACAACGATTGTAAACCAACCTCAACTGTAGACAGTTTTAGGTAATTCCGCATGCACAAAATTCACTATTTATTACCTCATTAGTTATGACGAGCTACATCTTACAGTCAGTGTTTGCAATGAGATTGCGACCGTGTTTGGCTCGTAAGTGAAGTCGCTAGCTTTGTAACTGCGCTACGTCTGGTGTCTATGTACGTCATATGAAGAACTAGGTTTCATATCGATCCGTTAATGTTTAATGCACAGCAATTTTACTCTCTTCATCATTTCACTATTTGACTTTGCAGTCTGATTCATGCCTTTGTAAAAACTTTCATGTGAGCTGTTTTATGAGCTTGGTATTGACTATAAGCGTCATGTTGTATTTTGTTACTTTAAACATCTATTGGTTTGTCATGTAACTAGTTACTAATTTTCTCCATAAGGAAAGCCCTTATCGCTTTCTGTTGTAACTCCACTTTATTCTTTTACATTACAATTCCTTGTTGGACATATCGTAAAAGACAATTTATTAGTCTTAAGTTTACTTCGTTATCTTCTACTATAGATTTACATTTTTTAAAATTTATGGACACAAGTCTATAGGTAATATATCGCTGCGCTGGTGCCCTCTTGTGGATAACTTGAATAAAGACCATCTAGCATTACCATCAATTTTCACTTGGCTGGGGCATACAGCGTAAGACAAGGCACAATGGACCCCGTGTGCCAGCGTTGTCAACAGTATTTTAGCATGAAGATTATTTATATTTTTAAAATTTATTAAGATTGCTCCATAAAATTAAGCAACGTGATTGTAACATTTATGTAAACATTACCCAATTATGATCCCTTGTAGCCTTCGAAAATGATGTAATATCGAAACGCGCAAGGCAATTTCTATCCGATAAAAAGTGTGGTTGAGACAAGAGAAGTTTAAAGTTATAATAGACTGTTGAAATCTATCTAGAGACGACGGGGCACTTACATTAACCTCATGTCGATGTTCGCATCGACTGAGTTCATAAGCGGCCAGTGTAGTGAAACGTTTCTTAGCGCCTGCCTGCTGCTGTGGCCGAGGGGTTCTAGGCGCTTCAGTCCAGAACCGCGCTGCTGCTACGGTCGCAGGTTCGAATCCTGCCTCGGGCGCGGATGTGTGTGATGTCTTTAGGTTACTTAGGTTTAAGTAGTTCTAAGTATAGAGAACTGATGACCTCAGATGTTAAGTTCCATAGTGCTTTGAGCCATTTGAACCATTTCTTTCTTAGCGCCTGATATAAGTGTCCGATCTGTGTTCAAAATGGTTCAAGTTCGGTGGTTGATCCTTCCACTCAGTTTTTCATTACAGAGGCCAACCGGCGCTCTGACCGAACACGCTGAGCTACCGTGCCGGCTATCAACTGAGCTACGCAAGCACGACTCACGCCCCGTCCTCACAGCTTTACTTCTGCCAGTACCTCGTCTCCTACCTTCCAAACTTTACAGAAGCTCTCCTGCGAACCTTGCAGAACTAGCACTCCTGAAAGAAAGGATATTGCGGAGATATGGCTTAGCCACAGCCTGGGGGATGTTTCCAGAATGAACATCCCCCAGAAGTAAGGCTATGAGGGCGGGGCGTGAGTCGTGCTTGGATAGCTCAGATGGTAGAGCACTTACGCGCGAAAGGCAAAGGTCCCGAGTTCGAATCTCGGTCCGGCACACAGTTTCAATCTGCCAGGAAGTTTCATTTCCGAAAGTACTATTTCCAGCGATCCACAACAAAAGATATGTGCTGTGGTCCGACTGGGGACAAGGGTTTCATGCTTGGTAATGGGTGTTTGTTTCGTGCCTCGTTGTACTCAGTCCATAACTTCCTTCACTTCTCCATACAGACGCTCTGACGCAGTTGCTGAATACACAGAGGATCTACCGTTCTGCGATTCCACATATTTACACGTTGTACGCAAATGCGAATGAACGCTCTGCTAAGGGCGCTATAGTTTTGACAGGCAGCAGTGTTGGACGTGGACGGAGGTGACTCGGAACGCCGCGGAACCGTTGCGTTACGTTGCGTTCCGTTACAGGCCGCTGACGCCCGATCACCTTGGCTCCGCTTTGACGTCAGCGCGGCCGCGCCGCTGGGCACGGCTCAGCCCGCTGCGAAAAATCGCAACAGCGGCGTCACGCTTTCCGCAGTGGGCAGGCCTGACATAGCTGCGCTATTCATATCCGCAAAAAATAGCGCTGACAGACGCCGACGGTGCTGCAATGACGCAGAGTGAAGTACTTTTATTTTAAGTCCCTTCAGGTAACTCTTCATGGCTGGAGTTTTTTGTTTTTGTTTGCCATCAGTTCACATGCAAGATAATTAAAAGTTAATGTATTTTCGGCGAATTGCAGTTTTTGCTACTATGTCCAATCTTTCTCTGTTTTGTCTAAACCGCGTTCTAACTTTTCCTCATTGCAGCATTCTTTTCATTTTCCACACACTCTCATTCCACGACTTTTGTCACCTCCTAGAATTGCCATTTTGATTCTTCTTCCGTCAGCTGATTGATGCATTATGCCTGTTAGAGCTCCATTACTCTTGGATTTATCGATGTTCTTTGTCCACTATTTGTGTCAAATACATACACTTCTACGATTCATGAGTCCACTTACTGTCCGCAGTGAATCACTTCTTAGTAGATTTCTCGTGGCTCACACTTAATCTGTGTTTATTAAGTGTCCATAGTAGTGGAGAATTTGTTACTACAAAGTCGTTTACCCAACGTGTTGTAGAAGAGGCACACATTTAGAATTCAAAAAAGGACAGCGAATGCAGTTAAATTCCGCGTTAACATCTATTTCTCAAAAAAAAAAAGTTTTAATAAGTTTTCATTGGATATGTTTTCTTCACCACTGAAACACAACTTCGAAGTAGTTGTTTGCAAGACACTGCTGATAAACACAGGTTGATATGGTCGAACCAAACGTGTATGTGCGGGAGATCTTTTAGAGTAATTATAAAAGACCTTTTCTCCTTCTCAAAGCTTTTTAATAATCCAAGCGATTCTTTCTTTCTACCTCTTACTTTCTCGGGGCCTGTGTGCCGTTTCAAGGCGGCGTCGACCCTGTTACTATTGATTTGGCAGTGTTAGTTGCAGAGGGTGGCCGGATGTCCTTCCTGCCGCCACCCCGAACCCCTCGGGACGGAATAAGTGTACCCCAGCTGTTTCCTTCTAGTTTAAAAAATGGTTCAAATGGCTCTGAGTACTATGGGACTTAACTTCTGAGGTCATCAGTCCCCTAGAACTTAGAACTACTTAAACCTAACTAACCTAAGGACATCCCACACATCCATGCCAGAGGCAGGATTCGAACCTGCGACCGTAGCGGTCGCGTGGTTCCAGACTGTAGCGCCTTGAACCGCTCGGCCACTCCGGCCAGCTTCTAGTCTAACCCATGTAAGAGTGCGAACGTTTTCGAATGTCTGCGAGTCGTGTAACTGAGACAGAACGTGGAGACCAGCCCGGTATTCACCTAGCGGGATGTGGAAAACCACCTAAAAACCACATCCAGGCTGGCCGTCATACCGATCCTCGTCGTTAATCCGCCGGGCGGATTCGATCCGGGGTCAGCGCGCCTACCCGAGTCCAGAAAGCAGCGCATTAGTGCTCTCGGCTACCCTGGCGGGTGATCCAAGCAATAATACATTGTGAAATGTTTCCTGCCGGGATCCGAATCAACGCGTAAAGTTACTTCTGAATGGTTTTATATTTAACATCATTCAAGGCTTTCAGTATCGCCTATCACTTTCTTGGACTTACAGATGCTCATTAATTCACTTTTTCGTCAGTAACATTCAATACCGGTGCTATAGCCTGTGAATGATGCAAACAGTAACATAATACTATTGTGGCGTTATAAATTTAGGCAACAAGTTTAGCTGGTGACATTGCTTCCTTCTGTGAAAATAAAGATGAATTATTGGACGTTAAGAATGGAATGAAGGGTGTACTGAGCACAAAATACGGTCCTAGAGAAAATAAAAGAAATACGAAAGAGGAATAGCACAAATGAAGTCAGCGACAACATTGACATCAAAACGTGATGACGAAATGAGAGAATTCTGTTAGGTTGGAACGGAAATAGCGCATGACAGGCGATGCTAGTAAAACGTAAGAAACGGGCTGGCACCAGCAAAGACAGACCTCGCTAAAAGAAATCTACTAATATCAATATAGACATTAAGCTGAGGAAGAAGTTTCTGCGGATCTACGTCTGGTTCTACGGCAGTGAATCATGGACAGTGGAAAATCCAGAAATAAAACCGCTTGAGATCTAGTGTTACACAAAGGTAATTAGTCACACAACGTCATTTTATAGAGGTAGAAGATCAACCGAGCCTACAATTTTTCAGTGAACTTTATTTACAGACTGGTTTGTGAAATTTATGTTTCCGTTATGAGTGCTGCACGATGAAAGAAAAAATTGTTAAATCAATAGTGAAAGATAAAAAGTAAACACTGGCCATTGCTCTCCATGAGATTGCAGGTATATATCTGAATGTGAAATTGTTACGTTGTGACATGATTATTGTTATGTTCTGTGTGCCACCCAACCAAAGTTTCAGCAAAATTGGTTATTTTTCGGTATATAACCTCAGTGTCACACCCAGAAAATGAACCTCATCACAATTCCGATTAATGTAATGCACATGTAACTGTAATGCATGCGATAATGGGAGCATGCTGCCGAAACGGGTCATACCAATTAAATATTAGTATAAAGTAATTATAAATGTACGGTAACTTGCATACATAAATGTGCTGCATTTCATTGTATAACGAAAATAAGTGGGAAAGGTTGCGTAGTAAAAGGACATACTGACACTATTACGTGAGCATTTTATTTGCAGAATATGTTTCATTTCATTAGTTGTCATCCGTATACGTGAGTACGTGAGGTGGAATTGATACAGTCAGGTTCTGAGTTAGTATGCAAGGTCTATTGACAATCTTTACAAAGGTCGTCTTGGGAGACGCAACCCATCGGGTGTGGACTTAACAGAGCGTACCGTTTGAAGGTTTAGTACAAGAGGTCAGGTGGAGCTCTTCTGCAACGTATACGTTCTCGTATATGGAGGGTAGAGCGCGCCCTGTGCTGTCGGGTTCACCGTCCGCTGTGGGGCGCTTTCCGCGGTGAAGTGACGACGCGGCGTATTGAGTGTCGCCTCTTTTGTGCTGTCTGGCGTGGTGTGAGAGTCAGCGCCCTAGCACCTCGGGCTGGGGCTCCGCTGTAGTCGCTTTTGTGAAAACCCCCCGCTGCCAACGCGAAGCTGGGCAACGCCCCTCCGTATGAGACTATCGAACTCTGCTAGCGTATAAAGGGTGGTAATAATTATAGTTTCAAAACGCTCTAAGAAAGAAACCACTGTCCAGAACGACGTCAAATGAACGGAATATTATCAAAATGGTTAAAATGGCTCTGAGCACTCTGGGACTTCACTGCTGAAGTCATCAGTCCCCTAGACTTAGAACTACTTAAACCTAACCTAAGGACATCACATACATCCAAGCCCGAGGCAGGATTCGAACCTGCAACCGTAGCGGTCACTCGGTTCCAGACTGTAGCGCCTAGAACCGCTCGGCCACTCTGGCCGGCACGGAATATTATCGACGAAGGGGAAAACGTTATCGGGCGCTCGGCATGACTGTCTCAAAGCAGGATCGCGGACTGCTCGTAAAGCTCTTTTACAAGAACGATGACTGTGCACCAGCAGCTCTGCAGAAGTCTCGGGCACTCAAGGGTATGAAGAAAGGTGTGGGTCGATGTCTGCCAAGGGTCTGGAAAAAATGGTTGCGAAGGACAGGTTCTTTTGAAATGTAGTGTAGCAGGGGGAGGAAAATAACTGGTCCGACGTTAGTGGACGATGTGGCCACAGCATTGCAGGAGGGATAAAGCGGTGGTATCCAAACATCAGTGCATAGGCAACTGATCGTTTGGACATGCCTCCGAGCATCGTGAATAAAATCGTACCGTTCCCTAACCTAGAGAGAGTGGTCAAACTGGCCCCAGGCTGCTTGCAATTACAAACAACCCCGTGCTACAACGGGGACCAATGCACAGAATGCAACCAAGCTTTTACAACAAACAGGGAAGTAAAATTAGCTAACTGAAATGACATATACTTCCGTAAGTGCACCTATTATCGGCTGCAAAGTGCCCAGTGGGCGATATACACTCCTGGAAATTGAAATAAGAACACCGTGAATTCATTGTCCCAGGAAGGGGAAACTTTATTGACACATTCCTGGGGTCAGATACATCACATGATCACACTGACAGAACCACAGGCACAAAGACACAGGCAACAGAGCATGCACAATGTCGGCACTAGTACAGTGTATATCCACCTTTCGCAGCAATGCAGGCTGCTATTCTCCCATGGAGACGATCGTAGAGATGCTGGATGTAGTCCTGTGGAACGGCTTGCCATGCCATTTCCACCTGGCGCCTCAGTTGGACCAGCGTTCGTGCTGGACGTGCAGACGGCGTGAGATGACGCTTCATCCAGTCCCAAACATGCTCAATGGGGGACAGATCCGGAGATCTTGCTGGCCAGGGTAGTTGACTTACACCTTCTAGAGCACGTTGGGTGGCACGGGATACATGCGGACGTGCATTGTCCTGTTGGAACAGCAAGTTCCCTTGCCGGTCTAGGAATGGTAGAACGATGGGTTCGATGACGGTTTGGATGTACCGTGCACTATTCAGTGTCCCCTCGACGATCCCCAGTGGTGTACGGCCAGTGTAGGAGATCGCTCCCCACACCATGATGCCAGGTGTTGGCCCTGTGTGCCCCGGTCGTATGCAGTCATGGTTGTGGCGCTCACCTGCACGGCGCCAAACACACATACGACCATCATTGACACCAAGGCAGAAGCGACTCTCATCGCTGAAGACGACACGTCTCCATTCGTCCCTCCATTCACGCCTGTCGCGACACCACTGGAGGCGGGCTGCACGATGTTGGGGCGTGAGCGGAAGACGGCCTAACGGTGTGCGGGACCGTAGCCCAGCTTCATGCAGACGGTTGCGAATGGTCCTCGCCGATACCCCAGGAGCAACAGTGTCCCTAATTTGCTGGGAAGTGGCGGTGCGGTCCCCTACGGCACTGCGTAGGATCCTACGGTCTTGGCGTGCATCCGTGCGTCGCTGCGGTCCGGTCCCAGGTCGACGGGCACGTGCACCTTCCGCCGACCACTGGCGACAACATCGATGTACTGTGGAGACCTCACGCCCCACGTGTTGAGCAATTCGGCGGTACGTCCACCCGGCCTCCCGCATGCCCACTATACGCCCTCGCTCAAAGTCCGTCAACTGCACATACGGTTCACGTCCACGCTGTCGCGGCATGCTACCAGTGTTAAAGACTGCGATGGAGCTCCGTATGCCACGGCAAACTGGCTGACACTGACGGCGGCGGTGCACAAATGCTGCGCAGCTAGCGCCATTCGACGGCCAACACCGCGGTTCCTGGTGTGTCCGCTGTGCCGTGCGTGTGATCATTGCTTGTACAGCCCTCTCGCAGTGTCCGGAGCAAGTATGGTGGGTCTGACACACCGGTGTCAATGTGTTCTTTTTTCCATTTCCAGAAGTGTATCTACGCTACCGAAACAGCTTCTTTCTGAATTTCAAAACGTAGAAAAGAAATGTCCCCTTGATCATTTGAACCGCCCGAAAGTGAAAGTAACACTGTTAATTAGAATCTTGGAATGTTCAGAAGGACAGAAATTCAAAATTCAACGGCTGCAATGCAGGCACTGCATAACGTTCAAATGAGCAGAAATCCCAGGACAGTCCCCCGCAGTTAAATGTTACGGCTCACGATATTCGTCAAAATCTGCTACAGAACGCTCCGCACCTGAAAAGGACGTCTGCACTTTCCATGTCACGGAAACAAGGCGTCTAGTCTATTGTAAGTAGGCTGTTTAGGTTTTTATGTTGGTAACGCCATGTGGCGCTCTATATGAAAATCACTGGCTGTGCTGTGTGCAGTCTGTGGATGGTTAGCATTGTTGTAATATTCGCTATTGTAGTGTTGGGCAGTTGGATGTGAACAGCGCGTAGCGTTGCGCAGTTGGAGGTGAGCCGCCAGCAGTGGTGGATGTGGGGAGAAAAATGGCGGAGTTTTGAGAGCGAATGATCTGGACGTGTGTCCATCAGAGACAGTAAATTTGTAAGACTGGGTGCCATGAACTGCTATATATATTATGACTTTTGAACACTATTAAGGTAAATACATTGCTAACTACGCCTATCAGTAGTTAGTGCCTTCAGTAGTTTGAATCTTTTATTTAGCTGGCAGTAGTGGCGCTCGCTGTATTGCAGTAGTTCGGTTAACGAAGATTTTTGTGAGGTAAGTGATTTGTGAAAGGTATAGGTTAATGTTAGTCAGGGCCATTCTTTTGTAGGGATTATGGAAAGTCAGATTGCGTTGCGCTAAAAAATATTGTGTGTCAGTTTAAGGACAGTCATTTATAATTTTTCTGAGGGGACGTTTCACTATCTAGCGCACAATGCTCGTTTAGGGGCCGTATGTCCCGCTTACTCTGCACTGCCACAGAGCCACTGCCGGCACTACAGTCTCCCGTGCAACTTCCAGCTTCGTTCGGCAACCTCCGCTCTCGATAACGCGCTGGTTAAGAAATACCTCCTCCACGTGGCGTGTACTCGCAAGTCACCTACCAGCGATTTCGATGGAATCGTTTGTGGCGAAGCAAAATCGATTGGGACACATCAGTTCTAGAGATCTTTTCAAGTCTCAAACATCTACGATGCATATATATGTAGACTGAAGTGACGAATGATAATTTTATACCAAGGGCAGGATTCGAACCAGAGTCTCCTGTTCACTAGACTTATGCGCTGAACACTACACCGTCCTGTTACAGTGACTTTTCATATCTGCACCAACTACCCTAACACACCTCCCTCCTCAATCCAAATTACTATTCGCACTTCAGCCCACTTTGGTATTCCCCCGAAACTGGAACAACATTAATCATATGAAACTGTATGGTTCCAGAGACCTTTTCAAGTATCAAACATCTTTGATGCGTATGTGCAGAGAGACATGATGAATCAAAATTTGTACCAAGGCCTGGATTCGTACTGTGTTTCCTGCGCACTAGGGAGATGTGCTAACCACCATGCTACTATGGCACAGTGGCTTGGCAGAACTGATTGGACTACCCTAGCACGCTTCTCGCTTCAACGCAAATTGCCATTCAAATCTCACCCGGAGCAGCATTGCAGAGCCTCGCCGAATGTATTGGAATAGCACGTCAGCATCGAACGAAGTGGGGGACTCTTCTTGAAACCCAGGCGTAGGTGCACTTCGTGTGTAACCGTACAGTTTCAGAGACTTTTCAAGCCTGAAACATATGTGATGCATATATGCAGGCTGAAGCGATGGTTAAAGTATCTATGCCTGGGTTTCAGGCAGGGTCCCCGATTTTGTTGGATGTTTAGGAGCTATTCCAGTACAACTGGAGAGCCTCTGCAACGCTGCTAGCAGTTTAGAGGGAATAGCAAGTGGACTGAGGTACGAATGGACTGAGAGAGGAGGGAGCGGGGGGGGGGGGGGGGGGGGAAGCGTGCTAGGGTAGTCTGTACTGCTGTGCAAAGCCACTGTGCCAGGGTGGCGTTGTGGTTGGCGCATCTGCACAGTGATCAGTAGACTCAGGTTCGAATCCCGCCTTGGTAAAAATCATTTTCATTCGTCGCGTCAGTCTGCATGTATACGTCAAGTTAAATACACTCCTGGAAATGGAAAAAAGAACACATTGACACCGGTGTGTCAGACCCACCATACTTGCTCCGGACACTGCGAGAGGGCTGTAAAAGCAATGATCACACGCACGGCACAGCGGACACACCAGGAACCGCGGTGTTGGCCGTCGAATGGCGCTAGCTGCGCAGCATTTGTGCACCGCCGCCGTCAGTGTCAGCCAGTTTGCCGTGGCATACGGAGCTCCATCGCAGTCTTTAACACTGGTAGCATGCCGCGACAGCGTGGACGTGAACCGTATGTGCAGTTGACGGACTTTGAGCGAGGGCGTATAGTGGGCATGCGGGCGGCCGGGTGGACGTACCGCCGAATTGCTCAACGCGTGGGGCGTGAGGTCTTCACAGTACATCGATGTTGTCGCCAGTGGTCGGCGGAAGGTGCACGTGCCCGTCGACCTGGGACCGGACCGCAGCGACGCACGGGTGCACGCCAAGACCGTAGGATCCTACGCAGTGCCGTAGGGGACCGCAACGCCACTTCCCAGCAAATTAGGGACACTGTTGCTCCTGGGGTATCGGCGAGGACCATTCGCAACCGTCTCCATGAAGCTGGGCTACGGTCCCGCACACCGTTAGGCCGTCTTCCGCTCACGCCCCAACATCGTGCAGCCCGCCTCCAGTGGTGTCGCGACAGGCGTGAATGGAGGGACGAATGGAGACGTGTCGTCTTCAGCGATGAGAGTCGCTTCTGCCTTGGTGCCAATGATGGTCGTATGCGTGTTTGGCGCCGTGCAGGTGAGCGCCACAATCAGGACTGCATACGACCGAGGCACACAGGGCCAACACCCGGCATCATGGTGTGGGGAGCGATCTCCTACACTGGCCGTACACCACTGGTGATCGTCGAGGGGACACTGAATAGTGCACGGTACATCCAAACCGTCATCGAACCCATCGTTCTACCATTCCTAGACCGGCAAGGGAACTTGCTGTTCCAACAGGACAATGCACGTCCGCATGTATCCCGTGCCACCCAACGTGCTCTAGAAGGTGTAAGTCAACTACCGTGGCCAGCAAGATCTCCGGATCTGTCCCCCATTGAACATGTTTGGGACTGGATGAAGCGTCGTCTCACGCGGTCTGCACGTCCAGCACGAACGCTGGTCCAACTGAGGCGCCAGGTGGAAATGGCATGGCAAGCCGTTCCACAGGACTACATCCAGCATCTCTACGATCGTCTCCATGGGAGAATAGCAGCCTGCATTGCTGCGAAAGGTGGATATACACTGTACTAGTGCCGACATTGTGCATGCTCTGTTGCCTGTGTCTATGTGCCTGTGGTTCTGTCAGTGTGATCATGTGATGTATCTGACCCCAGGAATGTGTCAATAAAGTTTCCCCTTCCTGGGACAATGAATTCACGGTGTTCTTATTCCAATTTCCAGGAGTGTATAAACACAAAACGGCAGGCGGAGACTATTGGACGGCGGCGTCGAGCAGAGGGGAGAAGGGAAGGGAAGTCTGTGCAGCCCTGAGGCAGCGCAAGCAGACCGCGACGGCCTGGCCGCGCTTGGCCAGCTGTGGCGACTTCCGTGAGGACCGGCTGCGGCCGCACTCCACTCACATCCGCGGTCGTCACCCCGGACTGACATCTTCCATGCGTATTCAGCGAGTAACCGCGCAGTGAACCACGTGAGGGTGACTGCCGAGCACCCTTGGTCTAAGAGTACAGTCTCTGGCTCCTAATACCGGATTAAATACCAGCTACTGCTTCAAGTCTGAATAAAAATCGTCAGCAACGACAGCCGAGGGCGCCCGGTATAAGGAAGGACACATTCTCGTTCTGCTAAAACTTTACCGGAGAGACCAGAGACAGTTTCAGGTCAAACAGTGGGAAACTGCACTTGAAAGGTGTAGGAATCAGCAATGATCTGTGGCATGACAATGAAAGCCACTGCGTTCAAAGACACTTTTTGTGTGTTCACAGGATATGTGCCTGTAATTGAAATAGTCTCACGATCTCTCCATTGGAAAAGATTCCGGATTAGCGCCCGATTCGAAAGTCCAGGAGTAGACTGCCAAGAGGGTGGTGACCATGAGGAAAAGATGGAATACGAGTAGGAGCGTGGAATGTCATAAGTGTGAACGTAGTAGGAAAGCTAGAAAATCTGAAAAAGGAAATTCAAAGTCTCATTCACATGTAGCTGGCGTCAGTAAAGCGAAATGGAAAGGAGATAACGATTTCTGGTCAGACGAATGTAGGAGAGTATCGACAGCTGCAGAAAACTGATTAGTTATGAATAGAGAAATAGGGCGGAGAGTATGCATCTGTGAACAGTTGAGTGATAGGCTTGTTCTCATCAGGTATGACAGCAAACCAACATCGACAACGATATTTCAGGTACACACTCCAATGCCGCAAGTAACAGATGAAGAGATACAGAAAGTATATGAGGATACTGAACGAGTAATTCTGCATTTAAAGGAAGCTGAAACACAAATGGAAATGGAACGCCGTTGAAGGAGAAGAAATAGAAGCAAGGGTTGCGGGAGATTATGGGTTTGGCATAGCGAACGAGAGAGAACTTGTGCAATAAATTTTAGATAGTAATAACGAATACTCTGTTGAAGAATCACGAGAGGAGGAGGCACGACTGGAAAAGACTCGGAGGCGCGGGAAGATTCCAGATGGATTACATCGTGATCAGACAGACATTCTAAAATGAGACATTGGATTGTAGGGCGCACCCAGGAGCAAATGCTCATGTCACAATTCAGTAATGACGAAGAATAGACTAAAGCGTGAGAGAATTGTCTTGAAGAATAAGTGCGGAAGCAAGTGGGACACCGCAGTACTGAGTAATGAGAGGCGACTGAAGTTCGCTGAGGATGTAGGTAAAGCGATAAGGAATATCACAGTAGGCAGTTCAGTTGAAGAAGAATGGGCATCTCTAAAAGGGAAATCACAGATGCCGGACAGACAAAGAGAGGTACAAGGAAAGTACCTGCGAAGAAACAGTGGATAATAAAAAAAACTTCAATTGATCGACGAAAGAAGTGAGTAAAAAATTTTTGAGGGAAAGGCAGGAATACAGCAATATAAATCTCTCAGTAGTGAAGTAAATAGGAAGCACAGCGCAGCCGAGACGAAACGTCAAGAAAAACGTGAAGAAATAAAGAAAAACAGTCATCGAAAGGACTGATTCAATACATACAAAGCCGAAATTAAAAGCAAGAGCTTCAACATTAAAATTTCAGTAAGGTTTAAACTGTTAAGTGAACAGGACAGAACGGATAATCTGAAAGAGTACAGTGGAGGCCTTTCAGATTATCGGTCCCACACACAGTTATAATCTGCCAGGAAATTTCAAATCAGTGCACACACCGCTGGAGGATGAAGATTCATTCTAGAAACAATACGTAATTTGAGTAAGTCCTTATCCATTAGTAGCCCAAGAAGGAAACCACTGCGCCGTCGTACCATGTGCGACAGAGGCGTGGAGTGGCCCTTACAGACACACGCTGTGTGATTTACACAATGGCGCACCATGTTTCGGAACGGATGAAGCAATGTGCTCGATCAAGACGGCAGTGGTTGTAGACTGTAGATATAAATGAACTTGTCCGAAAATTGGACGAAACGCGGAAGAAACTACCATTGACACGTATAAAATAAATAAAATTTTCTTGATGCTTCATGAATAGATTTGCATGACGTTCTATAGCAAATGGAACGGACGTTTTGTAATTGCTGAGTTCCCAAATTTCCTTTTGCCAATATCCCGTCAACGAGGGCATCGAGTAGTCCCCCTGAGGAAGGATTCGATTATCTCTTTTACAATGGAACCAAACCGTCATTAGACTTCACGGATTTAGGGAAACCCGGGAATGCATAAATTCAGACGAATTGACGGTAATTTTAACCCATCTTCTCTGCAATACGAGTCCAGTGCAACCTCCGTTGACTTCACTATAGGTGATAAATGGTGGCATCATCTGTAGAAAGTATGGTTCGTCATGTCACTAGGAAACTTTCAGAACTGGACTGTACCTGATGTGTATGCTCCCAGTACCGTTCATATGCGATTTATAGCACGCTGTCGAAATATGACCCGACAGTGTTGAGTGTGATTCTAATTACAGTTCCAGTTTCAAAACGCTGTAACTAAAGAACTCCGCTCAGAGAGACGTCAAATTTGAAAGGAATATTATCGAAGAAGGGCGAAACGTTATGAAAACAAAAAGATAATTAGGGAAAATGTTCATACTAAAAGGTGCTGTAAGCGTCACAACACAAAAGGGTCGTCTACCAATGACAGATGAAATGCAATACGCCGGCAATGGTGTGAGTTGCACATTAAACCAAGCGTATTGTGCATGTGCATGACCGCACAAGTTTCGTCTTCAGCGCCAGCCTGAAGCCAAAAACCGCAAAAATGCACCAGTGACACCAATTTTTAAATATCCTGAAGACAAAAATCGCATAAAAAGCTACAATGAAATCGATCTTTAACTGTCCCGAGGCCAGAACCCGCAAAAGACAACAATGAAATCGGTTTCTAACTGTCGTGAGATTGCCACTGGACATGTTCAATATGCTGTCCACCGTTTTCTGCCACAGGCTGAAATCGTGAAACACCAAGTTCCACTACAGATCGGAGAGTATCAGGGCTCACATTCAGCTTGCGTTGCGCATTACGTGTGTTCACTTACGCTACCTTTGTAATCGGACCACTGAACACAGAATCTTTCAGATAACACCACAGCCATTAGTCGCATGGAATAAGATCGCGTGATCTGGACGGCCGGGCTGTAGAGAAACGACGGCTGAATATTCTAGCATTTCGAAAATACCTCTGCAACAGCTGCTTCAGTGGCTGGATGACACTGGTCCTACCCACACGTCCACGCCGATGAGGGGCTGGAATGACAGAGCGCAAAAGACCCTCATAGAGATTACCAGTGACTGTACACATAACAGGGCACAATTCCTCGAAAAAATATGGCCTACGACTATCGATGCCGTCAACCCACTCCACACATTTGCCTTTCCATAATGAAGTGGCTCCGGTTGATGTGCGAGCTGATTTTCAGCTGCACATATCCTGTAAATATGTGTACTGACATGTCCTCGGAGATGGAAATAGGCTTCATGTGTCCACAGAATGTTCCTTTGCCATTCATTGTCCACTTTCATGCGAGCAAGAAATGCTACAGAAAACGTTTGGCTTAATGACAGGTCAACATAAAGTAACTCCTAAACGTAGGTCATTTTGTACAGAGGAAAAGGTTGCCATAGGCTATAGTTTGTCACGGTTCGCGCAGCTACCCCCGTCGGAGTTTCGAGTCCTCCCTCGGGCATGGGTATGTGTGTTGTCCTTAGCGTAAGTTAGTTTAAGTTAGATTAAGTAGTGCGTAAGCCTAGGGACCGATGACCTCAGCAGTTTGGTCCCATAGTCCTTACCACAATTTTCCAAATTACCGTGCTGTAGTGCAAAGCCACTGTGCCAGGGTGCCACAGTGGTCAGCACATCTGCCAAGGGAACATGAGACCTAGGTTCGAATTCTGGCATTGGCACAAACTATCATTTCTTGCTTCAGTCTGCATGTGTGTATCAGGGATGGTTGAGATTTGAAAAGGTTTCTGGAACTATAGTACTACATAAATATTAGCAAAGATTTGCTAAACCTTGCAACTCAACATTCAATGCTGTCAAGCGATAAGGCCACTCCTGGTGGTGTTCACACACAGAGCGCTACACGTAAAAACTGGACTCCCCCCCTCCCCTCCCCTCCCCCCTTTGTTCTATGTGAGGGGCCGACAGTTTTTAACGAGTAATACTACACAATACTGTACTGCTGGTATCTAACTGTACTACTAGTATCCCCTGCACACCCACTACACACACACACACACACACACACACACACACACACACACAAACTTCTCTAAAAAGTGAAACCCAAAGAACAGCAGGGTTCTGCCGGACTGCACATGTACTTTCTTCTTTCAATGAAAACCCAGACTCTCCGTCGCACCTACTCTGCTCCACAGAATCATCAGATTTTAATGTTTGGGTCTATATCAAACAATGGATGAAATCTAGCAATCACCATCCTCACAATCTCATAGCCTTATGGTATCTAATCAGTAAAGAGAAATTATTTGTTCGGTTTGTTTATCATGCGGTGGCAGTCGAGTGTAATATCACACTAAAAGTGTGCCATATCTCTTCGAATGCGAGCAGGACATCACACTAAAATTACGCCATGTAGCTTCGAATACATGCTGGTATGCAAATAAAGTGGACTAAAATACGTTTTGTACCGCTGTCTGCACGATAACTAGAAATCATTGTCTACTGCAGAAATGATGGTCAGCTGTACTACGATGAATTCAGAGAATTGACGCAGCTGTCTGCTTTCGACTGTGTAACACTCTGATGAGACGTCATCCATTCTGGCACTAGGAGTGCTACGTTAGTCATAGTTCCAGGTCAGTATTTTTCTTCGAGATTGGGTTTGCAACGGTGTAGTGCAAACCTACGTAGTGCAATGGTGTTGTGCCCGAATATTCTAATGCTTTGACAGGCAGTTTACCAAAATTTGTTTTTTATTTTATTTCTCGCAATATTATAATTTTAAATACATTTAAACAATATAATTTATATATGCAAAATTAATATATTTAATTTAGTTACGTTCATTACCCAAGTCAAAAGGCTATCGGCCATCACATTGCAGCACACTGGTAAAATTTTGCATGAGCCGCCAGTGTTATCTTCTAAGATAAGTCGTATGGTCAGTATTGCTTCACGTGTAGCTGGAACATAGGGAATACATAAGAAAGGAGAGCGAGGTGAGAGGAAGAGGCGTAGTCCGTAGGAACGGGGAAGTACAGATCGTTGGAGGTGCACCAGAGGTCGCTCACTTTTCACACGAGACGTGAAAGTGTGCGGCCGCTGCTGCCAAAAGTAGCCAACCACAGGGCGAGATGAGGTGAGGTGAGGGAGATGGCGGTAACAATAACAAAAGCGGGCTGCACGGCCGCCAGGCTAGTGGCGTAACAAAAGCCTCTGTTTCCCTTCCGTCCCTCAGCCACCACGAAGGCGGGGATCCCCCTGATAAAGAAGCGCCAGGAGGGGATGCCCCGCCTCGCCCCCACGACTTCCCGCTGATTAGGCGCGCTCCCTCCGGCCAAAGGAAGAGTGCTTGCTCGGTGGTCCCTCCGCCACGAGCCCCTTTCACTTCGCTGTTCTTGGAGTACTAGACGAGAGGAAAAGAAAAAACCATTCAAGACACACCCTCTCTCCCCGTCTGCTTTCCCTTTTCATGCGAAATGCTATCCACCCTAGGCTCGCGCCTCCCATTCTGTCGGCTCCGGGCAGAGGGGAGCAGCACAATAACTGAAAAACGTTCCGCCCACTACTGCTTACGGGATGTACACACACTCCCACGCACGCACACACACATACACACACACACACACACACACACACACACACACACACACACGCGCGCGGGCAGAGGGGGAGAAAGAGAAAGAAAGAGAGAGAGAGAGAGAGAGAGAGAGAGAGAGAGAGAGCAGACTACATGTAGGGTTTTTTTTTTTTTTTTTTGTGGTTTTAGGGCGCACAACTTCAATGGTCATTAGCGCCCTGACTACTCTAAAAATGCACCGCGAGGCACAAGTTGACAACAACAACTAAAAGGGAAAACACAATAAAAGACGGACAGGCAGAGGATTAAAAAACATCAAATGTCCTTAGCGAGGTTTGTCAAATTGATAAAACAAAGAACACGAGCAGCTGCTCGTGGGTCATCCGCTAAAATGGCATCGAAAGTATTAGGCAGGTTAAGATCGAGGCGCAGTGTGGTAAGATCTGGACAGGACATTAAAATGTGCCTAACCGTCAGCAAGTGCCCACATGGGCAGAACGGCGCCGGCGCAGCCGTCAGCAGATGGCGATGGCTGAACCGGCAGTGTCCAATTCTTAACCTTGCTAAAACGACCTCCTCCCGCCGAGAAGGGCGTGAGGAGGACGTCCAAGCCACGGGAAGAGGTTTTAAGGCCCGAAGCTTGTTGTCGGTAAGTGCAGCCCAATCGGCATGCCACAGCGACACGACGCGCCGACAAATGACCCTGCTAAAATCGGACGAAGGGACACAACAAGAAGCTGTCCGAGGCTGGAGGACCGCAGCCTTGGCCGCGGCATCTGCAGCTTCGTTCCCAGGGATACCGACATGGCCAGGAACCCACATAAAGCTAACCGGCGTACCGACGTCCACCAGCTGCTGGAGAGAGCGTTGGATCCGGTGTACGAAAGGGTGAACCGGGTACGGATCACTGAGGCTCTGGATGGCGCTCAGGGAATCTGAGCATATGACATAAGCAGAATGTCGGTGGCGGCAGATGTAAAGAACAGCCTGGTAGAGGGCAAAGAGCTCAGCTGTGAAGACCGAACAATGGCCATGGAGCCGGTATTTGAAACTGTGTGCCCCGACAATAAAGGAACACCCGACCCCGTCATTGGTCTTAGAGCCATCAGTATAAATGAAAGTCATGTTGATGAACTTCGAACGAAGTTCCAAAAAACGGGAGTGGTAGACCGAACCGGGGGGTGACCTCTTTTGGGAGCGAGCTGAGGTCGAGGTGAACGCGGACCTGAGCCTGGAGCCAAGGTGGCGTGCGGCTCTCGCCCACTCGAAAGGTTGCAGGGAGTGAAAAATTAAGGTGTTGAAGGAGGCGACGAAAGCGAACTCCAGGGGGTAGCAAGGCAGAGACATACAACCCGTATTGAAGGTCAAGAGAGTCGTCAAAAAAGGAACGATAAGACGGATGGTCGGGCATTGACAGTAGCCGACAGGCATACCGACAAAGCAGTATATCGCGCCGGTAGGTGAGTGGCAATTCGCCAGCGTCAGCATGAAGACTCTCTACGGGACTGGTATAAAATGCTCCGATCGCAAGTCGTAAACCCCGATGTTGTATGGAGTTGAGGCGGCGTAAGATGGATGGCCGTGCAGAGGAGTATACGAAGCTCCCATAATCCAGCTTGGAGCGGACTATCGACCGATATAGACGAAGTAGGACGGTTCGATCCGCTCCCCACGACATACCACTGAGAACACGGAGGACATTTAAAGAACGGGTACAACGGGCGGCCAAATATGACACATGTGGAGACCAGCTAAGTTTCCTGTCAAATGTAAGGCCTAAAAATTTGGTGGTCTCCACGATTGGGAGAGCAACGGGACCGAGTCGTAAGGACGGTGGGAGAAACTCTTTGTAGCGCCAGAAGTTAATACAGACCGTCTTCTCGGCAGAAAAACGGAAGCCATTGGCGACACTCCAGGAGTAAAGACGGTCAAGAGAACGCTGAAGACAGCGCTCCAGGACACGTGTACACTGCGCGCTGCAATAGATGGTAAAATCGTCCACGAAAAGGGAGCCTGATACATCAGCTGGGAGGCAATCCATTATTGGATTGATCGCGATGGCGAAGAGAGCGACGCTCAAAACTGAGCCCTGTGGCACCCCATTCTCCTGGCGAAAGGTGTCGGACAGGACAGAACCCACACGTACCCTGAACTGTCGATCCAATAAAAAGGAACAAATAAAAAGAGGGAGGCGACCGCGAAAGCCCCATGTATGCATGGTGCGGAGAATGCCCGCCCTCCAACAGGTGTCGTAAGCCTTCTCCAAATCAAAGAACACAGCCGCGGTCGGGCGCTTCCGCAAGAAGTTATTCATAATGAAGGTCGACAAGGTAACCAGATGGTCAACAGCAGAGCGGCGCCTTCGAAATCCACATTGTACATTGGTAAGTAGGCGTCGAGACTCGAGCAGCCAAACCAATCGAGAGTTAACCATTCGCTCCATCACTTTACAGACACAGCTGGTAAGCGAGATAGGTCGATAACTGGAAGGCAAGTGCTTGTCCTTCCCCGGCTTAGGAATCGGGACAACACATGTAGGGTGACAGTACAAATGTATTGGGTTGATATACAGGGTGTTACAAAAAGGTACGGCCAAACTTTCAGGAAACATTCCTCACACACAAATAAAGAAAAGATGTTATGTGGACATGTGAGCGGAAACGCTTGATTTCCATGTTAGAGCTCATTTTAGTTTCGTCAGTATGTACTGTACTTCCTCGATTCACCGCCAGTTGGCCCAATTGAAAGAAGGTAATGTTGGCTTCGGTGCTTGTGTTGACATGCGACTCATTGCTCTACAGTACTAGCATCAAGCACATCAGTACGTAGCGTCAACAGGTTAGTGTTCATCACGAACGTGGTTATGCAGTCAGTGCAATGTTTAGAAATGCGGAGTTGGCAGATGCCCATTTGATGTATGGATTAGCACGGGGCAATAGCCGTGGCGCGATACGTTTGTATCGAGACAGATTTCCAGAACGAAGGTGTCCCGACAGGAAGACGTTCGAAGCAATTGATCGGCATCTTAGGGAGCACGGAACATTCCAGCCTATGACTCGCGACTGGGGAAGACCTAGAACGACGAGGACACCTGCAATGGACGAGGCAATTCTTCGTGCAGTTGACGATAACCCTAATGTCAGCGTCAGAGAAGTTGCTGCTGTACAAGGTAACGTTGACCACGTCACTGTATGGAGAGTGCTACGGGAGAACCAGTTGTTTCCGTACCATGTACAGCATGTGCAGGCACTATCAGCAGCTGATTGGCCTCCACGGGTACACTTCTGCGAATGGTTCATGCAACAATGTGTCAATCCTCATTTCAGTGCAAATGTTCTCTTTACGGATGAGGCTTCATTCCAACGTGAAAAAATTGAAAATTTTCACAATCAACATGTGTGGGCTGACGAGAATCCGCACGCAATTGTGCAATCACGTCATCAACACAGATTTTCTGTTAACGTTTGGGCAGGCGTTGTTGGTGATGTCTGGATTGGGCCCCGTGTTCTTCCACCTACGCTCAATGGAGCACGTTATCATGATTTCATACGGGATAACCTACCTGTGCTGCTAGAACATGTGCCTTTACAAGTACGACACAACATGTGGTTCATGCACGATGGAGCTGCTGCACATTTCAGTCGAAGTGTTCGTACTCTTCTCAACAACAGATTCGGTGACCGATGGATTGGTAGAGGTGGACCAATTCCATGGCCTCCACGCTCTCCTTGCCTCAACCCTTTTGACTTTCATTTATGGGGGCATTTGAAAGCTCTTGTCTACGCAACCTCGGTACCAAATGTAAAGACTCTTCGTGCTCGTATTGTGAACGGCTGTGATACAATACGCCATTCTCCAGGGCTGCATCAGCTCATCAGGGATTCCATGCGACGGAGGGTGGATGCATGTATCCTCGCTAACAGAGGACATTTTGAACATTTCCTGTAACAAAGTGTTTGAAGTCACGCTGGTACGTTCTGTTGCTGTGTGTTTCCATTTCATGATTAATGTGATTTAGCCGGCCGGAGTAGCCGAGCGGTTAAAGGCGCTACAGTCTGGAACCGCACGACCGCTACGGTCGCAGGTTCGAATCCTGCCTCGGGCATGGATGTATGTGATGTCCTTAGGTTAGTTGGTTTAGGTAGTTCTAAGTTCTAGGGGACTTATGACCATAGCAGTTGAGTCCCATAGTGCTCAGAGCCATTTGAACCATTTTTGTGATTTGAAGAGAAGTAATAAAATGCGCTCTAACTTGGAAAGTAAGCGTTTCCGGACACATGTCCACATAACATATTTTCTTTCTTTGTGTGTGAGGAATGTTTCCTGAAAGTTTGGCCGTACCTTTTTGGAACACCCTGTATAGGTTCTTAGCGTTTTTCCATAAGTGTAATAAACACAGCAGATAGACATTACAGAGACTTCAATCATCAAAAATATGTTGCCTTTCACTATTTACGTCTGTCAACGCTGGAACAACTTCTCGATTCCGTGACTGTAGTCGTCGAGCCATGTTCGGAGCGCATTTTCTTCCGGAAAGAAAATTCCATGATGGCTCTTGTATAGAGAGCCGAATAGCCGAAAATCTGAGGGCGCAAGATCACGTGAATAAGTTGGGTACGGAATTACTTTTCAACCCAACTCCTGTATATGTCAGTCCAGCAGAATGCGGGCGGGCTTTATCGAGGAGTAGCATCACTTTACGGGTCTCCCTGGTCGTTGTTCTTCGATTTCGTCTGCAGGAACTCTCAGCTGTTGACACCAAATGTCATCAGTTATGATGAAACCTCGGGAAAGCAATTCGTAGTGCAACACACCGTCGCTGTTCCACCTGATGTGGAATACAATCTTTTGGGGATGAACGGAGGTCTTTGTACAGGGAGTTGTTTCTTTGTTTAGTCTCAACCTCTCCTTTCTTTTCCTTATGCTAACGTAAAGACACTATTTTTCGTCACCAGTAACGATAGAGCATAGGAATGGTCGGGGCTGTTCACGAGCCAGTTGATGAAGAACAAGCAGAGATGCAGTTACGGCAACCCGCTGATTTTTGTGATTTTGGACTAGAGCATAAGTACCTATACCTCAGATATTTGAACCTTCCCGATTTCATGCAGTGGTGGAGTGATAAGACTTAATCACTTTTGGCTTTTTTCTTGTATACTAACGTTTTTGCATTTTTCGCGTATACTAACGTGGGTCATTATGGATGTTTTTAAGCGATCTTGATTAAAACCTGAAAATCTTCCAGGAAGTGGAGAGTCACTAATGTCAAAACGTTTCTCTTTAAAATGAGAAAACCATTTTCTTATCGTGCTCTGTCCAATGGCATCATCCAAATACACGGCGCAAATGTTTCCGACTGCCTCCGCTGCTGACATCCTCTACTGAACTCAACCAAAAGAATACGCCGGAAACGTTCTGATTTCTCCACTTGGCAATCCATTTTCTAACGTCCAAAGCTCCATTCACTATCTCCAAATGGCAGTAAGTACACTCAAATAGCAACAGTGAACTACAAATAAAAAAGTTACAATCGATAAATAAAACCACAGCAACTGGAATACCAACATGCAAAACAAAAACGCTACGAAATTATGTACCAACATAACAGAAATAGCAAACTAGCTCGCAGTTGGTATAACATGTGACCATCTGTCATATTAATATCGACAACCGTCTATTGACTGGTGACTACATAGAGTACTGTGTGCACAGCGACCATATGATAAATAAAATTAGAAAGAAGGTCAGCATTGGCAGTGATGTTGCTGATTTATTAACAGCAAAATCGATTTTCGGTCACATAATGATCATCTTCAGTGCTTTAGCGTACAAATTAAAGCTTGTAGGCACTGGTGTCTAGTTATTAGTAGTAGCAGAAGCTATGATCGTTTCATAGCTTCTGTAACTGCTAACATTATTGGCCTTGAAGAATAAATTTCTGAGAATGTGCATCTGGAGCACAGCGTTGTATTGAATAGGAATCATGGACGATGGGAAACTTGGAAAAGAAGAAAATGAAACAGTTTGTGATGTATTGTTACAGAAGCGTGCAAAAAATTAGGACTGAAAAGAACTGGTTGCATCTTTTACAATAAGCGACGAAAGGAAGCTTACGAGTGTAAATATGGAAATGAATATTTAAAAAGGGCAAACTTTTATGAAGTAGGAAGGTCGAATATTTAAACAGGCTTCTAAAGTGGAACCTAGTTTACACAAAATTCCGTATGCATGATAATGGACTCATACTAATTTTTTCACTGTCGATATTATTCATTCGCATTAAATGACTACAAGGATCTTAACATCATGTTCAAATACATGGTACACCAAGACACCGCATAAACTCATAAAAAAGATAACCACTCTAACTAATTTTCTTTCAAAAGGCCAATCCTTGCTTCTAAAGCCACAGCTTCCTCTCTTCAGCAGTTCTCTTCATCTCCGTTCCATCTCACCATATTTTTTTAAATAGGATGTTTTCGGCCCTCCTGTCGTTTCCTTCCCTACGATCTTGTCTTCGAAGACGTTTTTGAAAGAATATCATCTAATTAAGTGTACAGTGAGTTTTCATTTGCAGTGGCCTATAACTTCCATTAGCTCTTTCTGCTCTCTCATTTATCGTAGAACCATCTCATTCGTCTTTCTGCCAGTCAAGACAGTTATTGTAATTCTCGTCCAGTACCATATTTCCGCAGCTTTGAGACGAACTTTCTCCTGCTTTGCTAACGTCTATATTCCACATCCGTATGTCAGGACTCTCCATTCAAAGGTCTTTGCAAACTTTTTTTTTTCCTTAGTCTGGACGCTTACGGCTCTTGGCCTGCGCTAGCCTAGTCTCAATAATCTTCAGACATCTATTATTTTCCCCCACAATGCTACCGAGATAGTGAAAGTCGGTTATTTTCTCGAGTTCCTCACTGCCTGTTCTTACGTCAGTCTTATGTTCACTTCTTTTCTTGTCTATAATCATAATTTTTATCTTATTGTTGCTTATTTTTTAGTTTTGTTATCTCATGTTTAATACCTTAAGCATTTTATTTAGTTCCGTTTCCGAGACTGCCACTATTGCAATATCATCGGAAAATCTTATGCAGTGATCATGCATACCATTGATTTTGACTCCACTCGTCTTTTCGTCGTCGTTATTGTCTCCTCAATTAACAAACTAAATACGAAAAGTGAGAGAGATCATCCCAGTCTTATTTCCCTACTGATATTTGCTTCTTTCTTGCTACCATTAATAACCAGTTCAGTACCGTGACTTTTGTATACTGTATACTCAAAATTAGTCTGCTCTCCTTCCACTTATGTTGTAGTTTGCGCATTGCTTTAAATAATAACTTTCAGTCAACCATATCAAATATCTTTTCTAGGTCATTAAATGCTATATATGCTTTTCTGTTTACTTCTAGTCTTCTTTCCAAAATTTGACTTAGTGCCAATATTGATTCCCACGTTCTTTTCCCTGATCTGAAGCGAAATTGTTCCTCTCTGTAACTGTAGACAGTAATAGTTTTGATGCGTGTGACGGAGGGGCTACTGTTCTCTAATTTGCAGTCCTTTGCATTTGTTCTCTGGGAAAAAGCAATAGTTCAACTTCTTGTGAAGTTTGGTGGTGATACCTACTTCATAGCATTTCGATGTCACAGTAAATAATCTGCTTTTGATCTTATTAGTGTTATGTAGGAGCTTTGAAGAGATGTCACCTAAATCCATTGCTTTATTTGATTTTAACCTGTTTAGTGCAAGAAAGACATGTTCTTTCGCTGTCGGTGGTCTTCTATTGTTTCAATCAATTAGGTTTTCGTCTTGCATATACTCATATAAATTTTCAATTTCAGTACCACTTTACAGGTCTTGTGTATACTCTTTCCGCCTGTCATATCTTTTATCTCAAGCTGCAGCTTCCCATTTTCTTATCTCACAATGTTACTCTTGGTTCTCTGACTGTGCTGCAACAATTTAATCTTGGAGTAACCTTCATCCTGTTTCCCATATTTAAAGTCATCTTCTATGTATTTGCTAATTTTTCCAAGCCATTTTTCTTTCTCTGAACGCCACATTGCTCCTACGTTGTTTTTGTCTGATTTTTATTCATAATAAAGTATAAAATACAAGCACCTTCATATGTAACTATTAACGAAATCTAAAACTCATCTCAGTATTAATATATGGTTTATTCACTTAGTGGTCACTAAACGCACTCATTAGGTAAAACGATAAAAAGCTGACGTAAATTTTTATATTATTCTGGTATAACGTAACCTCTTCTTTTTACAACGAAATTTCTTCCGAAGATACATGTAAAAATGCCAGCCGACAACAGTGTTTGTAAAAATTGTATTTATATTGGTCTGTGGTGGTAGCGAAATTACAGGCGACAACGGGGTAACTGTGTTATCACCGTAAGTTCGCTGTGAATAATGGCTTGAATTTTATTCCTTAATTTTGATAGCACTGCGGTAATAAACCGCAACCTGAAACTTGAACTGGAATGGCGATTTCGTTAGCACTTCCGTGTGCACCATAATCTCTTCTAATCGCTATGTTTCTCGCGTGTTACTGAGAGAAAGTTCTTACACATTCATATAAGATGAAAAAACACGTGAATATAAAATACTAATATAAGCTCACAAAAACAAATCTTAATCGCCATTAGAACTGTAAATTCGTGCATAGCTGAGTGTGTTTAAAAAAAAAAATGTTGTCGAGCTCTTCAGAGACTGAAACGCCAGCAGTAAATAAATAATAGATTTCTGGAGAAAATGTAAAGGTTTTACTCCATCTGAAGCAAGAACTTGGTAAAGAAGGGTGAGATAATTTCATTTCTCCAGAAAAGGCGTTTCATTTCGTTACAGGAACAAAAGACGCTGTCGGTCTGTTCTGTGGACTCTCACTTCCCGCAATTTCCCGTTGCAAACGACTACAGAAGCGAGTCGTCTTAACAGAAACGGCGCAAGTGAAAAGACAAAAGCATGCGAAGTGAGAAAAATGCTTTTAGAATGGCAAGAAGCTGCGCTACGGTGAAACAGGGAACAGCGGAAGTTATGAGACCGGAATCAGAGATATTTTAAATTGTAGCATGAAATTTGTATACAGTGTATAAAACATTCCTCTCTTTAAATCTGTTCTACAAGAGTGTCAATTGCGAAAGACTGAAAGAAAATATTCGTTTACCGCAGATATCAGTAAATCATATTATGAATCTTACTGCCATTCTCATGTAAGTGAGATGCTTCGTAGAAAGAAATATCTGCGGTACAAGCTATACTTAGTCGTCATTTTCAACCTGAATTACAGCTTTTGGAAAAGTATCAACGTCGGCTACTAGCGGCGTGGGATGGCGAGAACCAGCTGAAATAAAATCTCAGGACGTCTTCAGGTGCAATGATTTTATTTTACTTTACTAACGAGAATGACGTCATTGTCCGCAGCTCGCGGTCTCGCGGTAGCGTTCTCGCCTCCTGAACACGGGGTGCCGGGTTTGATTCCCGGCGGGGTCAGGGATTTTTCACCTGCCCCGAGATGACTGGGTGGTGTTGTATCGTCTTCATCGTCATCATTCATCCCCATTACGGTCGGAGGAAGGCAACGGCAAACCACCTCTACTAGGACCTTGCCTAGCACGGCGGTGCGGGTCTTTCGCACCGTTCCCCTACGCTCTGTCAAGAAGCATGGGACTTCATTTCCAATACATATTATATTATATTATATTATATTATATTATATTATAGTATAGTATAGTTATCATACTCTTTTCGGGTTTGGAGACGGATCTTCCAATTCACACAATATTTGGGGAGTCTAACTGGCTTTCATCTTCAGGAAAAAAGCTCAAGCCCAAACTTAAGGCATCATTGGCTGGGAGACCCCTAGGGGTAGCTTCAATCGCCTACTTCGAAAGATTTATGTGTTCGCTCACAATGCCACCTTTCCTTCGCCAAGTGTGAGCTGTGTGTGCAAGTGTATCTGATAGGTGACTGTAATCAATGTATGCAGCGTGGTGTGATGATGATGATGATGATGATGATGATGATGATGATGACGATACGGGAGAGGGTGAAAACCTGAGCCGGCACCTGTACATTACTGGACATGGGTTCCCAACCAAAATCTTGTCTACATCCTCTGTACAAACCTTAGAAGCCTGTAAGCGGTACAGATGAGACAGCGTGCGTTATCAGTGTTTTCCAAAACGCCGCGCATAAAGAAAGTGATTTTTCCAGGGCTCATACCTTGAGTTCTATTGGTGATAGAAAGGTATGGCAGGTGTTTTGCATAGCCCTTGGGATAGGGACCATTTGTATACCCACCAAAAGGTGGTCAAATGGCTCTGAGCACTATGGGACTTAACATCTGAGGTCATCAGTCCCCTAGAACTTAGAACTACTTCAACCTAACTAACCTAAGGACATCATACACATCCATGCCCGAGACAGGATTCGAACCTGCGACCGTAGTGGTTGCGCGGTTCCAGACTGAAGCGCCTAGAACCGTTCGGCCACACTCGCCGGCCGTGTTACTGTAACTACCCTACAGTATACGGTCGATTTTTTAATATTACATGCTTCCTCTAGCGTAAGCAAACGGAGCCATTCTGTTGATTCTTTTTGAATTGGATATAGTCTACGGTGCGCCTTAACTGGCTTATGTAGTTCATGAACGGTTCCTGTGGAAACCCGATAAAACCGTTTTCACCATTTTCTCGACGTCGTCAGAGGATATCTAAAATAACTGCAGCAATTTGCTCAAATTTTAACGGTATATTCTCTATGCATTTATCTAGAATTCCATCTTCCCGTTTTCAAAATATATTTACGCGTTATCGAAAAACACCCAAAAAGCTTGGTTGTTTGGTACCACAACTAACCTGCGGAAACCAAGATGAATTTTCCTAATATTCCGAACTGGAAAGTTCTTCAAAATTTTCTTGATATCTTCATCCGTTTCCGAGATGCAGAGGTTCAAAATTATCCTATTTACACATGTAAAGTACCCACATAAAATCCTGTGTGAGGCGAAGACGAAGTTTATAAAGTGACATACACTATGGAATCAAAAGTATCCGTCTGAAAATGACTTAAAGTTCGTGGCGCCCTCCACCAGTAATGCTGGAATTCAATATGGTGTTGGCCCACCCTTAGCCTTGATGACAGCTTCCACTATCGCAGGCATACGTTCAGTCAGGTGCTCGGAGGTTTCTTGGCGAATGGCAGCCCATTCTTCACGGACTGCTGCACTGAGGAGAGGTATCGATGTCAGTCGGTGAGGCCTAGCACGAAGTCGGCGTTCCAAAACATTGTAAAGGTGTTCTGTAGGATTCAGGATAGGACTCTGTGCAGGCCAGTCCATTACAGGGATGTTACCGTCGTGTAACCACTCCTCCACAGGCCATACATTATGAATAGGTGCTCGATCGTGTTGAAAGATGCAATCGCCATCCCCGAATTGCTCTTAAACAGTGGGAAGCAAGAAGGTGCTTAAAACATCAATGTACGCCTGTGTTGTGACAGTGGAACGCAAAGCCCCCTCCATGAAAAACATGAAAAACACGACCACACTATACCACCACCGCCTACGAATTTTACTGTTGGCACTACACATGCTGGTAGATGACGTTCGTCGGGCGTTCGCTATTCCCACACCCTGCCATCGGATCGTCACTCGTCACTCAACACAACGTTTTTTCCACTGTTCAGTCCTCCAATGTTTACGCTCTTTACACCAAGCGAGGCGTCGTTTGGCATTTACCGGCATGATGTGTGGATTATGAGCAGCCACTCTATCATGAAATCCGAGTTCTTCTCACCTCCCGCCTAACTGTCATAGTACTTGCAGTGGACCCTGATGCAGTTTGGATTTCCTGTGTGATCGTCTGGATAGATGTTTGCCTATTATACATTACGACCTTCTTCAACTTTCGGCGGTCTCTGTCAGTCAACAGACGAGGTCGGCCTGTACGCTTTTGTGCTGTACGTGTCCCTTCACTTTTCCACTTTACTATCATGTCGGAAACAATGGCCTAGGGATGTTTAGGAGTGTGGAAATCTTGCGTACAGACGTATGAAACAAGCGACACCCCATCACCTGACCACTTTCGAAGTCAGTGAGTTCCGCGGAGCGCCCGATTCTGCTCTCTCACTATGTCTAGTGACTAGTGAGGTCGCTCATATGGAATACCTGGCAGTAGGTGGCATCACAATGCACCTAATATGAGAAACGTATGTTTCTGGGGGTGTCCGGATACTTTTGATCACATAGTATAGTTCGGAGAAAAATTGTGTGAAGTGTCTCCGTTATCATCAGAAGGATTCTGAAAATCCCTTGTTGTAGTTGACGGTGATAATAAGAGAGAGATTGTATGACGATGACAAGGAGGAAGAGACAGATAGAGGTAGTGAGAAGAGCAATAGGTGTGGGAAGGAATGAGTGAGATAATAGCGTTAAGAAAGAACAAGAAGGAGACAGTGACAGTGAGAGAAGAGAGTAGCAGTAGACAGAACGAAAGAGACTGTGGCTATGGGACAAGAGAGACAAAAAGATAATGACAATAAGTTAGGCTGAATGAGTGAGTGAGAATGGACTAGCGGCAGTGGGTGGTATGAGCGACTTACAGGGATGGGCTAGAGGGTGTGAGCGAGCTACGATTAGGGGAACTTGTGGGTGTGACTGTGAGTTGCTTGTTGAAAAGAGCGCGAATATGTTCGCATAACCTTGTAATGTTATTCCTGAATTAAATTTCACCCAAATTTCTATCTTCCTCTCAGACAGAAGATTGGTCTTTTTGAAACTCGCTGTATTACTAAAAATTTACCGCATCATTATATTGTATCGTAAAGAGAAAATTATGCAAACAAAACTTTTATTGTGGTCGCTTCAACAGCGTGGCAGACGGGGTGATCGCATTCTAAATAACTCGACCATCCCTTACAGGTTAAAAAAAAAAAACAGCACAATAACAGCTGCGCATTGCGGATAATGCGATACGAAAGTCCGGAATATTTTGTTTAAAACACAAAAGGATGTGGAAATCCTAAGCTCTGCGCTGTGCGAAAGAAGCGAGTGGTTGGTGGGAATGGGGGTGGGGAGGGGCGTTGGATGGGGAGCGCTGCGGGAAAACGGCATGTGGGCGCTTTTCCAGCCCGTTGAATGCGGAACGCGTGCCGAGTCAGCACAATGCAGCCTCGTTTTGTTCCGGCGTATTTCGCGAGTGCATTACGTGCTCGCAGCTCAACACCGCTGTGGGCCAGCGGGCCCCGCCTGTTGCACGGGGCGCGCGCCAGCTGCCTGATGGGAATTACCGCCCAGGTCCGCGCCGTTTCAAGTGGGACCTTCAGCACATGCGCGGTTTTCGACTGCGGGGAAGCGCAGCTACTTAACGCGTAGGTCTGTACTAATTACAGGATTTGCTGCAAGCTTATTTGTTACTCCTCTCCGCCTGAGATCCCCCAATGGACTATTGTCTACTCACTAAATTCATTTTATAACAACGGTTTTGAATACTCAGGAGGAAATACAGAAAAAAATAAGTTTCGTGTAACGAACGGATCTTATTTAAAAAAATACCCCATCATATACACAGCAAAATGAGGCATGTCGTGCCGAACTCAAAACCTTAGAAATTAAGGAACCTGACCGGTTTCGTTTTCCTTACTCTCCTACATCACCACTGTACGTACATTAAATGTAAAAACGCAATGGTAAAAGTCAAACATCATGCAAGGAATTAATGTATTGCTAATATGATGCGCTTCCGAATGTATCCATCATCAGATATCTACAAAAAATCAGAGACAAAAAAAAAAAAAAAAAGTAAAATCTAATAATGGACAAATTTCTATTCATAACTTCTTAATAAATGACCAAATCTAAGCTATACTCATAAAAATAAACGCGACTTCAGCTTGGCTGGCCATAACAGTTTGATCTCAAAGTAAACTTCACCACATTTGGCCGTAAGATAAGAAACGTTAAAAACACAGCTTGAAGAATAGAAAACGAATATTTGGCCCTAAACTGACGACAATATATATGTAGCTGTAATGTATCATACACAGTATATGTAAAAAGTAACAAAGAAATGCGTACTATTAAGGCACAACGATTAACACCAGATGCAAAACAGAAAGGAAATGATCATCACAAAAACGAAGACTGTAATGAGAAATGTTAAATTTACAGTTACTGCAACCAAGCAAACAATGATACTTTCAGCCTGTTATTCATGAAAGGTGATCACCAAATTCTTTAAAATAAATGTCCACGAAAAACTTTACAGAATGAAAACATACATAACTCATGTATATCAGTTAGACTAACCTCTGAGTAGCTGGCATCTTTATAAAACCAAATGGTTACTTATTTACAAGCGGACAATAAATAAATGTCCAACACAAAAAGAAAATGCACAGGACATGTACATCAATTAGCTTAACACCCGCCGAAGCCTTCATACAGCCTTGACGCAAATGGCACCCCATACCTCACAGAATCGAAGAGTGGCAACCCGAGACCAGTAACGTCATGTTTGGAACCTGCTAACAGATAACCTCAGCTCTACCAACGCAATAAGTATTTAACGGTATTGGAATGCGGGAAGCTTCACAATTTAACCTCTCAGTAAAATATGCATGTTCTTTGCGGCACATAACCCACATGGATATAAACAAACACTAGCTCAGGTGCGGCAAGCAACACTAACACAATGAAGCAGACAAACGTGATCTCAAGGAGACCAGAAAAAAGAAACCACAACACTATACGAATCACAATGGGCGACAAAACAACATGAGGTCCCAAATATGATGTATCTGTTGTAGAATCAGGTTAACACCAAGATAATCTTATTCTGTCAGTTTATCATTCACACCGACAGGGTCTTGACAAGTGTTGCATGTATCTGGGCGCCATACCACACGCACACACATCAGCGAGAAAGTGGCAAGCCGACAGTGAACGTGCAGCATCCATCCGGGCGTCGTATTTGGTGCACGACACCAAAGTAGTCACAGGCAGTGCCGGTTACGCCACATCTGTACGGGCGCCGTACAGCGCGCACGCCACCGAGAAGTGGCAGATAAAGCGACAGGCTGCACCCGGCAGGCACGATTCAGCACTGCCCTCATCGCTCACGGTTGCAGCCCCAACTCCAATACGCAAGCTGGATGCCGCCCAAGGCACTGTAGCGGGGCACTTGTTCCCTTCCTCGTTCGGAGGCTCTTCCATTATTGTATGGATGAGTAAGTTCGACGTTAGCTTCTGACCGAAAGAGACAAACTGAATCGTCTGAAACGAAGTTTCTCTGCTACCCGCAGCGTAGCGGCAGCGTTACCGCCTTCCACGCAGGGGGCCCGGGTTCGATTCCAGGGAGGTGATTGGGTGTTGTGTGTCCCTCATCAACATTTTCATGATCACTGACTCGCAAGTCGCCGATGTGGCGTCACCTAAAAAGGACTTGAAATACGGCGGCCGAGCTCTCCTGAATGGGGTCTCCCGGCCAGCAATGCCATACGGTCATTTCCATTTTTCCTGCTAAGTAGCATGATGTTGCCGTCTAGATAACGTTGAATTTTATTATCAAGCAGGAATTCAATGTGGAGTCTATTTGAGAGCCCGAACCAGCCATTTCTGCTGCACTTCCCTCTCAGCCACAGGCAAGGAGCCCCACAGCGCAATCGCTGCAAGTCTTTCTGATATCGGTACCCAGTGACGTGCTAGCACGGCGCACAAGGAGTTGGACATCGGTGTCCACTTTCACCCACACTTGTAATATTTACATCAAGATGGTCATAAAAATGGCTTAAAATTGTAAACAATACTTCTGTTATTAACTATTTCCTTACGACTACGTCGTAATAGGCAATTCTACAGAAATATAGTGATTTGGAAAGGTTGCTACTACGTATGGTATGCTAGTTTCCCTCGACAGCATGTAAAGGATTAGAACCAATTGGACAAATACTCGGCCGGCCGCGGTGGTCTAGCGGTTCTAGGCGCTCAGTCCGGAGCCGCACGACTGCTACGGTCGCAGGTTCGAATCCTGCCTCAGGCTTGGATGTGTGTGATGTCCTTAGGTTAGTTAGGTTTAGGTAGTTCTAAGTTCTAGGGGACTGATGACCACAGATGTTAAGTCCCATAGTGCTCAGAGCCATTTGAACAAATACTCGAAAAAATATGTGAATATAAATATTTGCGGTATTATCTTAAGTATACAAAATCAGAAGATGCTGAAAAAAAAAAAAAGAAAAGGAAGCTTTTGTGGCACATTTAAACATAGCGTTCGAAAGGAAATCTCGCTAAAACTGTACAGCACTACAGCGCATCCATTACCGTATGCGTAAGTTGGACAAACGGAATCGTCTGAAATGAAATTTCTTCGTTGTATAGCGTGATACTGCTTCCTAGATGATGTCGAATATTCGTATTAGACAGAAATTGAATGTGGAGTCAGTTACAGACTTCATAAAGACATACAGAATAAACTGGCTTCTGGCCAGCCGGAGTGGCCGAGCGGTTAAAGGTGCTACAGTCTGGAACCGCACGATCGCTACGGTCGCAGGTTCGAATCCTGCCACGGGCATGGATGTGTGTGATGTCCTTGGGTTAGTTAGGTTTAAGTAGTTCTAAGTTCTAGGGGACTTATGACCGCAGTAGTTGAGTCCCATAGTGCTCAGAGCCATTTGAACCATTTTTGAAACTGGCTTCTTCGTATGGACAACAGAGTCATTAAGATTCCCTTGCACTTCAAAATGGCTCTGAGCACTATGGGACTTAACATCTGAGGTCATCAGTCCCCTAGAACTTAGAACTACTTAAACCTAACTAACCTAAGGACATCACACACATCCATGCCCGAGGCAGGATTCGAACCTGCGACCGTAGCGGTCGCGCGGTTCCAGACTGAAGCGCCTAGAACCGCTCGGCCACACCGGCCGGCTTTGCACTTCACTGAGACAAGAATACGAAAAGTTTGACATTCTTTAAAAAGGTGAAGTGAACAGTTCCGAGGTGGAATAGGCCAATAAGTCTGAACCACGATGGTAGTGATGATTTAAAAACTGCTTGTTAGGAACGATGGATGTGTTTCTTCATCAGCGCCTCTGGATGGTTCTGAAGACCCTAGAGAAATAGTTCAGTAACTCCGTTTCTAACAACCTTGGAGTCATCACTTGAGAAAGTGAGAAGTAATACAGAACACAAAAATTGTTTGAGAATGGCATTTCTTTTGCTTGCTTTTGCATTCCGTTACGGTAGTATCTCTCCTTTTTTTATGCACGCCACCTGAGTAGGCCGGCCTTCAGGTCTCAACTTACAGAGGCAAGCTGGGAAAGGCGCACCACCATCTTGTTCTACAAGCGGCTAACGGCAGCGGGCTACGTCGACAACACGCTGAGCCTTGAGACAATGTTCGTACAACAGGTGATAAGTTTTTTTTCTTTTTTACACCTTTGATTCTCAATCTTAAGTGGGAATTGGATATCTGCATTATCATACGCATTGTACATGTATATGAGTGTTGTTTATATTCTGTTGTTGCACGAGTGCTAAAGCGAGAGAGAGTAATTTCAGTTTAAAATTAGAGAAATGGGCAGTTGAAGGAGAATGGAAAGGGAAGAAACAGGGTTTGACGTGAGATTATCTGGACAATGAATGTATGAAAATGAGGATTTCAACGATTAGGCCTGACAGTTAGTGAAAAAGGTGTGTATAGGTGGAGTAAAGAAGTAGAGAAAGTGTGATTTCAAACGATTACATTTGTTTAGATTTTACAAGCGATATATGCTCGTAGAGGAACTAATGTGACACATATGACTGACGGATGAATCTGGATTTCTTATGATACGTATAAGACTTGACATGGTCAAGTATGTGTATATGGCAAATAGATCTCAATTTTCAAGGCCAAACTTTTTAACTGTTTTGATCGCAGATTTATACAGTGATATGACCTGTATCTATTGTGCTAGCAACCATCCCAGTATCATTAAAAATTGTTATCGCGTGTCACTAGACACGTTCTGAACAATCAAGTACTGATTCATTACAACTCATACTTGATTGTACATCTGACAATTTATTGAGAATAATGACATTTTTATTATCTGAAGACGACTGCTGGCACATTTAAATCAGGGATGTCATTGTAACAATTTGCGGTGAAGGCAAAGAAAATTATTTTTATAGTTTTCCTGAATTACGGTGAGGAATGATGGATCACTAAATATTATTTTTGCGAATGAATTTCACATCTAATTGCTTTGTATATCTTTTCTGTTTAATAAAGGATTGTGCTCCTACAATTATATGTCGGTCAGAGCGATTAAATATTGAAGATCGGCGATTGCGACTAAATTAGAAATACTAGGTTCACCTGAATATTCCTTAATATGCTGGTCCAGGTTCACTTGTATAGTCCTTAATATGCTGGTCCAGGTTCACTAGTACTATTTAATAAGAAGTGTTTGATTAATCCAATTTGTTATGCGAGAGAGACAATCATTTAGATTCAAACTCACAGGCAAACTTAGCTGAAAATTGACAGACTTTGCACACTAAACTCTCAGATGTAATTAAAAATTACAAGTCATATTCATTAGCGACATATTTAAAGATAAAATTCTTTACAACCAATAATAAACTGTGTGCCGGACCGAGACTCGAACTCGGGACCTTTGCCTATAGCGGGCAAGTGCTCTACCAACTGAGATACCCAAGCACGACTCACTCCCCGTCCTCACAGCTTTACTTCTGCCAGTACCTCGTGTCCTACCTTCCAAACTTTACAGAAGCTCTCCTGCGAACCTTGCAGAACCAGCACTCCTGAAAGAAAGGATATTGCGGAGACATGGCAATAATAAACTAGTTACTGCAATGCAAAATTCCAATTTTAGATATCAAAAACTATAATATTTTGTAAAACACACACAAAAATAGTTTTGCATCACCTTGCTTCAGAAAATTGGAATAGAGATCAAAATAAACATCATTTTCGCCCTTTTTACTGCTCATGAAAACTCACATTGCATGTTGTACCACCATACAGCGAGACTTTCAGAGGTGGTGGTCCAGGTTGGTGTACACACCGGTGCCTCTAATACCCAGTAGCACGTCCTCTAGCATTGATGCATGCCTGTATTCGTCGTTGCATACTATCCACAAGTTCATTAAAACACTGTTGGTCCAGATTGTCCCACTCCTCAACGGCGATTCGGCGTTGGTTAAAAAAAAAAAATGTTCAAATGTATGTGAAATCTTATGGGACGTAACTGCCAAGGTCATCAGTCCCTAAGCTTACACACTACTTAACCTAAATTGTACTAAGGACAAACACACACACAAACGTGCCCGAGTGAGGACTCGAACCTCCGCCGGGACCATCCGCACATCGGCGTAGGTGACTCAGAGCGTTTGATGGGTCACGTTGTCCATAAAGAGCCCTTTTCAAACTATCCCAGGTATGTTCGATAGGGTTCATGTCTGGACAACGTGCTGGCCACTCTAGTCGAGCGATTTCGTTATCCTGAAGAAAGACATTAATAAGATGTGCACGGTGGGAGCGCCAATTGTCGTCCATGAAGATGAATGCCTCGCCAATAAGCTGCCGACATGGTTCCACTATCGGTCAGAAGGTGGTATTCACTTATCGTATAGCCATTACGGCGCCTTCCATGAACACCGGCGGCGTACGTGAGCCCCACATAATGCGCCCCCCCCTCCCCCCACCAAAACATCATGGAACCTGTCGGGGATTCGAGTCCTCCCTCGGGCGTGTGTGTGTGTGTGTGTGTGTGTGTGTGTGTGTGTGTGTGTGTGTGTGTGTGTGTGTGTGTGTGTGTCGTCCGTAGCGTAAGTTAGTTTAAGTTAGATTAAGTAGCGAGTAAGCTTGTGGGCTGATGACCTCAGCAGTTTGGTCCCATAAGACCTTACCACAAATTTCTAAATTTCAGGAGGTTTTAAACAAACTGAAGGAGCTACCAGAGAATTCGGAACATTGGAACAGGAGCTTAAGGCCTTGATAGCAGTCCTGAGATAGCGAAAGATTCGGAATAACAGGACCAACAACAGCATGTTGAATCACCCTGCATAAAGTGCAGACTTCTACAGCCACACTAGCCGAAGACCTTGCAGGCGAATGAATATGGGAAGCCACAGAAGCAAATGTGTCGTCGCGACCTGCTCGTTTACGGCAGCTGTCAGTGAGACGTGAGCAGCTGATGCCTAGCAGAGAGCTCCCGGCCGCTAGGCGACCTCTCGGCTTGGGATGAGGTCGCCGGTCGCTGACAGGCCGACCTCCGGCTGCCCGCTCTCCTTACGCCCGAACAACGTAAACACGAGCGCCGAGGCGCCGCCAGGACGACCCCCACACGCACTGGGGCCGTCCGCACCGCAGCCACGCGACCTGACGGCAGCACTGCGGAATGCTGCGTGACAGCACCCCGGTACACCAGGTGGCAGATATAGGTCGAGACATTACTGGTACGACTAAAATCGAAACGGATATGGGCATTACTAATTAGTAGATCAGGCATAAAACTGATCAGCACGTTGAGAACTGTAAAATGTGGTATGTGAATGGTCCCTCGCTATCGAGCACCCAGTCCTAAAGAGCATACACTGATAAGCTAAGACATTATGTCCACTGTCCACTGCGAAATTGAATGCCGCCTGGAGAAGTTGCGGGCACGCGACGCGGTAAAGCAAGTACACTGCTGTCCATTAAAATTGCTATACCACGAAGATGACGTGCTACAGACTCGAAATTTAACCGACAGGAAGAAGATGCTGTGATATGCAAATGATTAGCGTTTCAGAGCATTCACACAAGGTTGGCGACAGTAGCGACACCTATAACGTGCTGACATGAGGAAAGTTTCCAACCGAATTCTCATACACAAACAGCAGTTGATCGGCATTGCCTGGTGAAACGTTGTTGTGATGCCTCGTGTAAGGAGGCGGAATGCGTACCATTACGTTTCTGACTTTGATAAAGGTCGGACTGAAGCCTAACGCGATTGCGGTTTATCGTATCGCAACATTGCTCCTCGCGTTGGTCGAGATCCAATGACTGTTAGCAGAATATGAAATCGGTGGGTTCAGGAGGGTAATACGGAATGGCGTGCTGGATCCCATCGGCCTCGTATCACTAGCAGTCGAGATGACAGGCATCTTATCCGCATGGCTGTAACGGATCGTGCAGCCACGTCTCGATCCCTGAGTCAACAGAGGGGGACGTTTGCTAGACAACAACCATCTGCACGAACAGTTCGACGACGTTCGCAGCAGCATGGACTATCAGCTCGGAGACCATGGCTGCGGTTACCCTTGACGCTGCATCACCGACAGGAGCGCCTGCGATGGTGTACCCAACGACGAACCTGGGTGCACGAATGGCAAAACGTCTTTTTTTCGGATGAATCCAGGTTCTGTTTACAGCACCACGACGTTCGCATCCGTGTTTGGCGACATCGCGGTGAACGCACATTGGAAGTGTGTATTCGTCATCGTCATACTGGCGTATCACACGGCCTGACGGTATGGGGTGCCTTCGGCTACACGTCTCGGTCACCTCTTGTTCAGATTGGCGGCACTTTGAACAGTGGACGTTACATTCCAGATGTGTTACGTCCCGTGGCTCTATCCTTCATTCGATCCCTGTGAAACCCTACATTTCAGCAGGATAATGCACGACGGCATGTTGCAGGTCCTGTACGGGCCTTTCTGGATACAAAAAATGTTCGACTGCTGCCCTGGCCAGCACATTCTCCAGGTCTCTCACCAACTGAAAACGTCTGGTCAATGGTGGCCGAGCAACTGGCTCGTCAGAATACGCCAGTCACTACTCTTGACGAACTGTGGTATCGTGTTGAAGCTGCATGGGCAGCTGTACCTGTACACACCATCCAAGCTCTGTTTGACTCAATGCCCAGGCGTATCAGGCCCGTTATTACGGCCAGAGGTGGTTGTTCTGGGTAATAATTTCTCAGGAGCTATGCACCCAAATTGCATGAAAATATAATCATATGTCAGTTCTAGTATACTATATTTGTCCATTGAGTACCCGTTTATCATCTGCATTTCTTCGTGGTGCAGCAATTTTAATGGCCAGTAGTGTATATAAGCGGAGCAGAGAAGAATGGGTAATCGTTCAAGCGTAAATGGGGGAAATCACTGACATCAGCAACTTTAAGAGTGCGGAGATTTGTTATGGCCGGCATCTAGTAACGATCATCTTGGAAACGGCTAACGTTGTTGGCTTGCCACGTACTCCAATCATGACGACGTCTGAAACATGTTTGGCGGAATGTGAAACTACGAGTAGGCCACAAGTTATTGGATTTCCACATTTCCTAGCAGAGCCTGGAAGTCAGAGGCTTGCTCATTCTGTAAGACAGGACAGGCAGCGATCTGTCGCAGATCTAATGACAGAGTACTAGGCTGATGCAGGCAAGATTTTCGGATCACGCAGTTCAGGGCACAGTCTTTAATTTGGGGGTCTGCAGCAGCCAAACCCAGCGTGTTCCTACAGTAACCCAGTGATATTGTCAATCACCATTGCAGAGGCAACAAGATATCGAGATTGGATCGCGGATCAACGGCACCTGGTCGAAAGAATTGCTGCTGCAAGTCGATTCGTCGTGTCTGGACACCCCATCGTCCAGGCTAATGGATGCTCGGAACATGCACCGCGCCGTGGACGCAGGCCGTTTAAGGTACTATTATGGTGTGGGCGAGACTCGCCTGATCTTCCATGGGACCTGTGGTAGTAAGGCACTATGACATTCGTGCACTACAAACCGCTTGCAACCCTCCACCCTTGGTCTTTCAGCAGGATGAGTGTCCTTGACATTAAGCCATAGTCGTGCTATCGTGGTTTGAGTAGCGTGAATGAACACATGTTCACGGCTTCGCCCCCAAATTCGCCTGATTTGAATTCGATGGAAGGCGCCATGTTCACGTTCACAAATCACAGCTCCTGTAATTTAGGAGAGTTACGTAGCTGTTCAAAATGGCTCTTACTTCAAATGGCTCTGATCACTATGCGACTTAACTTCTGAGGTCACCGTCGCCTACAACTTAGAACTAATTAAACCTAATTAACCTAAAGACATCACATACATCCATGCTCGAGGCAGGATTCGAACCTGCGATCGGAGCGGTCGCTCGGCTCCAGACTGTAGCGCCTAGAACCGCTCAGTCACACCGGCCGGCTACGTACCTGTGTGTAGACATGCAACATACCTACGAATATCTAGTCGGGACTTGTCGAAGCCTTTCTTCGCAGAATCGCAGCTGTAACGCGTTCCAAATGTGGTCCAACTCGTTATAAATTTGGTGGTAAAAATGTCTTAGTTCGTCAGTTAAGTATTGGATGCGAAAGTAACGAGTCCTGAATACTGAGCTCAGCCGAATCGTCGCTCGGTCGATTGTCATCGGTACAATCTGTCAGTGTCTTAGAGGCGTTCTGATGTGGATCGAGTAATAAAAGACCTCTGTAGGATATTAACGGCCATTTCCTATCCGTAGATATGAGAATAAAAAATTAAATCACAGATACAGTTACTCATGCATGGACTGGCAACGCCATATGACCTGAAGAGAATAAGATAAGAAATCGGTAGGAGGTGCTTCGTCGTTCGGCAGCGTGACTTACCTTACTTTTATAAAACTAACCCAAACATACAACTGTGACTCCTCATAGACATCGTACCGAGTTAATAATCCATACTAACATTAATGACAAAATATTTATTGTTTATTACTTTAGAAAAAAAACATAAGATGGAGGAGTTAGTCTGATTAACGTAAATAAATTTGAAAATTCAAATAAACTTCAAATGTTCAGATGTGTGGGAATTCCTAAGGGATCAAACTGCTGAGGTCATCGGTCCCTAGACTTACACACTACTTAAACTAAATTATGCAAGGAACAACACACACGCCCATGACCGAGGGAGGACTCGAACCTCCGACGGGAGAGGCCGCGCTATTCGTGACGTAGCGCCTCAAACCGCTCGGCTACTCCGCGCGGCAAATAAACTTCTGGTTTATTAGAATTAGAATAATTACTACAACAAACTCTCGCATATATTAATATCACACGTAGCATCTGTTGCACTTAATACAGCTACACATGGCTCTAGTCCTGGATCCGAAATATTGAGAAAATTAAGAAATATTTGCCCCTGTTAGATGAATGAAACAGATAATTTGCTAACTTTTGATCGCGGGTTAAATATTGAACGTCCTCTTGTCCTAGCGTGTCACCATCGTTAAATGTCATCTCCGAGAAACAGTACTTCCACCTCTTAAAAGATTTTTTTCTCCTCGTGTAATCTTACACATCACTATCGTTAATTTGAACTATATTTCGATTAGAAAATTCCGCTCTGTGGAATTTTTTCTAGGCCGGAATATTGTCCGTTTTGCCAGTGGGTTAAATTGATCGGCACGTGTATTTGAATGCGGCGGCTTATGACATTTCCACACGCGTCCGGCCCAAGGTTAGCCACTCACTCAGCGCTCAAATGTCAGCCAGGCAGCTGGCGGAGGGTTTCGAAACGACTGACCGTAGCAGCGGGGCGGAAGTGGCGCCGAGGCCGCAGCCGCCTCGGAAGTCACTCCTCTGGCTTCCGTCCCGCTGGCCCCGCCACCTAGCGACTGCGCGCGGAAGCTGCGGTGGTACCGCCGCCGGCGCGCGGATGTGGGAAAACCAACGCTGGAATGCAGTATTACCTGCTTGCGTCGGTTCGGTAACGGACGCCCTCGGCCTGCGACATGAAATTGCTCCACTAGTCAGCTTTACGGCACTATAACACTCTCGACTTCAATGTCTGCGTCCGTTTTGATACTTCCCTAACTCAATCGATAAAAACGGAACCCGTATGGGATCTCTTCTCCTCCCTTCACCCGGTGGTAGGTCCCCTTCGGTGCAGTGATTTTTAACGTTTTCGTTGTGGTGTCAGTGTCACTCCAGTTCCGTGTGCAGTGCTACGTTCCACCAGCACCACCAGTGTCGCCAGCATCGTTCATCTGTGTTACCACTGTGGTGTTTCTTTGTTTTCGTGTCGACACAGTGTTCATTCTCAGCGTGTGTGTGTGGCTCTCGTCTGTGTTGTTTTTAAATCTACCGTTTATACTCATCTATTTTTGTTCTTGTTTATTCATCACTTTATACCATTCTATGTTCTGTGTTCTTTTCTCATTTGACTATGATTTTTTCCATAACTCTCTTGGCTGAAGAGTGGCGTATTGTGCCGCTACCACCCCACCCCATTTTGGGGAGTGAAATAACAATAAAGATAAAAAAGGGGTATTTCTGTTGTCCATCTGTCTGCCTGCCTGTCAGTCAGTCTGTCCAAAACTCTTTTGCTCAGGAAGTAAACGTACCAAGTTGAAATTTATGAAATTTGTATCACATATTAAGGTCTACGGCCCATTGGCGATGTAAGAAATTAAAGCATTTAAGTCGATGCGATCAAAAGATATGGCCATTTATGTCACATATTTTAATACTTGAAAACTCAGTCATCAAAAACTATGGGGTACTTCCTATTCACCTAGAACCATGTAATTTGCCAGTAAGCTAGATTTCACACTATAATGGAAGGAAAAAATCCAAAAATCTTTAATTTGTAGTGATATGAGATGGAAAAAAATTGTCATTTGTTACCTGTCTCTTGTGTGTCTGTCTGTTAAGATCAATTTTTCTCAGGATCGGGTAGTCATATGAAGTTGAAATTTGTATCACATATTAAGGCTTGTGGTCCCTTGATGGTGCAAAATATGTGTGCTTCTAAGTCAATGCCATAAAAAATACCACAATTTATGTCGCTTATTTCGATACTCGCAAAGTCACCCATCAAAACCTATAGTGTACTCCTGTTGGTCTAGAATCATGAAATTTGGCAGGAATAAATGTTTCAAAGTGCAAGTAAAGGAAAGAAATCTGAAAATTGTTAATTTATGAGTGTATCAAACGCAAAAAATATTACTTTTGTTGATTGTTATGGGACTTCAAACCTGAAATTAGAACCTTCTCCAAAGTCTTGGAATCCGTGAGACCGATGTCTTGCCAGTATCAGTGTCGGTAACTGGCAGAAATCATCGAGATACTCGATTCCCGGAACTGATGAAATTTTTATATCATCATTAACTTTGTGTGAAACCCGCGGTGCGCGAGTGTTTCTCGCGCGTGGCAATTTTTCCCGTTAACTCTGCACTTTACCAACAGTGTAGTTTACGAATGATCTGAAACATAAGCGAAATACTCTAATGCTACTTTTACGAAGTTACTAAGGTCTATAACTTCATTAACATCTCGAATGTATTGTACTCTGACAGTAACAGGTAAACTATTGTTTAATGTTTTACGCGCTTAACATATCTAAGCAAAAACATACGTGTGACGAGGCAGTACTGTATTGTTAGCGCACAAGAGGCATCGATTTTCTCAATGAGGTGCTTGTTGGCATTAATATAATCGCGGATTTGAGTTGCGGATCTATTGCTTGATTAAGAATTTTGATGGCTTTCACAATTTTACGGAAAAAGATTGTCCACGTATTACTGCTTACACTGTGGTTTGGCCTCTGTCAGCTGCAATGCTCCAGTGCGAGTCATTGTTAATATTTATCTGTCTTTTTTAGTCTCTCGAATTACATATTTCGTTTTATTGTTTAAGAAGATGGTGAAAAAGAGGAAATCTTGTTCTGTCTATTCGATCATCGGTTTTAGCAGAATACGAGCGTTGGTTAAAAGTAAGAGCAAGAAGAAATCACTTTCTGGCTATTTGATCATACCGTTTCAGCAGAATAAGAGTGGTGATGCAAATAAGGGCAAATGAATCATTTGTTGATACACTACTTTTGCTCCAGTTTCTTTTGTCTCCAGTCTTCCGACTGGTTTCAAGCTGCTCGCCACGAATTCATCTCCTGTCTCAGCCGCTTCATTCAGGATAGTATTTGCACCGTAAGACCTCAGTTATTTGTTGGATATATTCTAGTCTCTATCTTCCCCTACCGTTTTCTGCCCTGTAGTACCATGGTAGTTATTCCTAATGTCCTAAGGCTTATTCTGTGATCCTGACCCTTGTTATTGTCAGCATATTGCCCATGTTCCTTTCTTCACCAATTTTGTGGAGAACGGTCCCCATTCCTTTTCTTATCAGTCCATCTAACTTTCGGCATCCCCTTATAGCATCACATTTCGATTGTTTCGGTTCTCTGTTGCTCAATATGATAGTTTAACAGTTCTTCATGCGATACAGTCTTGTTTTCATTTATGCTCGGCTGAATGTGGAAGAGCAGCCTGGCGGATTCTTGATAAAACTCCTATCATCCATTAATATGTATTATAATTAATATATTTTTTGATAAATGGATTATTTAACCGTCACTGCAATTTCAATTTTGTGCAGGAATTTCCAGGCATTTTCACACAGCTACGGTCTCATTACCTGTTTTCGACAAAGCCGTAGTATGGGAGAGAATTTCTTCATTAAAAGAATGTGTTCAATTCGACGATATTTCCGAATTTATCTCCCCATTACAATGATTTATTATGTCAACATATTTCGACAACGATGACTCTTCTTACCCATTTCTCTCTTTCTGAATCTCAGCGAATTCAATATTAAAGCGCATAGATTACTAAAACGCGTTATTGCATACAAAACCGTGTCCGTGTTTCACGGGTACGCCATACTCGGGGTTTTTAGTGCTGCTTGTGATTACGACTTTCGAGCGATTTTTTTCACTGAACTACAAAATAAACTTAGACAGCGCCAAGTACGATCAGTAAACAGTAAGTTCATTTCTCCTGTTCGGTCGAACGATTTGCCAGTTACCCCTAAATTGTCATGGCGGCTATGAGGTACTGCGTCACGGCTAGGCTTCTTGGAATGTTCTCTCGAATTTTGTATTTAGCTGGCTGCTGATTCTATGCTGGGACCATTCAAGCAGTTTGTGATATCTGCTACCAAACAGTAATATTTTTTAAAGCAAAATGGGTTCTACACTAAATATAGGTGCATCAGGCGAAGTATGGAAGTTGAAAGCTTCATTTACTATACGGAAGGATACAAATTCGCGTCCGTGGATGGGGGCAAAACTGAAGTTCCATCTTGGACACAGTTAACGTTACTGAGGTATCACTACAACTTTTACTGTGCAATATGGCCCCTACGGCGCTAATAATGTTCGTGTGAACGTTTGAGTAAGCTCTTTATAATATTCTACGTGGAAAGACAGTAAAGATAACATAAAAGTTTTTTGCATATGTTTCCACGCCGTACTATGAGTGTCAATGAATAAAAATAGACGTTTCGGTTACGGTTGATGATCTTCACTTGTACCAATGGTACACCGAGAGGAAGCCCGCTGCAACGTTGGTTTTTATTCTCGCAGTGCTATTATTTTCTTGTCTTTTATATAACAAAAACTGTATTTATGTGCCATTGGTTTACACACCACGTAATCTAACTTAAACTAACATACAACGACGAAGCTTGTTCCATTTATCTTTTTTTTATCTTATGGGATCGAACTGCGTAGGTCGTCGGTCCCTAAGTTTACACACCACGTAATCTAACTTAAACTAACTTACGCCGTGGGCAATACACACACCCAAACCCGAGGGTGGACTCGAACTTCCGACGGGGGGAGCCGCGCGGCCACCCGGCGCCGCTTCATTTATCTTCTCTTAAAACTCCCATGTGTCTTCGATTTATATGTCATGTGCGAGTGTGCCGCATTTAGCGTTACGTGTTCGGGGGGACCCATGTTCCCCACATTCACAAGTATCATCTCGGCTAAAGCCAAAGCGGTGCAGGTGCGTAGGGTTAGGGTCATGGTCCGCAGTAAGCGTACCATACCGCGACTTGGATCAGCGTGCCTGAATCTTGACCGTTCCCAGATGTTCAGAAAGGAGAAGACCCGAATGTTCTCGTCAGATGTTTCCTATTCCGTCTCAACATTCCAAAGATTTAATTGGTGGTTTTCTGTAATATGATCTCCTGTTACGTCATGTACTTTGTCTGCCCCTTTTGAGCCAGTGTGCGGCTGCTCTGTGTCTAATGGCTATGTCAATGGGGTATGTTCCAAGTGCAACGCACAGGGCTTCCAGGGACGTAGGCCAATGCACCTCTTTGTCCACGCCTCACAATGGTTTTATGGAACTTCATTGTAGATGACCATCAGCTGTTTATTATTTTATGTTTTATGCATAAAAATAAACAACTGCTGGTCATCTACAATGAAGTTTCACAATTATTCGACAGCTGTAAATCGCCATCTCGTCACAAATGTAAATAGTTTTGTGCGTTGTGAGAGGCAGTAGATGTGCCCCGGCGCTTGCTGTGAAGCACGTAGTAGACTCAAAGAGGGCCCTGTGACATTGTGTGAACTCAGTATGACTTATATCACAGTGCAGTTCAACCGGTCAAACGTGAAAGAAATGCCGCCGTCTTACTGGAGTGGTTACCGTAACTGGACGCGGCTACTGGGGCACACTTCGAGTGCCGAGAACGTGATTAGCTCTGCTGCAGATTGCCTTCTTCCGGTATTTAGGGAGCTATCCAGCGATTGGCGAATCGTGCCGGCGGCATCTTCTCATTAAACAACGAGCGGACAGCTTGGGGCGGGCGGGAGGGGTGGGGGGGATAATCATCCTTCTCGCTCGCCTTTAAACTCTCCCGTCTCTCTTCCTCAGCTCCGGCGCCTTCGCATCAAGTCTTCCTAGTTGCTAATTCCGATAGCGAGGTTACGACAGCACACGGAGGATGGAGAGCTTGATTTTCATCAGACGCGGCGTCTCACCTACTGGTTCGGTGCTTCGATGGTAGCACGGAGCCCTTGATTACAGAGAGGAAAATATGGCAACCACGGGAGACGTTGCAAGAGAACCTCTTCGCAAAGTTCACGTATTTCTTGTCGCAGCTTTGTCGTATTCGTTCGCGGAATGAAATTATGGTCCCCAGATGAGTCAAGCGTGCGCTTCAGACGCATTTCTGTACTAAACATTTTTGCGGCTTGTGTAAGGTGAGAGGGTGCAATGATAAATGAATAGCTTGCCAGACTAAAAAGCAGGTACAGAAGTGAAACGTTGTAACGACAATTACACGCGTTTTTTCTATTCACACCTAAAGTATTAATTTTAATTTTTTTTAATTTAAAATTTCATAGTAGTCATATGCTTAATCTATGGCCTCAGTTATGACTGTTATACTGATAATTTTCTCAGGGGATTTTTATTTAGGCTCCTTATGGCGGTGCTTCGCCTGAGCCAAATTATGAGACCAGCACACGTCTAGGTTCCGCCACGAGATTGCGTCTACGAGTTCTGTGGTCGATGTATCGTCTACATCTCCATTCATCTTTCTAAATCCCCTTCAGACGATACATGTGCACCGTAATTAAGAAGACCGAAAACAACGTCTCAACGATTTTCAGTGATTTAGTACAGTTGAATCGTACTGGGCTGTATTTTCGTTTATACTGCTTCTTTTAAAATGTTTTTAGCCCAACTGTAACATATGAGTATTTGCCATACGTTTTCCGCCCGCCCGCCATACTCTAGTGGCTGCACTACTTCGCAGTCTCTCCTCCTGCATGTCAGCCACCGCTTGACAACGGCATTTCATCGGAACAGGCCAGTAGTGAAAAATAAACACTCATTACGGTCAACGGCAGAAATGTAATGTCAGAGATGTTAGTTACATGACAGACCAACAACGTGAGTTTAACTCTAGTCATTGTTTGTGTTCAGCATTTGAATTTCTTATCACGTTCTCATTATTGTTGTAGTAGTTTTGCTATTTCTTCATTTTAGAGTCATAGATCACAGTACGGTACACAAGGGATATACAATCGGCTCTATTATATGACGCCGCGGCTACTGTACTTGTCTGAAGACGGTTTACTTACTGACACTGGAAGTCGGAAAGTAGCTCAGCGTGTCACGGCTTCCAGATGGCTAATTGATTCAGGTAAGCGGTGTCGGTACACGGCGTGCCGCATAAAACACGGCCGTATTGTTTCCTCCAGTAGGAGGGACTGCGGAAGGAGAAGTAGATCAGAAGAGCGGCCTGCTGGCATTGTGTGGCCGGCACGCGACTCGCGTGGCCGCCTGCTGTCAGCCACGGATCCAGGCGTGGCGCTCCAGAAGAACCGCTGGCCGGCTGAGCCAAACAGAGCGCTGGAACTCCAGCCCAGCTCCTCCGGAGCACGCTCACTTGCCCCTTGGTTTCCAGCGCTGCGTCTCTCTTCTGATCTACTATATTCTGTAGATTCTGCTATCGAAGTATATACAGGGTATAAACAATTTCCAGCCAAGTGCACACAGAAGTCACTCCCCCTGCTAATTACAGCTGTGTGCAAGACTGGGCCTCTAATGCAGGCCCGAACGAGGGTTGAAGTGGTTCAGCCAGTACAGCTTGCTACGAGGGTGTGACTTCGTATCGGCGAATTTAAATTTGGTTTTTATGTGCATGGGGACGTTAAAGAATGTGAAAAAGCAGCCACATGCAACAGCCACTTGGAATCGAGTACCTCGTAAAAGGCCATTGCTTAAGTTGTTGTTGTTGTTGTTGTTGTTGTTGCTGTTGTCTTCAGTCCAAAGGCTGGTATGACACAGCTCTCCATGTTACTCTACCCTGTGCAAGCGTTTTCACCTCCGAATAACTACTGAAACCTACATTCCTCTAAATCTTCTTCAAATATTCATCTCTTGGTCTCCGTGTACAATCTTTACCCCCACACATCCCTTCAACTAGTGATCTCTTGGTGTCCCAGAATGTGTCCCACCAACAAATCCATTCCTTTGGTCAAATTGTGCCACAAATTTCTTGTCTCCCGAATCCTGTTTAGTACCTCCTCATTAATTACGTGATTTACCCACCTAATTGTCGGCATTCTTCTGTAGCATCACATTTCAAAAACTTCTATTCTCTTCTCGTGTTAAGTGTTTATCGTCGATGTTTCACTTTCATACATGGCTAAACTCCATACAATTACCTTCAGAAAAGTCTTCCTAAGACTGAAGTCTGTATTCGATGTTAAAAAATTTATCTGCTTCAGAAACGCTTTTCTTGTCATTGCTAGTCTACATTTTATATCTCCGCCACTTCGACCATTATAAGTCATTTTGCTGCCCAAATAGCAAAATCTATCTACTAATTTGTCTCGTTTTCTAATCTAATTCCCTAAACATCAGCTGAGTTACTTCGACTACACTCCATTATCCTTGTCTTGCTTTTTTTGATGGTCATTTTATATTCTCTTTTCAACTGCTCTTCCAAGTATTTTCCTGTGTCTGGCAGAATTGCAGTGTAATTTGCAAACCTGAAGATTTTTGTTTTTTCCCTGAACTTCACTTCCTTTACTGTTTGCTCAGTGTACAGACTGAATGACATCAGGGTAGGCTACATCCCTATCTCACTCCCTTCACAACTACTGCTTCTCTTTCGTGCCCATTGACTCTTATTACTGCTGTCTGGCTTCTGTACAAATTCTAAGCAGCCTTTCTCTCCCTGTATTTTACCCCTCCTACCTCAGAATTTGAAAGAGATTATTCCAGTCAACATTGTCAAAAGCTTTCTCTAAGTCTATACATAGTATAAACGTTGGTTTACCTTACCGTAACCTATCTTTTAAGATAAGTTGTAGGGTCAGTATTGCATCACGTGTGCCTGCATTTCTCCGAAATCCAAACTGATCTTCCTCGAAGTCGGCTTCTATCAGTTTTTTCCATTCTTCTGCAAAATAGTAATTTGCAAACATTTTTTATTCTGGATTTACAATGTGAGTACATTTTTCCAGCACCTATTCTAGATTACAGTAAGTCACTAATTATTGTTCTCCACTCTTCTCTATTTGTCCATAAATCTTCAGGAATGTTGTTCTTCCTCATTGCTGCCTGAACTCCCTGTTTCCATGTATCAGGTGATCGTCCCCTTTTTCTTCTTCCAATTGGTACCCAGTCGATTATGCATTTTGGTAGCCTTTCCTGTTCCATTCGTCTGATGTGTCCGTACCATTTAAGTTGTTTGTGCTCGATGAAATCAATAACTGAATTTTTACATTTCATCTTGTCTCTGATTACTTCATTTCTTATTCTTTCTCGTCTTGATATTCTTGCTGAACGTCTCCAGAAATCCATTTCTGTGGCTAGTAATTTTGATTTCAGTTGCCATTTTGTTGTCCACACTTCTGAACCATATGTAATAATGCTCCTAACTATTGTTTTAAAAATCCTTATTTTGTTATCAGTTGTTATGTGTTTGTCCCAGAGAATTCCATTTAATAAAGAGATTGTCGTCTTTCCAGAATTTATTCTTGATCTAATTTCTTTGTCCTGTTTCCCATCATTTGTAATTTTCACACCTAAATATTTATATGCCTCAGTAGCTGTTATTGTTCCCATCCCTTCTTCTAATATTAAGTCTCCATTCACTCCACCAATTACCATGTACTTTGTTTTATTCATGTTTACATTTAGACCTGATTTTTTATATTCTTGAATCAATTTTCTGGTCATATACTCTATGTCCTCATAGTCTTGGGCTATAATCAGTGGGTCATCTGCAAATTGTAACGAGTATATTGTTCTATCATTTATTGGTATTCCCATAGCGTGACATTTTTTCTTCCAATTCTGTAAAGTTACTTCTGTATATATTTTATACAATGTAGGTGAGATGCTACATCCTTGACGTAATCCTTTTGTGACTTGGAATCCATGTGATAGATATTTACCAATTTTTATTTTTGAAATAGAATTTTTATATAAATTTTGAATTGCTTTAATTATTCTTGGATTTATTCCTATTGATATTAAAGCTTTCCATAAACTGGATAAAGGCACACTATCATAGGCTTTTTCTATATCTATGAATACTAAATGTATAGGTTGTGCCTGAACCATTTTTTTTTCAATAATTTGTTGTAGGCAAAAGATATGATCAATTGTTGATCTTCCAGCTCTAAAACCTGCTTGTTCTTCAGCCTCCTTTTCTTTGTATTCTTGTTCTAACAAATATTTAATTTGCAAACATGACTTATTTAATTGATAGGTCAGTCATTTTCATACACGTCAGCAGCAAAAATATCTTTGGAATTAGAATTATTATATTCTTCTTGGAGTCAGAGTATTTCGCCTTTCTCTTACGTATTGTACACCGGATGGAAGACTTTTGTCATGGCTGGCTCTCCCGAGTATCAGTAATCCTGACGGAATGTCGTCTACTCTAGGGATCTTGTTTCGACTTAGGTCTTTCAGTGTTCTGTCAAATTCTTCTCGCAGTATCATATCTCCCATCTACGTTCTCCTCCATCTCTGAACATTGCCAACATCTCCTTTGTATACAACTTCTATATACTCCTTTCTCCTTTCAGCTTTCCCTTTGTGCTTAGTATGGTTTTCCATGTGAGCTCTTGACAGTCATCCAGCTGCTTCTCTTTCATCCAAAAGTTCTTTAATTTTGCTAGTCAAATATGCTTCTAGTGAAATGTGCTACCCCTCTTAAGGAATCATACATTTTTCTGGCCTCTCAGAAGATACCCCTTCGTTGCTCACAGCAGTACGTAAAGCTGCAGAACAGTGGACCATGTCCATCCCTACATGCAGTCTGTTTCTCCTCCGCACGATGGCATCTGCCAGCAGGATGATGCAGTGTGTCACATAGCACATGGTTTACGCGCGTCGTTCTAACAGAACGGGATGAGTTTACCGTACTCCACTGGCCACCAGACTGTACGGGTTTAAATCCAATAGAGGATCTGTGGGACCATCTGGATCGGGCTGCTCGTGAAATGGATCCTCAAGAAACCTAACGTAGCTGGTCGCGGCACATGAGTCGACATGGCTCCAAATCCCTGTCAGTATCTTCGACAACCTCATTCTCTCTCTTCCGCCACATCTCGCGGCAGTCAGCGCTGCAAGAGGTTGTTTTTCAGGCTTTTGACAGGTACACGTTAATGTTATAGGACAGTGTCCGTTTCCCTAATTCACGTAATATTCTACAAATCAATAGGTATCTTGTACTACACACTTTCTAGAGTAGCCTATGTTCTTCCTCCGTTTTCAGGCTATCTCCTTACCAAATTTTATCGAAATCGGTTCAGCATGTTAGTCGCGAAAACGTAACAGACATAATACGTAATATTAGTATGAATGTAACTTTCAGTTACAATATTTTTTACGTGATCCAATTTTGATAAAAATAAAGCTACGCTAGAGTTACCAATGGAATCTCTATGAAAATTCGTCTAGCAGTTTTGGAGATGCGTGTTCAAACACATTGACATTACAGTTTTACAGATTTGTTATTACCACTTTATCGTCAATCCAAAAATATCCAAAAATCTAACAAACCCAAATCTAAACACATAAAAACACCATTTTATCAACTTGGTAAGTCTTTTTTTTTAAAAAAACAGGTTTTTCTCAATCCTGAAACGAATGGTGTGGGCTTTTGCCCAGTGACACTATGCCTCTTCACGATAACTCTCGTTCCCTGTGTTGCGCTAGCGAACGATTTTCTTCTTCACTTTAGCTGAGATATTTTGCAATATTCTCGGACTTGGTCCCAAGTGATTACAATCTTTTTCTCACTCCCTGTGTTGCGCTAGCGAACGATTTTCTTCTTCACTTTAGCTGAGATATTTTGCAATATTCTCGGACTTGGTCCCAAGTGATTACAATCTTTTTCTCACAAACTGAAGAATTTTTTGGTCGAGAAGAACTATCAAAATGAAAACAAACTAACACAGTATATCGGTGATTGTTTCAACAACTTGGTGGCAACTGAGTACGCAGAAAGCATTGGAACATTTGTGGAGATCTACGGCAGATATTTGAATTTGAGCGCCGGCTACATAAAAAAGAGATCAAAATATGTTGCAAATAACTTTTCTTTCATTATACTGAATACAAATCTCTGGAGATACTAATGTTCTTCGCTTTCAGAAAATCCTTCGTAGATTATTAAAAGTCAGTCTCCGATGTGCCTAAAAAAGTACATAATTACCAGTATTGACTAATGACAATGGCATATGGGCTTTCCATGCTCAGTGGGCGACGGACATATGTACAGTGCCCAGGAAAATAAATTGATCACTGAACAGAGTGGAGTTGAAGACGTATTTATGACTGTAAAGAAAATGAGATGGAATTAGGCGAGACGTGCCCCTAGTTGAATGAATGGTAAATAGACCAAGTTTTCGCTGGCTGCTAAAGGAATGGAACACACCGAAGCGAGGTGCTGGTGGAAGGTAGACAGACGACTGTACAGAACATGCGGCAGCGACGTAGTTGTATGCAGAATAGTTGAAGACCACACATCAGAGGTGACTAGAAAGGTCATTTATAGAGTTGTATCAAACAGTTTAAGGTGCTTACGACCGTTGGAGAACAGTCTTTATAGTTAAATTTTTAAAATTTAACGCTGTTTCATACGCATTTACAATGTAAAGTAATTGCTACTGAACAAACGTATGTAACGATATGGGGGAATATGTAGTATCAGTGGCCCAGCGACGAGAGAGACTGGTGTAGCGTTTGACCATCTAAAAATATTATGCTGCGAGAGCAAAAAGTGTTTCACATGTGTAAAGAAAGAATTGTACCGAGAATCATTCGGAAAACCAGCACAGCTATCGTGAAGTGTTTCTGCAACCAACTTGTGTTACGCAGCGCTGCTAAATGAAAACTGCAGGCTAAAGCAGAATTACATATCGGAATTTGTCGCTTCATTTTAAAATGTGTCAGATTCACTGAAAATAAAGAAGGAAGATAATTAATTGTACTGGAACCAGGAATTTCAAATATCGGCTCGGCTATTTCATTTGATTTATTTCTGCATTGTGTGCTCTACAGATCTCATTGTTTCCGAAGTAAAATGGATGTTTGATAATGAAACAAGAGCTCTAAAGAGGACACTAGAGCAAGCACGACGCTGAAAGCCGTATTTCGCCATGATAAGAGAACACCAAGAATAAAAGGAACGTGAGAGTTCGAAACAACAGCAAGAGACCAGGTAAAGGTCATCTGAAGGCTGTGGGATATTGGTTAATAGTCATGCATGACCGCTCGAAAGTAGATGACTGTAGTGTTCCAAACGTTATGTGCTTACAGGCAGTACCTGGAGTAATCTATATACTTTCTACAGTATTAAGGCAATAATACGAAAATTCGTTTTAGTAAAGTAATGTGACGAAGGATAATCATTTTTTGAATTGAGTGGTCTATATTGTAATAGTATCGTCGCTGTGTGCAATTTTCTCATTATGTACACGTATAGCGTGCAAATGAAATATGGGAATTCCTGGCACTCAGTATTGACTATCATATATTTCTTCACACAGTTGGCGTATTTGCAAACTAACGTGTTAATCTTTTCGGGATAATCAGTGTGAAGAATTCCTTTTGCCTAAAATAAAATATAAGCGATGTAAGTGATACTTTCCTGCGGATGAATTCAATTTTGCAGCTTTTGGTTTTCAGTCTTTGCGTTGTTTCTGGAGTGAAGGGCAGGAACACAAGCATTAATGAGAGACGTTTTTACATTTTCTTCTGAGTCGCAATGAACAAGTGCGGAACGTAAGTTGCATTATGGTTTCTCATAATTAATGTACATAAGATATACCGAACTCGTTTTTCCTGCCATGCATTTGATATCATTTTTTTCGCCAATGTCATATTGTACATATTCTCAACCCTCTAATCCTTGGATGCAGTTTCGGGACATTCTACACGTGGTCCACCCTGAAGGAAAGCAAACCGTGTTCAGATTTATCTGGTCATTTCTGAACTACTTAAAACGAATCAGACTTGTTATAAAATTTCACCAAGTTGGGGTAAACCTCCGGTGGCATTAAACAGTTCACAACATAGAATTATAATACGTTATTCTAGTTTAACCATTAGTACTATACACACGCAACAAGACTGCTTGAAAGAGTCATTTTAACGAAACCATTTAGCTGAAAAAAACTTCACACACTACTACCGTCATCAAGTAACACAACAAAAGAGAATTTCTTTGATATCAGGGTCATCTACGTCTACAGTATGTGCAAAATAAACCGGCATGGGAAATATCTGATGCTCCTTAAGATAGGCAGCCCAGCAAATCTACACACAGGGCTGGTGCCGTAATTCGGGTGATCTATCTAAAAGTGCACGACGTATTTTCCAGGACAATTTCACTTTGCCCACTATGTACAGATATACTCTGCAAGCCATTCAACAGTGCATAACGGAGGGCATATCGTATATTATCTATTTTATTTCCTGTTTCATTGGGTATAGAGCGAGGGGAAATTAACTGTCTGTCTGTACGCAACCTAAACTCTTATCGTCTTCTCATCATCCCTATACGAGGTGGCAGCGTAGTGGTCACACGGTTTTCTTGCGATACAGAGGTTTCGCTAGAACTACGTAGCTTTTCTTGTAAGGATGCCTATTTACGTTCTGTGAAGAGTGTATCACATTGTGAGCCGTCACCGAGAAACACGCCAGACATGGTGACCATCGTGGTTGCTGCACAGTTTCAAACGACCTGCTACATCTCACGGAACGTGCTCCTCATCGTGATTTGTGACCTTAGCGTTCTCCATCGATAGTTCTAAGATGCATTTGGCGCAAAAATCACACAGTTTCTTTATCAAAACAGACATGGGTAAATAGCTGTACAAACTCTATTGGTGAATGTTGAAGAACGGCGGAGAGAATCGCAAAGAAGACTCAGGACTTGTCGATGGCTTGAACGCCGAGTTGCTGGTAGAGGAGCAATACCTAATGTTGTGTAACGATCTGAGATACATGCTAGAAGAAGCTATTCGTTAACTCAGTCGGCCTTCATCGCCCTTTCCGCTCCAAACTGCATATAGTGAGTACAGTGTCTAATGTCAGTTTGCGCCTGCATGGTAGCCGTATTCTCGATGTTGCACTGACTACTACCACTCTGAAGTAACGTATTTCGTCACACAGATTTCAAGATCGGAATTCGTTTCGTAAATTGATTTCAATGGAAGAAGAGATTTTTTCGAAGCTGTTCGCCATCACTGGGAAAGGTACTTCCCGGCAGGATACAAGCACAGACAACCTATAAAACCAAGATATTAGCGTATATATTTAACAGAAAGTTTCACCACGGCAAAAACTTCCGTTGCGTAACTTGTGTTTACTTTCTAACACGCACTGGCAGTCACGTTAAGCTTTTCTGGCGAAACATTCCAGTTTTTGTCCTTTGGAACAAGAATTTCAGCAAATACCTTGTTTACAATAAATAACATCGACTTTTGAAATAATACTTCTATTAAATTAATAATGAAGACCCAAAATCTCTTAGAAAGCAAAAGATGGAAAAAATGTTTCGTGGGAGATGGACACGAACTTGATACCATTGTTTTGACAGCACACAGTTCATGCCGCTATCAACTGTACTGTAGCTTCGACATGGCAGCTAGCACTCCACACTGGTCAGCCAAACCATTATGACCACCTGCTTAATAGCTTGTTTGTTTGTCTTTAGAAAGAAATGCATCACTGATTCTGCGTATCAGGAATCTGAAGTTAGTTAGTAGGCCTGTGGAGGTATGTGGCATTAGATGTCTACGCACAGGTAATGTAAATCGCGGAAAAAAAGGGCCGCTAATTTGCATACGTGGTGATGACGTCCGATAGTGAACCGTAAGGGTTCCATAGGATTTACATCAACGCGAGTTCTCTATAATGCTTCTCAAACAGCTGTAGCACGATTCTTGCTCCCAGACAAGGACAATTATTCTGCTGAAAGATGACATCGCCGTCGGGGAAGACATCAAGCATGAAGGGATGCAGATGGTTCGCAGCTGTCAGCGTGTCTTCGATTACTACCACAGGTCCCATGCAACCTCAGGAGAATGTCTCTCATAGCATAATACAGCATCAAACAGGCTGCGTCCGTGGTGCTCTGCTCGTTTCGAGTAGCCAGTCATCTCAGTGACAGTGACGGTGTTTGTGGAGACGACCATCGACCCACCGTAGCGAAAGTGTCATTCACCCGAAGAGCCGGCAGGTTACCACTGATCGACGGTCGAATCCCGTTGGTCCCGTGCTCACTGCAATCGTAATTGACGATGTCGTTCGGTAAACATGTGAACACGTAGAGGTGGTCTGCTGCGGAGCTCCATGTTCAAGAACGTACGCTAAACGGTGTGGTCCTAAACACTAGTTCGTACACCAGAGATGCCACAGATTGCCATCTATCCTACTTTACACAGACAAACTTACGAACCCCACGTCCTGTGAAGAGTCGTGGACGTCCAATTATTAAGCAGATATTGGTAGTTTCACTCTCCTTCTACATCTTTCAGTAGATGGCCGCGACAGCAGCATTCGATCAGCTTCGCCGTTTCGAAGTACTCGTTCACTGGTTCTGCGTAATAACATTCTGCCCTTTGTCAAAGTCGCTACTTTCAATGGATTTCCCCATTTGCAGCCCCTTCCGTGTCCGGTCCGCTTACATACTTCGCCACGAGGTGGCATCCAACGTCGCGGTGGGCAATGGTCATAATGTTTTAACTTACCAGTGTATCTACACTGAAGAGACAAAGAAACTGGTACACCTGCCCAGTATCGTGTAGGGTCCCAGCGAGCATGCAGAACTGCCGCAAAACGACGCGACGTGGACTCCACTACTTCCTGAAGTAGTGCTGGAGGGAACTAGCCCAGGAAACCTGGAGGGCTGTCCATAAATCCGTAAGAGTACGAGGGTGAAAGGCACCCAGATATGCTCAATAATGTTCATGTGTGAGGAGTTTGACGGCCAGCGGAAGTGTTTAAACTCAGCAGAGTGTTCCTGGAGCCTCTCTGTAGGAATGGAAGCGTGGGGGTGTCGCATTGTCCTGCTGGAATTGCCCAAGTCCGTCGAAATGCACAATGGACCTGAACGGATGCAGGAGATCAGACGGGATGCTTACGTACGTGTCACCTTACGAGAGTCGTATCTAGACGAATCAGGGGTCCCATGTCACTCCAATTGCACACGCTCCACACCATTATAGACCCTCCACTAGCTTGAACAGTCCCCTGCTGACACGAAGGGTCCAAGGATTCATGGGGTTGTCTCCATACCCGTACACATCCATCCGCTAGATACAATTTGAAACGAGACCAGGCTAGGCAATATGTTTCCAGTCATCAATAGTCCAATGTAGGTGTTGAAGGGCCCAGAAGAGGGGTAAAGCTTTGTGTCGTGCAGTCATCAAGGGGACACGACTGGGCCTTCGGCTTCGAGAGCCCATATCGATGATGTTTCGTTGAATGGTTTTCTTTTTTTTTTGCGGTTATTTCACTCTGTGTTGCTTGTCTGTTTACACTGACAACACAAATGCCGCTGCTCTCGGTCGTTCAGTGAAGGCCATCAGCCACTACGTTGTTCGTGGTGAGACGCATTGCCAACATTTAATATACTCGGCACACCCTTGACACTGTGGACCTCGTAATATAGAAATCCCTAACGATTTCCGAAATGGAATTTCCCACGTGTCTTGCTCCAGTCACCATTCCACGTTCAGTGTCTTAATTCCCGGCGCAGGGCATAATCCTGTCGGAAACATTTTCACATGAATCACCGGAGTACAAATGATAGCTCGGCCAATGCACTGCCCATTTACACTACTGGCCATTAAAATTGCTACCACGAAGATGACGTGCTACAGACGCGAAATGTAACCGAGAGGAAGAAGATGCTGTGATATGCAAATGATTAGCTTTTCAGAGCATTCACACAAGGTTGGAGCCGGTGGCGGCACCTACAACGTGCTGACATGAGGAAAGTTTCTAAGCTATTTCTCGTAGACAAACAGCAGTTGACCGGCGTTGCCTGGTGAAACGTTGTTGTGATGCCTCGTGTAAGGAGGAGAAATGCTTACCATCACGTTTCCGACTTTGATAAAGGTCTGATTGTAGCCTATCGCGATTGCGGTTTATCGTATCGCGTCATTGCTGCGCGCGTTGGTCGAGATCCAATGACTGTTGGCAGAATATGGAATCGGTGGGTTCAGGAGGGTAATACGGAACGCCGTGCTGGATCACTAGGAGTCGAGATGACAGGCATGTTATCCGCATGGCTGTAACGGATCGTGCACCCACGGCTCGATCCCCGAGTCAACAGATGGGAACGATTGCAATACAGCAACCATCTGCACGAACACTTCGACGACGTTTGCAAAAGCATGGACTATCGGCTCGGAGACCGTGGCTACTGTTACCCTTGACGCTGCATCACAGACAGGAGCGCCGGCGATGGTGTACTCAATGACGAACATGGATGCGCGAATGGCAAAACGTCACTTTTTCGGATGAATCCAGGTTCTGTTTACAGCATCATTATGGTCACATCCGTGTTGGGCGACATCGCGGTGAACGCAAATTGGAAGCACATTCGTCATCTCCATACTGGCGTATCACCTGGCATGATGGTATGGGGTGCCATTGGTTACACGTCTCGATCACCTCTTGTTCGCACTGACGGCGCTTTGAACAGTGGTCGTTACATTTCAGATGTGTTACGACCCGTGGCTCTACCCTTCATTCGATCCCTGCGAAACCCTACATATCAGTAGGCTAATGTACGACCGCAAGTTTCAGGTCCTCTACGGGCCTTTCTGGATACAGGAGATGTTCGACTGCTGCCCTGGCCAGCACATTCTCCAGATCTCTCACCAATTGAAAACGTCTAGTCAATGGTGGCCGAGCAACTGGCTCGTCACAACACGCCAGTCACTACTCTTGATGAACTGTGGTATCGTCTTGAAGCTGCATGGGCAGCACGCCATCCAAGCTCAGTTTGACTCAATGCCCAGGCGTATCAAGGCCGTTATTACGGTCAGGGGTGGTTGTTCTGGGTACTGATTTCTCAGGATCTACGCACCCAAATTGCGTGAAAATGTAATGACATGTCAGTTCTAGTGTACTATATTTGTACAATGAATACCCGTTTATCATCTGCATTTCTTCTTGGTGAACAATTTTATGGCCAGTAGTGTATATCTTGTGTAAGAGATACTACCGCCATCTGTCTATGTGCAGATTGCTATCCTGTGACTTTTGTCACCTGAGTGCAGTAACCTAGTGCTAGAGCGCTGCGAGTCCTTATTTACTTGAATACAAGTGACGAGTACAGTGCATGTGGGAATGGCTAAGCAGCAGTAAGCATACAGCCGGGCCGGGCCGGGCCGCGCCCCGCCCTCGCCGCCGCCCGCTGCGGGCAGAGGTCGCGCAAGTCGACGACCTGCGCCCACCCTAGCCTGCGGCGCCGCGTGCAGTGACGGTGGCGGCGCAGTCGCGGACAAGCTGGTCATTATTTCAGGTGGCACTCGTTACGTCCGGCAGCCAGCGCGCCGCTGTTTACGTACCTGAACCCGAGCCTGCTGGCTTCTCTTTTTTACGTTCCGTAGTGCCGGTCGCGAGCAACACGCCAACCGCTGACAGGTCGTAACTCGACACATTCCGTGCGCCGCTGCAGAAACGCGACGCCGGTGTCTTTGCAGCCGAGTCTGACTTCGCTTATAGCAAACACTCATTGCTGCTTCCGGCACTCTGCACTGCGCAGCTTGGAGGGGCAGAAAGTACTAAAGCAATGCACTGTCGTTACCTCCATTCCAGTCCCTGCTACACCTTCAAACCTTATATTCGGTTACATTATTGGTACTTTACGTCTTTTTCATTGTTCTCGTTCAACGATCAGTTGAAAGGAAGTTATGAGATATATTCTCTCTCTCTGTCTCCCTCCCTCAAACACACACACACACACACACACACACACACACACACATCAGCTTTTTACTCACAAAATTACCCATGTATGCACATGTCAGAAATATTGCACACATCTGCTCCTTCCCATCTCTCTTTCCCTCTCCTCATTTTATACCTCTCATAAGCTTGCCTATCCACTTGTATACCGCCTGGAATGCATTCTGATGCTACACTCACAACATGCTGGTCCTGAAAACAGCCGAGATGTCAAGCATTACCAAACGTTTTCACCCTTACCCCAGCCACCACCGAACAGCCCGACAAGAAAGCGAGTTGATCTTGCATTGCCATACGGTTCTAATCCGTAGCTCACTGGGAAGTTAATTCAAAATCTATTGCAAAAGGTATTGCTGAAAGTAAAATCTGTGTTCTTCATTGCCTCTGAACTGATACTGCTTTGCTATAAAATATATTCTAGGTTATCTCCTGTAAGGATGAGCTGCGCTATATATCACGCTGCTAATCAGTAAATGAAATGACCCCACTCACATAGCTCGATATGCTGCATGTTATACTGTGAGACTTGGAGGTGAGCCAGACCTGGTTTAATGGACGTTTCTCTGGTACAACGGCTAGGCCGAGTTTGATATGCAGTTTTTTACCCTCGTTTGGCCAAATGCTTTGCTGGCTCCGCCTCAGGAAATACCACACACAACCACTTACAATACGATTACACCAGGGAACAAAGCTGATGCACAACACAGACAGATGGCACACACCTCTCTTCCTTAGATTATCTGACGGCTGAGGCTACATGAAGGGCGTCTGGGCAGCACAAATTTAAATTGAAATGAAATTTGCCAAAGCTGAAAACATCGTGGGCCAGTACAAAGGGTAAACTCTAGGGAAGAGAGGTTGTCATTATTATTTGAATTATAGTGAACGTAAAAACATAGTGAGCCACTTTATGAACAATGAGTAACTATAGCGAAGATCAAAGATTACTCTTAGGACAGAAAAGAGATTTGAAATTCAAAACTTGCACTTGATTTGAACCGTCTGTTCGCGACCCTCCACGAACCCCCGCAACCCTCTGCTTAGACACTGCTTTTGGCGTCGCCGAGAGTGCTTCCACAAGCAGGCGTCCTCCTGGGACCAACCATCAGTCATGAAGTAGGAGCAGCAGGTCGCACTTGCCACGCTTATGGCTCTGAGAAGAACGGTGGGACAGCCGCTCCATGACTCGTTTGGTGTCATGCTTTTGCTTGTGATATGCAGAAAGGAGATTAGGTGACTCGGCCAGGTTTTCATTTTCCCTGACAAACTGACGGCGCGCTGTTTTTCTACTTGCCGCTGAAAGCTTGTGAATTCTGTGAAAGCGCCATCCATCTTTCTGTTTACCGCACCCTGACAAGAAGATGGATATCTACAGTACTTCTGATTGTGAGCTACTGGTTTCATCAAGATGAAGCGGCTGTCTCAGACGACTGAGACCACGCCGGGGGCGGATACAAAGAGGGGTAGGGACGACAGGTAGATTTCTCACAGCAATACCACGCTGCTTTATTCACGGATCTATAGTATTTCACAGTGTTCATTTTTTATGCCAGCCAAAAGTTAACGCTGTGCAGCGAACTCTTAAACTATACCGAACATGTAACAGCGTTTCTGTTCAGATGAATGGAATAGTTGCGTTGTTCCAAGGTAAACAATTTATTATTACTATTTTGAAACGAGTTATGCAACGTAGTTTATTATTATTATTATTATTATTATTATTATTATTATTACTAAACTTTTAAAGTCTGAAGCACTTTAAAAGAGAGTGTAAGAAGAAAAATAGTGTTACATTAGGAAATGTATTCACATTCTGCGACTATACATTGACGTCAGCTGTTTGCGACAAATGAAAATTTGTGCCGGACCATGACTCGAACCCGGGTATCCCGCTTGTAGTAAGCTGTCGCCTTAACCACTTCGGCTATCCGAGCACACCTCCAGGACCGATCCAAGCTTCGTCACAACACTTATGCTCGATTACTTCTTGGTTCCCGCACAGAGAGACAAATATTATTTCGTCATTTCAGCCCCTTGAAACATGAATACATCATTGGCAGTTACAGTGTCTGCTTTATACGATGTTTCTTCACAATACAATGTCCTTCAGACATGGATGTATGACACTGTAACCATCAACGATGTGCCTCGATGGGCTAAAATGAGGATGTAATAATATTTGTCTCCCTGTGAAAAAAAAAAAAATCAGTGAAGTATTCCACGATGCTCTTAAAAGAATGACATGTGACGTCAGCTCGGACCAAATGCCGAGAACAATGACGAACAAAATGAAGGAAAGAGAATGTGACCGATCGCGAAAAATCTAGGTTCGAATCCCGGTCCGACACAAGTTTTCATGTGTCGCAAACAGCTGACAGCAATCATAATCACAAAATGCGAATCTATTCCGTAATGTTTACCGAGTTCCAATAGTCAGTGACGGTGTCTGTTCCTTCAGACATGCATCAATTTCTGAAAGCCGTTTTATTGTGAAGAAAAAGACACTGTAGAAACATAGACATTGATAGCCGTTAGTCATATGACATCTTTCTCTGGGATGTTCAGGACAGATTCAGCCACCTAATGTGAAACGATTTTTTGTGCCTTTTGCACACAGTGTCACCTACCTTTCGCGAAGAGTGAGAATGAGTGTGCGAGTGCATCTGATAAGTGAAGGTGATTGTAACGGGTGTGTGTAGTATGGTGTCATTTTCGTGTTGGATGATGATGATGATGATGATGATAATGACGATGATGATGGTGCGAGAAGCGAGAGGGTGAAACATGGTGCTGGCACATAGCCTACTCCTCCCGGATAGCACCAAGCGGGGCTGTCGAGCATAACGTCCCCGTCCGACAGACGGATCACCGCCAACTGTGTCAAAGGCCCTCTCTTCATGCAGAGAGGTTTGGAGTTTACACAGATGTGACAAAAGTCGTTGGATACCTTCCAATATGGTATTGGACTTCCATTTCCCTGGCGTAGTGAAGTAACTGTATGTGGCATGGACTCAATAAGTCGTTGAGAGTCCCCTGCACAAATACTGATCCATACTGCTTCTGAAGCCGTCCATAACTGCGAAAGTGTTGCCGGCGCAGGATTTTGTGCACGAAGTGACCTCCGAATTATCTGCAATAAATATTGGACGGGATTCATGTCGAGCGATCTGGGCAGCCAAATCATTCGCTTGAATTGTCCAGAATGTTCTTCAAACCAATCACGAACAATTGCGGGCTGGTGACATGGCGTATTGCCATCCATTAAAACTCCATTGTTGTTTGGGAACCTGAAGTTCATGATTGGCTGCAAGTGGTCTCCAAGAAGCCGAACGTAACCATTTCCAGCGATGATCGGTTCAGCTGGACCAGAAGACCCAGTCCATTCCGTGTAGACACAGCCACAGCCTTATGGAGTCACCAGCAGCTTGAATAGTGACTTGTGTCCAAGGCCTCGTGCGATCTGCGCCACACTCTAAGCCTGCATCAGCTCTTACCAACCGAGACGGGACTTATGCGACCAGGTCACTGTTTTACAGTCGTCTAAGGTCCAACTGATACGGTCACAAGCCAATGAGTGGCTCGGCGGGCGATGTCATGCTGTTAGCAAAGTACTGCCCACACCCCGTGTTGATTCATTGACGGAACCGTTAACTTAACGAAGCAAGCCCACTGACAAAAGTGAGGGTGACACAAATTACACTCCTGGAAATGGAAAAAAGAACACATTGACACCGGTGTGTCAGACCCACCATACTTGCTCCGGACACTGCGAGAGGGCTGTACAAGCAATGATCACACGCACGGCACAGCGGACACACCAGGAACCGCGGTGTTGGCCGTCGAATGGCGCTAGCTGCGCAGCATTTGTGCACCGCCGCCGTCAGTGTCAGCCAGTTTGCCGTGGCATACGGAGCTCCATCGCAGTCTTTAACACTGGTAGCATGCCGCGACAGCGTGGACGTGAACCGTATGTGCAGTTGACGGTCTTTGAGCGAGGGCGTATAGTGGGCATGCGGGAGGCCGGGTGGACGTACCGCCGAATTGCTCAACACGTGGGGCGTGAGGTCTCCACAGTACATCGATGTTGTCGCCAGTGGTCGGCGGAAGGTGCACGTGCCCGTCGACCTGGGACCGGACCCCAGCGACGCACGGATGCACGCCAAGACCGTAGGATCCTACGCAGTGCCGTAGGGGACCGCACCGCCACTTCCCAGCAAATTAGGGACACTGTTGCTCCTGGGGTATCGGCGAGGACCATTCGCAACCGTCTCCATGAAGCTGGGCTACGGTCCCGCACACCGTTAGGCCGTCTTCCGCTCACGCCCCAACATCGTGCAGCCCGCCTCCAGTGGTGTCGCGACAGGCGTGAATGGAGGGACGAATGGAGACGTGTCGTCTTCAGCGATGAGAGTCGCTTCTGCCTTGGTGCCAATGATGGTCGTATGCGTGTTTGGTGCCGTGCAGGTGAGCGCCACAATCAGGACTGCATACGACCGAGGCACACAGGGCCAACACCCGGCATCATGGTGTGGGGAGCGATCTCCTACACTGGCCGTACACCACTGGTGATCGTCGAGGGGACACTGAATAGTGCACGGTACATCCAAACCGTCATCGAACCCATCGTTCTACCATTCCTAGACCGGCAAGGGAACTTGCTGTTCCAACAGGACAATGCACGTCCGCATGTATCCCGTGCCACCCAACGTGCTCTAGAAGGTGTAAGTCAACTACCCTGGCCAGCAAGATCTCCGGATCTGTCCCCCATTGAGCATGTTTGGGACTGGATGAAGCGTCGTCTCACGCGGTCTGCACGTCCAGCACGAACGCTAGTCCAACTGAGGCGCCAGGTGGAAATGGCATGGCAAGCCGTTCCACAGGACTACATCCAGCATCTCTACGATCGTCTCCATGGGAGAATAGCAGCCTGCCTTGCTGCGAAAGGTGGATATACACTGTACTAGTGCCGACATTGTGCATGCTCTGTTGCCTATGTCTATGTGCCTGTGGTTCTGCCAGTGTGATCATGTGATGTATCTGACCCCAGGAATGTGTCAATAAAGTTTCCCCTTCCTGGGACAATGAATTCACGGTGTTCTTATTTCAATTTCCAGGAGTGTATATTAGAGGGCGAGGGAAGTGATAGTAAGAAATTGTGACTCTTAGACTCCCCTCCACCCCCCACCACCACCACCTAAAGCAGCTTTTTTTGAAGTACCGGACGGTAGCGGCGCGGCGGTGCCTAGTAGCAGCTGCGGCGGACTGGTGCCGTAACGGCGCGCTAACGGTCCCCCAGGGCCAGCCGTGCCGTGCGCACGCCACAGCGGCTGCTGCTGCGGCACAGCTGCGACTAGCGCGCAGCTGTGAACGGCGCGGCTGCGCGCGAAAGTGACAACTGGCCGACACGACGCAGCTGCCGGGTTCGTGAGCGCCACGCTCGCTACAGTGCCCTGCTGTTCCGCAGATTGCCACTCACTGCATGCCCTGCAAATATGCAGTATGGAGGCAAGGAAAAAAAAAGACATCAGAATTTTGCGGTCTGCAGCCGAAGATTGATTTCATTCAGCACTCGATGCTACTAGATCCTGTGCAAGCCCCTTCACGCTCGTGCTGGCTAGGGCTGTGTTTGAGCGCGACTCTTAACTTTTCGAACAGTTTTCGTTACTGTTCGGAGATCTCAGGCTCTGTTCCATCTCTCGCTTAGTCAGCGATCTAGCGGCTGTTATTTGGTATTACTCGCATGTCCTCGACCGGTTCTAGCCTCTTTAATGCACTGTGGAATTTAATAATAAAAAGAACTGAGAAATACTGACTAAAATATCTTCCAGGGTGCAGATCACATGCAACAACGGAAACTAATACATAAATAAATAATAGATAGAAATCGATTCTGTCAAATTTTCCAACTTTCTCTCATGACGCGATCTAGTGACAACTGATAGTATTTTTTTTTCAAGATTAGTCTTGGGTTGTAATTTACTATCGCGCTGGCAGTTACAATCATTTTACCACGATATACTTCATTTGTTACTCATTCACTTATTGATTAATTTTCATCCTTGTGTCATCTGGATCTTGTTTTCGAAACTGATTTGTAGCGTTTTTACCTTCTGTTATAATGGTATTTATACAGAGATTGAAACGCTAATTTTCAACCCGCTTCGTAAATTTTTAGTCTCTCATAAAAAAATAAATAATAATTCTGGGTTCAGTCAAGTAATTTTTGTTTCGGAGGACAACATTGTCACCTTTACTTAACAATCAGCGTAAATGTTTAAACAGGATGCTCTGAAATTCCCCTCACAAACTTCTAGAACTTGTACAGGGGGTAGAGGACATAATATTTTGAACTGGAAGCCATGTCCGGAAACATACAGCTTGACTGCAAGAGTCATTTGAAAACAAGTTGGCGACGCGACCACTTTACAAGCACTTTATTAGACGTGAGCTAGTGCATCACATGTTTTACATTCGTTGCTCGCTCAATTGCTCGTGTACTCTTGACGTGTTCTCTTCAACCTGACGGAGTACGGCCTCTTCCAGTTCGGGTGTTCGTCTTGTCCTTGGAGCACCACAGTCACGCCTGCTGGCGATGAAGGTACCCCTTCCCTCGAAGCCGTTGCATAATTGTGGCGAAAACAGAATGCGATGGAGTCGGACGTTGTGGATAACGATCCTGACATAAGCGACGACCAGCTCTTCCATTATCTTCAGCTTCGCCATTCAGATGGGTCATGTCGATGTATTCTGCAAACTTGTACCCAACCTCGTTGTTCTGACACTCACAGAGACATGAATGAGGCTCAAACCAGATCAGAGAGGTAGGGCAGACGTCAAATGACATCAGCCGATCCCACCTAAGTGCCCTCCTTCCCCCCCCCCCACCCGCCACCCCTCCCCCCACCATCAAGTATACCCTGTTGCATACATACTTAACAAACATATTTCTAAACGGCTGTAGCACGGAAACGCTACATCTCCGGAGATGAGTTCCAAACAAAAGTGTTGTCTACTCAGTCCCATCTACAATTACTAGATATTTGTAATGCGAATTTTAATATCACCCTGTATCTGCGTATATTCTTGTATTACATGAGAAGTCTTACTACAAATTTATTCAGATACTACATGAATTTCTGCAGTGGTACGATTTAATGTTATTTCCTTCGGAGTTTCACGAAATTGTCAAATTTTATACAGAGCCATAGTTTGTTGTTGTGGATAGTACGTAGTTTCTCGAGTATCCCTTGAACTCGCGCCAAGAGAGTCAAATGTCACGTGACTATTCGAACAGGCTCGATATTGACCGAACGCTGATATGTATCGGAAAACCTCGTGCTTGTTCGAACGGAACTATCGGTTACCCAGCCCTAAAGCTCTCTCTCTCTCTCTCTCTCTCTCTCTCTCTCTCTCTCTCTCTCTCACACACACACACACACACACAAAATGACGATTCCTTTACGGCTCAGAATTTATCACATCAATCAATCTCCCCAATTAGATTTGCCAGTAGCTTTTTAACTTACTTCTCTGCGATAGGCTACATTTACTTACGGTCTAAGGCGCTGCAGTCATGGACTGTGCGGCTGGTCCCGGCGGTGGTTCGAGTCCTCCTTCGAGCATGGGTGTGTGTGTTTGTCCTTAGGATAATTTAAGTAGTGTGTAAGCTTAGGGACTGATGACCTTAGCAGTTAAGTCCCATAAGATTTCACACACATTTGAACATTTACTTACGCTAAGGTCAACTACAGGTCTTCTTGCACATAGCAATCAATATATGGCGTTGCAGTTTTCCTACATTCAACAGAATCGTACAAGAACAAATTTCTGGAGCTTCTGGCGTTATTCATCTAATGAACAGCAACGTCCCTGTAACACACCCTTTGCTATGCCGTACGTTATTTTTAAAGCTGTCGATTTCGCCCTGTTAAGAACGACTTGTTGAGTCAGTACTGAGAAAATTTCGCATCTTGTGATCTGTTTAGCACAAAATTTTTCGGGACTACTTTATCTTATTGTGAAGTCGTTAATGTGCCATTAGGCACCGGTGAAAGTAGAGAACAGGCAGCAAATATTCGTTGTCAAACATATGAAACACATCTTCGACCTCTCATGTTTGCAACATTTCATTGATGAGCTATTTGAGGAAGTATTTCCATGTTTGCTGGTTGCTTTTTACTTTTGACGGTGCCTAACGGCATACGCGTATTAACTATAGTAACTTGACAATAGGATATGTAGTCCTGAAACATGTGATAAATAAATCACAAATTGTCGACAACTACTGCGGAATTACTGATTCGTGATGCACTTGTATAACGGCTTTACAACAGACGACTTTATCTCCATGTGTTAGGATGTCCTCATTCTAGGTAAACTACAAATTGTTCCGCCATAAAGATGGTAATCCATAGTTTATCGCCTCCGTGCTCCTTATAGTTGAAGCAACGTTCCGAAGATACGGTCGCAGACGTTTTCACAACTATGAGAAGACGAGTGTCCATGTGGTATCATCGCAGGTAAACATCGGCAGCAGTTACTCCTTAATGTATGAGGAGAACGTTGATGGCTATCTTGCATCAGCAGCCTTACAGGTAACGATAAAGAGACTTCCTATTCAGTTCTGAAAGCTCCTCTTCGTATATCAAGCTTATGCACGATGGTTCTCCGGCTTATTTCTGTGGTGTCACCGCCAGACACCACACTTGCTAGGTGGTAGCCTTTTAAATCGGCCGCGGTCCGTTAGTATACGTCGGACCCGCGTGTCGCCACTATCAGTGATTGCAGACCGAGCGCCGCCACACGGCAGGTCTAGAGAGACTTTATAGCACTCTCCCAGTGGTACAACCGACTTTGCTAGCGATGGTTCACTGACAAAATACACTCTCATTTGCCGAGACGATAGTTAGCATAGCCTTCAGCTACGTCATTTGCTACGACCTAGCAAGGCGCCATTACCAGTTACTATTGATGCTGTAAAACATGTACCGTCAAGAGCGACGTTCACCATTTATGGATTAAAGTTAAGTATTCCACCAGCTACGTCAGTTTTTTCTACAGTCTAATTTCCTTGTCCTGTTCCAGACCTCACGCCAGCCTGCGTGAGCTAAAACGCGTGCCTTTCGGCTTCCTCTCAAAACCGATGTTGGCTCTCCTGCCAACCCACAACAATTTCAGCTAATATTACCATCAAAGATAACTAAGGCCTTGGATAGTCGACAGATGAAATCATCACATTTCTATATAGGGAGATTTTTAAAGTCCTTAGTGTACGAAACAGCGAACTGTAGCAATTCACGACTGCTTCATGGATATAATTCACAGTCAGCACCTTTTACACCAAACACTTTCTTCTCACAATCGACTACCCGTGCCAAGTGCGTCTATCGCAGCGTCACTCCCACTGCGTAGGAGCGGCAGAATAGGACAGGTGTCGTCCGAACATTTCAAGACATTAACATTTCTGGTTCGAGAAATTTGTACATAGACTACAAACAAACAGTATTTAGAAGATGGTACATGCTGGCTTTTTATTTTATCCATTATTTCTTCTTTTCTTTCGAGGTGCCAAAAAAACTTCCAAAAATATTTTTCTCCTTCAGTACCAGTATACCACTTTTCATCTGCTTACGTTCTTATTTTGACATAATGTAGGTTTTTCCTGGTCCAGGTATTGTAAAATCTAAATAACCTCCTGGTATTTGGTCTCTCTTGAGGGTGAATAAGAATACTTGCAGGAAAAATGTAAATTCCACGTGCATCCTCTGCAATGACTCGCTATAAGAAAAGAAACAATGAAATATTGTTTAGAAAGACATAAAGGGTTGCGTTGTTTTGGGGGAAGAGACCAAACTGCGACCTCATCAGTCTCATCGGATTAGGGAAAGATGGGTAAGGAAGTCGGCCGTGACCTTTTCAAAGGAACCATCCCGGCATTTGCCTGAAGAGATTTAGGGAAATCACGGAAAATCTAAATCTGGATGACCGGACGCGGGATTGAATCGTCGTCCTCCCGACTGTGACTACACTACGTGCATTTATGAATAAATTGCGTATGAATAACAGCGCTGCCTAATTACGCGGTGAATTTGATGGATGTCTGGTATCGTCGAAAGGAACGTACATGCATTCTGAAACGTCACAGGCAGGCAGGATTTGAAATGGGAATTTTATAACCTCTTTAATCACAGGAAATTGTTACTGAAAATCGTATGAATGAGATGGGTATGTTGCCAATAAAATATACAGGAAGACACAGCCCTCGTGGTGAGCGAGGATCCGATGCGACCCGTAGTGACCCGCTGCCAGACGGCGCATGCGCACTCCGAGAAATCCGAGCGGGCGAACATAATTAGCCGTTACTGCGGAGCCGAGGGAAAGCAGGTATCCGGGCGACGGTTAATTCCCTCGTAAACAGCTAACACACGCGACCAGAGGCGCTCCTTTGCCGAACTATGTTTAGTTCTTGTGCGTCTTCTGACTGGGAAGCCTTTTTTTCAGTGGCGGGGCGCTGAAAACCATGCTAAAGGTGTAGCTAGCACCTTATGCATAGCGTCATCAAAAAGCGAGGTGCATCATATCGACATCACTTTCAAACCTACCGTTGTATACTTAGCAAACACGTGAAAAGTGCGTGGTGAAGAGTATATTGTACTAGTATCAGCCGTATTCAGTCTCATTCACGAACTAAATAAGAAAAAAAGTAACAACTCAATACCTCCTTAAGGCTCCGTAATCTACAAACGTATTCTGGAGGACATCTTACAGCGTGTGGCGAAAGATACTTCTGGTACCACTATTACTGACGCCCTTCCATGTTCTATGTGAGAATGGTGCGTGGATTTTTTCGCTTGTTTATGTGCAGTACGCTACATTTATTTCCGTTCTGGGCCAATTTTCAGTGCCTGCAGCCATCATTGATCTTACGCATGTATTCTCGCATTTCGCTACATTCAACTGGCTTTAATATTTCTATAGACAACAGCGTCGTTTGTGAAAAGACTCATTACTGAGTCGGGGGATGAGTATTTGTGGGCGAATACAGATCTCACGGCTGCACTAGAGACGGCAGAGAGAAGCTGGACAACACAGCTTGGCTGGATTCTGGAGAGGCGGGAATGTAGCGCTGCAGGGAAGTGTTTACAGCGACTACTGAAAGCGGGCCGTGACAGCGACAGCCCGTGTCTGACGCGGCACTTAGCCACGGCAGTTTGCGTTACAGATGGAGGCTAATAGGCAGATCTGCTTTGGCATTGGTCCCCTGCCAGCCGTGGGGCTCAGAAACCGCTCGCTGGCGAGAAACGTGTCAGGGTTACGCGCGCGGACCTCACGATTCATAGTTGTGGGCGCCGAGGCGTTCTGCGTGATGCGGCGCAGTGGGACTAGAATACGGGTCTAGGTGAGTTGTAATACGGTAATTTCTCTTTTATTACAGAGAAATCGGCCGAAATCGTTTGACTGAAGGAAACAATACGATGCACTGTTCTACGGTGTAATGTAATTTTGTCTCAGAGCTAAACCACCTGGTGGACAAAGATCGCGTTTCTCAAAAAATGGTTCAGATGGCTCTCAGCACTATGGGGACTTAACTTCTGAGGTCATCAGTCACCTAGAACTTAGAACTACTTAAACCTGACTAACCTAAGGACATCACACACATCCATGCCAGAGGTAGGGTTCGAACCTGCGACCGTAGCGGTCGCGCTGTGCCGGACTGTAGCGCCTAGAACCGTTCGGTCAGCCCGGACGGCTCTTTGAGTTCGCTGTCATTGTGAACTTCTGCTAATAATACCTTCTAGATCACTTAGCTTCTTCCAGCTATGTGAGACTAGTGGCAGTTACAACGAAACTTCGCTGAAGAAGGATGTCAAATGGTTCAAATGGCTCTGAGCACTATGGGACTTAACTTCTGAGGTCATCAGTCCCCTAGAACTTAGAACTACTTAAACCTAACTAACCTAAGGACATCACACACATCCATGCCCGAGGCAGGATTCGAACCTGCGACTGTAGCGGTCGCGCGGTTCCAGACTGTAACGCCTAGAGCCGCTCGGCAACAACGGCCGGCGAAGGATGTTAAAATTACGATCGTGGTGTGTATATTACGCACATAATTTGGGCAATTTCCTACGTTTATGATATCAGTACAAATGTGTGATAATATCCTTTTTGCATTTTACGACAGATGTACTAAGATCGTTTTTTTTTTTTTTTTTTTGCCCGCATCTCGTGGTCGTGCGGTAGCGTTCTCGCTTCCCACGCCCGGGTTCCCGGGTTCGATTCCCGGCGGGGTCAGGGATTTTCTCTGCCTCGTGATGGCTGGGTGTTGTGTGCTGTCCTTAGGTTAGTTAGGTTTAAGTAGTTCTAAGTTCTAGGGGACTTATGACCACAGCAGTTGAGTCCCATAGTGCTCAGAGCCATTTCATTCAAGATCGTTTTTAATTTGCGTAGTTGTATCAATTTTCCTTCTAAGGAAGAATGCGAATATGGTTCCCGTGTTGCGAATAGTACTGGTTTTTTACAAATTGTGTAATCTGATGCTTCTTCCCTATCAGTATGACGCTGAGCAATAGAAGTAGAAGTTAGTATGCTAAATATGCTAAACACCTGACACATTTACCCACTGACACCCAAGAAGAGAAACGTCTGTTAATGAATTAACACTTTAATGATTTTACATAACCCTGGATTTTCTATTTACTATAGGATAGTTAATATGTATAACCGGAACTTGATTTCTAATTTCAATAGTTTTATTGCTAAACAAATAATATTTTTTAACTTTACTACAGCCACTACTGGATATCTACAATCGCATAATTTTGTAGTTAACTGCTTAGCGTTGCTGTAAGTACTTGACTCTTTCTTTAAAATTTCCATTTCACCCAGCTTCAATCCGACAGCAACTGCCGCCGCATAAAAAGGAATGAAACTATGCGAGCTTAAGTCAGAACATTCCTCTCTCTCTCTCTCTCTCTCTCTCTCTCTCTCTCTCTCTCTCTGCGTGTCTTAGGTACGACTGTCTCATCAGTATAAAGGAGAAGGTTACAAACTGAATCTCCCCATCTGCAGCAGAATGTCCGATGTCCCACTTCTATGAAGCTTCTACAGAGGCGATTTAACACAGCTGAAGCTGTGAAGGCGGGTAGTGTATTGTGCCTGGATAGCAGTCAGTAAGAACTTCACGGGCTAGGACCTGAATCCAAATTGCGTTCTGGAACACAGTTTCACTCTGCTGCGAAATACCACCTTATCCAACAACTGGAGTGATTCCGTTCAACAATGTGAGGTGTTCGCGCACTGTGTGTTACAGACGATCTGGGAATATTATACTTGCAGAGGTCAGTTCCTGTTACTTTCGGCTGGCGCTGTGAAATTCGGCACAGTCTAGTCTAGGCTAGGCGCCGCCCTCATCTCGCGCTGGTATGTGCAGAATGCTGTCGTTACGTCACAACGGGCTGGAGTGATGGAAACCGGAGCCTTGGCGGCGTCTCACGACTGCGGACCACAGAATAGTAAGCCGAGATACTTTGCGGTTGCTGACATCACCTCAGGCTCGCCGTGCGACGTGAACATGAACGCGCCCACAGTGCGCAGTTTCGGCTCGCTTTCTGCCCTAGCACCACTGACGTGGAAATTTTCGTCGCAATACACGAGTATAATTCCCTTTTCTTTCGCAGAAGGTTCATTTGTAGGTAGTCTGGCTAAAGCATTCCACGATGGAGTCAGAATGAGATTTTCACTCTGCGGCGGAGTGTGCGCTGATATGAAACTTCCTGGCAGATTAAAACTGTGTGCCCGACCGAGACTCGAAGTCGGGACCTTTGCCTTTCACGGGCAAGTGCTCTACCATCTGAGCTACCGAAGCACGACTCACGCCCGGTCCTCACAGCTTTACTTCTGCCAGTATCTCGTCTCCTACCTTCCAAACTTTACAGAAGCTCTCCTGCGAACCTTGCAGAACTAGCACTCCTGAAAGAAAGGATATTGCGGAGACATGGCTTAGCCACAGCCTGGGGGATGTTTCCAGAATGAGATTTTCACTCTGCAGCGGAGTGTGCGCTGATATGAAACTTCCTGGCAGATTAAAACTGTGTGCCCGACCGAGACTCGAACTCGGGACCTTTGCCTTTCGCGGACTAGTGCTCTACCATCTGAGCTACCGAAGCACGACTCACGCCCGGTCCTCACAGCTTTACTTCTGCCAGAGCACTTGCCCGCGAAAGGCAAAGGTCCCGAGTTCGAGTCTCAGTCGGGCACACAGTTTTAATCTGCCAGGATGTTTCATTCCACGATGATTGAAACAGCACAGCAAACTATGCGGAAACCCTCGGCAAAATGTCACGATCAATAGGTTGGCCGAAAACATCTGGAGGCTTAAGCTGTGATGTCGATGAAGATAATGATTTGCCCATATGCACCACGAATTCCTTGCTCAGCAAAAAGTGTCGTGTGGCTGGGAAAGACGGCAGGTCAGTACTGTTGACAAAAAAAGATCGGATGTACAGAGTTACAGACCAATAACGCTGACGTCTTTCTTTTGTAGGTTGGTGGAGCAAATTCTAAGCGCAAACATTGTTGCGTACATGCGGAAAAACCAGTTTCTCTCAGAGAATCAGCACAATTTAAAAAATCACACTTGTGATACGCAGCTTGTTTTATTCAATCACGACAATTTGCAAACAATAGGTGTAGGTGAACACGAATTCCGTTCCAAATATTTCGTCAGCCGTTCTACAACGTGCTCCGTGACCGATATCTGATCAACATACGACAGGCCTTCGCAAATAAGTCATTGGTTCGATGAATATTTTACTAATATAACCCTGTACGTTATAATGGGCGACGAAGTACAGGAAAAATGTGGTGTAGAGCTGCACGCGCACTACCCTGATCTGAAGAACATCCAGACTGCCTACGCCCCCGTATGGCCCTCTAAACCACCCGTTACAAATCTGTGGGACTGTCTCGAACAGTGAGCGAAGAGTAGTGATGATCATCCCTGCAGTTCGGAAACTCTACGGGATCTAGTCAACTGCACGCTCTTCCTCGCCGAACTGGAACCATTACGAAGGCTAAAGGCGGTGTTACAGTGTGCCAGCGTGACTTCTCCTGGGGTTAATTAATTTTTTGTCCCAAGTGATCACAAACCAGAACTAACAAAGCACGTCCCCTCACAGGTGGAGAAATTGCGTGACCTGTGCGTGGACACATGCTTCTGGACACGCACGAAGGACTGCCTATGCAGTCACGCCACGCCTAACTACTGCTGTTTAGCATATCAAAGGCAGATCAACACGCCATTGGACAGATGGTCCTACCGTGCTGACTACTATTGGAAATGCTATGCTGCCCTCGGTTGTAAACATCAGAGACACGTTGCTGAAGCCAGTAGGTTAGTGTTCGACACAAGGAAATAGTCGTCTTGGCAGCTGCTGCTTCTGGTGAACAATTATTAAAAACAATCCCTTTTTCCAGTTCTAACGTTCAGTTGCTTTCTCTGAACACTAAACGTGGGTACCAGAATTACTTCGATTGAAAGAACCATTGCTCAACGTAATGTGGTCATTAAGGATGACATAGGATGCATAAGTGCAATATCCGTCGAGAAGATCTGGCACATATTGCTCAATGAAGAGATGAACAGGCAATCAAAACTTGTGACGACAATCCAAAACGTGGAGGAATCAGAGTCATTTGCATCTCTCTCTCTCTCTCTCTCTCTCTCTCTCTCTCTCTCTCACACACACACACACACACACACACACACACACACACACACACACACACACAAAATGGTTCAAATGGCTCTGAGCACTATGGGACTTAACATCTATGGTCATCAATCCCCTAGAACTTAGAACTACTTAAACCTAACTAACCTAAGGACATCACACAACACCCAGTCATCACGAGGCAGAGAAAATCCCTGACCCCGCCGGGAATCGAACCCGGGCGTGGGAAGCGAGAACGCTACCGCACGACCACGAGCTGCGGACACACACACACACACACACACACACACACACACACACACACACACACACACACACACACACACGCGCGCGCGCGCGAGTCCACAAAATGTGGAATTACAATGTAGCCTGTGACAGTTCCGCCTTTGATCTCTAGAAATAATATGTAATCGAGAGGATCCCTTGGTAACAAAGGTTTAAGGAATTCTGAAGAGGACTATAATTAAAGAACGCTGGCGTTTTTATTAAAATCAGTTGCAGTCATAAAAAATTGTCAGTAATCAAAAAATGACTAACTAGTGACTGAATTGAAAGACTCGCTTGCTATTGCTCAGTACTGTTTGACGAAAAATCGTAACAAAGAAAGAAAAAAAAGGTCAGAGTTAACACCCCGTCGATGAGGTTACTGGATTCTGAGGGTAAGGCTGGGAAGGAATTGTGTCGCATTCATGGGAATCATCCTGAAATTTTCCACAAGACCTTTGGGGAAAGATCACGGAAAACCTAAGTATGGATGACCGGAAGGGAAATTGAAGTCCATGTCTTCCGGGTGCGAGTACAGTGCCCTAACCGCTCTCAAGATTTCATTTTCATCTAGAAACGAGGAAGCAGTTAAATAGTTATTGAAATGCTTGGCACAGTTGAGGCAGTGACAAAACTTCGAAAGTTGAAGATTAATCCTGGGACGAAGCGCAAATTAATCAAGTAATAAAAATATAGTTTTGATTAACTTTCGTTAGGTAACAGCTTAATGAATGATATACAGGGCCCTGAATCTATATTTTACCTCAATTTTTATCTCGCATCTACAGTTTTGTCAGCATTTCTGAGTTCATTCTAACGTAGAAAAATATCAAAAAACATGTACGAGTACTCTGAATGAAAGTAAATTAATTTTTCAATATTAGCAAGGGTTTTACTGAAGTATAAACATGAAAACACTTGTTTATTGTATAGCAGTTGTCTGTTAGTCTGCTATTCTTCTCCTTATAGCTTTTTCTCCGATGACTTAAATATCGTACATCTTGGTGAAGTGACAAACAGCAGTGTCCCAACATATTTGTATTCCAGCAGTTCAACTACAATCTTTCCATTGGATTGATATCGTAAGGAAAGCACTCATGATTTTCCTGATTTACATGACACAAATTTTAAGGGGAAGGTGACTGTTCAGAAACTGAATCTAAAGGCTCACTAAACATCTCAACTTATTGAAAGTTTCCATAATGTTGACAACAACAGAAATATAATGCAAGTCCTTTTGGCTACGTAGGAGTTATCTTTCGGTCACAGTTAATGTTGATTCAGATTTGACACTGAATATGATTTTCATCCTCATAACCAAGTGTGAGAAATATACATCTTTTGCCAAATAGGTAATGTTCCCCTGATGTTTCTTAATCACAAATACCACAAACGTAATAAAAACTGCCAGTTGGTTTTATAACTGCCAACAGCCTTCCATGACGAAAGCGTTTACATTACTAACTGTCGATGGCATTTTCATTACAGCTGAACCTTTCTTTTTCAGCGGTATGTTTAGGTGGACGCCTAAAAAACTTAGTGGTCACATGTGGCACAGGAAAATGTAAATGAGGTGAGGGGGAAAAGCATGCATCTGGAAAAGATGGTGGTCACGTAACGGTTTGAAAGAAATCTGGTCACCGCAGGTAGATGGGAGGGAAGTAGAGGACATCGTGGCGCGTTGCACAACATGCAGCTATTCATGTTGCGTAACACACTGGATGGGACGGCCCAGTAAAATGTGTGGAGAGCGGCTGACGCTGTCTGGCGCAGGGTTCGCTGCTCAGCTGTGCGTACAGATCGCAGTCATTAAGCTGACAGGCAGTGGGGCGCATCCAGAGCAGGGGAAAGCAACGGGAGTGTGTGACAGAGTTGGATTCCGCACGGGGCCAACCGTCATTAATGTGCTAATCTCATTAGAGGCTGACAGTTACGCCTCACGAGACTGATTAGGATTCCTTTGGCCACAATGCTAGATGTAACTTACTTGTCACCCGCTGCTGTATAACGTGTCGTTCTTCAGGGAAGGACTAGCTCTGTTTAACCTGAAACAAGCGGAAACAATAACATAAGAGAACATTAAAGAAAGAGGTACTAGTAGTATGCTTATAATACTACCATTTTTCTAAGTATATATTCAATAAAACTCTCTCATACGACATAGATATCGAAATACTGGCCCATTTTATTATACAATAATTTCAACAAATGATGCGCTTGTGCTCTTGTAATATCGAAGTTTGTAATTAGTCTCGAAGTTCAGCAGAAGCGCCAAGTTAATCCTTACGTCTATACTGCAACTGGTTATTTTGCAGTCTGTGGATGGAGACGTTCATATTTTAATGCTTTTTAGTGTAGGGCGAAATACGGTTGCATTCATCGGGGCACGACAACTAGTAGATCAATCGACTTCAGAATTCGGAAAATTTTCCCGGGTTCGATTCCCGGCGGGGTCAGGGATTTTCTCTGCCTCGTGATGACTGGGTGTTGTGTGATGTCCTTAGGTTAGTTAGGTTTAAGTAGGTCTAAGTTCTAGGGGACTGATGACCATAGATGTTAAGTCCCATAGTGCTCAGAGCCATTTGAACCATTTTTTTTTCTGAAAATTCTCATCAGTTACATCAACAGAATCTGCATGATGTGAAAATAGGAGTGTGGTGTGCTTTTAGTGGAGCACAAATTACTAAAGCGAACTTTTTCTTCCAAACCATGGCTTCTGATTGGTATGTCAACAATGTACTGCAACGTTTGTCGAGAGAACTAACTAGTAATGAGGAGACCTACACTGTTATTTCACGCAAGGCAAAGCTAAAATAAAAACCGACAATGACTATGAAGCTGTCACGTGGTGTTTCTCATTATTGTCCTTGTTTTTTGTTAGTTCTCTAAAAAATATGGTGCAGTGTATTTTCTACCTACCAATCATAAGTTATCGTTTGGTGAACAAAGACAGGTCTAATAATTCGTGTTGCACACTGCACATCACGCTCATGTTTTCACATCTATCACACAGTTTTGTTTTTCTCTCTTCTTTCTCAGTTTATTATACAATTTACTTTGAAATGTCTCAGTATATGCGACAATCTGTTAGTTGTCCTTGGAGATATCTAAATTTTATTTTTTATTATTTTACAATTGTTCTGTTTAAGATCAAATAATGTGCAAATGGTAGAACATATAGTATGAAAGACAGTATTTATACGTGAACATTTTGTGGACATTGGAAAGAGAGCTGTATAAGATAGGGCAAAGATATTAATTGTTGTTGAGTGGGTAGACGTAGTCACTGGTCTCCAATGTCTGTGAAAAATGATGGTAAGTAGTGGCTATGTGCTGCGGAAAAAGTAATACTTGTACAACTGTGGTGCTTACAAAATACTCTAGTCACTTCATGGAAGCACTATGTGACAAATGAGACGGTACTGAATACTGCGAAGCCACCGAGTATCACCGCCACTAACAGGGAACGGCCGACTGAGGTGGCTAGGACACTTGCATCGTACGAAATACTCTTGTCTTTCTCGATGCACGCTACTTAGTGAGACAGCATTTGCCAAGAGACTTCCTCGATGTCTTGCATTGCATTCTGAAGATCACACCAAGTACGACGAATGGGAAGAGCTAGCCCAAGACCGCAGAAGATGGTGGGAACTCATCAAGGATGGCAGCAACTTCTACAAAGGCACCTGCCTCAACAACGGCTCTGAGCACTATGGGACTTAACATCTATGGTCATCAGTCCCCTAGAACTTGGAACTACTTAAACCTAACTAACCTAAGGACATCACACAACACCCAGTCATCACGAGGCAGAGAAAATTCCTGACCCCGCCGGGAATCGAACCCGGGAACCCGGGCGACCACGAGCTGCGGACCCCTGCCTCAACAATACGGCCATGAAACGAGCGCGAAAACACGTGCTTCCGACGATACCCCTCTTTCAGGATGATACACACTTGCGCTAGCTGTGGTTACCAAGTGGGCTTTCGCATTAGACTGCTGAATCGGCAACGAAAGCGCCTTCGCTATGCTACTCGAATCTACCACCACGAAGTATACGCTACTGACAGCTGCTCAATATTTTCGATAGCGTATAATTGTCAAAAACTACAATACTATTCTCGTTCTTGGGGAATATATACAAATAGGAGGATCGAACAAGGCATCCAACAAACAAAGAACAGAAAAACTTCAGAAAGCATACAAACTGACATGGACAGACCACAATAAAAGAAATGTTTCAGGGCAGGCTAAACTCAGGCACTACAGTACAGTTGTACTACCAGATGCACTCTACAAGTAAGAAAGGACCACAATCGGAGCAGCAAACATTAGAAAGATAGAAAAAATAGAACGTAAAATCCTGAGAAAAATTTTTGGAGGAGTACACAGACTTGGTATATGGACGAAGAGACGAACCAGAGACTTATATGAACACACAGACAGGTTCACAGAGATGATCACAAAACGCCGACTAACATTATATGGACGCATATATACAGGATGTCCCAGCTATCTTGTCCACCCAAAATATCTCTGGAACAATAACAGCTATTGGAAAACGACTTTCACCGGTATCAATGTAGGGCTGAGGCCCATGAATGTGCATATTTGGAAACATTCTAAAACGAAAACATATGTGTTTTTTAACACAAACTTATGTTTTTTTTTTTTAAATGGACCTCCTATATTTTTTCTTCAGCAATCCATAGCATGTCAAAGCACATACACAATGGCGTTGATTGCATCGAAATATTCTCCTGAGGCTCAGGCGTGAACCCCATGCTGCCCGTAATCGCGATGTGATTGACATGCGTATTATTCGTTTCGGACCTCTTGATAAGTATGGAGGTGTGATTACACATGTCAATCACATCGCGATTACGGGCAGCATGGGGTTCACGCCTGAGCCTCAGGACGTGCGCTAGCAGCGCATGTCGGGTGTTTCAAGCGTCAACTTCGCGTCTCAATATCTCGGGATGTAATGGGAATATTGCGATGCAATCAACGCCACTGTGTATGTGCTTTGTCATGCTATGGATTGCTGAAGAAAAAATATAGGAGGTCCATTAAAAAAAAACCATAAGTTTGTGTTAAACACAAATGCTTTCGTTTTAGAATGTTTCCAAATATGTACATTCATGGCCCCCAGCCCTACATTGATACCGGTGAAAGTCGTTTTCCAATAGCTGTTATTGTTCCAGAGATATTTTGGGTGGACAAGATAGCTGAGACACCCTGTAGAATGAACGACAACAGACACACAAAGAGGATCTTTGATGTAGTAAACAGTTCAATAAAAAAAATCAATAGAAGAAACCAATTGGTTTCAAGAAACAGAAGAACCTTAAACCAGCAATGATCAGTATTGAAATGATAAATTCAGAAACAAAATTATGAACTCGAAAATTTAAGTAAAAGAAAGGGAGAAAACTGGCAAAATATGGACGGAGCACAGGGAACAGTCACACAGCTAAAGAATGAAGAGGTTTTAGGAAGAGAAAATGAAGAAAAAAAAAACAAGAAAAAATGAATAATCATGTAACATTCAAGTTAATCTCTGTCCTGGAGGCAAAAATGTGTAATAATAATAAAATTCGTGCTTGCTTAATGATAACGTAGTCTGCTTAAGTAAGTGTGTGAACGCTATTCTGTGGCTCTGTTAAGTTATTTAATGCTTAAGTGCAGGGCTGATAGTTCTCATTATACTGTAAACCACTGACCACACCTTCGTCTACCTTGATTATATACACATCAAAAAAGTTTTGCATCACCTCGGTTCTGAGAGTTCCGGAACCTGTAGTGAAAACTGGGTTGCCTCCAAACACGTCTCCGACGATTGTCTGGTTGAAGGCATATGCGACACTCATCGGTGAAGAGAACGTGATGCCAATCTGCAGCGGTCCATTCGGCATGTTGTTGGGCCCATCTGTAACGCGCTGCATGGTGTCGTGGTTTCAAAGATGGTCCTCGCCATGGACGACAGGAGTGAAGTTGCGCATCATGGAGCCTATTGCGCACAGTTTGAGTCGTAACACGACGTCCTATGGTTGCACGAAAGCATTATTCAACATGGCGGCGTTACTGTCAGGATTCCTCCGAGCCATAATCCGTAGGTAGCGGTCATCCACTGCTGTAGTAGCCCTTGGGCGGCCTGAGCGAGGCATGTCATCGGCAGTTCCTGTCTCTCTGTATCTCCTCCATGTCCGAACAACATCGTTTTGGTTCACTCCGAGACACCTGGACACTTCTCTTGTAGAGAGCCTCTGCTGGCACAAAGTAACAGAGCGGACGCGATCTAACAGCAGTATTGACCATCTAGGCATGGTTGAACTACAGACATCACAAGCCGTGTACCTCCTTCCTGGTGGAGTGACTGGAACTGATCGGCTGTCGGTCCCACTCCGTCTAATAGGCGCTGTTCATGCATAGTTGTTTACCTCTTTGGGCGGGTTTAGTGACATCTCTGAACGATCAAAGGGACTGTGTCTGTGATACAGTATCCACAGTCAAAGTCTGTCTTCAGGAATTCTAGGAACCAGGTTGATGCAAAACTTTTTTTGATGTTTGTATTATATGCTTTCATTGAATTTTTTCATTTCACAAATACACAGATGAGGGCACGTTATATCTACTCGTGCTACATTACTCCACTTTCGTTGTTATTGTTGTAACACAATGTTTGATGTCTCTGTAGCGTACGGCCAGTACTCCTATTACGAAAGCTCTTTACGTAGTAAAATCCACCGGCGGTATCACAAGGTCTGAGAGATGATGGCGCTGTATCACCTTTCCAAGTGCTAAATGGCGTTAAGGATTTTTTTCTAACTGCCTTCCAAGGTTATCTAGTTGGGCTATAACCCATATGCTCCCTGCCAGAGTTCTCCTAAGGGACAGTAGCGAAGATATCGATCGGAGCTTCCCTCTGTAGTATCGGTTTCCGTGCAACGCAGGACACAGTTCTGCCCTCAAACGTGAAACACTCTCTGCTCGATGTAAATAACCCGCTGACTTCCAGCGGCGTTATTACCTCGTGAAATACAGAGATTCTCGTCAGGTCACCGCAGTTAAGCAACGTCGGGCGTGGCCAGTATATGGATGGGTAACGAGCTGTTGGCTGCTTTCCCCTGCCTTTCCGGCAAAAGGGTGGGAAGGATAATGATATAAAGCCCGTGATAATCAGTCTTTGTCCTGGATTAAATTCCAGATCTCTTCGCAGCGCATCATGAAGTGAGGGCAAGTGACACTGGTTTTAGCGGTCCTTCCGTCGGATGGGAACGTTGAACTTAAAGGCCCCTTTGGTGCTACACGAGAGAAGCTGGCTATGTGATTCAACCTTCAACCTCTCCCTTTTCTCATCACACACACACACACACACACACACACACACACACACACACACTAGTCAGCAGATACACTCAGTTACAAAACTCGCACACTTCGCGATGGAAAGGTGCCACCCCGCGTGAAGGCGTCAGCACTTGGTCGCTGAACCTACATTTGGGGGTCTCACAGTCAACCATGCAATACTACTTCAGTTTTTATCCGCTGATTGCCCATTACATTCGCGAGCAGCTGTATGCTTGCTGAGTTCTCAGTCAGCCACACAAAGCCACAGATTCTCCAGACAATCAAGGCGTCCACAGGGATGAGCAGCAGTCAAGACGACCGTGCCGAAAGCGCTGCCTGGAAGGTGAGAAACGGGCTTGGCTCGGGAACCTCCCTGTGGGAATAATTGGCGCAGGGGGCCGCCGACGGCAGCGAAGCCAACGCTGCGATGCCAGCGACGCGGAAAGTGAAAGTGCGGAGCGGAGTGGCGCGGAGCTGGGCGGAAACCGCTAGCTGGCGCCACGGCCCACAGTTTTAACGTCTCATTCTACGGTCTGAGGAAAGTCATTGCAACACAGCTGAAACCTCGGCCAGTTTAGTATTTTAGCATTTTAAGTATTTTTTTTGACATTATACTCAGAAGGACTGTAATGCGATTGACACAGGTCGCGAAGTCCCACGTATTACTACATCTGCCGGCCGCTGTGGTCGAGCGGTTCTAGGCTCTTCAGTCCGGAACCACGCGGCTGCTACGGTCGCAGGTTCGAATCTTGCATGGATGTGTGTGGTCCCTTTAGGTTAGTTAGGTTTAAGTAGTTCTAACTCTAGGGGACTGATGACCTCAGAAGTTAAGTCCCATAGTGCTCAGTGCCATTTGAACCATTTTTGAGGGTACATTTGGTACCAATGTGTCTCCCCCCACCTCCTTCCTTGTTTCCATCACAACTGGTGCATGGGATAAGAAGTTGGTAAACCTCCGTCTTAGCTCTAATTTCTCAGATTTTCTCGTTGTGGTCATTTCACGAGATCTTTGCAGGGGGAAGTAATATGGGGCATTCAATACACAAGGGAATCGAGACACAATAAGAGAGTTTTGAGAAAAACACACAACATTTTTGCAGAATAATTAATGGCAGGAAAAAGGTTACACCATTTTAGAATTTTCTGAATTATAGGAGATATTTTGTATAATGTTTACTCATATCGAACAAGGGCAGTACCATTACATGCTTATTTGAATAAAAAAGTAAAATTTTGGACGTGATTCTTTTGTGCATCGAATGTATTGTACTTTACCTTCCTCTTTATTCTAGTGTACAGGTTTTATCAGTGAAACACTTATTAAAATACATTTCTTGAACATGTAATTATAATTTTATTCCCTCCGTCTGCTTATAACTAATATTTACAAGTAAGTAATGTATGAAACTAAGATTCAAAGAAAAATGTATGTACTTTAGAATATTGTAATTTTTTTTCTAGAGAAGTTTATTTGCTCATTGTTCTGTTCTATGCAGTTCACGATCCTTTAGTCAGAGACGTACGAGTATTAGGGAACAACTCTAATGTAACTTTATACGTTATAAAGCTATCGCCGGCCGGTGTGACCGTGCAGTTAAAGGCGCTTCAGTCTGGAACCGCGTGACCGCTACGGTCGCAGGTTCGAATCCTGCCTCGGGCATGGATGTGTGTGATGTCCTTAGGTTAGTTGGGTTTAATTAGTTCTAAGTTCTGGGCGACTGATGACCTTAGAAGTTAAGTCGCATAGTGCTGAGAGCCATTTTATAAAGCGATCGCTCTCATGTTGACAGCGTCAGTTACGGCTTGGTTCAAATGGCTCTGAGTACTATGGGACTTAACTGCTGTGGTCATCAGTACCCTAGAACTTAAAACTACTTAAACCTAACTAACCTAAGGACATCACACACATCCATGCAGGATTCGAACCTGCGATCGCAGCGGTCGCGCGGTGCCAGACTGTAGCGCCTGGAACCGCTCGGCCACTCTGGCCGGGTCTCCATTTCCTTTTCCTTCCCTTTTGTTACTGCTCGCCGAGGGGCATACCGTGAGGCATGTCCTGGGATGCTTGGGCTTATTCCTTAAGTCAACTTTGTCAAATTGTACATCCGGGTTCTGAATCTGCTTGAATATCAGTACAACACGAGCTTCTAATGCATACTGTAACCATCTCATAGTCATGCAGTTTTTGCTACAACCATCAACCGTTGTTTTCTGTTTGTTACTGAATTCTTCAAGTTTCCGGAGGTTTGAAAGTCAGAGAATTTCATGCCAGTGACTTCAAATCTTGGAGACTTTTCTATGCTTCTCTAACGATATCCGTCCAATCATTGGATGTGTAAATGTGTGAAATTTTCCTACTGGCGTTTTCCACTAAATCAAAATCACTATCGTTAGTTATAACTACGTAACAATAAAAAGTCTAGTCTGTGTAGAGCACCTGAATCTTTATTTGATTGGGGGGGGGGGGGGGGGCGGCTTGCAAAAGGACTGTAATTATATTACATCTGTTACTGAAAGTTCGTTTTATCATAGATCACCGACGGTATGGCTAATGCGATAATCACGATATTAGCACTTACTTATCGTTGATTGCTGATGATGATGACGATGTTCGGTTTGTGGGGCGCTCAACTGCGTGGTTATCAGCGCCCGTACAATTACCCAGTCTTTGCTCAGTCCAATTTCGCCACTTTCCAGGATGATGATGAAATGATGAGGACAACACAAACACCCAGTCATCTCGAGGCAGGTGAAAATCCCTGACCCCGCCGGGAATCGAACCCGGGACTCCGTGCTCGGGAAGCGAGAACGCTACCGCGAGACCACGAGCGGCGGACGTCGTTTATTGCTGTGGTGGCTTATATACACTAGCATTTTTTTAAACACGAATTAGAATGGGGACATTAAATGCTCAGTTACATTGAGGCAAAAAAAAAAAAAAAAAAAAAAAAAGCCATGGGACAGCGATGTGCAAATGTACAAATGGCGGTGGTATCGCGTTGCAACCTAGACAACTGGAAAACCGTGGTCTTGTCAGGTGAGTCCAGACTTCAGTTGATTCGAGCGTGGCGCGGGCACCACGAAACCTTGGAACCAAGTTATCGACAAGGCACTGTGAAAGCTGGTCGTGGCTCCATAATGGTGTGGGCTGTGTTTACGTGGAATGGACTGGTTCTTCTAGACGAGGTGAACTGATTATTGACTGTAAATGGTTATGTTCGCCTACTTGGAAACTATTTGCAGTAAACAACCGTGACATTTTTTTATGGATGACATTGCGCCATATTACTGGGCCACAACTATTCGCGGTTTTTTGAAGCACAAATCGAGCGAATGGTGTAGCCACACAGACAGTCCGACATGCTATGGAGGCAGCAGGGCTCACTATTTCTGCAGGGGACTTCCGACGACTTATTGAATCCATTCCTTGTCTAGCTGCTGCACTACATAGGGACAGAGGGAGGTCCGTCACAATATTAGAAGGTATTGTATGAATTTTGTCACCTCGGTGCACACCCGTAAAATAATTTCCCGGGACGGCATGCCGATATGCTTATAGTTTATGAAAACACCTATAAAAACGTATGTAAAAAGCAATATGGTATTGTGTTCATAGTTCACGAGAGTATTCTGCAAGACGGAACGTGCTGAATATAAGAATAGCAGGACTGATTTATTTTCAACAGTCCAAAAGGAAGGGACAGGTTGTCTATTTTAAGTTTAGAATGATGGCTGTCGTTTGGAAATTACGGAAGTAAAATATGCTCTGACACGTGGCCTTCTGCTGCTCGAAGGCATGACGTAATATTAATCACCTCATCCGAGGAACAAATAGACAACAACAAACAGTTGCAATATATCTCCTTTAAGACTTATTAATTTAATCAGTAATCTCCATGTTGTTCGTCGATAAGTAGCTGTACGTCTGTACTTCTCCGTCCTACATGGTCGGGTGATGAAAACGAAAATCGCCACCAGTCAGGAAGTAAAAACTAAGATAAAAATGGAATAATAGCGGAAAAGGCAATGGAAGCGTTCGTGATGAGCTGTTACAGAAAGATAGTGACACGAAGTAAACTTATAAGGAATGAAGAGATTCTATGCAGAAGGATTATATAGCTAAGGATAACTATAAGAAGGTACAGTTGAAGTGACATCCGTTAAAACGTCAGAGAATAACTTGCATGGTACTAGAGTGAGACGCAGAGGCCAAAGCTGTAAAAGAAGGCTGGGATTTGAATAAGTACGACAAATAGAAGTCGTCGAGTGTTAAGTGCTACGCTGAGATAAAAAGTTGGCATAGGATAAGAAATTACAATGGGCAGCAACAAACTAGTCAGAGGACCGTTGACGCAAAATAAAAACAAGAAAACAAAAAAACGAAAAAAACTACGTGTTGCAGCTGTTTACTGTCCACAATCGATTCTGTCCCTGATACAAACGAGTGCTCGGTGAGAACGTACTGATGAACATCAGACTCTTCTTGTGGACAGTGCACGGATCTGATAGCGCTGTAGACGTTTATGCTAAATGTAGTAATGTACGAATAACGTTGGTTAGAAATTTGATCCGATGTACTCGCGATATTGGTCACTCGCCAAATAATATCATATAAAGGGAAGGTAAGATTGGATTCGGCACGTGTCTTTATAGGAAAAGACTATGGTCTCAATTGGAGAATTGAATGAACAACAAATGGTCGGAGTGCACTGACTAAATTATCCACACTATGTGAAGTGCGAAGCTATTTAGTTAAGACGCCAAGGATGGTTGGACGAAGATTTGAGATACACACCCCCAAAATATGGGTCCCGTATCGTTACTACCGAGAGAGAGAGAGAGAGAGAGAGAGAGAGAGAGAGAGAGAGAAGTCTCACTTCTGGCGCAGCTCGCTGGAACGCGCTCTCTAACGGACGTGAGGACCGTGGGACAGTTCACATCATTGTGTGCCCCCTCACTTCACACCTTCGCTACAGTTTCTCCTCTGACAGCGATAACAACTTCTGTTCGGGCATGAGAACTTACTGAACTGTAAAACTACGGTACTTCAGACAATGCTTTCGCTTACGTCCAGCACGCACACTTTAATGTCAACACGTGTGCTATCATCTACAATTTCATACCATTGCACAAAATAGTATTAACACACTGTATTTCACAACACTTCGACAACTGGACGTTACACGAGGGAATCGTTATTAGAATTCACAGGTGCTCTGGAAATAGACTCGTATGAGGCTTTTTATTCAAGAGACCTTTGCATTTCGAACTTAAATGAAATTACATTTGTCTTGGCTGTATCCGGTAAATATAACTGAAGAGTTCCCTCGTGGGTCACTCCTCCTATTCTGTTGAGGAGTTCCTTGAAAAATTAAGCTGATTCTTATGTTGTATTGTTCATTGCTTTTCGTAAACTTGTGGCTTGACTTTTTTTTGTTTCATAAACATTTTATTTTATCTGTTATTACTTTTATGTTGTAATTTCACGTAGTGACCCGTTCCATGACCTTGGAGATTTGATCCTCAGTTGGGTCCTACAGAAATAGACGTGTAAATAAAAAAAAAAAAATAAATGCAAGGTGACAAGGCTGCGACATGACACATGATATGCGTCGCAGTTTTCATTAATTCTCAGAGTACAATGTGGTCATTTTTTTCTGACCTATGCAAGCAATTTCCAACATTATTAGCAGCCGAATTATGACACAAAATTTCTTTTTTTCTTTCGTTGCTGTATGTCTTTTAGACTTTGGACAGCTAATCGATGAACTACATAGTAAAGTTAGTACTGTTTTGAAAATAAATTGGATTAAATTTATATATTTCTAGGGATTATTTGCAACTTTCAACTAATTATTTATTTATGTTTAAATCATTATCGTTGAATTTTTGCCACAGAAGAAAGACAGGCAGACTGAAATTCCTACGATACTGGTAAATCAACGGATATGAAGCAGTCGCTTGTTTTCTGTCTGATGATTCTAGAAATCAAACGACTTCGCACTATATTTTCATACAAAATCGTCGTATCTGTGTCAGTGGCATTTTAAAGTATATTCGCGGACGAGGTGTGATTTCTTCACTTGAGGGGACATCGTAAGAATTAGGAGGGGTTGACTTCACAAAATAGCAACGGTTGTGTTACCAATGACAGCGCTACTGAAGTTATTAAATACGGTTTTCCGAAATTCCTTCACCGAAGAAGATGCAGTAAATATTCCAGAATTAGAATGAGGGACAGTTGCCAACAAGCTTAGTTTCGAATACGATGATACTCTCGGTGCAGCGAAGCAACTTAATTCAATAAAGACAAGGCTGCTGGTCCTGACTGTTTACCAGTTAGGTAATAAATCCTGTCCATAGAGGATTTCCAGCTCCATATTTGTAAATCTCAAGAATATTTTTGATACTGTTCCTCACAAGCAAATTGCGTGTCGTCTCAGTTGAGCGACTGGATTCAGGATTTACTTTCAGAAAGGACACAGTTCGCAGTAATTGACGGTAAGTCATCGAGTGAAACAGAAGTGATATCTGGCGCTCCCTTAGAAAGTAGTATAGGTCCTCTGCTGTTTCTAACAAACGATATGGGAGACAATGTGAGCACCCCTCTAAGACTGTTGGCAGATGATGCTGTCGTTTACAGTTTAGTAACGTCATCAGAAGATCAAAACGAATTGCAAAATGTTTTTGGCAAGATATCTTTATGGCTCGAAAAGGTGGCAATTAACCCCGAACAATAAAAAAGTCAAGTCCTTCACATGAGAACTAAAAGGAATCCGTGAAATTTCGGTTACATGGTAAATAATACAAATTAAAATTTTATGGACTCATCTAAAAACCTAGGTATTGCAATTAAACTGGAAGCCCCACATAGAAAATATTGTGGGGAAGGTGGACTAGAAGCTGCATTTTATTGGCAGAACACTTAGATGTCACAGGTCTACTAAAGAGACTGTCTACACTGAGCTTGTCCGTCCTCTACTAGAGTATTACTGCGCAGTATGGCACCATTAAATATGACTGACGGTGGACATAGAAGAAGTTCAAAGAAGAGCAGCCCGTTTAGTACTATGGCGAAATATGGGAGAGAGTGTCACGGACGTGATGCAGAAGTTGGGATGGCAGTCATTAAAGCAAAGAAGTTTTTCGTTGCGGCAAGATTTTTTAAAAAATTTGTAACACCAACTTTTTCCTCCGAATGCTAAAGCGTCTTGTTGACTCTCATCTACTTAGTGAGTAAAGACCGTTGTATTAAAATAAGAGGAAAAAAAAAACTGGCACGGAACTTTATTTTTACCACGTTCGGGTAAGGAACAGTAGAGAGATAGTCTGAAAGCGATTCTGTGAACCTTCTTCCAAGCAATTGGATGTGAACTGCGGAGTACTTATGTAAAAGCAGTCGGCAAGTGTGGATGTAGAAAGTATTGTTAAATTGCCATAAATCTGAAATATTACTTAAGGCAACAGTTCTTTGTATAGTAATTGCTGCTTTAAGCTTTTGACAGAAAACGTTATTAATAATCATCATTACACATGACGCCCTGAAATCAAAATCATTGTGAATTACAACGAAAGTAGAATTTAGCACCGTAAGTAATTTTTTTTATTTCTTTACCGTGGAGTCCATGCTTGGAGATGCTTGTCGGGACATGTGTTGTGACATCAGGAAATAACTTCTGTGTTACCAGAGGGAGCCGTAAAGGGGACGACAGAAATTGAAGCATATACAATAAGTAATTGAGGACTTTTGGTGTAAGTAAGTCGGAGAGATTGACGCAAGAGGAAAATGTTTCTTGCTGCATATAGCCAATCAGTAGACTGATAAATAATTAAAGATAATAATAAAACTATGACAGATGTTCACTCCTAAAACGATTCTGTTCGAACACCACAAAGTGCTCCTCGTTACAGATTTCCATCTGTTTCTGTGTTACTTATTACAAAAAAAATGGTTCAAATGGCTCTGAACACTATGGGTCTCAACTTCTGAGGTCATTAGTCCCCTAGAACTTAGAACTAGTTAAACCTAACTAACCTAAGGACATCACAAACATCCATGCCCGAGGCAGGATTCGAACCTGCGACCGTAGCGGTCTTGCGGTTCCAGACTGCAGCGCCTTTAACCGCACGGCCACTTCGGCCGGCACTTGTTACACAGTCACTATAGAAATAATCGTGAAATATCTTACAAAGACAATCTTACTTCTTTAGCTTAGAAGTATTGAAAATTAACTGAATGGGCGACGTTACTCGGTTAGTTGTTTACCTGAAATTTCTATTAGACAGGAAAAGGAATCGAATTTACCTATTGTACAAAGTGAAATTAATTTCGTTTACATGTTTTTAAGGGTAGAAATACAATTTACAAGGTATATACAAGGTCCATGCGCAAAATTTATTTCACAAACTTATACAAACACGAGCCGCGGTCTCAGGCGTCTTGTCACGGTCCGAGCGGCTGCCCCCCCCCCCCCCCCCCCCATCGGAGGTTCGAGTCCTCCCTTAGATTAAGTAGTAAGTTTGGCCCCGTAAGACCTTACCTCAAATTTCCAATTTTTCCATAAAACACGGATTATTTGCGAAGAGCAAACAAATTCTACTCCTTTCCTGTTAATGTAGGACTTATAATGAAGACCTTCCGCTTGGTCACTCCTTCCTGACAAGATATTTTTCTGCAGAAGAGGAATGTGGAGCCATGTCGACTCCAATGCCGTGGCCAGCTGTGCTAGGTTTCTCGGTTGAGAATCCGTGGAGTGAACAGCTAATCGAGGTGGTCCCATGGATTCTCGACTGGGTTTAAATGTGGGGAGTTTGAAGGCCAGGGGAGTACGGCAAACTTATCCTGGTGCTCTTCGAACCACGCAGATACACTGCGAGATGTGTGCGTTGCGAAAATGCTTCCACCCTCGGCCCGAGGGCCAATCATCAAGTAATTTTGCGACTGCGCTTCTACGTAAGAACTGTAAAAGATTCTTAAACATGGCCACTGAAGAACCACCACAGAACCAGCATAGGTAGTCAGTGAAGTTTCGAAGGTAGGAGACGAGGTACTGACAGAATTGAAGATGTGAGGACGGGTCGTGAGTCGTGCATGGGTAGCTCAGCTGGTAGAGCACTTGCCCGCGAAAGGCAAAGGTCCCGAGTTCGAGTCTCGGTCCGGCACACAGTTTTAATCTCTCAGGAAGTTTCATATTAGCATAGATAGTGTCCGGCGGCTTCACAAGAGACTGAAATACATCGTGGACCCTGAACCGCATAAGAACTGGGGTGGCTCTGGTGAAATCAAACATGACCAGGTCGGGTACCGTAACGTGGACGATGACAAGTGCGATTTTGGTTCTGTGGAATAAATGGAAAACTGTCTCTCCACATTCAACCTCGACGATTTGCGACTCCAGAGGTTGGTGTGTGGCTGGATGTGGTCCAGTACTGGTGCGAAAGATAATGACTGGTTTCCGGACACGAAAACGTAAAGTCTCGAGAATCCGGTCTGATCATAACAGGCTGGTATGGCAAACAGGAAAGATTTCCACGTGGAAAAACATGAAATATATTCCTATTGACAAAATTTACAAACGTTATGATCTTTAATTACGTAACTACAACCTGTTACTTGTACAAGTCACATCATCAAGTGTTTGCAGGAATAACAAGATAATGCCAATGGAATTGTCATACAAACTTAAAGGTAGGTCAAACCACTGGAAATATCAGTAGAGTACACGAAATAGCTACTCAAAAATCCAAGTTGCCTTTTCTTGAATATCACCCGTTAACGATCTGCCCAACCGGAGCAGTGGGAATCATTAAAATGGGAAATTAACAAACCCTGAAGGACGGCGACTACTTTACGAAAATAATCTGCAAGATTTATCAGAATGTAGCGACTAGTAGTAGTAATGATAACAATAGAAACAATAAAGTGAATCACAGCCGGATGTTTGTGTAGCGACGTAGCACAGTGGCAGGTACTGTAATCGCGGTTCCGGAAAGGCGGTCGGCCTGCTGCTATTGTGAGCCAGTTCCCTCCTTCGCTCAACCACAACCTCGCGCAGATGGCTGGCGTTTAGTGGTTCTCGAGGTCGCATCCTTGAAGGGTCGGAGAAGCCGTAATTGCGTGGGCGGGGAAAACTGGCGCGTTCCATTATTAAGCCGCCGAACGACCTCTAGCATTTGAGAGCAGTGATTGCAGTCCGGTATTACTAGGACCCACAGCCGCAGTTCAGGGTTAAGTTCTCCAGCCGCAAGTCCAGATGCCTCCTGAATTACTTAATTTTTTAGTTTATTTTATATCTAGGTGAGCATTTGGCGTTCCAATCTGCTATTACTCCATCTCCTATTTCCCCCTCTCTCTGCCCACCTCATACTTCAATCCCTCTTTGTACATCTCCTCCGCCCCCTCTCTGTCCAACTCCTCCTCTTCCCATTTTCTGTCCATTTCCTCCTCCATCCGTGTTCATTCCTACCTCTTTCACTGTCCATCTCTTCCTCTTTCCTTTCTCTCTCAGTCTCCTCCTCCCGCCTCTTTCTGCACATTCCCCTCCCCCTTACTCTGTCCATCTCTTTCTCCCCCCCCCTTTCCTTCTCTCACCATGTTATCATGCTCACCCCATTCGAACGCTGTTTCTTCTTACTCCCACATATTCTTTCCAGATCGTAACTAATATGTGTACCAAACTTGGTTGGAATCGTTCCAGGAGTTTAGGATGAACTTTTTACCAGTGGCTTTACCCGCTTAGGACATGTCATATATGTTTCACATATATTTAACATATTTCACACGCAATTTTACACATATTTCACCTATATTTCTAGGGAATTTCGCCCTGAAGTTTCGTTTTCGTGCCACTAATTTTACTGGTACATTCAGTGGTGAATGTAAATTAAAACGATATGCTTCATGCAGCAGTTATACTGCATGAATAGCGAAAACGTAGTAAGAGATAAACCTTCTTCCTTGCGTCATTTTGTGGGGGTTTTCAGCGAGAAAAAGTTTCGCGATTTTTTTTTTCAAGGCACTAAGATTTCTGAGTCTCAGATACTGGATGACAAAGAGTAGTGATTCGCGTGCCGTGGGCTGCACTGTTTTCTCACTCCCAACATCTTTGATGGGTTGCTGGTTCTTACTCCCACAACGATGGTTTCCAGACAGCGATGCGTGTACCGAGTTTGGTTGAAATTGGTCTAGTGGTTTAGGAGAAGACGTAAAACATACGGGTATATGTACATCCACTTTTATGGCACTTATGAGTTTTTTCTCTGTTTTCTGATGGCGAAGTTCCTTTGAGGCCTACTCTCAGAAGACACTCATGCCGTAGATATTTTTTCAGATACTCATCATCCCTGTAGAATTGAAATGTCTATATTTTTCTGTAGTTGTAGAAGCGTTTCGTCACTGATGTGAATATTTTTCGTGAGTGTTCTGATAAGCCACGCTTATATTACCAAAGGGCGATGTGGTCTGTATACGTTATAGTTCTTCCTGTTTATCAGGCTTATCAATCTAGCAGGAGCGAATAGCAGTAAAACAGTTTTTGGTCAGTAGGTCGGGTTGAAAACGTTGATCAGACCGTCCGCTGATTAGTCTGGCAGCTGACTTTACAGCACTGATCTGTCCGTCAAGAGATTAGTCGTATTCAGGTGCTGGCTATTTTGTGGCACTGTGTGGTGTAATCTTAACTCAAGTGCATTGATGCGTCTCATAGCGAGGTGCTGAATTTCCTTGTTCGAGGCTCTGTGAACTTCTGTTATTGTTGTTGTAGTTCGAATGGCTCTGAGCAGTATGGGACTTGACTGCTAGGTTCATCAGTCCCCTAGAACTTAGAACTACTTAAACCTAACTAACCTAAGGACATCACACACATCCATGCCCGAGGCAGGATTCGAACCTGCGACCGTAGCGGTCGCGCGGTTCCGGACTGCAGCGCCAGAACCGCTAGACCACCGCGGCCGGCGACAATTCTATAATGACCACGTAATTTGTGGCGTATATTTTTATTACACTTCATCAAAAGCACCAACTCTGAGTAACTACACGCTACTTTCCTCTCTTCTGGTAAATTTATTAGCAAGGTATGGATTTTACGTAGACTTATTTCTTCGCCTGTTCGAGCACCTATATTTCGAACATTATTTGTCTCCATATCTTTTTACGTGGACAGCAAATGTCTGCAATGCATTGGTGACGAGGCGGTTCTCGACGTGACACGATGCAGAGTTCTATAACCAACGTCTCCGGTAAGTCATCCATCGTTGGGAAAAATGCGTCGCAGTGAAGGGGAAGTATATAGACAAGGATTGGCACTATCAGCGTGTTTCTTGCTTGCAGTTTTATTTTTTCTACTTAATAATTAAAACCTTACGTCTGACCTGGCTGCTGCAGACAACACGAGCAGTGTTACGAGTGTGTCATCTACTGAAAGCTAAGCTCCCGGCAAGAAGTCTCGCAATATGAGCGCTGTGCGTTGTTTGTGGCTTACAGGCAGCGGTGCAGGCACACAGGACAGAGCACACTGCACTGTTTGCCCGTACATTGTAGTGTAGTGTAGTGTACTGTACTGTACTGTGCTACGCCCATCCATAGCCTCGGGTGGCCGCAGAATGTCATGGGGGTACCGCACTAGCCCTCCATGAGGGTCAAAGTCGAGCCCTGCGCTCGCCACAGTTTTTACGACAGTTCGGACCTAACTCACGCTATAATCGCCACAGTTTTTCACTAAATGTTAAAAATTGACGCACTGTCAAAAAACGTCCTAATCGAGACTCGATTCACTTATGTGCAAACAATTAGTGCCTCATGATGGTGTTACAAATTTCAAATGTCGACTGCAAATGGATCCTGATTCACAAGTGAAGGAAAAGGAAAAATTAGGAATTCTATCATACAGAACGTTTTTATCCACTCAGCTGTACATGCCGAATAACTTTTTTGTTTGTTGTTTTCTCTTTTCTTTAGTTTCAGATTCTGACGTGGGAAGGATGGGAGATTGATCACGGAAAAATTCAGCACCGTGCAACCAACCAAAATTATGGAGCTTTACTTGCAAAACAATGATAACCCCTCCCTGGGGTGCTCGGTTCCTATTTGAGCTCGGAACATGGGGAGGACATTTCTTTGGTTTAGCTCGAACCAGCAGCCATTTGTATAGCCATTCCATTATCTGTCTTACTGTAGCTATGGTACAGTGTATTAAGCAAGGTTTGAACAACGAATCGGAGCTGGCGCCCACTGAAATTAATGCTCAGCTAATGGCACCATTTGCATGTACACTTTACGTATCAAAAATCATCTTCGGATTTTACGTGCAAAAATAACCACCCTTAAATAACTCCGGACTGGAGCGAGACTGGTCAACCGGTGTATCGGTCCTTAATCTAAGATAATTTTCAACCGTTTGAAAAATATTTATTCGTTTGAAATTTACGTACAAAAATCTCGTTTTTCTGGGTTGGTTTTGAAGCGTGGAACCTCCATGTTTAAAACTTGTGCAAATCGGTACAAATTTTGTACGAAGGTAGACAATACGTTTAATAAATGGTCGTCCTGTTGTTTTGTGAAATCTTTATCTGTTGCCACGATACAAGGAACATGTTTCCAAAGACAACAAAAGGAAAGACTATACCGGGACAGTTGTCGCCCATGTCAACAAAAATCTACATCTGTTACCAAACTATGGCAGTCTATTGCCAAAATTATGGTTGATTAGAAGTTTGTAACCAGAATGACAAATGCTTCTATCGTAGCACAATGCGAGTATGTGCTGGGCAGAGATAGGGATGCAAAGAAAGGGAACTAGCTTTTAGTCTTATATGACAGCTTCATACACCTTTAAATCAAAACATATTTGGGCTCTTTTACTAGTTAACCCTATTTCCTGAGAGCAAAGAGTTGTCTCAGACACACTGCCTGTTGTATGTTTGGTGAGGGGTGTAAAAACAAGTGTATACAAATTTATGTGCTTCTAGAGAGTGGGATATATCTACAATAAGAAGTATCTCAGAGAGAAAGCATGCATCGTAAACATTAATGACACGTTATGTCATACTGAATGACATGAAAAATGCCAAGTAAGATGACATGATGGCATGTGTCATGTTATATACGACATGACATCACGTATCATGTCACTTTACTTGACACGATGCATTATATTACCCGACATGGGTACTAATCCTAACAAGTAAAAAAGTACGAATACTTCAAGACGCTTTGATTTAAATATCTTCTAAGCTACCAGATAAGTCGTTAAGCTGGTTCCATTCTTTTACATCCCACTCTGTGCCCTGGACATATTTGCCTTTTTTGTACTACGACAAGTGCTTTTTTCATTCTGACACAAAAATTTGTCTAAATCATTTTGTAATTCGCAGTGGTCTTTGATGACTTTACTTGACGGTGAACGACAGAATTATCTGCAAACAATGTAAGAGGGCTGCTCAGATAGTCTCCTAAGTCGTTTACATAGACGAAGAACGCCACAGGACCTTAAGGCTTCCTTGAGAGAAAATAAATTCGGTTTCGCCAGCCGGCTTCCCCTCACTTACTATGAACTGTCAAGTTCCTGACAGGGAATTGTGAATTCAGGCGCACAGCTGAAACGATATTCAGACACACCAGTTGATTAGAAGCCGTTGTGAGGAAGGAAGGCAGAAATCTAAAAGTATAGAATCAACTTATCCGCCCATTACTTCGTGCGAGTAGGGCGCCGGTTCTGTTAGGAAAGAACGACATTTTTTTCATTTCGTGCGGTTATGTGTCACTTAATCATTTTATACGAGGTGTTCCATAATGCTGGAACATTGCATATGTTCCCAAATCCTACTACAGCTTGATGTCAGTGATGTGTCTTTAGCAAATGATCGTGAAAAACTAATCTTGACAAAGTCCATGCTTCTGTTTTATTCAATTTCTATTTACCGATTTCGTTTATGCTATCTTTGGCCCAGCTGTAGATGAATGTAAATCAAAGTAGAAAATAAACAACAGTTGAAAAATTAAGTAATTGTTGTAGAACAACGGGAATATGTTTTCAGAATGGTTCGAATGGCTCTGAGCACTATGTGACTTAACATCTGATGTCATCAGTCCCCTAGATTTAGAACTACTTAAACCTAACTAACCTAAGGACATCACACACATCCATGCCCGAGGCAGGATTCGAACCTGCGACCGTACCAGCAGCGCGGTTCCAGACTGAAGCGCCTAGAACCGCTCGGCCACAACGTCCGGCTGGAAAGTGTTTTCTTTTCGGTATTATAGTCATGTTTTTCTAGACACCGGCGGAGAATTCAGTTAAAGTTATAACCTACTGCAACATGTAAGCATGACACTTACAGAAACACCTGCCTAAAGGAAGGCGTCGCGACGCCACCACCTGAGCTTACTTCTGAGACTTGTTATCACTGCTACGACAGCACTGAAACGCACGTGCTAATCTCCGCCCACTCCTACTACGCCATCACGTCGGTTCCTGGTACGAGACGTGCAAATCTCCAGCGTAGACCACATCTCCAGCGTTCCCATCAACATCGCTTGCGGTTAAAGCATATGGCCAAAACTTCAATGTAACCTAAGACACTATAGAAAATGGAGAACGGACTCTGTCGAACGTTTGCTTCCATTCAGCGTAGAGAAAAAAATTGCTCCTGCGGAAGTATCTGCAGGCAAAATTAAATAACACTCAAAAATCCAGTTTCGAGTTAAGCGAAAACGTAAGAGTGCAAAAAAGGAAGCTATTCATCGTAGGTAAACAAAGTCTGCGCTCGAAACGTCTGCTGAATCCACCTTCATTTCGTTTATTTACACAATGAAGTCTGTTACCTGGACTAGTAAGGCGGCATGAAATTTTATAACGACTGCGCCTCTAGCACTTTTTTTTTCTTTGCTATATTCGGTAGAGTGCGTGAGAATGCCTCCCTTTTTATTGCCCAAATAAAAACTACATTTTGTTTTCTGAATATAGCGCAGATAACGTTCGTACGTACACGGCCAGCATGTTACTACAGAATTTAATTAATTTAGAGGGATTTAAATACGCAAGAGGACATCAAGAAGAAACTATTGTAATTTTATCTGTTTCAAGCTCAGTACTGATGGTAAAATGCTTTGGCATCAATAACATCAAAAATTACCTAGAATATCACATTATAGCAGCAGTTCATCTGTTCTGAGTAAATATGACTATCGTTATGTCATGTGTGAAGGCACATAGTGAAATACAGGAAAATGAGGAGATAGACCCTCTGGCCAAAGAAGCTGTGTACAACGATGAAGTGCCACATGACAATGTCCTTCAGTCCACAAGGACTAGAATTAGGACCAGATGGGATGAAAGCTTGCAGCGGTCTTAGAAAATTAAAGGCAGACGCTACGACCACTTGCACCTAATCTCTCATCACGTCCTTGGTAACAACATTGCAGATACAGCAGAAACTTGGGTAGTGACATTAGCATGCCTTCCATTTAATGATGGAAGATTCCGCCGGCCGGAGTGGACGAGCGGTTCTAGGCGAAACAGTCTGCAACCGCGCGACCGCTACGGTCGCAGGTTCGAATCCTGCCTCGGGCATGGATGTGTGTGATGTCCTTAGGTCAGAGAGGTTTAAGTAGTTCTAAGTTCTAGGGGACTGATGACCTCAGATGTTAAGTCCCAAGTGCTCAGAGCCTTTGGAACCATGGAAGATTCCGGCAGTATCTCTAGCACCGCAACATGATACCATTTTTCTCATGTGAATGCAGTAGGCAGGAAGGTGGTAACCACATTTTCTTCGTTTATGAAGAAACCACGACTCTCTCACAGAGTGTGATGTCCTTCGGTAACGCGAACATTGAAAGCGCATAAGACCAAAACGTGTATAGTCTCCCATCCGATTTTATAGCAGGAAGATAAATTAAAATATAAGAAACAATTTACTTTTACAACACAGTAAAAGAATAAATATGCTTTATGCTATCAACCCTTCTTTTATATTAATGAAATTATTTTATTTTTTAGATAACGGTATTAATTTCAGGTAAAAAAATTGTTAGCTGTTGCTGTAAAGGTACTTTTCACGTGCATTTTAAAGGTTTCAACGTGCTACGCAATTAAATGCTAAAATCGTTCTTTGTGGATGATATGCAAAAGTCATTACGAAAAATAAAAAAATAAAGACTTTAAACCTGGACATGTACATTTTAGGCTATGATATTCAGAAGCAGTCAGAAATGGGCTGAAATGTCCACGAACCATGTTCTACAGGATTATCTAAGGCGTTATTGCTACGTGGCAAATCCCTGTCATTAGACTGGTCTTCAGTGAAGATTATGCGAAGTAGGGGACTAGTGAACTCTGCATTTTTGAGACGTGGAGCATCCACCTCTTGATACAGAGACTTCACGCATGCTGTCGTGTATAGGTAAGGGCAACGCTAGAAGTACACTCCTGGAAATTGAAATAAGAACACCGTGAATTCATTGTAACTTTATTGACACATTCCTGGGGTCAGATACATCACATGATCACACTGACAGAACCACAGGCACATAGACACAGGCAACAGAGCATGCACAATGTCGGCACTAGTACAGTGTATATCCACCTTTCGCAGCAATGCAGGCTGCTATTCTCCCATGGAGACGATCGTAGAGATGCTGGATGTAGTCCTGTGGAACGGCTTGCCATGCCATTTCCACCTGGCGCCTCAGTTGGACCAGCGTTCGTGCTGGACGTGCAGACCGCGTGAGACGACGCTTCATCCAGTCCCAAACATGCTCAATGGGGGACAGATCCGGAGATCTTGCTGGCCAGGGTAGTTGACTTGGGTGGCACGGGATACATGCGGACGTGCATTGTCCTGTTGGAACAGCAAGTTCCCTTGCCGGTCTAGGAATGGTAGAACGATGGGTTCGATGACGGCTTGGATGTACCGTGCACTATTCAGTGTCCCCTCGACAATCACCAGGGGTGTACGGCCAGTGTAGGAGATCGCTCCCCACACCATGACGCCGGGTGTTGGCCCTGTGTGCCTCGGTCGTATGCAGTCCTGATTGTGGCGCTCACCTGCACGGCGCCAAACACGCATACGACCATCATTGGCACCAAGGCAGAAGCGACTCTCATCGCTGAAGACGACACGTCTCCATTCGTCCCTCCATTCACGCCTGTCGCGACACCACTGGAGGCGGGCTGCACGATGTTGGGGCGTGAGCGGAAGACGGCCTAACGGTGTGCGGGACCGTAGCCCAGCTTCATGGAGACGGTTGCGAATGGTCCTCGCCGATACCCTAGGAGCAACAGTGTCCCTAATTTGCTGGGAAGTGGCGGTGCGGTCCCCTACGGCACTGCGTAGGATCCTACGGTCTTGGCGTGCATCCGTGCGTCGCTGCGGTCCGGTCCCAGGTCGACGGGCACGTGCACATTCCGCCGACCACTGGCGACAACATCGATGTACTGTGGAGACCTCACGCCCCACGTGTTGAGCAATTCGGCGGTACGTCCACCCGGCCTCCCGCATGCCCACTATACGCCCTCGCTCAAAGTCCGTCAACTGCACATACGGTTCACGTCCACGCTGTCGCGGCATGCTACCAGTGTTAAAGACTGCGATGGAGCTCCGTATGCCACGGCAAACTGGCTGACACTGACGGCGGCGGTGCACAAATGCTGCGCAGCTAGCGCCATTCGACGGCCAACACCGCGGTTCCTGGTGTGTCCGCTGTGCCGTGCGTGTGATCATTGCTTGTACAGCCCTCTCGCAGTGTCCGGAGCAAGTATGGTGGGTCTGACACACCGGTGTCAATGTGTTCTTTTTTCCATTGCCAGGAGTGTATTATAGACAAATACAATAAGCCTTACAGAGAAACGCTACTTTTTTGTGAAGAGACTGGCAGTTGACGCTCAACATAAACAAATGTACTGCACATAAACAAGTGGAAAGAGCCGTTATTATAGGTTATGAGCACATGATATAGTGTGTCCCAGAAATGTTGTGACAAACTTCGACGGGTTGTAGAGGGCGTCCCATGAAACAAATCGAGGATAGGAACCCATGTCCGAAAACTCATCCAACAACGCTACAGAGCTTTGGAGTTACAGGGGCTCGCACCTATTATTAGGCCACCCCTTCGGCGGCAAGCGTGACTTTGTGCGCTGACGGACCGTAGGCGGAAGTTCTCGCAATGATGGCCGCTATTTGATGATCGCGACTGATTGCCACGATCGCCAGTGGAGAGGATGAAGCTAACTGCTGCGCAGAATGGCCTTGTCCCCTACGAATGAGATGCTCTGTAGCCTTCATGGACGACGGCTTTGGACACGGGTTCCTATCTGCAATTTTTCTCCTGTAAGTCTCTAAAATCTCCAATATTTTTCTCGAGAAAAATAAGGCCTGGTCCATCGTCTCCACTGGTGATAATGGCAATCAGTCGCAGTCACCGAATGACTGACAACATTGCGAGACGTTCCATCTACGGTCTCTCAGCGTACAACGTCACGTTTACTGCCGAAGGGGTTGCCTAGTGGCAGGCGCCTGTGCCTATAATTTCGACACTCTGTAGCATCGTCAGATGACGCGGTCACATACAAAAAAAAAGCGTCTTCAGACCACGAGTGGCCTACCGGGACCATCCGACCGCCGTGTCATCCTCTGTGGAGGATGCGGATAGGAGGGGTGTGAGGTCAGCACACTGCTGTCCCGCTCGTAAGATGGTATTCTTGACCGAAGCTGCTACTATTCGGTCGAGTAGCTCCTCAATTGGCATCACGAGGCCGAGTGCACCCCGAAAAATGGCAACAGTATATGGCGCCCCAGATGGCCACCCATCCAAGTCCCAACCACACCCGACAGCGCTAAACTTCGGTGATCTCACGGAAACCGGTGTATCCACTGCGGCAAGGCCGTTGCCGACACGGTCACATAGCGGTTTCTATTCTCGATTTGTTCCTCGAGACGCCCTCTACAACCCCCGAAATTTGTCGCAACATTTCTGGGACATCCAGTACATGTGGGACTACACATACACAGCGACTAAAAGTGAAGCGACCACGTAACTATTTTGAGGAAAGGAGATACTGTACAGATTTTTCGGAAGGGTCCTCAGAAAATGCTTACGAAACACTCGTTCGACCGAAACTTGAGTATTACTTATCAGTTTGGGACCATAGGACTGGTAGAGCAAATAGAGAAGATCCAAAGACTAGCAGCGCGTTTCGTCACAGGATAGTTCACTTAGCAAGAAAGCGTCACTAAGACGATCAACCAACTGTAGTGACAGGTGGTAAAAGAGACACGGTGTGTTTTATTGCTAAATTACAAGAGCATATCTTCCGGGCGGAATCAACTGACACATTGCTCCTCCTACGTTTATCTCACGGAAAGATCACGAACTGAAATGAGCACCGATCCCACTCGAACGCTCACCAACAATCGTTCTTCCAGCGCGCCATTCGAGACTGGAACAGGAGAAGGGGTGACGTGACGAAATGGACGAAATGGCTCTGAGCACTATGGGACTTAACATCTGAGGTCATCAGTCCCCTAGAACTTAGAACTACTTAAACCTAACTAACCTAAGGACACCCGAGGCAGGATTCGAACCTGCGACCGTAGAGGCCGCGCGGTTCCAGACTGTAGCGCCTAGAACCGCTCGGCCACTCTGGCCGGCGGGGTGACATGACAGTGGTACATAAAGCACCCTCTGCCACTGGGTTCCCAGTGCAGATGTACCGGGTGATCAAAAAGTCAGTATAAACATGAAAACTGAATAAATCAAGGAATATTGTAGATAGAGAGATACAAATTGACACACATGCTTGGAATGACATGGATTTTTATTAGAACCAAAAAAATACAAATGTTCAAAAAATGTCCGACAGATGGCGCTTCATCTGATCAGAATAGCAATAATTGGCATATCAAAGTAAGAGAAAGCAAATATGATGTTCTTTACAGGAAATGCTCAATATTTCCACCTTCATTCCTCAACAATAACTGTAGTCGAGGAATAACGTTGTGAACAGCACTGTAAAGCACGTCCGGAGTTATGGTGAGGCATTGGCGTCGGATGTTGTCCTTCAGCATCCCTAGAAATGTCGGTCGATCACGATACACTTGCGACTTCAGGTAACCCCAAAGCCGGTAATCGCACGGACTGAGGTCGGAGGACCTGGGAGGCCAAACATGACGAAAGTGTCGTCTGAGCACACGACCATCACCAAACGACCCGCGCAAGAGATCTTTCACGCATCTAGCAAAATTTTGTTCTAATAAAACCCCATGTCATTCCAAGCATGTGCGTCAATTTTTACCTCTCTGTCTACATTATTCCATGGTTTATTAAGTTTTCAAATTTATACTGACTTTTTGATCACCCGTTAGTTTTCCATATAAACTGTCGCCAGCAGTACGGCCTCAAGGTATGTTGTGGTTCGTGGAATCCGGTGATCCCTATTTTAGGCGTTTGATTCTTGACTCGCAATGCTTTTACGTGGGCTTCATACCCGGATCCAGCTGAAATGAAAGGGGGTGAGTGAGTGCAGCAGCAGCAGCGGCTGCGGACACTTCCTATGGGAACGCCGAGCGCGGGCGCCGCATTCTCTAGGTGGCGCTCGGTGACCGTGTCGGTGCTGAAATGTGAGTCCAGCTGCAATGGCGGCAGCAGTGTGTGTGTGTGTGTGTGTGTGTGTGTGTGTGTGTGTGTGTGTGTGTCGCGGACACCCGACACACGGAGAGGCGGCGTCACGCCCCGCGCCCCGGCCACCGGCGGAACCCGATCCGCGGCGACTGGGGTGTCCAGTTGCATCTGGTGTGCCTCTTACCGGAAAGCCAGCCGCCACGTGGCCCTCGCTGCAGGTGGCACACAACACACCGCCCAGGAGCCCAGTCCTCTGCCTTCACATGCCTCGGTTCGTGCCGTACACACAAGGGCAATGACCTCAAGCTGGGCAGCTTGAAGGTTTTAGAACGCCTACATCGAAAAATAAAGTTACGTAATTAACTATGTGTGTCAGTTATTGCTTTTGTCTTCTCTTAAAATGGCTCTGAGCACTATGGGACTTAACTTCTGAGGTCATCAGTCCCCTAGAACTTAGAACTACTTACACCTAACTAACCTGAGGACATCACACACATCCATGCCCGAGACAGGATTCGAACCTGCGACCGCAGCGGTCTCGCAGTTCCAGACTGTAGCGCCTAGAACCGCTCGGCCACTCCGGCCGGCTCCTCTCTTAAGCTTGCACAGTTTAAAAGAAGTTGTTTCGCGAGACACGTTAAGCTGTTACAACGGTCCAGTCACATTAATGTGGTCTATGCTGGACGTCGACGTGCAATAACTATTTACAGACGGCAGGTGCCAGCACTAGCAGTGGAGGGTATGTGAAACTTTTCGGGGGGGGGGGGGGGATGACGACAAGGCGGAAAGCAGTACAGTCGTCGTAATGGGGATGGTTCAAATGGCTAAATGGCTCTAAGCACTATGTGACTTAACATCTGAGGTCATCAGTCCCCTAGACTTAGAACTACTTAAACCTAACCTTAGGACATCACACACATCCACGCCACTGCGCATTGATCTTGGCCTGCCATGTACTCCGGATGACATTTTAGCCGATGACCCAGGAGCAGCTGCTCGCGTTCTTCGTTTTATCCACTTGACAAACCTGTCTAAGGACATTTGTTTTCTTTTAATCCCTTGCCTGTTAATGTGCCTTTTATAGTGTTGTCCTTTTTAGTTGCTGTTTTAACCTTTTGCCTCGCAGTACATTCATAACTAAGTCATGGCGCTAATGACCACTGTAGTTTTGCGTCCTAAAACCACAAAAAAAAAAATGCTCGAGGCATGATTCCAACCTGCGACCGTAGCAGCAGCGCGGTTCCGGACTGGAGCGCCTAGAAGCGCTCGGCCACAGCGGCCAGCCGTAATGCGGAAATGTGACGATCTATCTGACGTCCAGATGGTCATGATGATTGGCTTTCGGGCCAAGGGCGAAACATTTCTGAAATGGCTGAGTTTGCAAATTGTTCACATGCGCCGGCCGCTGTGGCGGTTCTAGGCGCTTCAGTCTGGAACCGTGCGACAGCTACGGTCGCAGGTTCGAATCCTGCCTCGGGTATGGATGTCTGTGATGTCCTTAGGCTAGTTAGGTTTAAGTACTTCTAAGTTCTAGGGGACTAGTGACCTCAGATGTTACGTCCGATAGTGCTCAGAGCCATTTGAACCATTTGTTTACGTGCAGCAGTGGTTAAAGTATACTGTGCATAGAAAAATTACGCTATCCAAAGTCGACAACGAGGTGACAGTGGTCCACCACGGGCAGTAGAAGACAGCGGAGCGAAGACCGCGGGATGTTTACGGGCGAATAAAAGCAGCCGGCACCTGTTCGTGCACGAGGTCCGACTGCCGTTCATCGACGAAGGCTGGAATTTGAACGACAACAGAGTAACTAGACGTCCACTGAGTGGCGACAAGTGGCCTTTTCAGTTGAACCACGTTTTATGCACCATCAAACAGATGGCTGTCGGCGTCACTGTCGTGAAACGTATGAAAGCAAACATCCTGCATGAGGTATGTTCTCGTGGCATTCCCCATTTGAACTCGTCATTCTGTGAAGTACGATGGATCAACAGAAGTATGCATCCTTCCTTGTGGACCATGTCCACCTCTATATGCAATCTGTTTTTCTTTGGCACGATGGCATCTACTAGCAGGACAATGCAACGTGTCAGGTAGCTAGCTGTACGAGCGTGGTTCGAAGAACACCAGGACGAATTTACCGTACTACCCTTGCCACCAAACTCCCCCGTTTTAAACCGAGTCGAGAATCTCTTTGATTACCCCAATAGAGCTGTTCGCGCCATGGATCCTCAATCCAGGAACGTAGCGTAGCTGGCCGCTGAACTGGAGTCGACACTGCTACACACCCCTGTCGGTACCTCCCACACACTGACACTCTTTCTGCACACCTCGCAGCGGTACGCGCTGCAAACAGTGGTTAGTCAGGCTTTTTACAGACGGTCACATTCATGGGACCGGACAGTGTATTTACAAAGAATCTCCTGAGGACATTCCTGAACGATGTTATACTTAATGTGTTGTGTACATAGTTCCGCGTAGTCAGCGCGTACACAACTTTCCAACTAGAGAGCGCCACGCTAAGCACAACAGCGCAGACGCAGCGCTCGTCTGTCTCCACACTACGAGATGGCGCTGCCACAGAGACGGACCAAATTCTGCTTCCGCCGATCCGCATATTAATATGTAACACAGCCAATGAGATTGCTGCTAACGTAGAACCTTTTCTCCTCGTGGATCACACTCGCTCAGTGATACATGAACGCGCTAGGTATTATAACGAGTGTACAAACCTCCGATTAGTCAGTTTGCATTTGTCTGCTTCAGTCTGTACCAGTCTGCATTAGTCTGTACCAGTCTGTACGAGTTCTACATTTGTCTGTACCAGTCTATAGTCAAGTTTCAGTCTGCGCCTAATAAGATTATCACATTCCTGTACATAGCCATAAAGATAAATGTATAGACACTTTTGTCAAGTATCAGAGATACACTCCTGGAAATGGAAAAAAGAACACATTGACACCGGTGTGTCAGACCCACCATACTTGCTCCGGACACTGCGAGAGGGCTGTACAAGCAATGATCACACGCACGGCACAGCGGACACACCAGGAACCGCGGTGTTGGCCGTCGAATGGCGCTAGCTGCGCAGCATTTGTGCACCGCCGCCGTCAGTGTCAGCCAGTTTGCCGTGGCATACGGAGCTCCATCGCAGTCTTTAACACTGGTAGTATGCCGCGACAGCGTGGACGTGAACCGTATGTGCAGTTGACGGACTTTGAGCGAGGGCGTATAGTGGGCATGCGGGAGGCCGGGTGGACGTACCGCCGAATTGCTCAACACGTGGGGCGTGAGGTCTCCACAGTACATCGATGTTGTCGCCAGTGGTCGGCGGAAGGTGCACGTGCCCGTCGACCTGGGACCGGACCGCAGCGACGCACAGATGCACGCCAAGACCGTAGGATCCTACGCAGTGCCGTAGGGGACCGCACCGCCACTTCCCAGCAAATTAGGGAACTGTTGCTCCTGGGGTATCGGCGAGGACCATTCGCAACCGTCTCCATGAAGCTGGGCTACGGTCCCGCACACCGTTAGGCCGTCTTCCGCTCACGCCCCAACATCGTGCAGCCCGCCTCCAGTGGCGTCGCGACAGGCGTGAATGGAGGGACGAATGGAGACGTGTCGTCTTCAGCGATGAGAGTCGCTTCTGCCTTGGTGCCAATGATGGTCGTATGCGTGTTTGGCGCCGTGCAGGTGAGCGCCACAATCAGGACTGCATACGACCGAGGCACACAGGGCCAACACCCGGCATCATGGTGTGGGGAGCGATCTCCTACACTGGCCGTACACCACTGGTGATCGTCGAGGGGACACTGAATAGTGCACGGTACATCCAAACCGTCATCGAACCCATCGTTCTACCATTCCTAGACCGGCAAGGGAACTTGCTGTTCCAACAGGACAATGCACGTACGCATGTATCCCGTGCCACCCAACGTGCTCTAGAAGGTGTAAGTCAACTACCCTGGCCAGCAAGATCTCCGGATCTGTCCCCCATTGAGCATGTTTGGGACTGGATGAAGCGTCGTCTCACGCGGTCTGCACGTCCAGCACGAACGCTGGTCCAACTGAGGCGCCAGGTGGAAATGGCATGGCAAGCCGTTCCACAGGACTACATCCAGCATCTCTACGATCGTCTCCATGGGAGAATAGCAGCCTGCATTGCTGCGAAAGGTGGATATACACTGTACTAGTGCCGACATTGTGCATGCTCTGTTGCCTGTGTCTATGTGCCTGTGGTTCTGTCAGTGTGATCATGTGATGTATCTGACCCCAGGAATGTGTCAATAAAGTTTCCCCTTCCTGGGACAATGAATTCACGGTGTTCTTATTTCAATTTCCAGGAGTGTATATGTGAGAATAAGATTAACGTACCAATACCAAAGGAACTTCAGATTGTAAATAGCATCCAGAACCAAGTTAAGTAATTTTTATGCTTGTTATTATTTTAATAAATGTGTGTGAAAATTAATCAAGTTCTGTTAAAGTTGGTCACCGTCATCTGCTACTCTAAGCGTGCAAGTGGCATTTCTATCGTCTGACCTAACGGCAGAAGATAAACACGCCACGATAAAACCACGAAACATATTGCTGACACTCGCCTATTTCGTTAGAGCGACAAGTCAAATAATCTGATGGTGTGTGTACTGAAGGTCTTACAGTACGCACACCACATAATGTTTGTGTATTTTGCGTTTCATTCGTAAAAGTGGCGTACAGTTTACTTAATGCGTTTATTTCTCTCATTTACATGAACTGAAATCCGCCGTTTTTACCCTCATTGTTATCAGAGGTTGAAGTAGAAAAAAACTCTGGTGCACTTTCACCTTTTGCGATTTTTTCAGCTTTAACAAATACGCTTTTTCTTCTGAAAGTAATGAAAAAGCGGGTCTCATATTACGAAAAATCGTGAAAGGTTGGTGTGGAAAGTTCTTCTCGACTTCACCCTCCGATAACGCTTGCTTGGGCACACGCGACGTTATTTGCGTTTCTGTAGAACATTTGCCGTCCAGTAAAACGTACTAGATTCTGCTAACCAACTATTACTTGCGAAGATAGACTGTATGGTGGTGCCTTATCAGTAGTCGGCGATTTGGTACATGTTTGAGCGCCTTTTGGAAACCTACAAAGACTGAATTTTCCTACTCACCAGCATCTGTTGTGCTAACATCCTTCTCCGTCTACGTTAAAGATAGGTATATTTTATTGTAGTCAAAATACGTAGAGACGTGCAGTATCTCAGTACTTTTATTTTTGTTGACGAAAACAAATTTTTCGCCGGAGTTAATTCACTTCAGATGCGTTTCTTTTTGGATGGATGCGCCTTGAGCAAACACAAATTTTTCTCGCCCTAGCCACACATGTTTCGCTGAAGTTACAGTATCATCACTGGGATTTTCTTTTATTTCCAGTCTATTAAACAACATGAAAAAATGCCGTTTACTATCTCTAATATGTTTATTTTATTTTTACCTCAAAACACATCTATGATGTTTCTGTATCTTCAGCGGAACATTTCTGAGTAAATGAAGGAAAAATTGTCCAGACTAAACTTTTCACTATGCATCGGAGTGTGCGCGTGCCCGCGAAAGGCAAAGATCCCGAGTTCGAGTTTCTCTGCGGCACACAGTTTCAAACTGCCAGAACGTTTAAGAGAAAGTTGTGTTTACTGAAGGCAGATACCACCCAGAAACAAATTTATCTGTAAGAAAACATGCACAGAAGAACTTAAACCTCAAGAAGAATCATTTTAGACAGTATCCCGTACATCGGCCATCGTGTGCGAACTTATGATAAAATCTTCGTGGGTGATCAACCGAGGGCCTTGTCGCAAAGTTTCAATTATGGCAGCTGAAGAAAACTCCACTGGCCAATACCGTTTAAAAAGCATCTGATTGTTTGAGTGGTTTCGACATAGCTTTAAAATACAGTGAAGCGGCAAAGAAACTGGTATAGGCATGCGTATTCAGATACAGATATGTAAACAGGCAGAAGACGGCGCTCCGGTCGACAACGTCTATATACACTCCTGGAAATTGAAATAAGAACACCGTGAATTCATTGTCCCAGGAAGGGGAAACTTTATTGACACATTCCTGGGGTCAGATACATCACATGATCACACTGACAGAACCACAGGCACATAGACACAGGCAACAGAGCATGCACAATGTCGGCACTAGTACAGTGTATATCCACCTTTCGCAGCAATGCAGGCTGCTATTCTCCCATGGAGACGATCGTAGAGATGCTGGATGTAGTCCTGTGGAACGGCTTGCCATGCCATTTCCACCTGGCGCCTCAGTTGGACCAGCGTTCGTGCTGGACGTGCAGACCGCGTGAGACGACGCTTCATCCAGTCCCAAACATGCTCAATGGGGGACAGATCCGGAGATCTTGCTGGCCAGGGTAGTTGACTTACACCTTCTAGAGCACGTTGGGTGGCACGGGATACATGCGTACGTGCATTGTCCTGTTGGAACAGCAAGTTCCCTTGCCGGTCTAGGAATGGTAGAACGATGGGTTCGATGACGGTTTGGATGTACCGTGCACTATTCAGTGTCCCCTCGACGATCACCAGTGGTGTACGGCCAGTGTAGGAGATCGCTCCCCACACCATGATGCCGGGTGTTGGCCCTGTGTGCCTCGGTCGTATGCAGTCCTGATTGTGGCGCTCACCTGCACGGCGCCAAACACGCATACGACCATCATTGGCACCAAGGCAGAAGCGACTCTCATCGCTGAAGACGACACGTCTCCATTCGTCCCTCCATTCACGCCTGCCAGGAACAACAGTGTCCCTAATTTGCTGGGAAGTGGCGGTGCGGTCCCCTACGGCACTGCGTAGGATCCTACGGTCTTGGCGTGCATCCGTGCGTCGCTGCGGCCCGGTCCCAGGTCGACGGGCACGTGCACCTTCCGCCGACCACTGGCGACAACATCGATGTACTGTGGAGACCTCACGCCCCACGTGTTGAGCAATTCGGCGGTACGTCCACCCGGCCTCCCGCATGACCACTATACGCCCTCGCTCAAAGTCCGTCAACTGCACATACGGTTCACGTCCACGCTGTCGCGGCATGCTACCAGTGTTAAAGACTGCGATGGAGCTCCGTATGCCACGGCAAACTGGCTGACACTGACGGCGGCGGTGCACAAATGCTGCGCAGCTAGCGCCATTCGACGGCCAACACCGTGGTTCCTGGTGTGTCCGCTGTGCCGTGCGTGTGATCATTGCTTGTACAGCCCTCTCGCAGTCTCCGGAGCAAGTATGGTGGGTCTGACACACCGGTGTCAATGTGTTCTTTTTTCCATTTCCAGGAGTGTATGACAACAGGTGTCTGGCGCAGTCGTTAGATCGGTTACTGCTGCTAAAATGGCAGGTTATCAAGATTTAAGTGAGTTTGAACGTGGTGTTATAGTCGGCGCATGAGTGATGGGACGCAGCACGTCCGAGGTAAAATGAAGTGGGGATTTCCCTTACGACCATTTCACGAGTGTACCGTGAATATCAGGAATCCGGTAAAACATCAAATCTGCGACATCGCTGCTGCCGGAAAAGATCCCGCAAGAACGGGACAACGACGACTGAAGAGAATCGCTCAGTGTGACAGAAGTGCAACCATTTCGCAAATTGCTGCTGATTTCAATGCTGAGACATCAACTAGTGTCAGCGTGAGAACCATTGAACAAAACATCATCGATATGGGCTTTCGAAGCCGAGGGCCCTCTCGTTTACCCTTGATGACTGCACGACATAAAGCTTTACGCCTCGCCTTGGCCCGTCAGCACTGACAGTGGACAATTGATGTCAGGAAACATGTTGCCTGGTCGGACGAGTCTCGTTTCAAATTGTATCGAACGGATGGACGTGTACGGGTATGGAGACAACCTCATGAAGAGATGGACCCTGCATGTCAGCACGGCACTGTTCAAGCTGATGGAGGTTCTGTAACGGTGTCGGCCGTGCGCAGTTGGAGAGATATTGGACCCCTGATACGCCTAGATACGACGCGTACGTCAGCATCCTGTCTGATCACCGCATCCATTCATGTCCATTGTGCATACCGACGGACTTGGGCATTTCCAGCAGGACAATGCGACACCCCACACGTCCAGAATTGCTACGGAGTGGCTCCACGAACGCTGTTCTGGGTTCAAACACTTCCGCTGGCCACCGTATTCCCCAGACATGAACATTATTGAACGTATTGGAATGCCTTGCAACGTGCTGTCCAGAAGAGACCTCCAACACCTCGGATTTATGGACAGCCCTGCAGGATTCATGGTGTCAGTTCCCTCCAGCACTACTTCTTCGAGTCCATACCACTTCGTGTTGCAGCATTTCTGCGTGCTCTCGGGGGTACTACACGATATTAACAACTGTACCAGTTTCTTTGGCTCTTCACTGTATTATTATATTGGAAAGTGAATATGCAGCTCTGTTGAATCCGGTCACATAATAAAGTGCTTTTTTAGCGATCTTAGTTTGTGAAGTTTTCTTGATTTATCATCATTGAAACGTTGCAAGAAGACGACGCCACTACTCGGCTGATCACTGGAGACGATTTTATCATTGGAATACCTCGAGAAAGCCTGCAATCACATTGTGTGAACTTGTTTCCTACACAGAATTCTCTCATTTTCAAAGTACCTGCAGGATTCACGTAACATTTTCACCCCGATATCCGCTGTCTACGAGTGTTGTAAGAGGCTATTTATGGCGACAGGTGCCACTTCCGCAGGTCCCGGCGGTCTGCTGGAACTGACATAGTGTCGGCCGGAAAGCAGCTCCAGGGATCGGTAGCCGCGGTAATTGGAGTCAGCCATAAGCACCGGGCGGGCCCAAACGACTCCCGGATGCCATTAACGCTCCTTTGATGGCGCGTAAATATCTGCCACCTGGGTGCCGACAGAGCAGCCGCACAGCCGCTGGACCACTCCAGACGCTGCTAAGACTAGAACGGGGAGTGGAGTGGGAACGGAGGTTGGCCCTTTGCAAAGCCATTTCGAGTTTCCAGTCCATAGGTCTGTACATTCTCTCTTAGCATTGATCCAGCTCCATTCAAAAGCGGGAGTCCTTAAAGGACAGAGTGATAGCCGGTATTGTTTAAGGTAAGAGCAAGCATTCCACGGATTAAATGAGCCAATGGAGACAGTGTTTCACTAAACAATAACGAAGGATTTATATTCTGTTATTCAAAGTAGAGTAAATATTTTTTTATTGGTGTACACGAACTTAAGAGTGAAAGCAAGGGGTCCCAGATTTAACTGAATATCTCAGTTATGATCTGATGAAGTGGTTGCACTGTGCTGGTAATGTATCATTCCTGACCAAATCGCCAGTGTTGTCCTCTTGACTAATGTGATGCCAAGGTTGGTCTGGAATCAGGGGATGGTATTTTTTCAGCGCGGAGGTAGCTGATTGGTCTTTCCATAAGCTTAAATAGGAGGGCGAGTAATTTCCACGTGCAGGTGGGTGTTTTCCAGCTCCTGTTGGAAACAAACTTTTGGAAGACCCCAGCAGGAAGCATTATTTTATTAAGAAATGATATTAAGTGGATCAAAAATGGCAGCGGAAATGCTTGCAGTTTGCTCCTGAGGTGGATTGACAGAAAGGAGTGGATGCCAAAAACAATCTCGTTCAGTGGTTTTGGAAATAGATAGAAGGCCGCTGGACCAGGTGGCGGGTCCTTTGTAGCGACGGTGATGTGTTTGGAACGTAGAGTATTTCAAGGGGGGGGAGGCTGCTGATCCTTCGTGGTCAACAAAGTTAATTTTTGAATACAGAAAGACAACAATCATTGGGAGTATGCTGCCGTGTGGGTGGGTGGAATTCTGTTCTTTTTCTGTTGTTGTTTTGGGTGGATGTTCCACTGTAGTGAACGTGCAAGTGCTGAGTACGGTATAGGAGAACGTGGGGTTAAAAATTAAATTAAAAATTCTTGGCTGGAAAAGTCATGAGGTATTAGGTGAAGTTGTTCTTTCTCTGCGCAGGAAGGGACCCCTTCCCGGCGGACATATGAGAGTTGTATCTCAATTATAGAGTGACTATACAGGCTGCATGTATGTGTAGTGATGGGTTTGTGTTGTGTGATGATGATGATCAAATGTGTGTGAAATCTTACGGTCATCTGCTAAGGTCATCACTCCCTAAGCTTACACACTACTTAACCTAAATTATCCTAAGGACAAACACACACGTCCATGCCCGAGGGAGGACTCGAACCTCCGCCGGGACCAGCCGCACAGTTCATGACTGCAGCGCCCAAGACCGCTCGGCTAATCCCGCGCGGCGATGATGATGATGATGATGATGATGTAGATGATGATGAATACGGAATAGGGTGAAAAGCCGGTGACCGCACATAGTCTGCTCCTCTCGAAATGCACCAAGTGTGTTTTCGAGCTTAAAGTACCAATGCGACGGCCGGGTATCGCCATCAACAATGTCACAAGCCCTCACTTGGTAACACACTGCAGAGAGGTCTGGAATTTAATCCAGAACCTTGCCACTCAGATTGGCGATCGGCCACAATCTCTTCTCTCCTTCCCCGTCAAATAATAGCAGTGAAAAAAACAGGAACATATCGAAGCTTCCTGCATATTAAAAATGTGTACCACAAAACTCAAACCTTTTCTTTTCGCGGGCAAGTGCTCTACAAACTGACCTATCCAAACACGATTCACGACCCACCCTCACAGCCTCACTTCCACCAGTACCTCATCTCCTAGCTGCCAAATTTCATTCTCTTGCATGCCATGGGGGACTATTACTCCCGGGTGAAGGATAAGACGGAGAAATGGTATAGCCGCAGCCTATGAGATTTTCCAGATAAGTTTTCATTCTGTATTGGAGTGTGCACTGATTTCAAACTTCCTGGGAGATTGAAACAGTGCGCCGAACCATAGGGGAGAGGCACTGGCGAAAGTGAGGCTATGCGGGCTGCTCGTGACTCGTGCTTGGACAACTGAGAAGATACAACACTGGTCACAGAGAGACGAAAGTCCGAGATCGGATCGCGGCCCAGCACACTGTTTTAATCGGAGAGGAAGTTTAAGAATCGTGCACACTCCCCTACAGAGTGAAAATTCAATCTCGGAACATATCAAGACTCTCTTTGATTTCGTGTGAAGGCATTTAAAGACTCTGGTGGTAGCAGACACAGACGTCTCAGTCGTAAGCAGTTTTCGCAATCAGAGATCATTTACAGTTCTGTAAACTCATAATTTGTGTATTAGTTACATTCTTAATCTTTGCTGTAAAGTATATTTCAGTTACGTGTATCATCCTTGCTTCAGCTAAACTTGATGATTACATTGTGAGTGCTACAATTTGGAGGTGGCATGCAACAAACGTCAGGGTACACAGGCTAAGGTAATCCTATTTTTTAAGTTGAGTAGCAGTAGACGGCCATGCGCAGAAATGAGTGATTGTAATATGCGACTATTGAAGTATAATATCGTATAGTTTAATTACCTTAGGATTAACTTATTTTAAACAATTCAATTTTCACAAAGTGGAAAAATGGCCACTTCGGCCGAAATGAAGTGGCCACTTAGTTATAACCTAAAAAATAAGAGATAAAATTATTTTAACAAAGAACTAAATATACTTTATTGGAAAACATGATTCGAATTATTTAAATATTTATTTCACAAATAAAACTGAAACTGCATTCCTCAACCCCTGTACAGAGTTGGTGGGCCCAGAGGGAGCAAAAATGGCACTAAATCCACAGCTCTTCTGGACTGTAATTTGGAAATTTTTCTTCGCAGTACATTCATTCTCTGTCTTCATTGTTGCTGCCAAAAAAAACTCTTCTAGGTATGAGTTTCCTACACTTCGCAGTCTTCTTTTTACTGACCTCCTTTTTCCGGCTACTTTCGTTTTCCCTTCTTTTTATTTTCATTTTGTTCTCTTTCGTTACTTAACACTCCTACGTTACTGTTATAAGGACTTGCTGTAAGTATCACCGCGGAGCCCTTTTTACGGCCGTCGCTTCTACGTTTTCCCTCTCCACAAAGTGCCCAGAAACCATCGACGAGATGGTATCTTAGCCCGCATTGAAGCTATTACACAAAAGCTGTATAGTCCCTAATCGCACAACTGATATTACAGTAACTAGAGTGAGGTTATAGGAAGAATCAGTTAAAGCATTTCCCAGGCGATCACCACCTCGCCTCTCCCCTACTACATTATTTAGATGTAGTTATAATGAACGCAGCACCCCTGCACAAACTATCAGGTACCAACGCTATCTACAGTTTGTATAAAAGAGAGTATTATGCAGCGTATGGAGGCTCCGAAAAGAACAATCGTTGCCAGATTGCATTCATCGTCATACAGACGCAGCATCTGATGCGAGGATGTGTGGTGCCATTGTGTAAACTACACGATCACTTCTGGTTCTGGTAGGTGGTACTTTAGACAGTATCCATGGCATTTCTGACATATTAAGATCATTGGGGAAAGTGGCGACAAAACATCTATTCACGTTGGTGTGTAGAATATATGAATGTGGCGACATAGCATCTAACTTTCGTAAAAATATCATCCACACAACTCCGAAGACTGCAAGAGCTGACGGGTGCGAGAATTATCATACAATCAACTCATGCGTCCAAGTTACTAACAAGAAGAATATACAGAAGAATGGAAAAGAAAATTGAGGCTATGTTAGATGACGATCAGTTTGGCTTTAGGAAATATAAAGGCACCAAAGAGGCAGTTCTGACTTTGCGGTTGATAATGGAGGAAAGACTAAAGAAAAATCGAGATTCGTTCATAGGATTTGTCGGCCTGGAAAAAGCGTTCGAAAATTTGAAGCGGTGCAAGTGTTCGAAATTCTGAGAAAAACAGGGGTAAGCTATAGGAAGAGACGGGTAAATACGATATGTACAGGAGCCAAGAATCAATAGCAAGAGTGGAAGACCGAGCGAGGTGGCGCAGTGGTTAGCACACTGGACTCGCATTCGGAAGGACGACGGTTCAATCCCGCGTCCGGCCATCCTGATTTAGGTTTTCCGTGATTTCCCTATATCACTTTAGGCAAATGCCGGGATGGTTCCTTTGAAAGGGCACGGCCGATTTCCTTCCCCATCCTTCCCTAACCCGAGCTTGTGCTCAGTCTCTAATGACCTCGTTGTCGATGGGACGTTAAACACTAATCTCCTCCTCTCCTCCTCCAAGAGTGGAAGACCAAGAACGAAGGGTTCGGATAAAAAAAAAAAGAGTGCAGGAGTGGGATTAAAATTCAAGGTGAAAGGGAATCAGTGAAAGGATTCGCTGATGACATTGCTATCCTGAGTGAAAGTGAATAATTACGTGATCTTCCGAATGGAATGAACAGTCTAATGAGTACAGAATATGGACAGAGTAAATCAATGAAAGACGAAAGTAAAGGGAAGTAGCAGAAATGAGAACAACGAGAAACTTTACATCAGGATTGTTTCATCTATGAGGTTGAGGAATTCTGCTACCTAGGCAGCAAAATAACCAATGACGGATGGAGTGAGGAGAACTTCGAAAGCAGACTACCACTAGAAAAAAGGGCAGTCCTGGCCAAGAGAAGTCTACTAGTATCTAACATAAGCCTCAATCTGAAGAAAAAAAATTCTGAGAATGAACTTGTGGAGCACAGCGTTGTATGGTAGTGAAATATGGACTGTGGGAAAACCGGAACAAAAGAAAATGGAAGCATTTGAGATGTGGTGCTACAGACGAATGTTGTAAATTAGATGTACTGATGAGGTAAGGAATGAGGAGGTTCCGCGTAGAATCGGAGAGGAAATGAGTATGTAGAAAGGACTGTCAAGGAGAAGGGACAGGATGATAGCGCATCTCTTAAGACATCAGGGAATGACTTCCATGGTGCTAGAGTGAATTGCAGAGGGCAAAAACTGTAGAGAAAGAGAGAGATTGGAGTAACTTAACTGAGGACATAGGTTGCGAGTTCTACTCTGAGATGAAGAGGTTGGCACAGGACAGGAATCCGAGGCGGATCGAATCAAACCAGTCAGAAGACTGATGACTGAAAAAAAGGTTGACAGATGTGGCCTGTTTTCGAGTCTCTGTGACGTCATATTTCAACAAGATAATGCAAGACCATATATCGCCGGTGGTGTCCTGACCTACCCAGATGCAGAGGGTGGTCGACTGCTGCCTTGACCAGTACGTTCTACAGGTGTCTCTCCCTTTGGAAACATCTGCTAGTGCGTTGCCGGGAAACTGACACGCCATCTCTTGCCAGTTTACTGCGATTGATTATCTCTAGCAGAGAGCTGAAGCAGCAAAGCGTGACTAGTCCATATCTGTCATCCAAGCTCAGTTCAACTCTATGGCTAAACGGGTTAGAAGAATTTTTTCTGCCCAGACAGCAGTCCTGTACACGACACAAATCAAAAAAAGTTTTGCATCACCCTGGTTCCCAGAACTCCTGAAGATAGACGTTGACTGTGAATATTGCACCAAAGACACAGTCCCTTTGACCTGCCCAAAGATGTAAACAACCACGCATGAGCTGCGCCTTTTAGACGGAGGGAGTCCGACAGCCGATCAGTTGCAGTCATTCCACCAGAAAGGAAGTACACGGCTCGTGTTGTCTGTAGTTCAACCATGCCAAGACGGTAAAAATCGCGGTTCGATCGCGCCCGCATTGTTACTTTGTGCCAGGAAGGGCTCTCAACAAGGCAAGTGTCCGGCGTCTCGGAGTAAACCAAAGCGATGTTGTTCGGACTTGGAGGAGATACAGAGGAACTGTCGATGACATGTCTCGCTCAGGTTGCCCAAGGGCTGCTACTGCAGTGGATGACAGTTACCTACGGATTATGGCTCGGTGGTACCCTGACAGCGACGCCACTATGTTGAATAATGCTTTTCGTGCAGCCACAGGACGTCGTGTTATGGCTCAAAATGTGCGCAATAGGCTGCACGATGCGCAACTTCACTCCCTACAGCCATAACGAAGTCCATCTTTGTAACCACGACACAATGTAGAGCGGTACAGATGGGACCAGCAACAATGCCGAATGGACCGCTCAGGATTGGCATCACATTCTCTTCACCGATTAGTGTCGCATATGCCTTCTACCAGACAATCATTGAAGACGTGTTTGGAGGCAACCCCGTCAGGCTGAAGGCCTTAGGCACACAGTCCAGCGAGTGTAGCAAGGTGGAGCTTCCCTGATGTTTTGGGATAGCATTATGTGGGGCTGACGTACGCCGCCGGTGGTCATGGAAGGCGCCCTTACGGCTGTACGAAACGTGAATGCCATCCTCCGACCGATAGTGCAACCACATCGGCAGCATATTGGCGAGGCATTCGTATTCATGGTCGACAATTCGCGCCCCCATCGTGCACATTTGTGAATGACGTCCTCCAGCATAACGAAATCGCTCGACTAGAGTGGCCAGCAAGTTCTCCAGACATGAACCCTATCGAACATGCCTGGGATAGGCTGTTTATGGACGACGTGACACACCAACCACTTTGAGAGATCTACGCCGAATCGCCGTTGAGGAGTGGGACAATGTGGACCAACAGTACCTTGATGAACTTGTGGATAGTATGCCTCGACTAATACAAGGGTACATCAATGCAAGAGGACGTGTTACTGGTTATTAGAGGTACCGGTGTGTACAGCAATCTGGACCACCACCTCTGGAGGTCTTGGTGTATGGTGGCACAACATGCAATGTGCATTTTCATGAGCAATAAAAAGGGCGGAAATGATGTTTATGTTGACGTCTGTTCCAGTTTTATGTACAGTTTCCGGAACTCTCGGAACCGAGGTGATGCAAACCTTTTTTGATGTGTGTATCTTTCACAATATACATACCGCCAAGTCAGAGATTTAATTACGTAGTCTATTCTACCCACGCATGGTAAGCAAAATTTCACATTTGGCAATTCCTTTTCTAATTTTAATTACTAGCTGTGCGTGAAGGCCATTCTCTAAGGTCGGTTCTTGAAAAGGCACTCGGCCTCTACAGCTGCTTCAAGTTTTCCTGTCTACGTGGATCAAGCAAAGAAGCCTGTATGCTTGTTGTGAAAACTGTGAGGAGGCTGTCAGCTACTTTGCACCGGGGCGAGAAATTTGTCAGCCGCTTGCCGCCTTGCCGCGCCGTCCGCTAACAGATGAAAGCTGTCTCGCCGTCCAGGAGCGTGCACCTTCCACCGCAACTACGTGAATAATCTTCTCAGCCACTACTGAAATTGACCTACATGACTCTAGGTGAAAGCTAGGATAATTCCTAGAACAAAGACGCCGCTACTACCTTCCTGTAAATCGGACTGAGCTAGTGCAACGTAGCCGGCCGAGGTGGCCGAGCAGTTCTAGGCGCGACCGCCGCAGGTTCGAATCCTGCCTCGGGCATGGATGTGTGTGATGTCCTTAGGTTAGTTAGGTTTAAGTAGTTCTAAGTTCTAGGGGACTGATGATCTCAGATGTTAAGTCCCATAGTGCTCAGAGCCATTTGAACCATTTTTGTGCATGAACTATCGAAAGCATACAGTGCGTTCGCGCACAGGATTCGCTGCAGTTAATACGTCCCACCTTCTATATTTCTTGTTACTATCATCGATCGCATGTTCTGCCGCAATTGTCGATTGTTCGGTAGCAGGTTAGTTAGGTTTAAGTAGTTATAAATTATAGGGGACTGATGACCTTAGAAGTTAAGTCCCATAGTGCTCAGAGCCATTTGAACCATTTTATAATGTCAGAAATTCTATCTGTCACCTATCCTGCTACAGGCTTAACTCAGAGTGCCAGTATCGGCTTTATGTGACGTTTCAGTTGGTTACTAACAAATTGTCGATTGAAATATCTCTTGCTACTCTTTATCGTTATGCGGAACACAATCTGCTGATGTCACCTCAGTTTTTTTAATTTGTTTAAGCGGTCTTTTATTTCCTTCTGCATTCCAAGTATGCAATGTCATTTTCTCATTCCATATTTTGCACCGATTTCCTAATAACATTAAAATACCAACTTTAATCAGATTTGTAGACAGCCCTTGTTGCTTCATTTTGGATAATTTCATGACAGTAGGTTCATTTTTTCTTTGTAACTTTATGAAGTCTCGGAGTATTGTGTGCCAAGTTTCGGATGGTGCACAGCACTTACTCTTTTCCGTTTTCCACACGATATTAATAAATGCATTGTGGCCGACAACTCTTTGGTCCAGTTATAACGTACTTCGTTGACCATAGCCTACGAAGTAACATCCGGGAAGCACTAATTGGTTCTGTTACCTTACAATGACGCCACTGAGCCCTTACGAGCAGGTGGTAGGGTAGTGCACAAGAAAAATTAGCCTTCAGGCTCTACGTCGGTCAGATTTCACCGAGTGAGGACCATAACGATAAAAGAGCTATGGTGCAATACTAGTCTGATAACGTTACATAAATTTTCCTCGATTTCACTAAATCGTTTCTATGACTGATTTCTTTGACAAATCGTTGGTGATTTGACCTTCCTTTCCGCATCTACAGTGATGTAACTGACAACGAGAAAATATGAAAAATGAATGCGACCATAACAAAGAAAATCTCAAGAAGACAGTAGCACATAGCCCGAGGAAGTTACCTTCCGCAAATACAGTGTACTTTTAAAACGTAAAAAAAGTGATAGAAACGGGTGAATTAATGCTCTATGTTGAGTGCTAGCAGCTTTACTCGTTCATCCGAGCGAGTGCTTCTTATGCATCAAATTCATTCTACGTTTAAACCAAAAGTGTCCCGCGTCAGTGGGTAAAGTCATATGGACATCGACAGCTGGAAGCGACACTTTCTACGTACTCATACTCACGTATTCACTACTGATGATGCAGGATTAATTTGTGCTCATAATTCTGAGAAGAATTTATATAAAATCCAACGCATACCCATAGATTACTTCTGTGTACCTCAATGGATTCTTTGTTCATATTGAGTAGCCTGAAGTATTTTATAGGATCTAGTCATTTACCCACACCACTAACCTTTTATTGTCCGCCTTAAGACGAAAGCTTTCTCTAGTTCCTCGTCGAATGTTCCCTCTTCAAATATTTCTTCGTAGTAGTATATATAATTCTTTCATAAAATTTACTTACTATTTATTTATTTATCTTTATAAACGAGAATGATCTTAAGAAAGACTTATTTGACAACTGAGATGGCGTACCCGTATGATGCATATGGATGGGAACGATGTGTCTTAGACCGTTTATCATCTTACAGAGAAACCAAAATAATAGAAGCCTCACTCTGAAGCTAACGTAAGTCGTCAGTAATGTGTAAAAAAAAGTCAAATTATTAGCAATTCACAATGATAAACAGTTCTCTACATCCGTTTTGAAAGTTAAAAATGTGATCTACAGCGGTACACTTTTTTTGCACCCTATGTTGAAGGTAGTCACACGATGTCCAACAACCATTACGTAGTGGATAAAGTGAAATTCACTCCAATGTTAATAGCAGACACTTTAGAAGGATCCTGGAAGCTGGGGTACAGGACGGAAGACGTCTGTAGTGCACCTGTCTATTGTTAGAGCGCACACAGCGCTACAAAGGCCTTACAAATGATTCCGGCATTCTACACCACTCGAAAGCTGAGGCTAATTACTTCCCCAGGTCGTAAGCGGTGTTGGCAACTCTCACTTTTCAAGTCACATAGCAGTCGTACTTGAACACCGCGTAATTAATGAATTCTCACGCACGTAACCATTAGCCTCCTTGAGATCTGGTAGACAGCGTAACTAATCTTTTCTCTTCGTGAGGAAAGTGCATCATCCGTGGTGAAAAAGGCTGATGCTTCAGATGGAGTTCGTGTCCTGTACTGAGAAGTCAGTGTCAGGAACGATGCCTTCTCAAAGAAGCGCACTACGCCTTTTGAGAAAGAGATGTGATATTGGACTTTTATTACTGACGAGGGCGAAAGAAAACGAGTTTTGCCACAAGAACTGCTTACGTACGAGTATAATGGCAGGTATAGAGCTGCACGAATAAGAAAATGGTGTCCTCATGTGCTCTGCATTCACGACCCGCTTGTTCTCATTCACATCAGCAAGTCTCTTATCCTTCTTCGCCACTACTAAAACTTCGTAAAACACTGTTGTCCGTTCAGTGTGATAGTGCTCCGGAGGTAAACGTGTCCGTTTTCTCTGCTCAGCTGTACCCATCCGCTTTCATATGGTACATATTCCAATACTACCCACAAACACACTGGTGCTGCAGGGCAGACGAGATGTCAGGCGCTACCAACCTTTTCCACTCCCACTCGCACCTCCATCCATGCAGCACAGACCGACAAGAAAGGGAGTTAATATTGCATTGTCATCCAGTTCTGAGTTACGTGTGAAATTTCAAGTCTCTAGCTGATCGAGGAGTTACTTGGAAATCAGTTACAAACTTTGTATCAAACAGAAAGACAGACAACAAAATGACTTAATAAAAACGTTCTAAAACAGATGAAAATCATACTATTGACACTGTCTTAACTCTTAACCACTGAATTATTATTATTGCACATGTTCACATATACATCTATCAATAACAGCATCGGTTCAGGCTTTTATTCACAAAATGTATGTTACTACAGATGCTCGGGAATCTTGGTATCTGCGCACATCCCTGCCTACACATGAATTCAAACATCTGATCACTCAGGACTGTCGATGAGGATAAGATACGGTTGGTTGGGTTTGGGGTTTGATGGGGGCTAAACATCGAGGTCATCAATCCCAGTTCCAAACAGACATACTTGTAAAAGGCCTATAAAAAAGTAAAAGCGTAATCTCTTCACACAGAGGGAGGGAACTCCAAGGGGTACAGAGCTAAAATGAACACTGCAGTAACACAAAATAGAAGACACTTAAAAGGAGGAGAGCAAATAGTTGACTAGAGTGAAACAGGCTACAGTGGTTGATGGATCAGGTAAAATGTCAACCACTCAACTACAAACGAAAAACCTCCAGCTGGAAAGCGTTGATAGAGGTACCAACACGACTTGTTATCATAAAAGACACTATTTTGGTATCCACGTCACAATTAAAAGTCGCTGGAGTGGGTGTAGCCTCAGAAATCATGCGAGAGCACCCACAATAGAGCGAGTGATAAAACCCAGCAGCACGGATAAAAAACTGAGTCAGCTATAGAGGCATCGTCACCTAGAATTAAAGGAAGTGTAGCTGGTAAATTAAAGGACTGCCGCAAGGGAGCTAAAAGGGGGCAGTCCATCAGAAGATGGACCACTGTCAGCCCTGCATCACAGCGACACTTGGGCGGGTTCTCACGACGAAGGAGATAGCTGTGGGTCAACCGCGTATGTCAAATTCGGAGATTCCCTACGCGTGTCCCTCAAGGATGAGTTCCATACTGCCGTGGACGACTTGACCATGCGGAGCTTATTTGGCGTGTTCAAGACAGACCATTCAGAGCTCCAGACATCGCGGACCTTGCGATGTAGGGCTGACCAGAGGTCTCTTTCCACGAGACCAAGCTTCAGGGGTGGCAAAGTGGTGGCCTGCTTGGCCAACCGATCGATCGTTTCCCGGAATGCCGATGTGGCCCGGGGTCCACACAAACGTCGCTGAACGACCACACTCGGCGAGGGCAAAAACAGCATCTTGAATACCGCGCACCAAAGGGTCCCGAGAAAAACACCGGTCGAGTGCTTGCAATCCACTCAGGGAGTCACTGCATATGACAAATGACTCCCCAGGGCAGGAGGAAAGGTGAGCGAGTGCACGATAAAGGGCAACCAGCTCCGCAGTGAAAACACTGCTCCACAAGGCAGGGATTGCTGCTCAACGTAGTCGTCGTGGATGAAAGCAAACGCAGTGCGTCCATCGACCACAGAACCATCGGTGTAGACTACATCTGCATCGCGAAACGAGGCAAGAAGAGCCAGGAATTGTTGACGAAGACTGGCAGGTGGAACGGAGGACTTTGAGTCGCAGGACAAATCCAAGCAAAGCCGCAAGCGAGGGAGGGACTTAAGATACGGTAAAAAAACAAAAAGTAAACAGGAGCTTTCAGATGGATCTCACCATCTGTCACAGTATCCCAGCAGACAGATTAAAATCAACAACGAAGTGGGAAATCTTTCATTTTTAATTCGTGGGGAAGCTTCCAGTTATTTCATGGGACGCAACGCGGTATAAAAACTCAGGACTGGTTTTGGCAGGGAGTTTTATGGTAATGAAGATGTGCAAGAACAGAAGCATTAGGTAACAGATATTTTAGAAACTAAGTCATATTCCCACTTCTAGCTAGACGCAACGTAATCAGACACAAGGGCAATTAGCTCTGTTCCGCGGAAACTATAATTCTGAAGTAAGCGTCTGCTGTAGCAGAAGATATCGGAGAGGAAACTTCATATTTGCAATACGGTCGTAGCGTGTTGTCAGAGATATATGTCTTGTCTCAAAGCCTGACGATCTCCAGTCGCCGGCCGGTGTGGCCGTGCGGTTCTAGGCGCTTCAGTCTGGAACCGCGTGACCGCTACGGTCGCAGGTTCGAATCCTGCCTTGGGCATGGATGTGTGTGATGTCCTTAGGTTAGTTAGGTTTAATTAGTTCTAAGCTCTAGGCGGCTGATGACCTCAGAAGTTAAGTCGCATAGTGCTCAGAGCCATTTGAGCCATTTTTGATCTCCAGTCAATTAAGGTGGAGAAATTAATTTATTGTTGTATGCGCCAAATTACAGTAAATGACTTGAATACATATCACCACGACAGCTGAAAATTTTATTTTACACAGTTCGTCTATACCGCCATTATCAGGGCATTACCAAGTGGCAACTGCAATTCGGCTTCCTCATTTTCAATACTGCATATACACTGACCAGGCGATAAATTCCAACCACCTGCTTAATAGTACGCTGGTCGTTCTCTGAAGGGCTACAAGCAGCGATTCGGCGTGACTCGATTTCGACAAGTCCATAGTAGGTTATCGGAGATAGGAGGCACCAGACGTGACGCAGTTTCCGTTAATTACGCGCCAGTGGTTTGTGGTCGTGGAGCTGGCACTCGGAAACGTCCAAGGACGTGTTTCATTTCTGTCAGACCAAGCGAATTTGGTGCCCAACACATCGGGAGTTCACAATTATGCTCCAAAGAATACCGCTGTACGATTTTGGTTTAGTGAAACAGACAGTGTCTTTGTGGCACACCGTTTTTGGACAGTTATCATGCTGCAGGACGTCATCTCCATTTGGGAAGACATCTGAGGTGGAGAGATGGAAGGAACACAGCCGGCCTGCATCCGTGGCGCAGTGCGTGTATCTAGTAGCCGTTCACGTAGTTGACGCCGTATCCCAACACGACCCTCGATCCGGTGTAACAAGAAACGTGATTCATCCGACCACGCGACACGTCTCCAAACCCAATCGTGATGACCTCGTAACTTGTAAGTAGGCTGCTTAGGTTTTTATGTTGGCAACGCCACGTAGCGCTCTGTATGAAAAAATCACTGACTGTGCTTTATGCAGTCTGTGGCTGATTTGCATTGTTGGAATATTTGCTTTGTAGTGTTGGGCAGTTGGATGTGAACAGCGCGTAGTGTTGGGCAGTTGGAGGTGAACAGCGCGTAGTGTTGCGCTGTTGGAGGTGAGCCGCCAGCAGTGGTGGATGGGGGGAGAGAGATGGCGGAGTTTTGAGAGCGGACGATCTGGACGTGTGTCCCTCAGAAAAAGGAAATCTGTAAGACAGGATGTCATATATATATTACGAAATTTGAATACTATTAAGGTAAATACATTGTTTGTTCTCCATCAAAATCTTTCATTTGGTAACTATGCCCATCAGTAGTTAGTGCCTTCAGTAGTTAGAATCTTTTATTTAGCTGGCAGTATTGGCGCACGCTGTGTTGCAGTAGTTTGAGTAACGAAGATTTTTGTGAAGTAAGTGATTCAGGAAAGGTATAGGTTACTGTTAGTCAGGGCCATTCTTTTGTAGGGATTATTGAAAGTCAGATTGCATTGCGCTGTCAGTTTACTGTTGATCAGAATAAGTAAAGAGAGAAATGTCTGAGAAATGTCTGAGTACGTTCAGTTTTGCTCAGCTGTTTGAAAGTAAAATAACGTAAGAGGTTTACCAGCACTGTCGTTCATAATTTTTGTAAGGGGATGTTTCAAACTCACTGCAAATATAACTGACGATATCACTGGGTCAACTTGCGACACGCACGGATAGTCTGCTGCAAATTCAGCAATCTGTTCTGAAGACATTTTTTATTGCTAATTGGGCTATGTGTTTCGAGTGTGAGAAGGTTCCGAGATATGCTTCATTCGTCATGTAAATGTAAACATTGGCATAAAAGTGCACTTTTACAACACATTTTAGATTTTTAAGAACTGACAAACATGAAAGGAGTGAAGCTTCCTGGCAGGTTAAAACTGTGTGCCGGACCGAGACTCGAACTCGGGACCTTTGCCTTTCGCGCGCAAGTGCTCTACCATCTGAGCTACCCAAGCACGACTCACGCCCCGTCCTCACAGCTTTACTTCTGCCAGTACCTCGTTGTTGCTATGTAGACATGCCAAGTTCCAAATGACGAGTTTTAGCCGTGTTTATTTTTACTTGTGACAAACCTGTTTGCAATTTTATTTTTGACAAACTTAAGTGGAATGTGTAATACACTCTCCACTAACATTTTAACTTGGCATTAGGAATGAAGGCACAATGGAACATGACGTACAACAAAAGAGTTTTACATGTCATAACCGTCCAATAAAAAAACAGCCTTGAATGCTGTCTTGACTATAAAATATTCTTTTAAACTACATAATGATTACTCCTCCTAATTTCTCGTTGCGAGAAATTCAGTCAAATGTGCTCCGAAAAAAGCGCTCTGTCACAAGTAACCACCAATCTTGCTATACAGAGCGAATAGTTCTCAGACCTCCACGTTCTGTGAATAGGCGTGGATAAGCAATACCTCGTCGCCTACTCGTGCTTTCATCGTCCCTCAACCGCTTTCCACGGACGCTTACGGTAGTAGCACGCAAACAGCCGACTAGTTTCGCCATTTCCGAGGTGCTCATTCTGAAGAGCCGGGCCGTAACAGTCTGCCCTTTCCGACAGTCGTTTAGATTAATGATTTTCCATATTTTTAGCTCTTATTTCAGCTAGAATCATTCCCAATTACTCTCAGGTTACATACTTTCCTTGCGGCGTCACATTCCCGCAAGTCACCGGGCGACATTCAGTAGCGCGGTCGTCAGTGGTCGCAATGGTGTGATCGTAAGTGTAGATGTGTGTTCAAATGTGGGTAATTCTTAAGGGACGAAACTTCTGAGGTCATCGGTCCCTAGATTTACACACTACTTAAACTAACTTACGCTAAGAACAACACACACACCCATGCCCGAGGGAGGACTCGAACCTCCGGCAGGAGAGGCCGCGCAGTCTGCGACATGGCGCCTCAAACCTCACGGCCACTCCGCGCGGCTCATAAGCGTAGCATATGAAGGTGTGTAATGAACAGCCTGGAGGAGCTAGACCCTGTGATCCGTTATCAGGGGTCCCAAAGATTCCTGAAAAAACTTTGCAAGGCAATTTATTTAGCTGACGCACACGAAATTTCAGACATTACTTTTAAATCAGGCTGTACTAACGTAATATTACGCTTTAGTGGTTTCCGTTTACTGTCTATTGTACTTTGGCTTGAGTTGTTCACAATAGACTATGCACCTCACACCAGAAATGAAACATATGGCTTATCGGTTTGTCTCTGCCCTCTGTGCTTGACCGGGCGAGGTGGCGCAGTGGTTAGCACACTGGACTCGCCTTCGGGAGGACGAGGGTTCAATCCCGCGTCCGGCCATCCTGATTTAGGTTTTCCGTGATTTCCCTAGATCACTTCATGCAAATGCCGGGATGGTTCCTTCGAAAGGGCACGGCCGATTTCCTTCCCCATCCTTCCCTAATCCGAGCTTGTGCTCCGTCTCTAATGACCTCGTTGTCGACGGGACGTTAAACACTAATCTCCATCTCCTCCTCCCTCTGTGCTTAGATCACGCGCAGCCGCAATAGAGACGAGTTTTGCCAATGGCCTCCTTCTCTCTATGAATCGTCAGTTGTCGGTTAGCTGTTCACAAGATGTGAGTATCTCAGTGTTTGGGGGGATTTGTCCCGTGCAGTCAGTGCCTGTGTTAGTCCTCTTTTGTACACAACCACTCACATACGGCACCTAACAACACTAGCAGTGGGGGGGGGGGGGGGGGGGTGTACAAAGTATTTCGGGAGTACGCTGCAAACAGTGCAGTAGTTGTCGCAATGATGATAAGGAGCGACTTATCTGACGTCTAAAAGGACATGATCATTAGTTTCCGGGACAAGGATGGGAGCATTTCAAAAATGGTTCAAATGGCTCTGAGCACTATGGGACTTAACTGCTGTGGTCATCAGTCCCCTAGAACTTAGAACTACTTAAACCTAACTAACCTATGGACATCACACACATCCATGCGAAAGGCAGGATTCGAACCTGCGACTGTAGCGGTGACGCGGTTCCAGACTGTAGCGCCTAGAACCGCACCGTCACTCTGGCCGGCTGGGAGCATTTCCGAAACGGCTAAGTTCGTAACCTGTTCGTATGCTGCCATGATTGAAGTATACTGCGCATGGCAAAAATGCTGCTATCTAAAACCGGAGCCGAGGCAACCACGGTGCACCACAGGTCATACACTCCTGGAAATTGAAATAAGAACACCGTGAATTCATTGTCCCAGGAAGGGGAAACTTTATTGATACATTCCTGGGGTCAGATACATCACATGATCACACTGACAGAACCACAGGCACATAGACACAGGCAACAGAGCATGCACAATGTCGGCACTAGTACAGTGTATATCCACCTTTCGCAGCAATGCAGGCTGCTATTCTCCCGTGGAGACGATCGTAGAGATGCTGGATGTAGTGCTGTGGAACGGCTTGCCATGCCATTTCCACCTGGCGCCTCAGTTGGACCAGCGTTCGTGCTGGACGTGCAGACCGCGTGAGACGACGCTTCATCCATTCCCAAACATGCTCAATGGGGGACAGATCCGGAGATCTTGCTGGCCAGGGTAGTTGACTTACACCTTCTAGAGCACGTTGGGTGGCACGGGATACATGCGGACGTGCATTGTCCTGTTGGAACAGCAAGTTCCCTTGCCAGTCTAGAAATGGTAGAACGATGGGTTCGATGACGGTTTGGATGTACCGTGCACTATTCAGTGTCCCCTCGACGATCACCAGTGGTGTACGGCCAGTGTAGGAGATCGCTCCCCACACCATGATGCCGGGTGTTGGCCCTGTGTGCCTCGGTCGTATGCAGTCCTGATTGTGGCGCTCACCTGCACGGCGCCAAACACGCATACGACCATCATTGGCACCAAGGCAGAAGCGACTCTCATCGCTGAAGAAGACACGTCTCCATTCGTCCCTCCATTCACGCCTGTCGCGACACCACTGGAGGCGGGCTGCACGATGTTGGGGCGTGAGCGGAAGACGGCCTAACGGTGTGCGGGACCGTAGCCCAGCTTCATGGAGACGGTTGCGAATGGTCCTCGCCGATACCCCAGGAGCAACAGTGTCCCTAATTTGCTGGGAAGTGGCGGTGCGGTCCCCTACGGCACTGCGTAGGATCCTACGGTCTTGGCGTGCATCCGTGCGTCGCTGCGGTCCGGTCCCAGGTCGACGGGCACGTGCACCTTCCGCCGACCACTGGCGACAACATCGATGTACTGTGGAGACCTCACGCCCCACGTGTTGAGCAATTCGGCGGTACGTCCACCCGGCCTCCCGCATGCCCACTATACGCCCTCGCTCAAAGTCCGTCAACTGCACATACGGTTCACGTCCACGCTGTCGCGGCATGCTACCAGTGTTAAAGACTGCGATGGAGCTCCGTATGCCACGGCAAACTGGCTGACACTGACGGCGGCGGTGCACAAATGCTGCGCAGCTAGCGCCATTCGACGGCCATCACCGCGGTTCCTGGTGTGTCCGCTGTGCCGTGCGTGTGATCATTGCTTGTACAGCCCTCTCGCAGTGTCCGGAGCAAGTATGGTGGGTCTGACACACCGGTGTCAATGTGTTCTTTTTTCCATTTCCAGGAGTGTAGATGACATATGTACGACGGCCGCGCAACTATTAAGCAACTGATTGCCCAGACGAACCAAGGGGCGCCAGCAATGTCTCCACAATGACCGTTGAGCGAACGCTGCTGTTCCTGGGGGACGTAGGCTGAAATTTGCACACCAGTGCCGCAACTGGACATCCAGTGAGCGTCGACAGGTGGCATTTCCAGGTTAATCACTTTGTATGCTCTGTAGCACAGACGGCCTCTGGCGTGTACGGAGTGCAACGTCTGAAAGCAAACACTCTGCGTGCAATATGCCTGGGGAATGTTTTGGTGACATTCCCTGGGTGATCTCGTCATTCTGGAAGGCACAAGGGATCAACACAAGTATGTACCTACCACTGGGGACCGAGGGTAGATGCATTTTGTTTTTCCTCGGCATCACCATCACACAGCTCGCACTAAACGTGCGTGGTTCAAAGAGCACCAGGACGACGTTGCGTACTTCCTTGGCCACCGACCTACCCAGATTGAAACCCCCTAGAGAATCTGAGGGATTACCTCGATCGGTCCTTAGATCCATATCCGAGAAACCAAGAGGAGATGGCCACGTCACTTGAGTCGGTATGGTTCCACATCCCTATCGATACCTTCTAGAACCTCACTGACTCTTTCTGCACGTTTCGCCGTGGTTTAGGCTGCAAAAGGTGGTTATTCAGGCTTTTGACAGGTCCTTACTGTGACTGGACAGTGTAACTGTTCCTATGATCCAATCCAATCAATTGTGATTCTCATATTTACATCGAATTTTCTATCTGCTTATACGGTTCTGTATGTGTAATACGTGCATAGTCATGCAACTTTTAGATGCATTTTTTTCCTATGACGAATAGAGTATTTTCTCTCTTGTCTTTCCAACTTCCATATAAATTTGTTTCTTAAAGTTCGCGACATTTACGTAATTTTTTGTCTCTGATCGCAATGATACTTGATATTTCTATCGAACTTGCCAATTGTGGAAAATGAAAAGAAAAAAGAAACAGTTGTGTCAAAATATAATCCTTCAAAAAGATAAAAAAATGTTCAAATGTGCGTGAAATCTTATGGGACTTAACTGCTAAGGTCATCAGTCCCTAAGCTTACACACTACTTAACCTAAAGTATCCTAAGGACAAACACACACACCCATGCCCGAGGGAGGACTCGAACCTCCGCCGGGACCAGCCGCACAGTCCATGACTGCAGCGCCACCGACCGCTCGGCTAATCCCGCGCGGCCCTCAAAAAGATAGAGAACTTTAATTACACTCAGTAAGGCATTAATTTCATTTACATGATAACAGACATGAAGAATGGGATGAGAGTATGTATTACTTTTATTTTTGGAACGACGTTACCCACAGAAGAATTGGAATATTTAGTTAGAGGAGCTGATTTGACCTTCAATTGTCTAAGCCTCAGTGGAGGCATCAGTGAAGTAAACACAAGCTGGCTGTCAGAGCGGGCCAACGAGGCCGGCAGCGGATATTTGGGACGGTAACGGGCACCATTACCATAACACGTTTTGTCTCGCGCCACCTTTCACTGCTCCCATTCGCTGTGCGTCCGCCGAAAGGGGTCGGGAGAAAAACTTTGTTATTCAGATCTCAGGACAGGGACTTACCTCATCTTCCGCAAAACAATTGGGAAGCAGGAACAGTCGTTTGCAGAAAAACACTGAGCTGTGTGTATTGACAGTGGAAATACTTTTGCCGGCCGGTGTGGCCGTGCGGTTAAAGGCGCTTCAGTCTGGAACCGCGTGACCGCTACGGTCGCAGGTTTGAATCCTGCCTCGGGCATGGATGTGTGTGATGTCCTTAGGTTAGTTAGGTTTAATTAGTTCTAAGTTCTAGGCGACCGATGACCTCAGAAGTTAAGTCGCATAGTGCTCAGAGCCATTTGAACCATTTTTTTGGAAATACTTTTAGAGAAGACACGAGATATTCACTTGAGTACGTCGAAATTAGTTCCTCACTTTTTTGAATATGCATCCTTTGTTACGACCTACTGCGAGCAAAACAGGTTCACATACGCAAAATTAAAAACTGAAAAAAAATCTGTAGCACGTACTGTTAAAGAAATCGTTATGAGCAAAGGAAAAAGCGAAGATAATTTTCCTCACAGACTTCTAGGCTCATCTGAAGTTCGTTCCGATTGTGTGAAAGAAAAATTAACGCACAAAACATTTCTAGAGTAGAGAAGGTGCGGAACACAGCATAGAAAGAGGGGGCGTGGCAGGTGCAGACACCCGAACAAACTTTTTGATAGTATACTTCTAGCCAGAATTCGATTATGAAACTTGGCTATGTTACTCTTAAACAATCAGTCTAACAAATTACGCAATTAAAAAAATTAGAAGTTTTTCGCAATTTTGCCCTGCATGTATCGTGAGAAAATTCTCAAAACAAAATAATTATAGATGCGTTGAAGAAAAGCCGCCTTATGGTTCTCGAGAGAGAATAAGATTAATTATGAGTATTAATGTTGATTCACTAATAGAACAATCGCACTTGTGGCTCCGGTTGATTTTTGTTTTGTTTTGTTTTCCTTCAACAATGTTACTGTTCTTACTCTTTGAGGGGTGGTCAAAATGTTTCCGTTGAGGCCGCACAGTCCAGAATTTGTATGCCAATCAGGCAAAATCACCGTGAGCTAAGGCAATCATACCACCGACGAACTAGGTTGAAGATCCCCATTCGATAATACACTGTGCCCTGCTACATGAAGAAGTGTCCATAGCTGCCTGCTGGGAATACTCGTCCGACAGGTATCGTAGACGTTTGAAGGCCTTTTTTTAGGGATCGAAAGCGTAGTAATCGTATGGGTAGATCAGAACTATAGGACGGGTAGTCTAGTTTCTCTCACTTGAGCTATCGTAACTTACGCGTTAAGACAGTTGCGATACGGGGACGAGTGTTATCACGAAGCAGCAACATCCCATATAGTAGTTTTCAGGGACGTTGCTCCTTAACTGCGCGCCGTAATTTCTTCAGCTTTACGCGTTACCGTTCCCCAGAGACGAGGTTCTTTGAAATCAATAAGCAGTGGGCCCTTGTAACCAAAGATGCGCATCACTTTTCCAGCAGATGACTGCTGCTTGGCGCACCATTCCACAGAGATGGTTTTCGGCAGACGTACTGCCCCACACACATTCCTTCATTCTCCGATGGATGGCTACCGATATTTGTCCTTCGGCAGCCAAGAAAAGAATATCAGCATGTTGGTGTGTTTGAACGCATTTGGTAATCACATCACTGTAGTTCACGTTTCTACAACTACCGCACGCACGTCGGAAAGACACGAATGCCACGCTAATCCTTAGCATGTATGTCGGTGTTTGTATACCAGCATCGGGGTTGCATATACACTGCAACAACAGCTTAAAAAGGAAACTTTTTGATCCCCCCCGTATACTTCCGTTCGCAAAGATTCTGTACAGTCCACATCGAAGCAGGAATTCGGTGTCTCTGCACCACTGCTCTGTTCTAGGATTTCGTTGCAGAAGAAAAGACAATTATTTGTGATGCGACCAGTTGTGTGCACGCAAAGAAGTCGAGGAGCACTTGGGAAGATCGGGACGGCTCGGAAGCCGGACAAAGACAGACACGGAGCCTGACAAAAGATTGGGTGGCGCACGTGTCTTGCAGTGCCGCAGAGGGGCGGGGGTGAGGCAAAGCGAGGCTTGGCTTGTGCAGAAGAAGGCAAGGCTTGAGTTTCAGCGGCGTCTTTGTGCGGCCTCCTTTCATGTCAGCCGCTGTGGCGCCGCGGAGCACCGCTGTAGATTTTCCGACACGAAGATGGCGGCTCTATGCGCTGCTGCTTACACGCACATACACGCACGCACACACACACACACACACACACATACACACAATGCTGAGGGAGACCACCACGTACGATCGTACAGAGTCTCTCTCTCTCTCTCTCTCTCTCTCTCTCTCTCTCTCTCTCTCTCTCTCACACACACACACACACACACACACACACACACACACACACACACATACACACACACACTCATTGTGATATCCCTCACATCCCTTGATCCCTTGGGGACTTAGTTCAGTGATGAAGTAAAGATCGATTCACTCTTGACGGAACGGACCGGGGCGTCAACATCAAGGTTTACGAGAACAAAGTTTTAACGTTGACTTTGGTGGGCGAAGGGATGAGTTTGCTTCGTGTGTTAACAACAAAACCTATTCTCGCCGCGTTCATCCCGAGTTACAGTACTCCGTTTCATCCTTTTCTGACTTCTTAGTCTTTATTTTACTAGCTGTTGTGTTTTCGTGACGCTTTGAAATAGTTCTGTCATTACTTGGATTTTTTTTTTTTTTTTGAAGAGCTTTCTTTAACAGAAGAAGCCAATATCTAAAAGCGACAATTATTTAACTTTTACAAATCCTGGACAAAGAAAAAGCCTAGCCTGCGCATAAGTAATTTTCATTGAGCTGTAAAAAAGTCATGTCTATCGAAGGAGGAAAGAAACAGTTGTTGGTGCTTAAAAAAATTGGCCCGATGCTGGTATAACTCACGCTCTGAGGGTTCCGTATAAACATAATTATATATATAGACAGTCCATCAATTCCGGAAGCCGCGAATATCGACGATTTTTGCCTTTAACGGTATTGATACCGGCATAGTATCAGTCTCGGCAATTCTAAAACTTTCGAGAATCTTTTAAGGTCTTATAAATAATGGTAAAAGAAATATTATTTTCGAGTGATATAATTAAAATTTAACATTTTCTCGTTTTCTTCCTTTATATGCACTGCGAATTCTTGCTTCTTACCAGATTTCATGATTTTGACTCAACGTGAAGTACCGTACAGGTATATATCAAAATATATGCATAAATGTCCGTATACGTACACCACCAAGGCATCATAGGCCGTGGCCGTGCGGTTCTAGGCGCTTCAGTCTGGAACCGCGTGACCGCTACGGTCCGTGAGCAAAGATCCATGCGTCTAGGGTAGAAAGCCGGCGATGACCAGTCACGTAGCGCCCCTTGCTGGCGCCCGCTTTTTGCGCTCACCCCGCAAGCGAGTGCGACCGAGTGTCGTTTCCGAGCAGTCCATTAAGCCGAAAGCTGGTGGCTATGATCTGATGCTTAGGAAGCGGCTATGAATCCGAAACAGCAACGATTAGCCAATTTTGATAAACGTGCCTGCAGTTACTGTCTGTTCATCCCCAACCCTCTCCCCTTCCCAACAGAGAGAAATCGCTGTCGGCGTTTCCTTGTCATACATAATGTCCCATTCAAGCGACTGCTGATAGGAAAAAAAATTCGTTATAACAAAGAATGAATGTAGTATTAGCTATAAGAACTTCGCGGTAGTTGTGTAATGTTTAAATGACGACTAGCTTGCTCCTCTTCTATGTTTCACCCATTAGGCAACTTACTGCCTGTTAAGTCTGTTAGGCTACCTAGGTCACTTTTCTCTTTGTTTCGTGCTTCGACTGGCAGCCTTCTTCAATCTGTTATTAGTAGACGTTCGCATCATATTATTCTGTTTTGTTTTCTTTTTTTTCCAGCTTTTCCTGTAGGCTAGCTGCATTTAATTCTTTTTTAATATCAACATGTTACTTCTGTCCTTTCTGTTAGGTGATTTGGCAACTCTTAAAATTTTCACAACTCCACGTTGACTATGGTCCACGACCAGAGTTAGTTGTCACTTCTTGGCGGAGTGTCAACGTTCAGAAACTGTCAACTTTCAGAAACTTCAAGAGAGATTTTAAATCGCCAAACAGCCATACGGCTGTGACATATGTGTTTCATTTGGTCTGATTTTGCTATCATATACTCCTACAATGATGAACTACATGTCACTTGTCAATAGTATCTTTTCCCTGACGGTGTTATGTATTTTTCCGGCAGGGTATGCCATATTAAGTTCTCATAGTCTTCCACGGTAAATGCTATTAACAAAGACATTGACAGGAAATTCTGCTTATAATTAGCAAACAAGAGACTAAATTATTAAATTAGTTCAGTACTTCATTTTATCCTTTTATGCTGATTCGTAAAGCATCGAAATCATTCTGCTATATTCGTGTGTAAATTGTTTGCTGTCCGTGTAAACGTTGCTACTCTCCATCCTTCCTTACATCTGTGCTACGAAGCAGATATTAGAGCAACTTTCTAAGAAAATTCCAAATAATTCTTATTGAACGAATTGTTGGTGAAATTTCATAGAACGCTTGACTATTTTGTCTATTTTCCTAGCAATCGGCTGGGAACCGGAAGAGAAATAAATACAATTCGATATCTCATTCTTCTTTCTTCGTTTAGCTTCCATGCTTGCTGTGGCATTCATGCTTCCGTGTTGCCGCTCGTTCATTCAATATAGGTGATGCCTGGATATAAAAAAATGTTTTATTTACTTCAAACGTTGGTTCTGTAGATGGCTTTAATGTACTAAGTGATTACGTCGTAAGATTCTATTATGAGAGCTAGTCTATTGTGACAGGCAGAAATTTATTTTGGAGAGGGGAATGAACTTTACACTGCCCCCCTTAGTTGTGGTTCTTATCATTATCGTGATGGTGACATTTTAACCGCACCTGCAGTTATGATATGCTAATTCCCAGTGAGTGAATTACCTATTTCTAGACTCTCGCTTGAGGTAACCAAGAATAACCGAGGTACCGATGTAATTGGCACCTTCGCTTCGAAGGATACGCTAGCATTAACCATCCTAATGGCTTCAGTCACTACTTCACAAGCCAATGCGCTCGACTTTCTTTTATCTTTTTACTGTCATTTACGTACGCTTCAGGGGTTGTGTAGAGTGTGCGACTTGTGAAAAGGAAATTGTTAGGAGACTTGGTTTTGATTTATGACAGCATTTATGGTAATCGGACACGCATTAGCCTTTCGCTCCCGCGATCGGCAGGGACCGTCGACAAAATGCTGACCAATTTCTGAAGACCTAACTCCCGCTAGTGATACAGTCATTAGTAAGATATCTGCACGGCAGAAGGAAAATCACAGTTGTCCTTCGTAGTGTTCGATAGCGAGATTTATCATCTTAGACGTGTTTCAAACACAACGTGCGCATTAAATATTCAAACACGATGTAACTCACACCAGGTTCGTAATTAACTTTCCAAAATTTCTGTGTCTGTATTTAATCATAACGCTGTATCAAAAATACTCTATGTTGGCCTCTCATACGGTGAAATACACCAGCGGAAAGTGTAAATTTTCTCTATGGAACATTATGTCGAACTTGGGTCTCTTCATTAAGTTTACTATTTCGCTTAAATATTCCCTGACTTGTTACCATTCCCTTGTGTTTCTCGTCTCGCGTACCACGATTTAACAATGTTGAGTCTCAGCCCACACCTGACAACAGTTGATTTTCTATTCTGCACTTGACAGTAAACAACGTCTTTGCTTTATGCAACATCTATGAAAATGTCCTCACTAACATATAACAGGTCACTGAATAGCCTCAAGAGTCTTCTCACTAGTTTTTCCACATGAAAGGATAGTAAAAGAGTCAACGACTTCTGTACTTCAAATGGTATCTTTTGCATCTGTTGTTTTGCTTTCATTACTTTAGAACTAAGGAAAGTAAGGAAAACAAAATTCCTTGGTTCTACATCTACATCTACATCTACATCTACATCTACATCCATACTCCGCAAGCCACCTGACGGTGTGTGGCGGAGGGTACCTCTATCGTTTCTGCTCTCTATTCCAGTCACGTATTGTTCGTGGAAAGAAAGATTGTCGGTATGCCTCTGTGTGGGCTCTAGTCTCTCTGATTTTATCCTCATGGTCTCTTCAAGAAATATACTGCTTGACTCCTCGGTGAAGGTATTTTCTCGAAACTTCAACAAAAGCCCATACCCAGCTATTGAGCCTCTCTCCTGCAGCGTCTTCCACTGGAGTTTATCTATCATCTCCGTAATGCTTTCGCGACTGCTAAATGATCCTGTAACGAAGCGCGCTGCTCTCCGTTGGATATTCTGTATCTCACCTATCAATCCTATCTGGTACGGATCCCACACTGGTGAGCAATATTCAAGCAGTGGGCGAAGGAGTCTACTGTAACCTACTTCCTTTGTTTTCGGATTGCATTTCCTTAGGATTCTAGGATTCTTCCAATGAATCTCAGTTTGGCATCTGCTTTACCGACGATTAATTTTATATGGTCATTCCATTTTAAATCACTCCTAATGCCTACTCCCAGATAATTTATGGAATTAACTGCTTCCAGTTGCTGACCTGCTATATTGTAGCTAAATGATAAAGGATCTTTCTTTCTATGTATTCGCAGCACATTACAGTTGTCTACATTTTCAATTGCCATTCCCTGCACCATGCGTCAATTCGTTGCAGATCCTCCTGCAATTCAGTGCAATTGTCCATTGTTACAACCTCTCGATATACCATAGCATCATCCGCAAAAAGCCTCAGTGAACTTCCGATGTTATCCACAAGGTCATTGATGTATATTTTGAAAAGCAACGGTTCTACGGCACTCCCCTGCGGCACACCTGAAATCACTCTTACTTCGGAAGACTTCTCTCCACTGAGAATGACATGCTGAGTTCTGTTACCTAGGATCTCTTCAGTCCAATCACACAATTGGTCTGATAGTCCATATGCTCTTACTTTGTTCATTTAACGACTGTGGGGAACTTATTCTTCCTTCACTTCATCGCGTAATGTGTTCTGTCTCTCCGTACCTACCCCACATCAGATATCCTTAGTAATCTGTGATTCATATTTCTGTCCCGCAGTTTCTTCCTCCTTTCCTCCGAATCGAACTCCACGTGCCCAATAAGACTTTTGATGCTCATCTAATTTTCAGCACACGCACTGTTGTCCCATGAAATGCACGTTCTGTAAGTGTTTTCCAGCTCTGAGTCAGCTGGGCAGTGAGTTGCTAAACAGTTGCACGTCTATTCACCCGTTCTTATCTCTGCAGCCGTCGTTGATCGCTGTCATCTATGACCGTGTTGCCCGCAGCTCGTGGTCGTGCGGTGGCGTTCTCGCTTCCCACGCCCGGGTTCCCGGGTTCGATTCCCGGCGGGGTCAGGGATTTTCTCTGCCTCGTGATGGCTGGGTGTTGTGTGATGTCCTTAGGTTAGTAAGGTTTAAGTAGTTCTAAGTTCTAGGGGACTGATGACCATAGATGTTAAGTCCCATAGTGCTCAGAGCCATTTTTTTTATGGCCGTGTTGCACTACAGTTGCCTCGGCCCGAGTTTTATCCAATCATTATACCAACACACAAAACGTTTACAAACTTTGCCCTTTCGGAAATGCTTACACCTTTGGCCCGAAAGCCAATGATCACCTCTGTTAAATTGCTCCGCTTCCGCATTACGACAACGATTACACTACAACCTGTCGTCAGTGAGTATGTAACAATAATAACCTATAATAATTTTTTTCCTTATGAATTTAGATAAAATTTTTCTTTCTGAATTTATGTAAAATAATATAAGTAATGTTTTGAATTTCTTTTTCTTTTCGTGTCATGTTAAAGAAACTGTAAACAACTTTTGAAATGAATGTTATTATTTGTGTTAGATTTCAAGCCATGTAATAACCAAAGGAAAGTGTATTTAATGTTAAAACTATGGTATGATGTGAAAATTGTAATTTATACACTTGGTCCATACGTAGGTAATGCATTAGGATATGTGTAGTAGGAAACCTGTGGTGAATACCCTACCTGTAGGGGAGCGGGAAAAGGTGGATGCAGGCGAGCGCGGGAAAAAGCACACTGGCGCGGTTCGGCACAACGGGCTCAATAAAACAGTAGGAGTTGGGCATCGGTCAGAGGAACATGTACTGTACCGAGGAGGCTATCCAGGAAAAGTGGATCCCATTGAGCCTCGGATGGGCCGATTCCGACGACTACTTGGCATGGCTATTTCCTCAGGCACAAAACTGGAAAGATTACGACGCTAAGAAGAAGGAAAGTGCCGATACTGTGAGAGTCTTAGCCGTGCTTGTATGTGTGCTGTGCTGCCCGCTATCTCGCTGCCCGCCATCCGCCGCACCGACGTGCACAGGTCAAACATTTATTTCATCTTTAGAAGTGTATCTGTGTGGACCAGTGTCGAAACTGTTTCTAACTGTTCAATAATAACGTGACTTTTACCAGAATTGCCTTAGCCGTTACTCATCCTTAGCACTGACCTAGACAGGATCCTTACCACATATTGTGCAACCCGAGTATCCTGAACTGAAAGTTTACAGTTAGTATTAAATTATCTGTAGACCAATCTAAGCTATAAAGAAGTTCAAAGTTAGGTGTGTTAATGCAAATGTTAGTAAAGAACAACAGTGTGATTAAATTGAAAGATAAATTTTGAATTGAGCTAGCGATGTTATTTAATTAATGTGTGACAGAAATAATGACAATTAATTAATCCAGAAGCGAAACAAAAGAGTAGTTATCGACAGATTGATAATTTTGAGTGTTAATTTCCTTTCAGGACTTAATAGTTTCAATATAACGACCGTAACAGTTTCAGGGCCCCCCCCTTCTCTTGCCCATTCTTGCACATCTTGAAGTGTACTGATCAGATTAGAACAGTAAAGTTAATTTCTATATCAAACCTAAGTATATTAGTGTTTTTTTTTTCAATTTTAACAGTGAAATTGTTTGTGTGCTTTCAAAATTGCTAATTCTAGGGTAACCTATGCCCGATTTCAGTCTGATCAATATACAAATGCAGTTCGTAGTAATCATTGCTGTGTGGTGTTGTGTAATTTTAACTCGTCCAAATTAGTACAAAAGAAGAAAACTTTAGTTCAGTAGATTCTTTCTGGTTCCTAACTTTGTCTTATAACGCAACAGTCTTATGTGTTGTTATGCTTGTACATGCACACACTTGTACAGGGAAAAACTCATTCAATGCCTAATTAGGCTGGCGACCGAATTATTAATCATTGGTAATATCTACTGTGTGTACTTCTTGTCCATGAGAACGCGTAATTGTATTTTACATTTGCTTGACGCATCACTGTAGTTACTGACTGAGTATAAGTCCGATCTTGCTTCCATTAGGTACACGCGGTCAATTTATGTACTAAAATCCTTGTTTGCAAGGTGAAGCCCGTGAACTTATTACAGTACAGGCTTTATAGAGCTAACGCACGTCCGACAGGGCGGTAGTGTTACAAGTAGTTAGTTATTGCACGTTCACGTCCAACACAGGCGGTGGTGACCTTGTGTGACTGGACCGTGTACCTGCGTAAATTGCCCAAAACGGGCAATTGAAATATCGTGCAGAGAAATGGGGCTAAAAAAGCCGGCAGAGCAGACGAAAGCACAGCGTCTCCCTTGCTGGCTTCCGCGGCAGCCTGACGTCGGTAGGCGACAGCTGCGGGTAGCCGCCTGCGACTCCGCAGAACTGCGCGACGTAATTACTGCGGATCCGCGGCGACTGGCCGACTGAGGCTGTGCTGGCTGGACTAATTGCCGCGCACTGCGTGGGCCCCGCCGCGCCTCGGCGCAGGGCAGCCTGCGTCTGCCGGCACACAGGCGACGTCATCCCGCCCTGTAATTGCCTCTGTCTCTCATTCGGCGCCCTCTGGCCGCGCTGGTACACAGCGCTGCCGCTCTCGTGACCCTCGGACTGACTCTCAACGCTGCAGACAATTATTTGACTTCTGCGGCTACCGTGTAACCGGCAGTTTGCAAAATGATGGAGCGACAGATTGTACAAAAAATGTCGCAGTTCAGTCCACGCTTGCGTGTCGTCTGGTCACGCCACACAAAGAACCGCGACTGAACATTCGAATAATCCTTACACGTAAAGTAATAAAAGTATCACGAATCTGAAGATGGCTCAAATACTGGCATTTATCGTTCGGTGTACAGTGTACGTTTCCACGCAGAAAATTGTTACATACTGTACCTACAGCAGTTACTGTCGCTAATACTGATATCCAGCGCCTCGCATGTGACATAACTAGGGTAACTGGTGCCCAGGGCAAACTTCGCGCTCTTCCCACTCCGTCCCCACTATCACCAATTGTCCTCTCCCCACTTTCTTTATGTTTAATCCCTTCTCCACCCCTTCCTCCACCCGACTTTGCTAGTTCGCTATTATTATTATTATTATTATTTTGAGTCATCAGTCTCCTGACTAGTCTCATGCGCCCCGCCACGAATTACTCTCCTGCGCGAACCTTTTCATCACAGAATAACACTTGCAGCTAAGGCCTCAATTTATTTGCTGGATGTATTCCAGTCTCCGTCTGCCTCTACAGTTTTTGCCCTCCACAACACCCTCTAGTACCGCTGAGGTTATTCCCTAATGTCTTAACATATGTCCTCCCATCCTATCCCGTCTTCTTGTTAGTTTTCCATATGTTCCTTTCTTCATCGATTGTGCAGAGGAATTCCTCACTCCTTATCTTATCAGTCCGCCTAATTGTCGGCATTCTTCTGTAGCACCACGTCTCAAACGCTTCGAGATTCTTTTCTGTTTCGGTTTTACCACTGTCCGTGATTCAAGACCATACAGTACAGTGCTCCAAACGTACATCCTCAGAACTTTCTTCCTCAAATTAAAGTCTGCGTTTGAAACCAGTAGACCGCTTTTGGCCAGGAATGCCCTCTTTGCGTGTGTTTTTTACATCCTACTTGCTACGTCAATCACAGCTTATTTTCCTTCCAAGGTCTACTTCGTGACCTCCAGTTTTAAGGTTAAATTTTGTGGCTGTGTTCATTTCTACCACTTCAATACTTTTGTCTTTCTTCGATGTACTCTCAATCCATATTCTGCACTCATTGGGCTATTCATTCAATCCAGCAGCCCTTGTGATTCTTCTTCATTTTCACTGAGGATAGCAATGTCATCAGCGAATCTTATCATTGACGTCCTTTCACCCTCTATTTTACTCCCACCCTTGCCCCTTTATTTATTTCTGTCATAGCTTCTTCGATGTACAGATTGAATAGCGGAGGCGAAAGACTGCATCCGTGTCTCACGACCCCCCTTAACCGAGCACTTCGTTCTTTGTCGTCCAGTCTTTTTCATCTTTCTTAGTTCTTGTTCACACCGTATATCACCACTTTTCCTGCAGCTTACTCCTATTTTTTTCATTATTTTCAACGGTTTGCACCATTCGACATTGTCGAACGCTTTTTCTAGGTCGACGAATTCTATGAGCGTGACTTGATTTCTCTTCCGTCTTGCTTCTGCTATCAAACGCAACGCGAGAATCGCCCTCCTGTGCCTTCACCTTTCCTAAAGCTATTTTATTGCGTCAGTAAAGCAAATCACCATGCGCAGTGGAATCTCATTTATCCGATCGAGTGAGATAGCACAGTGCGCAGCACGTTGCCGTCGCATTTGTATGACGACCGTTCAGATCACCGTCTTGTCATTCAAATTTAAATTTTGCGTGAGTTCTTTAAGTCGCTTAAGGAAAATGCCAGGACGGGTCCTTGGCACGGCCGATTTCCTTCCGCATCCTTGCTAATTCCAGTTTGTGTTCCGTCTCTAATGACCTCGTTATCGACGGGATGTTAAACACTTATCTCCTCCTCCTCCGTTGCGGCGAGATTTTTTCACGAAATTTCAATCACCAAATTTCTCCACATAATGCGAAAATATTTTGTTGGGGTCCACTTACATAGAGAGAAATGATCATCGCAATGAAATAGGAGAAATCGAACTCTCACGGAAAGACATGAGTGTCTGTTTTCCCGCGCGCTGTTCGAGAGTGGAGCGGTAGAGAAATACGAGTCTGCAGGTGGGTCGATGAACCCTCTGCCAGGCACTTAAGTGTGATTGAAGAGTAGTCACGTAGATGTTGTAGATACCAGCGAGATAATATGTGTCAATATACTGTACATCGTAGTTTTCGGATCGAGGAAATTTTTCTTTGTTCCGAGGTTCCTCATAGCAAGACAACGAAATTTTCGGCAAGCACAGCGAGAGATTGAGTTTCTCGCAACGCGTTTGCCTCACAATGATGAAAGCAACCGCCCGGCTGTCAGAGATACAACTACTGAAGTCGGACTTGACATAATGACGGAGAGACTTGCAAAGTGACTCAAGCAGATGTGCGTAACCTCCCGGAACCGCGGCAATTTGCATAACTTTCGTCGGCGCGAGACCTCGACCTCCGTTCGTTTTCCTCCCCGTCGTGACGTCACGCCTAATACGGGGACGCGAGCTGCGGGCAGCGTCGGCTGCAGGGTCCAGCGGCGGCCTGTCAACACGACTGCTAGAAAGCAGCGGCCGGCTCGCCGCTTCGGGAGGGAAATCGCTGTTTGCCTGTCCGGCACTGCGCTACTTCCGCGCGGCGCCGTCTCAAAAGTAGGCATTCGCCCTCACTTCCGACGCGGAGTCACAAAAGTGTCTCATCCGGCTAGGAGGGGTCCCTCAGCTGAAGACGCGTGTGACGTCAGTAAAAAATAATTTTATGCGTGTTGTTCTGCACTGTGCTTTCATCTCTGTCAATACTGTAACGTACGCTGAAGCGCCAAAGAATCTGGTATAGTCATAGGTTTTCAAATACAGAGATATGTAAACAGATAAAATATGGCGATGCGGTCGGCAACCCTTATATAAGACAAGTGTTTGGCGCAGTTGTTACACTACTGGCCATTAAAATTGCTACACCAAGAAGAAATGCAGATGATAAACGGGTATTCATTGGACAAATATATTATACTAGAACTGACTTGTGATTACATTTTCACGCAATTTGGGTGCATAGATCCTGAGAAATCAGTACCCAGAACAATCACCTCTGGCCGTAATAGCGGCTTTGATACGCCTAGGCATTGAGTCAAACAGAGCTTGGATGGCGTGAACAGTTACAGCTGCCCATGCAGCTTCAACACGATACCACAGTTCGTCAAGAGTAGTGACTGGCGTATTGTGAGGAGCCAGTTGCTCGGCCACCATTGACCAGACGTTTTCAATTGCTGAGAGATCAGGAGAATGTGCTGGCCAGGGCAGCAGTCGAACATTTACTCTATCCAGAAAGGCCCGTACAGGACCTACAACATGCGGTCGTGCATTATCCTGATGAAATGTAGGGTTTCACAGGCATCGAATGAAGGGTTGAGCCATTGGTCGTAACACATCTGAAATGTTCAAAGTGCCGTCAATGCGAGCAATAGGTGACAGAGACGTGTAACCAGTGGCAGCACATACCATTACGCCGGGTATGGCGATGACGAATACACGCTTCCAATGTGCGTTCACCGCGATGTCGCCAAACACGAGTGCGGCCATCATGATGCTGTAAACAGATACTGGATTCATCCGAAAAAATGACGTTTTGCCATTCGTGCACCCAGGTTCGTCGTTGAGTACACCATCGCAGGCGCTCCCATCTGTGATGCAGCGTCAAGGGTAAGCACAGCCATGGTCTCCGAGCTGACAGTCCATGCTGCTGCAAACGTCGTCGAACTGTTCGTGCAGATGGTTGTTGTCTTGCAAATGTTCCCATCCGTTGACTCAGGGATCGAGACGTGGCTGCACGATCCGTTACAGCCATGCGGATAAGATGCCTCTCATCTCGACTGATAATGATACGAGGCCGTTGTGACCCAGCTCGGCGTTCCGTATTACCCTCCTGAACCCACCGATTCCATATTCTGCTAACAGTCATTGGATCTCGACCAACGTGAGCAGCAATGTCGCGATACGACAAACCGCAATCGCAATAGGCTACAATCCGATCTTTATCAAAGTCGGAAACGTGATGGTGCGCATTTCTCCTCCTTACACGAGGCATCACAACAACGTTTCACCAGGCAACGTGGATCAACTGCTACTTGTGTATGAGAAATCGGTTGGAAACTTTCCTCGTGTCAGCACGTTGTAGGTGTCGCCACCAGCGCCAACCTTGTGTGAATGCTCTGAAAAGCTAATCATTTGCGTATCACAGCATCCTCTTCCTGTCGGTTAAATTTCGCGTCTGTAGCACGTCATCTTCGTGGTGTAGCAATTTTAATGGCCAGTAGTGTAGATAGGTGCCGGCCGGAGTGGCCGTGCGGTTCTAGACGCTACATTCTGGAACCGAGCGACCGCTACAGTCGCAGGTTCGAATCCTGCCTCGGGCATGGATGTGTGCGTTGTCCTTAGGTTAGTTAGGTTTAATTAGTTCTAAGTTCTAGGCGACTGATGACCTCAGAAGTTAAGTCGCACAGTGCTCAGAGCCAATTGAACCATTTTTGTGAATAAGTTACTGCTGTTACAATGGCAGATTATCAAGACTGAAGTGAGTTTGGACGTGGTGTTACAGTAGCGATGGGACACAGCATCTTCGAGGTAGCGATGAAGTGGGGATTTTCACGTACGACCGTTTCACGAGTGTACTATGAATATCAGGAATCCGGTAAAACATCAAATCTCCGACATCGCTGTGGCTGGGAAAAGATCCTGAAAGTTCGGGACCAAAGCCGACTGAAGGAATCGTTCACCGTGACAAAAGAGCAACTCTCGCACAGATTTCTACAGATTTCAATGCTGAGCCATCAACAAGTGTCAGCGTGCGAAACATTCAGCGAAACATCGCTATGGGCTTTTGGAGCCGTAGGCCCCTCGTGTACCCTGACATTGGACTATTGATGACTGGATTCATATTGTCTGGCCGGACGAGTCTCGTTTCAAATTTTATGGGCCGTCCAGGACTTTCTCTCAGCGACCACACCGTCACCGCAACGGAAGACAGCATATAGAAGGCCGAAATACTGAATTCGGTCTTCCGAAGTTACTTCACCGCGGATGATCGTAACCCTGTCCCTCCTTTCAATCGTCGTGGGAATGTCGAAATGGTAGATATCGAGATAACCGATCGCAGAACTGAAAAGCATCTACAATCGCTTAGTAGTGGAAAGGCTTCAGGTCCAGATGAGACACCTATAAGATTCTATAGAAACTATGCTAAAGAACTTGCTCCCCCTCAAGCAGTAATTTATCGTAGATCGCTTGAGCAACGGAAGGTACTTAACGACTAGAAAAAAACGCAGATCATTCCCGTTGTTAAGAAAGGCTGTAAGAGAGATCCACACAATTATACAGGGTGTTACAAAAAGGTACGGCCAAACTTTCAGAAAACATTCCTCACACACAAATAAAGAAAAAATGTTATGTAGACATGTGTCCGGAAACGCTTAATTTCCATGTTAGAGCTCACTTTAGTTTCGTCAGTATGTACTGTACTTCCTCGATTCACCGCCAGTTGACCCAATTGAAGGAAGGTAACGTTGACTTCGGTGCTTGTGTTGACATGCGAATCATTGCTCTACAGTACTAGCATCAAGCACATCAGTTCGTAGCATCAACAGGTTAGTGTTCATCACGAACGTGGGTTTGCAGCCAGTGCAATGTTTACAAATGCGGAGTTGGCAGATGCCCATTTGATGTATGGATTAGCACGGGGAAATAGCCGTGGCGCGTTACGTTTGTATCGAGACAGATTTCCAGAAAGAAGGTGCCCCGACAGGAAGACGTTCGGAGCAATTGATCGGCGTCTTAGAGAGCACGGAACATTCCAGCTTATGACTCGTGACTGGGGAAGACCTAGAACGACGAGGACACCTGCAATGGACGAGGCAATTCTTCGTGCAGTTGACGATAACCCTACTGTCAGCATCAAAGAAGTTGCTGCTGTACAAGGTAACGTTGACCACGTCACTGTATGGAGAGTGCTACGGGAGAACCAGTTGTTTCCGTACCATGTACAGCGTGTGCAGGCACTATCAGCAGCTGATTGGCCTCCACGGGTACACTTCTGCGAATGGTTCATCCAACAATGTGTCAATCCTCATTTCAGTGCAAATGTTCTCTTTACGGATGAGACTTCATTCCAACGTGATCAAATTGTAAATTTTCACAATCAACATGTGTGGGCTGACGAGAATCCGCACGCCATTGTGCAATCACGTCATCAACACAGATTTGCTGTGAACGTTTGGGCAGGCATTGTTGGTGATGTCTTGACTGGGCCCCATGTTTTTCCACCTACGCTCAATGGAGTACGTTATCATGATTTCATACGGGATACTCTACCTGTGCTGCTAGAACATGTGCCTTTACAAGTACGACACAACATGTGGTTCATGCACGATGGAGCTCCTGCACATTTCAGTCGAAGTGTTCGTACGCTTGTCAACAACAGATTCGGTGACCGAAGGATTGGGTAGAGGCGGACCAGTTCCATGGCCTCCACGCTCTGCTGACCTCAACCCTCTTGACTTTCATTTATGGGTCTTGTCTACGCAACCCCGGTACCAAATGTAGAGACTCTTCGTGCTCGTATTGTGGACGGCTGTGATACAATACCCCATTCTCCAGGGCTGCATCAGCGCATCAGGTATTCCATGCGACGGAGGGTGGATGCATGCATCCTCGCTAACGGAGGACATTTTGAACATTTCCTATAACAAAGTGTTTGAAGTCACGCTGGTACGTTCTGTTGCTGTGTGTTTCCATTCCATGATTAATGTGATTTGAAGAGAAGTAATAAAATGAGCTCTAACATGGAAAGTAAGCATTTCCGGACACGTGTCCACATAACATATTTTCTTTCTTTGTGTGTGAGGAATGTTTCCTGAAATTTTGGCCGTACCTTTTTGTAACACCCTGTAGACCCATATCGTTGACGTCAATCTATTGTTGTATTATGGAACATGTTTTATGCTGAAGAATTATGACGTTCACGGAAAATGAACAGCTCCTCTATAACAATCAACATGGATTCCGCAAACAGAGATTCGGCGAAACTCAGCTCTCTCTGTTCCTCCATGAGATCCACAGCGCAGTGGACAACGGCGCTAAGGTTGATGCCGTGTTCCTTGATTTCAGTAGGGCATTTGACACCGTCCCGCATTGCCGTTTAATGAAACAAATACGAGCTTACGGAGTATCGGAGCAGACCTGCGATTGGATTCAAGACTTTCTTGCAGACAGAACTCAATACGTCTCTCTTAACGAAACTAAATCGACAGATGTTAAGGTAATATCCGGAGTACCACAGGGAAGTGTGATAGGACCGTTGCTGTTCACAATATATACAAATGATCTAGTAGAAGGCGTCGGATGCTCTTTAAGGCTATTCGCAGATGATGCAGTTGTTTACACCAAAGTAGCAACGCCAGAAGGTAGTAAGAATTTGCAGACAGACCTGCAGAGAATTGATCAATGGTGCTGACTCTGGAAGTTGACCTTGAAAGTAAATAAATTTAACATATTGCGCAAACATAGGAAAAGAAATCCACTACTGTACCGCTACGCTATTGATGACAAACAGATGGAGACAGCGTCTGCCGTAAAATATGTAGGCGTAACTATCCAGAGCGACCTTAAATGGAATGACCATATAAAACAGATAGTGGGAAAAGCAGACACAAGACTCAGATTCATCGGAAGAATATTAAGGAAATGTAACTCATCCAGGAAGGAAGTAGCTTATAAGGCGCTTGTTCGCCCGATTCTTGAGTACTGTTCATCTATCTGGAATCCCTATCAGGTAGGACTGATAGAGGAGACAGAGAAGATCCAACGAAAAGCGGCGCGTTTCATCACGGAATCGCTTAGCTGGCGAGAGAGTATTACGGAGATGCTAAACAAACTCGACTGGCAGACGTTACAAGAGAGACATTGTGCATCTCGGAGAGATTTACTATTGAAATTTCGGGACAGCACTTTTCAGAAGAACATATTCTTCCCCCCCCCCCCCCCCAAATTCATCTCGTGTATTGACCACTAGGAGAAAATTCGAGAAATTAGAGCCAATACAGAGACTTATCAACAATCATTCTTCCCACGCACTATTAGCGAGTGGAACAGGATTGGAAGGATCATATGTACTGAAAGTACCCTCCGCCACACACCAATAGGTGGCTTGCGGAGTATGATGTAGATGTAGATGCTTTGGTACACGTCGCAGTTTCAGTAGCTGGATAGACAGTGCTAATCTTTTTATGGAAATTGTCTTGATCGAATAATTAGTAACAATGTTGACCGGTTTCATCTGCTACGCAGTCGACATCATAACTAAGAAAGAAAACCGGGAAAGACAGTAAAATATGAGACGAAGAAGTGCATGTATGTTAGAGAACACATAATGTATTCTGCTTATTACAGAGTAAGTTGTCGGGTTAATGGTCACATGACACAAACTACTTCCCGTGCTTCTGCTTACGATTTTAACGAGAGAGAGAAACTATAGTATCCGATCATTATGTAATGTGGAACTAATCTATAGGTATCACTTGATGTGGACCCGCCAGTATACAAGGAGGCCAGCATACAGATCAGCCTGTATCTGGTTTTTAGACGGTTTACTACATTCGAGTAGGTGAATACTGGTCTGGTACCCAAGACCCCCCACAGTTACATACTTCGCAGATATTTCTAAAGCGTTGTGACACGTATGGATAACATTAGATGCAGACAGATGGGGTACACAAGTTTCGCTCCTGGGGGAAGGAGAGTCTTCCGAGGGAAGGATGGGTGGGGTGTGGTCACTCTCTGCCATTAACACTGCCAAATCCACAATAAGATCTCGCCACCGCCAAGACACGGGTCTTGATCTTTAAATGGAAAATAAAATGGTGTATAAAACTTAAGGACGAAAGTAATTTTCGCATGACGCTTAACTACCAAGTAACGAAGCTCTGTGAAACGTGGACCATACATAGAAGAACTGCTGCGGTATAATATAGAACAAAGGCGTAGACAATGAGACGAACAGAAATAACACTTTGATTCAAACACCAACTGCACCGAAGTGACCACGATTCATGATGGTAAGCTGAACACTAAAAAAGATGGGGAATGGTTTTTAGAAAGGCGTGTGACCACTACGAACAGAAATGCATGCTGTGCAAGCGCTGGATGGGATTTAAGTCGAGAGAACGAGCAGGCCAGTCCATTCGCCGAATGTCCACTCGCTCTGAAAGCTTCCCTGCCTCTGCTGTTTGTCATCCGAAGAAATGGAGTCAGGTCCGAACGCTCCCCTGGAAATAATGCATCGAGGAATCTTGTTGATCATTACCATTGTGGTGGTCCTTATTTGGGGAGGAATAATGTCGCATGGGCGTACTTACATCCAGATCTTTGAACACAGTACCCTCATCAGTCAACAGGGCGATGACTCTGTACTACTTTCTCATGTGCGCCTTTTCAAGGGAGCATTCGACGCTAACTTCAAGATGACAATGTGCGGCCACACTGAACTGCACAGACAGCTCTTGGAAGGACAGTTCATTCGGTGAATGGAGTGGCCAGCCCGGTCCACCGACTTAAATCTCATCGTGCATGTGTGGGATGCGTTGGGAGGCAAGTACACAAGACCGATGACCATCCGACAGTTTTCAATCACCCTGCCACAAGAACTCCTCACTAAGCTTGTAGCCGGCGTGGGAGCGCGTTGCAGAGCATTGCCGTCTGTGGGGATCACACACACACTATTGAAGAACCATGTCCCGCCTTTTGTATAGTCTTGCGGACCATCGTAGATCGCGGCGACTTCCGTCTAATTATTGTCTTTGAACAATAGTGTTAAACAAAAGTGTTAAATTTGTTCGTCTCATTGCGTATTTCTTTCAGCTGTGATCTGTACTGTAGTGTACTGTACCATACTGTACTGTAGCAGTTCTTTCCATGTACAATCCAAGTTTCATCGAGCTGCGTTACTTGGGAGCGGCACATCTTGTAAAAGCTGCTTTCTTCTATAAGTCTGTCATACCCAGCGTATTATGACCATTATAAAATTGTCCATTAAGTAAGATATTCCTCAAAACGACAGGTTATGCATCATAATATAATTTATATATAACAAAGAAACAAATATTTAAGATGACAGTGCAACATGATCTTTCATATTAGTGCAGAGCATACATCGCAGAAGAAACGTAGTATGCTTATATCAGAGCCCATACCGTCAAATGTCATTGTGGTGTGATGCGCTATCGATATCATGTCCATATTTAGAAGTTGGCAGTAACCCATGTGACTGCACTGCCAATCTGTGGCTGGCTCCGAAACTCCTTCTTCTGCACGCGGGGCGAACGCCGCCCACGGAGCCGACTTTAAAGGACGTCGTACCGACCTCTGGTCTGTTAGGTCAGTTTTGCCTGTGCAGTTGAAGCCTTATCATTCAGTCTCTGTTTTCATTGTGAATATCGACCCGTCCTATCTCAAGGACTCACACTGGTTTGTGCTCTTGACTTCTTATTACAGTTAAGTAAAAGAAGTTTCTTAAACACTACCTGTGCATCTCATTTTGCTCACGGAACCCACTGACTCCTTGGCGCCCACCACCGGGCCTACCAACAAATTAATTGAACGTAACTACGTAGGCTTCCGTGGTCTGTGTCACTATGATTAAAATTCTTCTCGGTGTCTTACCGCGACATTCTCTGGAACACTTTAATTACAAACTGTTTAACCAACGTTTCGACCGTATCATAACGTCCTTCCTCAGGACCCTATGTCTACTAAGGGTACGGAGAGTCGAGGCCATATCATAAATATAATACGACCTACCAGAGTCTTTATTTGCAACATCAGCAATATGGAAAGTGCAATAAGACACATTACGGAAATCAAATTAACCACCCATTACCAGTACTAAAAGTACGAGGGTTGGAACTTAAATAGTGGCTACTATTTATTCACAACCGATACAAAAGAGTTATATGTTTGAACCTGTTACTGTCCTTCAAAGTAGTCACCATCGTTGTGTAGAACCCGTTGCCAGCGATGTGGAAGGCGTAGTATACTGTTAGCAGAGCCTGTTCTGCTGATGGTGCGAATGGAGCGGTCTACTGCCTGTCGAAAATCTGGAAAAGTCCTGAAGCCAATGCCACGAAGTGGTTTCTTCATCTTCGGAGTCAAATCAAAGTCACGAGGACTTAACTCGTATTAATGTTCGTTTTTGGATCATCACCTGCGACCAACTCTGCGAAAGAACCGGCAACACTTCGTGCGCAACCCACCCATCATTTTGCACAATGTCTGGGAGCATACAGTGCAAGCTGTGGCTGCTCTGTTCGGTCGATGGGACTGGGAAGTACTGTACCATCCACCATACTCCCCGGACTTAAGTCCTTGTGACTTTGATTTGATTCTGAAGATGGAAGAACCACTTCGTGGCATTCGCTTCAGAACTGTTGCAGAGATTCGACAGGCATTAGACCGCTCCATTCGCACCATCAACAGCACAGCCTCTGCTAACGGTATACAACGCCTTACACATTGCTGGCAACGGGTTCCACACAACGCTGGTGACTACTTTGAAGGACAATAACAGGTGCAAACATATAACCCTTTTGTATCGGTTGTGAATAAATAGTTGCCACTTTTTAAGTTCCAACCTACTCATTATTACTATTATTATTAATACTAAAATTAAATACACGCCCTAAAATATAGAAGGACCATCAGGGATCGAGGTAGAGGCAATTCCTTTCAATTTATTCTTCGCAACACCAGTTCCAGAGCCGCTCTTCACTTTAGTGTTTTCAATTGTCTTGGAAACCGGCAATGCCCCTCGATCACTGTAACATGTTCTCCCGTAGGGAGGCATCTGAGTGGTTTCGTTCAGTACAATTACCTGCGCTGCACCCCGAATCAGACTGGCAGGGCGACCAGAAATCAAAGAGCTTACATAGCGCTGTTAGGTCTTCCTCGGGGCCGTAAGGAAGGCAGCAGTAATAAGGTCGAAACGGTGATTAAACAATTAAATGTAAAAGTAGTGTGACTAGGGCCTTCCATCGGGTAGACCGTGAGCGGGGTGCAAGTCTTTCGATTTGACGCCACTTCGGCGACTTGAGCGTCGATGGGGAGGAGATGATGATGATTAGGACAACACAACACCCAGTCCTGAGTGGAGAAAAATCTCCGACCCAGCCGGGAATCGAACACGAGCCCCTAGAATTGACATTCTGTCACGCTGACCACTCGTCTACCAGAAGCGGATTTAAACAATTTATAATTAAAGTATTTTATACAGTGATGTGGTACCACACGAAGAAGGATTTTAATTACCAAAGTATGTCAACCATTGGTGTGGTTCTTTTTTTCCGCCTGTAAGATGTTTTACGTCGCTTGTCATTTGCACGATGGCAGCGCCGTGGTTCGGACAGAACAACACGCAACCTCGCTGTGGGCGTAGAGAGCGTTTGCAGTGGAGGAGGACTCTCAGTGTACATTAGTGAATACTGGACGCAGATTTCACAGGTTTTTGTACGGGCGGAAAACTGCCAGGGCGCACAGTTTTCATACCCCCATGTCTCCTGCAAATACGTGCGACACTTCTTTTTTAAGCGTACTGTGTAGAAACGAAGAACTCTGCTATCGAAATGAGGTTTGTAAATCCGTAAGGGCAGGGCGCCACCTTTCGGCGGGGAGCGGTGGCGCGGCCGCGGAGGCGGTGCCCGGCGGCCCGGTCCCGTCCCGGCCGCCCCTGGCGCGGGTAATTACAGGGGAGCGTTTCACGGCGGAGTGGCGCGCTGCAATTTTCTCCGCGCCGCGAGTTACGGCGTGGGCTTCGCCGCGGCTCGCACCTGCGAGATGGCGGCGCTGCCTCTGTGGCGCTCCCACGGGGCGCTACCGTGCGGCCCCATCACAGCCAGCCGGCCGCACTGTTACGCACCTCATAAGCATAAACAAGTCGCCGCCCGCGCTGCGGTGGTGCCCCGTGTCGCCGTAATCCGTTTGTTCTGGTGCGACGCGTCTCGCTGACGAGCAGCCGTGTCGTCTGCCTCATAAGAGATTGCAGCCGGCACTTATTTGCTGTCACGCCCCTTACGAGCGAAAATGGGGCCATAATTCTTGCGATGGTGACTCCACTCGTAGCGATAGCGTGAAATTAGCACCTGAAAAGTTCCTTTCGTCCATCTTCGGAGATTCCGTACCGTCGCTCAAAATCTTACAGGCCGCCAAAGCCGTAATGCAAACCTCAAGCCATCCTCTAGCGGGACGTGTTAATGTACGTCCACAAGGAGTTGGTGACGTCACAGAGTGGATTTCGGGGTCGGCGTGAAATACGGGTCCCGCAACAAACTTCTCACGCTAGTTGCGAATTCTCTGCTACATTCTCGACCAAGCGGAGAATCAGAATATCAATAAACGGGTGTAGAAGGAGGTGATAAGCGTTTAACGTCCCGTCGACAACGAGGTCGTTAGAGACGGAGCACAAATTCGGATTAGGGAACAAAGGGGAAGGAAATCGGCCGTGCCCTTTCAAAGGAACCATCCAGGCATTTCCGTGAAGCGATTAGGGAAATCACGGAAAAACTAAACTGGGAGAGCATGACGCGTTTTTGAACCGTCGTCTTTCCGAATGAAAAAAAAAAAGTTCAAATGTGTGTGAAATCTTATGGGACTTAATTGCTAAGGTCATCAGTCCCTAAGCTTACAAACTACTTAACCTAAATTATCCTAAGGACAAACACACACACCCATGCCCGAGGAAGGACTCGAACCTCCGCCACGATCAGTCTTACAGTCCGTGACTACAGCGCCTCAGACCGCTCGGCTAATCCCGCGCGGCTTCCGAATGAAATGGTACCCAATAAAGTACTGAACTTTGTCATACACTGACGTGACAAAGGTCATGGAATACCGATAAGCACATTTACAGATGGAGGTACTATTGCGTACTCTTCGGTATAAAAGGGCAGTGCATCAGCGGAACTGTCATTTGTAATCAGGTGATCCAGGTGAAAAGGTGTCGGACATGATTATGGCCGCACGACGGGGATCAAAAAATTTTCAATGCGGAACGGTAGTTGCACCTAGACGCATGGGACATTTCATTTCAGAAATCTTTAGGGAATTCAATATTCAGAGATCCACAGTATCACAAGTGTGCCGAGAAAAGCACATTTCAGGGCACTATCTCTCACCACGGCAACGCAGTGGCCGACGGTTTTCTCTTAACGGCTGAGAGGAGAGGCTTGCGTAGAGTTGTCAGTGATAACAGACAAGCAACGCTGCATGAAGTGGCTGACGAAATCAATCAGGGACGTATGACGAACCTGTTCGTTAGGGTAGTTATGCGAAATTTGGTGTTACGGGGCTATGGCAGCAGACGACCGACGCGACTGCCTTTGCTAAAACCACGTCATCGCCTGCAGCGCCTCTCCAACGGAAATTGATAGTTGAAGAGACATCATCACTGTTAAGGCAGTTAGCGAAAGCCGGTTACAGATGTTGGCCACTGATGCATCGTGTATACGGATCGTGTTAATTTCTCACTGCTCACTGCTCGAAAGTAAAGGCTCCAGAGAGGCGTTTCGGAAGCTGCACTTCAGACACGTTCATAGGGTCCGTCGGCCTCTAAAAAACTTTCGACAATGCGGAATGGTACGAAAGTAATTAAGATTACAGATATGAGACCAGCGTTGGTGACCTCGAGGCAGAAGAAGTTAAGGAGTGCTGTTACCTTTCAAGTAACCTTGTTCACATTGAGTGCTACGGGGCGATCTATAAATATTCAACTTGAAGAAAGACAACTTCTCAGCCAACATCGCATTCGTAAAACCTTTATTTACGAGGACCGGTTTCGGTAAACGGATTTACCGTTACCTTATCTGTGTTAACAGGGATCTCATAACTCTGTTTTGGCACGTAGTAATTCCATGTAAACGTCTTGATCGCTAAAAACTTTATTTATGACGCATTTCGCGTCGTCATCATCAGATAACTGGTGCAAAAATTAAACACGGGACAAATTAGAGAAGCTAATACATAATAACTAAAAGGCCAATGTAACATCACCAATGGAAGTACATACTAAGTACAAGTACTCACAGTATGCTTAGGAAAGCTCATACTAGTGAGTAATACAAGAGAAACGTACAATCTAATGTGCACTTGCCGTTTGGTGTATTAGCAAAAGGTGTTACTTGGTTCCTCGGTTCTCCTCCCATCACCAACCTCTGCCTATTTTCCTACACCTTCCCCTGTCCCTCCCCCGTTCACCCTCTGCCCCCTACTCTGCCCTCGGTGCCTCCCCCATAGCCACTCCACCTTGTTCCTATCCATTACCGTTTTGTGACAGGGTTTGTTTTTGACATGACCCATCTATGGTATCAATAGATTGACGCTTGCTTGCTTTCTTTGGAAAACTATAATTAAAACATTGCAATGTCTTCCTTTATAATGGTGGCCTTTGCTTTGCTTTCTCTTTCGATGGAATATTTGGACATTGTGCCAAGTTGCAAAATGTGCTGTACGATCTTTGTGTGTGTCCCATGGCAGGTTTTGACTCATAACGTATCCTGTTTTATTCGCTCATTGACTATACGACGCGTACAGAAAAAAAGATGTAATGCGGTAGGAATAATTACGTTGTTTTGTGTATTATGAAAGTTGCCTTGGTTTCTCAATTTTTGAAATCAACGCTATCTCATGCCAAATTGACATAATACGGAATACGGTCTTCGAGTCTGCTGTCTTCAATATGGCATGCGAAATCTCCTAATAACATGTTTCGCAAATACGCCTAACGTCAGATGCACAGGGATTGTACGTTTCTCTTGTATTGCTCACTTGTACAAGCTTTCCTAAGCATATTGTAAGTTCTTGTACTTTGTATGTGCATGCGTTCCTAATGTTACATATGCCTTGTAATTGTTATGAACTAGCTTTTCTAATTTGTCTTTTGTGTAAATTTTGCCACACTTATCTGATGATGACGACTCGAAACGCGTCAAAAATAAAGTTTTTAGCGGTCAAGACGTTTCCATGGAATTACTACATTCCAAGTGAGGGTGGTGACATACCTTGCAAATGATATTCAAATGGAAGGCAACTCTGTTTACCGAAACGGTTCATAGTAAATAAAGGTTTATTTGAATTAAAATGGCGGACGAAGCGAGGAGGACATACAAGCAAGCTACCGCAGGCAAATATGGCATTCCTGGCCAAAATTAGTCCACTTGAGGAAGAAATTTCGTAGAATGTACGTTTGTGCCTCAGTATTGTGTGACAGAGAATCATGGACAGTGGGAAAACCGAAACATAAGAGAATCGAAGCGTTTGAGATGTGGTGCTGTAAGAGGATGTGGAAAATTTGGTGAACTGATAAGGAATGAGTAGGCTCGCCACAAATCGGCGTAGCATGGGCCGTACCGAAAATCCAAACAACAAGCAGAGACAGTATGAAGTACATCTCATCAGACGTAAAGGAAGGATTATGTTCAACAAATATTGCTGAAGACTTTACGTGCAAGAACTACTCAGAGATGAAGAGGTTGGCGCAGGAGAAGAATTCGTGGCGGTCCACATCAAAACATTCATAAACTGATGACACAATTATATCTGCGAAGTTAATATTGAACGGCCATACAGCTATCTAATGTCGGAAATATTCAAAAGTCTGACCACTGGGCTGCAATAAGTACACGGCTCACAGCTGATGGACCGACTCACCTGCAGGTAATATCTACAAACCATTACACAAAGACACCGCACTCAAATTTCTATGCAAACAAATATAATCTGTAGGCTGCAACTAAAACCTTTCAATGCCCGTGTAGTTCATTAAACACCAACGTGCATCTCGTTAGTTACCTGGCTCCTCAATCTAATTTGAGTTATCTGTCTATTGAGCGTCTGTGCAGTAGCGAAACAGCAACATTCTCTTAGATAACCGGACGTGACGCAAACAGGAAACTACGCCCGTACACGGTAACATGCCTTAGGATTTTCTGTTTGCATCGCTGCTGAAAGAAAGAAATTGGTTCATCACCTTCTCCCCACTTCACAAACACCACTTCCCTCCTAGAGGAAACACGAATTCCACAGACCACGAGGGCAGTCCCTCAAAATTATTGAACAATTATCCCCTTTTGACAATCAGCCTCAGGGACAGAATTCGGGAATTTTCTGTTACTCTTCACTGCTCCTGCCATATACAAGGGCCTGCTTCCTGTCACGAGTTTCAGAAATTTCTTTCGATAGGGTAATAGAGTACCTACCGTCATTAAAAGTCGCAAGCCTAGGCTGCCTAGTGAGATCAGACCACAAACCATTTAGGGTTGCTATTCCACTGTTATACATTTCATCCAGGGAGTTGCAATAGTGGCCCTCCATGTAACCGATAGCTCCGCAACTACTAGTAATACAATCGCGGTAACGGGTACAGTCCGATTACCTCACGCGCACGGTTAATCGATCCTTATTGTATGTTATAGGATCACACTATATTACGTTACAAGCTGGGAAAGGAACGGGGTGGGGATGGGGGGGGGGGAGGGACTCATATCTGAATTACGTCTATATTCATATCACTACACTGATGCTCCATATGTAACTGTCTTATTATGCATGGAAGCTGGTAACAATGTGGCTGAACCACGTAAGATTTGAACGTGCTGTGTGAACGTCTTCAATGACGTAGTAATGATCTTTTGTTCTGTGCAACACAGTGCTAATTTACGTTTCTACACCAAGACAATTCTACCTTTTAAGAAAATAGTCTGAAAATTACGAAGTCCTTTTTTTCTGTTAAAAATTTAAGAACATATGGGTTGCTATACCTTAAAATATTTAATACATCTTTGAATAATGTGGTTCACTGTGTAGGCAAGCACTATGTTGTTATTCATGGAAAATTTTGATTTTGTAACTTTAAAGTTGGATGGGATGCCTAAGTACACAAAACGTTGATTGTAGGAAACTGAAGCTAAATATTTGCGTATCATTTTCTTCGCAATGATAACACGTCAGAACATTCCAGCTCCATCATCTGTTGGGTCTGAATGGCCCTTCCATCTTCTTTAGTTTTCTTTTTGTTTTCTTTTTTTATTCCGGCCTCCTTTGTCATGTTTTCAGCAACTTTTACAGCTTCAGCAACACTTTGACTGTCCACTCGTCGCAGCCCACTTTTCATGTTGTCCCCAGTTTTGATGCTCAGTCTACTCATGTTTTTTAATGTGCTTGTTACTCCATAGTTAAAACATGTTCCATCACATCAATCTGAAAAGCTGACATGCAAAAAAACAGTTTTCGCCAAGTGTTCGCAAATACAGCTATTGGGGCTATACATAGAAACAGACAAAAGAAATTCTGAAAGCTTGCACTTACTAATCAAAATGTAACCACTATTTTCACTGTTTACAACACCAACACTGCTAGATGAAATTTTTGGCCTATCGTCACTTCGCTGAGGCGTAATAATTGCTTCATTTTTATGATTTACACGTTTGTTTTCACTACCGTAAAATTTGCGACTGCAATTAAACTTCTTCGTTTTTTGCATTTTACGTTGTAAAATGTTTAAATACAACAAATTTAGAACACGAACGTTCACGAGGAACGTAAGTGAACTCGAGCGGTATACTTGTATCGACAGAAAGGTTGACTGCCATAAATCCCTACTCTTAGTACAATCGATACTTTCCTCAAGGATTTTACACAAACGAGCTGCTGTGGAAATAGCGGTGCCAAAATTTATTAACGCGTAGTGTGATAAATAAGCATTCACATGTGGCATCTGCTTTAGAAAGGTATTTAAATACAAATATATGAGGCGCTATACTTCAAGTATACATTTTTAGAATCAGGAAGAATCAAAGAACTTTATTAAATAAAAAAATCAATTTTTTGGGCCTTCATGATGTCCATGTCTCCTTAACAAGCGTTAGTAACTGTACATCAATATTTGTCAATTAGCGAGGGGGAGGCGACGCAAATTATGAATTCAGACGATCTACAACAAATTCAGGTGCAAGTTTTTATATTCGAAACGATTATGTATGTTTCTCACTAAATGAACATCCCTGTTGAGTCACGTGAAACATGCACAGTGAAGAAATCAATCTCTTGTCATTGGCCACCCACATTTTCTTAAGAGTGTTTCCTATGCGTTTCACAAGTGACTTCTTTGCCGTTAAGAAGAGGTACTTCAATACCGAAAGGCACTATTTTGTCTACCCCGTCCTACATATAGGAAGAGTAAACAAAGTGTATCTCCTCTGTACACCATGGCTGTGAAGTCCCTAAGTGGGACACCTAGCAATTTCATTTACGAAAATAGCTGAAACCCATTACAGGCTACAGCTGCGGCCAATAGCTGCCACCTACGTGGGGGCTGCGTCACAGCGCTGATGGCACTCGGTCCGTACCTCGGCGAGAAAATGAGAACTATAAAAAGGAATAGCTTCTGCCTGTGGGAGACACTGTAGAAAAATCGATGCTACCTTTGCTCGCTCCCGTTAGCAGACAACCTGCCCACTGCTGAAAAGGAAGAAAGAAAGAAAGAAAGAAAGCGTGCAGGTCTTGAAAAGGCAACGGGTGTGCGGACGGCTCGCTTTCAGTAAACTCATCAGTACATCATGGGGACAGGGCGCTAGCCACCTGATTCCCGCGTAGGGCGAACGTACTTAAAACTCAACGAGTTTTAGTCATGTAGTTAAATAGGACGCTTGATATTGCGAAATGTGGTCAATGCAAGCATCTGATCAAAAGTATCTGGACACTTACAAGTGAATGTTAATATCGGATGTGACTACCCTTGGCCTTTACGACGGCTTCAACTATACTGGCGATACTTTCAGTAAAGTATCTGTGGAGGAATGCCAGAACATTGTTCCGACAGAGCCGCAACTAGAAAAGATACTGATGTCGGACACTGGTGTCTGGAAAGATTGACATTCTAACTCATCACGAAGGTATTCCGCAGAGTTTAGGTCGGGCCTGTAGACAAGTCTGCCCATTTTAGAAATTTTCTTGTCCACAAACCATTAACTCACAGAAGCTGCTTTATGAAAAGTGCGGTGTCCGAGTTGTTCCTCTATTGTGCGCCGAACACAACGCTGAAAAACATTTTTATATGCTTCCGGATGCAATCTCTTCTTAAACACAAGCGCAGTAAGGGGACCACACTTATATTTTTATTTTATTATTTTTTTGAGTCATCATCTTTTACTGGTTTGATGCGCCACGCCACAAATTTCTCTGCTGCGCCAAACTTTTCATCTCTAAGTAGTAGTAGCACCCTACGTCCCCAGTTATTTGCTGGATGTATTCCAATCTCTGTCTTCCTCTGCAGTTTTACCGTCTATAGTACCCTCTAGTAATGAATGTGGAAGTTATACCCTGAAGCATTCTTACTGCCAGTGTTTTCCACTCCTCTCCTCGCCGATTCTGTGAAGAACCTCTCCATTTCGTGCCTTATTAGTCCACCTAATTTTCAACATTCTTCTGTAGCACCACATCTCTTCTGTTCTGATTTTCCAACATTGTGATCCAATCGTACGTTCTCTGAAATTTCTTTCTCAAGTTAAGACCTATGTTTGATACCAGCAGACTTCTCTCGGCCAGAAATGTCTTTTACGCCAGTGCTGGTCTGCTTTTGATGTCCTCCTTGCTCCGTCGGTCATAGATTATTTTACTGCCCATTTAGCAGTATCCCTTACCTTAGTCTACTTCGTGATCCCCATCTGAAATGTCAAGTTTCTCGCTGTTCGTATTTCTGCTACTTCTCATTACTTTCGTCTTTCTTCGATGTACTCTCAATCCATATTCTGTATTCATTAGACTGTTTATTCCATTCAACACATCCTGCAGTTCTTCCTATCTTTAATTGAAAACAGCAATGTCATCTAGCGAAGCTTAAAACTGGTATCCTTTCACCTTGAGTTTTAATTCCACTTTTGAACCCTTCTTTTATTTTCGTCATTGCTTCTTCGTTGTATTGATTGAACAGTAGGGGCGGAGGACTACATCCCTGTCTTACAGGGAGCCCTTCGTTCTTTGTCTTCCACTCTTATTGTTCTCCCTCTTGATTTTTGTACATATTGCATACTACCCGCCTTTCCCGTAAAGTATCTCTATTTTTCTTAGAATTTCAAACATCTTGCAACTTTGCACACGCTTTTTCCGAGTAGACAAATACTATAAACGTGTCTCGATTTTTCTTCAGTCTTGTCTTCATTATCAACCGCAACGTTAGAATGGCCTCTCTGGTGCCTTTACTTTTCCTGAAGCCAAAGTCGTCGTCACCTGACACTTCCTGAAGTTTCTTTCCATCCTTTTGTATGATATTCTTGTCAGAAAGTTGGCCCCATAAGCTGTTAAGCTGATAATTCTCGCATTTTGTCGGCTCAAGAACTACAATATGTGATCAAAAGTATCCGGATACCCCCAAAAACATACGTTTCTCACATTAGGTGCACTGTGCTGCCACCAACTGCCAGATACTCCACATCAGCGACTTCAGTAGTCATTAGACATCGTGAGGCAGCATAATGGGGCTCTCCGCGGAACTCAAGGACTTCGAACGAGGACAGGTGATTGGATGTCACTTGTACGCGAGATTTCCACACTCGTAAACATCCCTAGGTCCACTGTCTCCGATGTGATATTGAAGTGGAAACGTGAAGGGATACTCACAGCACAAAAGCGTACAGGCCGACCTCATCTGTTGACTGACATATACCGCCGGCAGTTGAAGAGGGTCATGATGTTTAATAGGCAGACGTCTATCCAGACCATCAGACAGGAATTCCAAACTGCATCAGGATCCACTGCAAGTACTATGACGGTTACGCGGGAGGTGAGAAAACTTGGATTTCGTGGTCGATCGGCTGCTTATAATCCACACATCAAGCCAGTAAATGCAAACGACGCCTCTCTTGGTGTAAGGAGCGTAAACATTGGACAATTGAACACTGGAAAAACCTTGTATGGAGTGACGAATCACGGTACATAATGTGACGATCCGATGGCAGGATGTGGATATGGCGAATACCCAGTGAACGTCATCTGCCAGCGTGTGTAGTATCAACAGTAAAATTCGGAAGCGGTGGTATTTTTCGAGGGGGCTTGCAGCGCTTGTTGTTTTGCGTAGCACTATCACAGCACAGGCCTACATTGATGTTTTAAGCATCTTCTTGCCTCAAACTGTTGAAGAGCAATTCGGGGATGGCGATCGCATCTTTCAACTCGATCGAACACCTGTTCACAATGCACGGCCTGTGGCGCAGTGGTTATGTGACAATAACATCCCTGTAATGGACTGGCCTGCACAGAGTCCTAACCTGAATCCTGTAGAATACCTTTGGGATGTTGTGGAAGCCGACTTCGTGCCAGGCCTCATCGACCCACATCGATCCTCTCCTCAGTGCAGCAATCCGTGAAGAATGGGCTGCCATTCCCCAGGAAACCTTCCAGCACCTGATTGAACGTATGCCTGCGAGAGTGGAAGCGGTCATCAAGCCTAAGGGTGGGCCACAATCATATTTAATTCCAGTATTAACGATGGAGGGCGTCACGAACTTTTAAGTCATTTTCAGCCAGGTGTCCGGATACTTTTGATAACATAGTGTATCTTCGGAATTGTGTGGACAATGCTTTTGTTCCGAAAGGCCGTTGGTTTATCGCCAGAGTCATACATTCTACACACCAACAAGAATAGTCGTTTTGTTGCCACTTCCTCCAAACATTTTAGAAATTCCGACGGTATGTTATTTATGCTTTCTAACTGATTTGATATTAAGTCTTCCAAAGCTCTTTTATATACTGATTCTTATACTGGATCCCCTACCTCTCCTAAATCATCTCCTGTGTCTTCTTCAATCATGTCACCAGCACAAGTATTCCCCTCTGTAGAGGCCTTCAAAAAAATGGCTCTGAGCACTATGGGACTCAACTTCTGAGGTCATTAGTCCCCTAGAACTTAGAACTAGTTAAACCTAACCAACCGAAGGACATCACATACATCCATGCCCGGGGCAGGATTCGAACCTGCGACCGTAGCGGTCTCGCGGTTCCAGACTGCAGCGCCTAGAACCGCACGGCCACTTCGGCCGGCTGTAGAGGCCTTCGGTGTATTCTTTCCGCCTATCCGCTCTATCAAAACAGCGAGAATTCCCATTGAACTCTCAATGTTACCAACCTAGCTTTTAATTTCACCGAAGGTTGTTTTTACGTTCCTCTATGTTGAATCCGTCTTTCCGACAATCACTTCTTTTTCGATTTTTTCAAATTTTTCATGCAGTCATTTCGTCTTAGCTTCCCTGTACTTCGTATTTATTTCATCCCTCAGCGACTTATATTTCTGTAATCCTGGATTTCCCTGAACATTTTTTGTTATCTATGGTTTATTCGCAGTTTTCTTCCTTGTACCTACTGTTTTCTTTCCAACTTCTATGAGTGCCGTCTTTATAGATGTCCATTCTTTTTTAGCTGTACTGCCGACTGAGTCATTCGTTATCTCGGTGTCTATAGCCTAAGAGAATTTCAGACGCATCTCTTCATTTCTTAGTACTTCCATATCCAACTTCTTTGCGCACTAATTCTTCCTGACTAGTCTCTCAAACTTCAGCCTACTCTTCATCATTACTAGGTTGGGATTTTAGCCTACGTCTTCTCCTGGGTGCACCTTAAAATCCAGTATCTGATTTGGGAATCTCTGCTTGATCCAGATGTAATCTAATGGAAATCTTCCCATATCTACCGCCCTTTCCCAAGTATGTCTCCTCCTCTTGGGATACTCGAACAGAGTATTCGCCATTACTAACTGATATTTAAAGTAGAACTCAATTGGTCTTTCTTCTCTCTCATTCCTACTACCAAGCGCACATTCTCCTGCAACCCTTTTTTCTACTCCGTCCCTTACAACTGCATTCCAATCCCCCATGACCACGTCTTAACCACAAAGAACATCCACAAACCGTAATAGTATCTCCTCTGTACTGCTGGTCCTACAGTCACCAAACTAAGTCCCTGCCGTTGGGTTGCTACAGGGTTCAGCGCGATTCATCACTCCTAATCAATCGTTTCCAGTCATATACTGTCCAGTGGCGTCACTCTGTATGCCATCTGAAGGGTCGTTTACTACTGACTGTAGAAATTTATGGCTTATGTGGAGCTGCTCGACCGTTGTACTCTTACATTATTCTTTTTAACTCCCTACGCTCCAGCCACTGTGCTAGCAGGACTGCTGGCAGCACTGTGAAACTGACGAGTGATTCCTTACCCTGATTTCATGCAATTTCTTACAACCATACTCTGCAACGCTCCAGGGCCTCTGTCCACCAGTACATGGGATCTGACTGATATTGTTTCAGCTGAGATCGGTCTCTCGTGTCTTCGTGTATCCATTTCATAATCGCACCACAAACAGTCGATTAGGGTTGAAATACACCTGCCCGTTTTGTTACACCCAAGGAAGATTTAACATCCCGTCGACAGCAAGGTCATCAGAGATGGCCAAATGTCTTGTCCGTGTTCTACTGTTTCTGCTTCTCTACCGACAATCAGTACTTCAAGTGCCCTTTGATACTGGCGGGTCCGCCTCTCATATCAGCTCTATGTTAGATAGGGATGCTCTGAGGCCTTTGAGCAGATAATGTTTCTGCAATACGCGCTTGCGTGGCAGGCGAGTAAATGTTCATTTCATCGCAGTTCCTTATTATACCTCACTACGATCGTACTGCTTTGATTACCATAATTACTGCCGGCCGGTGTGGCCGAGCGGTTCTAGGCGCGTCAGTGTGGAACCGCGCGACCGCTACGGTCGCAGGTTCGAATCCTGCCTCGGGCATGTATGTTTGTGATGTCCTTAGGCTAGTTAGGTTTAAGTAGTTCTAAGTTTTAGGGGACTGATGACCTCAGATGTTAAGTCCCATAGTGCTCAGAGCCATTTGAACCATTTTGAATCATCATTACTGTGCCTTTCCGAAGGGACATGATTCGTTGTAGCGGTAGAAGATCAGAAAAAGAAAGAAAATGACGGAACTCGAACGCATTGCGGGCAGAGTTCTACTGTGTCACTTCAGCGCTTACGATGAGAACACCGCAACTGCCATAACCCGATTTCCCACAAATTTCGCTAAGTGGAAGAGGAGCCAAAATAAGCCAACATTTCTCTCTGCTTATCCGTATATACTCGACAGTTTCTGAGAAAACAACCGTTAATTCGACGTAATTCAGTTGCCTTTTAGCGAGCGCTACGTCCAGACCAACTGGTGGCACAGTGACTAGCCTCGCAACCTTTAACTTTTGCTTCCCATGTTCGAAACCGAATTATTGTTTTTATTTATTTATTTATTTTCATTTATTTACTCGTGTCCGCAGAACGTTACTACACAAATGTTTCTTATAAAGTTAGGGCATACAAGGTCTTTGTATCAATCTATTAATTATTAATTTCACAATAAGTGTCACACGTTTATGATATAATACTTTTAAATACTTGTTTTCTTATATTTCATTCTTAATTCTCATATTTTCTTCTTACATCTATTCTCCAGGAAGATTTGGTGAATTACCTTGAACGATACCTCTCATAGAAACATTCTAAACGTTGAAATTCCGAACAGCATGAGCATCGCGCGAAGGCAGGTTTGCCACAGCGACATTTCTTCATATTAATCGCACTCGGGAAGAAACGTCGTGCACGTTAATGAAGATTTCAAGCATTGACAATACTTTCACGAGAGTTGCTGTGTTATGAGAACGAGAAAATGACAAAACATTCACAAGAGATAAAAGGAGATGTATGGGACACGAAGCTGTTAATCGCAGTTTCGGTTAGTCGTTGGGTAAATTGAAATTGCTCGTAGAAATACTGGGAACCTCTCGCACAGTGACAGACCAAGCATTGCAAAGGCTCCCTACAATTTGCAGCATACTCACAATCTGACTTTGGCTTACACACACGTAACGGTACACCCACTCTACAGTCCTAGTCTCACACCCCGTGACTACAAGCTCTTCGGTATTCTGAAGGAATCCGTTCGCGGAACGACATTTGAAGATGACTCAGTCGTGAAGGCTGCTAAACAGTGGCTCAAACGTGCTGGTGCTGATTATACCGTGCAGGTATACAGGCCTTGGTTCCACGGTGTCCTAAGGCAGTTGAAAGGGGGCACAGACGATGTGGAAAAATGAGATTTTGCCTCTGAGGAAGGTATCAACATATAGTGAAAACAACAGAGCTATGGAAAATAAACTGGACTTTTTCTTTTTTTAAAAAAAGACATGTTGCATTTCTCTTAGAGTGACGCCTTAGTACTGCTGTGAGACATATTTTGCGGCTGGTAAAACTTTTTTGTTCTCGTTTTCTTTCGCATACAACTTTTACGGTCGTTTCCTTCGTTGAATTACAGCTTTGGTCCGAATATTACCTGATAAAATAAGCAATACACTTTTACTGGTCTGCGAATATTCTGCCTGTTGCTTTTGTCGTTTGCAGTTTTTGTTGGATTTCTCTCTGCCTTAGAGAAGTGCTGGTACCCTTATTGCGTTATTAACCATGCTCTGAATGCACACTTTTCTGTTCCCTTTCACCTCCTGCGCAGTTATCGTAGAATACGTGTAGCCTGCGTGTGTCGCAGTGACGTCTTACTATGATATGTTTGATCCTGGAACATATTAATTCAGACAGCTTTAATGGTCAATATAGATGACACGTTTCAAACTAACGGCAATTATTTTTGACTGGATCACTATCAAACATTCTTTTTAATCTGCGTAGGAATATTCGTTGGAAAGTATTTATATCACCTGTATTTCTTTACAATTTACAAAGTGAAACTGTGCCCTCTAGTAGATAAACTTTACTTGCACAAATCCCTTTTTTACTATTTAATTTCGCTTACATAATTCCTTAATGGTATCCATAAAAAATCAAATCTAAAAATGTACAATAACAAAGAGAAACAACATAAGATGAACACTGTGTTTTCTACAGCTGACTTATCGTAATGTTAGTGCCATGCCATTTTCAAACACTCATTTCTTAAAATATTCGTTTCCATGACAACGGGCTACGGCAGGTGAAGTATACAGTGCAGTGGAGATTCAAGTTCAAAATCTACGGAGACCGCATTACATATATGTCGCAAAGTTATTCTCGTCGAAAGCTGCTCAAGGCTGTTGCTTCTTAGTTCTCATCCAAGAGCGCTTACGTAGAGCCTCACCAAAGGTCCAAGGCGACAGCAAGTCAGCTTACATAGTGTAACAAAGAAATACAAGTAGTAAACCATAGTTTTAACACTGTAGTGCAAAGGTAGAATATCATTTAACTACATCCATACAAAATATGCCACCTACAAGAAACAAGGCGTATGGAGTAGAGCATCGTCGTAGAGGGAGTTGTTTGGATATGAGTTCTGTTCAATGTAAATCGAGAGTGGTTATTTCCTAGAGGTATAATTTAAGATATCCAGTAACATCAACTATATGTTACAAGTGACAACTGTGTGCTAGACTAGGATTCCCACACAAATCCGTGCCCTTCGCAGACTGTGAGCTACAAACACCTGGGCTCTCCTCACGCACGTGTTCGCCGTCGGCTCCTCTCTCTAGACTAACAAAATGCATTCTCACAGCTAATATCGCCATCTGACATAGTTTCCTAGAGCTCAATTGGTCCATGGACCTTATTCACCTTGAAAATGAACTTTTATGTGCGTTATATGGCTGATTAAAGTTGAAAAACTGGTAGAAAATTACTCTTAATCCGTTATGCTATCACTAGACAGTTTATTTACGACTAACTTATTTCCAAAATTCGACTCTGATATTCAAATGTCACAAAAGCTTTATGTTATTGTATAAATGGTTGAATAGCGGTCGTCTGGAGAAAATTCATTGCTAGTTCTTAGTTGGTTAAATTCTGGCACGAAAAGCATCCAATGTCGACGCCACTTTAGACTACGCCCTCCAGTCAATGGATAGCCCGTTGCAACAAACTCTTGGAACAAGATGACTGTACTATTTTGTCACGCCGCTGTGAAGACTCAGTACGCATGCCGTTATGATGAAATGTGATTTTCAACTTTCGTAAGAGTTCTGCTCGCCCTGACGAACACTTAAAGAGTAGGAGCGCATGGCCTTGACTGGGAAATCAGGTCGCGGTGTGCGGAAACGGCTCGGAAAATTAGCTCCCGAGGCACGAGGTCACAAAACAAACAGTTACGCAACGAAGAGAGACTTATTACGACAGTCGACACCCTAGGGACACAAAAGAGATGAGATCTCCAGGCAGCTGGGTCTCATCGTCGTACGCTACGATCATCATACAGAATCCTAAACGATATGCGTGGACATAACAGCACCACTCTACCAAATGAATGCTAGAGCAAAGATAGAAATTGAGAAGAGCGGTCGTTATGGATAAGCAGGAAAACAACAGTGTTGTAATAAGTTATTTCTATCAATTTTAACCCATCCCTTAATATGTTCGAGATCATTGCAATTTGACCACGAACGGCACCCGTGCAATGTCCTCAATACGTTACGTCAGTCGTGTTCACAACAATGTTCTCCGCAATTGTGATTGCATTACGTCAGCGATAAGTGAATTCGGGTGTGAGAAAACTGTTGGTGCTCGTGTGATGGGCGCTTCCGTAACCAACGTAGCGGAAAGTGTTTGGTGTCTCAAGGGGCGCCGTATCGAAGATTTATACAGCGTACAGGGAAAGTGTAGAACATCATTTGCCAAGTCGAGCGTTGTGTGTTGATTGATCGTGACAGACGGTCATTGCAGAAAATGGAGACGACAGCTTCAAATGCAAATGTCAGCAGCAAAACAATATGAACGGAACTCATGGAGTGAGTATTGCAGGGCGAACTGCAATTCCAAACCCACACATCACTAATGCAAATGCCCGCAACAGGAAAAAGTGGAGTCGAACCCATAAAACCTGAACTATGAGGCAATGGAAGAAAGTTATTTGGTTGGATGAGTTTCGTTTCAAACTTTTTTCTAACTTCTACCCGAGTTTACGTCCCAAGAGTAAAACATGACCTCCATGATTTGGACAGCCACGTCGTGGTATTACGTGGGGCCCCATAGTTACTCTGCAAGGTGGGATTACTGCCAAGGATCATGCCAGCATCTACATCTACATCTACATCTATACTCCGCAAGGTATCTGACAAGGTGTGGAGGAGGGTACCTTGAGTACCTCTATCGATTCCCCTTTCTATTCCAGTCTCGTATTGTTCGTGGAAAGAAAGATTGTCGGTATGCCTCTGTGTGGGCTCTAATCTCTCTGATTTTATCCTCATGGCCTCTTCGCGAGATATACGTGGGAGGGAGCAATATACTGCTTGACTCCTCGGTGGAGCTATGTTCTCGAAACTTCAACAAAAGCCCGTACCGAGCCACTGAGCGTCTCTCTTGCAGAGTCTTCCACTGGAGTTTATCTATCATCTCCTTAACGCTTTCGCGATTACTAATTGACCCTGTAACGAAGCGCGCTGCTTTTCGTTGGATCTTCTCTATCTCTTCTATCAATCCTATCTGGTACGGATCCCACACCGTTGAGCAGTATTCAAGCAGTGGGCGAAGAAGTGTACTGTAACCTACTTCCTTTGTTTTCGGACTGTATTTCCTTAGGATTCTCCCGATGAATCTCAGTCTGGCATTTGCTTTACCGACGATTAATTTTGGCTGATGGGATGCATCCATGTTGCAGTGTATGTTCACTAGTGGCGTTGCTGTGTTCCAAGACGACAAGGTTGCTATTCGCTAAGCTCGTGTCCTCCAGGACTGGTTTTGTGAGCACGAGGACGAATTGTCGGTTCTCTCCTGGCCATCACAGTAACCATTATTATTAAACCTCTCTATCCACCACCAACATCGTTACATCAACTTTATTTGACAGGAAGAATGGTATAAGATTCTCTTGAAAACTATTCAGGACCTATCCGTTCTGAGACGACCGGAAGCTGATTTGAGGACCACCGGGTTTTCTGTACCGCATAAGGCATGGCATTGTGTTTGAGGTGTTACCATATTTTTTTGTCCAACCAGTTTACGAGGTACCCTATGTTTCAACACAGGCTCTAACGATGGCCGTAGATTGCAGCTGAAGCAGTAAAATATAAAAACAGTGACTTTCGTGCGCTTGAATAAAAGAAGAAAAAAGAACTATTATGTCAATACGGTATTCCACAAAACTACAGTAAAGTATTTCAAAAAATATGCCTGGGTCGTTCGACGGTAGAATTCCATAAATGCCGTCAGCACATTGATACAGCAAGTGATTGACGAACAGAATGTACGAATTATGGGGAAAATGCAATTTTTTACTCATTTTGGGAGTTGAAAGTGGGATAAACATTAATGACCTTCTAAAATTGCGTGCTGGACCGGGAACGGATATCGTAACCATATTTTCGCTAGCGGGTGCTCTCCCAATATGAACGTGCCATGTGAACTGCCAACTTGGCAACGCACTGGAAAGGAAACTGTACGGACTACATAATAAAAGAAAACTGTTGACATTATTCACCGTGTGCAGTTACAATCTTCATTCCGAGAATTATTTAAGGCAACTCTCCAGCCGAGTGTATTATTTGGAGCTCTATTCGTGTCTGCATTACATACTTCAGTCCTGCATACTATGACATGCTGTGGTTGCTCTCCCCCCTCCTTCCCCCCTCCACTCACTGCCCCTGCCCACATACTTACTTATAGGCGCGTGCGCACGCATGCACGCACGCACGCACAAACGCGCGCACACACACACACACACACACACACACACACACACACACACACACACACACACACACACACTTCTCCCTCCATTACAAAATACGTTTTATCAATCGATCACTTTTGTTTAGTCAGTTTTTATCATCGCAGCAGGAGTCAGTTCATTGTCAATTATGACAAGTTGGAGAAGAAAGGAATAGGAAACTGATGATCTGTTAATCGACGATCAGTATCGCTTCAGAAAAAGTAAATGTACCAGCGCTTCACAATGGAAGCAAGACTTAAGAAAAATCAAGGCAACTTCATAGGACTTGACAAAGTAGAAAAAGTGTTCGACATATACAGGATGCTAAAAGTTTGAAATGCTGAAAAAATAGGAATAAGCTATAGGGAAAAGCAGGTAACATACAATACGTAGAAGAACCAAGATGGAAGAATAAAGATGGAAGACGAAGGAGGAAGGTGTTCAGTCCTATGCCACTGCTGTTAATCTATAAATCAAAGAAGGAATGACAGAAATAAAAGAAAGCTTCGTGAGTGGGTTTAAAAGGCAAAGGCAAGGCAAAGGCAAGGCAAAGGGTGTCAACGATAAGATTTGCTGATGGCATTGTAGTCCTCAGTGAAAATGAAGAAGACTTAAAGGACGTGTTGAATGCAGTGGTCTAATCATTATAAATGGACTGAGAATAAACGAAAGAAAAGTTATATTAATGAGGAGTGACAGAAATGAGACTAGCGACAAACTTAAAATCAAAACTGGAGACCTTGAAGTGGAAGATGTAAGGATTTTGATAAGTTGGAAACAGAATGGCGTATGACAGATCGGATGAACCAAGGAAGACATAAGAAGCAGACTAGATCAGGCGAAGATGGTATTCCTGGTCGAAAGACGTCTGCTATTATAAGTATATTCCAAAAGAGTATTCCAGGCAACACTGTCAATAGCTCAGCTACATATGAAATATATGGAGGTTTCTTCTGAGATGAGGCGTAGGGACAGTGTTTAGAATATTTCGTACGCCAGCATCTGTCGAACAGTTAGTTACTACCATGATATACTAGAAGGGTTGCTATTGCCTCACCTGTTCCAGCATTTTCCAAAATTCAAATCAATCTTCCCCAAGGTCGGTTTGAACTAACCTTTGCATTTTTCTTTAGATAATAACATTTTGCTATCGCGAGTTATAATTGTTCGTGAGTTATATTGTTCGGTAATATTCACTTTTGTCTAAAAATGATTTCTTTGCGTTTGGGATTGTCACATTCTTTTTGAATTTCTTACTAATTGGGTGGATTAGTTTTCTCATGGTTGATTCTCCGGAAGATGTTACTAATTCTTAGGCAAAGTCATCGACACAAGGTTCTTTGTTTTGACGGGTCTTTCAGTGTTCTGTCAAATCCTTCTCGGATTACCACACCTAAAAATGACTTTTTCACCTACTTTATCTATCATTTTCGTAATATTCCCCGTGGGGACTGAGGAATTTCACCTCCGACCAGTGGATAAAGGTGCGTCTCTTTAGGGGATGACTTTATCTGTCCAGTTTCTGATGTGTTGTGAATTGACGTCTTTGCTCAGTACTGTTTTTTCATCTGAGATTTTTTTCTGCGTTAGAGTTGTCAAATGTCATGACCAGAGCAAAAGCAGCATCGTCTCGCGGGGCAGGTCCACTGCAGTATTCGCGTTCAGTGGCCCAGCTGGGCCGCGTGGAGAGAGTTGGTTGCTTGCGCGCGCGGTGACGTGTCGCGGGTCGGGCCGTCACGTTTCCAGGGATATGCCGGGCTGGGCAGGCTGGTCGCGCACCAGCGCAGGTGTTGTTGAACCTTCGGACGCCATAGCTGTAGCCACCGTCCGAAAAATTCAATGCGCAAAACTGGAAACTGTTTGTGGCTTCCACCATTCCTGTTACTTCAAAAAACGGGTGATAATGTCATCCGTAATACATTATGTTATTGAGAAACCTGCAGCTGTGTAATGATTTAAATTATAAAGTTAATGCAGCAGTTACAAATTTTATGCGTAAGGCAAAGCGCTTAGAGAATATATTGCAATTGTTATGTCCTCACTGACGGCTCATCATCGCCCAGGCCAAACCGCTAGTGATAGAAACTTGAAATTAAGAGAGGATGTTGATCCTGTACTGTAGGGACTATTTGAGAAGCGATATTTCGAAATTCCACCCCTAAGAGGGTGAAATACGGGATGAAAGATTTTTGAAGATATATTGCTGTTAAGGAAATTTTGAAGCTAGACCCACGAAATTTCTTATTTGTTTTCTCAGTCATATGTTTTAGCATTTTTGCAAGTTCAACCACGGGGGGGGGGGGGGGGCGGATAGTGGGCGAATGGTTTTTTAAATAAATAATTGTTAAAGAACTACTACAGTATTCTCGGATACAAATAAAAAATACGTGCATCAGTGTTTCTGGAAATTCAAGCCAAAGGGGGTGAAATAGAGGATGACATGTCTTACGAAATATATGAAGACAGTAACTGTTCTCGAAAGAACAGATACCATTGATGACCATGCAGCCTCTCTAGAATAAATGATAATTAATTGAAACCCTCAGCTGCCGACAGGTGTTGTTGATGTACCTCGATGGGGACAGCTAAAAATGTGTGCCGCGACAGGGTCTCGAACCCGGGATCTCCGCCGGCCGGAGTGGCCGTGCGGTTCTAGGCGCTACAGTCTGGAACCGCGCTACCGCTACGGTCGCAGGTTCGAATCCTACCTCGGGCATGGATGTGTGTGATGTCCTTAGGTTAGTTAGGTTTTAGTAGTTCTAAGTTCTAGGGGACTGATGACCTCAGATGTTAAGTCCCATAGTGCTCAGAGCCATTTCAACCGGGATCTCCTGCTTACATGGCAGACGCTCTATCATCTGAGCCACCGAGGACACAGTTCAATAGCGCGACTGCTGGGACTTATCCCTTGCACGCTCCCCGTGAGACCCACATTCCCAACTGTCCACAAACTATATCCATAAGGTACCTAATAGATATTTGCCCATCCACTCATTACTCGCGCACACTAACGTGACGATTCCCGTACGAGTTCGGGAAACCTGTGCGAGTTCGGGCAATCTGTGCGCATCCGCACAGTCGAAGGTCAATGGCTGGATAGCCTTTAACGATATATATGAAGATAATAACTGTTCTTGAAAGACAGATACCATTGATGACCCTGCAGCTTCTCTAGAATAAATGACAATTAATTGAAACGCTCAGCTGCCGACAGGTGTCGTTGATATACCTCGATGGAGACCTCCCGGTCGGGGCACACAGCTGTTCCACAGCTGTGACGTTTTCTAACACATCGTTAGCTACTCCAAGTCAACCTTTCTTTGTTTCATTCTAATTACTGGTTGCCAGAACGTGTATACAAAAATAGGGTAACATTATCGCGCGTACAGTAAATTAGGTGTAGTTCGCCGTTGTGTAGTGCGGTCAGATGCCTTCGCGCTCATATTTTCAGTGATGTAACATTTTTAGTAGAAAAATCCCGACAGCGGCGACACCCGCCCACTCCCCCTCCGCGCACCTGGTAGTGCAGTCGTGACGCTGGCCTGTGGGCCTACAGTGCGGTCAGACCGACAGCCACAGCGCCTGAGTCAGCGTCCGCGCATCTCGCCCGGAATGCTGCCTCGCTTCCCGCGCCGCGCCGCGCCAGACAAAGGTGACGGACGCACCACGGCCAAGCCACGCCACTGGCTAGCCCGTAGCCCGTACTGGCTCTGCCGCCTCCACCTGTGTGTGCGCGCTGTGCTGTGCTGTCTCACCTCGTGCCAAGTCGTTAAACCACAACTCCGTGCGGTTCAGGGAAATGGTGTATGTCAGACCTGTGCTCTACGAGTCACTGCTCTTTAACTCGCCGCATCTTTATTCTTCATACATCTGCTAAGTTGGGATGAAATCTGATTCAAGACGCACAGACCTGCACTTCAAGAGTACCTGCCATGTGCATAGCCTCAGGTAGAGTTCGCGTAAACTCGGTTCCTATTGCTAGAGCGTTCTCGCCGGACAATAATCCTATTGAACATCGTGATATGATTTTCGTGAACGTACGATTAACTATTTTCGAAGATCGATAACAAGTACCTGATCAACTATTTCTAACGTAAATTTACATGCAACTGAAGTCGGCTCTGGTGGAAGATGAAAATACACTTCCGACAACAGAACACGATTCCTTCAGATTCTCACTTTTTTTGAATTCGATCATTTATATGGTAACGAAAAGTTACCGAAACACACTGAACATCGAAAGAAACTGACACAACTACATAGCAGCGTGTCGGGCCTCAGCGAGCACGCCGAAGTGCCGCAACACGCCGTGGCATGGACTCGACTAGTGTCTGAAGTAGTTCAAATGGCTCTGAGCACTATGGGACTTCTGAGATCATCAGTCCCCTAGAACTTAGAACTACTTAAACCTAACAAACCGAAGGACATCACACACATCCATGCCCGAGGCAGGATTCAAACCTGCGACCGTAGCGGTCTCGCGGTTCCAGACTGTAGCGACTAGAACCGCTCGGCCACCCCGGCCGGCCTCTTTTAAGGGGGGGGCGAATAATATTTTCTGAAGTACTGCTGGAGAGAATTGACACCATGAATCCTGCAGGGCTGTTCATAAATCCGTAAGAGTACGAGGGGGTGGAGATCTTTTCTGAACAGCACGTTTCAACGCATCCCAGATATGCTATATAATGTTCATGTCTGGGGAGTTTGGTTGCTAGCGGAAGTGTTTAAACTCAGAAGAGCCTTCCTGGAGCCACTCTGTAGCAATTCTGGACGTGTGCGTGTCGCATTATCCTGCTGGAGTTGCCCAAGTCCATCGGAATGCACAATGGATATGAATGCATGCTTGTGATCAGACAGGATGCTTACGTACGTGTCACCTGTCAAGAGTCGTATCTAGACGAATCAGGGGTACCGTACCACTCCAACTGCACCCGCTCCACACTATTACAGAGCCTCCATCGGCTTGAACAGTTCGCTGTTCAGATGCAGGGTCCATGGATTCATGAGGTTGTCTCCATACCCGCACACATCCATCCGCTCGATACAATTGGAAACGAGACTCGTTCGACCGCGCAATATATTTCCAGTCATCAACAGTCCAATGTCGGTGTTGTCAGATCCATGCGGGGCGTAATGCTTTGTGTCGTGCAGTCATGAAGGGTACACGAGTGGGACCTCGGCTCCGAAAACCCAGATTGATGATGTTTCGTTAAATGGTTTGCACGTTGACACTTGTTGATGACCCAGCAGTGAATCTGCAGCAATTTGCGGAAGGGTTGCACTTCCATTTCGCTGAACGATTCTGTTCAGTTGTCATTGGTCCCGTCCTTGCAGGATATTTTTCCGGCCGGAGCAATGTCGGAAATTTGATGTTTTATTGGATTCCTGATATTCACGGTACACTCGTGAAATGGTCGTACGTGAAAATCACCACTTCATCACTACCTTGGAGATGTTGTGTGCCATCGCTACTGTAATACCACGTTCAGACTCGCTTAAATCTTGATGACCTGTCATTGTAGCAGCAGTAACCGACCTAGCAACTGAGACAGACACTTGTCTGTCTTATATAGCCGTTGCCGACCGCAACACCGTGTTCCTTTACCGCTTCAGTGTATATAAATTAGTATTCTTACGTCTTACCTGGACTTGTTTTTTAATTTTATTCATTGGCCTTCAGTTTACACCAAACAGCAAGCTCATACTTACAAAAAAAGATATAGGTATCGACAGAAAATTAGCGTTAAAATAGTTGTTAAAATATTTGTTTGTTTACATGGACATACGGGTTGTAGACAGAAAATATAAGCGGCGATCAAAGAGTTTCCATTCGAAGGCGTTACTTTCCAGAATCGGTATTCCAATCAGGCAAAATTGCCTTTAACATTGAGATAATCATCCCACCGACTGACCGACTAAGTTGAAGATAGCCGTTTGGTAAAACACCGTTTGCTGTGGTGTGAAGAAGTCCTAACTGCCGGCTGCACATCTTCGTCAGACAAGAATCATCGACCCGTCATGGCCTTTTCAAGGGACCGAAGGCGTATGCGTGGGAAGAGATAATAACTACAGCGTGGGTGCTCGAATGTCTCCCACCTGAGATGCCGTAACTTGTGCGTTGCGACGTTGGTGATATGGGAAGTGTGCATCACCATAAAGCAGCACCACTCCACAGCGCTGTATACTGCACTAGGCGAACATGCTGGAACTTTGACATTTTTTCCTTTTTTTTTGTGATATGTTACAATACAGCATCACCGGTCTATTGGGGTCTAACTGTGTTGGTGAGGCAGTAAATTTATCCACAGGGCAGTGACTGCGTCACTGCAATTCACTTTGGAGGTGTGGCGGTGGGACTTGTAGTCCCGTACCACCCTCTGACGGTGACAGTACTACATGAGTCAGGCAGAAAAATTTAGCCTAACGTGGGCAGGTATGATTGGAAAGTATTGGACGTAGAATGGGGGCTAGTCCCGCCAAATGATGCGTCCGTGGTGGGCGTGCCAGACCTATCGTTAGCCATGGTCGGAATCCGATTCCTCTAGGATGGTTAGGGGAAGCGGAACTTTGACATGCTCCGTCAACTTATTTATAGCCTACGGTCTCGAAAAAGTATGCGGGAGAAATTTATCTTTCTACACATTTCGCGCATCAGCTGTTTCATATGCCTTAATGAAGTAGAAATCAAAGGAGCTGTCCACTTATCAAAAGTTAAAACATTTTCTCTTCCACAGACCACGTAGAGTTCAATACGTTCTAATGAATCGAAAGCCTTCCAACGTAGCCCTCAGCAAATATTCGTGCATCGCTCCTAGCAGCACGAACGAGACAGCTTTCACGACCAAGCTTTTACTCATCAATTACACACTATGCTACTGATTGCTAGGAGCTTGCTCGCGGGGTTTGACGCCAACATAATTGGTGAGAATTCGGCTCCTTCAGTGGAAAGGTGGTTGGATGATCGAAACATATCATACGGAACTAATGAAAGTAACATGAAGCGTTTAAGCGTATTCTACTCTAGTTCGGGGTTAATGTGCGAGTATCTTTTGTATCTGAAGGTACACTGATCATCCAGAACTTTATGACCACCAACTTAATAGCCGAGATGTCCACCTTTGATACGAATAACAGTGGAGACACGTCGAGGCGTGGAAGCAATGAGGCCTTGATAGGTCGTTGGAAGGAGTTAGCACCACACCTGCATACGCAAGTCACCTAATTCCCACAAATTACGGAAAGTGGGGCGATGAGCACTGACGCCACTTTTAGTCACACCCCAGATGTGTTCGATCGGTTGCAGATCTGGCGAGTTAGGGGGCCAGCACATCAACTGCAACTCGCCACTGTGTTCCTCGAACCACTGCTTCACACTCCTGACCTTGTGACATGGCGCATTTTCTTGTTGAAAAATGCCACTGCCGTCGGAAACATGATCGTCATGAAAGGGCGTACGTGGTTTGCAACCAGTGTACAATATTCCTTCGCCGTCATGGTGCCTTGCACGAGCTTCGCTGGAGCCGTGGATGCCCACGTGAATGCTACCCAGAGCGTAATGGAGCCGCCACTCGACACCGTTCCGGTCCCGCGGTACAAGTGTCAAGGAGCTGTTCCTGTGGAAGACAACAGATTTCCGTCCTCGCATCGGCATAATGAAGGAGTTACCGGGATTCATCTGACCATGCAACGCTCTGCCACTGCGCCAACATAAAGTGCCGATGGTCACGTGCCCAGTTCAGTCCTACAGTAGTTGCCGATGTCGTGACGTTAACATTGGTGCATGCAAAGCATGGGTCCGGCTGCGGAGGCCCATCCTTAGAATTATTCGGTGCACTGTGTGTTCAGGCACACTTGTACTCTGTCCAGCTTTAACCACTGACGCTATTCCGCCACAGTTCGCTGCCTGTGTTTTTTTACCAGTCTGCCCAGCCTACGACGTTCGGCATCTGTAATGAGGCTTGGCCGTCCAACCACACTATGTCTGGATGTGGAAATTTGTGGTAAGATCCTATGGGACCAAACTGGCTTACACACTACTTAATCTAAGTTAAACCAACTTACGCTGTGGACAACACACACCCATACCCGAGGGAAGACTCGGATCTCCGTTGGGGGGACCCGCGCGAATCGTGGCAAGGCCCCTGAGACCACGCGGCTGGACGTGATTTCACCTTGGTTTCGTCACGTGCTGAAGCCACTCACCACAGCACTCGTGGAATATTCGACAAATCATTGTTTCCGAAATGCTCGTGCCGCGTCTCCGGACCATCACAATCAGCCCTCGGTCAAACTGAGGTAACCGCTCGTCTTTCCCGTTCTACACACGGACAGCATTCTCACTGATACTACATGCACCGTGCGTGTGTGTGACTAGCAGTCATTCCTCGACAGGTGACGCTGCTATCGCCTGGACAGTTTTATATCGATAGTAGGTCGTTGATCATAATGTTCTGCATGATCAGGGTATACTCGCAGATGGATCACCTTTCCAGAAGTAGTAAATCTCAGTGGGGCGCAATTGAGTGTTCCCCATGTTTCTAAACGAGCAGGTAAAACACCTCCTGAGAGAATACAGAGCGAGAACTCTAGACAACAAGGTCCGAAGCTGGCGAAAATTTAAGCAAATCACACACCGAAAGCACGAACAGGAGTCACCACTCGTTATAGACGGAACGATAACCACGTGCGAACAAACAAAAGCAAACGCATTCATGAGCACTCTAAAAGGAATCTACACACACCCCGAAGACGACAAATTCAATAAGGAAAGGGAACAGGAAATAGAAACAGAGACAAAGAAAACACTAGAAGAAACACGACCTACGACGAGGACCAAACATCACTCATCAAAGAAATTTCGAATATCGAGGTACAGACTGCCATATTAAACGGAAAAATCACGGCCCCAGGAGCAGACGGGATTACACGACATCATCTCAGACTAATACCCCCACAAATCATCACTCCACCCCTTCAAAAACTCTTCAACGCTGCCCTTAAACTCCAAAAAACACCAAAACAGTGGAAAGATGCTCAAATAGTAATGATACCAAAACCGAACAAACCGAAACAGGACCCAAATTCTTACCGACCCATAACCCTACTACCAGTAACAGGATAGACATTGGAAGCCAAAGGATCCAAAAATTCATAGACAAACGGAACATCCTACCTGATGAGCAAGCGGGTTTCAGAAAAACAGGAGTACAATCGACCCCATATTCAGATTGACTAGCAACTGTACAGAAGCGATAAATAACGGAAATGTAGCAGCGGCGTTACTGCTCGATATAAAAAGAGCATTTGATAAGGTTTGGCACTCGGGGCTACTAAACAAGCTAATATAATACCAATTTCCGATAGAGGTAGTGAAACTAATAAAAAACATGGTAACAGATAGATACATAAAAGTGTGAGTTGGAGACAAAACATCGGAGAAATTCAGACCGCAAGCAGGTGTACCGCAAGGAGCGATCATATCACCACTGCTCTACAACATCTACACCTCCGACATCCCTAAACCAACCGGCCTGAACGAGGAATTGGCACTATACGGCAATGATACGGCGTTCTGGTGCCACGCCCCAACGACAGAACTGCTTTCAAGTAAAACTAGTAGATACATCAAGGCCCTGGAAGAATGGATGACAACGTGGAGGATACGCCCGAACGCGACCAAATCGCAAACACTTATAATACAGCATAGAAACCTAGTACAAAACAAACAGCAAAACCCTGACAATGTAAAAATATCACTCTAGGGAGAAAACGTAGTACCAAAGAAAAATGCTAAATACCTGGGACTCGAGTTAGACTATTTGGTAAACCGGGAGAAGAACACCACACAAAAAATAGGCGTCGCAAGTGCAAAACTCGCAAAAATAAAAATGCTCTAACACAGAAACGGGGGAACCGCTACTCCGATAGTCCTACACATCTACGAAATGTTTGTAAGGCCAATTCTGGAATAAGCAGCTATAGCATGGAGTGTAATAAAATAAAATCGACAGATAGAAGAATGCTTAGAACAATAGCCAAGATACCATACGAACGGACATCGACACTACACACAACACTCGAAACCGACTCCATGGAAAAAAGGATAATAAAACAGCTGGCTTCATACGGCGACAACAGATTAAGAAGAGATGAAAACATCAAAAAACTGATCTTGAGAATACCATTCCAGCTGAACCTACCAAAATATAAATACCCTTATCCACCGGAAATAACAGCAATAGCAACAGAAAAAATCTACTCCAAAAACAACATTGAACTAAAACAAATCACAAGAGGTAAACGGCTACCTCAACACATAAATTAAAAATATAAAGAAGTAAAGTTAAACAGGAACAACACCCGACCCTAGCTGAGGTTTTAGGGGGTTTCCATCAGCTGTAAGGCGAATGCCCGGGATAAAAACAAGTAGAAAAGTAGGCCTAGATAATACGATATTTCATACCCAACCAATCAAATAAAGAGAGTCAAAACAGCATAACGTAAGACTAAGCTAAGGCTCCAAAGGACATTAAGTCCTCCATGAGCCCGCCTACACCCATCTGGAGTAGGAATGAAAGTTAAAAAAAAAATGTTTCGTGTGGCTCAGTGTAACAAACACGTGATTGGTTTCTTTTACAGCTTATCGCCTACCATCGGAAAGATGAAACGTGGGAGAAATATAAATAATAGAGTGATAAAATTGGAATGTACTTTTACTACGTTTGGTATATATGAGGATTGTATAGGTGAAATTAAAAACAACCAACTGAAGCAAAACACGAGCAGATAAATGAGACGAGTTTATGCCGACGTGGTTTAGGAGGAAGCGTATTAGTCTTACACTACGCGTAGACGAAACTGTCAGTTAAAGCTCGTTTCAGTAAATAAAAAGAGAGATAAAACCTATTAAAATAACAGTGGAACAAAAAATGATAAGACTGAAATTTTTAGCGCTTCGCATCCTCAATGAGCAACCTTTTAGGTGGATGGTATAAACGGAAATAGAAACAAAAGTGACGAGACGCACAGAATGTAACGGTGTATGACGTGTGGCAGTCAGAGCAGCAAGAGAAAAATGTTACTGACAACGTGAATCCGTTAAAATTTGTTGCGCTGTCTCTCTATGCAGCACGGAAGAAAAAACAAAACCTTATTTACACGCATATAAAGTGCATAGAGAGCCGTTGACAGCAGACTAATGGACATTAGCCGCATTTATTTTGCGTCACAGTTTTTTTCCCTGCATATCTGATTCCCGCTTACTGGCGCATCTTATAATACAGCAAAGAACGTGGTCTGCTGGTTGTCTTGCTGTTGGTTCTGTTCCTGTACATAACACCACGTAATACCTTACGCGTACGTCTACCAAATCTGTTCCACGTTAGGCTCTTGACCGTACGATATATTTAACTTAAAAGCTAACTCACAACACAGTTCTTTTCGGCGGAATTTGTCTATATTTTGGCTGTTGTCGTTTAATATCGGTACATGATCGTTTGACATGTCTTCTCTCCTTACCAACTTTGTTTCTTCTACTCTCCGGTTTGCAAAGAATAATACGTCATACGTTTCAGTACTCTTACTGAATCCTATCGCGTATTTAATATCACTAAGGAATATTTAGTCTTCAGCATGGTGGTCGCATACTAACGTTTTATGCATCAATGACGACACACATGATTTGTAACTCTAACATTCCGTCACTCCTGCGATACGGAGGCGTTTACCGAGTGTTGCTTGTTATATTATTTGTACAGCCAATAGTTTCGCTTTCTGTAGATGATAACCTAGCAGTTGTGGCAAACTGATCACCTGGAGAGGGCCGCTACTACTCTACCCGAAATAAATAGACAGTACGGAGGTGGATCGAGCAGTTCTCAGTTCGTTCTGGAAGCGATACTGTTGTTATATACCGCATTATCAGAAATTAATCTGTAATACATTTAACGTCTCATATCAACATGAAAGCGTTAATAACTTAATACCTAATTACTTTGGACAAATAATAAAAACAAGACATTGGTTACAGAAAAGTTATAATTACAGTTTCTGGCGTCCCAGTACAATTTGCAGATGCACAGAATAACTGTGACAAGTAAATGTAATAATGAAACAAAGGTTACAGAAAGTTGGAAAATGTAATTTCTGGAGTCGCCGTATAATTTGGCTTCCTTCGGTGCTTTTACATCCAAGTCTGAGCATGTCAACACATGGTCTGGATCCATAACTTCGGTTTCGGAAATAGCACATTCGTTTTAGGAGTTAATCTTACACTGCTTAGACGTTTGAATAGGCAGTCATGTCCCTTTGTCAGTGGAAAGTAGGCTACCGCTTGTTTCCTCGGTATACTCCTGAACTGTTCCCACTACTGTTTTGAGTAATCAGTCTTCTGACTGGTTTGATGTGGACCCCGCCAAGAATTCCTCTTCAGCGCCACACTCTTTATTTCAGAGCAGCACTTGCAACCTACGTCCTCAATTGTTTGTTGGATGTATTCCAGTACCTGTCTTCCTCTACAATTTTACCCACTACAGATCCTTTTGGTACTGTGAAGCTATCCCCTCACGTCTTAACAGCTGGTATCACCTGCCCCCTTCTTCTTGTCAGTATTTTCTTATGAACCTTCCTTCACCAATTCTGAGCAGGACCTCATTATTCCCTGACTTCTTGTATGTTTTCTCATATTGTACCTTTAAGTTATTTGGTGTATACACTCCTGGAAATTGAAATAAGAACACCGTGAATTCATTGTCCCAGGAAGGGGAAACTTTATTGACACATTCCTGGGGTCAGATACATCACATGATCACACTGACAGAACCACAGGCACATAGACACAGGCAACAGAGCATGCACAATGTCGGCACTAGTACAGTGTATATCCACCTTTCGCAGCAATGCAGGCTGCTATTCTCCCATGGAGACGATCGTAGAGATGCTGGATGTAGTCCTGTGGAACGGCTTGCCATGCCATTTCCACCTGGCGCCTCAGATGGACCAGCGTTCGTGCTGGACGTGCAGACCGCGTGAGACGACGCTTCATCCAGTCCCAAACATGCTCAATGGGGGACAGATCCGGAGATCTTGCTGGCCAGGGTAGTTGACTTACACCTTCTAGAGCACGTTGGGTGGCACGGGATACATGCGGACGTGCATTGTCCTGTTGGAACAGCAAGTTCCCTTGCCCGTCTAGGAATGGTAGAACGATGGGTTCGATGACGGTTTGGATGTACCGTGCACTATTCAGTGTCCCCTCGACGATCACCAGTGGTGTACGGCCAGTGTAGGAGATCGCTCACCACACCATGATGCCGGGTGTTGGCCCTGTGTGCCTCGGTCGTATGCAGTCCTGATTGTGGCGCTCACCTGCACGGCGCCAAACACGCATACGACCATCATTGGCACCAAGGCAGAAGCGACTCTCATCGCTGAAGACGACACGTCTCCATTCGTCCCTCCATTCACGCCTGTCGCGACACCACTGGAGGCGGGCTGCACGATGTTGGGGCGTGAGCGGAAGACGGCCTAACGGTGTGCGGGACCGTAGCCCAGCTTCATGGAGACGGTTGCGAATGGTCCTCGCCGATACCCCAGGAGCAACAGTGTCCCTAATTTGCTGGGAAGTGGCGGTGCGGTCCCCTACGGCACTGCGTAGGATCCTACGGTCTTGGCGTGCATCCGTGCGTCGCTGCGGTCCGGTCCCAGGTCGACGGGCACGTGCACCTTCCGCCGACCACTGGCGACAACATCGATGTACTGTGGAGACCTCACGCCCCACGTGTTGAGCAATTCGGCGGTACGTCCACCCGGCCTCCCGCATGCCCACTATACGCCCTCGCTCGAAGTCCGTCAACTGCACATACGGTTCACGTCCACGCTGTCGCGGCATGCTACCAGTGTTAAAGACTGCGATGGAGCTCCGTATGCCACGGCAAACTGGCTGACACTGACGGCGGCGGTGCACAAATGCTGCGCAGCTAGCGCCATTCGACGGCCAACACCGCGGTTCCTGGTGTGTCCGCTGTGCCGTGCGTGTGATCATTGCTTGTACAGCCCTCTCGCAGTGTCCGGAGCAAGTATGGTGGGTCTGACACACCGGTGTCAATGTGTTCTTTTTTCCATTTCCAGGAGTGTATAATATTATATGGGATCCGAATTTGTCAGGAGAATAAGTTTATTGAGTGTGTCAAGTGGAATCGTTTCTTTTTTCTAAGCTTGTGTGCGTATTCCTTTTTTGGGCAAAAAGAACAGCAGTCTCCGTCAATTCCTACATGTGAACATATCCACTGAAAAGTTATTTCTTTATTTCTGTACACGATATACTTTATGGCTTGTCTTATTTCAGTTTCGATTGTTGTTTCTGTGGAGTGTTTTGCTGAGATAGCTTGAATGGTCTAGAATCAAACAGTACTACAGCTTTTGTAAATAAACTGACACTGTCTTTAATGTTCTAAACTGCTAGTTGAATTACATGGAGGTACCCTAGGATAAAAGTTCGTCGCATGTTTCACGCCACAGGAGTACTGAGTGAACAATTTGCAGTGCATACCGCGTCCAGTTGTGTCATTAATCTCTGATTCGTCTGCATATACTCTAAACCATATTGGTTCTGGGTATTTTTTATTTACCATCTTTACTGAAGTAGTTCTCTACTAATCTTCCGGCTGTTTAACTTAGTGTCGATGTCCGCTTACACGCACTGGGTGGTCTTCTGTACTGAGCAGCTCCAGTTAGTATCACGCTATTAGACTCAAGTAATCACAGCAACTTCAGTTAAAACTTCCTGGGTGATAGAGAGTGGGGTTCTCCCCATCTGCGGAAGACGTCTTTGGAGAAAAATCGGCAGCTGCCTCTTCAAACGGTTCAAATGGCTCTGAGCACTATGGGACTCAACATCTTAGGTCATAAGTCCCCTAGAACTTAGAACTACTTAAACCTAACTAACCTAAGGACATCACACACACCCATGCCGGAGGCAGGATTCGAACCTGCGACCGTAGCAGCTGCCTCTCAGACCTGAAGTTTTAACTGAGGAAAACAGAGGCTGTGGAACCTATATTACTAACGATTTTCCTTTCCTAATGCCGGATACAGTACACGTACTGCGCAATGTCACCCAGAATGTCAAGAATAATGAGGTGTCTAAGCGAAACGGACATCTGCCACATTCACGTTGAGGTATTGGACGGTAAGTACGTGAGATGAGAAAGCAAGTTGAGAGTGACATGCAATCCCAGAAACTTGTCACTAATCGAAAGACTGTGACGACTCTCCTACTGTTGCGCAGGGATTACGTCACAGGAACGCATTTGTAGCTCGCCTGCGACACAGCCTGCAGCTCGCGCCTCCGCCGGCCACAAAGGAAGTCACTTGCGAGGGACCGCAGCACGGGCCCAACTGTTCAATTGGCGTGTCCTTCCTGGGATTCTGAGATGGATTCAATCAATTTCGGAGGAGAGGAACTGGCTTCTCACGAGTATGATTCCAGCAGTGGCCGTGCGCAGCCATTCGCAACGCCCTCTGTCTGCGGTCAAGGGCCTCGTCAAGGGACATTGCTTCTGCTAGGGTGGCCGTCCCGTCACACCACACACTGTAAGAGCGCTACAGCAAGGCAAGTCTGATACCTGTAACAGGATTCTTGAGGACCTATAACAGGACTGATCACGCATTAAGACGGCGAACGATTATGTTTTATCGGAAAAATAGGAAAACTTCCGTCTTTTGGAACTGAAATTTTTGAGTACCATGCATGTTTCGCGTACTCATGTTACGCATCTTCAGTAGTCTATGATGTATATAAAATTATTTACTTATTAAATGAATGTAAAGTAAAATCACAACCATATAACTGTAAATAGAAATAGCCAGATATGAACACAGTGTCAAAGAATGACTTCAAATCTCGTATCAAAATACGTGTAATTAAATAATTTTACGTGTATTAACCATTGAAGATGTATAACGTGAATAGGCGAAATATGTCCGGCATTCAAGAATAAATTTCAGTTGCAAAAGACAGAAGGTTGCTTATCTCATCAATGATACATTTAGTATGAAACCTCATGTTCCTAGAACGTCTGCCATATAATTTTTGGATCTTCTAGTATGAAAGTATGTAACCGAACAGCATTAATAATATCAGCAGTACAATAAACCTTCAATCTCTGATTTCTTTTGCTATTTCGTACCAAATACGAGGGGGGGGGGGGAATAAGAATATAAGAATACTTCATTCATTCCAGAACTTCTTCTGCAATGCTCCGTAGCACTCAACCGTTATATTTCAACGTTTGCGATGCATGCTAAACGTTCAGTGCGTCTCCTTCCGTAAGACGCCTTGCAGTCACTTTGAATCTGACAGCAATATTCCACAATCAAATCGCCTGTTTCGTTCAGCAAACCTATGAAAGAAGTCATGTTGTGCAATATTCCAGATTAGCTGAAGACCTACCCGTACAAATGCTGAGGAATCCAGTTTATGGTAGGAAGACGAGAAGAAACTACCTGTACCAATGCTTTGCTAGTACGGGCGGGCGGGAACGTAACCGACACATTATCTGGTGACACATAAAAATTATTGGTGCACTACTTGAGTCACTTTCATTTTTAACGTCACTACGCGTTTCGATGGATATACAATCAACCTTAAGTGGATTAAGATGCTTTTATATAGTTAAATTTGTATATGACATACACATGTGTTTTGCATTTGTCATAAAGCGCTGTGGCAGTGAGTTTAAGTGCAGTATTGCAGTGGTGGACAAATATTAACGTTGTTTACAGTACTGAAAAGATTTATATAGTTTTCTATATGTATGCGGAAGTTGTACTTACTGCATATCTGGGAGAATATGTGCTGTATGCTGCCATAGCAAACACCACGTGTTTGACCACTACGCACTTTTCAGTATAACGATATTTTGCGTAACCTCAAGTTCAGAGATGTTCAGTCCAAAGATGTTAGCTGTTACAAAGGTACTAAACATTTGATAAGAACTGCTTCAGAGATATGTATGTATATTGATGTTCTGGGTAATAGTATAGTAATGCGAAAACCATTGTAATTTAAAGAATGAAATTGTGACGGAGATTTGTAGAATTAAAAATCCGTAACATTAATTATGCTAGCCATAACGCAACGACGAAGAACACCTAGCTTAAGTGAGGAAAGGAAAACTAAGAGCAACTGTTATAATGCTTATAAGCTTGTCGTTGTCCTTATATGGCCGACTAACGAAGTAAATACAATAAATAAGATAATAATAGTAATTAACTGCAAGAAGTTAAGTGTGCAGATTCGCCCAACTGGAAGGGATTAATATCTCCATTCTCCTAATGGAAAACCTCCAAATCATTCAGCTTTAGCTGGAACAGCATATATAGAACTGCGTATAAAAGTGTAGTGAAGATTCTCAGAAAATTTAAACTGCATCTAGTTGTAAACGGTATACGATCCTCGCAAAATTCTACGTATTAAATTTACTTGGGAACCAATATTGTAGAATACCGTAAAACTATTCTCTTTCCTCAACAGCAATGAGAAGAAAGCAAGACATTAGGGTGTGTACGGAGCCATAATTGTTTTATCCTCGCTTCATATGCTAATATGGAAGGGAGGAACTGATGAAGTACGTACACTAGGAAGAATACAGAAGCTTTCACAGTACAAAAAGTATCTCGATTCAGATAAGATGGTCTCGTTGTGTTTTTTCCTTCTCATTTCCCACCTCTCCAGCGCTCGTTTTCCTATTTTTTTCTTTTATATAAACTACAAATTCATTACTGTACTGTAGCACAACTGACATAGATACAATCCGTGCCAGCGGAGTTCTTCTTATTAAGATGCTTTAAAAACTGAAATGAAACAGCTGCTCAATATCAGTGTTGCTGTATTCGTGTGCCGACAGTGCACGTAACGTATTTCGTTGTCCATCAGTGCTACAGCCAAATAAGAGAAAACTGCAGTGTGCAAAATTTAATGCATATAACAGGAGATCTCCTACGCAGTATTCCCAAAACAGAGCACTCGAATAACGCGAAATAAATACTCGGTAGCTGCTGATACGAGTACAGACGATCAAAGAAGAAAAGATACTTACGTTCTTATATTTAAAACTGTTTTCTGAAGCTCCTCTCGCTGTCATGGAAAGAAGTTTAAGTGCAGTGGATTTCTGGCTTCTTACACAATACGGTTTTTTTTTTATTCCCAGAAATACAAAACCCGCTGGCAGAACCCAGGATTACAGTATCTGATAAATATACGGTTATCAGGACAAGTACATATTATCTTGTTCCCAGATTTGAAATATTTTGACTCTTTCCTCTCTTTATATAGTTCAGCGAAGAAAATTTTCCTTAGAATTTGTCTTTGAGAAGATATTAGTATTGCTCTGTTTTACGTCGCGTTGACCTTCAAAGAAATGTTGGGGGGAGGGATAGTGAACGTATTTTGTACCTCTGCTACTATCTATCCCATTCCTGTTCATCAAGGCATGTCCTCTAATGACCTCTTTGTCGACGGGACGCTAAATTCTGATCTCCTTCTTCGCGTTATTTGGAACAAGGAAGGATGCTTAGGTTTAACGCCGAATTAACGAACGGGTCAGAAAAGACCGAACACAATCTCGCGCTGTAGAAGACTGAGGAAGAGAAACAACCGAATGCTTTTCTAAGGAAGCATTCTGCGACATAGCTTAACCGAGTTAGCGAAACTGGTGAAAGCCTAAATCTGGATGTTCAAAGGGATTTCTAATTCCCCACTACCTGACTGTAAATATAGTACTTCACCAAATACCGTGATATGAGACAGTAACGGCTCTATCAGCCTCTGCTAATAATCTTTTGTCCAAGCTGCGTAGTACCGGTACTATTTATTTTACCTTATGTCTTGACTCGAGCCGTTGTTACCTTGGTTTGCCACCAAATCTTTCTTGCAGTACCACATTTAAAAATCTCATCTTCGTCGACACATTGCCTTCTTTTTTCGATAGTCTTCCAGGTTTCAGGCTTCCCTTCTTTGTTCAGCACTGCCTTGCCATCTGAGCTTTTCTTTGCCGTAAAGTTGATTGTAATCAATAATTTTCCGCCCCCCCCCCACCCGCGCCAATACACCATCCGGAAGATATTAGATTGTATTTATTTTTGAAAGCAGTTCTACTTCGTATTGCCCGTCACTTGATCCTAAGGACAAACACTGAACTATTAACATCGATGACGTTTATTAGTGGAACGGATTTTCCCCAAACAAATACCATGTCGTGGCTTCCTCTACATTCAGAATGTCTCGTAATTCTTAGTTTCTGTCTGAGAGATTAATTCTTTGTACTGGGCCAGACATCAGACCTGTTGTCTTGCCGTGGACAGAGCAAAGATACTGAGACTCAGATCTTCACAAAGATTGATTCTCTCAGAAAGTTTCGTAATACTGGACACTCGGGTGCAAACCGAGAAATTCGGTCTGAAAGGCTCACTTTGCTTACAACAATATTTATTGTTAAATGACACAATGCGCCACATATACTTTTTAAGTGTTCTATTTTAGTGCCATAATCGGTTTCGGGCTACCATACCTATCTTCAGATGGGTAATATTTTTCGTTACACAGATGTTTTCATCATACTGCCTAACAATATTTGAGTAAAAAATGGTTCAAATGGCTCTGAGCACTATGGTACTTAACGTCTGAGGTCATCAGTCCCCTAGACTTAGAACTACTTAAACCTTACTAACCTAAGGACCTCACACACTTCCATGCCCGAGGCAGGATACGAACCTGCGACCGTAGCAGCAGCGCGGTTCCGAACTGAAGAGCCTAGAACCGCTCCCCCACAGCGGCCGGAAATATTTGAGTATTTAGTACCATTTTATCAGTTGTTTCATCAGTAAAAATACGCAATTTTTTGATACATGATAGAAAATAGTTGTGTTCATTTACAAAATTATGTAAGTGAAAACAAATGTTTTGCATCATACACAAAAAATGTAAGCACTTTAACCGAGCGAGGTGGCGCTGTGGTTAGCACGCTGGACTAGCATTCGGGAGGACGCCAGTTCGAACCCGCGTCCGTCCATCCCGATTTAGATTCTCCGTGATTTTCCTAAATCGCTTGAGGCAAATGCCGGGATAGTTCCTTTGAAAGGGCACCGCAGACATCCTACCCCATCCTTCCCTAATCCGATGGGGCCGATGACCTCGCTGTTTTGTCCCCTGAATACAAATCTGCCAAGCAACCAGCAAGCACTTTAGCGTATTTTTATTCATGAAACAACTGATAAAGTGCCACTAATTACTCACATATTCTTGTGCAGTTCTGTTGATCAAAACATCCGTGTCACGAAAAATACTAGCCGGGGCACGGTAGCCGGTTATGGCGCTAAAATAAGTCATTTAAAAGGTATATGTGGCTGATTGCGTCATTCACCAACTACAATTAACAGCCGCGGAGTTCACAAGATCGAACATGGATAAGATAACAATATTTGTGTCATTTATCCTACGTGATGCTCCAAGTTTCGACACGGAAGCTGAATTGAGTGAGAAAAAATAGGTAAGGCGTGAAGTTTTTGGGTAGGATTACTCTTTCGCCACATTCCTCATATAGATTCTGCTACACACTGCACATTCATTCATTCGATACGGGAGACGAAATTAGAAAAAAAGAAAGTGGATGTGTCGTATTTTAGGTTATGATGGTGACTGTAAACCATCTCCTTCTAACATTGTAGTCAATTACTTTGACGATGCGGAAAAGGAACGGTTTCAGAACAAAATGTCAGTTGCTTTCCCCGAAGACAAGGGACGAAATTTTCGAATGCTTCAAATTTAACGCAATACGATGGTACTGTGGCTTTTCTAGAGCTTCAGCAACATTCTGCAGCCAGCAGTGACATAGTAAGAGCAGCCATCTTGCCCCTTATATTAGAGCTGCGTTAACGCCGTTTCACACCGAACGTCGAAGGAACGGAACCGAAGGCAACGTCACCGTCATACGGAAATGCTTACGCTGTAGATGCAACGTCTACATGGCGTCGCTTTGTTTCTCTCGAGACCGAAAGGTCAAAGTCTGGTCGTGAGCAGTAATCCGTGGTACAAAAGGTCGAAATGGAGTACCCCAATTGGCAATGTCAGATTTTATTAACGGCCAAGTTCTTGACAAAAGTTTTATGGTATATTTTCCACGCTTCTGGGTAGTTAAGGAATAGGAAAAGTGACGTACAAACATTTTAAAACATCGTCACTTATTTGTCCAAGAAAGTAGATACATACGAATATGTTTTATAAGGAATACGACAGAGCCTTTTTCTAAGGTCAAAAATATTCTTCTCTTCAAATAGACCTGACTTTCTCACTGTAAAAAAGTTTTTAATTGATGTTTTATTTATTTATTAGCTCTTATGTCCCTGTCCACATAGCTATCTACATGTTGTGATCCTTAGTCCGAAGACTGGATGTTGGTTGATATGTGGGGAGGGGACCAAACAGCGGTCCCTGTTGTGTGAAGTCCTTAGGTTAGTTAGGTTTAAGTAGTTCTAAGTTCTAGGGGACTGATGACCTCAGATGTTAAGTTCCGTAGTGCTCAGAGCCATTTGAACCATTTTTTTTCATCGGTCCCATCGGGTTACGGAAGGAAGGGGAAGGAAGTCGGCCATTCCGGAATTTGCCTGAAGCCATCTGATGCTCCCTTGATGTTACGAAATGTGTGCTTTTAGTCAAGATGTGCCACAAATTTCTTTCCTCCCCAATTCCATTCAGTACCTCTTTCATTACTTACGCAATCTACCCATCTAATCTTCAGTATTCTTCTGTAGCCCCACATTTCAAAAGCCTCTCTTTTTGTATAAACTGTTTATCGTCTACGTTTCACTTGCATACAAGAGTGCACTCCAGAGAAATGCCTTCAGCCTATATTTGATGTTAACAAATTTCTTTTCTTCCGGAACGCTTTTCTTGCCCTTGCCACTCTACATTTTATATCCTCTCTAGTTCGATCATCGTCAGTTATTTTACAGCCCACGCATCTACTACTTCTTGTGTCTCATTTCTTACTCCAATTCCCTCAACAACAACTGATTTAATCCGACTGCATTCCATAACCGTTTTCTTGCTGTTGTTGATGTTCGTCCTTTATCCTCCTTTCAAGACGGTGCCTATTTCGTTCAACTGCTCTTCCAAGACGTTTGCTGTATCCGACAGAACTGCAATTGCATCGGCAATTCTGAAAGTTTTTATTTCTTCACCGCGAACTTTACGAAATTCTTCTTTGGTTTCCCTTACTGCTTGCTCAATATACGGATTAAGTAACACCGTGAATAGGCTGTAACTCCATCTCACTTCCTTCCCAACCACTGCTTCCCTCGCCTTTCCACGTCCTTCCAGTCCTATAAGTACAGTTTCGTTCCTGTACAGGTTTTAAATAGCCTTTCGTTGCGTGTATTTCACCCGAGCAACGTTCAGAATTTCAAAAACTATTTTCCAGTCAACATTGTCAAAAGCTTTCTCTAAGTGTACAAATGCTATAAATGTAGGTTTGCCTTTCCTTAACCTATCTTCTAACAGAAGTTAAAGGGTTGGAATTCCCTCGTGCGCAATCTAGACTGATCTTCCCTCGGAGTTGGCTTGAACCAGATTTCCATTCTTCTGTAAGGAATTCGAGTGAGTATTATATAATCGTGACTTACTAAATTGACAGTTCGGTAGTACGTACACCTGTCAGCACTTGCTTTCTTAGGAATTTTAGTTATTACATTCTTTTTGAAGTCTACGTCTACATCAGTTTCTCACCTTTAGTGCTTATTTCTTATAATTTATTTGGAAGTTTTAAGCTGATTTAGGTGAATTAGATTAATGAAAGTTGCTACATCGAATTGAGTTCTTAGTTATGCAAGTGTGGCCTTTCCCTGTGTCCAGGCAACGTGAAAGCTAAACCATGTTTCGATTTCATTTTGGAATAAAAAGTCTTTTTTGCGAAATTATCTAAGTCAATGACGCGTTACACCCCTCTGAGGCATCATCGGATTGTGTAAAATTAGTTGGATGTGAAACCCATCCGTCTTAGCGCCATATAAAATGAGAAATGTACGTAACAGTAATTGATGTATTTTTTATGTGGTTTTGTGACGAATGGGTTTCATATCCGGCTACTTAAACACAATCTGATGATGCCACAAAAGAGTGAAATGCGTCATTGTTGTTAGATAATTTCGCAAGCAAAACTGTTTTTATTCTGAAATAATTCAAAATTGGTTGCTGTAGCACCCTGCCACAACCACTCCGTCTACAGGCCACAGGTGGCAGATCGGGACCATCCGACCGCCGTGTCACCCTCAGAGGAGGATGCGGATAGGAGGGGCGTGTGGTCAGCACACCGCTCTCCCGGTCGTTATGATGGTATTCTTGACCGAAGCCGCTACTATTCGGTCGAGTAGCTCCTCAGTTGGCATCACGACTCTGAGTGCACCCCTAAAAATGGCTACAGCGCATGGCGGCCCGGATGGTCACCCATCCAAGTGCCGATCACGCCCGACAGCACTTAACTTCGGTGAAATTACGGGAACCGGTGTATCCACTGCGGCACGGCCGTTGCATCCTGACACAACGGCGTAGAAAAAGTTTCGATTTCAAATTTTTTATCTCGCGGGCACAACTGTCAACGCGAAACTTTCTTCCCGAGAATCCTTGATGACCTACCGTTGGTGGCCTGCACGAATGTTGCCATAGCAAACGGTCTGTGGAATGTTTTGACGTTCCGTGATGTCCAGACAATATCGACCGTTACGCTAGATGTTCCGCGGAATTTGCAACGCCGAGCCGTTCGGGCGGCGGCGCGTTAAGCACCCAGCACCTCGGCCGTGCAGCGCGAGTTTTTCGTCTGACAGGCGCAGCGCGAGGCTTTGTAGGACAGCGGGGGCCGGAGGTGGTCCCGTTACCGGCGTGGCGCAGCGCGGCTCACTGGCCGCCGCCCTGCGCCCCGCGCCGCCGCCACTCCAGCCCAGCGCGGCGGCGTCTCGCTGCCGCCTCGGCAGCACTGCGTTCCACGCGGGTTCTGCGAACGCAGCCTCCGGGAGGTGGCCGCTTGCGCAACAGGTAGGAGGGGGCCGCCACTGAACACAGCCCAGCTCACCTGTCTGAGCTTCGAGGCTGCGAACACCTTTATGGGTCCTACAGATCGCACGAAAGTACTGTTACGCTCGTGGGATCGTCTTGGGGCGATGTCCGCGTGGTAATTAGTCCCCTCACAGTGGTAGTATGTTGGTGGTAAGACGCGGTTCAGGACGTCCAAGTGAATGGAACCTATAGGCCTACACTTCGAACCGCACTTTTGTTCAGCCATCAGTCTCCTGACTGGTTTGATGCGATCTACAACAGTCTCTCTCCTGTGCTAACCTCTTCATATCAATCTAGCATTTACGACATACGTCCTCAATTGTTTCCTGGATGTATTCCAATCTCTGTCTCCCTCTACAGTTTTTACTCTATACAGTTATTTCGTGATGTCTTAACAGTTCAAGTGACTCTGAGCTCTATGGGACTTAACTGCTGAGGTCATCGGTCCCCTAGAACTTAGAACTACTTAAATCTAACTAATCTAAGGACATCACATACATCCATGCCCGAGGCAGGATTCGAACCTGCGACCGTAGCGGTCGCGCGGTGCCAGACTATAGCGCCTAGAACCGCTCGATCACTTCGGCCGGCGTGATGTCTTAACAGATGTCCTACAATCCTGTCAGCGTTTTCTTCACCAAAGAAGACGAAGTAGATATTCCTGAATTCCAACCAAGAACAACTGCCAAGATGAGAAACATAGAAGTAGATATCCTCGGTGTAACAAAGCAGCTTAAATCACTTAATAAAGGCAAGGCCTCCGGTCCACATTATATACCAGTCAGGTTCCTTTCAGAGTATGTTGATACAATAGCACCATACTTTGCAATTATACAGCGAGGTCCACTGATCGTGACCGGGCCAAATATCTCACGAAATAAGCGTCAAACGAAAAAACTATAACGAACGAAACTTGTCTAGCTCGAAGGGGGAAACCAGATGGCGCTATGGTTGGCCCGCTAGATGGCGCTGCCATAGGTCAAACGGATATCAACTGCGTTTTTTTAAAATAGAAACCCCCGTTTTTTATTACATATTCGCGTAGTACGTAAAGAAATATGAATGTTTTAGTTGCACCACTTTTTTCGCTTTGTGATAGATGGCGCTGTAATAGTCACAAACATACGGCTCACAATTTTAGACGAACAGTTGGTAACAGGTAGATTTTTCAAACTAAAATACAGAACGTTGGACGTTTAAACATTATATTGCGGTTGTTCCAATGTGATGCATGTACTTCGTGAACTTATCATTTCTGAGAACGCATGCTGTTACAGCGTGATTACCTGTAAATACCACATTAATGCAATAAATGCTGAAGATGATGTCCATCAACCTCAATGCATTTGGCAATACGTGTAATGACATTCCTCCCAACAGCGAGTAGTTCGCCTTCCGTAATGTTCACACATGCATTGACAGTGCGCTAACACATGTTGTCAGGCGTTGTCGGTGGATCACGATAGCAAATATCGCTCAGCTTCCCCCACAGAAAGAAATCCGGGGGCGTCAGATCTGGTGAACGTGCGGGCCACGGTATGGTGCTTCGACGACCAATCCACCTGTCATGAAATATGCTATTCAATACCGCTTCAACAGCACGCGATCTATGTGCCGGACATCCATCGTGTTGGAAGTACATCGCCATTCTGTCGTGCAGTGAAACATCTTGTAGTAACATCGGTAGAACATTACGTAGTAAATCAGCATACATTGCACCATTTAGATTGCCATCGATAAAATAGGGATCAATTATCCTTCCTCCCATAATGCCGCACCATACATTAAACCGCCAAGGTCGCTGATGTTCCACTTGTCACAGCCGTCGTGGATTTCCCGTTGCCCAGTAGTGCATATTATGCCGGTTTACATCCCCGCTATTGGTGAATGACGCTTCGTCGCTAAACAGAACGCGTGAAAAAAATCTATCATTGTCCCGTAATTTCTCTTGTGCCCAGTGGCAGAACTGTACACGACGTTGAAAGTCGTCGCCATGCAGTTCCTGGTGCATAGAAATATGTTACTGGTGTAATCGATGTTGATGTAGCATTCTCAACACCGACGTTGTTGAGAATCCCGATTCTCGCGCAATTTGTCTGCTACTAATGTGTGGATTAGCCGCGACAGCAGCTAAAACACCTACATGGGCATCATCATTTGTTGCAGGTCGTGGTTGACGTTTCACACGTGACTGAACACTTCCTGTTTCCTTAAATAACATAACTATCCGGCGAACTGTCAGCACACTTGAATGATGTCGTTCGGGATACCGAGCAGCATACATAGCACACGCCCGTTGGGCATTTTGATCACAATAGCCATACATCAACACGATATCGACCTTTTCCGCAATTGGTAAACGGTCCATTTTAACAAGGGTAATGTATCACGAAGCAAATACCGTCCGCACTGACAGAATGTTACGTGACACCACGTACTTATACGTTTGTGACTATTACAGCGCCATCTATCACAAAGCGAAAAAAGCGGTCCAACTAAAACATTCATATTTATTTATGTAATTCACGAATATGAAATAAAAAATGGGGGTTCCTATTTTAAAAAACGCAGTTGATATCCGTTTGACCTATGGCAGCGCCGGCCGGTGTGGCCGTGCGGTTCTAAGCGCTTCAGTTTGGAACCGCGTGACCGCTACGGTCGCAGGTTCGAATCCTGCCTCGGGCATGGATGTGTGTGATGTCCTTAGGTTAGTTAGGTTTAAGTAGTTCTAAATTCTAGAGGACTGATGACCTCAGTAGTTAAGTCCCATAATGCTCAGAGCCATTTGAACCTATGGCAGCGCCATCTAGCGGGCCAACCACAGCGCCATCTGGTTTCCCCCTTCAAGCTAGACGAGTTTCGTTCTTTCTAGTTTTTTCGTTTGACGCTTATTTCGTGAGATATCTGGCCCGGTCACTATCGATGGACCACCCTGTATACAACCGCTCGTGCACAGGAAGAGCCGTACGTAACGACTGGCAAATTTGGACTGTGTAAAAATTGGGACTTCGTACGCTGATTACATCGCCGTTGAGTGCCCTACAAACCAATCATCATCATCATCATCATCATCACACCAATACTCAAAAAGGGAAGTAGGAGTAATCCGCTGAATTACCGGCCATATCATAACGTCGATTTGCAGTAAGGTTTTGGAAATATACTGTGTTCAAACATTATGAATTACCTCGAAGAAAACAATTTATTCACACAGTCAGCACGGATTCAGAAAATATCGTCCTTGTGAAACAGTCATGGAGTAATGAGTGCTATCGATAGGGGATGCCAAATTGATTCCATATTTTTAGTTTTCCAAAAGGCTTTCCAGACCGTTCCGAATAAGCGTATTCTAACCAAACTGCGTGCCTATGGAATATCGCCTTAGTTGTGAGACAGGATTCGTGATTTACTATCAGAACGGTCACAGTTAGTAGTAATAGGCCGGAAGTCATCGAATAAAACAGAAGTAATATCCAGCGTTCCCCAAGGAAGTGTCACGGGCCCCTTGTTGTTTCTGATCAATATTGAAGACGTAGGAGACAATGTGAGTAGCCCTCTTATATTGTTTGCAGATGATGCTGTCATTTACCATCTTGTAAAGTCATCAGAAGAACAAAACGAATTGCAAAATGATTTAGATATCTGTGTGGTATGAAAAGTGGGAATTGACCCTGTGCTAAATTATTCACACGAGTACTAAAAGAAATTATGCGATAAGTCACACAAATCTGAAGCCTGTAAATTCAACCAAATACTTATGGATTACAGTTACAACTAACCTAAATTGTAACTATCACATGTGGATAGAGCAAACCAAATTCATTAGCAGAACATTTAGAAGGTGCAACAGGTCTACTAAAGAAACTGCTTACACCACTCTTGTTCGCCCTATTCTGGAGTATTGCTGTGCGGTGTGGGATCCGCATTAGTTGGGACTGACGGGTGATATCGAGAAAGTTCAAAGAAGGCAGCTCGTTTTGTATTATCGCGAAATAGGGGAGACAGTACCACAGACATGAGACGTGAGTTGGAATGGCAGTCATTAAAACAAAGGCGTTCTTCGTTGCGACGGGATCTTCTCATAAAATTTCGATCACCGGTTTTCTCCTCTGATTGCGAAAACATTCTGTTAGCACCCACCTACATAGGGAGAAATGATCATCAGGATAAAATAAGAGAAATCAGGGCTCGCACAGAAAAATTTAAGTGCTCGTTTTTCCCGCGCGCCGTTTGAGAGTGGAACGGTAGAGAGACAGCTTGAATGTGGTTCATTGAACCCTCTGCCAGGGACTTTATTGTGAACAGCAGAGTAATCACGTAGACGTAAATATTCGTTTCTTCTCATATTAGGCGCAGAACCTCCTTATCACTTACCTTATCAGTCCACCTAATTTTGAACATTCGTCTGTAGCACTATATCTGAAAAGCTTCGATTCTCTTCTGTGCCGGTTATCTCACAGTCCATGTTTCACTACCATACAGTTCTGTGCTTCAAACGTACACTCTCAGAAACTTCTCCCTCAATTTAAGGTGTTTGTTTGATACTAGCAGACTTCTCTTGGGCAGCAATGCCCTTTCTGCCAGCGCTAGTCTGCTTTCGATCGGTTATTTTGCTGCCTAGGTATCTACTTCGAGACCATCCATCCTGATGTGGAGTTCCCAACTATCCTCATTTCTGCTACTTCTCATTACTTTTCACTTTCTTCGAATTACTTGGCTCTGAGCACTATGGGACTTAACTTCTAAGGTCATCAGTCATCTAGAACTTAGAACTACTTAAACCTAACTAACGTAAGGACATCGCACACGTCTATGCCCGAGGCAGGATTCGAACCTGCGACCGTAGTGGTCGCGCGGTTCCAGACTGTAGCGCCTAGAACCGCTTGGCCACCCCGGCCGGCCTTCGACTTACTTTCAGTCCACATTGTGCACTCATTAGACCGTTCATTCCATTCAGTAGATCATACAATCCAGTTTTCGCTTTCACCGAGGATAGCTTTGTCATCAGCAAATCGTATCATTGATATCCTTTCAATCTGGATTTTAATTCCACTCCTGAACTTTCTCACAGACAGGAAAAAATTCAGTCAGCTGGTGCACAAAGAGCAATCGGGGAGGTGTGCGAGATGTTGTTATTGTCTAGTAGTCCTTTATTTTCTTGTGACAACGAAAACGGAACTATTTCAGAAGGCTGTTGCCAGTTTCGACGAGCCATGGTTATCATCAGGCTGTCTAAAAAGAAGACATCCTGCAGGCTGTGCCGTTGCGTTGTCAACATAATTTTTTATGAAATACTCGTATGTGTACAGGCTGTAAACGATAACAGCTTACAACGTACCACCATGGTGTAGGGGAAATCGAGACGAACAACTCAGGTCTTTCAAGCCGCGAAATAGCCCCAAATTGGCCTTAAAAAACTACCTAATCTGCAACGTATGTACGTCGTGCTTGATGTTGAATCCTTTCACCTGCTTACCCACCCGCTTAGTCGGTCTTAAGCTTATTTATTTCTTTTTTTGCCATAAAATCATCCTCGAACATTAAACAAACCTTGGTCTTGCACTTAAAAATTGTAAAATCGGTGTTTGTGTTAAATTTATCTCACAATGTTTCTGACTTTTAATAGCGCGAAGTTAGAAACTAACTCTTTGTTCCTCTGGCCATTATACTGTGTAATTACTTGTCTTGTCGGGGTTTAAGTTTCGGTCGGATTGTAAATGTATTTTTTTTTTGGATAACATTTGCGAAAGTATTTTTTCTTTCGTTGCCCTCACGGGTAAGTTTGTATTGTTACTGTTAACGAAAACGAAGGTTTCAAAAATTTCACCGACGAAGCCAGTGGCATAAGAGGGCGACAGAATATTCAAAATCTCGCGCGGCGATCATGCGATGTGGCTAAGGCTGCTAATGTTGGCCAATTTGCTGTTACATTCCGGCTTGGTAGACCACCGAGTGTCCTACATCAAATTGTTAGCCCCGACGTCCCCTGCACCACTGTAGTACGCCATAAACATTGCTTACACCATGTATATTTATGTGATGTGTTCATAACGCAACGGGAACCTCACTGCAGGTGCTCTTATAGATCCTGATGATGAGCGAAAGCAACAAAACTGCACCTAGAAATGCTTTTGTCATTGTCGCTGCAAGAGAAGAGGAAGAATTAATTATGAAAAATCCGCCTCGATTACACAAACTACCTGGTGTTGACCTAGGTTTCCCACCTACTGTGTTGATGGTTTGGTTAGTCAAAAAGAACACCATTTGTATTTTCTTATTGCTGCGCGCTTTTAGGAGGTATTTTATGTATCTTCGTTGGATTCTATGTAATCATAAGATCATGGAGCCAAGGTATGTTATAAATCCTTAACGTCTTCTGATTACGGCCCGGTCGGCCGCTTAGTATTATGGTGATGTAGCGATTGTAGTTGTTACTGCTGCAGATATTATTAGTGCGGTTTTATCCGTTAACAATAACGTCCTCAGCATAGCTATCTTTTTAGATTAGTTGTAATTTCTACCTAATTCTAGGGCCTCCATATTAGCTTGTGGCTGATTTACCATCCCTGCACATAGTTTGTCGCGCGTTGCTATTAAATATGTCTCAATTCCCGCATGATTGCTTCTATCATTTGCTCAATTTGCCATTTGTGCGACAACCTTTGGCAATTCAGTTAGGTACCGACCCGTGTTAACTTCGTAATCCCGCTCCCATGCATAAGATGAACGTTTCCTGGCAGTGCGCATGCGCAGTGATTTCGATAGCCGCACAAGTGAGCAGCCTGTGGTGCCTTTTTTCATAATTATTTCGATACTTCCGATTGCTGACGCGCTGCAGTGCTGAAAGTTCTTAAAAGAGGAAGACCCTTACCACAAGTACATCTGGAAGAACTGAAATTTAAATCAATAACTCAAATACTATGTTCTAAGGACTCATCTGTCCAAATACAGGGTTATTACAAATGATTGAAGCGATTTCACAGCTCTACAATAACTTTATTATTTCAGATATTTTCACAATGCTTTGCACACACATACAAAAACTCAAAAAGTTTTTTTATGCATTCACAAATGTTCGATATGTGCCCCTTTAGTGATTCGGCAGACATCAAGCCGATAATCGTGTTCCTCCCACACTCGGCGCAGCATGTCCCCATCAATGAGTTCGAAAGCATCGTTGATGCGCGCTCGCAGTTCTGGCACGTTTCTTGGTAGAGGAGGTTTAAACACTGAATCTTTCACATAACCCACAGAAAAAAATCGCATGGGGTTAAGTCGGGAGAGCGTGGAGGCCGTCACACGAATTGCTGATCGTGATCTCCACCAGGGCCGATCCATCGGTTTTCCAATCTCCTGTTTAAGAAATGCCGAACATCGTGATGGAAGTGCGGTGGAGCACCATCTTGTTGAAAGATGAAGTCGGCGCTGTCGGTCTCCAGTTGTGGCATGAGCCAATTTTCCAGCATATGCAGATACACGTGTCCTGTAACGTTTTTTTCGCAGAAGAAAAAGGGGCCGTAAACTTTGAACCGTGAGATTGCACAAAACACGTTGACTTTTGGTGAATTGCGAATTTGCTGCACGAATGCGTGAGGATTCTCTGCCGCCCAGATTCGCACATTGTGTCTGTTCACTTCACCATTAAGAAAAAATGTTGCTTCATCACTGAAAACAAGTTTCGCACTGAACGCATCCTCTTCCATGAGCTGTTGCAACCGCGCCGAAAATTCAAAGCGTTTGACTTTGTCATCGGGTGTCAGGGCTTGTAGCAATTGTAAACGGTAAGGCTTCTGCTTTAGCCTTTTCCGTAAGATTTTCCAAACCGTCGGCTGTGGTACGTTTTGCTCCCTGCTTGCATTATTCGTCGACTTCCGCGGGCTACGCGTGAAACTTGCCCGCACGCGTTCAACCGTTTCTTCGCTCACTGCAGGCCGACCCGTTGATTTCCACTTACAGAGGCATCCAGGAGCTTTAAACTGCGCATACCATCGCCGGATGGACTTAGCAGTTGGTGGATCTTTGTTGAATTTCGTCCTGAAGTGTCGTTGCACTATGACTGACTGGTGTGAGTGCATTTCAAGCACGACATACGCTTTCTCGGCTCCTGTCGCCATTTTGTCTCACTGCGCTCTCGAGCGTTCTGGCGGCAGAAACCTGAAGTGCGGCTTCAGCCGAACAAAACTTTATGAGTTTTTCTACGTATCTGTAGTGTGTCGTGACCATATGTCAATGAATGGAGCTACAGTGAATTTATGAAATTGCTTCAATCATTTGTAATAGCCCTGTATATGTAGGTCCTCTTCTATCTGAAAGGCAAGTTTCGGAATTCGTAGACCCTTCTTCGACCTTTCCTGCCGCTCGAGACACTGCTTACTTCCACGGCACTGTGGGTGGCGACATGCATTACCGTTACGTCACTCCCTCAGCCCGTCGAGAGGCCGCTTCCACGAGACTGAGAGCTCCACAGAGGCAGCGACCTCGTTACCCAGCCAGGGTACTGTAAGACAAGTAGCGGAAGCTGTTGCTGCTGCGCGTGCAAAGTGACGGAACCCTGAGCCCCCAGGCGCCGAGGCAGAATGGGGTAGGCGAGACTGCCTCAAGGGGGCCCGGTCCTCGCGTTACGTCTGCGGCGCGCAGCGGCCGCAAGGTCAACGCCACTTTCGCCGCCGGGTCCGGCCTGCACTTACGAAACGCAGCCTCCTCGCCCAAGCACGCCTACTTACCGCATTAGACGGCAGATTTAGCTACTCCGCCTTTGGGCGAAAGCGGATTTGTCGCCACCGCTGACAACAGAGTGCGTTGCATTATATTTTGCGCAATAGGTTCAGAGAAGGAGCTTTCATGTTGCTGTGAGATGATAGGCATTTCGGCAGTTGGGATCTTACACAACAACAACCACCGGAAAAATGCTCCCAACCGAGCACAAGGAAGGCTAATATGCTCCTGTTTTATATCTGAAAGTGGGATACCAGCTGCCCCATTCTACCTCCCTCAGCACCGTTAAATACACTCCTGGCCATTAAAATTGTTACACCACGCAGATGACGCGAAATTTAACTGACAGGAAAAGATTCTATGATATGCATATGATAAGCTTTTCAGAGCATTCACACAAGGTTGGCGTCGGTGGCGACACATACAACGTGCTGACATGAGGAAAGTTTCCAACTGATTCCTCATAAACAAACAGCAGTTGACCCGCCTTGCCTGGCGAAACGTTGTTGATACCTCGTGTAAGGACTTTGATAAAGGTCGGATTGTAGCCTATCGCGGTTGCGGTTTATCGTATCGCGACATTGCTGCTCGCGTTGGTCGAGATCCAATGACTGTTAGCAGAATACGGAATAGGTTGGTTCAGGAGGGTAATACGCAATGCCGTACTGGATCCCAACAGCCTCGTATCACTAGCGTCTTATCCGTATGGCTGTAACGGATCGTGCAGCCGAGTCTCGATCCCTTAGTCAACAGATGGGGACGTTTGCAAGACAACAACCATCTGCACGAACAGTTCGACGACGTTTGCAGCAGCATGGACTATCAGTTCGGAGACCATGGCTGCGGTTACTCTTGACGCTGCTTGACAGACAGGAGCGCCTGCGATGGTGTACTCAACGTCGAACCTGGGTGCACGAATGCCAGACGTCATTTTATCGGATGAATCCAAGTTCTGTTTACAACATCATGATGATCTCATTCGTGTTTGGCGAAATCGCGGTGCACGCACATTAGAAGCGTGTATTCGTCATCGCCATACTGGCTTATCATCCGGCGTGATGGTATGGGGTGCCATTGGTTACACGTCTCGGTCACCTCTTGTTCACACTGACAACACTTTGAACAGTGGACGTTACATTTCAGATGTGTTACGACCCGTGGCTCTACCCTTCATTCGATCCCTGCGAAACCCTACATTTCAGCTGGATAATGCACTACCGCATGTTGCAGGTCCTGTACGGGCCTTTCTGGATAGAGTATATGTTCGACTGCTGCCCTGGCCAGCACATTCTCCAGATCTCTCACCAACTGAAAACGTCTGGTCAATGGTGGCCGAGCAACTGGCTCCTCACAATACGCCAGTCACTACTCTTGATAAACTGTGGTATCGTGTTGAAGCTGCATGGGCAGCTGTACCTGTACACACCATCCAAGCTCTGTTTGACTCGATGCTCAGGCGTACGGCCCGTGGTGGTTGTTGTGGGTACTGATTTCTCTGGATCTATACACCCAAATTGCGTGAAAATGTAATCACATGTCAGTTCTAGTATAATATATTTATCATCTGCATTTCTTCTTGGTGTAGCAATTTTAATGGCCACTTGTGTATATTCCCAAAAATTTTGGTATGTGAATACACTCATGCTCTGTTTAACATTCACTTTTCACCCCCTCTAGTTCCCCTAAATTGTAACCCGCTCACACTCACTAGTCCATCGCTGTTATGTCGCTATTACGAATCCACTACTTCTTGCCCTTTCTGACTTACTCATTCGGCTCAACTCCCTATTATCTGTTTGGGTTTCTCTATCATTGTTTTCTGTCTCACAGCCACAGTGTCCTTCGTTCTGTCCTACTGCTATTGTCTCTTCTCACTGTCACTGTCTCCTTCTTGCTCTCCGTTATTGTTACTGTCTCATTCATTCCTTTCCACTGTTTGTGTGTCTACCCACTGTCATTATCTTTCTCTTCCTCGTTGTCATTGTCTTATACTCTGCCTAACATTATCTGTGGCTCTCACACACTTCCACTGTCTCCACTGTCTCCTGTGCCTTTCACTGGCACTGTCTCGTTCACTCTGCCACTCTGAACTATGTTCCACTACAACAATACCTGTCTGTTTCTCTCACACTACCATTGTCTCCGTCGTCCTATTTACACAACGCCCACTATCTTGTATTAATTTTTCGTTTCTTTCCCACTGTCATTGTCTCCTTCTCTCTCAGCACAAAAAAGCTTGAATATGTTTGCATGGCAAATTGTTTGGAAAATTGTTTGGAAAATTTTTTGAAGTTCTTTTGAAACAGGAGCACGTTATCCTTTCTTGTAGTCCGACAGGATCATTTTTCCTCTCCTTCCTTTCTTTTCCCAGCTACAGCTGGGAAAGTCACTCATTTAACGGGGGCAGTAAAATTTCGGTAGTTTATTTACGTGAAAAAAAGTAAATCAAAACTAATTTTACACCTCAGACCAAATTATACTTGCGTCACACCGGATATTATGTGCGTATTTTACGTGTACAAGTGGGGTAGCTTTGAATCTCTCTACCTCGGAAATGGATAAAGATATCAAGAAAATTTTTGAGGTTGTTCGAGATCAGGATCATAGGAATCATTGTATAAGTTTCAGCCATTAGTTGTGCAGAGCCGTCTTGGAATTTGCGGATTGGTGTTAGTACCCAAGAACTATGTTTTCCTCATTTCCTCAGGAACCGCGCATGAACCGAATGTTGCCCGGTGCCTCCATATCCTCCTTAACGCGCACCATATGCCATATACTTATACATGGAAAAAGAACCAACCGATTTGCTACATTTGCCTCAGCTGTAGGAAGTGTGTCATAATCTTTGACCCTCTACATCGGGGTGGTTACAGTAAGACGCCACAAATGGTCCCTAGCTCAAGGGCTCTCCAAAACATTTGACCTTACCTTTCTATCACCAATAAGAGCCGACGCAAAAGTCCCGTAAAAATCCCGTTTTTATGCGCTTCCTTTTGGAACACATCAGGTAGCGCATGCTGTCGTATGCGTACCGATCGCATTATTAGCGTCCGAACGTGAGATGTGTCTCGAAGTAAAAGCTTGATCAGAGTTTGAAGCTCTGATGCGCTCTCACACATAATGTACTTCGTTTTAATGGAATTACGTGATGAAGCTCTGTTTAAGGCATTGCATAAAAGTCGATCCACAAAGGAAGTCAACGTAACGGGAAAGAACATCAGCGTCACATGGAGGTATTTTCATCATAGTCGAGCTGTTAACACAATGTCATGTTGCTCAGTCCGTTACCGAGTGTTGCAAGTGAGATTACGAGGTACCATCCACGATACATGAAATAAGAATATATGTGGTGAATCAGAAGTCATAGTAAATATTTTAGGAGGTGGTAGTAGAGGCTAATTCAAATAAAGGTTTCCATACAACAGTTGTCCAATGGTAGTACAAATTGGTACAATTGCGTGGTGACTATGTTGAACGGCAGTGTTGCACAGAGTACAGTTCATGATGTTAACAGCACTAATTCCCCTGTTATATGTCCATTATTAAATTTTTGCTGACACAGGAGGCAATACCTTTTTAATCCACCCTCGTATGTTGAAATAATACAAAACACCTCTCATACATATTTGTAGTTTATAAAATATTGGTTTTGTGGCCACTTTTGTTAGGAATAATTCCTCACTTGTTGTTGGAAGCAGACCTACACAGAATCAGGTGCTAACTCGCACTGCAACGCTAACAAATGTTGACTGCAATTTACAAGCGACACGGCGACTGCGGTATGAATTGCAAGCTCTCTCACTGCCCAAACGAAATAATCGCCGCCGCAGGAATGATGTCAACCGCTGACTAGCAGGTACTGCGAAATTGCATTCAATTGAGTCGCTTGTTGCACGCATCAGTGCAAACGTTAATTAGTTTAGGTAAATCTTGTACACACTGGAAACAAACTGTGTGAAACACACACACACGCGCGCGCGCTCTCGCGCCCACACAAGGAAGGAAGAGGCAGAAAGGGAAGCATAGCTTGTATTTGTGAGCAAAAATACTGTACTTTTATAACCGATATTAAATTTGTCTCATTTCCATGAAGATGTACTTCTCTTGATGCCATATTGAGTCACTTCTCTTGTGGCTACGCACCTTTACAACAAACTTTCTCTATCGGCTGTATTTCTTTTTTTATTATTATTATTATCATCCAACAAGCATGCTGTTAAAACTATTGCGATACCAGATACTGCATGGTAAATAACGATATTTTACTGGGTTTTGTGTCTGGGTACGTCCTTTGTTGATTCTCTACGTCTTATCTTTATTTCTCAAAATGTTCATCGGTTGGATGTGTTACTTTAAGCCTTACTGCCACAAACGCATCTCTCAGTTTCCGCAGTTTTTGACGACATTCAAATTATTTTGTTCGTTGTATTTCTTCCAGCTTATACTGCCACCCGACTTTTGTAAAAAATAAATAAATAAATAAATAAAAGTCTTGATTAGAAATGTTCTCTTTACAGCTCGATAAATTTTTTATAAAAGCAAAATCCTTGAGTGGACGAAGCCCTTATGCTATATATGGTCTAACACTGCAGGAAATTCGTTTTACAGCTCCGTAGGGACAAGAACTGCACATCTTTAGTCAGATTGTTTTGAATAACTCCGTAACTGACTTCAAACGACATCATGTTTATTGATCGAAGCGGTCGTGGATCAGGTCGACCATGAGCGCTTCGCTTTTGACCATACTGTGCGTCAAGATGTTATCAAATGTCTCCTGGAAAGTGTATCGGTGTCGGGAAAAAATGGATGATGCAGTATTATCTTAAAATGACAATTTTCATGTGGACATACAAGAAACTACTTTGGTGTTAAATAACTAACAAATAGGAAACTAGTTTGGTGTTAAATAACGTAACAAGTCGTAATTACTATATATTAAAATCCAAGAAACAACGAGCAGAAACACATAATAAAAGCTAATAGTTAGGGGGCAGGTTTGCTTTTTACACATTAATTTCATTCCAGTACATTGTTCTGATCAAGTTATGAAAATTACAGCTCTCCAGAATTCTCGGCAAATTGGAGAATGCGAAAAATACCGTCTATCGAAGCACTATTTTTCAAATTACAGTGAGATAACTTTGTTAATGGAGGTGAGGAGGTTAAAGAATCGGCTTTAGCATTGATGAATGATCACCGCCTTTAGTTGGGTGTACGGAAGCGGTAAGATCACAATAAAGAATGAGCTCTCGCTTTTAGCAGACATAACAGGGGACATTATAAATATATTACAAACAAATCTTCAGGTTTTACAAAATTTTTTCATAAGTTGCCCAGTGTTGTACAGAACCGTAAATTGGATGCAGGTCAGACATCCAGGATTGCTACTAGTACATTAATAGTTCCATAAATCCACTCAACACCAACCAATATTTCTCGTGAAACGTTAAAAGTTTATGTTTAAAAGCAGGAAAGGCATCCAGTATCACATGGCGATAGAGAAGACGATGTCTGAATATCTGAGCGCGATATGGACCCAACAGCCCCTAGGCGTAACAGTGTAGCGGCAGCTGTATCGGTGCGCGCCGTCGATATACGTTTATTGGGAAACTTGCTGAAAGTTCGTGATGCCCGTGTGAAGCGGGGTAATGAGGAATCCTGGTTCAGAGAAACCACAGGAATTCGTGCTGCCGGGTCCTTGCCCTCAGTGGACTTCAGACTATGCGGCCATGGACGAAGAGCATTATACCTCTACAGAACAGCACTTCTAGGCATTAAATTACAAAGTCTGTCGGTCTGCACCATGGCGATAAATTACAACCATACCGAGGAGAATAAATATAATGTTTTACCATATCTTCTTTCCATTATTTCTCGATTTGCCGTGAGATCTGAATTAATTTTCTAATTTTATACTTCCTACTACCAAATCATGAGAATGGAAGATATGTGAATATTAATCTTAAACCATCACTATCGAATAAAATAAAAATGAAGACAATGCTTCATTTTAAGTTTCAACTGAAGAATACACACATAAAAAACTTTATCAACGGAAACACGAGTGTAATTGCGCCTTGTCTTTTGGGCTGATACATGATAAATGCAGCGAGAAGTTGGAGTACTTTGAGAGCAGGAAGACTTTGGTGTTGTATGATTTCGGCTGAATCTGCATACATCTAGATTGTGAGAAAAAAGATAATTTGATTTGGTAGTACGTGTACCGCGTCCTGTTGTTTACTGCTACGGTCGCAGGTTCGAATCCTGCCTCGGGCATGGATGTGTGTGTGATGTCCTTGGGTTAGTTAGGTTTAAGTAGTTCTACGTTCTATGGAACTGATGACCTCAGGAGTTAAGTCCCATAGTGCTCAGAGCCATTTGAACCATTTGAACCATTTGAACAAAATCACTCTAAACTACACACCTTAGCGCACTTAACGTTTCTCTTCATTCCACTCACATGTCTGAGTGGACAATGTTTAATCTGATCTCATGTTCATCATCCCGACGGGAGATAGCTGGCTGTCTCTAACATTACTACATTTGCAGCCCAAGTGTCTTACATTAAATTACTTGTCTCAGCATCACCTATGTCTCTTCGGGGTTTTTAAACGTTAATAGGTATCACTCTGCAGATAGCGAAAATTAACGGTCCTATAACACCCCCTTGTGGTACGCACGTGGTTAACTTCCGTTCTGAAAATTTCTCTCCGTTGCCGATGACATGCTGTGTTTTTTTGCTTCTTCGATCCTTGGACCTAAAAGTGGACTAAACGGAAAAGTGAATTTTCAGCCGAACCGTAGTCTCTCCTTATCGTGCACAGAGCTTTTCAGCACACACTAAAGTGCCCTTCACTTTCTCTTTAACATCTCTAATTTCTAATCTTCCTTAAAAAAACACCGTGAGAATCTTCGCCACCTGCAACGTTTGAGGATTGTGCGCGAAACTGACGAGGTAATCAACACAAATTTGTTAGTTGTACCCGATGACAGGGAGGAGGAATGCGCTGGAATCCGGACGGGCTAGCGTTGAATTTCTCCTGTGCGGGCGGCGCAGGGCGTGACTGGAATATTGGCGCCGCCTCTCTGGAGAGCTGCTGGAGCGGCGCGGCGGCGAGGAAAGTAGGCTGTATGCCGGCTGCCAGCACAACACGGCACGGCACGGCACGGCACGGCACGGCACGGCTGCTGGCCTTGCAATGGCGGCTCCACGCCGTCAGCTTTCCCTCCCACCGACAATGCTGCCCTCCGTTACGTCTCTGTTTCCTTACGTCATTCGAAACACATACAAGATGCAACTTCCAGGACATTGTCCACCTGTTGCACAGATAAAAGAAAGAGGAGGCCTCATCCCGAGTCCCTGGACACATTAGAACCGACGGGATTGAGGAAGTTTGCAGAGCAGCGAAAGCGGTGGTAGGAAGCGGCTAACAGCAAGCTGCGGTCGGTCCAGTCAACAGCGGTGGCGCAGTTCCACGAGTGGACGAAGTGGTCTCCACTCACCTTCGTATCGGACACTGATCAGTTGCGCACGCGTATCTCCTGCGGCAAAAGGACCCACCGTAATGGAGTGTTTGCGGCTTCACACTCACGGTGCACCATATTCTACGTCCTGTGCTGACAGGTGGGAAGCCTTTGATCTACCGAGGACTTAACCTCAACTTCAAAAGACAACGAAAAGATTGTAACAAAATTTTGACATTTTTTGTGATGTCAGGATTCATGCCAGACTTAACTGGACGTAGGTTTTAATGTGCTTTAGTGCCTGGGTCATCGTATTAGTTCCACGATCGCCCATCCTCTTTACGATTTCCAACGTTTTATTAATTCTTTTATCACGTGACGACGATACGACTGTGGCTAATGCAAATTTTATGACATTTTCTGTTACTGTACCTATCGGTACAAGACTTTTGCTTTCTGTTTTAACAACTCGGGACCTTTGCCTTCCGCGGGCAAGTGCTCTACCAACTGAGCTACCCAAGCACGACTCACGCCCCGCCCTCACAGATTTACTTCTGCCAGTACCTCGTCTCCTACAAAGGCCCCGGTCCGCACACAGTTTAAATCTGCCAGGAAGTTTCATATCAGCGCACACTCCGCTGTAGAGTTAAAATTTTATTCAAGGGCACTACTAGTTCAAGAGTAACACGCTCGTGTAAAAGTGCGCTGGTGACCTCGCTGTATAGCGTCCACCAATTTCAATTCCATCCATCCATCCATTCATGCCCCTTAACACAGGCAACCCAACTTGCATTACCTGCATTAGAGGGAGATGGTCTAAGGAGCCTGCAGTCATGGACTGTGCGGCTGATTCCGGCGGAGGTTCGAATCCTCCCTCGGGCATGGATGTGTGTGTTTGTCCTTAGGATAATTTAGGTTAAATAGTGTGTAAGCTTAGGGACTGATGACCTTAGCAGTTAAGTCCCATAAGATTTCACACACAGAGGCAGATAAAAGTTGTGTTGCCTACCTTAAGGTACCGCAGTGGTTAACAAACTGGACTCGCTTTCGGGATGACACCGGTTCTAATCTGGGTCCGACCATCCAGGTTTAGGTTTTCCACGATTTCCATAAATCGCTCCAGGGTGGTTCCTTTGAAAGCGCACAGTCGATACCGTTCCCCATCCTTCAAACAGCCCGCGATTGTTCATAGACTCTGACCTCATTTTCTACAGAACTGTAAACTCTAATCTTCCTTCCTTCCTTCCTATCCTATCCTAATGTTCATGAAATATTTTTCGACCCTGTTTTATTTTCATCACTCTGTATATTCATATTAAATAAGGTCACGCGGAAGTAATTAGATTACGAAAGCAGATTCTAAAAGTGGTAGACGATTTTCATTGTTTGGACACCAAAAAAACTGACGATGGATGAAGTAGAGATGATACAAAATACAGACTCGCAATAGCTAGAAAAGAATTTTTGAAAAAGGAAAATATACTTATGTCCATTATAAATTTAAAGCGTTAGGAAATTCTTTAAAAGTATAGCCTTGGACGGACGCGAAATGTGGGCGATAAACAGATCAGACGTGAAGAGACGTTCGATAGTTTGGGAGGTGCTGGAGTGCCGGGAGCAACAGTTAAGTTAAGCGACTGGAGCAGTCGAAGTGGACATCTTACTTATTAGATTACACATTTTGATACTCCCATTGTTTTCTCGAAGATAGTTAATCTTTGAATTGACTCAAGCTGACGGAGCACCTTCCTACAGAAGCATTTGCTCTAATGGCACACAATAGTAATCTTCCAGCACGTTCATAGCAGCTATTCGACAGCTTCTTGTAGCCGAAGCGCACGAGTATGCAGCACAGTTCCGCTGATAAGTGCCGTAACACGCCGACCGCTAGGCAAACAGCTTACCAGTACAGTCAACCAATGTTACCCTGCAGATTCATTACTACAACACACTGATGAACGCGAAAATCTTATCAGTATCTGGTAATAATTTTCGACGAAGGTAACTTACAACTTTCTCCAATGAAACTTATTCTCACCATGTTTTCCCTACATTAGTAAATAACTTCAGTAATTTCCTAAAACAGTATCACGTGCTATACATTAAAGTGGTCTTCTACACCATTAGCTACTTTTCTCACCTTCGAAACAGTGATATTAAACGGGGTACAACAACTGAACGGCACGGAGTGAGAGTTTTATCGTAGCAGAGTGTCTACCAGTGGTTCCTAATCTTTCTTGATAGTTGTCACTGAGTGCAATCGGATATTAGCTAGTACGCCCGCCCTCTCGACCCCTTCCTTGAAATCTATTGTTCCCCCCTCCCCCACATTAACACCAACTTTAGCACCTAACTAGCTTGTAGAACGAAAGATTTTTCATTTTTAAAATGATGAAATATGAATGATATTTAGTTTGTGTGTGTGCGTGTGTGTGTGTGGGTGCGTGCCTGTGAGAGTGCGTGTTAGGATGAATGACGAAGGAATTCGTGGTGCATTGCAAGTGCTACCCACATCTCCTCAGAAAAGAAAGCTAACTGTCCACAGTGAGGGCAGACACTTGTTACAAAATATGCTTCTTCTGCATTATTCCTCTCCATTGCGGCACTTGCTTGACCTGCACACTGCAACCCCATTTAAAATTAAACAATTTCAGGTGTGTATACTATACTTAGATGTTCGTAAATCACTTCGTTACTCCACTCCTTACTTCTGAACTGGCAGAGATTGGACGATTTCAGGCTCTTAGTGCTTTGTATCTTACCATAATAATAATAATAATAATAATAATAATAATAATAAAACTGTACACAGCAATATAGTAGCCCTTATGTACAGGGTTATTACAAATGATTGAAGCGATTTCACAGCTCTACAATAACTTTATTATTTGAGATATTTTCACAATGCTTTGCACACACATACAAAAACTCAAAAAGTTTTTTTTAGGCATTCACAAATGTTCGATATGTGCCCCTTTAGTGATTCGGCAGACATCAAGCCGATAATCAAGTTCCTCCCACACTCGGCGCAGCATGTCCCCATCAATGAGTTCGAAAGCATTGTTGATGCGAGCTCGCAGTTCTGGCACGTTTCTTGGTAGAGGAGGTTTAAACACTGAATCTTTCACATCACTATGCGTGAAACTTGCCCGCACGCGTTCAACCGTTTCTTCGCTCACTGCAGGCCGACCCGTTGATTTCCCCTTACAGAGGCATCCAGAAGCTTTAAACTGCGCATACCATCGCCGAATGGAGTTAGCAGTTGGTGGATCTTTGTTGAACTTCGTCCTGAAGTGTCGTTGCACTGTTATGACTGACTGATGTGAGTGAATTTCAAGCACGACGTACGCTTTCTCGGCTCCTGTCGCCATTTTGTCTCACTGCGCTCTCGAGCGCTCTGGCGGCAGAAACCTGAAGTCCGGCTTCAGCCGAACAAAACTTTATGAGTTTTTCTACGTATCTGTAGTGTGTCGTGACCATATGTCAATGAATGGAGCTACAGTGAATTTATGAAATCGCTTCAATCATTTGTAATAGCCCTGTAGTTACTGCTGCGTCTTGTCGTCAATTAATTCATTTATGTGTTTCTAAGCGAGTAATGAAGCAATGTCTGTACTACGACATGTACAATCTACGACTTGGAGAAGGTATTTTCGTAAGACATTTAACATTTGTTACACACATGTCTCACTTTTATCATCAGCGATGTACGCAACAAATCACAACATGCGTGTAGTGGGTGGGCTATGTGAGGAACCTGTAGCCTCCACCACATTAGTGCTACTAATTGGGAAAAATCATTTCTTGATAACTTATTTACTAAATATTAGAGTCTTACAAAAATGAGATAATAGTAATGATCATTTCAAAATAATTTAGTTTCGTGACTAGAATAGAATCAAATAGTTCAGTTTTTACCGCCAGAAAAGTTCATTTTACCCGTCAGGGGTAATTACCCCCAGGCTAGGAATCGCTGGTGCCTACTGATCAACTTAGAAAATTAGCCTCGAAACTCAGTGCATACGTGCGGTTCTAGGTGCTTCAGTCTAGAACCGCGTGACCGCTACGGTCACAGGTTCGAATCCTGCCTTGGGCATGGATGTGGGTGACGTCCTTAGGTTAGGTAGGTTTAATTAGTTCTTAGTTCTAGGCGACTGATGATCTCAGAAGTTAAGTCGCATAGTGCTCAGAGCCAACTCAGTGCAATATAGGCTTGGACAGGGGTGCGTCTGACACATCAATGTTTATGTGATGATTCAGTACGTAACGGGATGTCCACTAGTTAGGGAAACTAGCTACAGTTTTCTTTTTTTGTAGATACTCGTGAAAGTACGGACGAAAGCACGGCTAGGTGTAAAAAGGAATCGAGACGGGGAGAAAGCACGAGGAAGGAGCGCGCTCAATCAGGAGGAACGGAAGAACTGGCCTGCTGCGATCTCGCGGCCCTCGTCGCTGGTCGCGGCTCTCTCGAGGCGGTCACGTGCGCTCTCAGTGCAGTAGCGCGAGGGAGGTCCAGGCCAGCGGCGTGGAGTTTTCAAGTAAGGTGAAAAGTTTCCAGAATGGGTGGTGAAATATCTCAAACGAAGATTAAGAGTTTAACTTCCCCACTTCTATCATGCTTATTTTGGTAGATCGAATAGCTAATGAAGATGTACTGAATCGAATTTTGAAAAAATTTTGTGGCACAACGCGACTAAGCAAAGGGAGTGTTTGAGGGGGAGGGGGGGGGAGAGGGGACAAGGAATCACGGACTGACTACAGTAAGCAGGTTGAGGTGGCTGTAGGTTGTGGCAGTTATGCAGAATTGAGGAGAATTTCACAGGATAGAACCCACCTTCGGACGCAATACAACAACAACAACAACAACGAGCCACATGCCCTCTACTGTTGCGAGTCGTCTTCCGTAACAGCCCTGTAGGGTGGGAAATCCCAAATGTGTTCCATGCTGCAATATTTGTGTCTTCAAATACTTCTAAACCTCCATAGTCTGCATATGATCCAGCAACAATCTGCCGCAGTCATCCATTCTCCAAATACAGTATTCAAAAGTATGGAGAAATCAAACTGATATCCTCTAAATATAGTTGGAGCTGGAATATTTGGCTGCTTCTGAGGTGCACCAGAAACATCAACTGTAACACTCTTCAAAATCTCTAGTATGCAGGAACGTTCTTGCGAAGAAGTACTGCGCCTCGTTACTGCCATGGCTGACGTTCCCCAGTAAAACTTTTATTATTATTATTATTATAATTATACTTTTTGAGTCACCAGTCTTCTGACTGAGTTGATGCAGACAGCCACGAATTGCTCTCCTATGCCAACCTCCGCGCGAGGCAGCCGCGCGATCTGAGGCTCCCTGCCAAGGCTCGCGCGGCTTCCCCCCCCCCCCCCCCCCCGGAGGTTCGAGTCCTCCCAGGGGCATGGGAGTGTGTTGTCCTTAGCGTAAGTTAGTTTCAGTTAGATTAAGTAGTGTGTAAGCCTAGGGACCTATGACCTCAGCAGTTTGATCGCACAGGAACATACCACAAATTTACAACTTTCGGAGTAGATTTGTAACCTACTTCCTCAATTACTTGCTGGATGTATTCCAGTCTCTGTCTTTACCTACAGTTTTTCCCTCTACAGCTCCCTCTAGTACCACAGAAGTTATTCCTCGATGTCTTATCACACGTCCTATCATTATGTCTCGTCTTCTTATCAGCGTTTTCCATATATTCCTTTTCTCGCCGATTCTGTGGACAAGTTCCTCATCTCTTACCATATCAGGCCACCTAATTTTCAACCATCTCCTGCAGCACCCCATCTCAAATGCTTCGATTATTTCCTGTTTCGGTTTTCCCCACAATTCGTGCTTCACTGCCATACAATACTGTACTCCAAACGTACATCCACAGAAATTTCTTCCTCGAATTAAGGTCTTTCTTTGCTACCAGTGGACTTCTCTTCTCCGGCAATGCCCTTTTTGCCTGGGCTACTCTGCTTTTCATGTCCTCCTTGCACCGTCCATCATGGACTATTTTGCTGTCTAGGTACCAGAATTCCTTAAGTTCATCTACACTACTGGCCATTAAAGTTGCTACACCACGAAGATGGCGTACTACAGACGCGAAATTTAACCGACAGGAAGAAGATTCTGTGATATGCAAATGATTAGCTGTTCAGAGCATTCACACAAGGTTGGCGCCGGTGGCGACACCTACAACGTGCTGACATGAGGAAAGTTTCCAACCGATTTCTCATGCACAAACAGCAGTCGATCGGCGTTGCCTGGTGAAACGTTGTTGTGATGCCTCGTGTAAGGAGGAGAAATGCGTACCATCACGTTTCTGACTTTGATAAAGGTCGGATTGTAGCTTATCGCGATTGCGGTTTATCGTATCGCGACATTGCTGTTCGCGTTGGTCGAGATCCAATGACTGTTAGCAGAGTATGGAATCGGTGTGTTCAGGAGGGTAATACGGAATGCCGTGCTGGATCCCAACGGCCTCGTACCACTAGCAGTCGAGATGACAGGCATCTTATCCGCATGGCTGTAACGGATCGTGCAGCCACGTCTCGATCCCTGAGTCAACAGATGGGGACGTTTGCAAGACAACAACCATCTGCACGAACAGTTCGACGACGTTTGCAGCAGGATGGAGTATCAGCTCGGAGACCATGGCTGCGGTTACCCTTGACGCTGCATCACAGACAGGAGCGCCTGCGATGGTGTACTTAACGACGAACCTGGGTGCACGAATGGCAAAACCTCATTTTTTCGGATGAATCCAGGTTCTGTTTACAGCATCATGATGGTCGCATCCGTGTTTGGCGACATCGCGGTGAACGCACATTGGAATCCTGTATTCGTCATCGTCATACTGGCGCATCACCTGGCGTTATGGTATGGGGTGCCATTGGTTACACGTCTCGGTCACCTCTTGTTCGCATTGACGGCACTTTGAACAGTGGACGTTACATTTCAGATGTGTTACGACCCGTGGCTCTACTCTTCATTCGATCCCTGCGAAACCCGACATCTCAGCAAGATAATGCACGATTGCATGTTGCAGGTCCTGTACGGGCGTTTCTGGATAGAGTAAATGTTCGACTGCTGCCCTGGCCAGCACATTATCCAGATCTCTCTGGAAACGTGTCGTCAATGGTGGCCGAGCAACTGGCTCCTCGCAATACGCCAGTCACTACTCTTGATAAACTGTGGTATCGTGTTGAAGCTGCATGGGCAGCTGTACCTGTACACACCATCCAAGCTCTGTTTGACTCGATGCTCAGGCGTATCAAGGCCATTATTACGGCCCGTGGTGGTTGTTGTGGGTACTGATTTCTCTGGATCTATACACCCAAATTGCGTGAAAATGTAGTCACATGTCAGGTCTAGTATAATATATTTGTCCAATGAATACCCATTTATCATCTGCATTTCTTTTTGGGGTAGCAATTTTAATGGCCAGTAGTGTACTTCGTGATCCCCAGTTAAGGTTCTTGCTCTTCTTATATCGGCTACTTCTCATGACTTCCGTCTTTCTTCGGTGTATTTTGAATCCATATTCTGTACTCAGTAGACTGTTCATTCCATTCAGCACACCCTGTAATTCTTTTTCGTATTTACTGAGAATACCAATCCCATCAACAAATCTTATTAATGATGTCTTTTCACCCTACACATTTAATACCACCGTTGTACCTTTCTCTTTTTTTCGTCATTGTTTCCTCGATGTACAAACTGAACAGCAGGGTTAAAGGCTGCATCCTTAGTGTCACAGAAAGTTTTCTATTCGTTCATGTACATGGAAATAATGGGGAAAACGATTCCGCATTCGTGTCAGAGGAGTCGAAACAGCGCTGGTATCAGATTCATTGTGGTCCGCTGGGTGCCAGTGAGGGAGCAGTAAGCCATTCAAAGCGCCGCATGCGTCGATAGGCGGGCCATTGATATTCCGGGCGCCGTGCCCGCCGCAATTGAGATGCAGGCGCGGCGCGCGTGCCGCTGACTGGCTGGTTGGGGGGAAGCCAAGCGGAGCGAAGTTCCGTACTTCCCGAAACAGCCGGCTGCCGGGGAGATGCGTCTCTCAGGGGGAGGACGGGGGGGGGGGGGGGGGGAATGCGTCGCATACGAGGCTGGCCGCCTGCCTGCCTCTTCCATTTGGCTGATTGAAAGGCCGTACCGCCATGAAAACCAATCGCGCACCGGAGCTGACGAGATGCCGGAAATCGAATCAGTGCCAGCTTAGGGTTTCCAGCGTGACAACGTTCAGCTTATAAGGGTTCTGCCCTGGGCGTGTCGCAGCCGCTGGCGTCTTTTCTCCTGAACCTCATTTTGTATTACGTACAGAAACGCTCACCCCCTACCACGTCGACCATCATCACGCTTCACAACCTAGGAAGTAATTCAGCCTCGACGAGATGTTAGTACTGTGTAATTAATCGTTCCCGTTTCTCTTCCCGTTCCTTCACTGTCTTCAGCGTTGAAGCATTTTTAGAAGTGATGCTTACAAGGCGGCACACGAAATGATCTAACCATTGTTTCTGTAAAAAAAGATATTTATTTCTGCCGAAATACATAAATGCAAAATCCAACATGTTAAGAATACGCCAGAAGATTATGTTTTGCTTATGACACATTCAATACGACAAACACGACTCGTTAAAACTAACGGTTCATCACTGGAGAGGTAGCTTCCCCCATACGCCTTGTTGGACTGATGAACAATGTTAAAAGTCTTCCAGGCAATCACATCCCGTGTAGGAAATGAATCCAAAGAACTCTTCTTAGCATCACTAGTACGTACAAACGCAATAGTAATCCAACCAATTTCTTCTATGTCTTCAATTACTCGGCGACAAACGAAGTCTGTTGTCTCGTTGCACGCCTCAGCTGTCAGCAATCGCACTTCCTTTACTCTGCCAGGATGTTCAGGGTAATTTTTCCTTTCGAAATCCACAAAGAAAAACAAAATCACACGGGTTCAAATCAGGTTTGTTCGGGGGGGGGGGGGGGGGCAGTTTTACGTATGTGCGAAACTATTATGAAATCTGTCTGAAATGAGATTTGCCGTAAGAAATGGCTCTGAGCACTAAGGGACTCAACATCTGAGGTCACCAGTCCCCTAGAACTTAGAACTACTTATACCTAACTAACCTAAGGACATCACACACATCCATGCCTGAGGCAGGATTCGAACCTGCGACCGTAGCGGTCGCGCGGTTCCATACTGTAGCGCCTAGAACCGCTATGCCAAAACGTCCGACTTTGCCGTAAGCGTTCCACGAAGGATGTCTATACAAAATTAGCTGGGTGCGGTTTGGTTCCATCCTGGATGAAGTACTGGTTTTGTGATTCAAATCCTTTTGCAAGAAGCTGAAGAACAAAATTATTATGCAGCAAGTTTAGATAACGTTTAGTGTTCGCTGTGAATTTAAAAAAGAATCGCTCTATTACCCCACGATTTGCGATGGTGGCCCATACAGTGATGCATCTTTTCAAGACTCATATTTGGGTGTTTGGAAGCCGAGAACCATACAATTTTTCTATTAACAACGGCATCAACGTGAAAATATACCTCATCTGAAAATCATACATTGTACAACAATACACTTGATTCACAGCCCATTCAGCGAATGTCGTTCTTCGATGACTGTTGACCGTCGTTAATTTAGGCAACACTGTTACTTTGTGCGGGTACAAATGCAAATCTGTTTTTAAAATTCACTGAACGAATTGTCTAGAAGCCGCAAGCGGCGCACCTGTTTTCCTTGTTGATTTGCCTGGCTTCTCGGTAACGCTGCTCTTACGGTTTCATCATTCTGTCGGGAACGAACACTAGTAGGCCGTTCGCGCTACCTCTCAAGTACTAATCCATCACTATTAAATGTTTCGGAAAGTCTACTGTTGTTTAAAATGAGGGCGACCATAGAGTTCTAAAGTCCTCACGACATCGTTTCTGTGAAAGAATCACACTTTTCGTTCCGTGAGGTAAAATAGTTTTAACTCGCTGTTCAACAGTATTCCTTTGTCAATTATTTTGGAAAAAATATGCAAACAGTGCACTCGGAAATAAAAGAAACTAATCTCCATGAGCTACTCTTACTGTCTTGAACCAACGTAACACATAATAACGACTGATAACCTGAGACATTAATGCCAAAACAAATGTTGGCTTATTTTAGGCGCCACCATGGGCTTTAATTTTATTTGCCTTGCGTGACAAATTGCCTTTCGAGCAGATTATAATTCCGTTTAATGCCACACGGCTGTTATTCAATGCCGGCTGCTAAAATTTGTAAACGTTTTTTCACAGGCCGCTGCCAATCAGAGTGCTTCGATAATTCCCTTGAATTATTTAAACACTGCATCATGTTTTAGTAGGACCTTTCTATCAGGCAGAAAATCCTTAACGTCAGTAGTATGTATGGATTTGTTTTTACAATGTCTGTCATTGTATGGCTCATCTTCAGGTCAAACGTCACTTTTGTGTCCGTGTTTGCTTTCAAATAAATATGTTTTGGGAAGCCAGTCCCCCTTGATGAACGCAATTGACCTTTTTTCTTTGTTTTTTTTCTTTTTTTTTTTACACCCGTACATGTTTCAGAGCAGATTCACCATCATCAATGATTCGCCGTTTTGTTTTCTTAATAGCAGATATTGTTGTTTGTGTAGGGTCTGCTGTCTGCTATCTGCTGTATGAAAATATCAGATGATGACTCAACTTCAGTTTTCCGTCGTTTGCCAGAGTAAATCTTTAGGGATTCTGCAAAATACGATGCTTTTATTTATACATTAAATACTACTATCTTAGTACATCATCTCTTAAACTGATGACGACTCATGTACATATGTATCACTCCTCAAACAACATTGCTCTGTGTTTTGTTGTAGCCAGTTACACTGTAAGTAAAGTAGATAGAAGAACACAAAAAATTATATTTCCAGAAACGATGCACTTTCAGACTATTGTAACGATCTAGTTTCTGTAAGTCAGAGGTATACGAGGTGACAAAAAAGTAATGAAAGTGTACGCACTGATAAGGAAATATTTATCATGTGTTTCGAGCTGGAACAGCGTCCACGCGCTGGGAGAATTTTCAACAGAACCGATTTGCTCAGCGGCAATGGAAAGTAGTTTACTGCAGACATGTCTTGACTGGAAGACGAAAACGGCTAGGGTGCTGCACGGAAAACGACACGCAGAAATGTTTTGATTAACAGATTGAACGAATAAAGTTGTTTGTGAACTCAAACGTGTCGTAGTTCGAAGGCGCTCACATGAACGACATTTTTCTGCGGGGCGCAAGAAAGGTCTGTGGTAAACTGGCCATCCACTATCACTACGCTGATTGCTTTTGAAGGAGGCCGGCCGGGGTGGCCGAGCGGTTCTAGGCGCTACAGTCTGGAGCCGCGCGACCGCTGCGGTCGCAGGTTCGAATCCTGCCTCGGGCATGGATGTGTGTGATGTCCTTAGGTTAGTTAGGTTTAAGTAGTTCTAAGTTCTAGGGGACTGATGACCTCAGAAGTTAAGTCCCATAGTGCTCAGAGCCATTTGAACCAACCATTTTGAAGGAAGATGCTGCAGTTAAAATTGAAAACCATCTGCGTTAGCAATATGAACAGTAGTTTATCGTCAGAATTCGTATCACCACCTAGCTTAAAAAATTGTGTACCAACAACTATGAAAGGCAAAGGTACACTGCGTCAAAAAACACGAATTTGTTGCAACAAAAACACCAAGAACGTATTGAAAAGACGAAACATTCAACTGGACCTTAAAAAAATTTACGTCGGATATGTAAGATGAGATCAGTGGTCTAAAAATAACACAACATTTTTGTTATTTATAATTCGGCACCACAGTTTACTTGATTGACATTGATTTTCTTTAATCAACTGTTAGTAGTCCTGATTCTCTACTGTTATTACAATTGTTGCTTCATAGCCACCGCCAACTCTAGTAACATAGTGTTCGATATCTAAATTATGTGCTCGTTTCCCGCTGACGTGATAGGTTTTTCATTCCCTTGTCACAGATTACAATAATTCATTCTTTTGATTATTTTGTTCTGGTGTTGTCTTTCTTAAAGCAAATTAACACAATCTCGCTTCAGCCTTTTAGGATGAGCTAAGAGCGTCGTTATAACCTTTCGGCGAACACATTCTGCGATGCTGCTTTCCGCTATTAAGTGCCTCTTTCAGCTTGATGCTTTGTTACGCAAGACAATTTTCATTCGCTCGTGTTATACCCGTGCCTGTTTATAAGTGGACGGTATTAAAATACTCCCCAGGAAAAGAATTTTACAATGCTTGACGCAGTTTCTAATCTTAACTGATGTCTGTTTTCAAACAAAGTTCTAAGACGCTGAGGTCATATCTTCACGTTTGGTAGCACTCAGATTTGAGAAACATTCTCAAACGGCCACTAGCGTCTCACTTTCTTCTCTGTTTGCTAACACATCGTTTTACTTCTATGCGCCATGAACAGCGCCAAAAAAATTAAAGATTAAAGACGGGACAGTCAGACAGTTAGAAACATTGTTTTCATTTAATTCGTTCATTCTATATCGCAGCGTTTCTACTTCATACAAAAATAGACCTTCTGTTCCGACGTGAATTTTTTATTTCTGTTAGAATATATGCCATTTTGTCTTCAGTAAACAGTTCTTATAAAAGGGCAAGTACAGAGCTATTCGTGATGCCATATTTGGCGACTTCGTACATCGTCCTCTCTAAATGTCAGACACCTCATTCGAGTGACCATTTTCATATTACGAGGGTGAAAAGTAATGCCTCTGAATGTTTATGTCGAAACTTGTGTGGCTCTTTAAATAAAGCAAACGTTATTAACATTCTACACTTTTATTCTTCATGTCTATATAACTGTAGCCCTCCGAACTGTGGCGTGTAACATGACGGCGTTTAACGTAATTATGTCGGTGCGTGAGAAACAGCGTACGGTAATCGATTTTCGAACTCGATGAGTTCTTTCACACATGGAGCACCCTCTCGTTCAGTGTGACAATGCCAGACCACCCACGAGCACAACGACATCCACAACAATCTGGTGGCTTGGGTTAACTGTCATGGGTCATCCTCCATACATTCTCGACTGGGCCCTATCCGATTTTCAGCTGGTTCCAAAACTATAAGGGGAAAAAAAGGTTCAAATGGCTCTGAGCACTATGGGACTTAACATCTGAGGTCATCAGTCCCCTAGAACTTAGAACTACTTAAACCTAACTAACCTAAGGACATCACACACATCCATGCCCGAGGCAGGATTCGAAGCTGTGACCGTAGCGGTCGCGCGGTTCCAGACTGAAGCGCCTAGAACCGCTCGGCCACAACGGCCGGCACTTCAAGAACACCTTCGAGGACTTCACTCCGATTGTGATGAAGCGATACAAGAAAAGATGAGGTTTTAGCTCCATAAACAAAGTCAAACATTCTATAGTTATAGTACCAACGAACTGGTCACTGGCTTCAGAAATGTCTTCGCCACCAAGGTGACTATGCTGAGCAATAAAGATGTAGACATGAAGAATATTAATAACGTTTGTTTTATTTTAAAATTTTGAAGAGTTTTCACATAAATAATTCCGAGACATTACGTTTCAGCACGCCCTCATAGCTGTGGCTCGGTGTCGCAGTAACCAAGCGTCAGACTACAAGTCCTAAGTTTCGGGCTTCAAGCCTTAGTCGATCCGAGGATTGCACGTGTTACTTATCGCTTCAGATCTGGCAGTGATACATGTATGTGAAAAATGCCGTGTTGAACACTGGTTGACAGTCCACCGTAAACTGTACGTCCGCTCGAAAGCAGATGGATAATTCAGCTCAAAAATCGGACATACTTTTTCTAACAGGCCTGTGACTAGTGTGGCACTGCAATGTTGAGATCAACCTTGGAGTTGAGGACAGTTCTACCGCTTATACCGCATATTACAAAGCGCCAAATTCGAGATGACTAACGAATATATTCGAGCGGAAAAATGAGGTAACGGTATCTAGTGTCAGTTGCTGTAATGTTGGGTTGCCCGAACCAACGTGGTGCGGCAGGAACGCCAGCTGTCCACCACCCAGCTAGTACAGCAGGTGCTTCCAGCACCTGCCGTCTGGTACTCCGCTGCGTCTGCTGTCATCGAGAACCGTTACTTCTGTAACTTCCCTGGCTATTTATTCAGTTGCCATTTCTACCGCCGGCCTCTTTGGGATGTAGCGAGCTGGAATCAACCCTGCTTTAAGTTTTGATGGGTTTCCTAAACAGCTTTGCCCTGAATTCCCAATTTTTTGGAGTGAATGTTTCATTTCAGAAGCAACAATATGAGTAGTAGGCCGTCTGGTTTCCCAACTGGGGGAGGGCTGGAACATAAAATGCTCTTCATAAGCACGTTCAAGGTTTCAAAAGACGACTGTACAATTACTACAAATCATACAGAAAACACACACACGCACATATGCACACACACACACACACGCACACACAAACACACACACACGCAAGAGGATATCGTATCTCTCCAAATTTGTAAGTTACATTATAGGTGCTCTGTAAGTGCACTGCTTAACAACTGTTAGGGAGCAACTGACAAATGGCAAGGCACAACTGCTAGCTGCCGGCCGGAGTGGTGGTGGTGGTGGTTAGTGTTTAACGTCCCGTCGACAACGAGGTCATTAGAGACGGAGCGCGAGCTCGGGTGAGGGAAGGATTGGGAAGGAAATCGGCCGTGCCCTTTCAAAGGAACCATCCCGGCATTTGCCTGAAACGATTTAGGGAAATCACGGAAAACCTAAATCAGGATGGCCGGAGACGGGATTGAACCGTCGTCCTCCCGAATGCGAGTCCAGTGTCCTAACCACTGCGCCACCTCGCTCGGTCGGCCGGAGTGACCGAGCGGTTCTAGGCGCTACAGTCTGGAGCCGCGTGACCGCTACGGTCGCAGGTTCGAATCCTGCTGATGTCCTTAGGTTTAATTAGGTTTAAGTAGTTCTAAGTTCTAGGGGACTGATGACCTCAGAAGTTCAGTCCTATAGTGCTCAGAGCCATTTGAACCATTTGAACAACTGCTAGCTGCTACCGAACAATCGACAATTGCTGCAGAACATGCGATCGATGATAGTAACAAGAAATATAGAAGGTGGGACGTATTAACTACAGCGAATCCTGTGCACGAACGCACTGTATGCTTTCGACAGTTCATGCACAAAAGTGGTTCAAATGGCTCTGAGCACTATGGGACTTAACATCTGAGATCGTCAGTCCCCTAGAACTTAGAACTACTAAAACCTAACTAACCTAAGGACATCACACACATTCATGCCCGAGGCAGGATTCGAACCTGCGACCGTAGCGGTCGCTCGGTTACAGACTGAAGCGCCTAGAACCGCTCGGCCACACTGGCCGGCCAGTTCATGCAGTAAGACGTTTCACAAAGATCGGTGTGACACGGCAACGTGTCTGCAAGACATTGTTTGAGTGCTTATGATAGTGGACGAGCAGTTGGTTGGCTCGAAGCAGGTCAAAGTGTCAGTGCTGCGGCCACAGTAATGGATGTGTCCAATAGTGTCATCTCGCAATTAAAAAAGGCCACTGTAGGTGGAATGCTATGCGAAAGATTGCCTGTGGTAGCGACTGGACCGCCACATCACAAGAGGATCGATACGTAGCCCTAGTGAAGAAAATCAACAGCCATCTCACTCCTAGGCAGATCTTTGAGACCTTGCAACGGCTATCGACAGAGGTGTTTCCGTCAGAACCATTTCGCGGCGAATGTATCAGGCTGGTTCATATGCTCGGAAGCCAGTAAAATACATCGAACTTCAACCATGTCATCTGCGAGAATGAGTTCGTACCAACGAGCTTGATGGTCGGGATGAGTAACAGTGGTCCAGAGTGATGTTTTCCGAGGAATCCCGCTTTACTGCAGCAAGTAATTCTGGCCACCAGTTAGTGTGGAGAGAGAGGGGATCGCGTTATACACCGCAGAATGTTCGTGAACTTTATCAGTGTGGCCTGGGCGTTGTTGTGCGGGCAGTCACTATGTACAATGATCGGACACCGCTGCATATCTCTGCGCGAGGTACCGCTACAACACAATAGTATTGCAGTGGGACTGCTATGTATCTCGTTTCTTTAGGGGTGCGGTAGGTCCTGAATATCTGTTTATCGATGACAGTGGCCCACCGCACAATACCGCTAAAGCGTCGGAAGCGTTAGAAAGCGAAGGTATTGAACGTATGGAATGTCCTGCGTACTCTCCGGATCTAAACCCTATATAACAAGCCTGAGATGCTTTTGGCGGGTGTTTTCTCAACGAAGACCCCCTCCCCGAATCGCGCAGTAACTAAGAAGGAGTGGGACAAATATTCCCCAAGGACTCCTCAGCAGTTTGGTTAATATGCGTAAACGCTCTGATAACCTCGGAGTTGAGCGCTCGTAACCTCCAAACACACACACACACACACACACACACACACACACACACACACACACCAGAACGTTCATTAGTGCCTGACGAGGGCATATTCTTTATTAAGAGTGCGGTATCGACGTTGATGTTTAAAGTCTGACCTGTCCATCAAGAGACCAGAAGATGGCGTAATATATCACCGAAACGTGTAGCCTGATAAAATAACAGTTTGGAAATTTGAAAAATGTTTCATTTGACATTCTGAAATGAAAAGCCGAGGTCCCGCAATCATTTCTGAAGAGACTATCTTCGTATACCTTCTTTCCCATGTTTGGTGAGACAAAGGAAAAAAACTTTCGAATTTAACTTTCTACTGAAGACATGGTCACGTCGTTTAGTACAGTTTACCTAAATCTATATTGAAAGTAATTTTATTTACCTAAAGCTGTTTTGAGAATATTTTTTATAACTACTTCAGAAATAATAGTCGTGCGTACTGAATAAAATGTTGTGCTTAATAGGCAGAGGAAAGCTGGAAGTCCATCAATATTTATAAATAGTGAAATTCATGTTTATAAATTGTATTTTATCTTGATGCTATGTTAGAACAAGGAAATGGAATACGCCCAAAATGGTTCAAATGGCTCTGAGCACTATGGGACTTAACTTCTAAGGTCATCAGTCCCCTAGAACTTAGAACTACTTAAACCTAACTAACCTAAGGACATCACACACATCCATGCCCGAGGCAGGATTCGAACCTGCGACCGTAGCGGCCGCGCGGTTCCAGACTGTAGCGCCTTTAACCGCTTGGCCACCACGGCCGGCGGAATACGCCCAGTATAGTGGTTTTTAATAATAGTACCTTAGCGCTATACTGCCCTTTCTGCTTCTTGTTTCTGGCGGGACACAGAGCTGCTACCTAGTTAACAGCCGTGTAGTTATTCTGTAAGAATTTTTGTAACGCTTTTGTGACTAGGTTGCAGATGATAGAATTTTGTGTAGGGAATTCATTCAAACCGAGTGAGATTACCCCTCAATGTCTTGAGAGTGTAGCTGGTCATGGCAGACTGCAGCAGTACGATATCCTTAGTATAGCTCACTGTTAGATATCCATTAATGGTTGGTTAAAGGCTTATATAAACAAGCAAAGTGTTGCCACGTTAGTAATGGAGATTTTGGGGAGAGGGAGCCTTACGCCTGTAATTTGTGAGGCAGCGTTAGCAGCAAAGGTAACTGTTCTGAGACCGCTTATGTCATACAGGAAGTTGAAATGTTCCGGTCCAACAGGAACCGTTGGACACATCACTTCTAGTTTCCTTACGGCAGACTTGTGAAAACACTGTAGCGCCCGAACGAAAGCGTTGCCTGTTACATAAGTTCATAAAACAATCAGAAGTACAGTGAACAATAAAGCTGCGTAATTGGAAGAGGGAAGCCTGTTGTTTCCGTAAATTAGGCAGCGCCTCTGGTCTAGAACAAGAGAGCCGGCGCTTCGTAGCGGTTACGTTATCAGGACGTGCGCCGTCTTGCGGGTCCGGCGCCGGCCTGCAGGCGATGACGACGCTCCTGAAGACGCCGTAAACCTGCTGCCGGTAATAAAGCGGCGCTCGTTTCCTATTTACGAGGCTGGCCGATTGCGTAAGGCGGTGAGACACTGCCCGAGGCGAGTGCAGCGCCCAGAACTGCGCTCTCTTCAATACGAACTCGCCGAGGGGTCGGTGGCAGTTTCGTGCGACATTGAGTCTAGAAAGCAATACCTATCGCCAAGATTAACAAATTGTTTACATATCAGGTGTTTTGACTTCAGTTTTATACAGGGTGTTACAAAAAGGTACGCTCAAACTTTCAGGAAACATTCCTCACACACAAATAAAGAGAAGATGTTATGTGGACATGTGTCCGGAAACGCTTAATTTCCATGTTAGAGCTCATTTCAGTTTCGTCAGTACATACTGTACTTCCTCGATTCACCGCCAGTTGGCCCAATTGAAGGAAGGTAATGTTGACTTCGGTGCTTGTGTTGACATGCGACTCATTGCTCTACAGTACTAGCATCAAGCACATCAGTACGTAGCATCAACAGGTTAGTGTTCATCACGAACGTGGTTTTGCAGTCAGTGCAATGTTTACAAATTCGGAGTTGGCAGATGCCCATTTGATGAATGGATTAGCACGGGACAATAGCCGTGGTGCGGTACGTTTGTATCGAGACAGATTTCCAGGACGAATGTGTCCCGACAGGAAGACGTTCGAAGCAATTGATCGGCGTCTTAGGGAGTACGGAACATTCCAGCCTATGACTCGCGACTGGGGAAGACCTAGAACGACGAGGAAACCTGCAATGGGCGAGGCAATTCTTCGTGCAGTTGACGATAACCCGAATGTCAGCGTCAGAGAAGTTGCTGCTGTACAAGGTAACGTTGACCATGTCACTGTATGGAGAGTGCTACGGGAGAACCAGTTGTTTCCGTACCATGTACAGCGTGTGCAGGCACTATCAGCAGCTGATTGGCCTCCACGGGTACACTTCTGCAAATGGTTCATCCAACAATGTGTCAATCCTCATTTCAGTGCAAATGTTCTCTTTACGGATGAGGCTTCATTCCAACGTGATCAAATTGTAAATTTTCACAATCAACATCTGTGGGCTGACGAGAATCCGCACGCAATTGTGCGATCACGTCATCAACACAGATTTTCTGTGAACGTTTGGGCAGGCATTGTTAGTGATGTCTTGATTGGGCCCCGTGTTCTTCCACCTACGCTCAATGGAGCACGTTATCATGATTTCATACGCGATACTCCACCTGTGCTGCTAGAACATGTGCCTTTACAAGTACGACACAACATGTGGTTCATTCACGATGCAGCTCCTGCACATTTCAGTCGAAGTGTTCGTACGCTTGTCAACAACAGATTCGGTGACCGAAGGATTTTGTAGAGGCGGACCAGTTCCATGGCATCCACGCTCTCCTGACCTCAACTCTCTTGACTTTCATTTGTGGGGGCATTTGAAAGCTCTTGTCTACGCAACCCCGGTACCAAATGTAGAGACTCTTCGTGCTCGTATTGTGGACGGCTGTGATACAATACCCCACTCTCCAGGGCTGCATTAGTGCATCAGGGATTCCATGCAATGGAGGGTGGATGCATGTATCTTCGCTAACGGAGGACATTTTGAATATTTCCTGTAACAAAGTGTTTGAAGTCACGCTGGTACGTTCTGTTGCTGTGTGTTTCCATTCCATGATTAATGTGATTTGAAGAGAAGTAATAAAATGAGCTCTAAAATGGAAAGTAAGTGTTTCCGGACACATGTCCACATAACGCCGGCCGAAGTGGCCGTGCGGTTAAAGGCGCTGCAGTCTCGAACCGCAAGACCGCTACGGTCGCAGGTTCGAATCCTGCCTCGGGCATGGATGTTTGTGATGTCCTTAGGTTAGTTAGGTTTAACTAGTTCTAAGTTCTAGGGGACTGATGACCTCAGCAGTTGAGTCCCATAGTGCTCAGAGCCATTTGAACCATTTTTTTGTCCACATAACATATTTTCTTTCTTTGTGTGTGGGGAATGTTTCCTGAAATTTGGCCGTACCTTTTTGTAACACTCTGTAGACCGGCCTACTTTATAAATAACGTAAGCCTGAACTAATATTATCCGAGGTAAAAGACGTATACTATGATAATCTTGAGCCGGCCGGAGAGGCCGTGCAGTTCTAGGCGCTATAGTTTGGAACCGCGCGACCGCTACGTTCGCAGGTTCGATTCCTGCCTCGGGCATGGATGTGTGTGTTGTCCTTAGGTTAGTTAGGTTTAAGTAGTTCTAAGTTCTAGGGGACTGATGACCTCAGCAGTTAAATCCCATAGTGCTCAGAGCCGTTTGAACCATTTGATAATGTTAAACTCCTCGACTAAAGACGTAATTAGACACCATGTACGCGGCACATATCAGTCGGTTCGATCAGCTGGGCTTTCGTGGCCGTTGCGTTATAGCGCCAAAGAAACTGGTATAGGTATGTGTATTCAGATACAGATATATGTAAACAGGCAGATTACGATGCTGCGGTCGGTAACGTCTATGTAACACAGCAAGTGTCTGGCGCAGTGGTTGGATCGGTTACTGCTGCTACAATGGCAGGTTATCAAGATTTAATTGAGTTTGAACATGGCCTTACAGTCGACGCACGTGCGACGGGACACAGCAACTCCGAGGTAGAGATGAAGTGGGGATTCTCCAGTACGACCATTTCACGAGTGCAGCGTGAATATCAAGAATCCGGTAAAACACCAAACCTCCGACATCGCTGCGGCCGGAAATGGATCCTGCAAGAACGGGACCAACGACGACTGAAGTGAATCGTTCAACGAGACAGAAGTGCGACCTGGCAGATTTCAATGCTGGGCCATCAAAAAGTGTCAGTGTGCGATGCATTCAACGAAAAATCATAGCTTTGGACTTTAGGAGCCGAAGGTGCACTCGTGTACCCTTGGTAGCTACATGACACAAAGCTTTGCGCCTCACCCGGGCCCGTCAACACCGACATTGGACTGTTGATGATTGGAAACATGTTGCCGGGTCGGACGAGTCTCGTTTCAATAGATTGACGTGTACAGGTATGCAGACAACCTCATGACTCCACGGACCATGCATGTCAGCAGGGGACTGTTCAAGCTGGTGGAGGCTCTGAATGGTGTGGGTCGTGTGCAGTTGCAGTGATATGGGACCCGTGATCCATCTAAATACGACTCTGACAGGTGACACGTACGTAAGTATCCTGTCTGATCACTATCTCCAAACCACAAAATGACAATATGTGTGCTCACATTTCAACAGTGAGGTACAAATAAAAAATGAAAAGCGATAAATATACCCTTTAGCAACCGAAATACCATCATACAAAACAAAAAAACAAAAAAATAACGCCACGTACTTACGCACCGGCCTAATACAAGCATAATTAAATTTGCACGGCAGTGGAGTCATTTATTTTATTTTTATTTATTTATGCATTTATTTCACCTAATCGTTGAACGTTGTTTTCGCTCGAGTTTACTACGACTTCAGATGTATATTTACAAGATTCACCCGCATAGGGAGACTACGTAATTTTTGAGAACATGAGTAAGCAAGTGAAAATGGCCAAGTTGGAAAACGGAATTGTCTTTCGTCATGAGTAAGTTTACGTACATTATTTATTTGTTATCCAACTACTCATAAGCATGTATGTAGACCTTTATCAGCACTCCACAAGGCACAGTGGTGTGTGTGTGTGTGTGTGTGTGTGTGTGGTTTTAAAAGGCTCTAAGCACTATGGGACTTAACATCTGAGGTAATCAGTTCTCTAGACTTAGAACTACTTAAACCAAACTAACCTAAGGACATCACACACGTCCATGCCCGAGGCAGGATTCGACGCTGCAACCGTAGCAGCAGCGCAGTTCCGGACTGAAGCGCCTAGAACCGCTCGGCCACACTGACCGGCTGAAGGCTGCTCAAGCACAGAGATATCAGCGCGGCCCTTTGGTGTCCTAGTCATTACGGAAAACATGTCTCGAAGGAAGTAGGATATTTCTTATATTCGGACTTGGTCTCTCGTTACGTTGCAGGTGCTCTCTGTGATGAAACAGATCGTTCTTGTAGTATATCAATTTAACTTGCGGATCTTTTGTGTGTCTCAGTGACACGGAGGAGAGTCCGTGAGAAAGCACGCAATTCGTCTTTGAATCTTGTCTGTCTTTTCCAGTTTAGTAACGGCTTTTGATTGTGTGAATCATGAAATTCTTCTAGATGAGCTTAAGTATTATGGTATGAGTGGGACAGTGCACAAATGGTTAAATTCATACTTAACTGGAAGAATGCAGAAGGTTGAAATTAACAGTACAGATAGTCTGCAAAAACCAGTAGAGTCCTCTAACTGGGGATGTATCAAGAATGGTGTCCCACAGGATTCAGTCTTGGGTCCCTTATTGTTCTTAATATATATTAACGACTTGCCACTCTATATTCATGAAGATGCAAAGCTAGTTATTTTTGCTGTTGATACAAGTATAGTAATCACACCAGAAGCAAGAATCAGCTGAGGAAATTGCAAATAAAGTATTTCAGAAAATTATTAAGTGATTCTCTGCAAATGGACTCTCACTAAATTTTGAGAAAACACAGTTTATACAATTTGTACAGTAAATGGCGTAACACCATTGATAAATATAGACTATGAAGAGAAGTCTGTAGCTAATGCAGAATACTCAAAATTTCTGGGTGTGTGCATTGATGAGAAACTGAGTTGGACGAAACACATCGCTGATCTGCTGAAACGGTTAGATTCAGCTACTTATGCTATTAGGGTTGTTGCAAATTTTGATGATAAACATATTAGCACATTAGCCTACTATGCCTATTTTCATTCACTGCTTTCATATGGTTTCATATTTTGGGGCAATTAGTCATTAAGAGAGAAAGTATTCATTGCACAAAAGCGTGTAATCAGAATAACAGCTGGAGCCCACCCAAGATCACCTTGCAGTTATTTAAGGAACTCGGGATATTCACAGTACCTTCGCATTACATAAATTCACTTCTGAAATTTGTCATTAATAACCATCCCAGTTTAAAAATAACAGCGAAGTGCACAGCTAGAACACTAGAAGAAAGGATGATGTTCACTATTCTGGACTAAATCTCACTTTGGCACAGAAAGGGGTGAATTATGCTGCCACAAAAATCTATGGCCATTTGCAAAATGGTATTAAAAATCTGATAGATAACCAACCAACATTTAAAAGCAAATTAAAAGAATTTCTGAATGACAACTCCTTCTACTCAACAGATGAATTCTTAGATATGAAGCAGCAACTGTAAAAAAATTAATTAGTTAATTATTTTGTGTAAAGAAAACTTAAGTTAAAGTGACACGTTCCACATCATTACGAAATGTCGTATTCATGATCTATGGAACAAGGATTAATGTATGTATATATGTATGTATGTATGTACGGTGCCAAATAGTCGAAAATACTGAACAATTTCATGAAGTTTCGGGACGGCAGCTGGATAACGTTGACGTCTTGCTACTCGTACATCCACGGCGAGCATGTGCATGCGTAAAAGTGATCCTATACGCAAACCCTCTGTAGGAATGCGGGAGTCGTGGAGTTGAAATTCAGAAGTAAATTAATAAAATTTCCTGTCACTAGACGTTTAAGACATAAAACGTTTTCTTTCTGAAGATATTGAAGAAGGCATGGAAGGGCTACAGACAAAACAAGCCGTATATCTCCTACCTGGTGGAATGACGAACTGATCGGCTGTCGGACCCTCTCCGTCCAATAGGCGCTGCTCATACATGATTGTCTACATCTTTGGGCGGGTTTAGTGACATCTCTGAACAGTTAAAGGGGCTGTATCTGTGATACAATATCCACAGTCAACGTCTATCTTCAGGAGTTCTGGGAACCGGGGTGATGCAAACCTTTTTTGATGTGTGTCGAAAAGCCTGATCATGTTCGCCTCCTTTGTGTAGAAACGTGCCGTAAAGCTGAATCCACAATGATACTGTCTAAGTCCCCACAGAATCCCGCCGACCGAAACCCTCTTTTAGAGTTGACTTCTTTCAGAACAAACAATCCTGTGAAAGCAAAATACGCTTCAGCAGACCTATAAAGGAGAATGACACAAAGTACTCCGCCGTCACGACTACAGCGAACTGGCGCAAAGAACCATGCACGAAGCGAGGGTCAAACAATGATGAAGAGGGAGAGCGCGACATGAGGTGTAGATAGCTCGCTTTGTCAGTCACGGTTATTCCCTTGCTTCACCGTCACAATTCAGGATTTCAAAAGTTTCACAAAATGATCTCAAGGGAAAAGCAGAATTGTTTCGATGTAAAGCACCACTATTATAAGACCAGTGCTCTTTCATCTTTTTCGGTAAAATGAAAGGGCACAAAAATTGTGGAAATAAATTTGATCACCTTATTAAGTTCTTCCGCAGATTTGAAGCGACCATCATTTAATAGATGACTACGATCTATTCTCTAGCCCGCGATATCTGAGTCTCCAGCGTGTGTATGAAAATATTTTACGAGACGAACGTGATTAACAGAAATCCGTGAAAGTTTCAACATGAACCACAATCTCTGTCTCTGTTTCTGTTTCTCTGTCTCTGTCTCTGTGTCTCTGTCTCTGTGTCTCTGTCTCTCTCTCTCTCTCTCTCTCTCTCTCTCACACACACACACACACACACACACACACACACACACACACACACACACACACACATACACTGGAAACAACACAGTCATCAGCATTAAAAGTACTAATTAAAAACAAGAAACCACAACGATACTGGACTAAGACTAAAAAGAATTATCCAGCCACTATGCAACGCACTGGAACTTTCAACCTAAGAGATTAGGCTGGATTCTGGGAACATAACTTAAAAACGTGCACCGCATTCGTTGTCTGTTAGAACAGAGGGCATGCCCCCACTTATATCTATTTCTGCCCACTAGTCAGAAAGAAAACTCAGGTAAAATATGACTTGCTGAAATGTCTAAGTCATAGGTGCTGCATACCGGCTGGACAAAAAGCTATGTGTGAGGAGGTTGCGTCCTATAAGGAGATGGACTGGAATGTGGAACGCCACGATCATTTCTTTCCAGTTGCAGAATCAGTCATTAACTGACACACAGGAAATGGCATGTCTACGGTATTTTATCTTCCCACCTGTACTTTTCCTTTACCGGTTAATTCGGGCTTGGCCGGTTTCCTTTTTCACACTTATCAACTTCAGCTTGAGCCCTAAGAACATAACCGTCTTTTTTTTTTATTACGATGCGAAGTGACCTGTAAGAAATAAAAAGAAATGGCAACGTTTTGTAACTGATTGACTCGTTAAAAAGCACTTAATGATCAACAGATTCTAGAAGCCAACCTAGAGCCCTCAAACCCGAACTTGCAATTTGTGTGAGAAATCAACGTAGCTGGAGTGGTAAACGTAAGCGGTAGTTCCAACTTTGCCTGCCACTCCTGGGATGCCATCCAGCCCTTGGGAGACGAGCACGGCGCTGGGCCCGCAAAGCATGGTTTGGGAACATCCTCTGTGGCCAGACGCCACTTCCTGCTGCCGCGTCTCGTGTCTGGGAAGTAGTTGCGTGTGTGCGTGCTCAGCTGCGTCTGCGTGTGCGTGCACAGCATCCTCAGCACGGATCGCAGCGTCCCCACCCCAAGGCGAGACAGAAAAAGTTAAAAAAAAAACAAAATAAAGGGGAAAAGAACCTGCGGAACATACAGATAGCTTGGCCTTTTCTTCTGCTTTGTCTGTTCCTAATGAATTTGGAAATACCAAAACGACCTGTGTGGATTTCCATGCATACTCGCTTTGCATGTGAGCTAGATCCAGTGCCGATTGCTCTAACCTCGATTAAAAAAGGAGATAACCGGCGGTCCCGTGATCGCTGTTAAAGCTTAATCTCGATCAAGTTCTTTGTGTGCTACACCAACGTTAAACGCATTCTGCTGACTGGAAATGTGACCGCGGTTATCTGCGTGCGTTACAAAGGAAAGCACCGATTATAAATTCAGATACAATAATAATCGCTGTTTGCCTGTAGCAATGAGGTTAAAATACTGTATTGTATTGTCGTGCACAGAGCCGTACCACCGAGCCACAGTAGCCCGTATTATTAAATTGTGGTCACTGATGGCTTGGTACTCAAATGAGAAATACGATTTACTGTAGCGGAAAAGTTCCGCGTTACGCCCTCCAGGAGACTGAATTCGTATGTGAGGACTCCAGGAAATCGAACGGAGTGTAATTCAAGGAACCTTTATGTGTTGAGGAGATATTGCTGCCATGATTCCTGATACCTCACTGACAATTCTGTTGTCGTGTGTACATTACCACTGTCACCAATTACTGTATTGAATGCGCCAGTTCCATATGCCTTTAATGTCGTTAGAACTCTGTTCATTGACCATACAGGGTTATTACGATAAGCAGGTGACTCCAATCTATCCCAGATTTGACATAGACGTTGAACTGAAAGTCACAGGGCTGGACTGACTACTGTCACAACCACAGGAATTCTGGGAAGAGAGAATCCTTCAGCTCGTGAAACAGTGACACAGTTTTGCTGTGGCCTCTAGTGATTATTTCTGAATTGAGACTTCAGTTCTTTTGAACACCACTCGTAATAACCGACAGAGACTGGAGACGAGTGTGACGTTGTTGTCACATCTCGTCAGTGAAGGTTAGTTTTAGACAGGCCTGGTGCTGTCAGTGATTAAAGGTCCATCTCAAATACAAACATCAAAAAAAGTTTTGCATCACCTCGGTTCCGCGAGTTCCGAATCCTGTACAGAAAATTGGAACAGAGATCAACATAAACATCAAATGGTTCAAATGGCTCTGAGCACTATGGGACTTAACATCTATGGTCATCAGTCCCCTAGAACTTAGAACTACTTAAACCTAACTAACCTAAGGACATCACACAACACATAAACATAATTTCCGTCCTCTTTATTGCTAATGAAAACCACACATTGCATGTTGTACCACCATACAGCGAGACCTTCAGAGGTGGTGGTCCAGATTGCTGCACACATCGGTACCTCTAATATGCAGTAGCATGTCCTCTTGCACTGATGCATGCCTGTAATCGGCGTGGCATACTATCCACAAATTCATCAAGGCACTGTTGCTCCAGATTGTCCCACTCCTCAATGGCGATTCGGCGTAGATCCCTCAGAGTGGTTGGTGGGTAACGTCGTCCACAAACAGCCCTTTTCAAACTATGCCAGGCATGTTCGATAGGGTTCATGTCTGGAGAACATGCTGGGCACTCTAGTCAAGCGATGTCGTTCTCCTGGAGTAAGTCATTCACAAGATGTGCACGATGGAATTGTCGTCCATGAAGACGAATGCCTCGCCAATATGCTGCCGATATGGTTGCACTATCAGTCGGAGGATGGCATTCACGTATCGTACAGCAGTTACAGCGCATTCCACGACCACCAGCGGCGTATGTCGACCTCACATAATGCCACCACAAAACAGCAGGGAACCTCCATCATGCTGCACTCGCTGGACAGTGGGTCTAAGGCGTTTAGCCTGACCGGGTTGCCTCCAAACACGTCTCCGACGATTGTCTGGTTGAATACATATGCGACACTCATCGGTGAAGAGAACGTCATGCCAATCGTGAGCGGTCCATTCGGCATGTTGTTGGGACCATCTGTACCGCGCTGCATGGCATCCTGGTTGCAAAGACGGACCTCGCCATGAACGTCGGAAGTTGTGCATCACGCAGCCTATTGCGCACAGTTTGAGCCATAACACGTCGTCCTGTGGCTGCACGAGAAGCATTATTCAACATTGTGGCATTGTTGTCAGGGTTCCTCCAGCCAAAATCCGTAGGTTGCGGTCATCCATTGCAGTAGTAACCCTTGTGCGGCCTGAGCAAGGCATGTCATCGACAGTTCTTGTCTCTCTGTATCTCCTCCATGTCCGAGCAACATCGCTTTGCTTCACTCCGAGACGTCTGGCCACTTCGCTTGTTGAGAGCCCTTCCTGGCACAAAGTAACAATGTGGAAGCGATCGAACCGCGGTATTGACGTCTATGTCTATGCATCGTTGAACTACAGACAACACGAGTCGTGTACCTCCTTCCTGGTGGAATTACTGGAACTGATTGGCTGTTGGACCCCCTTATGCATGGTTGTTTACATCTTAGGCGGGTTTAGTGACATATCTCTGAACAAAGGGACTGTATCTGTGATACAATATCCGCAATAAAAGTCTATCTTCAGGAGGTCTGAGAACCGGAGTGATGCAAAACTTTTTTTTATATGTGTAGTTTCCAAGTGAAAGTATCTAAGAATTGGCGTGCAAAGGAAACGGTGTGCAAACGACAGTTGAAAAATCATTGCTTCCCTCTGGCTTCGTGGTCGCGTATTGTGTCTTTGGGATCGGCACATATCTCGTTTCCGCTGCCCTGATTATGAATGCCATGGTGTCGGTATTTCCAAACCATAAAGTCCCTGAAGTGCTGTTCTCATTTGTAAAATCCCTTGTTCCTCGAACATCGTTTTGTGTTCTTGGATAAAATGATTCTTAGCTTTTATCAGTGACCGTTATACGCTCACATTCAGAAAGAAAACAGATTATCTTGAACGACTAGAGACAGGATGTTTATATTCACAGGACATTACTATGTTTTGCAGAATTATTAGCATTTAAACCGTGTTGGCCCGCGTGTTCAGGGTCAACATCGATGTCGTGGCGCAACACTACCTAGTGGTAAAATGCGTCTGTGGCTCGAAGGTAATGGATCAATATGACTTGAGCAGACGTGCAGGATGCCTCGAAACGTATCCTTGAACCATACCATCAAATCAGTGAGTTTGAAAGAGGTTGCATTATTGGCATGAGGGACTGTTATAGTATATAAGACCAGTACCCTGCCACAGATCTACGGCTCGGAATGTGTAAACAATAGTTGAACGAAATACTGACATTATTCCTGCAAATATTTTATATTTTTGCATTTCTAGATAATGATTAAATTAACTCAAATATATTTAATGTACGTTGTACAATTTTAAACATTTAATAATTTTAAATGGTATGGAAAGTAGCTTTGGAGAATAGCTTGACCCATTTCCTCAATCCATGAAAGTCATGAATGTTTTACCTTTACCTTTCACCAGCTGAAAGAAACATCTTATTAATGAGTACTTACCGCAGTGAAATATTGGAGCCCGCTGGAATTTCGTTGGGCTTAACTATCAGTCAGTGATACCTTGTGACCGGCTAGCGAGTGCTCGTATATCAATAACGTACCTGAAAAGAAAAAATTGAAATCTTAGATAAGCGTGAAAGTTAGTGATTTAACACAAATATACTGCGATGTGTTGTAATCGAAAAGCGGTATAACAAAGCTGAGGATCCAGTGAGTTTCGATGTCGATTAAATGTTTCCACAATTTACCGACGTCAGCTGCTCCTTGAGAGCTGGCATGTATCAAGAAGCGTGATAGTAAACAGATTCGTTTTCGAGTACCTCCACTAACTGGAAAAAACTACATAGCCAAAATATCCATGTAAGTAAACTCCCGATACAGACGAATAATAGCGTGAAAGGAAGGGCGTAATCAAACACGAAATCTTGCACACGTGGTCTTTGAAAAATGTCTTTCGCTTAAGTGCTTAAACGAAAGTATGTGACAAAAAAGGGGTGGAGGAGTGGATCCAATAATATACAAAATCATAAGAGATCGAAGTTCAATTTCAGATTTTTGCTATCCGAAGAGCTGTATCACTTGAAAATTGCACACCGACACACACACAAAAAAGACGAGAGGCTGATGTTCTGCCACTTACAATAGAACTATTGTTGCAGTCAGCGATGTGCCTGCTTGAGAAACAGCGGGAGGAGAAAATTCCTTAAAGGGTAGTAATGAAGTTTTAGGAAAAGGTATACTGCAGAAAAGTTAAGGCATCTAAATGAAATATTTCAAACTTTCTGTATAAAGTGATGCAAGTTGTTTATAACGCTGGTATCACTTTCCCCTCTTATCCTTGAGTTGGGCTTACACAGATATCTTAAACTTTCGGATGATACCTTGACGAAACGAAGCTACCGCGAAGGTACGATAGCTGAATCAGACAAACAAAGTATGACCCGAGAATAATTAAATGAATAATTCATTATAAAAAGTTAATGCTAACCTCATTTTTTAAAAAAATTAAAAAAGCATCACTATAATATGCGGGTCTGATGACGAGGCGGTGAATTATATCTGGTGTGATAGTGCATTCAATAACTGTCACACTACTTTTAAAAGTGCAGACGTGATCATTTCGCAGCACTCGGGTTGCAACAGTAGAAGTCCTAAATGAAAGAAGAGGCAATAGGCAAAAGAGCAAAAGGAGCTACTTGTTTACAAAGATACTGAATGTCCAAATGGCTCTGAGCACTATGGGACTGAACATCTGAGGTCATCACTCCCCTAGAACTTAGAACTATTTAAACCTAACTAACCTAAGGACATCACACACATCCATGCCCGAAGCAGGATTCGAACCTGCGACCGTAGCGGTCGCGCGGTTCCAGACTGAAGCGCCTAGAACCGCTCAGCCACACCGGCCGGCGATATTGATGGATATGTGTTCAAATGTGTGTGAAATCTTACGGGACTTAACTGCTAAGGTCATTAGTCCCTAAGCTTACATACTACTTAACCTAAATTATCCAAAGGACAAACACACACACCCATGCCCGAGGGAGGACTCGAACCTCCGCCGGGACCAGCCGCACAGTCCATGACTGCAGCGCCTAAGACCGCTCGGCTAATTCTGCGAGGCTGAAGGATAGTCGTGCCGAATATTCCATCAGGTGATAGCAGTGTACGTCGTAAGTGTGCGAGACGTAATCTCTGCACGTAACTATTGCTTTTAAACATCGCAGTATTCCTACAGTCAGAAGTCCTCGGCCAAGCAGAATGCTTTCTCTGAAGTATTTTGAGCGTTGTGGAGTAAAGGACGAGTGTGTACTAATACGTCACGAGGCAGTAAACGGTTTTCTATGCAATCGTTTAAAACAAATGTAAGCAATTACTTCGTAATGACCAGAGAAGGAATAATGAAAGTTGGGGGCGCTCTCCTCCCGCTGGAGGTTCGAGTCCTCCCTCGGGCATGGGTGTGTGTGTGTGTGTGTTGTTCTGAGTGTTAGTTAGTTAAAGTTAATTTAAGTAGTGTGTAAGTTTAGGGACGGGAGACCTCAGTAGTTTTTTCCCTTAGGGATTCACACACCTCTGAACATTTTTTAGGGGACGCTGAAGTGGTCGAGAAAACTTTAGTTATTGGCCTTTCAGGCAGCACAAAAGCGGAAAGCGGAGAAAACAGCTCGGCGTGCTCCATAATTATTGCAATTTGCTTTCTAGCCGTCGTATTTCGCTGCGGCGCGAGACAGCTGCACCCCGGTGCATAATTTTCGATGAGAGCTCTGTAACTGCGCAGCGCAGGCGCTAGTTACGGGACTTGCGGCGACATCTGCGCCGGAGATTCGGAGTGCCGGGCGGAGGAAAGACAACTGGTTGGCGCAACCGTTATGGTTGACTTCAGGACCACCTGCAGCGGCGCGCGCCCACTGCCACTGCCCATGGACCCAGCAACCACTGCACCGACAGCCGCAACCGCGGGCCAACAAATCTGCATTTACGAGATGTCCTTTTAAGCTCAAAATAACACTGACGGAAATGGAGAATTTCACGCCATTAACAATTTCACCGAACGCTATCGACTGTTTTAAATTATACAATTAATTAATTATAAAATTTTCGTTCTAATTGCAAGTATGTTTCAATTACGAAAGGCATAGTGTTCCTTATCACTGTACAAATCGATACTATAATGTATTCACAATGATCTATTTATCTTTGAATTACTGACCTAGTAGATAGTGTCGGAAGTTCCATGCGGCTTTTAGCGGATGATCAGAGAAGTTGCAGCATTAGAAAAATTTAAGCGAAATGCATGAAGATCTGCAGCGGATATGCACTTGGTGCAGGGAGTGGCAACTGACCCTTAACATAGACAAATGTAATGTATTGCGAATACATAGAAAGAAGGATCCTTTATTGTATGATTATATGATAGCGGAACAAACACTAGTAGCAGTTCCTTCTGTAAAAAAAACTGGGAGTATGCGTGCTGAACGATTTGAAGTGGAATGATCATATAAAATTAATTGTTGGTAAGGCGGGTGCCAGGTTGAGATTCATTGGGAGAGTCCTTAGAAAATGTAGTCCATCAACAAAGGAGGTGGCTTAAAAAGCACTCGTTCGACCTACACTTGAGTATTGCTCATCAGTGTGGGATCCGTAACAGGTCGGGTTGACGGAGAAGATAGAGAAGATCCAAAGAAGAGCGGCGCGTTTCGTCACAGGGTTATTTGGTAACCGTGATAGCGTTACGGAGATGTTTAACAAACTCAAGTGGCAGACTCTGCAAGAGAGGCGCTCTGCATCGCGGTGTAGCTTGCTGTCCAGGTTTCGACAACGTGCGTTTCTGGATGAGGTATGCAATATATTGCTTCCCCCTATTTATACCTCCCGAGGAGATCACGAATGTAAAATTAGAGAGATTAGAGCGCGCACGGAGGATTTCCGGCAGTCGTTCTTCCCGCGAACCATACGGGACTGGAACAGGAAAGGGAGGTAATGACAGTGGCATGTAATGTGCCCTCCACCACACACCGTTGGGTGGCTTGCGGAGTATAAATGTAGATGTAGATAGTAGTTTATTAAAACTGTTTATTGATTCTATAACACTTTCAAGACTATGCTAGCTCTTTTTCAGAATTGAGTGTAAGGTGTGGAGTTTGCTATTTAATAATCTGTCACTGCTGATGATGTGCCGTCTGCATTTTCTTCTCTTTTTTTTGTTTTATATGCTGTAGGGATCATAGTTGGGTGTAGTATAAAGAGGTAGCACCAGCGCTAACGCCTAATTGGAAATCTGTATAGCAACTGCCTGACTATATGAACACCCTCCCAATTAAACAGTTCAGTCGAGATGAAATTGCAAGGCCCATCCATTTCGATTCGACAGTTCAGTCGATGTTACAATCGCGCTGTTGCTCTCAGGCTAGTAATGGGTACATTACAGGGGTTTGTTACTATTCAACCACGATATTATTGCACTTGGCTGTTATTGGAAACACATGGTAACGCTACAGTAAACAAGTAAAGCGGTGACTAAGGAACACGCGTCGCACTGTCATTGTTTTTAGGTCAGTTGTGCATATTCTACCAACCACGATTACGCGCTGACTCACCATAGGTATTGTGGTCGACAAATACCAGTTTGTCACAACGAGCTGTATCAGAACGTGCTATCATTGTTTGAGCGGCGACCAGCGCTAGCACGTTAAAGGGCCTAGACACCTCCAGTTTAACTGCGCAGTAACTGGCCTTCCATTGCAGTACTCATGATGATAGGGTGACTGTGGGCGACAAAGAAAAAGAGAGCCACATCTGTGTTGCTTATTTAATTCTTTCCCAACAGAAGTTTGTTTATTGTCTTCAATGTACTATTACAGTTTGTGTCAATGGCTAGAAATATCAATTTTTTCTGTTAAAACATCCTATGCGACCGCTTTTCTCATACACAAGCGGAGTATGAAGCATATTTTATATCTTAAAGTTCAGGAAGATTGCGGAGTACTTCAATAAAAGCAGAGGAGCATTTTTTCCCCACGGAGGTCAAGACTGCAACAGGTTCAGATTCAGGTGACAGGCGACGATAAAACTGTGCAAACTGTAGGATACAGAAAGAAGCGCGCAGCTTATCGGCGTAGAAGATTTTTTCGCTAAGGCGAATGGCCCACCAAGACTGCGCAGTTGCCTCCGGTAATCGTACAAGTATTCTCTCAGACGTGACGTCACACGTGATAACCTAGCAGTTGAACTGAATGCGTTTAGGCGCTCTTACAATAAATTTCAATGCAGTGCCAACATCGTCATCAGCCTGAACAGACAGTCGTAAATGGGTCGACCGCTACTGCAGCAGTGTCGCAATTAGCTGCACCAGCAGTCAGCGACAGGTAGGCGAGACACTATCTCGCCTATCCAGGTCGCGCACAGCGCGCGCCAACAGGTGGCTCGCTATCGCAGTGCGCTCTTGACGCACCGACTCCTGCAGAACGGGACCACGCAACTGACCCACGCAAATGACCACATTATGAGCCTTGCTGTCGTTAACAGTGCGATTACAGATAAAGTGCAGCAGTACAGACTAAGTGACATGAATATAAATACGAACCGTGCGCTCGTAGACTGTCGAGCACGTTTCGACTCAGTATTACACTGCCGTCTATTATACGAAGCACGGAAGTGTGGATATCTAACAAGGCTGACAAGTGGCTTGGAAAGTCAACTGATAGAAAGCACAAAATGCTCGAAGGGCGGATAGCAGGTGTGTTCCAGAGAAGAGAGAGACAGAGCCACTCATGTTCCAGTAATACGGTAGCATACAGGGTGATTATGCTGCCCTTACAGATGTCGTTTTATGCAACCCAAAATATTATATCTGATTTTCAAAAACCACGCACGAGGTTTTCATATTCTCTCGCTCGCTATGCGCAAACTATTAGTCCTACAGAAAAAAGAATAGGACCATTTTGTAGGAAGTTTAATGTAGTTAAATTTTGTACTGGCTTACGGTTTCACTAGAGGCCGTAGTTTTCGAGTTATCCAAGAAAAGCGTACAAAAATAAACTTCAAAAGCACCCCCTCTCCAACACTCAGCCCCAGCCGGTCAGCATTTCTAGTATGTTGTTCATGAAGCTCCCTCCTACATTTTTACAAAACTTTCCTACTATACAAACTATTCCTGATATTAGATCATTTTTGGTCTCTATTGATTGGGCTGTTATGCCACCAGCATAGTCGGCTGTTTCGTATCATTACAAATTTAAACGTGCCCATGAAGTTTATGGCCGGCTGCTGTGGGCGAGCGGTTCTAGGCGCTTCAGTCTGGAATGGTGCTGCTGGTACTGCCACAGGTTCGAATCCTGCCTCGGGTATGGATCTGTGTGATGTCCTTAGGTTAGTTAGGATTAAGTAGTTCTAAGTCTACGGGACTGATGACATCAGATTTTAAGTCCCATAGTGCTTAGAGCCATTTGAATCATGAAGCTTATGAAAGAAAAACGGTTTTTGCAAATATTACGCTAATGGTAATTACGTTAACGTTTTGATCCAAAATTAACCCTTAAAAGCGCAGTAGTTTCGTAGTCAGAAGGCCTGAGGAATAAAACGATTTTATATTCTTAAAATTCACAAAATTGTTAGGTAAAATTACACAAACGTCAGTCTTGCAATTTGCAGGTGCTCGACTGAAGCCGGTTGCGTAATAAGTCCAGACAGCGAAGTCAAAAAACGGTCGAATGTGGGAAATAACTGGTGCAATCACAAATTTTCGTACAGAAGTAAGAGGAAGCGTCATTAACAACATATTAGAAATCTCGACCGGTGGGGGCTGGATGTGGCAGTGGGGGTGTGGTATTCAATATCTCGAAAACTACGGCCACAAGTAAAAACGTATCCCGGCAGAAAATTTAACTCCATTAAATTTCGCCGGCCGGAGTGGCCGAGCGGTTCTAGGCGCTACAGTCTGGAACCCCGCGACCGCTACGGTCACAGGTTCGAATCCTGCCTCGGGCATTGATATGTGTGATGTCCTTAGGTTAGTTAGGTTTAAGTAGTTCTAAGTTCTAGGGGACTGATGACTTCAGAAGTTAAGTCACATAGTGCTCAGAGCCATTTGAACCTTTTTTTTTTGCATTAAATTTCCTACACACAGTTTGCGCGTAGCGAACGAGAGAATATGAAAATTTCGCGCTTGGTTTTTGAAGGCCATAATTACGTATCGGCTTGCGTAAAACGATATCGATAGGGGCAGGTGAATTACTTTCCGTAGTTTCCGGACCGTGTCTATTTTCTCGTTTCTGCTGCTATTTTTTTCTTTTTCGTTTTTGGTCTTCAGACTTTGACTAGGCTGATGCGGATCGGTACTAATTTCTATCAGATTAGCACTTGCACTCAACGTCCACAATTATCTGTGGGATGTATAATAGTCCTCGCCTTCCTCTACAGCTGTTAGCCCCTAAAGCTTCGTCAAGTACCATGGAAATTATTCCTTGACGTTTTAACACATGTTGTATTAGCCTGTCCCTTCTTCTTTTTAATTTTTCCCACGCATTCTTTCTTTCCACCCATTCTCCTCACTATTCATCTTATCAGACCATCTGATTTTCAGCATCCTCCCTTAGCATCACATCTGAAATGATTCGATCTTCTTTACCGATTTTGCTTCAGTCCATGATTCACTTTCCATACAATGCTTTGCTGCAAATGCATATTTTCGGAAATTTCTTTCTCAAGTTAAGGTCGATGTTTGGTACATCTCTTCGCCAGGAATGCCATCTTTACCTGTGGTAGTCTGTTTATTATGTCATTAGTGCCTCGTCTCTCATGTGTCATTTTACTTCCAATGTAGCAGAAGTCTAATGCTTAGTGGGTGTATAAAAAAGATGTCACAGCGAGGTTCATACACTAAAATCGGTGAGCCAGTTTTGAAGAGGGGACATCCGAGGGACACGCGTTATTAACCAGTAGGCCTCTTAGCTCCAGGGGGCGCGCTGCACGCGTGTGTGCATTATGCGAAGCGCTGCGGCGCCACGCCTAGTGCGCTTATGGCTTTCGCCGGCGGCGGCGGCCGCCCAGAGCCGGAGAAAGTGCAGCGGCAGCGCATCCCGGCACTCCGCCACTGTTCGCTTTCCACCTGCTGCCAACAGCAGCAGCCGAGCCCTTCACGGTGTACGCTCGCCCACGTATTGCGAGCTCAAGCGACACTTGTTTACACAAGTCAGTCGCACCGCAGTCCGCTTCATTCCGCCTGCCCTCCTTTCTGGCTGTCTCTCTCTCTCTCTCTCTCTCTCTCTCTCTCTCTCTGTCTCTCTCTGTCTCTGCCCCCCCCCCTTACAGTATTTATCATCTTTTCACAGTATTTATCATGTTTTAGGGTCCTCAAGATGATGATGCCAGATTTGAAAACGTTGGCGAATAATTAAAAGGAACTTCGAAAAATTCTGTGACAGTATTAACTAGAACACTTTATTCAACATCACTGGGTGAACCTGAGTAAAAACCGACAAATTGCAGGGACAGATTCCTGCCTGAAAATGGAGGAAAGAGGTCCTATGAACTGGAAATGTATGGTGTGCGCTCAATGACAACAGATTGTCCCTGAACACAGTATAGAGCTGCAGTGCATCCATGTCACATCAGCCGGCCGCGGTGGTCTCGCGGTTCTAGGCGCGCAGTCCGGAACCGTGCGACTGCTACGGGCGCAGGTTCGAATCCTGCCTCGGGCATGGATGTGTGTGATGTCCTTAGGTTAGTTTGGTTTAAGTAGTTCTAAGTTCTAGGGGACTGATGACCACAGCTGTTAAGTCCCGTAGTGCTCAGAGCCATTTGAACCATTTTTTGAACCATGTCACATCACGGGACTGCAAGTAATAGTGATAGTAGCGGTTGTCAGGCGCCGCGCGGTGTGGCCGCGTGGTTTAAGGCGCTATGTCACGGATTGCACGGCCCCTCCCACCGGAGGTTCGAGTCCGCCCTTGGGCATGGGTGTGTGTGTGTGTGTGTGTGTGTGTGTGTGTGTGTGTGTGTGTGTGTGTGTGTGTTTTGTTCTTAGCATAAGTTAGTTTATTAGTGTATAAGTCTAGGGACTGATGGCCTCAGCAGATTAGGACTTCACACACATTTAAGCATTTGGTTGTCACGCAGGATAGATATAATCTTACTTTGGCGTACACCATGATGGCGGGTTATATGCCTGTAGCTTGTACAAGGGTTCGTCTCAACATCCTGTAAAACCCTATCCTCCAAATCTGGTGTAGGAACAGTCCGCCGCTTCCCTGCACATTCCTTTGTCCGAAAAGTCCCTTGATCTCACAGATTGCCCAATAAGGGTTTTAAGTATTGTGTTATTTGTCTGGTGTCTGTGAGGGTACTTGTTTTGGAATAGCCGTGCTGCTTCTCTACCGCTTCCACCTGCTCAGCCGTAAACAAACACCATCTCGGCTTGTTCCCGACATCAATACCGGACCTCGTGGCCACTTACAGTACGCTGCGTCAATCACACGGGCTGCAACACACAATGAACACACGTCACGTGGACAGAGTGTCATCAACCCTATCTACCGTGGCAACGATGCATTTCGTGACTCATGTTGTAGGCTCTTTCTTCCTCCACTTCCAGTTAGGAATCCGTCTCTGCAGTCGTCGGTTTTATTAACGTTCACCCTGAATATGCTCACTGGTGAAAATGTTATTCGCCCCCCTTAAAAGAGGCCGGCCGGGGTGGCCGACCGGTTCTAGGCGCTACAGTCTGGAACCGCGCTACCGCTACGGTCGCAGGTTCGAATCCTGCCTCGGGCATGGATGTGTGTGATGTACTTAGGTTAGTTAGGTTTAAGTAGTTCTAAGATCTAGGGGACTGATGACCTCAGAACTTAAGTCCCATAGTCCTCAGAGCCATTTGAACCTATCCTCGATTTGTTACTCAAGACACCGTCTACAACCCCTCGGAGTTTGTCGCAACATTTCTCAGATACCCTGTACACAATGTGTGTTTCAAGGTCTTTGCTTCTTATGCCCTTAGAGTTAGTCAGGTGTAGGCGCTCAGGAGCGTGTGTATGCAGTGTGTATTGCGTATAATCCAGTAGTCTTCTGCACACGAATTGAACTGGCCTGAGCAACGTTTAAGTTTCTGATTCGCTTCTAAAATATCTTTCTCCGCGTAAAGGCACTTCCATTTTTAAGGTTTTCTTGTAGAAAATCATTCTACCGGTTTACTGGGGTAGGTATTATTCACCACATCCGGTTAGCAGACACTGCTAGTTCGGTGAAATATCGTCGTTCTAGGGCCGGCGGATACTAAAGGACGCCTTTCGTCTTCGGGAAGCGATAGCGAATATTTTGTCTGCAGCGAAATTGTCCCCGATGACGTGATCTAGCACTTTTAGACGTTTGATGTTGATACTGATAAACGCTATACAGTAAGTGCGCACGTACACGCGGCCAGGGCTGTGTGTGCGGTGCGGTTGAGGTTCAGCGAACTCCGGCGAAACGACCGGCGGCAGAGCGCGCACGTGCCCGCCGGAAGGGCCGGAAACTGCGAGCTCGCAGCACGACCACACGACCGCGTTATTGACGGCCCGCGGCGGCGATCGTGACCATCACGGCCGCGCCGTGTCGTTTGTCACGGGTCGCGGCGCATCGGCTTCGTAGCCGGGCGTGCGTGGGCAGAGAGAGAAAAGCAAGGCGAGCAGCTAGCTGGGTGCTCTGGCGAGAGCACTACCGAGTGGCGCAACGCTGGCAGACCGTCAGAAGTTAACGAAATTACTCCTCACGTCGCATACAGCGGTGCGTTTTTCCTTTTGTGAAAGATCACACCTCGTCAGTGAAAACAAAGTGCACAGAAGACTTAAATTCTATAGTAATAATAACAAGAAAAGTCGCGTGCTTTTATAAAAACTGAAGACTCCTGTAATGTTATGCATATGTAATATGTAAATAGGGATGACCTGAGGACAGCGTCCGTGTAAAAGGGACTTCTACGCATTGACGCACTTCGCAGTGAGCTATGACTTGAGAATGGCGCAGTAGGCCGAAATCGCGATTGTGAATAAATGCAAATGTTCACGCGCGTCGTTGTGCGACCAAAATCGTTGGAATCGCGCAGCACGGTACAACATGCGGTTCAGAAGCTGATGACAAAATTTCTCTGCAGAGCCGCAGAAGGCCTTTTTTTAAAAATAATAATACCTATATTTTCTGATCATTGCACCGTGCCCGAAGTTTCTCCAGCGAGTACTTACCATATCCGAAATATGGTTCTGCAAGGTACAATGTCATAAGACCGGGTTTCCAACAAAAAATTACTTCAGAAATGGGTGCATGTGGCACTCAAGAAATGCTAGAACTGGCAAACCAAATGTCATTACGCTTATGAAAAATACCTTGTTTTCTTCGTCTGTCAGTGAGGCCTTTTTTAGTAATGGGTCTTCAGACTAGTTTGATGCGGCACGCCAAGAATTCCTCTCCTGCGCTAATCTCTTCATCTCAGAATGCTACATGCACACTACACTTCCAATTTGCTGGATGTATTCCAATCTACATATTCCCCTCCAGTTCTTATCCTCTACAATTTCCTCTAGTACCACGGAGGTTATTCTCTGATGATTTAACGATTTAACAAATGACCTATCATGCTGTCCCTTCTTCCTGTCAGTGTTTTCCCTATGTCCCTTCCTTCACCGATTCTGCGGACAACCTTCCCATTCCTTATTTCGATTCCCTCGATCCCTTATTTCCATTTCCTCATTGGATTTTTCTTTCCTGCAGCTATTTCGCCCTAGATGCCCTACACTTCCTTTTTATATGAATCCTTTTGGATCTACATTGCTGTATTCCTGAATTTCCCTGAAAATTTTTGTTTCCTTTTTTTCTCGTCGATAAAGTGAAGTACCGGGTGATCAAAAAGTCAGTGTAAATTTGAAAACTGGATAAATCACGGAATAATGTAGATAGAGAGGTACAAATTGACACACATGCTTGGTATGACATGGGGTTTTATTAGAACCAAGAAAATACAAAAGTTTAAAAAATGTCCGACAGATGGCACTTCATCTGATCAGAATAGCGATAATTAGCATAACAAAGTAAGACAAAGCAAAGATGATGTTCTTTACAGGAAATGCTCAATATTTCCACCATAATTCCTCAACAATAGCTGTAGTCGAGGAATAATGTTGTGAACAGCACTGTAAAGCATGTCCGGAGTTATGGTGAGGCATTGGCGTCGGATGTTGTCTTTCAGCATCCCTAGAGATGTCGGTCGATCACGGTACACTTGCGACTTCAGGTAACCCCAAAGCCAATAATCGCTCGGACTAAGGTCTGGGGACCTGGGAGGCCAAGCATGACTAAAGTGGCGGCTGAGCACACGATCATCACCAAACGACGCGCGCAAGAGATCTTTCACGCGTCTAGCAAAATTTTGTTTTTTTCTTTGGTTCTAATAAAACCTCATGTCTTTTCAAGCATGTGTGTCAATTTTTACCACTCTATCTACATTATTCCGTGGTTTATTAAGTTTTCAAATTTATACTGACTTTTTGATCACCCGGTATTTCACTTGTTACCCATAGTGCTTCACAGTTACCATCCTTGTACCTATGTTTCTCTATCCAAAATCTGTGAATGCCCTTTTTAGAGATTTCCACTCCCACTGAGCTGCCGACGCTGGTGTTCCTTATCGCAGTTTCCACATCCTTACCGAACTTCAAATGCGTCTCGTCATTCATCAGTACTTCAGTATCCCATTTCCTTCGACAATGATTCTTCCTGACTAGTCTCTTAAGCTTCGGCGTGCTTTTCGTCACTACTATATTGCGATTTGAGTCTGAATCTGCACCTGGGTACTCCTTATAATCCAGTACCTGACTTCCAAATCTTTCGAGTGGTTCTAGGCGCTTCAGTCTGGAACCGCGCGACTGCTACGGTCGCAGGTTCGAATCCTGCCTCGGGCACGGATGTGTGTGATGTCCTTAGGTTAGTTAGGTTTAAGTAGTTCTAAGTTCTAGGGGACTGATGACCTTAGAAGTTAAGTCCCATAATGCTCAGAGCCATTTTTTGAACTTCGAAATCTTTGTCTGACACGATGAAATCAGATGGTAACTTCCCGTGTCTCCTGATCTTTTCCAAGCGTATATTGTCCTCTTGTGTTTCTTGGACAGATCACATGCTGTTTCTACCTAAAATGTACTGCAGAATCCAATTAATCTTTCTCCTCTCTCGCTCTCACTGCCAAGCCCATATACTTTCTTCTGTTCCTTCCCCTACAATCATGTCCCAATCCACCATGGCGATTAGACTTTCATCTTCCTTTACTTTCCAAATTACTCGTTCAAAAACCTGGTATACTACCTCCACCTCTTAATCTGCTGCTTGCGACGTTGGCAGGTACACCTCAACTATCGACGTCGGCGTTAAGTTACTGTCGAATTTGATGAGAACAACCCTATCAGTGAACCGTTGACAGTAGCTCACGCTCTGCCCTTCTTCCTTAATCCTGCTCAAATTGTGTCATTTTCTGCTGCTGTTGATATTCCTTTATGTTCGTCTGACCAAAAATCCTTGTCGTCTTTCCTTTTCACTGGACTGACCTCATTGCTCTAGATTGAGCCTTTGTATTTCCCTGTTTGGGTTTTCTAGATTTTCTACTACGTTCTGGCATTCCATTGGAGAGATCATTCTAAGCTTTTTTCAGATACAGGCTACGTGCCCCGTGGATACATATTATGTGCCTTTAATTCAGTGTTTCCCATTGTCTTCTGTATCCTCACGCCGTTGATCATTGCTGATTTTAGGGGCAGTTTCACCCTCAAAGTCGGAGAGTGCCCTGGACCTCCGTTCGCTTATCCGCCCCCTTTGACAGCGCCGTGACTTCCTATGTTAGAAGTCTTCGGCCGCCATTGTTGATGATTTTTATTCAAAATTTAACTGTGTCTGGTTCCGAACCGGGGACTGTGGACGTCTTGAGTAGTAGTCAAAGCTGCTAGTCCTAGACTACGGTTGAACATAATGTTAACCCTCAATCGTTGTCTTCCCACACCTACTAAATATTTTAGAAGAATTTCTGTATGTGGCGAAAACTAACATTATTTTCAGTAAGTAAGAAACAAAAAAATGATCTACAAGGTCACAAGTATTCTAGTAAACCTTTAATTACGAAGCATATGCCGATAATACAGATTAAACAAGTTACAAATAAAATTACATAAAGCAGATCTAAAGTGCATCTGCCTTGCCAACTGCACAATACTGAAATTAAATGCTGGTTACTGCAGTCACATAATTTGATAATTAGAAGAATGTGCAGTGCCTCCAAGTACGTCCCAATGATCTTTGGAGGTTCTCAGTGCTGGTTACATCTGGCTGAAGATGCTTCTCGCCACTACCTCAATTACATGGTGATTCTCCTGGGAGGTGTTTCACAACGCGGGAGTTGGTTGCCCGAAACTTGACTAACGACACACTGGTTCACCGAAAGCTCACAAAGACTTGTCGGCCTCCCATTTAGTCTATGAATTGCCCGGTAGGAAATAAAACACTCAAAATTAAAACTAAAAATTTACCGTCGTCTGCAGTCAACGAATGCGGTTCTTGTTTTTCGAGAAGATATCCCACTATTAATTGGGCGTGTACCTATACGGAAGCTTTTATTCTAGGGTGGCTGCTGGGTCACCCAAATGACTCTCTTGCAATATCACACTGTGCAGTTTCAAACGGGGTCTCCAACCGTGGCTATGTTTTTGAGATGTCCTCCATGAGGATCTCCTTCAAGAGAACTACGGGTTTGTTATTCAGGTGACAATTTCATTACTGTGGAAAGAAGAAAAATTCGTCCCACAGGCGCTGAGTAACATGAGCTGTTGAATGGACTGGTCTAATGGGCACAGAATAAAGGCTGAGAGTAAACCAGAGAAAGAGGAAAGCAATGAGGAGTTGCAGAAATGAGATCAGCGATAAGCTTAACGTCAAACTTGGGGACCACAAAGCGGATGGAGTAAAGGAATTCTGCTGCCATGGAAGCAACGTAACACGTTACGGACAAAACGACGAGGCTACAAGTAGACTAACACAGGGTAAGTGGGCATTTCTTGCCAAGAAAAGTCTACTGATATCAAATGTAGGTCTCCAATACAGGAACTACTGTCTGTGAAAGTATGTTTGGAGTACAGCAGATGAATCATGGTCTGTGGGAAAACCGGTAAAGAAAAACATCGAAGCGTTTGTGATGTGGTTCTACAGAAGGATGCTGATAGTTAGGTGGACTGGTAGGATAAGAAACGAGAGATTCTCCGCATAACCGGGGAGGAAAACACTAACCAAAAGAAGGGACAGGATGATTGGACATGTGTTAAGACATCAAGTAGTAACTCCACTGCTGCTAGAGAGATACTGAAAATGTAAACACCTGTACGGATAGACAGAGATGGAATATAACAAACAAATAATTGATGTAAACGCAGGCTTCCGCAGCCGTTGTCATAGTCAATAAAATTCTTCTGGGTTTGAGGCCGCATTGTCATTTGTAAAATACCGACGTTTCGGTGACTGTTGCAAGGCGCCTTCCTCAGGGTGTGTTGCAACATTAAAGGTAATGATTTTCTTAGGGACAAGGCACAAGCTTGGATTGCGGAATGACATGGGGCCTGCCCGATGCTTTTCAAAGAAATCATCTTGGCAATAATCTTAACTGTTTTAGAGAAACCAAAGGAAACTAAATCTTTATGGTCGGACGCTGATTTGAATGAGAGTCTAGTGCCATCATCACTGTACCACCTCGCATGTATTTAACGAAGCCCAGTCTGTGTTAGATATTAACAAATTGCACCTCAGAGCTTGGTGTGATATGATAATAACAATAACAACAACTAAATCAGCAACAGAGAGACAGTTCCTCGACTTGATGCAACAATTTTTATTTAGTACGTTTCCTTAGTCTGTCGTCAAGCAACAGTCATCAGAACCACAGATAAGATACAAGTATCAAAATTGGGCTCCATACTGAAAGTAATATTACTAATATTATAAGACACACCACCAGTGCAATAGACCCCCAAATAAGCCAGAGACCTGCAAAATTCGAAGTGGCGATTGTGACAAAGTGTACATTGGACAAACTGGTAGAAAGTTTCGGACACGTTTTAAAGAGAAGATGAAAGTTCATGATGAAAATACCTTTGCTGTATATTTCCGAAAAAACACACATGTATCCAAAAGCAATAACAAAAAGCTGCAAATTTTGGTTTCCGCTAAGAAAGGGAAGAAATCTTAATTATGAATCATTTAAAAATCGACGCGATACACTTATTAATGCAAACAAAAAATTACTCTGTTACTTCAGTCACATGCTGCTAATGACTCATCAGAAATAACCTATGCAATAAAATAAAATTTAAAGTTTAATCTCATCTCACTATATATTTAAATTATTAATTTTAATTTCATTTTCCATACTATTTTATTTCTTACTCTTTGTCAACTTACCTCAATACACACTTAAGTAAATAGTTATGGCATTATAAGTCTTTTTTTCCTTTTATTCTTGCTTAGTTTTGTATTGAAGGTAAATGTATTTAAAATAGTTTACATTCTGTTCGTGGAGGTAATATAACATATTCTATTTTATACAGCATCACTTGAGAATGGCCCAGACGGCCGAAACTAGTTGTGAACAAATAAAATTAAGACAGCAAAAAATGGAAAATGCCACTTCCTTTTAATAAAATAATATGGAATTAAGAGAGTTATATTCTTTTATGAATTGATCCTGAATAAAGATTTCATCCAAAAAAATCGTAATATTTTAAAAATTGATTTCCTTTCGTAATTATCCAGTTGTCTTACACTATGATAAATTAAGCTCAACTCAACAAATGAAGGGAAAAAGTTATATTGTGTATTGTTACTACAATAGCAACAGCTGACGGTAGAAATCTTGTTTTTTCGTTATAAAATAAAACAAAATACGCATGTAAAAAATAATTTACAGCAAACGAAATGATCATTTTACTCGTCCAATAGAACTATAATGATAACGACTGCTCCAGAAATCATGACAAGCTATATAAAGTGCGATATATACAGGATGAGTCACCTAACATTACCGCTGGATATATTTCGTAAACCACATCAAATACTGACGATTCGATTCCACAGACCGAACGTGAGGAGAGGGGCTAGTGTAACTGGTTAATACAAACCATAAAAAAATGCACGGAAGTATGTTTTTTAACACAAACCTACGTTTTTTTAAATGGAACCCCGCTAGTTTTGTTAGCACATCTGAACATATAAACAAATACGTAATCAGTGCAGTTTATTGCATTGTAAAATGTTAATTACACCCGGAGATATTGTAACCTAAAGTTGACGCTTGAGTACCACTCCTTCGCTGTTCGATCGTGTGTATCGGAGAGCACCGAATTACGCAGGGATCCAAAGGGAACGGTGATGGACATTAGGTACAGAAGAGACTGGAACAGCACATTACATCCACATGCTAACACCTTTTTATTGGTCTTTTTCACTGACGCACATGTACATTACCATGAGGGGTGAGGTACACGTACACACGTCGTTTCCGTTTTCAATTACGGAGTGGAATAGAGTGTGTCCCGACATGTCAGGCCAATAGATTTTCAGTGTGGTGGCCATCATTTGCTGCACACAATTGCAATCTCTGGCGTAATGAATGTCGTACACGCCGCAGTACATCTGGTGTAATGTCGCCGCAGGCTGCCACAATACGTTGTTTCATATCCTCTGGGGTTGTAGGCACATCACGGTACACGTTCTCGTTTAACGTACCCCACAGAAAGAAGTCTAGAGGTGTAAGGTCAGGAGAACGGGCTGGCCAATTTATGCGTCCTCCACGTCCTATGAAACGCCCGTCGAACATCCTTTCAAGGGTCAGCCTAGTGTTAATTGCGGAATGTGCAGGTGCACCATCATGCTGATACCACATACGTCGACGCGTTTCCAGTGGGACATTTTCGATCAACGTTGGCAGATCATTCTGTAGAAACGCGATGTATGTTGCAGCTGTTTGGGCCCCTGCAATGAAGTGAGGACCAATGAGGTGGTCGCCAATGATTCCGCACCATACATTTACAGTCCACGGTCGCTGTCGCTCTACCTGTCTGAGCCAGCGAGGATTGTCCACGGACCAGTAATGCATGTTCCGTAGATTCACTGCCCCGTGGATTGTGAAACCCGCTTCATCGGCAAACAGGTAGAACTGCAACGCATTCTCTGTTAATGCCCATTGACAGAATTGCACTCGATGATTAAAGTCATCACCATGTAATTGCTGAAGTAGCGACACATGAAACGGGTGAAAGCGGTGACGATGCCGTATGCGCATGACACTACTTTGACTCAGTCCACCGGCTCTCGCAATGTCCCGTGTACTCATGTGTGGGTTCATGGCAACAGCAGCTAACACACCAACTGCACCCGCTTCTCCTGTGACGGGCCTGTTACGGACCCGTTTGCGTGCTACGACCATACCTGTTGCATACAGTTGGCGGTAGATGTTTTGGAATGTGCGGCACGTTGGATGCTCTCTGTCCGGGTACCGTTCTGCATACACTCTGCAGGCTTCAGCTGCATTTCGTCGACACTCGCCATAGATGAGTATCATCTCCGCCTTTTCAGAGTTTGAATACACCATGGTCACAGTTCCTACAACACTACACTATCACAAACGTCTGGTAACACGTTGTACTACAGTTGGTCTGCGTGCGGAGACGAATGCAGAATAACAATAGCAGCAAGCGCTACATGCGGACACTGCGACAGCTAGACCAAACCACAACAGTGCACTACAGCCACACTCGTAAACACGGTCGTCATCGTAAACATGTCCCTGCAGATGCTGCTCGCCGACCGTGGCCCGTGTTTGTTACAACACGCAACTGAACGTCGGATGTTTCAAGCGTCAACGTTAGGTTACAATATCTCCGGATGTAATTAACATTTTACAGTGCAACAAACGGCACTGATTACGTATTTTTTTATATGTTCAGATGTGCTAACAAAACTAACGTGGTTCCATTTAAAAAAAACGTAGGTTTGTGTTAAAAAACATACTTCCGTGCATTTTTGTATGGTTTGTATTAAACAATTACACTAGCCCCTCTCCTCATGTTCGGTCTGTGGAATCGGTTCGTCAGTATTTGATGTGGTTTACGAAATATATCCAGCGGTAACGTTAGGTGACTCACCCTGTGTATGACTCTTAGCAGAAAACAACTAACAACCTAACGTCAGTCTTGTTCTATCTGATGTGAGCACAGACAAAAAAATTTAAGCCTATTTCGTGGAAGCAATAGAAACCATGTCCGGCGAAGTTACAAAGACTGAACTCTTAGGCCCAAAGTTGCTTTTGTTGAAATCGCATTTGTGGGACCACCTGTTTTTTTTTTTTAAATATATAACGAGAAGCGCTCATATTCGAGTAGCTCCAGAGTTAGAGCAGCAAATGGATACGTGATTTACTAAGCGGAGCAGTGCACGGGCTTATCGCGACCGTCTGGTGGTTTTACGGCGGACGCGCGAGTGCGTGCCAGATGGTATCACTGCTCACCGGGAAAGTGCGACGCAGAGCCCGTATCTGGCCCGTTAGCGCTGGCAAGAGGGCGCAGTGAAAGGGATTACTGCTGCCAAGCGGGCAGTTCAGCGGCTCCTTCAACCCTGTCTCCATAACAGCCAACTGGGCGCATACACTGCCGAGATCTCTCTAGGCTGCACGACGCAGAAGGCGGTTTCTTTCCGGTGTGGCGGTGGGGGTGAGGAGTGGTGGGGTGGGAAGAGAGGGCTTACTCCTCGGTCGGAGTTGACCAGGATCCTAAATATTTGAGCAGCATTCGACAGTAAGTTTACCAGAAAGCCCTCAACAAATCCAATTCGTGCCCTCCACTGATATTTAATAAATTTTCCCCTTAAGTAATTATTGACACCTACTGTCTTTTTAAATTTATCCTTCTTTCAAGGCGAATGGCTGTACATTACGAGAAGAAAATATTTTAAGAATGAGATTTTCACTCTGCAGTGGAATGTGCGCTGATGTGAAACTTCCTGGCAGATTAAAACTGTGTGCCGGACCGAGACTCGAACTCGGGACCTTTGCCCTTCGTGGGCAAGGTGTAACACCTCCGTTTATTATCCCGACCTGATCTGATCGAATAGCAGCCCAATATTTATTATTAACATGACCGTGAACCTAATGGGGTAGGTAATCGGAATTAACTTTTACGGAAGTTGTTACTTTCCAGTTCGTCCTGTTCAATACTATAATACTGAATGTCTGGTAATAAGGAACACCAACACAGTTTTACCAATTACGACTTATATTATTGTCAAAACACAAAAAAGGGAGACAGCCACTGCCTTCGTCATACATATCTAATTACGGCTAATCTCAGCACAGGCTTTCTTCATTTTCCATTATCGTCACACGCTAATCCATCACTGCATCCAACACTGCAATCCAAGGTTAGGCCGGCGCGGTAGACGCGAAACCAAATATCGGCACTAGTAACGTCGCTGATCACTTTCATAATGATACTTCATCACTTTCCCGGTATTAATCTATTATTTAGGAGTCTAACAACGGCGATGGTGACACCCTTCTCGGTTAAAGACCCTGTATTTCAACAACTGCCTCCACACACTCACCATTCCCGCCAACCACACTGACGCAACTCGACACTCGCTCTCTCAACACATCACAATCGATTGTTCGCCCTGTCGATCCGCCCCGAGAGCAAAGTTATAGTAAGGGCCTACGGACGCCTTACAAAGTGCTCTACCAACTTTTTTTTTCTTTTTTTCTTTTTTTTCATTTTGTTCGTTATTGATCGTTGTGTTTGGTCGTTGCGGACGTCGCAAGACATCCTGTTCAAGTTCGGTGGTTGATCCTTCCACTCAGTTTTTTATTACAGAGGCCAACCGGCTCTCTGACCGAACACGCCGAGCTACCGTGCCGGCGACCAACTGAGCTACCCAAGCACGACTGACGACCCGTCCCCACAGCTTGAATTCTGCCAGAACCTCGTCTCCTACCTTCCAAACTTCACAGAAGCTCTTCTGCGAAACTTGCAGTATTTGCACTCCTGGAAAAAAAGGATATTGCGGAGACATAGCTTAGCCATAGCGTGGGGATGTTTCCAGAATGAGATTTTCACTATGCAGCGGAGTGTGCACACAGTTTTAATCTTCCAGGAACTTTCAGAAAAGATTTTGTCTGTCATGTGCGTTTCTGTTCAGTAATCTATCAAGCTTTCTTTGACGAGCAGCTAACGCCGTTCAGATTCTTGAAAATCTTTTGTGTATGAACTAGTCATTGGTCGACAATAGTGAGTGGCGTTGAGCGCATTTGTAAAACCTGGGATTTCGGGAAGTACCTGTTCACCGCCGTCCAATATATGCAAGGTTTGTGAAAAGAGAGCCACTGTGCTTTACTGCAAATGTTTCTTGCATAAAATCAAGATGCCGAAAGGACAACAGGAAAAAAAAATCCTAGGCAGGCTGGAACACCCGCTTAGCTTATTGCAGCCTTTTGGACGAAAAATACTTGTCAGAGATGTTATTACTTGTGGCATATCGTTTTATTTGCTGACGATGGTGCAAATTACGCAAAACAAGTAAAATGAGGAATTCAACTGCCACATCATACCAGGCGACGGCCATCGTCTTCATAGATTTCTTAGCAGTAGCTGCTAACTTCTGTGCTCGTTCCATCGAAGGTGTTGTTAGGGTGTTCTGCACATGAAATAATTGCAAAATTTCTACAGCCCCTACTACATATATGTTTGCGCTTGCTGGAAGTAGTACAACAGTCGGTACGAGGCACTCAGCAGGATATGACAATCAATAATGTCTGAGTAAAAAATCAGAGATAGTGTCCCTATCAAACTCCAGTACTATAAAGGATGAGACTTCTGCCGCTAAATTATGTTTCACTTGTTTGCATACTTGTACATAAGCGACACTAATCGCTAATAGTCATTATCAAATACTTCTATCATACCTGTATTTTGTCAAGATTTATAGTATCATGATTACGACAGCGCTGAATGAAACTGATAAGTTCAGTATTGATATATATTTAACGTGGAATCAAAATTATCTTTGCCAGAGCAGGTGTCTCTTCAAGATCTTGGATTTTTACTGGGAAATCGCTGAGAGTATCAATCTAAATAGTTACATGATCTGCTGCTAGTGCTATTAAAATGTTTTTCTCTGCAGCAGTTTGCTAGAAAGTGTCTTATAATTTTACTAAGATTTAATTATCCTCCTTTCTCCTATAACCTATGGGTATTCGCGTTACTTCAGAGAGCACAGTTTTAAACGGCGCCATACCACAGTGCCTTACTTATCACTGTCATTAAAATTAACACAATTAATCGAGTTCCAGCGGATCTTTTGATTTCGACTTAAAGAATCGTCAGATCAAGAAAAGCAGTGGTTTACGCTACCCCCACTTATAATTCGTGTTATGATTCCCAAGCAATCAAACAGTGATTTTCAGCTACGGCAATCTTCCTTGTGTGTACAACGCTGATCCTCACTTCCCTTTCATTTCATGAAACAACAACAATAGTTTAACCGTACGGCAAGGACAACAGGACCACAACGTACCCATAAGGCTTTCTAGCGATTGTGGCATCGAGTGTATGACTAGCGATGGTGTGTGTCGTACGGATCGTGCAACGATCCCTGGGGGCGTTGCAAATAATTAGCATTCATTTAAGTCCATTAATTTAATGCAAGAGTAGTACATTGAGTTCCTGCGCTTTCACATCATTCCTGAGTATATTGTAAATAATGCAACGAGCTAATCGAGGAATTCGTGTGAAGCAAGTACATTAGTTTAAAGTGAAAATTGATGTTTATCTGTGTCTGCTGTTCTGTCGAGAGCGATACCCTGAGTACCATGTAATATCATCCTAAGATTTCTCCAATTCTCTTTGTTGCAGCAAAGTGGAACGTTTTGAACTACTGTCATGAATAGGACGCTTATTGAACAGACAGATGAGGTCGTTTATCAATTGGAAATCAGTGTTCGGTGTTCGTAAGGAGTGCACTTCGCGTAATTAGCAGAGCGCGGGCGAATTACGCAACGGATGTAGCAGAAGCGCGCTGGCATTGTGATAAATTTCCCACATTAACAGCGAACTCGGCGCTGAATACTCGGTAAGAGTGATTCGAGGCGGTCTGTTTGTCGGGAAGAATGCACGCTACTCGAACCGAGTAGTGCCGTTAGACGCGTTTGCATCACCATTACGGAGAGTTGTGAGAATTGTTCGGAAGCAGTACTGTTACTGTAATTTCAAGCATGTACAGAAGATTACGAACGTTCGAAATTTCTCCCTCCCTCCCCCTCTCTCTCTCTCTCTCTCTCTCTCTCTCTCTCTCTCTCTCTCTCTGTGTGTGTGTGTGTGTGTGTGTGTGTGTGTCTTATATACACTGCCGAAAAAAATCGCAAAACCAAAAAAGAACATTAATGAACTTTCGGGAATTCATTTGTCTAGGTAAAATATTTAAGTGATTAACATTGCTAGATCACAGGTTAACGTCAACGTGGGATAAGCCATTGTAGTAGTGAAATGCTGATGTAGTAATAACCGGTATGACCGCCAGAATGTTGAGCGCAAGTATCCAGACATGTACGTGTTGTGTTGTATGGATGCCAGTTGTCAGTTTGTGAGATGAAATTTCATGCCTGTTTCACTTGGTCGGTCAATTAGGGGACGGTTATACTGTTTCTGGACGACTCTGCAATTGTCATCCGATGATGTCCCACGTGTGCTCGACTGGAAACAGATCTGGTGATCGTGCAGTCCACGTCAACATGTCGACGCTCTGGAGAACTTGTTGGGTTACAACGGTGACATGTGGATGAGCGTTATCCTGTTGGAGAACATACCCTGATATGCTATTCATGAAAGGCAGCACAGCAGGTCGAATCGCAAGACTGACGTACAGACTTGCTGTCAAGGTGCATGGGATAACAACGAGAGCCCAGACCACAACTCCAGGTGAGGTCTAGTGTATCTAGCACGCTTACACGCAGGTTGCAGGCTCTCAACTGACTTCCTTGTAACGAGCACAGGCCCATCAGTGGTACCAAGACAGAATCAGCTTTCATCAGAAAACACAACACACCTCCACCCTGCCCTCCAATCAGCTCCCACTTTTCAGCACTGAAGCTGAAAATGGCGGTGGTGTGGGGTCATTAGAATTCAACCTACATGGCTTCTCCCTCGGAGCTGTCCTTGAGCTGTCCTGTGGTACCAACTGCTGCTCAAATTGCTGCCAAAGATTCAGTACGATGCGCCAGAGCTATAGTCTGAACACGACGGTCTTCCCTCTCGGTAACGCCACGTGGCCGTTCGGAGCCTGGTCTTGTTGCCACCGTACGTTCTCGTAATCACCGTTGCCAGCAGTCATATCCAGTGGCTACATTCCTGCCATGTATTTCTGCAATTTCGCAGAAGCAACATCCAGCCTCTCCTAGCCCTATTGCACGACCTCGTTCAAACTCAGAGAGGTGGTCATAATGGCGTATTTGTCCTTAAAGGCATTCTTAACTAACATCAGCTCACCACGTCTAATCTCAAATGTAAATAACTCTCATGACCGTTGCTGCGTGTGTTTAAAGCTAAAATGATTTGCATCCTCACAGTGGCAGTAATAGCGTCACTACTATGCGGGTGGCGCGAAATTTGTATGGATATCATCTGTCAAATGTAGAAAGACGCCTACGAACTGCCGTTTGTATCGCACAACTTCTTGGTGCTGCAGTTTTTTCCGTCAGTATGTATATACGAGGGTAGTTCAATAAGTAATGCCCCCCATTTGTTTTAAAAAGCCATTAATAAACATAGACAAACGTCCTTGTCGGTGCTTTGCACTTGATGTTTGTTCTGTCCGTCGGTGAAGTTTCGAACTGCTCTGGCAGATGGCAGAGCCGTAGTATAGCGTCAAAATGGCGTCTAGATACGACTCACGTTACAAGCAGCGTGCTGTTATTGAATTCTTGCGTGCAGGAAACAAACCGTGGTGAACATCCATAAACGACTGCGTGCAGTGTATGTCGATGCTGCAGTTGATAAGAGTACAGATGGGCGACGGGTAAAGAACGTTACAGCCTCAGGAAACGCAGAAACAGGGCCCAACCACGCTCGGGATGCTCGGTCACAGCCACTGCTCCAGACATGCTGAATCGTGCGGATGCCATTATTCATGCCATCCGGCGCATCACAACTCGACAATTGGCTCTACAGTTGTCGGTAAGCATTGGAAATGCGTCTGCTGATCGAGACTCTCGCATATTTAAAGAGGTGCTCACGATAGGTTTCACGATGCTCGCAGCGGACCACAAGATTCAAAGAAAGGCCATTTCATCTGAATTGTTGGAGCGTTTTGAGACCGACAGAGTGACCTCGGTGAACACATTTTGAAGACGTTGAGAGTATCAGTCATGCAGTGAAAACATGGCTACGCCTACAGGATAAGAGCTTTTACCAGCAGGGAATACATGCTTTTCCACAGAGTTTTCACTGTGTATATATATATATATATATATATATATATATATATATATATATATATTTGACTCGCCCTCATATATATATATATATATATAAACGAGGGCGAGTCAAATGAAAACCTTAAATATTTTTGTAAACATTATTTATTGTGCAGAAGTGGTACAAAGCTGTATTACTTTTCAACATAATCTCCCCCACGCTCAATGCAAGTCCTTCAGCACTTACAAAGTGCATAAATTCCATTAGAAAAACATTATTTTGGTAGTCCGCGCAACCACTCACGCACCGCGTGGCGTACCTCTTCATCTGAACGGAATTTCTTTCCGCCCATTGCGTCTTTCAGTGGTCCAAACACATGGAAATCACTTGGGGGCAAGATCTGGTGAGTATGGTGGATCAGGAAGACAGGTCTGTGATTGCTGCAACTGTTGTACGGGCAGTGTGGGGACAGCAATCCACGTCGCTTTGATCTGATTGCAGGCCGCAGATTATTTTTTAGGAGATCTGTGTATGATGCACTGGTGACAGTGGTCCCTTTAGGCATCTAATGCTCCAAAATGACGCCTTTTTCGTCCCAAAAGAGAGTCAGAATAACCTTCCCTGCTGATGGTTCTGTTCAAAACTTCTTTGGTTTTGGTGATGAGGAATGGCGCCATTCCTTGCTCGCTCTCTTCGTTTCCGATTGGTGGAAGCGAACCCAGGTTTCGTCCCCAGTAACGATTCTTGCCAGGAAGCCATAACCTTCTCGTTCAAAGAGCCGAAGAAGTTCTTCACAAGCATCAACACGTCGTTCTCTCATTTAAGGAGCCAGCTGCCGTGGCACCCATCTTGCAGACACTTTGTGAAACTGGAGCACATCATGAACAATGTGGTGTCTTGACCCATGACTAATCTGTAAAAATGCTGCAGTGTCATTCAGTGTCACTCGGAGGTTTTGCTTCACTATGGCTTCAACTGCTGCAATGTTCTTTGGAATCACAACTCGTTGTGATTGACCTGGACGAGGAGCATCTTCCACTGAAGTCCCACCATTTCCGAACTTCCTACTCCATTCGTAGACTTGCTGCTGTGACAAACATGCATCACCGTACTTAACGTTCATTCGTCGATGAATTTCAACAGGTTTCACACCTTCACTACGCAAAAAACGAATAACAGAACGTTGTTCTTCCCTGGTGCAAGTCGCTAGTGGGGCAGCCATCGTTATACTGATACTGCGGCGGTATGTGTGCATCTGCACTATGCTGCCACTTGCAGTCCATTATGCACGCTGTTTGTAGCACGCTTACCAACTTACAGAATAACGGTGCGAAATTTCGATTTGTTATTACAAATTTAAGGTTTTCATTTCCTCGTACATATGAGAGAGAGAGAGAGAGAGAGAGAGAGAGAGAGAGAGAGATATGGGTAGTAGACTGAATGACGTACACACAGCTACTTCTCTTGCTGCGTTGTGATGATTCGGCCCACAGGGAAAATAAAATGCGCTTTCGCTCTCGTGGCGGGCACCGTGTCTTTTTAATGAGCTCACTTACGCCTTTCGCTTTAGGCTCCTTATCTACGGTGGTAATGAACGGCGGGCGGAGGTGGAAGCGGCGGCGTGGTGGTGGCGCCAGCTAGACCGATCCTTCGGCAGCTGCCGCGTATGCACCCCTGGCACGTTTCCAATACCCCACGGCACCGACACCAGCCCCTCATCAGCAGGACGGCTCGTGCCTGCTAATTGGACACGATCCATCTTGAGCGTCGTCCCTCACGAAATTCAAGTGTCGGAGACGTTGGGCTCCTGTAACACTTCAGCCTAACTGCAGTGCTGCCGGTCAGTCAGCCAGCACTTAAATGAAATATTGTTGGATGGTCATTTTAAAATAAAATATCAGGAGGAATACCTGGTACAGTTCACTGTAATTGCTTATCGTACTACCAGAAATAAATCCCGCGATATACATAAGGAAATACGATTTTTTTGAAGAAACTGGAAAAAATTTACTGTCAATTGAAACTAGATATTTACTGTTTTCTCGGAGTGCCTAAGCAAAATATTCTCGATTTTCAAGCCCTCACATATCGAATAAAACACTCAATATTCAAAGGCCAACTCCGCAATCGTCAGGAGATCAGCGATTTTCGGCGCTGGCACCATTTTTCGCTTATACAGGGGGGTCCAAAGAAATGTATCCCCTGTTTAAAAGTCCATAACTGGCAAACTAATTGACGGAGTTGTCTCATCTTTGGTAGTGTAATAGATTGTAGTTTTGGCAATCGCCACACAAACGTTGTATTGCGTTGTTTTGTCAGATGACAGTCGCCAGATAGTGTTTTGTTCTTACTTGCACCGAGTTACTCGAGTAAACACGGCTGGCGCAAGGCTTAGATTCGACGGAAGGAAGCCAGTTTTGAAGTGGTATTTTAAGTACGAAAATATTAATGAGGTTCCACGGCAATGGCGAAATGAGTATCAAACAGAGCCACCGACACGTTTAACGATTCGTCGCATTCGAGACAATTTTGAAGCCGAAGGCTTTGTTAAAGAGGCACAGAAACAACGATCTGGACGACCGGTAACAGTAACAAGTCCAGCTAACTCCCGACGTGTGTATCAACACTTCACTCGCTCACCACAGAAGTCTGTGAGACAGTGTGCCCGTGAAACTCGAGTGAGTCGCTCAAGTGTTCGGCGAATTTTGAAGACAGCAAAGTGGAAGCTCTACATCCCATGATTTCTATACGCAATGAACGGGGACGACCCAGATCGTAGAATGGAGTAATGCGAGTGGTTTACTAACATGGTGCGCAACGATGAACAGTATGCAGAGATGATTGTGTGGTCTGATGTGGCACAGTTCAAACTCAATGGTAGGCCTAGAGTAAATCGCCACAATAGCATCTACTGGCCCGCCGAAAATCCGAACGTCCATGCAGACAAAGCCGTGAATTTGCCAGGAGTAAATGTATAGTGTGGGTTCGCTTACCGGGGCTTGATTGGGCCATTCTTCTTTGACGGCACAGTTACCTGCCATCCGAGACTTGTAGGGAGACGGAAGAGTTTACTTTCAACAACATGGTGCCCCAGCCCACTACCAAAATCGTGTTAGGGCGTATTTCGACGAAAATCTAATAGGAAGATGGATAGGCCGTAGAGGTGCTGCGGAGTATCCACCACGTTCCCCAGACCTAACTCCTCTGGACATTTACCTGTGGGGAACACTAAAGGACGTCGTTTAACGACAAAAGCCACGCACATTGGATGAACTTCGAGAATCCATCGTACATTCATGTGCAAATATCCAACTGAACACGTTGCAGTCAGTAGTTCGTGCTGCAGTTCGGCGGCATCGTTTGTGTGTGGAAGTTAATGGTGACCATTTCGAACACCTACAGTGATATCTTTAAGTTGGACTTTAAGCTACACTTTCACCAAAAAATGAGACAACTCCGTCACTTAGTTTGCAAGTTATGGACTTTTAAACAGTGGATACATTTTTTTGGACCTCTCTGTATAGCCACAACTGTAATATCTGGCACCAATCAGAGAGGGCGCGGGGCCATCGGAATACAGGGTATTGTTTGTGTAAACAAATCCTTATAACAAAAGAAATCGACATTTCATCTAGTTGGGTAAATATGCAGTGGATAAAGGCAGTCTACAGGATGATGAAATGGACTTGAAGAAACCGCAAACAGCTATTAAGTGAGGATGTAATCACGAATGGTTTCACTGCGTTAAAGCAGTATCTTCAGGTGGTTAGTACTGTCACATAGATTGGCACATGGAGACGCCGGCAACTATGAATGTTATTCAAGTTCAATTTACCATGAATTTCAACGACTGTGGGTGCCTCCCCCCTCCCCCTCCTTTTTGAGTCGTCAGTCCTCTGACAGGTTTGTTGCGACCCACCACGAATTCCTATCCTGTGCCAGCCTCGGAGTAGCACTCGCAACCTAAGACCTCAATTATTTGCTGGATGTGTTATGTTCTCTGCCTTCGTCTACGAATTTTACCCTCTACAGCTCCCTTCAGTACCATGGAAGTTATTCAGTGATATCTTAACTGATGTCCTACCATCCTGTCCCTTCTTCTTGTGTTTTCCCTGTATTCCATTCCTCGCCGATTCTGCGGAGAACCTTTACGTACCTTACCTTTTCAGTTCACCTAATTGTCAACATTCTTCTGAAGAAACACATCTCAAATTCTTCGATTGTCTTCTTTTCCGGTTTAGCCACAGTCCATGTTTCACTATTATATAATACTCTATTCCAAACGTACATGTTTTCCTCAAATTAAAGCCTATATTTGATATTAGCAGACTTCTCTAGGCAAGGAATGCCGCTATGCCAGTGGTAGTCTTCTTTTTATATCGTCCTCACTCTGTCCGTCGTGGTTTATTTCGCTGCGTTGTAGTAGAATTCCTTAACTTCATCTAATTCGTTTTATTCAATTCTGATATTTAGTTTCTCGCTATTCTCATTTCTGCTACTTTCCTTACGTTCGTCTTTCTTCGATTTACTTTGGTTAAAATGGCTCTGAGCACTATGGGACTTAACTTCTAAGGTCATCAGTCCCCTAGAACTTAGAACTATTTAAACCTAACTAACCTAAGGACATCACACACATCCATGCCCGAGGCAGGATTCGAACCTGCGACCGTAGCTGTCACGCGGTTCCAGACTGTAGCGCCTTTAACCGCTTGGCCACAACGGCCGGCTGCGATTTACTCTTAATCCCTATTTTGAACTAATTAGACTCTTCATTATATTCAGAAGATCCTGTAATTCTTCTTCACTTTCGCTGACGATAGTAACGTCATCATCGAATCTTATCATTGATTTTCATCCTGAATTTTAATTCTACTCTTGTGATTTTCTTGTAATACACTACTTGCTTCTTCGATGTAAGGATTGAGCGAAAGGGTCGAAAGACCATATCCCTGTCTGAAGCCCTTTGTAATTCGAGCACTTCGTTCTGACCGTATTATAAAGCTGTATGTGGCCCTCCAAGATGTGATCCTCACGATTCCATGAACAACGCGCCAGTGGCGGGGCACCCGTGTCTCCACACGCTGACGAACTATGCAGCTCCACAGGTGCCTCCCGACGTCATTTTCCAGCAGGATGGTGCCCCATCCCACTATCACGGGGACCTTACCACATTTTTTAACACATTGAGTAAGTTTCAAATAATATAAACACATAGATATAGTCTTAAGTAGAGAGAGTGTGCAGACTGCGGGTGTACAGGTGGATCTGTTGAGTTGTGAATCAGGCCAGTTAATTACTTATTTAGAGATTATCATGCAAACATACAATAATTAGCTAACTAATTCTGGAGAAATATGGAGAGGACACGGAATTTGTGTTGTGTTGTGTGTGTGTGTGTGTGTGTGTGTGTGTGTGTGTGTGTGTATGTGTGTGAGAGAGAGAGAGAGAGAGAGAGAGAGAAAATGTTAATGTAGACTCCTGTTAAAAACAGAGATGAACTACCGACAATGTTGCCATTTAGGTTAGACTCAGACTGTTTTCTTTGGCGTTCGTATTTTTAGAGTGATTCAAGGATGTCTGGCCTTTTTGTGTTTACGTTAGATAGGCCTACTACTGCTGTGTCGTATTTTTTGTTTATTAGTGCTACAATACTTTCCTTTAATCTGATCCAAAATTATGTGCCGATGACTAATAGATCCCTAGCCGTTTGTGCTCGCAACCTCTTTACATGGGACACAGCAGGTTTCTCAACAGGTGAGTCTCACTGGCCCAGTTTCGGTTTTAATGGAAAACAGCACCTCTGAGTTGTTGGTTAGGGGATGGGTCTAAGATACTGAGTTATCCCTGATCCATGTCTGCCCTGTACGGGATGCCTACACCTAGCATTACAATCGCTGCATTCCATCCAATTACAATCACAGTAAATCGATTTTTTCATTCGGTTGCTCCCGTAGACTGGTTTTACTCAACAGAATGAGTGACTAATTCAACCAGTCAACCAGTACATAAATTTACGGCGCAGCTAGAGGACTGTTTTCTGAAAACCGACTGAACTGATTGTTTTCATACAGTTGTTCCACTCACTAGACTCAAGACCTACAAAACAGCTTTATTTTTGCCAGTACCGGTTTTCTACTTTGTCGTTTGCTGATTAGTCCTATGCTGTGTAGGTGACATTATTACAGGGTGACAATTATTGACCTATATGATAAAAAACACGTAAATTATTTACAAACTATGGTTTGCACACACTTTATTCAACATGTAAACGTCACTACAGATATTCGGATTTACTTCATGACATGTACGCTATGCCTGCCATCATTGGCGGTGATGTTACGCAGAGGATTAGTGAAATTCTACAGCCGGCCGGAGTGGCCGAGCGGTTCTAGGCGCTACAGTCTGGAAACGCGCGACCGCTACCGTCGCAGGTTCGAATCCTGCCTCGGGCATGGATGTGTGTGATGTCTTTAGGTTAGTTAAGTTTAAGTAGTTCTAAGTTCTAGGGGACTCATGACCTCAGATGTTAAGTCCCATAGTGCTCAGAGCCATTTGAACCGTCGGGTAGTCACAGTGCCATCAAAGAATATCGCGCCAGTTATTCCGTGACTAGACATTGCACACCACACAGTCACCCGTTGAGGGTGAAGAGACTCTCGATCGCGAAATGCGGGATTCTCAGTCCCCTAAATGCGCCAATTTTGGTTATTGACGAACGAATTTGGGCTTCACCGCTAAACCAAACCATACAATTCCCATTATGCCCAGCGGAAAACCACGCGGTTTGAACGTTCTAACGGTGAGAAGTTATGACGATTTTATTTCATGTAGTCCAATAATTGTCAGCTTGTGTAAATGATACACTCCTGGAAATGGAAAAAAGAACACATTGACACCGGTGTGTCAGACCCACCATACTTGCTCCGGACACTGCGAGAGGGCTGTACAAGCAATGATCACACGCACGGCACAGCGGACACAGCAGGAACCGCGGTGTTGGCCGTCGAATGGCGCTAGCTGCGCAGCATTTGTGCACCGCCGCCGTCAGTGTCAGCCAGTTTGCCGTGGCATACGGAGCTCCTTCGCAGTCTTTAACACTGGTAGCATGCCGCGACAGCGTGGACGTGAACTGTATGTGCAGTTGACGGACTTTGAGCGAGGGCGTATAGTGGGCATGCGGGAGGCCGGGTGGACGTACCGCCGAATTGCTCAACACGTGGGGCGTGAGGTCTCCACAGTACATCGATGTTGTCGCCAGTGGTCGGCGGAAGGTGCACGTGCCTGTCGACCTGGGACCGGACCGCAGCGACGCACGGATGCACGCCAAGACCGTAGGATCCTACGCAGTGCCGTAGGGGACCGCACCGCCACTTGCCAGCAAATTAGGGACACTGTTGCTCCTGGGGTATCGGCGAGGACCATTCGCAACCGTCTCCATGAAGCTGGGCTACGGTCCCGCACACCGTTAGGCCGTCTTCCGCTCACGCCCCAACATCGTGCAGCCCGCCTCCAGTGGTGTCGCGACAGGCGTGAATGGAGGGACGCATGGAGGCGTGTCGTCTTCAGCGATGAGAGTCGCGTCTGCCTTGGTGCCAATGATGGTCGTATGCGCGTTTGGCGCCGTGCAGGTGAGCGCCACAATCAGGACTGCATACGACCGAGGCACACAGGGCCAACACCCGGCATCATGGTGTGGGGAGCGATCTCCTACACTGGCCGTACACCACTGGTGATCGTCGAGGGGACACTGAATAGTGCACGGTACATCCAAACCGTCATCGAACCCATCGTTCTACCATTCCTAGACCGGCAAGGGAACTTGCTGTTCCAACAGGACAATGCACGTCCGCATGTATCCCGTGCCACCCAACGTGCTCTAGAAGGTGTAAGTCAACTACCCTGGCCAGCAAGATCTCCGGATCTGTCCCCCATTGAGCATGTTTGGGACTGGATGAAGCGTCGTCTCACGCGGTCTGCACGTCCAGCACGAACGCTGGTCCAACTGAGGCGCCAGGTGGAAATGGCATGGCAAGCCGTTCCACAGGACTACATCCAGCATCTCTACGATCGTCTCCATGGGAGAATAGCAGCCTGCATTGCTGCGAAAGGTGGATATACACTGTACTAGTGCCGACATTGTGCATGCTCTGTTGCCTGTGTCTATGTGCCTGTGGTTCTGTCAGTGTGATCATGTGATGTATCTGACCCCAGGAATGTGTCAATAAAGTTTCCCCTTCCTGGGACAATGAATTCACGGTGTTCTTATTTCAATTTCCAGGAGTGTATAAATGTAACAGTCACGCACGAGGTAGACGGTCATTATTATAATAATCAGTATTTCTGGTTTCAGGCTGGCTGAGTTGCAATTGTGGAAGTCAAACATCAACCAAGGACTGACGCTATTGCCCATATGAAGCGTTTCGGTATTTATGTATCATCTGATATCCAGGAGCGACTGCACCACGTAGATACGTCGTATCAAGTTGTATGTGAATCAGTCTGCGCGTGCATTTCTCCACAAAGAGTTAAGTAACAGACCGTGGAAGCCTCGTTACGTCCAAATGTTGATTCAGATGATGATGACAGCCGTGTCGAATTTTGTGAAATATTCTATTTTGTGAAATAATCCATGACATCTGTTGAAGCTGCTCCTCATGCAGAGGAGGAGAAGGGGGGGAGAGGATTCGTTAATCTTTATAATATTTAGTCGAAGATGATCCCAAAGAGACCGTTTAAAAAAAGCAGGGCAAGCCGAAAGTGACAGTGTAGTGCGGGTTAACTTCTTGCCGCGTTGTTGAACGCTGTCTGTTGGGAGACACCATGAACGACACTGAAAGATACTTGGAATGTTCGAAAATTTTAGACGACCTACAATTTCTGAATGGGAAGAATCACATTAACTGTTATTTGTGTAAGCTGGAGCTCTCTCATAGTAACCTGTCCATAAGACAATGGCTTGATGAACGTTTCGCAGGACGCTGGATAGGTTGCAGAGTTCCCACAGAATGACCAGCGCGATGCCCATACCTCAGTTCATGCAATTTTCTTTTATGGTCTGAACTAAGGAAGACGTTTATCGCGCGAAACCATGACGCTTGGCGAACTTTATTATAAGATCTGCGAGATCAAAAGTGATGTATACCTGCTGAGCTGTTGGGGAAGGTCGTACCAAACGTACCTGTTCGTTTAAGACAATATCTAGGAAATAGTGGTGCACAGATTGAGCTGCAACTTTTGGAAAGGTAATGGTAAATAATAAAGTATTAATGTCAAAAAGTTAGCTTTATACCAATAACATTTTAGGTGGCGTGTTCCGAAATTATTCGTTCAAATTAATACGGGAGATAAAGAACACCCAAATAAATACATTTCGATGGGGAATATATGGTCTCTGAAGTCAACTTGTAATGTCCTGTTAGCGATGCTCAAAAAAGGTGGTGTGTCGGTGTTGTTAACTGGGAATTTGTACTGGCATTCAAATATCCACAGTTCTCATGTTTGAGCACGAGGTACTCGTCCTCTTGTTCATCAACAGCGATTAGGTGCGGGCCGGCATTCTTGGTGATAGGTTGACTGGGTCATAGATTCTCCTGTTTTGCCTCACCGGACGGAGAGATCACATCTTCGTGGAACATGTGATGCCAGAACTACAGAAGGATGTACTTCTGAATGTTAGACAGTGGATATACTTCCAGTACGATGGGGCGCCATTTCGTTTCGGGATTGCTATGAGGGATCATCTGAAAGCCACCTTCGGGAATGGATGGATGGGCCGAGGTGACCCTGTGGCCTGGCCATCCAAGTAATTTGACCTCATGAGTCTGGGTTTCTTCCGCTGGGGGCACATGAAGCAACTGGTGTATGAAATCGTTGTGGAGACAGAAGAAGACTTTGTCGTTCGAATTGCCATCGCTCCTGGCACCATTGCGGACATTCTAGTTATCTCCGAACGGACGCGGCAGTCAATGATCCGTCGACGTACTGCGTGCATACAGCACAATGGTCGCAATTTCGAGCAGTTCCTGTGAATGCCACTGCTTTAATTAGGCATGTTACTTCTATATTTCTGTGTAAATCGTCCCTAGCATCAGAAACTGCCGTCGGGGAACGTATCTACACTGAAGCGCCAAAGAAAATGGCATGGACATACGTATTCAAATACAGACGTATGTGTAGAGGCAGAATACGGCGTTGCGATCGGCAACACCTATATAAGACAAGAAGTGTCCGACGCAGTTGTAAGGTCGGCTACTGCTGCTACAATGGCAGATTGTCAAGATTTAAGGGAGTCTGAACATGATGTTGTAGTCGGCGCACGAGCGATGGGACATAGCATCTCCGAGGTAGCGATGGAGTGGGGATTTTCTGGTACGACCATTTCGCAAGTGTACCGTGAAGATACGGAATCTGGTAAAACATCGAATCTCCGACATCGCTGCGGCCGGGAAAAGATCCTGCGAGAACGACATCAACGACGACTGAAGAGAATCGTTCACCTTGACAGAAGTGCAACCCTTCTGCAAACTGCTGCAGATTTCAATGCTGGGCTTCAACAAGTGTCAGCGTGCGAACCATTCAACGGAACGTCATCGATATGGGATTTCGGAGCAGAAGGTCCATTCGTGTACCCTTGATGACTGCACGACACAAATCTTTACGCCTCACCTGGGCCCTTCGACACCTTCATTGGACTGTTGATGACCGGAAACGCGTTGCCTGGTCAGCCGAGTCTCGGTTCAAATTGTATCGAGCGGGTGGACGCGTACGGGTATGGAGACAACCTCATGAATCGATGGTCCTTGCAGGGGACTGTTCAACCTGGTGGACGCTCTGTATTGGTGTGGGGTGTGTGCAGTTGGAGTGATATTGGATCCCTGATACGTCTAGATACGACACTGACAGGTGACGCTTACGTAAGAATCCTATCTGATCACCAGCATCCATTCAAGTCCATTCCTATTGACTCGGGCAATTCTAGCAGGACAATGCGACACTCCATACGTCCAGAATTCCTACATAGTGGCTCTAGGAACACTCTTCTGAGTTTAAACACTTCCGCTGATCACCAAACTGCCCAGACATGAAAATTATCGAGGATGTCTGTAATGCCTTGCAACGTGCGGTTCAGAAGAGCTCTTCACCCCATCGTTGTCTTACGAATTTATGGACAGCCCTGCAGAATTTATGGTGTCAGTTCCCTCCAGCACTACTTCAGAAATCAGTCGAGTCCATGCCACATTGTGTGTTGCAGTTCTGCGTGCTCGCGGTGACCCTACACAGTATTAGGCAGGTGTACCAATTTCTTTTGCTCTTCAGTGTACCATGTTTTAATGTTCTCTAACTTGTGTAATAATTTCAACGAATAGTTTCGGAACTCCATATGTATTTTACATGTGACTGTAGCAGAGAGGTAATGAGGTATTGTCAGCGCTCTGAGGTGACTAGAAACGACGCTTGCTACCATCAATAAGCGGGTAGGCAGGTAGAAGCGCGTGTCGTGAATGCAAACAGTGTTTCTTTGAGAATGTAAATGCCCTGTCCTCGAAAACATGTGACTGCCTCCAAAGAAATGGCCTCCATCTGAACAGCCGCAGCACACTGGTGTTAGTGTTGTCTGTGGCGACACAAAACGCTGGCAGAGGAGCGCCCGCACGCAGTCAGCTCCGGCGGGAGGTCGACAACCCAACGGGCGCGCGCCGAGCTAATGTGATGAGGCGGGCGCCGAGTAACCCTCTACCCGGCTCCAACACCGGCAGCAACGGCTACGTGAAGCAGGAGGAAACAATGGCAGGAGAGAATGCTGCTCGTGCCCAGCGACGTTTCGGTAGCAGATTACATACATGTTTAGTATGATACCTTTACACAGAGGTATACATCTACGAGTTTAGTCCGCAATTAATACTTGGAAGACTGAAGGGACAGATCTATGATTTAGTCCTGGCCGTCGTAGCTTACTGTCTCCGTACCCCCTTCCATTAAATACAGGATGATTCTGTTATGATGTCACAACATTTCAGGGATGGTTTTTTGGTCTTCAGTGTTCTGACTGGTTTAATGCGGCCCGCCACGAATTCCTCTCCTGTGCTAACTTCTTCATCTCAGAGTAGCATTTGCAAAATACGTCTTGGTTCAAGTGGCTCTGAGCACTATGGGACTCTGAGGTCATCAGTCCCTTAGAACTTAGAACTACTTAAACGTAACTAACCTAAGGACATCACACAACACCCAGTCATCACGAGGCAGAGAACCACATGTTCCTTTCCTTTCCGATTCTGTGCAGAACCTCCTCATTCCTTACGTTATCAATCCACCTAATTTCCAACATTCGTCTGTAGCACCACACTCAAATGCTTCGATTCTCTTCTGTTCCAGTTTCCCTACAACCCATGTTTCACTACCATACAATGCTGTACTCCAGACGTAGATTCTCAGAAATTTCTTCCTTAAATTAAGACCGATATTTGATATTATTAGACTTCTCTTGACCAGGAATGCCCCTTTTTTCATTGGTAGTCTGCTTTTGATATCCTCCTTGCTCCGTCCGTCATTGGTTATTTTACTTCCTAGGTAGCAGAATATCTTAACTTCATCTACTTCCTGACAATCAATCCTGATAAGTTTCTCGCTATTCTCATTTCTACTACTCCTCATTATCTTCATCTTTCTCAGATTTACTCTGAATCCATACTCTGTACTCATTAGACTGTTCATTCCGTTAATCAGATCACGTAATTCTTCTCCACTTTCACTGAGGATAGCAAAGTGATCAGCGAATCGTATCATTGATATCCTTTCACCTTGAATTTTAATTTCACTCCTGAACCTTTCTTTTATTTGCATGATTGCTTCCTCGGTGTACAGATTCAACAGTGGGAGGCGAAAGGCTACATTCTTGTCTTACACCCTTTTTAATTCGAGCACTTCGTTCTTGGTCGTCGACTCTTATTATTCCCTCTTGGCTCTTGTACATATTGTGTATGACCCGTCTCTCCCTATAGCTTACCCCTACTTTTTTCAGAATTTTGAACATCTTGCACCATTTTACATTGTGGAACGCTTTTTCCAGGTCGACAAATCCTATGAGCGTGTCTTGATTTTTCTTTAGTCTTGCTTCCATTATTAACTGCAACGTCAGAATTGCCTATCTGGTGTCTGTACCTTTCCTACAGCCAAACTGATCGTCATCTAGCGCAGCCTCAATTTTCTTTCCCATTCTTCTGTATATCATTCTTGTGTTATTCTTTTAAGCAACTTGGAAACTTGAGCTGCTAAGCTGATTGTGCGATATTTCTCTCTCTTGTCAGCTCTTGCCGTCTTCGGAATTGTGTGGATGGAAGACAAGGATAAATGTATCACTTTGATATAAGGGATCCCGGTCCAGAATCAACCGATTCGAAACTTGTAAGCGAAAATCGTTCTGTTGCCGCCAACAGTGCAATACATGCACCAGTATCATTTTTGGTAAGACTGTAGAGTAGCCAATTCTGAGAGATGGTAGGATGAACCTTTTTGCAAGACATGTGGTTCGACACAACCCCAAATTGGGCGTTTGTGTGTATTCACTGCATCCTGTACCGTACAATGTGCCTCGCCAGTCCGCATGTCATGAACTTCGATCCGCGACAGAAACCGAATATTATATTCAGAGCGGTGCTGTTCATCATGATGTTTCTTTGTTCCATAGTCCGGATCTTGTACGGGTACAAGTGTTAAATAGACAGTAAAACTTTTGGTACTGTCGACCATGGGAAGGACAATTCTCGTGACACTGCACAAGCATTAGAACTACCCAGGGTCCATGCCGCGTGGTCACTTACATTTACATTTACATTTATACTCCGCAAGCCACCCAACGGTGTGTGGCGGAGGGCACTTTACGTGCCACTGTCATTACCTCCCTTTCCTGTTCCAGTCGCGTATGGTTCGCGGGAAGAACGACTGTCTGAAAGCCTCTGTGCGCGCTCTAATCTCTCTAATTTTACATTCGTGATCTCCTCGGGAGGTATAAGTAGGGGGAAGCAATATATTCGATACCTCATCCAGAAACGCACCCTCTCGAAACCTGGCGAGCAAGCTACACCGCGATGCAGAGCGCCTCTCTTGCAGAGTCTGCCACTTGAGTTTGTTAAACATCTCCGTAACGCTATCACGGTTACCAAATAACCCTGTGACGAAACGCGCCGCTCTTCTTTGGATCTTCTCTATCTCCTCCGTCAACCCGATCTGGTGCGGATCCCACACTGATGAGCAATACTCAAGTATAGGTCGGACGAGTGTTTTGTAAGCCACCTCCTTTGTTGATGGACTACATTTTCTAAGGACTCTCCCAATGAATCTCAACCTGGTACCCGCCTTACCAACAATTAATTTTATATGATCATTCCACTTCAAATCGTTCCGCACGCATACTCCCAGATATTTTACAGAAGTAACTGCTACCAGTGTTTGTTCCGCTATCATATAATCATACAATAAAGGATCCTTCTTTCTATGTATTCTCAATACATTACATTTGTCTATGTTAAGGGTCAGTTGCCACTCCCTGCACCAAGTGCCTATCCGCTGCAGATCTTCCTGCATTTCGCTACAATTTTCTAATGCTGCAACTTCTCTGTATACTACAGCATCATCCGCGAAAAGCCGCATGGAACTTCCGACACTATTTACTAGGTCATTTATATATATTGTGAAAAGCAATGGTCCCATAACACTCCCCTGTGGCACGCCAGAGGTTACTTTAACGTCTGTAGACGTCTCTCCGTTGATAACAACATGCTGTGTTCTGTTTGCAACAGCAACGTCGTGAATAAATTCCACGGGGGTAGGAAGCCTTCCTCTTCTAGGTGCCTCTCCAAGCTCACCCGCGTTTTCGAATTTCGTTATCATCTTCTTTGAATCACTTAATGGTGTCAGACCTCTCTCAGACCTTTCAGTCGGTGATACTCCCTCAGTGGAGCAATCTTCATATAAAATAGTTTCATTGTCGACGCGGGGTTTCTCTTCTCGATAGCACTCACTACGTTATCGCTTGACAAATGACAGCGCGAATGTCATACCGTCATACAGACAGGGTACAGCGCCAGACTTGCACCTGTTGGCCAAATTCGGGACTAAATTTTTTCCATTGAAAATCGGCTCTACATTAACGCATTAGCATATCTACCAAGTTTCGCTTCCATACGGCAATTACAGCCCACAGTGGACCTCCTTGAGCAGCTGCACCTTAATTATAACCTCCTGGTACTTTCGTTGCCGTGTTACGTGCCGGCAACGCCACCAACGGCACTCGATCTCACGGCAGGCAGTGATCACAATGTTTTGTCTCATCACAGTATTGCCTGAGGCGGTCCTGTGTAAGACGTGTATATTTCTATTGTCTATTGTCAAACCACAATTTAAGATGTTTATGTTTTATTAATAGGATTAAGTAGGAATAATTAATATTTGTCATGTTGGAAATAACTGTGATAGCAGGGAATGTCTGCACCAAAGTATTGTTGACAAGAGAGACCGCAAATTGATATAATTTTAAAAAGAGAAGAGACCGCGTATGGATACATTTTAAGAAAAGAGCGGGAAAGACCGCGCATTGATACATTTTGTAATGGTAGCAGGTATTGTCTGCACCAGAAAGCATTGTTGGCAGGGGAGACCGCACTTTAGCGTTCGTAGGAAGTCAGTAGTAAGCGAGAAGTGAAGCGAGTCGGTAGCAGGTCTGAAGAGAGAGGTTGAGAAGAGTAGTGTGCCTGCCAGCCACCAGCTATGATTTACAAGAGATTATAAACGGATGTACAGAGACATCAACAAACTGTTATCATAAGAGGAACTAATATTATTGAATTATTTTCTTTGCGAAACTCAAGACTACTGAAGGTATGTTTGCGCAATGCTATTTGTAAGATTATTGTAAAAAGTAAGTCCCATTTGAACGTTTGTAAAATCATTTCATTACCAGCAGTAAATATTTGAAGAAACGTTTCCAGAATATAACTAATTGTTGCCAGCAATGTTGCATTACTGATTATAATCCATCCCAAAATCTATCAACGTAAAACCTTGCAAAAATTTTATTGTTGTCAAGAAAAAGTGTAACTATGAATTACGTAACTTCAGTCAAATTAATTAAAGAATAACGTCAGCTTTGCTATTAATGAATAACGTCAGCTTTGGTAATAAATACAGCCACTTATTATGACAGCCCACCAGCAGTTAATAGAGTATAGTAAACCAGAGTACGTATATTCATGTCGCAGTTCGATGTAGCAGTCAGATGGCGATCCAGTAACAGTAAAAAAGGTAAGGAACAGTTTTGGGTTATTGCAGATAACGACTGAGGGCCACGACGACGACACATTCTATGTTTCGTCGAAATAATCAGAAAATCCCTTTTAATAAGCAGCAATTAAATTTGTATGCGAAGATTGAGAAAGAGAATAAGTTTCAAAGGGAAGATTTCATTTGTTATTATTAAGCTTGCCTTCAAAAATGCCTCTAAGCACTATGGGACTTAACAGCTGTGGTCATCAGTCCCCTAGAACTTAGAACTACTTAAACCTAACTAACCTAAGGACATCACACACATCCATGCCCGAGGCAGGAGTCGAACCTGCGACCGTAGCAGTCGCGCGGTCCCGGACTGCGCGCCTAGAACAGCGAGACCACCGCGGCCGGCTATTATTAAGCAAGAGAAAGAAATCCTAAGGAAAGGTTTCATAGTTTATTGTAAAAGGGAAGGTTATCATTAACAAAAGAGGTATAGAGGAGACGGGAAGTTTTCAGCTGTTACGATCTATCGCTAGGGGCTAGTAAGTCCAGAGGTGTAAGCTGAAAGTAGCGTCGATATCTAAGTACAATTACCATGGCATTTCTTACAGCTATTGACTGACGCAACATGAATCTTGTAATTATGCAAGACGTGCCAGATGTCAGCTAAGCGGTCGAGTACACAATATCTTGAATTGGTAAACGCAATGAAGCGCGTAGATAACCAAGAGATTATTTCCGGTTTCCTTTCCTGGAAAAGTAAATCGCGCGATATTTGTGCTGAATAAAGGCTGCGGCGCAGCCCATGCGGAAAGAGGTGCAACACTTGAGGAATATCGGCAGAGAGAAAGAAGCAAAGAAAAATACAGAGCACTCGGCAGAAAGCTGTCTGTTCTCTTCTCGCCTACTTGACGGCACCTCACAGCCCGTGGCCCGTGGGTCGCATCAGTCCACATTCGCTGGCAAATATTGACTCTCATCTGCCAGTCAGGCGCAAGGAGTCAGGCGAAAATGCGTCTAGGAGCGCTCTCCGGAGCATCCAGAGAAGCTACACACTGGCAGTTTCGACGTAAATTCGATAAAAGTACGTTTCCCGTTGCGTTTGGAAGTTACAGTAGCGCTGTCATGAGTAACTCTTCCTTGACATTAAAAAAGACTTCGAAACGGACCCTTACAGTTAGCTAATAAACGAACTATGTGTTTACGGAATATTGTAACAATTGTGCGAACCGAACACAGAACTTCGTTCTTGACTAAAACGTATCGTCTGCAGCGAATATAGCGTTTAGCGTGTCAAGTAAGAGGGGATAACCATAAAATTATAATTCGCATCACCTCGAAAAAAATAAAGTTACGAAAATAAAAAAAAATGGTTCAAATGGCTCTGAGCACTATGAGACTTAACATCTGAGGTCATCAGTCCCCTAGACTTAGAACTACGTAGACCTAACTAACCTAAGGACCACACACGTCCACGCTCGAGGCAGGATTCGAACGTGCGACCGTAGCAATAGCGCGATTCCGGACTGAAGTGCCTACAACCGCTCGGCCACCGCGGCCGGCTTTTCTCATTAGTAACTTCACTATCGTCCACGTAATGCTTCCCGCAGTGTGCATGCTTCATTGGGCCAAACAGATGGAAATAGCGAGATCCGGCTGTAGGGTGGACGAGGAAGAACAGCCCACTGAAGTTTTGTGAGCTCCTCGCGGATACGCACACTTATTTGAGGCCTTGCGTTGTCGTGGAGAAGTTCGTTGACATTTTTGTGAGGACGAACACGCTGACGTCGTTTCTTCAGGTACCTGAGGACAGCCAATACGCTTCAGAGTTGATCGTTGCACCATGAGGGAGGACATCAAACAGAATAACCTCCTTCAGAATCCCAGAAGACAATCGCCGTGACTTTACGGCTGAGGGTGCGTCTTTGAACTCGCTAATATTTGTTGCATAATCTAATCTTACGACATTGCACGCCCGTGTTGTTCAGAAATACGATGCAAAGTTCCTTCGGACATACATTCATGTTCGAAGGAACAGGCACTACGGCGACTTCAGCGTTTGTGAAATACAAGAAATGTATTTGCTTTATTTGTTCATGAGACCAAGAAAATATTAGATACAGGCTCCCAGGTAGATGCCATTTTCCTTGACTTCCGGAAGGCGTTCGATACAGTTCCGCACTGTCGCCTGATAAAATAAGAGCCTACGGAATATCAGACCAGCTGTGTGGCTGGATTGATGAGTTTTTAGCAAACAGAACACAGCATGTTGCTCTCAATGGATAGACGTCTACAGACGTTAACGTAACCTCTGGCGTGCCACAGGGGAGTGTTATGGAACCACTGCTTTTCACAATATGTATAAATGACCTGGTAGATAGTGTCGGAAGTTCCATGCAGCTTTTCGCGGTTGATGCTGTATTATACAGAGAAGTTGCAGCATTAGAAAATTGCAGCGAAATGCAGGAAGATCCGCAGCGGATAGACACTTGGTGCATGGAGTTGCAACTGACCCTTAACATAGACAAATGTAATGTATTGCGAATATATAGAAAGAAGGAGCCGTTATTGTATGGTGGAACAAACACTGGTAGCAGTTACTTCTGTAAAATATCTGGGAGTACGCGTACGGAACGATTTGAAGTGGAATGATCATATAAAATTAATTGTTGGTAAGGCGGGTGCCAGGTTGAGATTCATTGGGAGAGTCCTTAGAAAATGTAGTCCATCAACAAAGGAGGTGGCTTAAAAAGCACTCGTTCGACCTATACTTGGGTATTGCTCATCAGTGTGGGATCCGTACCAGGTCGGGTTGACGGAGGAGATAGAGAAGATACAAAGAAGAGCGGCGCGTTTCGTCACAGGGTTATTTGGTAAGCGTGATAGCGTTACAGAGATGTTTAGCAAACTCAAGTGGAAGACTGCGAGAGAGGCGCTCTGCATTGCTGTGTAGCTTGCTGTCTAGGTTTCGAGAGAGTGCGTTTCTGGATGAAGTATCGAATATATTGCTTCCCTCTACTTATACCTTCCGAGGAGATCACGAATGTAAAATTAGAGAGATTCGAGCGCGCACGGAGGCTTTCCGGCAGTCGTTCGTCCCGCGAGCCATACGCGACTTTAACACGAAAGGGAGTTAATGACAGTGGCCCGTAAAGTGCCTTCCACCACACACCTGTCGCTTGCGGAGTATAAATGTAGATGTAGATGTAGTTGCGAATGACGACAATGAGAATTTGTGCCGGACCGGAACTCTAACCCAGATTTCCTGCTTATCGCGAGTGATTGCCTTACCTTTAGGCTATCCGAGCACGGTTCTCCTTATGTCATCAACCATGTGCCTCTTACAGGAGGCATGCATATCTGAAGGAACTTCGTATCGTATTTCTGAACAACACAGGCACTGCAATATCTTATTCATCCGTCACATCGGGCAACCAATTAAAATGTCTCCCCTGTATGAGAATATACATAATGAATATACGAGCTCAGGCTGTTGACACATAACTGACGACATGTGGAAATTTGGATCTGGCCGTGAGTCGTACTCGGATAGCCTAATGGTAAGGCGACCACTTGCGATAAGCGGGAAATTCGGGTTCGAGTCCCGGTCCAACACAAATTTTCATTGTCGTTGGTCCACACACAGCTGATGGTTTTACATATTCGCAACTGCGGATCTGCGAAAATATTTAATGTAAATCTCATCTCACTCTGAAACTCCAGATTTCTGCTGGTCTTCGCTTCTCTATTGCCACACTAGCGTTTGCTGGCTGCGTCAAACGATCTAACAACTTGTCCATTCCACTGATGAACATTTTGCTTTAACTGACTTTCTCTTTTCTTTCTTTCTTTTTTTTTTTTAAAGAAGATTGTAAGACTTTATCAGAATCGTTATCTTTTCAGACGTTCCTTGCACTCTTTCTTTTGAATACTTGTACTTTTGAAGAACTCCGTATCTCCCAAGACAGGAATTAAATTTCATTGAATGGCTTATATATTACCCTTATTAAATAAGCTTCTGCTCTACAGTATAGTACTTCTGGTTTACAATATAGTGCGTTCGAATGACAAACCAGATTATGTAGGCTGCATTTTACCAGTTGAGTCATGTACTAATAACATGTTTCAGAGTGCGGGAATACTTTTACCTCTCATCCTAACTCACGTATTGGAAGTCAACGTGCGCAAGGATCAGTGCTTGTTGTACAGAAGAACTGAAGAAAGCTTACACAATAGTTAACACTGCAGAACATTAGAAAGTTTTTGTTCTTGATGGAAGTGTTTCGATGATTCGTTAAGCAAGAGCATGAAACTTCCATTCTTCTTATCGAAAATAAGCCCTCTGTCAATGGATCATGATCTATAAAAATGTAGCTCAAAAAGACTGCTTTCCAGTACGTCTCCGCGAACGACACTTGTTTCCCAGCGATGTAGATATTTTCGTTGAATGATTGAAATTTAAATTTGATATACGGTTCTGAGAAGAAAATACCCGGTTTCTACAGGTGAATTGCAAAATGGAGTACAGAGGTCAGGTAGCTGACTCCATCACAAACTACCTTTCACGGACATTGTACCGGGAACATTCCACCGCTTTAATAAACCAGCGTTAACGGGAGCAGGGAAGAAGAATGCGTGTTGTAACATCGATTCCACCCTCGCATTCTGTTAAAAATTACAGGAATTTTTTAAATGCCGTTATAGAGAATTCGAAGATTAACAGAAGCCGCACATATGCACAGCTCCAAATTCCAACCAGAGATACATATATGTATTTTTTAAATTTCTGGAACTAGGCAGATAGAGACATCATCATCATCATCATCATCATTTAAGACTGATTATGCCTTTCAGCGTTCAGTCTGGAGCATAGCCCCCCTTATACAGTTCCTCCATGATCCCCTATTCAATGCTAACTTTGGTGCCTCTTCTGATGTTAAACCTATTACTTCAAAATCATTCTTAACCGAATCCAGGTACCTTCTCCTCGGTCTGCCCCGACTCCTCCTACCCTCTACTGCTGAATCCATGAGTCTCTTGGGTAACCTTGCTTCTCCCATGCGTGTAACATGACCCCACCATCTAAGCCTGTTCGCCCTGTCTGCTACATCTATTGAGTTCATTCCCAGTTTGATTTCCTCATTGTGGACACCCTCCTGCCATTGTTCCCATCTACTAGTACCTGCAATCATCCTAGCTACTTTCATATCCGTAACCTCAACCTTGTTGATAAGGTAGCCTGAATCCACCCAGCTTTCGCTCCCATACAACAAAGTTGGTCGAAAGATTGAACGGTGCACAGATAACTTAGTCTTGGTACTGACTTCCTTCTTGCAGAAGAGAGTAGATCGTAGCTGAGCGCTCACTGCATTAGCTTTGCTACACCTCGCTTCCAGTTCTTTCACTATGTTGCCATCCTGTGAGAATATGCATCCTAAGTTCTTGAAACCGTCCACCTGTTCTAACTTTGTTCCTCCTATTTGGCACTCAATCCGTTTATATTTCTTTCCCACTGACATTACTTTCGTTTTGGAGATGCTAATCTTCATACCATAGTCCTTACATTTCTGATCTAGCTCTGAAATATTACTTTGCAAACTTTCAATCGAATCTGCCATCACAACTAAGTCATCCGCATATGCAAGACTGAGACATAAAGATAAATAATCGCAATTTTCTTTGGACTTTACTTTCAAGTGTTTGATTCAATAAGTTCTGAAGACTGATATGCTGATATCACACACTTTGTAATAAAAGGCGCATGTGTCATGGACTGTGCGGCTGGTCCCGGCGGACGTTCGAGTCCTCCCTCAGGCATGGGTGTGTGTGTTTGTCCATAGGATAATTTAGGTTAAGTAGTGGGTAAGCTTAGGGACTGATGACCTCAGCAGTTAAGTCCCATAAGATTTCACAGACATTTGAACCCCCATTTTTGAAAAGGCGCATGTAAGCACAATACGTGATTTCTGCACCCCATCAATACCATATTACGATTTTCCTTGGCCGTTCCTTTTTTGCGGCTGAAGGTTATGACTGTGATTTCTAAAATCGTTTCTAAACCCATGTATAATATGTTGTGTAACACATTTCAGAGTAATCGGGAAGATTACCTCTTTCGGACAAATAAGAAAATTTAGGGCATCACTTACGGTGTTTTCTGCACTTCAAGTTTTCTGTAACTAATGACAACACAACATTAAAATATCACTGGAAATCAACGTAAATTTATAAACTTTTTTCCGGGATGTTCCGTCTCGACAGCCGTCCGTGACCTCGTCAGAAGATTTCAGCATTATACTCCTACGACAGCCGGCCGCGGTGGACTCGCGGTTCTAGGCGCTCAGTCCGGAACCGCGCGACTGCTACGGTCGCAGGTTCCAATCCTGCCTCGGGCATGGATGTATGTCATGTTCTTAGGTTAGTTAGGTTTACATAGTTCTAAGTTCTAGGGGACTGATGCCCTCCGAAGGTAAGTCCCATAGTGCTCAGAGACATTTTTGAACTCCTACGACATGTTGCCCCTCACGAGCGTAAGCCGTTTGTCCCCAATCCCCCCCCGAAAAAAAAGTCATTACTGTCCCCGATGGTGGTTTATTCTTCGCCTTTCCGGTGTAGAGAAGCATGTTTCCGCTGCTTACTTTGTCCCTTGTCCACTGGTTCACAATGGTGTATCCAGAAATCGTTCATGGTTATTTGCTGACAAAGTCGTCTGAAAGAAATCGTTCGAACATGAGAACAAACATACCGTCGTTTGACCATCGCACAGACTCCCGTATGGAGGACATAACAGTAATAGACATCCCTGTCGTAGATGAACAACTGAAAGACGGAAAACAAATAAGTTCCAACGTCCGGTTGTAAAAGCGTACTGCACGGCATTGGCCCCTTACTTAGCATTTAGCCGGCCGGAGTGGCCGAGCGGTTAGAGGCGCTACATTCTGGAACCGCACGACCGCTACGGTCGCAGGTTCGAATCCTGCCTCGGGCATGGATGTGTGTGATGTCCTTAGGTTAGTTAGGTTTAAGTAGTTCTAAGTTCTAGGGGACTTATTACCACAGCAGCTGAGTCCCATAGTGCTCAGGGCCATTTGAACCTAGCATTTATCGCACAGGGGGAAGTGCCAAGTGGCTGCAAAAAAGCGTAGCCGATTCCTGTATATAAGAAGGATAAAACAACGGACCAGCAGAATCACAGACATTCTTAACGTCGACTTGCTGCTGAATTCTTGAACATTTCTCAGTTCAAATCCAATAAATTTATTTGAGAGGTAATGCGACTATCTACGAATCAGCACAGGTTTTAGAAAGCAGTGCGAAATTCAGCTTAGCCTTTCCTCACATGATATACTGCGAACTATGAAGGAAGGATAACAAGCAGATTCAATATTCCTAGTTTCCGAAAAGTATTTGACACGGTGTCCCACTGCAGACTGTTAAAGAAGGTACGAGCATACGGAATACGTTTCCAGATATGTGAGTTGATCGGAAACATCTCAAATAATGGTACCCAGTATGTTGTCCTCAACGGCAAATGTTCATCAGAGACAAGGATACCGTCAGGAGTGCCCGGGGGAAGTGTGATAAAACCGCTGTTATTTGCTATACACATAAATAATCCTGGAAACAGGGTAAGCAACCATCCAATGACGTTTGCTGATGATGCTGTGAAGTATGGGAAGGGCTGTCATTGAGTGGCTGGAGCGCCTAGAACCACTCGGCTACAACGGCCGGCTACTTACTGAACTCCCCTCGTACTTCAGAACTGGTTTGCCGACAAAGCAAATAGAACTCATTGCGGTATGCTGTTGTCAATCGATAGACATAGTCAGAATCGAAAGCAGCATTTGAAGGATACGTGATACAACCATTGTTCACTGCATACGTAGGGACTTCAGAACCTAAGTTGCTCATGTCGTACGCTAAGGCCATTGCGCAACAAATGGAACACTATAAATGTAGGCTTTCGCCTTGTCACATTCAATAAAAATTTTCTGGGTTTGTGACCGCATTGTCAGTATATAAATGAAACATATTGTGGGTACCCTGTAGCCATAGTTCTGCTGCGATGTGGATAACGGGTACATAACAGTGGGCGGCTGAAATGGTGCGGCAGCTTGGGACGGTCTCCAAAACTGAAATAGACGGGAAAGTTTGATTATTGTGGGAAAATTGTCTAAATTGCACGCACATCCACCGTGAAATTTTGGCACTATGTAGACGGAACTGACTCGCGGCAATCGCAGAGTGACTGTCATGGGTATTGCTCAGTAGATGTGCATCTCAACAGGCAGTACTCATGCCATCATCCGACGGCGTCTGCCGTAACTGAAATTGTGCTCACGCCTGCTTCCGCGATGACTATCGACTGCACACAAAGGCGCGTTTATGACGTCTCTGGACTCGAGCGTTACTCCGTGGATGGTAATGATCTCCTAAGCCACATCATTACTCGACGGGGGTTCATCGCTTTAGACCTGCAACAAAGAGAGCGTCCACGTCTCTATGGATTTGAGACACACCTCCTCGCGGAAGAAACGCGAAGTTGCACCATCGATAGGGAAGGTCATCGCCGTCGTTTTCTTCGAATGTGAAGGAGTTGTGCTCTCAATGGCAACGGGCACAGCTATTAACGGTGGTTCGTACAGTGCGACACTATAAAGAACAAGAGGCGTGAAAAATTAAACACAGGCAACAATATGGGAATTGTAAGTCCGCCTTGGTGCAAAAGACTTAGTTATTTTTTTACTTATTTATTCCTCGAACTACACTCCTGGAAATTGAAATAAGAACACCGTGAATTCATTGTCCCAGGAAGGGGAAACTTTATTGACACATTCCTGGGGTCAGATACATCACATGATCACACTGACAGAACCACAGGCACATAGACACAGGCAACAGAGCATGCACAATGTCGGCACTAGTACAGTGTATATCCACCTTTCGCAGCAATGCAGGCTGCTATTCCCCCATGGAGACGATCGTAGAGATGCTGGATGTAGTCCTGTGGAACGGCTTGCCATGCCATTCCCACCTGGCGCCTCAGTTGGACCAGCGTTCGTGCTGGACGTGCAGACCGCGTGAGACGACGCTTCATCCAGTCCCAAACATGCTCAATGGGGGACAGATCCGGAGATCTTGCTGGCCAGGGTAGTTGACTTACACCTTCTAGAGCACGTTGGGTGGCACGGGATACATGCGGACGTGCATTGTCCTGTTGGAACAGCAAGTTCCCTTGCCGGTCTAGGAATGGTAGAACGATGGGTTCGATGACGGTTTGGATGTACCGTGCACTATTCAGTGTCCCCTCGACGATCACCAGTGGTGTACGGCCAGTGTAGGAGATCGCTCCCCACACCATGATGCCGGGTGTTGGCCCTGTGTGCCTCGGTCGTATGCAGTCCTGATTGTGGCGCTCACCTGCACGGCGCCAAACACGCATACGACCATCATTGGCACCAAGGCAGAAGCGACTCTCATCGCTGAAGACGACACGTCTCCATTCGTCCCTCCATTCACGCCTGTCGCGACACCACTGGAAGCGGGCTGCACGATGTTGGGGCGTGAGCGGTAGACGGCCTAACGGTGTGCGGGACCGTAGCTCAGCTTCATGGAGACGGTTGCGAATGGTCCTCGCTGATACCCCAGGAGCAACAGTGTCCCTAATTTGCTGGGAAGTGGCGGTGCGGTCCCCTACGGCACTGCGTAGGATCCTACGGTCTTGGCGTGCATCCGTGCGTCGCTGCGGTCCGGTCCCAGGTCGACGGGCACGTGCACCTTCCGCCGACCACTGGCGACAACATCGATGTACTGTGGAGACCTCACGCCCCACGTGTTGAGCAATTCGGCGGTACGTCCACCCGGCCTCCCGCATGCCCACTATACGCCCTCGCTCAAAGTCCGTCAACTGCACATACGGTTCACGTCCACGCTGTCGCGGCATGCTACCAGTGTTAAAGACTGCGATGAAGCTCCGTATGCCACGGCAAACTGGCTGACACTGACGGCGGCGGTGCACAAATGCTGCGCAGCTAGCGCCATTCGACGGCCAACACCGCGGTTCCTGGTGTGTCCGCTGTGCCGTGCGTGTGATCATTGCTTGTACAGCCCTCTCGCAGTGTCCGGAGCAAGTATGGTGGGTCTGACACACCGGTGTCAATGTGTTCTTTTTTCCATTTCCAGGAGTGTAGTTTCGGTGACATATATTGCCATCATCAGTTTGTTCTTTAAATCTTAAACATGCAGAAAATAGCATAGTTATACAAACACAGTAACACAATTCCATTTTTACTGTTAGTTTTTACAAATATCGTTTTCTGTGGATATTTTCATACTATCTTATTTATTGTATGTTATGGCATGTTTTTAAGAATTGTTGTCGCTGTTTGTGGCATATTTTCTGTGCTTTTTCTGTTGCTGTTTTTTCTCTGAGTAAATCATGTCATCTCCAATTATGTGAGCGGCTGTTAGTAAACAAATACTAAAAGGTGAACTTAGTATGCCAGCGTTATACACTTGGTGTTGCGGCAGTGTTGTGAATCCAGTAAAAATGGAAATGAGCGTTTGGCGTCATTGTGCGGGAGGCCCCTTATGGGGCAGGTCCGGCCGCCTTGGTGCAGCTCTTATTACATTCGACGCGACATTGGGCGACCTGCGCGCCGGATGGGGATGAAATGATTAAGACAACACAACACCCAGTCCCCGAGCGGAGAAAATCACCGACCTAGCCGGCAATCGAACCCGGGCCCGTAGGACGGCAATCCGTCACGCTGAACACTCAACTATCGTGGCGGACGTGGAATCCAGTTATTTGGTGTATACCAGACTGTTACTTAGTTATTCGTGTACTCACGTTCGTTGGACGGCATGTAGCTCATTCTACTCACAGAAAAACAAAACTTTCGCACTTCGTTTATGACCCAGAACGTTACGCCATCCTGATGTTCGCGTGTGTCGCGAGAGATGTATTGCATGTTGCGAGAAGGTAAAGAGTGTATTATCGCAAAGTGTTGTGCTTTCCTGTATTACATTTTCCCCTTCTACCACAGCCTTTTGTATGTAGTAATTTTCTTCTATTGTCAGTTGTCGATATAGACTGTTGCTGTGTTTCAGAATGTGTGCATCGCTTTGATATTAGTGGGCTATGGTTTTTGTTCATTACGTGTTCTGCGAAAGTTGAATACGTGCTGTCACTCTTTAGAGGTCTCATGTGCTCTGTGTACCTCGTTCGGAAATTTCTGCTTGTTTGTCCTATGTATTGGGCGTGGCAGGAGTTAAATGTGAGCTGATACATTCCAGCGTTTCTGAGTTTGTCTGAGATCTTTTTGTTTGGTCTTAGTCTTTTTTGAACTGTGTTACTTGTTCTGTATATTATTGGGATCCCTTGCTTTTTCAAGAATTCATAGAACTGGAAATATCCTCTGGAGAGATACCGTTTAATCTGGATCTTTTGGCGCCTAGGAGAGTCCTGAAGAAATCAGAGAACATGAGAAAAGTTGTCCTGTTCAGTCTAGCCTCATGTGCTCCTGTTTTACCAGTTTTGACTAGCGAAACTATGGAAAAGCCAGTGTTCTCCTGCTTAGAACCGCCGGTAAAGGCATTTCAACAATTAAATACAGATTGGCACCTGAACGGCAAATACACTGTAACCAGCACTGTGCCGTGTTTGATTGGTTAAGCAGCAGGGTATCCCTATCTGCCTGACACTTCTAACTATACTTACAACCTGCGCTATTTGCTGCCATAGTCTTGTCGCAGAGAACAGCTTCCGACCAGCCACTGAAATTGCATTGACACCTGATCACCATGGATGAACGCTGATAATTAAGAAGCCTAAACAAAGGAACAAAATAAGAGGTTGAATCACGTGGATCCATCAGCGGCGAAAGAACGCAAGATCAAATCGTCATCGGTGAAGGTGATATTGAGCTTTTTATATGACTGTCACGGTTGGTAGTTAACTGAATATGCTTGTAGGAGGAAAAACTCCTGAAGAGATCGCAGCAGCCTGTGAATGGCTCTGAGCGCTATGGGAGTTAACTTCTGAGGTCATCAGTTTCCTAGAACTTAGAACTACTTAAACCTAAGGACATCACACACATCCATGCCCGAGGCAGGATTCGAACCTGCGACCGTAGCGGTCGCGTGGTTCCAGACTGTAGCGCCTAGAACCGTTCGGCCACCCCGGCCGGCGAGGCTGTGAAGACGAAGCGTTACGGTAAGTGGTCGAACGGGATATTTTTGGTTCACGACAAAGCCCCAACTCATTTTCCACAGGGTCTAGTCACACACGGTATCAAATTTTTCCTTACTAGAATATCACATACAAGTATTCCCCAGATACGGCACCTAGCGAATTCTTCTTTCTCGGATGAAGAAACCATTGCGTAGCATCCATTTTCAGAACTAAGACGAGCTAATTTTCGAAGTGCAACGTTTTCAGAACAGCAAAAATGTAGACTTCTACAACCAAGGTCTCCGCCAAGTAAACGACTCACAAGGAAAATGTGTCGCACGGAAACACTGTCAGAAAGTTCCATAGGTACCGTTTGATTTTCTTGAGGTGATAACTGAAACTTTGACTGCTCCTTATATTATCGCCATGGACATCCACATCAACAGTGCCACAGAGATTCGCAATGCGAGCAAATTTAGGAATCTGTCTAGAAAATTGACTTAAAGTATGGCGATAAATAACACTATGGTACTTGGCGGATTAGCGACAATAATGTTTCTGTGGTACTGTCCAGAGGTCGCGGTGCCACACCAAAGTCGGCAAAGCGAATCGATACCACATACATTAGCGAAGGCTTGGTGCAACCAGTAACAACTAGTGGGAAGCACTCCTGAAGAACACGCGCCCCTCTCAGGATAGCAAACCCCCTTATACTGAGGTCAACATAGATTTGAGCATTCAAGAGCTCCGCCCCAGTTCGTGACCTCAGCTACAGCAGTCAGCATCATCGTGTAGGGCAGTAATAATTTTTTAAGCCTAAGACGAAATGTCGCATTATGTACTGCAAGTGAACAGTTTATTAATAAGTGCATCAAGCGAAGCTTTGCTAATCAATGACAGCTTAAATTATCCAGTATTCCTTTGGCAAAGAAGTGTGTCAAAGTTAATCTTTTATTCATTCACATAATAAAGTGAGCGAATATTTCATATGTTCTACCTTGCTGAGTCTACTTCCATCGCAATCAAAGAACCCAAAGCTATGGCCTGACTGGTCACAACTGTTTCCTCCTTTGTATGGCTGAAATGGCTCTGAGCACTATGCGACTTAACTTCTGAGGTCATCAGTCGCCTAGAACTTAGAACTAATTAAACCTAACTAACCTAAGGACATCACACACATCCGTGCCCGAGGCAGGATTCTAACCTGCGACCGTAGCAGTCCCGCGGTTCCGGACTGAGCGCCTAGAACCGCTAGACCACCGTGGCCGGCCCTCCTTTGTAATTCCAGCCAGCTTCCTCAGGGTCGTTCGTCGTCGCAGATACGTGGGTTGGCGACCTCGCCTGCTTAAATGTGGCTAATCTTGGTCAAAAGGACAAGACAGTGACAGTCAGCGAACGAGACGGCCTACAGGTATGTGCCGGAGAGCGCAGCGGGCGTGGGGGAACGGCAGCAAGCGGCAGCGGCTGATAGTAAGAGTCGTCCGGCTCGGCGCGGCGGGCTGCCGGTACAGTTAGCCAGCCGACTCGCGGACACTCAAGGTTGAACGGCCGAGCGGCTGTTGACCGCCGCGGTGCCGCCATCTTGACACGTCAGCGACGCCTGGCACGCGACGCACGTCTATATGGGTCAGAGGCCGGCCCGGACCCCAACTGGGTTACGCCGCAAGGCAGCCCTGCCAGCAAGAGGACGCTCGTGCGTCACTACCAACAGTCCACAGGTAAGCGGTTCCAATACTGCCGGCTGAGGACTGTTGACGATTGGACTTAAAAGATGCCATCGATACAGTTCCTGATTAACAGCGCGTACACCCGTGTCCAAGCGTTTTCTTTCAGAACGCTCCTCTTTCTCCAGCGGAATGAGACGCTGTGCCACTGTTGATCATATATATGTAAATGGTACGGGCTTTTTACTGACTTTGCTTCGTGGTGCTCCCCGACACACTAGAGAATCCCATGTATATGTTTATTTGGGCGCTGTAACAAATGCATAATTAAATTATCATTAAAAAATGTAATGCAACTCTTATGAACAAAATAGTGTGTAACAGAAGAACTATTCGATATCTAATTCAATTTGATCCGTAAATGAAACATAGGTCTTTTCTCTGGATTCTGGCGCTGTCTAACTTTCGCTCTCGTAAATATTGTGCATAGTAGTACCCTAGAACGCTACAAGCTTTATACGTTGATCAAAATCGGCTACATTTGTCTCAGGGATCTAGCCACGTCTCCTGATTTATACAAAATTAGCGCCGGCCGTGGTGGCCGAGTGGTTCTAGGCGCTACAGTCTGGACCCGCGCGACCGCTACGGTCGCATTTTCGAATCCTGCCTCGGGAATGGATATGTGTGATGTCCTTAGGTTAGTTAGTTTTAAGTAGTTCTGAGTTCTAGGGGACTGATGATCTTAGAAGTTAAGTTCCATAGTGCTCAGAGCCTTTTGAACCATTTTTTGAACAAAATAGACTTACTTCCGTC